>NW_023494803.1:29897264-31299764 GCF_904425465.1 Colossoma macropomum
TGTATCTTGGGATAAATGTAGCATTTCCTTCCTCTGAAGGATAGCATCAATTCAGATGGGCTGCTGCTGCAAGCGTGTGTGTGCCGAACGTCCTTAGCTGCTCTGTCCTTCCTCTTCTCCCTTGGCACTCCCTCCTCCAGGTCAGTCTTTACCAAGGTTATGTGCTGTCCTTATGAAAGATTGGTTTTAATAAGCAGCTGACCTGAGCTTTCTATTTTAACAGTGTGGTTTATTTGTACCCGTTAGTGAGGCCATAGCTACATATCAAATTATCTGTTAAAAGTCACTGCAGTAAAATAAATAAATAAATAAATAAATAAATAAATGAACTGTCACTGCAGTAAACACAGAGGAAACAAAGAAGCAAGTCAAAGTGACCAAACAAGCTATTTAATAAAAGTATTTTAACTGAAGTTGGATTTTTATCTCAGCCCTTGTGCTCCATTCTATGTATAAAAAGAACCTCTGTTCTTCTTTGAAGAGGATCCCACCTCTCTGCTTACACTATACTGATTTTATGATACAAATTAAGAAAATGCCTGAAACTACTAGGAGTGCAAAATCAAACCCTAAGATCCTATTAGGTTCAAATGTAACACAATACATTTGTGTGCTGCTAAATGTGCTACATAAAATAGAGCCTAACTACAGATCTTGATTTTGTTTTGCTGGTACAAATAAATATGACAACTAACTGTAAAGTGTTATTATAGAGACGACATTAGGATATAAAACACATAGTTGTTAGTACAGCCCCTTTAAACTAAACTTAGTGTTCTGTGAAGAGGTCATATACTCGGGGGTGTCACACGCCAGACCACAACAAGCAACTCTTAAGACATAATTTTTTCACTTGGTTCTATAAAAGCACTTAAATCTTCAGACATTTTGGGTTTCAGGCCTCCAGATATTTATGAATTTCTATGAACATTAGCTGGCCAGTTCTGTGCAGATGTTTAGAAAAAGTGGGTGGAGGCTGTGTGCTGGTCACATGATTTCTCTTGGCACAAGTACTCGGATATGGTATAGGTCACTTAGCAGTGTAAAGATGAAAAATTATGTAAGATCTGTAAGCACACCGTACCATACCATAATGTCGAGCAAAATAAATGCCAAGAATAATACTAAGACAGCACACTAAGAGTACTGCACCTCTACTGTTGTTAAAAGCATCGGTCTGAGCAACTTCAACACGAAAACCACTGACCAACCTGGCTGTTGTGTAACATCAACCTTTCCAACTGAAATCCCGAGGTTCTCACTCTCTTTGGCTAATGCCTCCCAGTCTGCTTGTATGTGCTGGCATGCCGGGCACCACGGGGCATAGCTGTGTTATAGAAAACAAAACAAACAGTATAGTTAGCCTATGGTGAAATTCACTGCAAACATCTTAATTGAAATCAGCAATATGTACGCATGAATATTATTAATATTAATTGGAGGAATTTCTCCAATTTTTCAAAATTTCTGCATAATTCAATGTAAAAGTGTTTTTGTGTGAAATAGCCGTCGACAAACGTACCAACTCAAATCTATTTACAGTGGTGATGATAGGAACCAGGGTCACAAGGACTACAACGCAAATATAGCCATTTTATTTTTTATCCAAAATGACCAGTGCTATCTTTAAATGTGGATGATGATAAAATAATGGTAAATCTGAAAATAAATTGTTTTCTTTGGGTAGTATTTTGCCTAAAAACACCCTACCTGCACCTCTCTGCCATGAATAGATTTAAGAAATGCATGTTTTAGCCAAAAACCTTCTCAAAAATAATGAAAAACAATGCCTCAGTCATCAGCATATTTGTAGCCTTTTCACATAACTTTCTATGAGAGAGCTTTCAGAGGCATTAAACTCCTTAGATGTCTGGTTCCTATCACCACCAGCACTGTGAATAATACTGATTGACAGTTTACTCTTTTCACTTCAAACCACTCTGAATGACTGTTTACACCTGCAGAAATTTAGGGGAAAAAATGGAATGGAAAAAAAAAGTGGAATTCAACTTTAAGGGTATAACTTGTTCAATATGGCTTTTAAAACAGTATATTAAATTTTAAAACTGCATCAAAGGTCTCTCATTTACAGAAACCACTCAGTGATCAAAACTAGGCACTTGGGTACATCCTATCTGTTTTCATGCTGTTTATAGCTCACTGTTTATAAGACCACTGTTATGAACAAGAACATGCTACTGTGCAGTCTTTTGTTTTGAAATCCAACGTATGTATATCTTAACCTCACAAATCTGTGTACGAAGAACAGAACAACATATTTTAACACATAGATGATCAAAATTCGAATCCCCAGAGCTGAAAACCGCATTGAATCTGAAATGTGTGGTTACATTCCTAATGAAAATTACGTGCAGAGGTCGCAAGTCTCCGACTTGTGCAAGCACTTCACTGGCAAGCAGCTGCAGAAGCAGCACAGCCACATTTACTGAACTACATACACAGAAATAACATATACTCAGTATTGCAGGTCATCCAGTGCCTGTGAAAAACGCCTGCACGGATGGCGTGGGTTTCATGTATGAAGGATCAGTGTGTCAGTGCTAAAACAGAAAGAAAGGGCTGATATTTTTACTTCCGTTCTATATAGAGACCAGCACTGTGGAACGGGGCGTGACACGTCAAATCTAAAAAAGCACACAAATACGCACTCGCATACAGCCTAAAGTCTCTCTACGTGGGCTCGAATCAAAACTGCCAATTCCGAGTGGTCTGCAACGTTGCATTATTCAAAAACACAGCAACACATGCTACTCACAATTTTAACATCCACTCCCCCTCCAGAATAAGGGTCCAGTTCGCGTCAGCGACTGTCACTACTCGACTTTCGCTTTGAGCGCTGACGTTATGGAGATGTACGGTCGAAATAATAAAAACGACACAGAACCAAGAGAACCAAAACGTATTTCTTACACACTCCAGCTTCCCTGGACATTTCTGTCCCGCCATATTGTCAGTACACATGATTCGCCAGCAAGCAGGAAACGCAACGCTTCCTCTGTTATTTTTAAGGTAGACTGTAGCATTGGCGCCCACAGCTCAACATCTGCTGCTCTCTCCAGTCCTGCCAGGTGTATTAAAAATACCACATTTATACCATAATTTTACCCTTCCTATGGTGTATGAGGAATTGTTCTTAAAAATACAAAAAATATAAAATGTATTAAGTATATATATATATATATATATATATATATATATATATATATATATATATATACATACACACACACACACACTCACACACATATAGTGACACTGATTTGGAATCAGTTCAGTAATTCAACAACCGTACATTTTATACATATGCCGTGCAAAAAACTGGTTCTGGTTATGAATCGTCCAATCACATCTCTAGTTTAGATTCACTAGCTAGCTAAGCTAGCCGATAATTAGCCGAATTAGCCTAGCAAATGATTTGTATCAGGCAGTTATGTTTTCGTCGTCGAGTTCAGAAGATTTAACAGAGGCACTCCGTGTATATGTAACAAATTAACGTTACTGCTTTGCTTTTGGACTGTGAAGGTACAACAGTTTGAGTTTTTTCGCTCTTTTACAGCCTCAGCGTGCTAGTTAGCTAGCTGTTGTAGTATGAGAGCTTCAGTCTTAACTGGAAACCCATAGGTTAACTTCTCTCACTCATGGTGGAGATACACGATGACAGAAAAAACTCCCACAGCAGCCAACTGGAGGACCTTCTCCCACTGAATTACACATTGGTTACTAACCTGCAAGTCGCAGTAACGTTGGCTGATTCCCAGATAGACATATGCTGCGTCCAAAACTCTACCATAAACAGTGTGTCAAAACTAGTAAACCACCATTAGAAGCCCTACAGATAGCAAGCATGTATCGGTCCGCTGGCTTGATAAGGTGCTCACTATTCCACGGCTGGTCCAACCTTGGACCATCCAGGTTATACCCTTGCGTACAAGGTCTAACTAGTCCTCAAGCAGATTTTAAATGCACATAGTCTTTTATTTTGTAAGATTCTACACTACTGAGAGAAAAGGTAATGACTAGGCCTAATCAAAAATGATTTTGTTTAAAAAGTTGTTACGGACATTGTGCTACATTGGTTACAGCTGTATAACCAGCATTAACCACCAGTGGGCTGCATGGAAAATGCTGAGCAAAAAGCTAATAGTCCTCCAGTTTGCCATCAGTGGGCCTACAGTGGCCTGCTATCCTTTTGCTATCTGCATTCATTCATTTAGTATGTATAGCTGGGGTGCTCCTGGTCCTAGAGATTTACCACTCTGTAGAGTTTAGCTCCAACACTAATCTTACACACCAGGTAAGGAAGGCCTTCAGGAACATCTGACAAATTTGAGCCTCTTATGTATAGCATAGTAGTATGCGGTTTTGGACACAGCCATAGTCCTTATTTCATGATCTGTGTAGTGAACAAGGGAGTAGGGAGCCACTTGAAATTCAGCAACTGAAATTTGAAACACTCTGGCTTTGAAAACAGCTTGGGTGTTTCTCATAATGAGAATTTGCGTTCCTGGAGGAACCTTCTGGCCAAGTCAACTTGGAATGAATTAACTTGCAATAACAGTGGAAGCTTTCTTGCTAGTTAAGTTGCTAGCTAACCAGAGCCATCTGCAGACAAAATTTGGAACAAATATTGCCTATGCCTCATTTGTGTTTTTAGTTTAGTTTTAGTTTTTAGTTTTAGTTTTCCCAGAATAAGAGTACAGTTATAGGTCTGACTTGCCATTTAACCCATTGCAATTATATTTACCAGATTTTCAGTTTGTTTGTGCTGATGAGTCACCAATTGATGCACCCTCATTTCGGTTTTAAGCGGCCTCAGTTTTATCACTAAATGAGTAGGCACCACACAAACACCCTTAAAACGTAAGATGATGAAGTTGGGTACATCAAACCAGTACAGACATGACTTGCAAAATTTCATAAGGGCAGAGGAAAGAAGCAACCAGTAATCAACATGGGTATCAGTAACTGCAGCCACGCTGGTGATGCGGATCAGCTCGCCCTCCAAACTCTTCAAAATTATCTGGGATAAGCTTGAATCTTTGGTGCTTTTCTTGACATGTTATGTCGAAACGGTGAGCATCAGTCTTTGAGGTATGTTTTCTTTTGTTTTGATGGGTGTGTCAGAGGTGTTACTACCCAATGAGCAGTGACGTGCATATAAACCAGGAGCGAAATATGGGGATTCCTGAGGGGTCTGGGACCCCCTAATTAACCTATTGGACCCCTTGAATGTTCCAAAGTCAAAATTATGGGGGGGGGGGGTCCCTGAAAATAAACTTAATATGATGTAAAACAAACGCTCAAATACAAATTCAGGGAAAGCTTATTGTTTAGCTGCATAACCCACAATTAGCGAGCTTCTGTCAAGTATTCTTGACTAACTAGAGCTGCAGCACTGGTCTGTCTCAGGGTGGCGCTGTTGCACACTGGTTCAACCAGTTGGCCCTTCATAGCATAGCAACTGTAACTATGCCTGGGATACCTCTGAAACACAACATATCTGTTAAACTCTAAAAAGCTTGCTGGGAGGGCCATGTAGCTCTAAAACTTAGCCCTATCCTTCCATCTCAACAAAAATCAGGACACCCTGCCCCCAGGCGTGAATACACAAAACGGAGGGGTAGGGGCAAGGGGTGAAATGGAATTGGGCCTAGATCTCCAGGACGGTTGGTGACCACTGGGCTGATAAAGAAATGATAATGTCCTTGGTGTTATTCCTCAATGGATCAATTTTTTCTACTTTTATCTTCTTTGCGCAGGTGTTTTTTCATTTTTCTTTTTCATCCGTTAAAAGCAACTTGTGAAAAGACCCTGTAATGACTAAACATTAAACTCACATTAAGAATGAAAAATACTGTTTTTAATGCCATTTTCTACATATAAAAGCGTGCCTGTATGAGTCACCCACTGGAGTGCTCACTGTTCTGTGTGTGTGTGTGTGTGTGTGTGTGTAAATGTAGTAAAACCAGCACTGGAGTTTTCGATCATGGATTGGAGTGCAGAATGCTCACACAAAAAGTAAAGAAGAAAGAAATATCAATTCTACTTATTGATTTCATGGCATTTATCAATAATTACAGATAAATGAATAAGTGGTCCTGGCCTAGTAATTTGTAAATATGTACAATTAACCCTTATTCTGTTTGTGCCACATTTTTATTAAAGATATCTGTAAAATAGGCCAAAAACTAGAAAATAAACTTCAGCTCCCACATTTTTGTTTACTTCTGACAAGAACCACTTGAGTGAAAACCAGCTGAGTGAACACATTTCAGAGAGAACAACTGTCTGCCTGATTTGTATATGTAAACATCAGTTTTGGAATTGAAAGTGAGAGGTGAAAGAGACTGACAACCATCCCCGCTCCATCACCAAAAAATAAAAAATAAATAAAAAATAATAATTATTATAATTACAATAATAATAATAAAAACCAAAACAGTGCCTCAGCAGCACCGTGCACTGACCCTTGTGAACGTCCCGGTGAATATGAAGCCTGAAGATGGCAGGAAGGATGGAGACGTAGACCTCACTCTGAAGCTGACTGTGGGGTCTCTCTCCTCAAGTCCCTCACCGTAGCTTTTCACACGCGCACTAGGAGGCGCTGGATCCCAGTGCGCGAGCAGCTCCAGCTCTGAGTGCTGCACATGAGTCAATGTGCGGAGGCCACTCATGCTGGCAGCTGCCCCCATTACTCTCCATCATTTATGACCATTTTTTCTTCCCTTTGCTGCTCTTTTTTTTCTCGTCCTCTGCTGGAATCCCAGGCAACGCCGGTGACCGTCCGTAAAATGAAAGAAAAACACGCAGCGTCCATAACAGCCTCCACGAGCAAATGAGTGAATGTGTGCATAAAGATCTTCCCCTTCAACAGACATATTTTCGCTCTCAAACAGCCCTCCGTCAAGGCGCTCGGAGAAGACGGGGAAGCTCTCCTTGGTGGGTTTTGTGTTTCTTTTCTTCTTGCCTGCTTTGGAGGTAGATGTGCAGACTGAATGGCCGGAGCACAGCCCGGGGTTCACGCGCTGCAGCTCAAGCCGGTGTCCGTCCCGGAGAGTCTGAAGAAAGGCAGCAGGTTTATGAAATGGGATGAGGTAAGGCATCGGTGCGTGCTGTGCTGTGTGGCAGTCTCTGCGGTCTTGGCGAGCTTTGTTTTCATTCCAAGTTGGCGAATTCGCCAGAAAGCTGAGAGAAAGCGTGTGCGGCCGCCTCGCCGCGCGTCTTTTGTCCTCTTAGTCCAAACTGCATTCAGAAATATTCAGTGTAAGAAATGCTACAGCGAAATTGCCAGCAGTTGAGATTTGGCCGCACAGATCCATTTGTCTCCCAGCCCCGAATTTGACCCCAGCGTGTTTCCGCACTGGCTGAATGTCCGTCCATACGCAGTAATGAAATCGTCTTTGATTTAATCCAGTTGTCCTTTAAACGTAGACTACGTTGCAGGCTAACGTTGCTCCTCTCATTGTTTGCTGCTGTTGCAGCGGTTATGGAAAAGCTAGTAACTGGGTACTTTTTATAGGCTGTCCTAATACTCGGAGCAATGCACTAGAGAAAGGAACCTTTCTCTACGTCCCACTTTGTGTCGGAAATTATATCCTACCCATGAATTATATACTGTTTTATTTCAATTTAACTTGCATGAGCTGCTTGTTGAGCATTAGGCACACATAATGCAGTCCTTCAGCAGTGCGCTGGCTGTAAATGGTGGAGAAGAAACGCGGCTGCTGAAGATGCTGCTGTGTCACCTGTTGGTTCAGAGAGAGTTCTGTTCAAAGACACTGCAAACTCGCCAATGCTGTGGCTGAACTGAAAGCAGCTCTCTGTTTCACACGTTTGTCTAGTAGTGCACACAGTGTTGTGACACTGATTTTGACCCCTTAATAATTCACACAGTAGAGTAGGGGTTCTTGATCCTATTCATAATTTATGAGGTGTTACTTAATGCCACCCCCTTAAAAAAAAAAAAAGGCAGAAATGAAGTGGCAGCAGTGATTCTGAGGGATTCTCAGGAGTGCACTGTGCAAGAGACCCTTGGCAGAACTGAAATATGAAGTGTCTGCAAAATGCTGCCCGTGTGACAGTTTCTACCCATCAAAATGTTTGAGACGGTTCTCAGTCATTCTCTAATTCCTCATCTCTGCTGTCATTTTTTCACATTACTTATTTGTGACCCTTGAAATATAGTCACTGACCTAATGCAGACAATGTATGTACATTTAATGTAGGAACCAAAAGACGTCTTAAAGAAAAGATGTCATTTTTTTGTTAACACAGCCTGTATGGCTTAGTCTGTGTCACACAGATGGTGGCTATTCTTTGTGGTCTCACCTGATTAATTGTGGTCAAGGAGAGTAGTGAGGTTGTTGTGTGGGGGGGAGCTGCACATGTCAGATAAATGCCATTTGGATCTATTCATCATTAAACCAACAAAATCTTGAAGGCGACCAAAAAAAACGAGACACTAAATAAAAGCTTGTTGTATGCTTATGCTGAAAATGTTGGCAGTTCAAAGCTCAGGCTACACATAAAACTGAAAATATTGGTCTGTTGCTATGGCAACTTCCATGCTTTTAATCCTCCTTCGTCTTCCCTGCCTTACATTAGCTAAGATGCGCTCTGCCACCCAACTTAGATGTGCTCGTGTATGTGGGCAGATCCTCAAAAGATCTAAAATAACACAATTAGAGAGCTCTAAAGGGTACACAGCGCTCTGCTTGACAGAGAGCTCTGGGCTGAGGGGGAAAATTGTCCCCTTCCTTCTCGAGAGGACACATTTACCTCGCTACCACACCATTTCAATGTCCTTCTTAAATGGGAAGGTCCATGTAATCTTAAAATAAGACCACAGTCTCAGATCTGTGTGGAGGAGGTGCGCTCGATCCGTGTTGCTAGAATTTTGTGACTTGCACCAGGGGAAATTATTAAAAACCCAACATGAATCACACTTATGTAGAACACTTATGCAATGTCTGACTCAAACTTCAAATTTTGATCCAGCCCAGGACTCAGAGGCCATGCAGCGTATTAAATCACATATTTAAAAGAGGATATTCCATGCCAATTTTAAAGAGGACTGCCGAGGAATAACACACGTATACTGTAAGAAGTGTGCCTGCAAATCAGCCTTATTTTTGGTGCTGGTACCATGTTTAAACAATATTATTATTATTATTATTATTATTATTATTATTATTGTATCAGCGGACAAAAATAAAGCCGATTGTGTAGGCCCAGTTTACAGCATTACTGAATCATAATTTCATTTTAATGCTGAAACACTTCAGTAGTTCATTTTAGAAAATGAAGTGTACATGCAGAACATGATTACTTCAAGTGAATGTTTTTCTTTCCTTTTTTTCATTAAGGATTCCTCTACAGTGACCCCAGTGACCTTACGTGTGGATCCTCAGGGCTACTTTCTGTACTGGACTGATCAGAATAAGGCAAGTTTAAGATTTTTTTTGTATGCATAGAAAATATACTAATAATATATGCTTTTTCATTCAGTTGTGATGTGTTTTCTTATCACTAACATACAAGTTCAACTCAGCAGATCCAACTGACTAAAGGAAAAATTGTCAGTTTTGATGTAGCTCACTTATGTCAGCTGTCTAAGTGGAAGCATGCATAGGGGAATGTGATTTGTTTTGTAGTAACAATATGGCGGTCTAATTTTATCTAGAATATAGTGTCACATTTAGATCTGAAGTTGAAATCTAGCCTGAAGGGAGATATTTGGGAGAATACGTCCTTATTCCAGATGGACGGCTCACCGCCAACTGCTCAGATAGCCTGGGAGTATGGGTTATGGAGATGTCCCACTTTAAATAAAATCAGGGGGAAGAGAACAGTGTGGAAAATGTATGTTGAAGACATTTTAAAAAGCTCTTTTAAATGCTGAGGGATTGGTGTTTGAGAAGTTTGTATGTATAATTAATGATTCTTAAAAGGTGTAGGGTGCAGTTTTTCATGCGCAGCAGAGGTGTAATGATGCGCTCTGCTCACAATTCAATTTATGTTGCTGGGTTCACAATTTGAATGAAGAAAAAGTGGTAACTGATCCATGTCATTGCACAACCTGCTAATTAGACAAGAGTTGGAAGTGTGATGAATGACATTGAAGGTACTGGTGTAGGTTAAAGGGGAATTCTACAGATTTTTCAAAATTTCTGCATTAAGTTGTAGAGATGTAAAGGATTCAGAATGGTTTAATGTGAAACGCTGCATTGTAGAGAACATTGCCAACTGATATTTCTGTACAACAGTGATATAGGAGCTGGAGGTTGTGATGTCTAAAATGTAAATACAGCCATTTTATTTACTGTCCAAAATGACCAGCACGCCTGCACATGCTTCCTGTGTCTTTTCCTATGTAATGGTGATAATAGTAAAATAGTGGAATCTGAAAAATAAGTTTTGTTTGGGTACTATTTTGCTTACAACATCCTGCTTGTGCATCTCCGCTATAAATGAATTACAAAAAATGTTTTAAGGCAAAAGCTTATCGTGAAACTAGGGGTGGATGATTTTGCCTTACAGAGTCCTGCTCCGCCATGAATGAATTTTTCAGAAAAAAATGTTTTAGACCAAAAGCTTATTGGGAAACTAGAGGTGGGAGATATGTCAATAATATTATATCACGATGTTTCAGGACATTTTTACGATACACAATATACATCACAATATTTAGTTTTTCTGAGATTTAATAAGTTGGAACAGACTAAATAGAACCTGTAGTGCCAGATGCTATAAAAATACTGTAATAATAAGTGTACAAATAGAATGAGCTTTATTGTTTTATAAACTGTATCCAGTTAAACAGGCTTAATTATGCTTACTTTATAATGAAACAAAATCAGCAGTTTTTTTTTTAAGTACTGACAATGTCCACGGTATGCCCAGAAAAGCATACTGTCACATAATTTATCACAATAACAATAAAATATTGTCATATCGCCCACCCTTACACAAAACTATTGTAAAATAATACAGACATCAGGCAGCATATTCATAACCTTTTCATATAATAACTTTCTTTTAAAGACGCTCAATGTTTCAGACATCTGGTTCCCATCACCAGCAAAATGGAAAATTCTGGCATGGTAAGTTTTTCTAGATTCTTAGACATTTTACATCCAACCACTTTGAATAAAATTGTTAACATCCTAACAATTTAAATATGCAGAAATTTTGAAAAAATGGTGGGGTTCCCCTCTAAGTTGATTGTGACCTTTGTGTATAACTGAGTTAGATGGCATAATTAATAGAATGAAGCTGATATTGGCCCGATGCTGATATCTGGTATTGAATTAGTGCCATCTCTACTCACAAAATATTGTTACATCTGTAATAGTTAGCACTGTGAGACCACAATAAATTGGTTCTCATCATTAATTCCTGCACAGGTTGCTATTTTTGAAGCTAGTTATTTTGACAGCTGTTTTTTAGCATTTCTGTAAACACAGAAGCAGAAGATAGTAGGGCAGTGAGGTGAGGATGGCATAGGAAGCACATGACTAGCCAGGCATATTCTCTGTATCACAACTTCTCAAAGCAATGTAGAGTCTGACAGTTAGTACACAAAAGCGTGGGCATGGAGATATTTGGACATAGGGATTAATTTGGCGAACCACAGCACACAAGGCAGACAGTGCTTTTTCTGTGGTGCCAATCATTTTATTTACACCAGTGAGGGGCTGCTTTCCAGTCAAGCATGAGATTGTTAAAGGTTCTGGGTTCTGAGATTAAACTAGGCATGGCGAGTAAGTGTGGTTTGCATTCCATTATGTGATTTTTAACCTGCAGCTGTTGCTTTGAGCCATTGAATAGCCACATAAAGAAATTTAAGCTTCTATATATTTTTGATGTATATGTCAGTGAATGTGTTCACTGTGCTTTTGCTTGCGTAGCCTTGATTTCAGCGGTGAACTCCTTTTATGCCATACTCATTGAGGTGGCATGACCACTGCAAATAACACACGGCCAGTATTTTGAAAGCAGAGGCTTTTTTATGCTCCTTTAAAGATCTGAATCCAAATCTTGTAAGCTGTATACTACCGATTTAAAGGCTGGAACCACCATTCAGATGTTTAGAATCATACTTTTCTTTAATATAACGCAAATTTTGTTATGAGTACATGTTTGCTATGATTCTATTATGATGCTGGTGCACTAAAACTTTATAGGTTTCAAGTAATTTGTAGGAAGTTTTAAAAAGTTAAGAAATTTGAGATGTGTCCAGTAGGTTAGTAAGGATTTTCTCATTTATTAGTGAATAATAAATAGGGTGCCGATATGTTGTGCATCTCTAATGACTATGTCTGCCTATTTAACTACTTTAGAAATGTTTTCAGCATGACCTTTTTAAATTTACATAATGATTCTCAACAAGCGTGAATATGTAATATCAGTAGATGCTGTTCAAAATGAACACTGTTTTGGAAAAGTTTTGAATAATTTTGCTCATTTATTACAATTCAGCTAGCAGCCATCTTTCTAAAGAATAGCATGACTGGTCGGGTGATTAGAATAGCTTCTCATACTTTGTGCTCAATAGTAATTGCTTTCAAAATGATCCAAATAGATTTGTGAGTGGGTGAGGTTCCAGTGCAGGAAATCACATCATGAAATGAGGCAGTATTGTGCTTCAGTGGGAGTGGATGCTTCAGCAAGAATAGAAAATGATGGCAGTGTTATTTTATTCAAACCAGTACTGAATTTCACTTATCTCTCCTTAGGATAAAATAATGTTCTGTGCAGAAAGGGCTTATGCTCTTACTGTAAAGGATGGTGCCTTTGGTGCTTATTAAACATCTCAAGAGTCAAGCATTTAGTTAAGAAATATATTATTCTTGGCTGCAGTCACATTTACATATACAGTAGACTGTGATGAGTGTGCATTAATGTATTTCAGCTTTACAGTTCAGTTAAGGTAACGTCGTTAATTGTTAAACAAAGTCTTAATTTTTACAATTCAGATGGTTTACCGCATTTGATCTAAATCTTCCTCCCATAGTAGTCATTAACATGAGATTCACCTTCCGTGACATGCTCACCGCAAGTCCCATATCATTAAATGTTTCAGTAATACACAAAAATTGAGAACTAAATCTTTCCAACTCTGTTTCTCCTGACCTCAAGTTGCACTGTACTAGGCTTAATGTACTGTGTGTCTGGAAAACTGGCTGTACTTCTCTGAAAAGGGAGCATTTTTGCTCTTCATGTTGCACCAGGGCTACCCACGCATGTGTTGTGTTGACCTTGAATGTGTTTTCTTGGCATAGCAACTACAGTTGAAAGTCCTGTAATATAGCTAAAGAGAAAGATCAAGTTGGAAATTGGTGACACACTACTCACTGTCTAGCGCTGTGTGGGTCAGTTTTTTGTGACCACCTGGAAAGAAAGGCTAACCTACACCTAACTATTGTTGTCCCCTTTAAAAATCCATAATGATTAGATGAATCAGACAAAATACAGCCCACAGTACTGTGCAAAAGTCAGAGACCACACTTTATTTATTTTAATTTCCAGCCAAAATGACCATTATGTGTAAGTTGTTCATTTGTTAGGGAATCTATTAGAAAATAGTGAAAAAACAGGGATTTCTGAAACTGGGGTTCAAAAATTATTAAAAGATATGGAGAAAATAGGTCTCCTAACAACCATGCAAGACCTGGTAGACCACTTTCATCTTTGAGAGAAAATCAAGCTCCACTCTTCTTCAGATCCTTCAGATTTCTGTGTTGTTTCTGTTCATCCACTGTGAGAAGACAACTCAACACTATGGGTCTGAAAGGATGTGCAGCTGTCAAGTCCTTAATGAGAAAAGGAAATAGACAAAAAAGAAGACAATTTGCAGATTAAACGAAGAAGCTGCTGCATTCTTAGAACAATGGACTGACCACACCAGAGTCCCCAGTTTGGGATTACTTGGATCGCGAGAAGCAGAAAATGTGACCAACTTCAAGACTGAACTTTTGAGGTGTAGAAACACATCACTGCACATTTCTTTATAAAACTAAAGCAGTTCTCCCGAAAAGAATGGAAGGTGTAATAAAAGCAAAAAGTGAACACAATAAATACTAAAATTATATTTATTGATTAAACTTCTGTGTATTTTATGTTAAATATGTGTTTTGTTTTCTCCTGCCTATGACAAATGAATAACTTGTACTTAACAGCCGTTTTGACTGGAAATTAAATAAATGAAGTGTGGTCTCTGACTTCTGCACAGGACTGTAGGACACTGTGACACATATCGTCACCACAAGCAATCTTTGTATAGGATCACGTTTATTAGAGAAATCAAGGAATCAAGTAATCTTGGGAGATTTGTGCAGCAAAGTAGTAGTGTGCATGTATTCATTAATTCAATTTGGATTCCAGATGCTGTTGAATAAAACATACTGAAGAGACCAAGACATATCCATGGAGCAATATTTGTACGCACTAATTAGATAAAATTGACTCTGCTCTCTGTAATTTATCTTTTGAGGATATGCTGGAAGAGTAGGAGAAAGCACATTATGTTCTGGACAGAACAACCGCGTTCCATGTGACGATTGTGTCTGAGAAAAAATGCAGCAGTCCACTCACCAAGTCATAGCTTACTATGTGTCCTAATACATTTCTGCTTTTGTAACAAATATGCTAGGAAATCGTAAACATTCGCCACTGGCAGTAAAATAATAGCTTGCTGTAGTGTTATGCAAACCAAGGGTCTTTTGATCAATACTTGTGCTTCTATTTTTATAGCACTGCAGTCTGGCTTGTCACCAGTGAGAGGCAAGGAAAACATGACACTCATTTAGTCCCCAGTAGGACTAGGCTGTTTCCATTGTATTAGCTGTATGACTTATTCTTTGCCTAGGAGGTCAATAGACTGTAGTGTTCAGCATACTACTCTGACTGTTTGATCGCTTAGACGGAATGGATTCTCAACAAGTAATGCACAGGTCTTGTTAGGTCACATCTGTTGTCTACGAATGTACCTTCCACAAGCTTATTTCATGTGTGTCTGATGCCTGCCTTGAAATTGCTATAACCCAAAGTCCCCTTCATAGACAACCTCCCTCCCCTGTTGCCATGGTGCTAGTCAAGCGCTTACAGCCGTGGCTAAATTTTCATAGTTGTCTTGTTAATCCAGGTGATGGAGATAGAGAAAGAGTAGAGAACATGTAAAATGGAAGCCTATTATTCAAACTGGCATATAAATTATTGATTTCCTTATTATTAATATTGCATAGTTGACACAGTAGACATTTTCACTAGAACCAGTCTAACAAAGAGATAGTGTTTTTAAATCCATCCACCGCTCACTGTACTATATCTTCATATACTACAATGAAGTCATATCTTCCATTTGGTTAATGATGTCTGTTGTTCTATAAAAAATTTTTCTACACTGGCATTATATGACATTTACTTGAACGTAATGACTCACAGTCTTAAATGTAACGTTTAGCATATGCTATGAGTGAGCTAATAACCATCTTAACATTGTAGGAAAATAGTCCCTGCCACAATAGGGACAGAGACAATTAGGCCTAAATGCATTATGATGTGACATTCTATAAAGTACATACTGTTAATACAAGTAAAAAACAGCTAGATTGATAGTTTAGTTTAAACTTTTTTAAAGAGGGGGATATTTAATGGAATTCTCTCTCGCATACGTACTGTATGTCAGGTATGGTCTTAGCTTCTGTAAGATTATATACTCAAATTTCAGCCCTTAAGTTATCATATTTTTAATCCCAGCCAATTTTTTTTTAATCAGTAGTGAGGAAAAAAGCGGCATTGAAAACTGCTTATCAGTGTTTATCCACAACTGAGACCTCCCAGCGCAAAGCTTGTCCTGGTCACTTTTTTATTTTAAAACTTCTCCTTTTAGGATATTGATTTATAATAATGTAAAGAGAATATATATTTTTTTTTGTTTTTAGCCTGAATTGAAAAACGTGTTGAAACCCAATGTCTTTGCCAGCCTTCTGACCCCCCACTGTTTTGCATTGGTATTACTATATTTTCAGTCAAGCTGTTTTAGGATTGCAGTTATGTCCAAGAGAGGTTGGCCTTTAAGAGCATTAATATGCTAATAAGTCTTAGACACTTGAGGAAATTGTATAAATGTTACACTATTGTATAAATTGTGTAAAACTATTTATTACATTTTTGTTACATTTTTTACATTTATGTATTACAGTATGTGTTACATACTGGGCTTTGATGAAAGGATTGGTAAAGCTAACACTGATGATTTATGTAGGAATGCCTGGAAACAGATTATTACCCCACTCTTTTTTTATGATAAACATGGGATGAGCTTTCTTACTTTCCCTGGCTAAATAACATTTATGTGTAAAAAAAGAATTATATAAATTAAACACAGGATTTTCCCTGTTAAGAACCAGAAGAGCAGAGATAACAGCAAGTGATGGCTAAAGTCTCATTAATCTCATCATATTTAGCTTTTAACATTTTTTAGTTTTGAATTAATCAATTTGAACAGCAAATGTTTTCTTAATTTTTTCCTGCGCTGGCATAGTTCATTGCTCTTCGACCATGCCATGAGGACACTGTCAGATTTAGATTGCACTCGGTTTTGCTGCAGTTGTCTGAAGGCATAAACGTCAGTATTTCTTAGGCGGTAGGAGACAGTGCAGCGCTCAGTAATTGCATGTTTTTTTCACATGAATATTTTAGCTTAAATTTGTCAGCTTGTCCCTTTGAACTGGATTCACAGTGACCTGAGTCAGAAACAACCATTCTGTTTTACATTACCTCTTTTTACCTCCTGTGTCAGTCGCATTCTTTCATGTCATGCGCTGCATGGCAGCCTCTCAGTGTTAGGAATTCACCTGGGATTCATTATAAGAAAAACTCATGTCTTCATTTTTAAATTATTATTATTAAAAAATAAATAAACAAAAACACCATTTAACATGCTGGCTGCCCTTTACGTAGTGTGGACATTTCCAGGTGAATGGACTGGTATATATGGTTCACAATTACTTGTTAATCTCGTTAGCTTAACAGATGTTAGAACGTTTTCCTTCTCCTGTGAAGGTTGCTCATTAGGGGTTTGGACCTGGCACGGTTGCCTTGTTGCCTTGGTGTCCACTGTAAATTGTGTTATACAAATATATGTATTTGAAGTTACTGTTTAAGAGAGAGATTTTTTTTTGCAACAGCAACGATATACACACCAATTGTATAGGCAGTGGAGAATGCTCAGTGACCATTCTGTGAAATAATTCATTCTGTAATGTACACCCCTGTAATTTTTCATTTTTATTTAATAAAATCATCATACATGTAGTATTGTAGTAATACTTTTATTTTATTGTAAATGTTTGGTTGGAAATAAGAGTTAAATTCCAAAAGTTAAAACAATCATCAGAAAATTGTCCAATCAGATTTATTTTTCTGTAGCATCTAAGTAGATGTAGCTAAGTGAGCTCTCCAACTGGTTAGGCTTTCAGGAGCTGAACAGAAGGCTGTACATGGTAGATCACTAGATGATATTACAGATGATATTACAGATATTACTGAGTCACTGTAAAACATGTTAATATGTCTGTTGCCAGCTTCATTTAAAATGTGGAATGTCTGGAATATGAAAGCTTCAAATGTCCCTGTTTAATGTAGAACAGCCAACAAAAATAATAATGAGCATTACAGTTAGCTTAGTGCTAGTATACTAGTAGAATCCTATAAGGGTGCTAGAAGAGATTAGCAGTGACATATAGGTGTTTTTTTATGTCCTGAACTGTCCTGAACTGTATTCCAAGCTCAAATAGTCATGGTTGGCCTCTGCCAATAAGAGTCCTTTGGCAAGTCTCCTGATGCTGTGTTTACCTACCTCTGAAGTCACTCTGGATAAGACCATCTGATAAATGCCATAATTGCAAAATGTATCTATTGTTATTCACAAATGTATGAGACTATAAACAACATAATACATGATGCTTACTCTTTTTAATCATGACAGGAAACTGATCTACTGGACATCACCTATATCAAGGATGCAAGAACTGGGAAATGCACCAAAACACCAAAGGTAAGAGTGTCAGCCAGCAGCCCTAATGCTCCTTATGTGTAATGACCCCCTGTATTCTCTTCAGAACATACTATCCCAACTGTCTGCATCTGCTCCCTCTTATTAGGTTTCCAGTACATCCTAGTTAAAGTGCAGGCTTACCTATTACACCTACTGTATGTCCTGCCCCTGTACTAAATATAGATTAATGGCACTCGTGGGTGATAAGAATCTCTCAATGAGGGTAATGGGCTATGGAGTCTGGGCTGAAGTGCCAGAGGCAGGCATCTGGACTCATACTCAAAGCTAAAAAAAGTATCAGTGTTTTCCAGGTCTCTTGGAGGAACTTGTTTTTTTTTTATATATACATACGCACACATATCCTAAACCAACAAAAGGAGATTACAGGGTTCGTACCTAGGCTATCTGCATACTTAATTACAAATGACAAGGACAAAGAGGAAAAAACTGTATCATTAACATCTCGTACATGTGAAACACATGTGGCTATTTTTGTTAACCAGGCCAAATGTCCCTAAATCCTGCTCAGATTGGATGCGTGCTGTTGTGTGTAACATGGTTTATAATCAGTATTCCTCCCCTTTTCCCTCCTCTTTGTTGAGGCAAACTGTGCAGCAGTTTAGACAACATCTTAGAGAGATTTCTGAGGGCTGCGGAATGGCTTAAGGGTCACGGCTGAAAGTAAGTCAGGGGAAATGTGCTGTGCCTGTGTCAGAGTTGACTGAATAAATCTTATGCTTTTACATTCATATGAAGGTGCCCGCAGCTTCACTGCGAACCATCCACTCACCCGTGCACAGTGAGGTTGAAGCCGTTTAAAAAAAAAAAGAGAGAAAATTAATGAGAAACTCAATCTCGTGTCAAGAAGCTTGAGATGCTGTCTGAGGGAATGTTTCCGGAATGATTGAATGTATTACTCAGCACCTAATGAAATATGACAAATGAAACACGATAGAGAGACAGATACACTGCTGCGGAAGGATTTCGTAGTATTGTCTTCAAATAGAATACTTGGCAAAAGTCAGAGACCACTCTTCATTTCTTTAATTTCCAGCCAAAATGGCCGTTATGTACAAGTTATTCATTTTTCAGGAGATATTTCTGAGGAGATAAATATAGGATAATCCACTTGCGTAAGGAAGGAGAAGGTCAAAGGAAAATAAGTGAAAAAACAAAACTTTCCAGAACTCGAGTTTAAAAAATGATTTAAAAAAAAATAAATGCAGAGAAAATGGGGTAGACCACCAAAACTGTCACCTTCAGATAAACTGTACTGCTTTCATCTTTGAGAGATGAGGAAAATCAACCTTCAGATCTGAAAAAAATCTGCAGGTGTTTCTGTCCACCCTTCCGCTGTGAGAAGACAACTCAGCTCTAGGGGTCTGAGAGGATGTGCTGCTGTCCAAAAAGCCGTTTTTGAGAAAAGGAAACAGACAAAAAAGAAAAAGAAAACCTCAACATCATTGAATGCATTTGGGATTATTTGGATTGTAAGAAGCAGAAAATGCAACCAACTTCTAAGACTAAAATTTGGAGGTTTAGAGAAATATCCCTGCAGATTTCTTGAAAAACTGAAACTAAGGCTAAGCATGGACAAATACTGAAAACAGTGATATCGTATTTAGTTTAGTTGAGACTTCTGTGTAATTTGTTGTTAAATATACAGAATGCTTTTTTTCTAACACTTAAAAATTAACAGCTAAATGGCTTGACTGGAAATTAAATAAATGAAGGTTGGTCTCTGACTTTTGCACAGTAATGTATGTGAGAATCTACACTGTCGGGGGAAGTAGCATAATATGTCATGCTAATGCAGTAGATCACTGAATGATCTCTTGGCTGCAATGAAAACTGAATAGGCAGGAGCGATGATGAGATCTCCATCTCTAATCACTATTCTTATTCCCAAAGGCACAGTAAGCCCATAATAGAAAACCATTTGGTTTTAATGTGTTATCAGCGCGTGATTGCACAACACAGTTTCATTGCCATTATGTACAGAGGGAACATAAATGCCATGCTATTGTTTGTTACGCTTTCTTGCTATAAAATTTGTTGTGAGGTGTGAACTTTGAAAAGAAGGCCATTCAATTCATGATCAGTTTGATAGCACAGCAAAGGGAAGCATAATCAGAGAGAAAAGCTAGTCATCTTACACTAACAGCTGCCCTTGTCTGTAATCTCTTGTCTATCTGGATGTCTCTTTATATTTCTAGAGTTTCATGAAAGCCTCAGTGAGAGTGTTTGACCGTCTCAGTAGAGTACTACAAGGACTGTAACAGGCAATTGAGGCTGTGGAAAAATGGAAATTGGGCAAGAGATAATGAGACATTTATTCCACAAATGTATATGAGTCAAATTAAGGCGATATTACAAATCACATCGTGGGATTAAGTAGTGGATTGTTTATGTGTACCCATCTGTTGGAAAGCCACTGGTGCTTTGCTGATGGTGCTGCTCTTGGTAATGAACATATGGTTTGCTAGAAACTATTTTTGCTAGCCAGAAATGAACAATGCATTCATATCAATAGCTATGTATGTGCGATTTGTGTTTGAGTGTGTGTATACATGTGTATATATATAAAGTTTTAAATTGCATTTCACAAGAAGACACCTTACCTCAGCAACAACTTTCTTCTCTCTGGGCGCTGAGCCATCCGTACTCAGCCCAGCAGGCAGAAGATCTAGCAGGACCTGGGCCAGAGAGGAGTGCAGGAAGAGACTGCTCTCTGATTCCTGCCCACTTCTTCTCAAGCAAAAAGTGCCTCTAGGAGGATTAGCAGCTCAACATCATTGCCATGAAATCAGGCCGCCCCATCTGTTGACACGCTTCTAGAGGAGAGGAGAGCCCGAATGTCGGTTTGGATGTCAAAGCTAAACAGAGGTTTAAAATCCTCAGCCTGCCATTGTACCTCTTCTCAGCCTAACTTCTAGTTTATATTTAAAAATATGCAATGTTTTGCTTAAAATACAGTATATAGTGATTCAGACATACGACACACATAAAGGAAAATGTATTTTTAGACTGAGGATGGTATTGAGGATAGAATTACCACTCATTAGCAGAGCCCTTCAATTCATTCAGCTGTCGCACAAGAAGAACAAATGTTCTTTTCCACCCCCTCTCCAAATTTTTGCAATTACAATAATCGCTTAAAGTTGTGCAGCCGCAAATTTAATTGTGCTCATGTCTCTGAATTGTTATAATGATCTTATCTGCAAAATTAATACCCTGTTTCTCTGGCACAGACAATCTCATTGTCGTAGAGGGCAGGCAGTCAGTTTGCTTTGGTGGTCGGAAAAGAGAGAGAGACGCAGCCATCGTGCCTCTCGAGTACAAAGCTGGTCAAACCAGAGGCACTGTGGAGCTTCACTTTGCTAGAAGACAGGCTAAACATTTGGCAAAATCCTGTTCCCAGTGGCAGCAAAGCCTTGATGGATTGTTGCCATAGAAACTCTTGTGGAAAGGCTCGCTGTGTGTGACCAAAGCCATAGGCACATGAGCTAATGAGGTAGGAAGAAAGGGCATCCAACATGGCGAGGAGCCGGAGCAAGGACAAGGTGACAACACAAACAACAGTGTTTCACTGCAGACAGGTTGCAGCCCTCCCCTTATTCGCGGCTGACTCATCCGATCCAAAGCCTCCACCTCCCCAGCACGGCGACTATAATGAATATGCATTTTGGACCATTCTCACTTGGACAGAAGTGTGTGTGAGAGAGAGAGAATGTTTGAGCAGAATCATCATTGATTACCATAGATTTGCTATGTGTGTGGGTGGAGGTGAGGGTTGGGGAGGGAACTTGGGACGTACATTACTAAAAGAAAAAGAAAGACAGTGATCCGTATGTGCTCAAAGCATGTGGTATGACTGTTGTTTTTTGTGTGTAGCAAGGAAGGCACCTGGCAGCAGTGTGGTGTTCTTAAAAATAGCATAAAAAGATAGTCAGGTATTCCCTCTTTTTTACTGAATGTTGAGTGTTGAGTGTTGTTAGAATGGCCCACAGCTAACTATGGCTAACTACGGGGGTGTGCAAAAGTGAGAGGCCACCCTTTATTTATTTCTCTTCCAGTCAAAACAGCCGTTAAGTACAAGTCATCTGTTTTTCAGAATATTTATTAGGAGATTTCTGAGAACTGTCAGCATCAGGTAAGCATAAAGTCTTCTCCTCTGTGTGAGAGAAGAAAATCAAGCTCCATTTTTGCTTCAGATGTGAAAAATCCACAGGTGTTTCTGGCCCTTTTTCCGCTATGAGAAGACCAACACTGTGGGTCTGAAAGGATAGGAAGTTATCAGTACTGTTACTGAAAAAGCCGTACAAAGAAGCTGCGGGTGTTCCCAGAACAGTGTCCAGACCTCAAGCAACTTTTAAAACCAAACTTCGGAGGTGTGGAAAAATATCTGCGGGTTTCTTTGAAAAACTGAAAGCACAGCTACTGAAAAGAATGGAAGCTCTGATAAAGGAAAAGAGTGAACATACTGAGAACTGAATACATTTATGTTTTATTTAGTTGTTGAGGCTTCTGAACAATTATCTGCTTTTTTCCTGATACTGAAAAATGAATAACTTGGTAGCTGTTTTGACTGGAAATCACACATATGGAGGGTGGTCTCTAACCTTAGCTCATCATTGTGTGTCATGTCTATTGACTTGCAGAATTATTGGCAAAGAATTTGCAAGTGTGAAGATAATTCTAAATCCAATTTACTTTCCCTATAACCCCATCAGTTTCTTGCCCCAAACATGTGAAAACTTGTTTAAACCACTCAAAATGTTAAAGAAGATGTTCACTGTTTTACAAATTCAGACCTTATGAAAATTGTTGTTTCTGGTCATTTATAATCATGAACCAAAGCTGTAATACTGAAACTTACTCCTCTGCTGCTTCTCACTGGGCATGTGCGTTTTGTGTTTAGTCAAATCATGTTTTAACAGTAACACTGCGTTTAATCCAGGATTACAACTTCATGCTTTTGGTAAGTATGTAGCCAAGAGAACATATAAAGACAGATATGATTAAACTGTGAGATTCCCATTTTTTCAAGAAGGAGAGGTGCTATTGCCCTAACCTATTGCCCCTTTGGACTGTCTTTAAGGCCGGTGAGAAACTGCATAGGAGCAGAAGATTTCTCAGCACGTAAACCATCGTTAAGGTTGTGCATGATTATAAATAATGACAGACAGCAGTTTTAATAAACTGTGGGTTGAAAAACAGTGAAACCCTCCTCTAATTCTGAGTTCATACCTTAAAATTTGAAGGAAGATTAAGCATACTGGCACATACTCAAGGGTATATCAAGCCCTTCCCCACTCTTAATGAAATCTCTTGTAGCCACTCTAAAGGATTTTCTTGGAGTCTAATCTATCCGTGCTATAGAGCTCTCATTAGGGTAAAGAAAATCCAATGATTTTAGAACTGGCATGTAATAATAAAGTAAGTGAGTAGGACTAACTGGGGTAGATCAGTAATAGAAATCTGTAGTTTGAACAATAAAACACAAACATTGCCTTGAAAACGTGTGATTGTTCCTTTAACCTCCCACAGTGACTGGAGAAAGATCTGTGGAAAAAGCATGAATTAGAAAAGTTGAAAGACTTGAAAATAAAATAAAAAGGTAGATAAAGAATTAGAACTGAAGCAGGGAAATCCAGGAAGTGAAATCTCCCAAAAACCTATTTTTGGCAAACTGCATAGAATTAAAGTGTAAAATTGGCCTGTGCGTCTGAACCAAATATATCAAAGATGCCAACATGGGCCAGAACAGAGCTATGAGTCATGATGAGTAGGAGCGAACTCCACTCTGGTTATCACTGAAGCACACTGGTGGTTGTCTAGCAAACCAGATACAAAAGCGACAAGCGTCTCTTAGCCGCTTTGCCTCATGTAACCTTCCTCTGCACGCTCAGTGTGAGGCCATTCTGGCTGAAGAGTGCTACAGCCTCTTCACATGGCTGATGAATATAAGTAAACTCCTTTAGATAAAAAGCACATTTTTTTATCGACTTATTTGGTGTTGAATAACAAACTGTCGGCACCGTTTCTGTATACCAGGGGTAGGGGTTTTTTATGAACCTGAAATAATCAGGATTTTTTGTCTCCTTCGTCTCCTTTTTCAGCTTTATCTCTGTGTTCCCTGTAGTTTCATCATGCTTGTGCTCATCCAACCTGAATCTCCAGTCTCAGTCTTTTTGCACCGAATTGTATTTGTTCAGCCATTCGTTCGGCTGTGCCACAGATAGCACGCAGAAAATCACTTCTTGATTGGAAAGTCATTGCATTTCATTGTAATTATCTTTGGCAGCTGATGCAGGAACAGTAGGGTCCAATGCACCTGTTGAACAGGCTCATATACTGATAAAAGCTGAGTGTAGGAGAGAGAGAGTGTTTTGTATGGGGCTTGGTGTTGCCGAATAGCTCATGATAAGATGCTCATCACAATCCATCATTTTTATATATCATGGCAATTTTTTTTAGTTGACAAATAACTTTGAGCCTAAGATTAAGGTGCAACTCATGAAAATAAATGATTCAATGATAAAACAGATAGTTTCAGTTCTAAAATCTGATTGGCAGAGCCACATTTGAATCCATTGTAAATTACTTAGTATATGCACATTTAAGAGCACACACATCAACTGAGTACTGTATTAATGCACCAAGATATTAAAAAGTGTTCCATGGACTGTAGTACTGATAGGTGAGGTTAGGCATGGGGGCGTGTATACTGTATTAAACATACTCTACCTAAGAACCCGGTTTTGTTTAAACCGAGGGGCTGACAACTATGTGTTCATGATTATATGACCCAAAACTAAAAAGTTGGTGAAATGACTGGAATATACAATGACGGCCTTCTGAAAGTTCTACATTATAAAAATTATTCATTACATCAACTCATTACTAGCCCACATTAAAATGAACATAAATGCCATAACAAGAGCTAGTTTTGGCTCAGTGTACCTCAATAGCTCTCGAAAGCCATCGGCATACACCACGTCTTTCTCTATAATTTTGCACACCTATATGTGTTTTCTTAATGCTGCCATGCCATGCACTTTGTCGCTGTAGAAGATGATCCTATATAGCTAAGGACTTCTATAGGTGTTAAGTAGATACCTCTAAATATAGTACTACAGCAAAGGGTATGAACACATAAATAAGTAAGTAAATATGGATGCAAGACTTGAAAGTGTCAATGTAAAATTGTGAAAACAGACTTTTTAAGTTCTAAGTGACTGTGAAATTGGCACAGCTCTTGGAGAACACGGACAAAATAGTCGCCTGGCTTATCACTTGTGGATGTCTGCTTTTGATGTGGTACACTGTAATTGTACTATCAAGAAGTAGTCCAAAACAACACCATTTTGGCTGGATGCTTCATTTTTTGGTAGGCCTTTTTTGCAGAACCACTTCTCTGTTGTGTCCTCTAGTTTAAGAAGTTCTTCAACTTGAATGAATAACTAATGTATTCAAGTAGGAACTGTTGTTTACTAAAAATGAAATATATATATATATATATATATATATATATATATATATATATATATATATATATATATATTTCATTCAATGTTTTTTTTACCCAATAGTTTTGTTTAAACAAATGTTTATTTGTTGGTTAATGGTTAATCAGTTCATCTTTTACGTCTCTAATCATAGTGCATCACAATATTGCAGTTAGGTCACGTTGGTTTACACAAACATAGTCTCCTTTTCCCAAACATACGTGTTGAGTTAAGACGTATTTTGTGTCTGAAATTCGTCTATGTAGTTTTTCACTGGCACTGTGAGGCAAATATAACTGAAATGTAATTCAAGTTTGTTACCCAAAATCTTTTTGGGTTATATATATTTCTAACATACATAGTAGCCACAGCAAAACTAAGGAATCAAACTTGAGACACCAAGCAGTGTACAAACAATTTGATTAATGAGGCTGGTTTCTTATTAAATTCCAAATGTTTTGACACATCCAGAATCAAAGCTGCATGTCATATCTGTCCCTGTAGCAAACTGCAAGCTGGAAACGGAAGCTGTAGAAGAAAATGTACAAAATGTACTGGCCTTTCATAGCTAATGACATCTATAGGTGTTGAGCAGGTCTTTATATAGCACTAAAGTACTATAGCAGTAGGTATGAATATATGAAGACAGGTACACTACTAAGTGACTGGAATATCTGCACAGCTCTAGGATTTTATGAGTCAGGAGAGGGCTAGGTTGTTTCACCCCATCTTGCATGGTTCAGCAGAGTATGCATTTTCTCTGTAGGTGCAGTGCTGTGGCAGATAATGGTAGTGCTCACTCTGCACACCACATACTTCTACTTTCACCAATAATGAGCCCCAGCTTAAGTCCTGACTGCTTACTTCCCACCACCAGCATGTCACCCCTGGCAACAGGGCCCTCCTCTTTATCCAGAAAGTCCCCACAGCGCAAAGTACAGGCTTTAATTAACCCTTCCTCCCTATCAGCCTCACCTGACAGTGAAGCCAGTCCACCAAAGACTTTCGCCAGACCCTTCTTTAACCCTTAGAAGTCACAGTTATTGCTGGTGATAACAGAAGCATGCTCTGAGTGATGCCCACCGCACCTTTAGAGGTTGTGTTTTTCACTATTAGTTATTTGTCCCTCATAGCTTGGGGGAACAAGCAGAGAAATTCTGTTGAAAGTGCAGATTGTGGACTTTCAGTCAATGCCACGTATGTTTTTAATAAGAGATGAGATATTACTATTCTGCGATGGACTGGCGACCTGTCCAGGGTGTATCCTGCCTTATGCCCAATGACAGCTGGGATAGGCTCCAGCACCTAGACCCAGAAGGATAAGCGGTTTAGATGATGGATGGATGGATGGATATTACTATTTGAATTTGGTTGAAAGTTATTGCTGGCATCTGCTTCTGGTGTGATACTGTGTAAATTCAATACATTTATGTATAGGTTTTAAATGACATATATAACTAACATTCATATAAACCTACTCATCACAGCCACTGTTTAATTGACTAACTCTGACCCTAATCGGCAATGGGCTCAATCTTTTTTCAGGAAGCCAAGCTGCGAGAGTTACTAGATGTCGGAAACCTGGTGGGACGGATAGAAAACAAGATGCTGACGGTGGTCACAGGTCCTGACATGGTCAACATCACCTATCTGAACTTCATGGCTTTCCAGGAGGAAGTGGCAAAGGTATTTGACGTTCCAGCTGCTGAGGGGCTATCATGCTAGTAATTGAATTCCCCATCAGTAGAGTGGGAAATATTCACTAATGCTGCATTTTGTCATTGAGATATCTCTACAGAACATTTTCAGGAGGGGCACTTGACCTATTTTAATGGATATTGCCTCTTTTGTTGTGTTTTGTCATCCACAAAGGAGTGGGCAGAGGACTTGTTTAGTCTGGCATCCAACCTGCTGGCTCAGAACATGAATAGAGAGGCCAGCCTGGAAAAAGCGTAAGCACCTGCAGATAATCTCTCATGGTGTAAATTCATCAACGTGACTTTGGATGAAATATGACTGTGACCAGGAGCTTTTCACACCTGACTATTAGCCTCAGGGCAGCATCATGTGAGACTGAATTTACATTGCCAAGCTGTCAAGGCATCAAAACCTATTCATGCATTAACAAAAGAGGCCCATCTGTTTGCATTGCCTTTTATTTTACTTCACCTTCCTTTGTTTTTCTTGTAATGCCATTCTAAGAGCTGTATTTTAAATAGTTTTTGGTCTCTCCCTGAAAATGATGCTTTTTTTTTCAAATCAGTTACACAAGACTGAAGCTGCAGCCAAACCAAGAGGGACGTATTCCAGTGAAGAAGTAAGTCACCGGATGCGATCAAAATGTTCTAAATTCTTACTTTTGCAATAAAGAAATGATGAAGAGTCCCTGAGAGAATAATCAGATTATGATATCTCTTTTGTGCAGCATATTTCGCATGTTCTCGACTGACAGAAAGCGTGTAGAAACCGCGCTGGAGAGCTGTAATCTTCCATCAGGCAGGGTGAGCATATGTTTAGCTAATCACTCCAGGTTCCTGCTGGGAGATGGCATGAGTTCACATTCTGACAGGAAGTGATCGCATCGTCTTTACCAGTAACTGCATTGAGGCATGCCCACGGGTTGAGTGCGGCTATGTCTCATTTGATGAATAGCATATATGACTTCAGCTGTGTTTAGTGTTTAGTAATATTCACTGTGTACCACTCTACTTTGTTAGAGACTTGTTTAGGACGTTTTATCGTATACAAACTCGTGTTGAATTCATTTTATTTCCATCAGTTTTATTTTTTTTATTTTCCGTGAAACAGGTGTACAAGCCTCTCCAACGGTTTAACAAATGTAATTTTATGTCTCCATCTTTGTAGCAGCAGGGAAGGCCTATTTGCTTTATTGTGTATATATGTATTTTTATTTTATTTTTGTGGAAGTTCTAGGCTGAAGTGGTGCCAAAGAAAAAAAAAAATCAGAATCCAATCCATAATGTTAAAAGGTCTCTGGAGATTGAAGCGAAAAGTGCGTAATTCCCAGTGCCTCCTCTGTGAGTCATACACTGCCTGAGCCTTTCATCTCTTTCTCTCCGGGTCTCTCCATTTTTTTTAACCAACAAAGCATTAATCGGCCTTGGGCCTCGGCATGGCCTTCAAGACTGACTGCCTTGCTTGAATATTTTCAGTGTTTTCCGGGGAGTGACGAATCTAGGACAACATTGAGATGACACTGACTAATATTTGCACTCTGACAACTTTGTTTATTATTGCATTTGTTAAAATGATCCGATTGATTTAAAGTCAGATTAACCGGATCGTCCCCAGACTTGGAGAGAAAGCAGTAATTAATTTGAAGGCCAGCTTAAAGCTTTTAGTCGTTATTAATTTTGGACGGCATGGCATTAAAGCAACAGCTCATCCTCTATTTTTAGTCCAGACTCCTTGATGTTTTCGTTCATGTTCACAATTAATTGGTTTGACTATTTGATGAATGTGGCGGCACCCAGGCTCTTGAAGTTGCTCTGGATTGGATGATTGTTGTGTTTAGTAGCTTTTTTGATTACTGTGATGCATTAGGATGAATGATTACTGTGATACATTAGGATAAATGCATAAGCAAGGATTGGGTTTTGAATGGCTTTGTTTTCATTTGGTGTCTATGCAGAATGATTCAGTTCCTCTGGAGGACCTAACTTCCGATATTTACAAATCATTCATCGCCAACCTCTGTCCCCGACCTGAAGTCAACCAAATCTTTGCAGATCTGTAAGTCATAATGTTGCAAAAGTCAGAAACCATCCTTAATTTGTGTCATTTCTAGTCAGAACAGCCTACTATAAGTTATTTATTTTTCAGGAGGGTTCTTAGAAGATTAGATATGCAAAAACCATTTCAGGAAAAGTGTAATAATAAAAACAGGAATCTGTAGTTTGTTAATTCTCTTAAACCTTTATTTAACTGACAAAAGTACAAGTAAAATATTTCCAGTGTTTTCACTGACCAACTTATTTGTGTTTTGTGAGAATAACTTACAACACACTCGAAAAAAATAAGTTGGGAAAAAGGCATGTTTACCACTGTGTTACAGCACCTTGCTTTTTAATAACACCTTCAGTTGTCTCGGAACTGAAGATACTAATTGTTGAAGTTTTGCAAGTGGAATTTATGCCTATTTTTGCTTTGCTTTGCATTGTCTTGCTAAAATAACCATGGACTTCCCGGGAAAAGAGACCGTCTTGATGGCAGCATATGTCTCTCTAAAATCCCAATGTACACCTCTGTGTCAATGGTACCTTCACACTTATGCAAGTCGTCCATGGCGTGGGCAATGATACCCGTACCATGATAGATGTTAGATTTGCACCTTTTGCAGATAGAAGTCTGGATGGTCCCTTTCGTCTTTGGCATGGATAACTAAGCATGTTTTTTAACGTTTTTTACAAAAACAAGCTGAAATCTGGATTCGTCTGACCACAGCACACATTTCCACTGTCTTTCAGACCATCTGAGTTGAGCTAAGGCCCAGAGAACTCGATGGCGTTTCTGCATAGAGTTGATGTATGGCCTTCTCTTTGCATCATAGAGTTTCAAGTTGCATTTCATGATGCAGCAGCAGACTGTGTTAAGTGACAGTGGTTTTCTGAAGTACCCCTGAGCCCATGTGGCTATGTTTAACATAGCACACAGTGTGACAGTTTCTCATGCAGTGCCTTCTGAGAGCTCAAAGGTCACACACATTCAGCAGTGTTTTCCAGCCTTGCCCTACACTGACTGAGATTTTTCACAATACTTGGTGAAGGACTAAATTCTTTGCAATCTTGCATTGGGAAATGTTCTTTTTGAACTCTTTGACAATTCTCATACAAAGCTTGGCACAAAGAGGTGAGCCATGACCTATCTTTGCTCGCATAGATTGAGCCTTTGCTGGAAGCTCCTTTTATACCCAATTCATGATAGCTTTACCTATGATACCAAGTCACCTGCTTATTGTAGAATATTTCAAAATGGTGTCACTTGAATATTCTATAAACTTTTCACTTTTTTGCGTTTGTCTCAATTTTTTATGTTACAGGCATCAAATTAAAAAAAAAATATTTTACAAAATTCTGTCAGTTAAAGAAATATTCAAGAGAATTGACATCACAGATTCTTGTTTTTATTGGATTTTACAAAAATCCCAATTTTTCAGGAAATGGGGTTTATAAGATAATCCACTTTCATAAGGAAAATGAAAGTCAAAGGAAATAAGTGGAAAAAATAGGAGTTTCCAAAATTGGGTTCAATAAATTATTAACACAGATATAGAGGTCTGGTAGACCACCAACACTGTCACCATCAGATAAACAGTACTTAAAGCTTTTATCTTTGAGAGAGAGGAGAAAATCAAGCTCCACTCTTGCTAAAGATCTAATGAAATCCGTCCATTTGTCCACTATAAGACAACAATTTAACTATGGGTCTGAAAGGATACGTAGCAGTCAAGAAGCTGATACAGAGAAAAGAAAATAGATGAAAAAAATCAATAGGACACTGAAACCGGACATCAGTGATGTGCCGTAAGGTGAATCTAAATTTATACCTAGGATTTTTGGGATGAGGCAGAAAATGCATCCAGCATCTAGGACTGAATTTTAGAGGGCTGGAAATATATCCCCACCGATGTCTTTGAAAAACTGAAAGCAAGGCTCCAAACAGTGCAGTCTGTAATAGCTGTAAAAGTGGACACACTAAATATAGAAAAAGTGATATTTAGTTACTTTTGTGTAATTTTCTGTTAAGTATATGTTTTCTGCTTTTTTCCCCCAACACTGAAGAATAAATAACTCTTATTGGCTTTTTTGATTAGAAATTAAAGACTTTTTGCTCATTACTTATGATTACTTGCTTATCTTTTGAGTCCGTAAAATGACATTTTTGAAAAGAAGAATCTCTCTTCTCCTTTACAGTGGAGCCAAGGGCAAGAACTATCTGAGCATGGAGCAGATGACTGACTTCATCAACAATAAGCAGAGGGATCCGCGTCTTAATGAGATTCTGTACCCTCCACTGAAGACGGAGCAGACGCAGCTCCTCATGGAGAAATTTGAGCCCAACCATGGCATGATCCAAAAAGGTCAGGCCTAAACATGCATTCTTCTTAGCCATCATGTACAGCCTGCCTCAGGTGCCCATTGATTCCTTCAGCTGGTTGATGTGCTGTCATGTTACATCAGCCCACACTGTCTAGGGATGACAAGTAGCCATAAGCAGTGCTATAATAGGCAGACTTGAGCTTTGCTTTGTAGGTACTTGGCCACTAATATTGAGCATATGGTACATCAGATTTTAGAAACCTGTGATATGAAGAGATAAACTTTAATTATTTTCTTAAGAATGCACTGACACTTCTTCTGTAAGGTTGCCTCTTTAGTTAGTTTTTTGTTGCTGCTAGCTTTTTGCCCATTTTGTGTGTTTAAATGAGAATGTTAAATCCTTTCTAAAGTCTATTTCCATATCACTTTACTTATTTTTCAAAATTTCTGCATAATGAAATGGTTAAGATGTAAACGAAGTCATTCAGAGTGGTCCTATGTGGAATGTGACATTCTAGAGAAGCTAACTGAGTGTGAATTTTCATAGTGGTGGTGATAGGAACCAGGGGCCGTATTATAGAAACTTCCTATCTTTTGTCTGAACTCAAGATCTGACAGGTCAAGACTTTAGGAATTTTATGTTATAGCATCGTCTCAAGTTAGGAAATCTTAATTTACTCGATTGAAGTCGACAGTCAGCTGTCATTCCTGTTACCTAGCAACCGAGCATATGCGCACGGCCGAAACATAATCAGAACACATAATCAAAGTAATCACATTGGTTTGCCAGACAGCTGGCTACCCTTACTAATGTAAAAGAAAAGGTCAAACAAAACTAAAGTTTCCCAAACGCTTTATCAGACCACACTAACGTTATTCCTTCTGATAAACAGACACACGTTCAACTCTGTCTCCTCATTATTTACCGACATTCACCAACATGGGGCTTTTAAAACCCTGTTAGAAAAAAACCCTCACAAGTCAAAGCATGGTTTTCAGTGTAGGTAAGTGTAACATTATTATACCAGTTATAGTGAACTATGCTGCCTGACACTGCATAAAACGATAGAAACAGACAGTTAAAACAGAAGTTCAGACCCCCCAGGGTCTGGGGTTAGGACAGAATTTAGGAAAATGTCTAGTTAGGATGTTTCAGTAATACTGTTTTCTTATCTGGAAAGAATAAGATGTTAGAATAAGATGATGAACATAAGAACTGTTGTTCTATAATAGCTGTAATATAACTGATTATGCAGAAATTAATAAAACAAATGTTGGAATTCCCCTTTAAAAACACAAAATGAATGGTTCAGTCTACAGTGAAGCATGTCTGTGCATGCTCTTGAGAAAAATTCCATGAATTTGATTCCGAGCTTTGAATTGCAAATACTGTAATATTAAGTCTGTTGTTTTTTCCCTTTTTGTTGCACAAAATAACATTTTCATATATTTCTCCACCTTTCCCTTAGTTTCATTTCCATAGCAACAGTAACTCCTGAGATGCAGTCCATGCCTTCCAACACTGCAGTTGAGCCAGTTTATTTATATAATTCTACAGGCAGAGCTGCGCTGGGGGATCTGGTCACTGGATGATTGTATGAGAAAGCCAGTTACCTTTTGACAACTGATTGATTAGACATATTTAGCCTGGAGAGGCCAGAGATGGGGATAGATGAGGGTGATCATTGAGCTTTTTAGCTTGCAGTGCTGGCGTGACACCTTGCTGTCACACAGATTATAAACTATCTATTCTTCCAGCCCACTCTCAGAGACAGGCAGGGAACAATGGTTAGGGGGCATATGAGGAGCCCACGCAAGAGACTTGGGGATTTACTTGGAGTATTGACTGTAGACATTTTTGGGTTAGCCACGGGGCTGGCTTATGAAACACGCTGTGTTCCCCAAGTGTCCGAGCAGATTTTATGCGTGCGACTGTCAGTAAAGTCTTTGCAACTTACATTCAAATCTGACCGACTGATCTTTGTGCCCTTAATTGAATGTGACTATTCACAGCCAAAGATATTATCTGAATTGTACCCCTGCTTCTCTTACGCTCTCCCTTTATCCTCCACGTTGACAAGACAATTGCTAAGTTTCAGCAGGGCGCAGTAATTGTAGTCTTTGAAAATCTGTTCAACTCCCTTTTCCAGGGAGAGCAAGGTGGTTTGTTTCTGTCTTATGTAAACCAAAGCCTATTTGCCTCATGGTGACACTGACAGTGGCAGTCCCTTTGAGATTACTCTGAAACACTTCATGTAGTGTCGCTATGCAATGCTTCCCTGCTTTCAAAAAGGGCCACGGTTAATTACCTTTGGAGCTCTGCGAAGAATGGCTTTAATTAATGTAAACTTCTGTTGAGAATTTGTCACAGGGGATGCCCATCTATGAGTGTGTTCCCTACAAGCTCACTCGCTGTTTAGGGAATGCAGATCTTACAGCTTGTAATTTGATGTCTGTTTGCAATTCCAGTGCTAATTTCCTTGATGAGACAGGTTGCTACTTTAGGTGTAAAAGCAGAGTGAAACAGCTCATTTTTAAAAATGTTCAGTTCTTCTGGTTGTCTCTGGTGGGCACACTGTGTTATAGTTTGAAGTTGAGACAGTGAATAGCAATTTCTACTAGAAAATATGAAATTTGTCAACATACACTGTCAGAGACTGAAGTGAAGTGAAGCTTTTACAATTGTTAAGTCATTACAACTATGAAATGACACCTATGGAAACAGATTTCAAGCATTAAAGAGTCCATATCGTGGATCACTTTTTTTAAAAATACGTTTGATGTAGTATGCAAACATTGCTAGTTTTAAAAACATACCATTCAATCCCCAGTCTGTATAGTTCATATATGGTAAGCAAGCTGCAAAAATAGCCTGTTTTGAAGTCATTGTTTTTTTGATGCCATACAAACATTCACACTCAAGTTATAAAGAGTATTTCAGCCTGTACTGCTTTTAAAATGAGGCACAATACAGGGCAGCCAGTTAGAACAGAACTTGTTTACAGATATCTGTCCTAAAGGCACAGTAACCTCAATAAAAAAATACAATGCAAGAAAAATGTAGGATATGGGCTCTTTAAACATAAGCCTTAAATCAAAATGTCTAAGATTGTGAAAAATGTATATTTAATCAGGTGTGTGTCCAAATTCTGAATGGTTCAGGACAGTAAGTGCCTTGTCATACTGTGTTACAGGGCAGATTTCAGTGGAAGGGTTTTCCAGGTATCTGATTAGTGACGAGAATGGTGTGATCCCACCCGAGAAACTGGACCAGAGTGAAGATATGACCTTCCCTCTCTCCCACTACTTCATCAACTCTTCCCACAACACCTATCTTACAGGTATGTCCACACATCGATCAAAACACTGCTTGTAACGGTCAGTGTACGAAGGCTCTGATTACTGTTTACTATAGCACTCATCTCTCTTGAATGTACTACTGCTGATAAGCCCCGAACCACCAGATAGCTGCCCATTAGGTAGTGGTTCTAAATTTTGGTGTTTGAGTACATATTTTAGTGTTTTTCCTGCTCTAACGTGACTCTGATCCAAGTAATTAGTTAATTAACCCTTTAATGACTACACATATTATACATTATATTTAGATTTTATGCCACAAATTACTTTTTTAGAGCAACCATATTAGGAAAAAAACTAAATTTCCTCACTTTTTAGAATAAGAAAAAATTTATATAGTATGTAAACATTAAGTTTGCAAATTGTACCATTCACTCTCCAGTCCATGTAGTCCGTATATGGAAACTAAGCTGCAAAATCAGCCCATTTTGAATTTACTGTTTTTGTGATGTCACAAAAAGCAACATATTTACATAAATCCACCTATTTAGCCCAGAGCGGTTTTCTGCCCATTTACACTGTTATGAAGATTGTTTCAGCCCAGGCTCCTTTTTTAATAAATGCACAAAACAGGGCAGCCAACCAGAACAGAGCTTATTTACATAGATATCATTCTTAAAGACACAGAATATGACTGTTATGACTGTTTTTGGTATATAACACCTCACAAATGTTATAAGGGGTTCTCAGAGGGAAAAATAAAATATGTAGGATATGAACCCAAAGCAAAAAAAAATATATATATATATTTATATGTATAAATACACTTTGCTCTTTAGTCATTTTTTTATTACTCTGATTAAACCAATCAATAATAAATGCTTACCAATCTGAATTCTAAATATGTACGCAATGCACGTACATGCTCAGAAACCGCAGCACATCCAACAATAAAGGCAGCTTCCTGCTTCCATTATGTAGTGATAGAAAACTCTGTAGAATACGGAAGCTCCATTTCCGCATGCGGATCCATTTTACTATGCCCAACGTGGGCATGAATGTGCTGTAACTGCTCTGGCAGTAGCTTTGAAAGTGACATTGACAAAGTCTTTGAATGTGTTGTGAGATGGTAGATTTGATAGGGTTAACAAGCCCTTCTTGAGGTGAAGTGGGTATGTTAGAGCAGGGACAACAGGCCAGAGTACTCCCAAGAGCAGAGCTGAGAACCACTGCATTCGCCCTTTAGTCCTCACATAATAATTCAGTTCAAGATTCTGAATAATGTGTGTGTGTGTGTGTGTGTGTGTGTGTTCTCTTCAGCTGGGCAGCTGGCAGGAAACTCCTCTGTGGAGATGTACAGGCAGGTGCTGCTGTCAGGCTGCCGCTGTGTGGAGCTGGACTGCTGGAAGGGCCGCACGGCTGAGGAGGAGCCGGTCATCACCCACGGTTTCACCATGACCTCTGAAATTTCCTTTAAGGTAAACCACACTCTGTTGCACTGTAGACATACTAAATAGGCAAGGCTCTACTGGGCTTATAAACCCCTTAAATGTTAGGTGTTAGGGCTTGTTAAGGCTAATTATTTATTTACTTTAATTAATTATTTAGTAACTGTGGAAGTAATGTGTGTGTTATGTAGTTATGAGCTTTAGGAATGGAAGTGTAAACTAGGAATGTGCATGGATATCCAAGTACTACGTTGACCATTTGAAGTGCTTGTGTTTGAATAGTAGGCTTGCACTGATTCCCATTTTTTTAACAGTCAGATTGGCCAATGGTTATCATTTTGGCAGATTTTTATTAGCCTTTTTTAACGCTAAACTAACACTTTTTAGTGAAACACAGATTTGTGTTTTACCAGGACCATAAAATGTGGCTGTTTTACTCTACCAATTTATTTTGAATAATAAAATGTTTTCAAATGCATGTCTCTGCATGCTGCTAAATTTTCATGCTACTGAATATTTTAACGTAGGACCTTCTGACCCCAATGCCATCACCTAAACAATTAGCACTGGTGTCAGATGGTGATAGCACTGGTGTCAGAAGGTCCTACGTTCATTTTGGTCCTTGTTCCCTGCGGTTAACCGAATATCCGTTTAACTCTTATGGATACTGGAATATCAAGACTTGTTAGAAAGCAGATCCTCGTCTGAACCCAGAGACTCATTCTTAGAGTTTAAAGAGTAAACTAATGGTTCTGTTGTATCCTTTGTACATGTCTGAGCCTTCCTCAAACTGATCTAGATGTAACAGGTATAGGATTAATAGTTACAAATCCAAATATTTAAATATATTGCTTGGATTTCTTTTACATCACAAATAATGAAGTATGAAGTGTTGAAAGATTACATTGTAATGAACTGCATTTCAATAGGAGAAAATTTTAAATATGTTACTACTCTCTTTCTTAAGCCAATTCATACTCAATCTGTTCTCTTTCAGGAAGTAATCGAGGCCATTGCCGAATGTGCTTTTAAAACCTCTCCTTTTCCTATCATCCTGTCCTTCGAGAACCATGTGGACTCGTGAGTGAAAGCTCCACACTGCCCGCCTCCAGCAGCCTCTTTTACCTTTCGCCTTGGAGTGCCAATGTTCTCCGCACTAAGAGCTGATTGCAACTATGGCAACAAGGAGTAGAGTGATTATAGCAGACTCTGTAATGCATAATTTGTTTTCAGTCATCTCTCTTGAGATGTCATACACAGTTGCTGCTTGAGACGTCTCTCTGTTTCCTCGCCACATGCAAGAAAATGTAGCATACCAAATTGACAGCTCATTATACTGAGTGAGAGTTTTCATATAAAGAAGGGATATTAGCATATTTCAGGAAAGGATCATGAAATTGTCAGACTAATTAATGCATGCATGCCTGTGAATAAGACACACTGTTAATTGTTAACATTTCAGAATCTTGTTTTTTTTTCATTATTATTATCAATGCAATTATTTTTGTAATTAATCACAGTCCAAAGCAACAGGCCAAGATGGCGGAATATTGTCGATCAATCTTTGGAGATGCCCTTTTAACTGAGCCACTTGAGAAATATCCTGTACGTATGTGATGTTCAGAATCTTTTTTACTTTTTCACTGTCACAAAAGTCAATTAAACGTACAAGAACGGGTCAGTATGACCTGTGTGTGAGGAAACTGTTGTTTCTGCTTGTGTTTTTAGCTTGAGGCAGGGGTTCCACTGCCCAGTCCACACGAACTCATGGGAAAGATACTCGTCAAGAATAAAAAGTCTCACCCCAAACCAGCTGATGGGAGCACAAAGAAGAAGCTGTCAGAGCAAGCCTCAAACACAAACAGCGACTCTTCCAGCGTGTTTGAGCCTTCTTCCCCCAGCGCTGGCCCTGCAGGTACCCATGACACCATGCTTTAAAGGGTAGCCACATTTTAGAAGCAATAAGTGGAAGGTAGGGAGGAAAAGTGCTGAAAAGTGTTGTAAGTGCTGGCTTTTAACACACCACCTGCTTCAGGTGTTTGAAAATGTACCTTATAGTGCCATCTGGTGGTGTGTTTATTAAAGAGCATCTTATGACTATGGTAATGCTATGTTGTTAACTTTGAAGCTTGGTGGAGGTGATTCTGGTGCTTCAGTTTGGAGGATTTGATCTTTATCTTTTCAAATGTGAATTGTTAGAAGTCCGAGGCATGCACTGTGAGCCTTTTAAGAGGCTTGGCCTGTTTCTAAAGGTTAACTCCGGGCGGTTCTAAAGGAAGAAAACAGCTGCTGCACAGCAGGCTCCTCCACAGGACAAAACACCCTCAAGCACTTAACTTCGATCACTGGAGACCGAACTTGCTGAGAACCTAGCCTACACGAAACCATGGTTGACTGCATACAAATACAGTACATTTTCAGCAAAAGTACGATGTGAGTGCAGACCACCCATGGTGCTTGGCAGTCCCCATTTACAAAAAACATTTCAGCTCTTACATCTCTGTATTCAGGCTCTGGCTACAGTGACCTGCTAACACTTACTCAGTGTGATGTCTCCCTTTTCACTTTTTTGCTGCTACCCTGTCCAGAAAGTTTCCTCTGAACATGAACTTGTGTGAGTAGGCGTTTTGAATTAATCATCAGGAAGGAAACTGGACTTTATCACCTCTACCTTTGAGCCCATATGTGAGCTGTATCGACTCCCCTTTCTGACATTTCTTTATCTGTAGTCCGGTTCGTCTTTTATTGAGCGTCTGCTGCGGATAGGAAGGTACAGCAGATATGAAATAGGTAACTCAAGCTTACATCATCAGCAGTATTTTTCTCTTCACTGACTTTATAGCTTCAGCAGAGGTGGAAGCGGAAGACGATGAAGATGATGATGACGACGATGATGACTGTAAGAAGTCCATGGATGAGGTAAGGGGGCTTTTTGGTCATTTTTATATATTTGCAGGCCTAAAAGACTTAGCAACTGATACAGTCAGCTCCATAATTATTGGCACCCTAGTAAAGATAAGTAAAATAAAAAGGTCATCAAAACATGTTGTTGTCGTTAATTAGTGTTCATGTTGCTTCTGGTTCACTGGGATATAAATATGAGGTGACACACAGGCCGAATTCCCTTATCCATTCATCAACAAAGTGAACATCGGAGAAAAAACACTACTTAAATGAGTCATCAAGCAATGGTTATAAAATAGCTTTATGCTTGGACATAACCCATAACCACTGTTAGGCAGGGCAAGGCAAGTTTATTGCCTGTTTTTCTATGTTTAATCTTAACCTTCGGCAGGTCTAACTGAGTACTAGAACTAGAACTAGTTCCTAATGATCTGAGAGTTTGGCTTATATTGCTGCAGAATGTCAGGTAAATATGCTGGTCTTATACCATTAAGTGATTTATAGACCAGTAATAGGACCTTCAGCTCCATTCTGTAACAGACTGGTAGCCAGTGTAAGGATTTAAGAATGGGGTGATTTGTTTCCTTCTTTTACTGTTAGTGAGACTCTGGCCGCTACTTTTTGAATCAGCTGAAGCTGTTTGATTGTGTTTTTTGGGTTTCCAGTAGGAGACCATTACAGTAATCAATACTGCTAGAAATAAAGGCATGAATGAGTTTCTCCAGGTCTGGATTAGTCAGAAAAACTCTGATATTGTTGATATTCTTAAGGTGATAAAATGCTGATTTAGTGACTGCTTTGACATGACTGCTAAAACTGAGATCTGAGTCCATTAGTACACCAAGGTTATGTGCTAGATCTTTAGATTTTAGGGCTCTCAGTTTCAGACAGGCAGCTTGTCTGTGCCTCTCATTGCTATTTCCGAATAATATAATCTCTATTTTATCATTGTTAGAAAGTTTTGTCGCATCCAGTTAGCTGTGGTACAATATCACAGCCCAAGAATTGAACCCTGGGGGACACCACAGGTCACTAGCACACTCTCAGAACCATTATTTTCTATTTTAAAAAACTTAAGGCAATATTTAATATGTTTAAAACAACCAGAGCTGCAATTAACCTGTCAGGAAGAAGATACATGTTTATTTCACCCCCACATACAGTGAGCAGGATGGTTAGAGAAGCAAAAATTTAGAGATTTGCAAAAGTTTTAGCCTTTCAGGATCTCCAAAGTAGTAGTCTCTACCTCTGTGGCATCAAACTGTTTAGAAGGGGTTTCTTTTATCTAACCACAATCATAGGCATCTGGTTCTATGGTTTTTGACAACAAACACTAAAAATGGCCCTGGCGTAAAAACAAAAAGTAATACAAAAAAGAGGATCATCCCCAGTGTTATGTATGGTGGAGGGTCTGTGATGTTTTGGGGCTGTTTTTTCTCCAAAGGCCCTGGGAGGCTTATTAGGATACATAATGTACCAGGAGAGGTTAAATAAAAATCTGTCTGCCTCTGTGAAAAAGCAAACACTGGGTTGTGGTTGGATCTTCTTGCAGAACAGTGATCCACAACATATGATCAAATCCACACAAAAGGGTTCAATTACCACAGAATCAAGCTTCTTCCATGGCCATCCTAGTCCCCTGACCTAAATCCCATTAAAAAACCTATGGGCTGAGCTGAAGAGCAGTGAGATTGTGTTTTGAGGAGTGGTCCCAGTCTGCCTCAGATAGACTAAATTTACAATTAAAGGTTAAAATTTCCTTATATCAGATTGAACCAGTGAACCACAAAGACATTTTTTATTATCTTTATTTATTTATTTACAGCAGTATTTACACAGCTGACTGTATGTCTGTGTGTGCTTTTTGCAGGGGACAGCAGGTTCAGAGGCCTTTGCTACTGAGGAGATGTCCACTCTAGTCAATTACATCCAACCCACAAAGTTCCACTCCTTTGAGACCTCAAAAAGTGAGAATTACATGTATTGTGTATATGCTTATTCGTTTTGCCTCACAATTTTATGCTGCTGAGAGGAACTGCTGTTGACACCTGTTCTATATTTCTGTTTTCAGAAGTCAACCGCAGCTATCAAATGTCATCGTTTGTGGAGACCAAGGCTCTGGAGCAGCTCACGAAAACTCCAGTGGAGTTTGTGGAGCATCCTTTTCACGCAGAACTAATGCACTTTTTGTTTTTATATCACCCTGTGTTTTAATAAGAGCACTCCTAACCCATATGGGTGTCTGATTAGGCACATGAAGAGAAATGAGGACAAGTGCATCCATTTTTTATGCCCTACTTGTGACCCAAATAATCAGATCTGTCTAGTTCATTTGCTGATCATAGTGTGAATAAAAGGCATAGCAGTCAAAGGAAAAGTTGAGCTTAATTATGTCAGTAAATTACAGTTATCAGGTGAGATTAATTATAAAGCACACTGTGCTTATCCTACTACTTCCACTGGGGATTAACCAGTGTTATCCTGTTTTATCACTTATAACGGATTGTTTAGAATATTGTTATGGATTTGCACCTGAACAGTGACTGAGAGAGTTTGTAATAGTCTGAGGAGCTTGTTTTTGTATTTCTGCCCTTAACTCAAACGCTCAAAAGATACAACAAGCTCCAGCTCAGTAGAATCTACCCTAAAGGAACTCGTGTTGACTCCTCCAACTACATGCCTCAAGTGTTCTGGAATGCAGGCTGCCAGCTGGTGGCACTAAACTTTCAGACAATAGGTACAAATTCCATCCATGTGATATACACTATATGGCCAAAAGTTTGTGGACACTAGCACATCTATATAAGCTTTTTGGCATCACTATAACAGCTCCCACTTTTCTGAGAAGGCTTTCCACAAGATTTTGAAGTGTGTCTGTCTGAACGTGTGCCTATTCAGTCAAAAGAGCATTTGTGAGGTCAAGCACTGATGTTGGACGAGAAAGCCTGGTTTGCAATCGACATGCCAGTTCATCCCAAAGTGTTCAGTGGGGATGAGGGCAGAGCTCTATGCAGGCCACTGGAGTTCCTCTACTCCAAACTCACCAAACCATGTGTTTATGGCTACGCTCTTCAGCACTCAGTGGCCCTGCTCTGTGAGGCTGCATCGTCTACCGCTTTGTGACAGAGCTGCTGTTGCTTCTAGAAACTTCCATTTCACAATAATAGCACTTACAGTTAACTAGGGCAGATCTAGCAGGGCAGAAACGTCACAAACTGACTTGTGGTAAAGGTGCAATCCTATAACAGTACCGCATTTAAAGTTCCTGAGCTCTTCAGTACGACCCATTTTACTGCCACTGTTTGTCAATGATGATTGCGGAGTGCTTGATTTTATTCACCTGTTCACAGTAATTTGAACCCAATAATTTGTTAGGGGTGTCCACATACTGTTGGTCATATAGTGTACTGTAAGCCGTCTTCAAAATATGTATCATTAGATTAAATTAACTATAATGCATGACAGTGGAAAACTTGTCTTTGGCTTCTCTTTTTAAAATATAAATATACAAAGAGAGCCATAAAAACACAAACATATAAAACATATGAAAGCATGTTTAAATGTACATCAGTCCATAGTAGTGTAGAATGCTGTAAAAAAAAAATCTCATGCTAGTTGAAGAACTAAAACTTTCTTTCTCTCTTCTTATCCAGATCTGTCCATGCAGCTGAACTTGGGCATGTACGAGTATAATGGGAAAAGTGGCTACAGGCTCAAGCCAGAGTTCATGAGACGGCCAGACAAACACTTTGACCCCTTCACAGAGAGCACTGTGGATGGGATTGTAGCCAACACCTTATCAATAAAGGTTAGACTTTATTGGTTCCTGGACCAGGTCCATACTATAAATGGATGCTTGGGCCACCCAGTTTGCTGACCTTAATTCAGTGCTTGTCAGTCTTTTTCCTTTTTGGTGGGGAGAAGTAGTTGAACTGCAGTGAACATCAGTTGTTGGTTTTTTTCATTGTTTTGGTTTAAAAAACAACAAAAAAAACACAGTCCATGAACATGATATTAAGGGGCCTTACATCAATATTTTGCTCAGTTTTATGTGTCAATTGCATAGTGTCAAATCTTCCAGTTCCACAAGAGGGCTGACTCTTTTAGATTCTTCAGAGTAGCCCCTCTTTGCCTTGGCGTCGGTTTGCACACCCTTGGCATTCTCTCAAGCAGATTCATGAGGAGCCACCTGGGATACTTTTCCAACAGGCTTCCATATATGCGGAGCACTTACTGGCTGGTTTTTATTATTTTTTTTAATTTGTTTTGGGAGCATTTGATAAAATATTTTCTAATAAGTTTATACGTAGGCATCAGATTCACTATATTTGTTGTAGAAACAGAAATTCAAGCATCTCAAGTATTAACAGTTTTTGTATTCTTTAGAGACCACTTTTTATTTATTTAATTTCCAGTCAGACCACCAAGGAAATTAATTCATTTTGTTAGGAGGCATTTCTGAGGAGATATAAGGTAATCCACTTGCATAAGGAAGAAGAAAGTCAAAGAAAAATTAGTGACAAAAATAGTTTCCAAAACTGGTGTTTGACTAAAAGTTATACAGAAAATGGGACTCGTAACAATGCAGGACCACCAAAATTTTCACCATCAGATAAACAACCCTATACTATGGATCTGAAAGATTGTGTAGCTGTCAGGAAGCTGTTACTGGAAAAGGAAATGGAAAAACAAGAAGACAGAACTCAGAACCCCAAGCAAGATCTCACCATCATTGAATATGTTTGGGATTACTTTGATCATGAAGCAGAAAATGCAACCAACTTCTAAGACTAAACTTTAAATAAAGGCAAAGTTTAGATACATTAAGTACTGAAAAATCAAAGTGGAGGCTTCTGTGTGATTTTCTGTTAAATATATATGTTTTCTGCTTTTTTCCTAATACGGATAAATGAATACCTTGTACATAATGGCTGTTTTGACTTGAAATTTAATGAATGAAGAGTGGTCTCTGACTTTTGTACAGTACTGTATATTTGTCTTAAAATTTTCAAGTATCTCAAGTATTAACAAGAGTATTTCATGTATTCTTTAGACATACATACATGCTATTCAGTGAACCACCTTCTCGCTTCAGCTGTAGTAGTCGTTGGTGATTACTGTTTTTCTCAATCAGATCATATCAGGACAGTTTCTCACCGACAAGAAAGTGGGTGTGTATGTGGAGATCGACATGTTTGGACTCCCAGTCGACACAAGGCGGAAAGCGTTCAAAACAAAGACATCCCAGAACAATGCCATCAACCCTGTGTGGGACGAGGAGCCGATCGTGTTCAAAAAGGTAGGGAGTTCAGTGGCTTTGACTGGGAAGTTAGATACAGGGAGGAAGAGATGCATTAAATAAATCTTTTTATCTTCTTTGACAGGTGGTTCTACCCACTCTAGCCTCTCTGAGAATAGCTGTATTTGAGGAGGGCGGAAAGTTCATTGGCCATCGGATAATTCCTGTGTCAGCCATCCGACCTGGTATTGTTGATGTTTCCTTCCATAAACCAGATTTAGAGCTGTTTTACGGTTGCATGATGAAAGTGGTTATATGTGCTTTATTTTTGTTGCAGGTTATCGGTATATTGGACTGAGAAATGAGAAAAACCAGTCTCTCACTCTTCCTGCCCTTTTTGTGTATATCGAAGTCAAAGATTATGTGCCAGATACGTTTGCAGGTAAACTACACTAGTGTCAGATTAACATGTAATAATTGCCTCCCCTCTTTAAGAAAGGCTGTTGTGTAACTGAGTTTCCATCATGGTCACGGTGCCAGTGGTTTTAGCAGGGAAAGCTCCATTTACAGCCTGAAGGTATGAGGCTGGGGCTGGTGAGACACACTCATGCATCCTGTGCCCAGCACCGCTCAGCATGTGCGACTTTACTTAAAATGTGTTGTGCCACAGGGGCTTACAGGAAGAAACAGCTCTGACCTTTTCAGCACTATTCACACTTTCTTTTTGACTGGCGCTCATTTCCTGTTAAGAGTAGACCCTTTGACGTCAGTGATTGGGGACATTCTTGTCACATTCTTTAGAGACAGCAGGGACAAAATTATGTGGATGCAGAAAATGATGGAGTGTCAGTCTATGTAAACAGGGAATGTTCTGATTGTATAACATTTGCCATGTTTGTGATAACTGACTGTGCGTTTCTCATTGGAACAGATGTCATAGAGGCCCTGTCTAACCCCATTAGATATGTCAACTTAATGGAGCAGAGATCCAAGCAGCTGGCTGCTCTGACATTGGAAGAGGGAGAAGAGGAGAAAGATGCCAAAGAGGTGTTGTATTTACTGGTGTATATTAATCTCCTGGTTATATCCAGATTTGCATATTTCTCTTCAGGTTCATCCCAGTGTTGGCTTAGTATGATTTCTTGACACACTGTGGAAAGACTGCATATAATCTTTTAATATACCATATCACACAGAAATTACATAGGGTTTTCTTTAATTGTACTGTTTTTCTACTTTTTAGAATAATAGTGAATATATCAAAACTATGAAGTAACATGGAATTATGCAGTGACCAAGAAAGTGTTGAAAAAAAACTATTTATATTTGTCTTAGAAACAGTGTTTAACCATATGCTTTTAGATCGAAGGGCACATAATAAGACAAAAGCAGTGGTTTCTGGCTACTATTGTTTGTGCTAAGTGACAGAAAAAAGAGAGAGTTTTTAACACATTTATTTATGAAGTTGAGCTTGTATTCATTTGCCTAGAAGTTCTTAGTAGATAACATGCCAAATTGCCCACCCCTACCGAGACAAAGTGTCTGTAGACTGTCGGTAATTCGCTCCCTCTTTTAGTAAATCTGCCACGAAATGTCTTTGAGATTATAAAAGGCATACGTTAAATCAGCTGTGTTCTGTGAATTTTGACTAGAATATTTTGAAAACCCACCAAAAACAAATAACTCTTACCTACAATCTTCATAAAATGTGATTTTCCTCACCACTTCATCCCCACTTTCTACTCTTGTGTTTGTCAGACTGAGCCTGGAGTCGAGCAGGCGTCAGAGGTGAAGAGTGAGCCCAAACCTGCGCCCGTAGAGAATGGACTGAGCCATGCTCCGAGTGCCACGCCCAAACCAGCCTCACAGCTCTCTCCACAGCCCCAGCCTGCAGGTAACACCTTACAGTAACTACTCACAATCACAAAAAAGAGCATGGCTTGGTTTATGAGGTTTTCCGTGGGTTTGTTTGAACAGTTTTATATGAATATTCCCTTTACAGCTACAAAATAAGAGTGGTCACCTTGAATATGCACAAAGCTTATCTCTAGAGGTGTGTGTGTCTGTGTGTTTCAGGATCAGCTAAACCTGCGGCAAAGACCGAAGATCTCATTCACAGTGTCCTCACTGGTCAGTGACTGCTTCTACTAGAAACTGCTATGACTATCAGGGATTCCTAATTAGGTCACTATCTAGGGGACCTGTAACTTCAATTTATATGCAGAATGAGAACCGAAATAAATTAATAGACAAGGTAGTCTGAATACTGATATACCTCTCCTCTCTTGTATTTGTTTGTCTGTGAGTCTGGCCGATATCAATAATACCAGCAGACATTACAATCCCTCGGTTTTATTGGTATTGGCAAAAATATCAGCAATAATGCACTGATAATTGCCGTGTTTTTTGGATGCAACTCCACCAGGATTTTAACTTGTATTCTCCTGAGAATAGGGCAAAACCTCAAAACAGTTGTGCCACTGGAGAGCCCAATGTGAATTATCCCCTGTGTACTATTTGACAACAATACAGACTAAACTGGTGAATTTGAAAACAAAGCACCATCATTAAATAATAAAACATATAAAATGCATCCAAACATAAACCTGCATGAGAATAACATAACACTAAAAAAATGTTTTTGAGGAGAACTAAAAAAAGAGAAAATAAGAGATACAGAAACCAAAACCAGAATTCTCCACCCCCAGATTATTACTAAAGACTGAGAGTTTCTTCTGTTTATTTCAGTGCAGCCTCTTACTGCATGCCCCCTTGTGGCCATTCCATCTAAAGAATAGAACTCAACTTGGGTATTATTATTAATAATATTATTATTAATGTAATAAAATAAAATATCTTTCCCTCATAACTCTAGAACACTGTGTGTAAAATGGTGTGACTGTGTTGAGCTGCTAGTGAACAATGAGAAAACGATTCATACCTGTCTACAAAGATGGAGTGCAGTTTTCTTGATATTGTGTACAGCTGCCTTACTAATAAATAAAAGCATTTAAACACTTTTAAAAATGTTAACCTACTTGATGACCCAAGAAGAAGAAAATCCAGTTTGATTCCATTTTTGTAAATACACATTTCCACTGAAACGTATTCTATCAATGTTATTGAAGGAAAAAAGCATAGTTTAACTGAGAGACCTCCATAACACGTGGAAATACCATTTTATGTGAAAAGAGTCAAAGAAGTGTGACAATTGAGAATTTTATCTTTCAGTAAAGCACTAAACTAAAATGATTGGAGTATCAAATTTAAATTTCAAACATAAATGTGAAATTTTATATAGAAATGTTTTGAAAAATATCAACCAACGTCGGCTATTTTTGTTTTTAGCCACTTAAAATTTGCTATCATATCGGCCGCAAAAAATTCATATCGGTAAGGCCCTAATTTGCTGATGTTTTCTTTGTGTTTTGTGAAACACAACTTTTTTTGAATACTTAAATAGGTGTGAAGAAGAAGGTGTAAAGTTGAGAATATTATTACAACAATCTCATAATAAGATGTATTAGATATATTACCAAGATTTATGACCTTACTTGCCAAGATATCTTTTTTTGGCCATGTCTGAATCTAACCCTTGTTAATTTTGCACCTTAGAGATGGAGGCTCATACGTTAGAGGAGCTGAAGCAGCAGAAGGTGTTTGTCAGGGAGCAGAGGAGACACTATAAAGAAATGAAGGACCTGATGAAGAAGCATCACAAGAAAACCACTGAAATGATCAAGGAGCACACGGCCAAATACAACGAGTTCCAGCATGACTATCTGCGCAGAAGAGCCGTTTTACAGAAATCTGCAAAAAGAGACGGTAAGAAGAGGTAGGTCTGCTTCATCTGCTCTCAATTCACTGTTGTTCCCTGTTTAGAAGCACAAAGGTAGGCTGCTCCGTACTCATGGACTACTACTCAATAACTTCATAGAACGGAAGTCAGATCGCAGTGTTTTCCTCAGGTGTCTTTCCTCCAGCCCGGAGCATGGAGCCTCGTTCTTTGAGCAGGAGCTGGCGACCTTGGACCAGGAAAGTGGTCAGAAATTGGCTGAGCTCAAAGAGCAGCAGCAGCAGCAGCTACTGAACCTCAGACAGGAGCAGTACTACAGTGAGAAATACTTGAAGAAAGAACACATCAAGCAGGTGCAGTGAAAACTCGCTGTAACGTCTCTCAATGAGATCAATCTGAAAAAAAAAAAACATATGACAGCTAAAGAGCTAAAAAAGAAGGAAAAGAAAAATGACATCGAGTTTTATTCACACATCACAATTAAAGAGATTTGAGTGATTTAAAGCGAATTTCATTTTATCCTGTAAAATTCTTCGAAATTATTAAAAAATTGACTGAGATTTGTCATACGTCACACAGCTAATGGAGAAATTAACCCTGGTAGCTGAGGAGAGTCAGAGCAACCAAATGAAGAAACTGAAAGACTTGTGTGAAAAGTAAGTATGATTTTAATGACTGTAAGAGTTATAATATCCATTTAGACATCAGCCTTACTGCTGTCTTTGTGTCCACAGAGAAAAGAAAGAGCTCAAAAAGAAGATGGACAAGAAAAGACAAGAGAAGCTCAATGAAGCCAAATCAAAAGAGAAACACTTAACAGAGGAGTAAGTGGAGCTTTAAGTTCTTTACACATAGGGTACTGAGCAAAAGTCAGACACCACACTTTTGTCTAATAAACTTCCAGTCACGACCTTTGAGTACAAGTTGTTCATTTTTCAGTTTCACAAAAAAGCAGTAAACAAATTTAACACAAATGTATGCAAAAGCCTCAGATACTAAGTATGTGTCAGTTCTATCAGTATTTAATTTGTCCACTCTTTACTTTTGTGCACTCTGCTGCACTTGAACCGGTTACAGCTGTGTTATACCAACAACAGCTGCACCCAAGGGAGTCACTGGCTTTATGTTCCCTTGCAAAGAGACATTAACATTTACACAAACAACTACCCAAGCTCACCAGACTTTCTCATGTGCATTTAAAATGGCTGAAGGAGATATTTCTGAAGAGATTAAATATAAGATAATTTATTTATGAAAGTGAGGAGGTCAAAGGAAAATATGTGGGGGAAAAATTTACTCTAAAAAGTCTTAAAAGATACAGACCACCAAAACCACCATCAGATAAACAGCACTTAAAGCTTTTATCTTTGAGAGAGAGAGGAGAAAATCAAGTTCCACTCTTACTTCAGATCACAAATAATCCACAGGTGTTTCTGTCCATCCTTCCACTGTGAGACGACAACTCAACACTATAAGTCTGAAAGGATGTGTAGCTGTCAAGAAGCTCTTACTGAAAAAAGGAGTTTACAAAATAGAAGAGAATTTGCATTAAAACACAGAAACTGGACATCTGAGGAGTAACTTTTTTATGGACTGATGTGTCTTAATTTGTAATTAGGTTTACTTGGATTGTGAGAAGCAGAAAATGCAACCAACATTTAAGACTTGTTGGCAGATTTCTTTGAAAAACTGAAAGCAAGTCTCCTGAAAAGAATGGAAGCTGTAAGAAAGTCAAAGAGAGGACCAACTAAATGCTGAAAACATATATTTAGTTAGTGTGTAATTTTCTGTTAAATATATTTCTGATTTTTATTCCTGACACTGAAAAATAAATAACTTGTACTTAACCATTTAGTCTGATAAATCGTTCTGATAGACAACTGTTGGACACGCCTGCATCCACTGGCATTTAAATGTTCCAAGATCATGATTTGTGAAGTGGTTCCTCCTCTTCTTGTTCTGCAGATTTGCTGAATCACATGCACATGATTTCAGTGCTCCCACTGTTTCATAATGTTTCAACTTGCTACATAAACAAGTCTATTACGCCATCCTTAAAGTAGTCTAGATTATTGCTGTTGTTTTTCTCCTGCTGTTACATCCAGAATAATTCTAAAGCATTGCAAAGGTGTCTAGCCTAGTCCGCATAGTCAGATAAAACTGTCACCTGAGCTAAATCAAACAGGCAGGCCTATTTCAAACAAACAGATTCTATTATGTTTTTATATTATAGCCAGCAAACAAGAAGTACTGGAAATTCTGAGATTTTAGCTCTTGGCTGCCCATTTGTAGGTAAATTAAGCCATTATGACAAAAACAGATATATTAAAAATAAATGCTACTGTAATAATATTTCGCTGAGTACTCCACATAAAACTTAAATTTAACAATATTATTTTCACATTATTAGAACCCATGAAAAAACAATTGGTCCCCACACCTTTGTTATCTGCCATGCCAATTACCTAATCACATTGAAAACAATTATAATCCTGACTGAAAGTGCTTGTTTGGTAGGCTGAGTCAGTTAGATTTATAGTAAGACTGTAAGCCCAACAATTAGCTCAGTGATGTTTTTCCTAGTTAAAAAAAGATTAAAACTAATGTTAATCTATAGACCTCTTATTTTAAATAAGTAAAAGCACCATATAAATAAAGAAGGCTTGGTAAAATAGCTTTGTAAGTCCTCAGGTATTGTGTGATTGTTGAATTTGTGTGATCTGAGGCAGTTCTACATTTTTCATATGGTAGGAACAAATTTAAGTAGTAAGTTATTAAAGGATCTCAGTTATTATGGGAAAACATTCATACAAAAGGCAAAGGCACAAATTTGCGCATAAGAGTGAGACCCAGATCATCAGCAAGGCATAAAGTGTCCACTAGATGGCAGTGAAAGACCAAATATATCTTAGAATCATGATTTAGATCTGGTGAATAACCTTTTGTTATGTTCACATAAAGAAACACAACTTCTATATAAAATATGCCTTCATTTGTTTATGTGCCGAAGTTGTTACCAGTCAGCTAGTGATGTAATCAGTATTAATCAGTGTGCAGTCGTTATACAGTCTGGCATCACTAGAAAGGTAATGTATTACCTGTATTCTGGTATCAGCAGCTTTATCTGCCTGGTATCAGCAGCTTTATCTGCCTGTTTTAAATTCAATTAATGGTCTAAAGTGAATTTTATAAACTGTCTTTGTTTCCAAGGGAAAAGCTGGAGATCAACAGATCTTATGTTAATGAGGTGGTGCAGCATATCAAGAGGGTAAGATACATTGTTTATCACAGAAATATTTGTGAGTGCAAAGTCAAAAACTCTCAATGTTTTTAACCTGGTTTGTTTTTTTCTGTCGTTTATATTTTTAAATCCCATCTACAGCTAGAAGATGCTCAAACCAAAAGACATGAAAAACTTGTGGAGACACATAAGAACATCCTCCAACAGATTGTAGAAGAAAAACCCAAGGTATGTGCCTTCACTTCAGGTTTGTGTTACTGTATTTAACTGAAGGCTTGTATCATTGGATCTTTTAATTGTGTGACACGTTTTGACGCTGATTATTAAAGGAATGGTTCTGTGAGAATTTATACAGTTTTCATATTTCTCAGATGTGATTGATCAGCCAAGATATGCTTGGTGTGCAAATTTTGCTTCTTTAGTTTAGCACTGGAGGCTAACGAACACTGTAAGTCAATAGTCACCCAAATCCTTTACCTAATACATCCCAATACAATACAACTTCTCTCAACCTACATCCATGCCTGTTAAGGTCACTTAGAGCACATTATGACTTGTAACATGTAAAAATGAATAACACTTCATTGTGTAGCTGAATGGGCATAAAGACACATCTGCATAACCAAAAGGAAGACCTGGTAGCAGTTTGTGCAGGCCAAGACAACTTTCTGCACATATTTATAAAAAAGATTTGGGTGACTGTTGACTTTTGGTGTTTGTTAGCAGTGTTAACCTCGTCTGTGACGGTATACTGTTGTTGTGTACTGTTACAGTATGTTCGCCATTTGTTGCATCATGACACTGCGGGTGTATGCATATTTCACAGCCATCATGAGGATGACGCATCATCCACTGATGTTATGTCTTCTGTGTTTAATTATTGATGTTATTTCCAGCTCATTTACAGAGTTCTTGTCGAAATGTGTAAATATCTAAGAACCTAAACTTCTCAGGAGCATTCACCTGACTTACCACTAACAAACCATTCTTCTCTGCAGCTTTCCAGAGTAATATTATTTTCAGTAACGTGTCCTTGGCCCATATACAGTTGCAACAGTTCTGTAGTCTTGCAAAGCTTTACTTTGGAACTGTTGCAGTTTCAAGCTGAATGTACTGCTGAGCCTCTGATAGGTTCAGGAGCTGTTATTTCCTACTCTGCAGGCTCCTCCCCTTTCCCTAAAGTCCTGTAGGCCTTAGGGCACCCTCAGGTGCATCTGTTCCCACAGAGTGCTACAGACTGCAAATTATGACATGGGAAAACTGCACAAGCTCTCTAAGAGCTCAAAAAAGTTGCTTACCAGTGTCAGTAGTAATATTATTATTCATACAGCATGAATATATTGTTAGTGTTGTGTCTAGACTATTCCATCTCACAAATGCTGAACATGCTCGACTTGAAGTCAGTGTTATATGCTGAGCTAGGGATAAGGGACACCCACTTTGTACCTACACTAGGCATGGGCTGTGTGGCAAAAAAAAGAAATTACATCACAATAAACAACATGCATCACGTTTTTTTTGAAGTTTGATAAGTTGGAATCAAACGCATCAAACCTTTGAATTCCATCATTTTTATTCATCATTTCACATACTGGAATGCGGTGAATCTAATTAACCATCCTTAATTATGCTGTCTTTGTAATGAAACATGCAATTGTTTAGCGTTCTTTAAGAACTGATGAAATCTACAACAATAAAGCATATTGTGATGGACTGTAACATAATTTACCACGATTATGATAAATAATGTGATTTTCCTGCACTCATTTTTTATCATGTAAGTGTACATTGTAAGTATAAAACCCCCAGTAAATACTAAATAGCTGATACTGTCTGATACTAAAAATCACTAACATGCCACTACCAGAGAACTTTGACATCTGCAAATAATCCATCACCCAAATAATATCTGGTCCTAGAGTCGTCTCTTTCCATTGATAGGCAGGGTAGAAGGAGACTGATAAATTGTGCAGCAACATATGGGCTATAGTCAGGAACTGTAAACCTACAAACTTTCACTCTATTGCCTCTTTAGTAGTGGATCACACACAGCAGTGTTGCTGGAGTTTTTAATGCTCTGTACACTTACTGTCCTCTCTATTAGACACACCTACCTTGTTGGTCCACCTAGTAGATGTACAGTTAGAGATGACAGCTCAGTCTATGTTAGTCATCCTTTGGCCTTTTTTCAGTAGTCAGATTCTGGCCAAAGGATGCTGGATATTTTTAGTTTGCACACTACTCTCAGTCGTGCAGTGACACTGAGTTTTTCAACAACCCCAACAACACCACACACACTACCATGTAATTGCTACTGCCATGCTAAGAATGATCCACCACCCAAATAATACCTAATCAGGGGTGGTACTGTGGGGATCTTGACCACTGATGATTGGGGTAAGAGGGCTAACAGATTATACAGAGAAACACATTAACTAAAGTCTGTAACTGTAGAACAACAAAGTACACCTATATAGTAAGTGGACCTGATAAAGTTGTTAGTGAGTGTATATGGTTGGTGTTTCCAATAAATTAGCAAATTAACTGTAGGTACAAGATACACTATATAGACAAAAGTACTGGGACACACCTAATAATTGAGTTCAGGTGTTTCAGCCACACCCATTGCTAACAAGTGGATAAAATTAAGCACGTAGCCTTGCAGTCTCGATAGATAAACACTGGCAGTAGAATGGGTCGCACTGATGAGCTCAGTGACTTTAAACATGGAACTCTCATAAGATGCCACTTCTGCCACAAGTCAGTTTGGGAAATTTCTGTCCTGCTAGATCTGCCCCTGTCAAGTGTAAGTGCTGTGATTGTGAAGCACCTAGGAGTAACAACAGTTTAGTCACAAAGTGGTAGACCACACAAACTCACAGAGTGGGGCCACCGAGTGCTAAAGCACACAGTGTCTATCCTCTGTTGAATCACTCACTAACAAGTTCCAAATTGCCTCTGAAAGAAACATCAGCAAAAGAACTGCACATTAGGAGCTTCACGAAATGGGTTTCCATGGCCGAGCAGCTACACACTTAAGATCAAAATGCATAATGTCTACCGGGGAGGGGGTGAATGGGCGAAATTCCCACAGACACACTCCAACATCTTGTAGAAAGCTTAGAAAGCTTCCCAGAAGAGGGGTAATTGTTATAGCTGCAAAAGGGGGACCAGCTCCATATTAATGCCTACGGATTTAGAATGGGATGTCATAAAAGCTCCTTTGGATATAATGTGTAGGTGTCCCAATACTTTTGTCTATATAGTGTAGATGTACCTAGTAAATTGGCAAATCTGTGTCATGTGCAGAAGTTTGGGTGCCCCAGTCAAATTATATGTCTTATTGATTTTCTAGGTGAAACACATCCTCGACAGAGAACAGACCTCTGCACAGTTTAATGCACAATTACTGTTTATTTACTGAATTTAACATACTGTGGGGGGAGACATTAAAAAAGTGGCCTGTGTAAGTTATGGCATCATCCCCCCCCCACGTATTAAACTTGCAAATAAATAGAGATTTTGCATTAAAATTTGCTAAAAATTGGTTTATTAACGTTTCTATCCTTCTTCTTCTTTTCACTAAGAAAATAAAAAAAACATAATTTGAACAGGAGTATTTTTACATTTTTATGTACGACTATATGTTCTAGAGTAGAACAGTGATCAGTTGCGGGTTGGTTTTTGAACCAAATGGAATCAGTGTTTGGAAAGAGAATGCTGTGGAATGCTGCTGCCGGATGGCGCTGCTCTAAAGAGAACATGTCTAAAGCTCAGTGAATGGATATTGATCTGTAGCTGTCAATACTGTAGCATTCATCACTATGCAGGCGCAGTGCACCGGGTCTCTATCACCATTAGCTGCTGTTCTTTCAGCCTCTTGTATGCCAACAACATGCATTCAGTGGGTCGTTTCAGAGTATTACTGGAAGCACTGCCAGAAAATATCATTCACACTACTTATTTTCAAAAAAGATGTGCATTCTTTGTTCCAAGCAAAAGCTTTGAAATGTCTGCTTGATGCATTTGCTGTGACCTTTAACAAACTGCAGTGTTCATCATTAAGAATGTCAGACTAGGAGAGAGAATTTGGAGCCCTTCTTTTTTTAATATATCTGATAAAATGTCTTTGCAGCTCCAAAACGAACTGGATCAGGAGTATCAGGACAAGTTTCGCCGGCTCCCGGTGGAGATTCAAGAGTTTGTGCAGGAAACCACTAAGAGAAAGACTGAAGGGAGCGATCAGGAGTCTCTCCCCTCCTCGTCCACGCTGGAGAAACTCAGCCATAAGGGTGCACAGTCTGAAGACGATATGGAAGAGGAGAAAAAAGACTAACATACTGAAGCATACAGAGTTCTGCTGTGCCTCAGGCACTCTTCCTAATTCATTTTGGCTTTGGTTGAATTTTAGTATATAACATTAACGTTGAACTTATTTTCAGTGGGAGAGTGTACAGCAGTTGAGAAAAGGAAAGAAATGGCAGTTAAAGCACTTGAACTATGATGGACCGGACCATGATGACGGAGTGTATGGCTTAATGATGTGCATACTTCTTTCACCTGTAATAATGGGGTACTTATTTCAAAACCAATTTTATATAGTATTCTTATTTTTATTATAGTTACTATTATGTGTTATTCATAATTAATGATTTAGGGCCAGTAACTGACTAGTGTTTATTGTTTAGGAAGGTGCAGGGCATGAGCACCCATGTTGTGATGTGGAGAAGATGTGAAATGTGTCTCATGAAGGGCAGGCACTCACACAGGTACATCACTGTAGCCGTCTTATCTCTTTTACAGGTGTAAGTATAGATATGTGAATGGTTCACACTGTACATTTGCACTGAATTTAGGACTAATTGCTCTAGGTTGCAAGCACAGGTGGCTTGCTGATGTAGATTCATTATCTTGCTAATGTTGCTGCTGATATTGGTAGTTTTTTGGATTGATTAGATACTCCAGTCTATAAGATTTGAACTAAGTGGTACCAATATGCTGTCCAGTACTGGACTGTAACAGTTAAAGTTTTCAGGGATGCATGAATAGAGTGCTTTGATCATTTTGTGCATTTGTACATGCGACATTGTAGCTTGTCATGTGATGTAACGTGGTTGTTATTTATCTGTAAAGGTGTGCTTAATGGTGTTATCTGTTCTTTTTTTAAAACAGCATACAAATATATATTAGTCTACAGATAGTTCTAACAGTATCTTAAATACAGTTATTTTTATTTATTTATTAAGGGACCTTTTTTCTCACATATTTTGTGTTAGTTAGCTTTTAATCTCAGTACTGAATTTCATTACAGCATACTTAACAAACAGAATTATACTCCATTCCATAAATATTATAGTGAAATAGTCTCTATCTAAATAGTCTCTAGTCACTATCAAAAGAAATGAAGGAAAGAATATGGAAATATGGAAATATTTCCATATTGGAAATAACGTTGGAAATATGGATATGCACTTTGGATTTCATGAGGTATTGCCATTATTATGCAATCTTTCTACTTGAGTGAAACTTTTAAGTATGTTTCCATTTTACTGGTTCAGTTAAGGATGTAAAGCATGGTCAAAAATATAGTCAACAATGCCAAGTGAAATGTTGTGTTGGTTCTTTTCCAGACTATGCCATACTTCCCTTAGTGGTTTCTTGGTGTTTAGCTCTGGTTACTTTCACTTACTACTGATAGTTTCGGGTTAATTCTGGTTTTTAAGTTAATTAGTATGGACAGATTACTATATTCAACCTGTTACATTAACTTCATGTAAATGTGAGATTTTTTTATATTCATATTTTGTATTTATTGAAATATTTGTTTGATATGGACCATTAAAACAAAGTGCCAAAAATGTGCAGGTCCTACATGAATCCTCAAAACATGAAGCTGTATAATTCTGTCAGTTTAATCTCTTGATTGACATCCACTAATAATGTATATGATAATCTAACATTTATTTTTAAAGTATATTAGGCCCAAAGTAGCGATGCAACGCAGTACATGTGTCATAGTCATGGAAAAATGACATTATGTTGCTGCGTCTACAGTAACATTATCAAGTTTATCCGAACTGATTCCCACATTTAATAGTTTACATGTAAATGTGATTCAATGTGGTCACATTTAAGAGTCACTGTATTGAATTACATTATATAATTTTTTTTACAATACCTTACGGTTGTTTTCTTTTGACCAAACACTTTTTGCAAATGTAAGATTACTTGAAATACTTTTATGACTGAACTTATTTTTGATCGTTTTAAAGTGAGGTTCTGTGCCTTTGAATGTTACCTGTGTTAGATGTGGAATGTAAAAAGTGTTGATGTATAGAGCTCTCTTTTTTGTATAAACTGTGCACGCACTTTTAAGACATTTATACTAAAGATTTACTTTTAAAATATTTAACTGTCAGATTATTGACTATGTATGCTATTGAGTGACACTTCCATTTTTTTTGTAATTTATTTCAGACATGCTTCTGATTCCATTATCAAAACAGACACTGCTTAGAAACAGAAATCTAGTCACATTATCAATATCACCATATGATCATCTTTCAGAGATGAATATTGTTGAATGTAAGTTGTGCTTGTGCTGTGCAATGAGTTTTAATAAAACATTTTTGTGAAATGTGGAATTTGGTAAGCTTTACATCTGTTGGCATGTATCTAATGGGCATATTCAACACAGTGGTCTCTAAGCCTTTTCTTTTACTTCAGTCTGTGGCCTGTGGTACTGATTATTGATCCATTCATAAACCCATTGCTGAGGGCTGTGGCGTACGTACGTACATACATTACAGTTACAGTATTGGTCCTATCCTAATATAACAAATCAGTTCTAAGTATATCAGTCAAATGATTCTCACAGTTTCCTAGTGGAGTCCTGACACCACAACTATGCATAGTTAGACTACTGGCTATGCATGCTTGAGATCCACTGGCTATTTATTGTATTGACAAAACAGACACTTATATAGAAAAGAAAAAAGAATGAATCTTGTTAAATGTAAATATTACTTGTGCTGTGCAACAGGCTTTTATACATTTTAAAAACATTTGATTTCATCTAGAAAAGATTGGAAAGAAAAATGATCACTCTTGTTAATAAAATCACTGTCTATTTGTATTAGATGTCCAGTCATGTTTTATGGGTGATTCCATTAATGAGATGCCATTTGTGTCCTACTGATATTACATTCACAAGTATGTATGTAAATGCTAGACATTTTGAACATAGTTTCTTTCATAACTATGTGCACGCTTCAGATAAATAACTTAAAACATAACTTCTATGTGAGATGATAAATGCGTTCATACATTAATGCAGAAATATTATGTTTTAAAGTATTCTTTTGATTAACTTTAAAATGCTTTAATGTGAATCCATTTACCATCTCATGTTTGTAACATCGGTTTTTATGTGTCATCCTTCATAGGTTATGAATTTTTTTTAGTTGCATTAGTCTCTCATTGAATGCATTTACATGCACTTAATCCGATAAATGCAGAAAATCAGATTTTCAAATTTTGTAAGTAATCCGATCAACACATTTACATGCACTTGGGTAATCAGATAATGGGAAAACTCCAGGTCTACATGAGTCAGGCAGTAATTGGATTTCTGCTTTGCAACCGGCCAATAAATTAAAAGAAGAAGACCTGACATAAATGTAACGTAAAACTCAAACTTCATGCCTTTTTTAAAAAAAAAAGAAAAACATCACACCACTTTACCTGAAAGTATGAACATACATTATCTAGAAGATGAAGACAATTTCAATCCTTCATTTTGTCTCTCCAAAAGTGTTTTGCTGCCACCTCACAGCAACGCCTCTTGCTTATTTCCGGTCCCGCTGTCTGTCTTCGCACATGTGCAGACTGAGAATATCTGAAAGAAATCTGAGTAAGAGTTTACATGCACTGAGAAATCTGATTACTAAGCTAAAATCTGTCTCTCTTTGTCGGATTTCTAGACCTTACTCTGATCTGAAAATTGGCCTATGCTGTTTACATGACCATTTGAATAATCAGATAACTGCAGATATCCGGTAATTGTCCAGATTAATGAGTGCATGTAAACACACTCATTGACTCAGCAAATTGTTAACTGAACACATTTGAAATTTCCTGAAGATCATGGAAAGACGCTCTCTTCTCTACAACTTATCATATTGACTGATGAGGTCACTTTGTTATCTAAATTATAGATTGAAAGTGAACTACTTATTAAAAATAATCTTCATTTGTAAGTAAGTCATTAGAATGTGTTTAATGTCCTCATGGTGTTAGCATGGATGCTAGTTAACCGTGTTTGTGTTGGCTAATTCTGTGCTAAATATGCTGTTACTTTTATCCCTGTTACTCCTTTAAATGAGAACTCTCAAAAGGGGAATTTTTCAAAATTGCTGTATAATTAAATAGTTTAGATGTCAACAAAGTCATCCAGAACGTTTTGACGGGAAACCTCATTGAAGAGAAACCAGCAGAGTCAGAATTGTTCTCAGTGGGGGTGATAGGAACCAGAGTCTGACGAGTTTACTGCCTCTAAAAGCTCTCTAACAGAACGTAATTACATGAAATGGATATGACTGCCTGAGGCATTGTTTTACACCAGTTTTGTAATAAAGTTTTTGGTGCAAAAAAATATTTTAAGCAGTTTATTTTAAGCCGTTCATGGTGGAAGGATACAAAAGGGTGTTCTAAGGCAAAATAGTCCCCAAAGAAAGCATTTACTATCAATAGCATTACAGATAATACAGATTCCCCTTTAAGTCGTCGGCAAAACCTTGTAAAAACATAAGATTTAATACTGAAAAAGATAAAAAAAAAAGGTAAGTGATAAAATGCTACGTTACATTTTTTATTATTTTTTAAGTTACAAGTACTGAACGGCACCCCAATCGTGGGTTCACGGGTACAGAGCACTGAAAGTGAGTACCGCTGCCTGCCTGTGGGGGCCGCTGTTTTCAGCCTCCATGGGGGCCGCACACGCAGAGGAGTCCCACATGGACACTTTCCCTCGGAAGCAGCGGCGCAGCGGGTGAGTGCTTTTCACCAAAACAACTTCATGTGTTGCTCTTGAACCAGGATAAAAATGACCACGCGTCTGTCCAGTTACCGAGAACTGGCTAACATGTGGAAAATATCAGAGAGTTAATCGCTGCTGTTCCTACAGACAGAAGCTGTGAGTGGAGAAAGTTGCACGTGAGCGGCATGGTTGGTGTTTTGCATGGTCACTATGGTCACTGAGATCGTATTAAAGTGGACCTGGATGTATGTATAGGCTATACATATTTTAATTGTTATGGTTGTATTGATGTGATTGACTATGTGTGGGAACTTCACGGAGCATGCGCGCTGTGGTGCAGTGGGAATTGCCTTGGGCTGCATGTTTTAATGAAGCCATCTCCATGGAGAGACATGCTAAAAGATGTTGTGGCTTCTTTTAAAGCTGCCTTCGGATTCCTCTCTCAGTGTCTCTTGAGAGTAGTGGCAGTTCGGTCTCTTGTGTGAGGAGTTTAAGCAGGAGTCTGACTTGGAAGATCAGACTTAGTCCATTTAAGTTCTTCATCCTTTTATAGTGCTACTTCTACAGCATTCAGTCTGTTTGAGGCCTTCAGCTGAACCTTACAGTGCCATCACTGAAAGGAACCCCTGATATGCATATGTTTCCTGCACTGCTATCAGCAGACAGCATTCAGGCCTGTGTACTGTAGTGTGTTTGGGGTCTTTACTCCTTTGGCTCATTAAACCTCCTTGCTTGTCTGAGTAACAGTTGATCATGTCAGTGTAAATATGCTGTATGTAGATGTAGATGAATCACATTGTGCATGCTGCATTGAAATACGTCTGTGTCTGTGCTAGCAAAATAAACAGATCTTGTTCATATTTAGGTCTTTTCCCCCGTTTAATTTGTCCAGTAAGTCCAGTTCTATTGGGCGTTATTGGTCTCAAATCAGATAAACACCTGTAGCCACTGTTGACATTGTACCAGCCTCTCACCTTGCAGCACTCCACCCAGACAGGGAGGGGAGCCTGATTGTGTATGTTTCATTGCTGTTCAAGCTATCGTGATGCAGGTCAGTTGCAGGACTAGAGAAACCTGCTGCGTTTGTGACAAGAAAGTGGAGAGAGAAAGATGGAAACAAGGCTTCTGCTGGTTTGGTCTATGATGTTTTTTTCCTGTGGAGCTCCACAAGAGCAAGCCTCAGCTTCTGGTTCAGTTCAGCATGTAATATTGAAATCTTAATTCGGTACCTTTGAGGCCTTGTATAACATAGTCATGAGTGAACAGCATACTTCATGTTACGTTTGGATCAGCTCGACTCAGCTTGACGGTTTCGACGGATTGAAGTGGTTGTAATGGACTCCAGTTGGCCCATTCTGTTTGATAAGCTTTCTATTACTGGTAGATGATCACAAACACAGAGCGAGTGCAGACAAACGTGCAACGACAAACACGTTTTACCTTAGACCTCAGGAATGTTGGTAAAGTTTTGGATTTTGCAAAGGCCAAGTTAGGTTATAGTATTTCTTGGGGCTTAGCCAGTGACTGCAAAATATGCAAACTCAAGCTTTATCAGTTCAGGTCCTCTTGATTACTTCAGTTTAATGTGTCTGGAAAGCTTTTATTGTTGGACTCATGTTGATATAAAGCATAAAAGACTTCACTGGCGTGGAGATTTTCACCCCTTTTTTCCAGGTACATGTAAACGTGCCATTCACTTAAATACAGTCCATATATGGAAACTAAACTGCAAACTAGCCCTTTTGATTTAACGTTTTTGTGATGTCACAAAAAACAGTATATACATATGTTACATATATACACCCATTTAGTCTCCAGCAGTTTAGCCCTGCCTGTTCACGTTGAAGTTATAAGGAGTGTCAACCAGGGCTGCGCTTTGAATGAGGCACAATACAAATCAGCCAATCAGAACAGAATTCATTTACATATATTAGACTTAAATGCAAAGTAACAAAAAAAGGTAAACATTGACTGTTATTTGTACACAGATGTCCTTAGTGGGCATGAAACACCAGAAAATTGTAAGATCTAGTCTCTCTAAAGTTTTCTGAATATTTTTTCCTTTCCTCCTTCTATTTCGAATTCAAATGTAAAATTAGCATTAGCAAGTTATGAGTTATCTTTTTGGGCTTATGTGTCCTACCAAATTCTAGAGCCGTTACCATTTACTGTACTGTTAGGCCAATAGGACCACTGAAATATGAATATGATTAGTAAAAAAAAATTACGTTTTAAGTTAATCAGTTTTTTTTATTAGGTGACCAGTTGTAATGCTTTCCACTACTTGTGGGAGATATGTGAAAAATCTCATAGTATGATTCTTAAAGGCATTTTCACGATACATATCACAACATTTTACACCAGACACAAAGCAATAATAGTGCCGTATTTAAAAATAGCCGTCAAAAGCTCTGGGCACATTGATTTTTATTCAGCATTTCACATACATAAATCTAATTAAACAGAGCTAATTATTTTTTTTTTGTAATGAAACATGCAGTTAGTCAGTGTCCTTTAAGTACAGATAGTACTCTTCTATATGTGGTCAGAAATCATATTGTTTACCATGATAGACAACAATTATTACGATAACATATCGTCATATTGCCCACCTCTACTTTCCACTGCATCCATCCTCTGGCAGTAGTAGAGGGTAATTGGATTGATTAAGCATTTTCTCTCAATTGTTTTGACCTGAATCTTCTGAATCCAAAGGGGGAAAAAAAGCATTTCTTATAATAGAACCACAATGGAAAAAATATTTTCACTATGCGAGTTTGCTAGAAAACAATCCATCATCATCTGTCCAGCACATAACTTCATGTGACATCTACGATATAGGCCTTCACATACAATCTCACAAGGGGGAGTTACTGACTAAATTTACAACAGAATAACTCTGTATTCAGGGCTCATGCCTGCTCTCTGAGAGTTTTAACACAACATGAGCGATAGCATCACTCACACATACACACTGACTCGCACCCATACATCTGCACACACACGCACAACTACACTCAACTCAAACAACAGCACACTTTAAACCTAATCTGCTTTTTACATCATTAGTTCAATTAATATTCATAGAGAGGTCTAATGAAATTTTCATATTATGGGTTTATTCAGTTGAATTGTTCCAGAACTGAATCACTCTTAGGCCCAGAAGTCACACTCTGACTGTATTGGCCCAGTACTGATTGATATCAGTGCACATCTAAAGGGATAGAAGTTTGAGATGGTAAACAGATAGTAAATAAATGATAGATAAATCTCTGTTTGTTGTGAAAGAGTCAAAAAGCTTCGATAGAAAAGAAGCTTAAAGTTTCTGGTCACATCTAGAACCAGTCAAACCAACTGAGCACTGTGGCACCTTCCATTGCTTGCATTTATGGATGCTTGCCTTTGTTTGTATCTTCTCTTGATGTGTCCAGTGTGATGTTATTCTTTTGTTTTCTGTTACCATCTACCAACATTGCTGCCTCTTTCTTGTAGGTCAAATGGCAAAAGCGTATGAGTTTAACTGGCAGCGGCCAGTGCCTTGCTGTATGCAAGAAGGAGCGTATTTTGATAGATTTGATGAGGTAAGGAAATCGTTTACTTTCAACATGGTTGACATGTTGATTTTGTTCATTTGTTTCTTGGTACATATTATTTGTTTTTAAATACTTTATGTACTCCACGTTCTTGAAAATAAGGGTTCCTAAATGGCCTTTGGAAAACTTTTAAACTTGCATTAAACTTTAAAACTGTTATTCACACTCACACACACGTCTTGTCCACGGAAAGGTGCTTTTAAGAACGAAAAGTAATTCTTCTGTGGCATCACTCCAGAAACTTTTTCTGAGTGTATCATTGTAGCGCCTTTGAATTCATTCCTGAAAAAAAGAGAATACACTGTGTCCTCTTACACTTACACTTACTCTTACAAAGTACTACACTGATGTCTTACTGGCTCAAATGGAAACTCTGAAACAGATTTCTTTTATTTTACTAGTCTGTGTTAAGTGATTTTATTGTGGGTAAAGGTGTTATTGGGCATGACATGGAGTAAAATCACTGTTATGCACTGCTTCGTGTAGCTTATTGCTCTTATAAAACAGCCCACAACATAAAACATTACAAAATATACAATTTTTCAGGAAAATTATTATGAGTAATGATCAAGATAAACAACCATTCTGCCAAATACAATGTAGTTTATTTAGAGTAAACTTGTTTTTAACTCCAGCAGCTCTGCTGTGTCTGATCAACTCATACCAGTATAACTACAAAGTGCTCCTATATGATATAATGAAGAGAGTGTAGATACAAGGTGATGTACTTAATGAAGTGGCTGTTTTGTGTATATATACATATCATTATACTGCACTGTTTAATGCAAAATCGATTATTTTATAAGTAGTTTTTGCTCAGCAAGTTACCACTGTGAAGACAATGTTAAATTCCATTAGCGCATCTATGCAATTGACCGTCTTATTAGCACAAGGCTAATGGTGTTGTGCGTCCTTTTTCCCCCACACTGAATCTTAAACTGCTCCCTTCTCCCAGTGCATTATGTCGGAATTAAAATATTGGCTCAGGTGGCCGTTGGCGTAACGTATGGAACATCTCACCGCACCTTCAAGCGCGGCTCGGACAGTCAGTTTTTAGGACCGGAACTATCCGTTTCATAAAACAAATGTTAATTCTGTGGAGATATCTTTAGTCTAGTGTTGTTCAGCCGCAGAAATTTATAGAACAGCAGCTTTGAGTTAGCGGTGTTTGTTTCGGATATTTGCACGCTCCCTCAGAGATTCTATGCATGTGCTTTGGCTCATGTTGCCTTTGGTCAAAAGCAATCATTCCAAGGATTCTGTATCTTTGAAAGTCGTCAGTTGCTGGGGACATCTGTGTTCTCAAAAGCCCCTCGAGAATTCCTGGTCAGGCCATGGAAGTTTATCTTGGACTGGACATTTTTGGAAGGCTGTATTCTCACGTAGGATGTGTGAGTGACCGGGCTCAAGCTGTCAAAGTATGAATCTCCCAAGGGCTTCACAGAGCGCTCTGGGAGTTCTCTCTCTGCGTTCATATTAAAAAGGAAGTTTAGCCATGTTTGTTTGGTTAGTGAATCTCCTCTGAAAATCCATTGTGTTTCTTTTGTGAATTACAAGGAATGCTAAAACAGGCATTAGCAAGGATAGATCTTAATATGTTGATGTTTATCATGTGGCGTATTTGCTTTGTTTATTTTTTCCCAAAACACGACTGCCTTATCTATGAAGTTCGGTAGGACATAAATAAAAAGCCCATTCAAGTTTGTTTCAGACACAAATGTAAAGAGAGAATTTCCCACAGTACCTCTCTGAGTTTCACAAAGTGCTCCAACTGAAAAATAGCCAATGAAGTGACACTGGATTTAAAGGCCTTGCTGGCTTAAATGAGCTGCTTATGCAATTGTGGCATACGGCATACAAATCAATTGATTACATATAAAATGAGGAGAAACAAACATTAAGACGCTTTTGTTATCGAGATTTAATATACTTCCAGTGGTAAAGGTGAAGGAGCCTCTTAAATGGACCTTTTAAATGGAAAAAGCTACAGAGCCCTAACAAAGACCTTAAACGTCCCTGTCAGTGCAGTTGATTTAATAGTATGCAATTTAGAAAGTTCAGGGAACCACAACTAATCACCGCTGGACAAGAACCGCATGCAAGATTTCTCATGATAAGGAAGGCACGAGAGAAATCACCAGCTATTTGAAAAGAGTTGCAGGATGACCTGAAAGCAGCAGAACAACAATTATACAGAAAGCAATAAGCAATAAACTGCACTGCAGTCACCTCTGTGCCAACAGCCTATGCAGAACTTTGATATACACATCTAAATTTTGCACACAAACATTTAGACAAATCAGAAATTGTTTGGAACAATGTACTCTAGTCATCTTTGGAGAAAGAAGTGTTGCGCATATGATCCCAAGAACACCTACAGTGAAGTACGGAGGTGGAAGCATCATGATGTGGGGCTGCTTCTCTACAAACAGCACTGGGGCATCACATGTTATTGAAGGAAACAGGAGTGGAATGATGAACTGTAACATATTAGAGGCGAATTTAGTCTCATCGACAGAGAGACTGCATGTATAGAGAAAGTGGATGTTTCAACAAGGGTTTGAGGCAGTTTGCTGAGAGAAATGGGCCAAAATTGCTACAATGCAAGAAAAAGCTAATTACTTCTTAACATAGATGTCTTGAAGCTGTAACTGCCAATAATGGCTTTGTAACAAAGTAGTAGTATTATTATTATTATTATTATTATTATTGTTTGTGGCGTCTAAATACTGTTTTTCTTATAAATGTTTTGTTAATATTTATAAGAGCAAAGTTAAAATACATTATGTGTGTAACTTTTAAAAGAATATATATGTACTGGAAATATATTAAATAACAAACAAGTGTCTGAATACTTGCTTCCTCTTGCTGTAATCAGATGGAAGTCAGCACTGAGTGTGTTCATTTGTACAGTGTTTATTAGGGTCTGATCAGCACATAAGTAAACCTACATTGAGGTCCTGTGTGTTTATCAGTACAGACAAAATCTTATTAATAAAGCACAGAGAGGCTTATCAATGGCTTGTTTTATATTATAATAAATAAGACATTACTGATGTGAGGAAAAGCTTACAGAGAATGCTGAATGAAAACAGTCACCGCCTGCTCCCTCCTGTTACAACCAGACAGGCTGAAGTGGTAACTTTGAACACCATCATGGCAAAAATAAGAACCAAAAAATGTATCCATGAGGATAAATTATAACACACAAAAACTTTTTCTGAAGTGAAATTACATTTTGGCTGTGTTGAAGAGTAATTGCACCAGGTGGATAATTGAAATAAAGTTGCAACAATGTCATTCAGAGTGGTTGATGTGAAATGGTTGATTGTAGACTCTGATTTTCTTTATAGTGGTGGTGACAGCAACCAGGGGTCACAATGACTACAACACATACACCAATTAGGCATGACATTATGACCACCTCCTTGTTTCTACGCTCATTGTCCATTTTATCAGCTCCACTTACTATATAGGTGCACTTTGTAGTTCTACAGTTACAGACTGTAGTCCATCTGTTTCTCTGCATACTTTGTTAGCCCCCTTTTACCCTGTTCTTCAGTGGTCAGGACCCCCATGGACTCTCACAGAGCAGGTACTATTTGGGTGGTGGATAATCTCAGCACTGTAGTAACACTGACGTGGTGGTGGTGTGTTAGTGTGTGTTGCGCTGGTCTAAGTGGATCAGATATAGCAGTGCTGCTGGAGTTATTAAACACTGTGTCCACTCACTGAGCACTCTATTAGACATTCCTACCTTGTCAGTCCACCTTGTAGATGTTAAGTCAAAGATGATAGCTCATCTGCTGCTGCACAGTTTGTGTTGGTCATCCTCTAGTCCTTCATCAGTGGTCACAAGACGCTGCCCACAGGACGCTGTTGGCTGGATATTTTTGGTTGGTGGACTATTCTCAGTCCAGCAGTGACACTGAGGTGTTTAAAAACTCCAGCAGCACTGCTGTCTGATCCACTCGTACCAGCATAACACACACTAACACACCACCACCATGTCAGTGTTACTGTAGTGCTGAGAATGATCCACCACCCAAATAGTACCTGGTCTGTGAGGGTCCATGGGGGTCCTGACCACTGAAGAACAGGGTAAAAGGGGGCTAACAAAGTATGCAGAGAAACAGATGGACTACAGTCTGTAATTGTAGAACTACAAAGTGCACCTATATAGTAAGTGGAGCTGATAAAATGGACAATGAGCTTAGAAACAAGGAGGTGGTCATAATGTTATGCCTGATCGGTGTATATAGCCATTCTGTTTACTATCCAAAATTACCGATGAACCTTCATGTCTTCTGAGTTTGATATGTAATGTTGTTGATGGTAAAATAGTGGTTAATCTAAAAAATGTGTTTCCTTCAGGGACTATTTTGCCTTGAAGCTCCCTACATGTATTTCTTCACCCGGAATGAATCTAAAAAGAAATTTTTTAGATCCCTTTTTGATTTTAGGTTAAAACCTTCCCAAAACCATAAAAAAACAATGCCTTAGGCCTTATGCAGTGTACATGTAACCATTATGTCTGTAAGGACTTTCTGCGAGGGAGCTTTTAGAGACATTAAACTCTTCAGATGTCTGGTTCCTATCACCACTGTGAACAATTCTGACTGGGTAGGTTTCTGTAGTGTGGAGTGTTTCACATCAAAACACTTCAGATGGCTCTATGTACATCTATGATTTAATTATGTGAAAATTAAGAAACGGTGGAATTCCCCTTTACATTTAAATTCATTAAGCGTCTTCTCTCCTCTAGGACCCATTTGTCTTTGAACCTAACTGCTTTTTCAGAGTGGATGCCTTTGGCTTCTTCGTCACGTGGAAGAGCGAAGGAAAGGTATGATTATTCCTGTGAGACTAATTCAGTAAAGCTATCAACTTCATAGTAATTTTAATGGATTACAGAGCCAATTTGTGTTAACTCCGTGTCCGTGTTTGCACTGTGATGCTGATGACTCAGCTTTTGTGCACGAGGGATTTGTCACAGATGCCGTGTCCGTGTTCTAATCCTTCATCTATAGGAAGGTCAGGTTCTGGAGTGTTCTTTGATCAACAGTATACGGAACACAAATGTGCCTAAGGTAAGGTCGCTAACGTGCAGAGACTATTGCATTTTTAAATGTGACTTGGATCTCATACATAAAGATGAACTATAAGAGTTCAGACATTCTCTGGCTTGTGATAAGAGAGAGGATTCTTGATGTATTTTGTTTGGTTCGTGTTATGTTATGGCCCAGAGTGTGGACATCATTGTCCTTTTATTGCATCCATGACCTAGCCTGCAGCATTCACTGCAGTACGTGCTCTAGAGTAGTGCGTACGGTAATGTATTCAGCTTTCTGCTTCGTGCCCCTGCAGGATCCGAAGATCCTTTCAGCACTGGAGGCCACAGGGAAGAGTGAGAGTGACTTGGAGGGCAGGATCATCTGCGTATGCAGCGGCACTGACCTGGTCAACCTCAGCTTCATGTACATAGTGGCCCAAAACATTAGCATTGCAAAGGTAACTTCACCACTGCCAGAGAAGTAGGAAAACTGAGGTAATCTGTTCCCTTCGTTATTCTCGAGAATATGCTTTACAGAAAACCAGAACCATCACTAAACTTTCAGTTTCAGCTTTTGAGATCAAGATCAAAGTATTCTTATGCTGTCATCTTGATAGGTAATCCACAGCCATCTCCTAAAAAGACACTGATTTAAGCTTTTCCTCCCAAGGGCTATAATTGCCCCAAGGCTGTATGCACTTATGTTGATCCAGCAAGTAGCTGCAACGCTGAGCCTTGACTCGGCTTGTCTCCCTGCATTGTTTTGTCTGGAACACATGCTCAATTCATCATTATGTTTCCAAGGAGGGGAGAATGCTTGTCTCAAGTACATTTGAAGACCTCACACTTAAGCCCTAGAAGAGGCATCATCTGTCTCCTGGAATTTTCTGTAAAAATAGCTCCCTCATAAAACTTTTATGCAGAGTGATAAGATGGAAAATGGAAAAAAAGGGCTGTGCCTAGATGTTTATGGCATCATTTCTTACATATCAAAAACAGTCCATCAATCATTCAGGGCTTTAAATCTAAATACAATTTTCATGTTTTTACTGCCATAATTTCTCATAAAAGTTGAAAAGAAGGCCTGAAATGAATCCTCAATGAGAACAGTTTCCCTGTCTGGAAAATGTCCTATTTTCGCTTTAAATAAAAAACATATCTGGATATTTAAAATAAAATATGTATATTTCCTTTGTGTATTTTTATATGTATTATTACTGTATATATGACCTCATTCTCACTGCCATAAGAGCATTGTGCCTGCTGCAGAAGCATTCTCCTAGCACTTTAATTTCACCCATACATTTTCCACTCTGCCTCTGTTTGCAGCAATGGACTGACAGCTTGCGGTCATTGATTCACAACAGCCGGGCAAACAATGTGTGCCCAATGACCTGTCTAAGGAAGCAGTGAGTGCCAGACCGCCATTAGCAAACATAACCAAGCAATAAGTCACCCGAGTCATTTTAGGCGAGAAATGTATTGTATGCAGACTAATTTGTGAGTCTTTTAAAGCATTCAAGGTCATAATTCTACCCTCAGCAGTGGATCAAACATTGTTTCTACATCTGATTATGGCTATGACTAATTATGCTGAAAGCATGTTTGTTAATGCAGATCACACAAGTGTCTTGATAGATAATGAGCTTTTTCCACTATAGTTGGATGCGGCTGTCCTTTTTGACCAACGTGAATGGAAAAATCCCAGTGAGAAGGTACGCTCAGCTGTTTGATCAGGGGGAAAAACTTTTTTCAAAATTAAAGAATGAGCCATAATTAGTGAAGTTCTTTGTACATGCTTCCTAGTGTCCTGTCACTGGAAGAATGGTAGCTTTTGTACCTCAATGTAATTACTGCAGTTTGGTGTTTGAAAGAGCCATTTTTAATGCCTGCTGGTATTTGTTTCTTCTTCTGTAGCATTACAAGAACATTCGCTTCAGGAAAAACAGAGAAGGTTATATTCCAAGCGCTGAAAGATCTTGGCCTACCCAGTGGAAAGGTAAAATGGAAATCGTTCTGATTAACTTTGAAATGCTGCTGATTTTAGAGAAGCTACAGTGCTGGGCTTTAAATCATGACTTATTTGGTACACTGACCTCATCTGTTTTAGACTCCATTAAGTATAGTGAATTATATTGTCAGTAGATCTTATTTAATCCATTCTACCTCTAACTAAAATGCATTAAAATGGAAATTATACCGATTTTTCAAAATTTCAAACATCTCAAAGGTCAGTCAGAGTGGTTTGATGCGAAATCGTTAATTGTAGACAAAGTTACCTATTTGGCTTTCGTTACAGTGGTGGTGATAGGAACCAGGTTTGTGATGTCTATTATGCAAATGTAGCCTTTTTCCTTCTTATCCAAAGTGACCAGAGTTTCTGAGTTTTTTTGAAAAATCAGTTTTTGCCTTACAAAGCCATGCATGTACACTGTGTAATGATTCTATTTTAGAAACTATGTTTGAGGGCAAAACCTTCTCAAAAATGATACATTATAAAACTATTTGTATTTATAATTGTTTTGTTTAATAACTTTCTCTGAGGGAGCTTTCAGAGGCATTAAATGCTTCAGACATCTGGTTCCTATCACCACCACTGTGAGCAATTCTGTCATAGTAAGTTTGTCTAGAATGTCACATTTCATATCCAACCACTCTAAGTGACTTCGTTTATATCTTCACAATTTAATTATGCAGAAATTTTGAAATTCGCCTTTAAATAGAGAGCTTCAGATTTAATTAATTTTGACCTATTTTCTTGCTGCTTGCAGAATGATGAGATTGAGGCTGAAGCTTTCACCTTTGAGAAGTTTTACTCTCTTACTCAGAAGATTTGCCCCCGAACTGATATTGAGGTCCTATTCAAGAAACTGTGAGTAGACCTACATATGAAGTCCTCAATGAATGTTTCCAGCTTGATCAAAACTATAGGACCACATATTTGGCCACTTTAATTTGAATTTATATCTCTTTTATAACCAAAAAGGCTGTATAGATAATTGAATGCCATTCATTTTTACTAACTTGTCTGAAATGTGCCTGGCTGTAGCAGTTTAAATATTAACCTCTTCCCCAAACTAAACTGCTGAAATTATTTAAGCCTAATTTACAGAAAGGCAACTTTATCTTCAAGGCGACTTTAAATTCATAGACAGGGGTCATGGTTATGTTTCACTGTGTAATTGATTGTTTTTGTCTGATATTGTTTCAGCTGTGGAGAAAAAAGTGATTACTTAAACATAGACCAATTAGTCAGCTTTCTGAATGAAGTAAGAGTTTTTCACTCATTAACTTGCTCCTGTTCCAAACTGAACTTCCTGTTTTTTCAAGTTGCATAAGTCGTACCTCACCCAGCTTGCTTCCCTCCCTTTGAGAGCCACTCTGAACTTGTAGCAAAATGCAACTTTGTCCTTTCTCTCCTGCCACGAGCTTACCCTTCTGCTGATTTAAGCACATTTTCTCTGACTCTCTCCTAAATCTAGCTTCATTAAGTATTCTTAAAGCACTTACATGCAGAGCATAACATTTATCTCAACAGTTATCTCCATAACTTTGCGTACTTATTGAGATCATTACAACACATACAGTTTTGTATTATCTGTGTCAATGCAGTATCACTAATTTTTGCAGTAGGACACTCGTTTAAATTCAGAGCTCATAATAAGAGCGTTTCATGTTTATGTGCTCTGTGGTCATGCTCTGTAAGTGTGGCTTTCTTGTGTGTTTGATGTGGTTTCACTTTAAAGTGGCATCACTATAAATTTACAACCAGAAGCACTGTAGCTGCTCCCATAGAAAATCTTGTTTTGTTGATGTTAAAATGTTTCCACACAGAACCAGCGGGACCCTCGCCTTAATGAGATTCTTTTCCCATTTTATGACTCCAAGCGTGCGAGACAAATCATAGAAACCTATGAGACTGATGAGAAGCTGAAAAGGAAAGGTAAAGGGCATTGTAAACTGTTGTCTGTATAAGTATGAACTATAACTATTCACATGAATCTCATTAATTTCCAGCCTCAGGATCATTTCTTGCTGTAAAACTGACCATATCTTGATCACTGAGTTCCATCTAGTGGTGGAAAGTAAACATTTTTGCAGTTGCCTTGTAGTGGTTAATGCATGTCAGCACTTGATAAATTGTAGAGCACTCTTGACCTTTCTTTAGTTCATCCACAGCATGAATGGATCTCATTACAGTTGTTTGCAGGACACATAAATAACTGTCTGGTTTTCAGGGCTGATGTCGTGTGATGGATTTTGCCGATACCTCATGTCTGATGAGAACGCTCCAGTATTTTTAGACCGTCTGGAGCTCTATCAGGACATGGACCAACCTCTTGCCCACTACTTCATCAGCTCCTCCCATAACACTTACCTGACGGGCAGGCAATTTGGAGGGAAGTCTTTAGTGGAGATGTACCGGCAGGTTCTGCTGTCCGGCTGCAGGTGCTGTCAGCTGAAGTAGTCACATAGAAGAGCTTATTGCATTCATTCAAATTCTGATTTACAGCTGAGTGCAAAGGTTTGAATGGTTAGAAAGTCTAAAAGTTAATGACATTGTTTCTCAAAACATTTTAGTGCACAATTTCGATCTGTTTGAAAAAACTGAAGCACAAAATACAAAATATTTCATAACTTTTGTCCAGGCCACATCTTATGCTTTACTTTTTCACGATATGTTAAATGTTATAGTAAAAGAACAGTAATTGTGGATAAAAATGTGTCCTCTGTAGAGGATGTGTTAAATTATTTTAACTTAAATTAACAAAATGTGCTTTGACTGGAGTGACCAAACTTTGGCGTATGACAAAATGCTTTAAGGATCCTTCTGCATAAAGTACATCTGAGCTACATCTGAAAAAAGGCTTGTTTTTCTCAGCAGAAGCTAAAGCTTTGTTTAAAATCCATAAAAGAACCCACTTACTTAATAACATACACTATCAGAAATATCTAGACCCCCCCCATTCTAATTAGTTAATTTAGCTACTTTAAGGTTCACCTATTGCTGACACAGATGTTCAGTTGCAGCTTGTACACCATATCGCCAAAGATATGCACACACCCCTCCTAATTATTTATTTACAATGTTTCAGCCTCACCCATTGCTATCAGGTGTATAATATCAAGTACATTTCCATGTAATCTCCACAGACAAACAGTGGCAGTAGAATGGGTCGTACTGAAGAGCTCAGTGACTTTAAACATGTTTAAACTTTAAATGTTCTCTGGAGTGATGAATCGTGCTTCACTATCTGGCAGTCTGATGGATGAATCCGGGTTTGGCGGATGCAGGGGAACGCTACCTACCACAATGCATAGGTCTGGGGCTGTTTTTTAGGGTTTTAGTTAGACACATTAGTTCCAGTGAAGGGTAGTAATGCAAACACATTTTAGAGAAGTATATTCTTCCAGTTGTGTGACAGCAGTTTGGGTAAGACTCTGTGCTATTCCAGCATGACTGCGCACAAAGCAAGTTTGGTGTAGAGGAACTCCAGTGGCCTGCACAGAGCCCTGACCTCAACCCTGCTGAACACCTGTGGGATGAATTTTGAACATTGATTGTGAGCCAGGCCTTCTCAGTACCTGACCTCAGAAATGCTCTTTTGAGCGAAAGGGCACAGATTCCCCCAGACACACTCTTAGAAGAGTGGAGGCTGTTACATAAGCTCATGTAGGTGTGATAGTGAGGTGTCCACATACTTGTCATCCAACATGAGTACTTCATCTGACTAATGCTGTTGTGGCTGAACGCAATCAAATCCTCATAGCAGTGTTTCAGCTATAGAGGCTTCCCAGAATAGTAGAAGCTGTTACTGCAGCAAACTCCCTATTAATACCCTTGATTCTGAAATCAATGTTAGATGAGCCGGTGTCTGGAAATGTTTGTATCCAAAACATTTTTTCTGATTTATTTTTCTAAATAAAATAGCAAGTATGTAGTTTATTAATGGTAAAATAGTAATAAATTAGTTGTAAATATTTTTTCATTACATTTTTACTGTTTTAATACTAAAATTAAAATACCTGGGTACTGAGTTGTCTGTATGTCATTTGGAGAACATTTTTTTTTTTAAATAGAGGTTCAGACTTTCATTTTAACTGACATAAATTTAATAGATTCCTGTAAAATAGGATGATCTGAGTGAGGAGATGATGTGGTGTCATCTGTCAACTCCACCAGTCTATCTTTATGTTGCAATCATTCTGGGTTTACATATTTCCATCTCTATGCCAGTCATAAAATGAGCCAGATTTACAGATTTGGCGAAACTAAAGAACATTTTGGAAACTGGAAAGGAAATATTTGCTATTATCTATGATGACACACATGGATATAGATTATTTAAGAAATGATTCATTAACCATGAACATGTTTGCATGTGCGCATCCTTATTACACAGCATTTAGCTATTTTGATATTTATTACATCAGTTATGTTTGCTAAACAAATGCAGTTGGTCAGTATTTGGGCTTGACTGCACTTCCCTGTGTCCAAATGCGTACACTGAACCGGGATGTGATTATATTGGCTGTAGGTGTGTGGAGCTAGACTGCTGGGATGGAAAGGGAGAAGATCAAGAGCCTATTATCACTCATGGCAAAGCCATGTGCACAGATGTGCTTTTCAAGGTGAATAGCCCCTCCAAATGCATCACACGCATCCTGAGAGACATTTGTGATGTTGAAGTGTTCGTTTAAATCTAGCAGCATCACTTTTTTTCATCATTCAAGGCTCATCAGCAAAGAAGTTGATCAATGTTCTGCCTTTTAAAGCCTAAAAATACATGCAAATGGGAACTTATTTGTAATGGTGTGATCTATTACTTTTCCAGGATGTCATTCAGGCCATTAAAGAAACTGCATTTGTGTCATCTGAGTACCCTATAATTCTTTCATTTGAGAACCACTGCTCGTACGTATGCTTACTGCCTACTTCTTTTATTTATACGCTGATTTAATAATAATAAATTCACCTCCTTTACAGCTCAAACTTCAAATCAAATAGTAAGGGCACATGTTTCAGTACACTGTTCCGGAGCAAAATATTCACTTAATCTAAGCTGTTACTTTATATTCTAGCCACTGTTTGTTTGGTTTTTTTTTTCCTTACAAATGTTAAGAGAAGCATGCCGTCCTACATCGTCCACATTTTTCTTTTATGTTTTTTAGGAGGCATCAACAGTACAAGCTTGCCAGATACTGTGAAGACATTTTTGGAGATGTGCTTCTCAGGCAGCCTTTAGATGATTTCCCAGTACGAGTTTTACATTTGATTTGAATGGATAATGTCCTTCATTAAGTTTAATGGCATTCTTGCAGAAGACAGATTCTTCTTTTTTTTTTGCATCTTAGATGGAGCCCGGACAACCTCTGCCTTCACCAAATGACCTTAAAGGAAAAATTCTCATTAAGAACAGAAGATTAAAACCTGAAGTTGAAAAAAGTGTGCTTTATTTTTCTTTTCTGAGATGAATAATAAAAACAGAAGTGGAGAAACTCGTTAGTGCACGCTAAACTTTGGGGTGTTTTTTTGGCAGAGCAACTGGAGCACTTCAGGAAGCATATGGAAGCTGGAGAAGCCAACATGTCCACCAACATGTCTGAAGATGAGAACGAGGAGGATACTGGCTCTGGTAGGACAGTGGTGGTCCTCTAGCTGTTAAAATGCACAGCACACTCTCTCATTATAAAGCACACTTGGTTGTCCCTAGATGCTGTAAGACCATTAGCTAAATGCAGTCAAATCTAATGGTATTCCTGCTGCATGCTGAGTCACATTGAATCATGCTGAAATTTTGAGATCAGACGATTATACTGCGAAGTGAAGATGAATAATGAGTGCTTGGTGGATTTATGTCTTTATTTTATGGAGGAAATATTTCCATTTGTGTCCGTGTGTGTGTGTGTGTCTGTGTGTCTGTGTGTAGCAGAGCTTGTGGATGAGGCTCACCCAGAGCGGATATGTGGCAGCCTTGTCATTGGGCAGACGAATAATAGTGAGGGAAATGTGCTCGGGGCCAGAAAGGTTGTCCTATACGTTTATTTCCTCATTTGCATTTTCTTTCTTTTTATATCCATTTTACCTGCTTTATGATGAGCTACCACTGCTACCAAGGCCAATCAATAAAATGCACTTAACTGCACAGTGGCATACCATGTAAAGCCTTTCAAAGATTCCAAAATACTTTGGAAAAAAATTGGAAAAGGATAAAAGATAAGTTTTAAAATGACATGACAGATTAAAATATGTAAAGTGCTGTGCAAAAGTCAGAGACCACCCCTCATTTGTTTGATTTCCAGTCAAAACGACAATTCATTTTTTATTCATTTTTCAACGTTGAGAGGAAAATAAACAAGAACACATATATATTCAACCGACAATTTTAAGAGACTTGCTTTCAGTTGAAGACATCAGCAAGGTTGTTTTTTCTGCACCTCCAAATTTCAAGAATTCGCTTCTCAGGATTCAAGTATTCTCAGTTACAAATTTAGAATCAGTAAAGCCTTCCACCACATCTCAAGTGTCCAGTTTTGGTGTTGTGCAAATCTTCTGTTTTGTCTATTGAATTTTCTCAGTAAGAGCTTCTTGACAGCTACACATTCTTTCATACTCATAGTGTTGAGTTGTCTTCTCACAGTGGAAGGATGGACAGAAACACCTGTGGATTTTTCAGATCTGAAGCAAGAGTGGAGCTTGATTTTTCTATTCTCTCTCGAAGCTTTAGTGCTGTTTATCTGATTGTGGCAGTTTTGGTGGTATACCAGGTCTTGCAGGCCTTTTTATCTGTGTCTTCTAATCATTTTTAGAGCTCCAGTTTTCGAATCTCCTGTTTTTTGTTTTTTTGGTTTTTTTTTTTACCTGTTTTTTCATTGACTTTGTGCCAATTAATGCATGTAAACTGGGTTACGTCTAATCGCCTCAGAAGCATCTCCTTTAGCCATTTTCAGTGCACATGAGAAAGAAATTTAAAGGCAGTTAAGGTGTGTTTGGGTAGTTGCTTGTGTGAATGTTAGAGTCTCTTTGAAAGGGAACATAATGTCAGTGTTTGGGAGCAGTTTTTGTTGGGTGCACACAGCTGTAACTATTTGCTGTTATGGCTGGAAGGGTGGAAGAGTTAAAGTGCAGTAGAGTGCACAAAAGTAAAGAGTGAAAAAAATCAAATACTGATAGAATTAATGCTGTACATAGTGTTGGAGCCTTTTGTGTCATTTTCTGTTAAATGTTTGTACTGACCCTGAAAAATGAATTGTATTTAATAGCTGTTTTAATGGAAATTAAATAAGCAAAAAGGTGGTCTTTTACTTTTTTCCCAGTACTGTATAAAACACTATTTGGCTGAAAATACATATAAATGGATGTGCCTGTCAGGATTTGCTACTGTTGTGCCCTGTAACCGTAATGATTTGAGAAAAGGATTTGTAATTATGATGAAATTTTTTATTTCTTTTATTTGAAACTGTCAGTTCTTGAACCCATGATCATGGTCTGTCATACTGACTTTAAAATGTCAGATAAGACAGTCTTTCTCTTTCAGATCAAGGAAATAGTACTGTAGTAATTACATATATCTATTTTGTATTAATGGCAGCTACACTATATGGACAAAAGTATTGGGACACCTGCACATTACCTCTACAGAAGCTTTTATGACAACCCATTCTAAATCTATAGGCATTAATATGGATTTGGTGCCCCCTTTGCAGCTATGACAGCTTTCACTCTTCTGGGAAGCTTTCTACAAGATTTTGGAGAGTGTCTATTCTTGCAGAAGAGCATTTGTGAGGGCAAGGACTGATGTTGGACGGCGAGGGCCTAGTTCTAGTTCATCCCAGAGGTGTTAGATGGGGTTGAGGTCAGGGCTCTGTGTGGGCCAGTCAAGTTCTTCCTTTCCAAACTCACCCAGCCATGTCTTTATGGAGCTTGCTTTGTGCACTGGGGCTCAGTCATGCTGGAACAGAAAAGGGCTTTCCCCAAACTGTTCCCACAAAGTTGGAAGCAAACAGTTGTCCAAAATGTCTTGGTATACTAAAGCATTAAGATTTCCCTTCACTGAACTAAGGGGCCTTGGCCAACCACTAAAAAACAACCCCATAGCATTATCCCTCCTCCATCGAACTTTACAGTTGGCACAATGCAGTCAGGCAGGTAACGTTCTCCTGGCGTTCGCCAAACCAAACCCAGACTCGTCCATCAGACTGCCAGATAGAGAAGTGTGATTCATCACTCCACAGAATACGCTCAGAGTCCAGTGGCGGTGTGCTTTACACCACATTTGACGCTTGGCATCGTGCTTGGTGATGTGAAACTTGCGTGCAGCTGCTCAGCCACCCATGCCATGAAGCTCCTGGCGCACAGTTTTTGTGCTGATGTTAATGCCAGCGGACGTTTGGAACTCTACAGTAATTCACTCAGCAGAACATCGGTGACTTTTGTGCACTGTGCTTCTCAGCACTCAGCAGTCTGCTCTGTAACCTTACGTGGTTTGACACTTCGTGGCTGAGTTGCTGTGGTTTCTAAACACTTTCACTTTTAAATAATACCACTCACAGTTGATCATGGAATATCTAGGAGAATAGAAACCTGCAATGGTGGCATCCTATTACAGTACCATGCTCAAATTCAGTGAGCTCTTTAGAATGAACCATTCTTTCACAAATGTTTGTAGGCAGACTGCATGGCTAGGTGCTTGATTTTATACACCTGTGGCAATGAGACTGAATGTAACACCTGAATTCAATTATTAAGAGGTGTGTCTCAATACTTTTGTCCATATAATGTATCACTATTTTATATTCTGAAGGGGAACAACGAGGATGTTGCAGTATTAGACGCATTAGCACAAACACCCCTCGAAGCCTCATGTCAAGAAAATGGAAAGAAGGTGCATTTTGGTTTCCTTTTCTAATTGTTTGTTTCTTTTGCATTTGAGGATCCTGGCTCCTCAAGTTCAGTGTACTTACTGCAACTGTATTTATGCCATTTACTTCTTAACATGAATGTCTGAACTCTGTTCCCCTGTACAGGCTGGTGAGCCAAGTGTGGCTGATGAGCAAGCTTTGATTCAGTCATACACATACGTTGCAGCCACCACTAATATTCATCCTTACCTGTCCAGTATAATCAACTATGCCCAGGCTGTGAAGTTCCTAGGCTTTGAGGAGGCTGAAGGCAAGTCTTCCTGTATTACTTAGCCTTCAGAGTTTCTTTTCAACACTGAATCCATTTATATATTCTTCTTATGAATGCCTACTATATGCATTTTCTCATTTTGTCTTCTTTTGGCAGAGAAGAACATTCACTACAACATGTCCTCCTTTAATGAGTCTGTAGGCCTGGGGTACTTAAGGACCAATGCCATTGAATTTGTCAAGTATCCTTTTGCTGTGAATGGAGTGTGCATGAAAAAAAGAAATGTAAGGGTTTATTAAACAGCTAGCTCTGTAAAAAAAAAAAAAAGAAGGATCCGTGTAACAGAGAAGGGAAATCGCTGTTTCACCTGAATCATTAAAAACTTAATTACATCTTCAGGCAAAAGCAGTTGGACTAATTGTCCTACAATTGGTTAGATAATCTCTCTCTCGCACTGACATTAAACTTTTCCAACTCATGGAGAAATCTCCAGAATAGTTGTTCTCCCCACTTTTTGTAAAATATTTTTCTTTTGTCTGTCCTAATGGGTCAGCTAGGACATTAGCGTCCTTTTCCTTCGCCATACTGCGCTGTTGTTCTGGCTACACAGGCAGATTATAGTGTTTTTTTTTTTAAAGCTCCATCAGCACATTCAAGCAGGAAAACGTACTGTTCCACCATTGTTGCCGTGGGCAGCCTCATAAGCCAGCCTTAGTGATAACAGTTGGCTAAACCCTGCTAACAGGCCTTGCTAGCATACACTCACTCATGCTAAATGCTTCTAAAGCTACTTACAGTGCCATATGTGGGGAGCAAGAAGCGCTTGACTACCTTTTTTTTACCCTTTATTGGACTGACTAGCTGTTGCTACATTGTCAAGCATATGTAACCACAGATTATGTCTGCTTTTATACTATTAGCTGCTTAATTCACTAGCTAGCCACTACTTGCGGTGGTTCAGTGTTAAAATTCCAGTTTCTCCATATATTCTATAAACCTGTTCTACAAGTGGTGTCCGGCACGTATTTGAACAGAACACATAAAGAACATTTGGAAAAACAAATGTTTTGTGAGCCATTCAGGACAAGACTACTGTACTTTATGCTACAGAGGGCCTTGCGTGCTAATGCTGCCAGCACTTTGCTAGCCTCTATCAGCCAAGCAGGTGGCATGACAAGGTTGAGACACAGAGCTGACGCACAGTGGACCCTGTAGGAAGAATAATCTGTCACCGCACCCAAGCAAGCAGAGCCTCTAAGACTGACTGGCATTGCATGCAACTGTTCGTTTGTTTCAACAGACCGGCTTGAGGCCACGCTTTGTCGAAACGGTGCCTCTCGCTCTGGACTGTGGAAGTTATTTGGTTGACATACAGCTCCAAGGGCTTAGCTGCTCCTTTGTAGGTTATTGCCCATTCTGCCTGCACTCTGATGGATATTTTTTATGGAAACCCCTTTGAGCTGTAGTAGCGCTTAGACCTCTGCTTGTGACGCTCTACATTGTGAATATTACAGTGCCATCTCTGTCACACAGCACGTTCAGCAGGTTCTGGTTCAGTGTCATCTGAGATGATGTATTCCCAGTTCTAATGTTTTTTGACTTGCTTTACTGACAGTTAGTTGACATATTCAGAACCTTCACAACTAGGGACTGCTGTGTCGGAGTGACTTATTGAGAATGGCTGACTTTTGTATGAAATGAGTTCCATAAGGAAATAAAGTGGGTATCTTACCTCAAGTGAGCTGTTCTGTTATTGTGACATGAATTGCAAATTGTCTTCAGAATGAGTGATCTGTTTATATTGATCACAACTGGAACTGGATATGACTGTCAGTGGTGGGTTTGGCCTACACTGGGAAATATTCATTTGCATTTCCTTTGGGCTCTTGTACACTTGTACTTGAATTTGACTCTAAGCTTCTGACTAACTGTTTACAAATGTTGCGTGTGACTTGCAATATATCATAATACTGCCGAGGGGCAGGAGTGCGCAGTGAATAGTAAGTGCACTCTTGCTATAGATGAAACAATACCAAGCTTAAGAGCTGCCTCTCTGGCTGAGGCTTTTAAGGCTTTTTGAAGCGAATAAGACCAGTGCAATAAATAGATTTTTATCTGGCCTTTGGAAGAGAGAATATTTGTGGAACTGGAAATATTTGTGGCATTTCTAGGAACATGTAGGAAAAACGTGTAAAAGACGAAAGAAGAATAAAACAGCTGGAGAAGCATCACTAGAGTACAGCGTGAAATTTCTGTCTGTTCTAGGCCCAAAAGATGAATTTTAAATTGAGTTTGCTTGTGGGCTGCAAAAACAACAGCCCCATAGAATAAACCTGAATCTCGTGTTCTAATCTATAAATAAGCCACTGTTTCCTCTTAAATCTTAAAAACCATCCATGTTTTTTCCCCTAAATGAGATGCACAGCTACAACAAGCGGCAGATGAGTCGGATCTACCCCAAAGGAGGCCGAGTGGACTCCAGTAATTATATGCCTCAGATCTTCTGGAACGCCGGCTGCCAGATGGTTTCTCTGAACTTTCAAACCCCAGGTAATGCAGACACCACTGCTGCTGTTGCACACTGCTGCAACCCCCTTCTGCTCGCACTGCGGTCACTGACACACTAACACGTACATTATTCTCCACAGCATGCCACAATTGAACCGCCTGCATCACCTTTGACCATAGTCTGCTTGTAGAACAGTGTTACATGTCGAGAGTAAATGAAGGAGAAGAGTCAGTTCCATGTCCACTCATATCAGAACAGGATGCGGAAGTAGGGTGCAGTTTTTGCAAATCTACAATGTCATACATTGTACAATGTTAAATACTGCAGTTATTAAACTGGTCGATGTGACCATTAATCCTTAGAAGTCTCATTTATTTTACGTATTTGTTACTGATAGCTTATAGCTCAAACATGCTGATTTAAAATTTTCAGATGATACTATCGGTGGTTAAAGTGGCCAAATATAACACGATTTCACTGAAAAACATTTTTATGATACATGATTTTTTTTTTTCTGATTTTAATAACTTACCCAACACAGTCCAGCAGTAATCTCATTTTAAAAAAATCAGCATTTCTCATACAGCCCTGCACTACTTTTGCTGTCTTGTAGTGAAATATGTACTTAATTAAGTACTAATGATATCCACAAAATGCACAGAAAAGCGTGCTACATACAGTACTGTGCAAAAGTCAGAGACCACCCTTCATTTATTTAATTTCCAATCAAAACAGCAGTCAAGTAAAAATGATTCATTTTTCAGGATGTATTTCTGAGGAGATTAGATATAAGATAATAAACTTGCATAAGGAAAACAAAGTCAAAGGCATTTGAAGTTTTGTTCACTTGTTAAAAGATAGAAAAAATGGGATTACTTGGATCGTGAGAAACAGAAAATGCAACCAACTTCTAAGACTGAACTTTGGAGGTGCAGAAAATATCCCTTCAGAATTCTTTGAAAAACTGTAAACATGTGTCTGAAAATAATGGAAGCTGCAATAAAGGCGATAAATGAACACCAATTACTGAAAAAATATATGTAGTTCTTCAGTTTTCTGTTAAATATGTTTTCTGTTTTTTCCTGATGCTGAAAAATGAATAGCTTGCACTTGATAGCTGTTTTGACTGGAAATTAAATAAATGCAGGGTGGTCTCTGACTTTTGCACAGTACTGTAATTTATCACGATAACAATAAAATATCATCATATTACCCACCTCTAGCTAATACTACATTTGTGTTTTTAAGTAGAAGAGATATTTTATGGTGATTTGAAATTGATTGAACATTGTTGTGCATAATGTCTTGTTTTGCAGACTCATGCAGTGTACATAGAGCATAAATCGAAGGAAAGTGTAATTCATTGCTTAACCAATTCATTGCTTAACTGTCATAAATGCATCATAAATGCGTAATTACATCATTTCATTTGAATAGTATAGTCAAGGGAAGGTAGTACCTTGACTTTTTAGGTTTAAAAAAGCACCTGCAGTTTACTTACCCTGAACCATCTTACCACATCTGACTGCCTTGCTGCTTATTTGAGAAGGAATATTTTTGAATACTGAAGACAAGCTGTCAATCTAGAAACCTTTGTGCTGTTCCAAGACATCTGGAGTGGCCATATTTCAGGGCTTGTTCTGATAGCCTGTGCATACCTGAAACGCAGATGAGTGTGTGCTCAGCAATCAGCAGTCTGTTTGTACTACTGCTGTCTTCTGAGAGAGAATATGCCAGGCACTGTTCGCGAGACAGAAAGTAATAGCAGCTGGGTGCAAAGAAATCATAGGAATATCGCAAATATAGAGTCAAACCAAAACCTGAAGTTGTTAAGCTAAAAGAAATGTGCCTGGTCCAACTATGTCAGTGTCCCATCTCCACATGTGTCTTGTCAGCGCTGTGGTAAAGCCTAGAAAGAGGGGATTTCAATACCTAGTCAGTGTTGAAATCCAGATGGTGGTAAGCATGTGTAGAAGTTTTAATTTAGTATATGATGTCCTGTTTGTGTGTTACCTACCGTGTTTTCTAGATTTGGCAATGCAGCTGAACCAAGGAAAGTTTGAGTACAACGGATCATGTGGGTAAGTGAACATTATATCGCCATTAACATTTACAGATGACCACTAAGTCATAAGTTGCTTTTAGAGAGGATCATTTATTTTGAAAGTTTAATTACAATTTTATGAGCTTATATATAGCTGTGCTAATATTTCATCTGTCCCTGAGTGCTGAGAACACAGCAAATAAGACTTGAGAGTTGTTTTTTTTGGCTGATTTAGGATTGCATCTGTATATGTGCCTGATTAATGAAGGAGAGCTATTGCTTCTTGGCTATAAATATGACATGAAATAAACTCTCAAAACAAACATCATAAAGCTGTCATAAACAGATGAAATATTGGTTGTGACTCATGGTATTAAATTTGGATTCACTTAATAAAGTCAGACTAGATAATGCAAATTCATCTATAAATGTATGGTTAAAATACAACCCACAATTCCAGAAATGTTGGGACAGTATATAAAATAACAATAATAACAGAAAGCAGTGATTTGTAAATCCACTTGTATTTAAATGACAGTACAAAGACATATCAATTAATGCTTTGTCTGTTTTTGTAAATATACACTCATTCTAAAATTTATCCCTGCAGCACATTCCAGAAGAAGTTGAGACAGGGAAATGTTCAAAAAAGCATCTTAATCATGCTTGGGTGTAAAAGGTAAAGATGAGTCAAGCCTCGCTCATTGCCAAAAAATGTGAATAATCCATCAGTTTTAAGAATAATGCTCCACATCAAGGGATTATAAGGATTTTAGGTATTTCACCCTGTGCGGTGCATAATATCAAAAGAGTCAGAGAACCTGGAGAAGTCTCTGTTCGTAAAGGGCAAGGCTGAAAACCACAACCGAATGCCTGCAACCTTGGATTCACTAGATGGCATTGCGTTAAAGACCTGCATGCTTTTGTGATAGGTATCACCAGATGGGCTCAGGAAAACTTTGACAAACAACTGTCAATATACACTGTTTGTCACTGCATCCACAAATTCAGGTTCTGTACTGTATTATGCACATAAACACATTTAGAGCCTTCTAGATGATGTCTTTTTCAGCAACGTACATGCTCATTTCAGCATGACAACACCAAGCCACATTCTGCACGTTACAACAGCATAGCTGCGTAATCAGAGAGTGCAGGTGTTAGCCTGGCCTGTCTGCAGTCCAGACCTGTCTCATATTGAAAACGTGTGGCACATAATGAAGGCCTCATGAGGCTCAACAGCTAAAGACCTGTATAATGGAACAATGGCAAAAAAAATCCACTTTCAAAACTAGATCACTTGGTGTTTTCTGTCTCCAAATGATTGTGTTGTTAAAAGGAAAGGTGATATAACACAGTGGTAAACATGCTCCTTTCCCAGGTTTTTGGAACATGGTACAGGCATCCAGTTTCATGAGGGTTATTCGGTTTCATGGGGTAAAACATTAAACAGAGCAGGTCAAATTTTTCCAATCACTGTTTTCTGTGTATTTAATAGAATTTTACATACTGTCTCAACTTTTCTATAGCAGAGAAGAAGTAGGAGTGTCCCTACTATACTTAACTTTCAGTAGTGCCTCTAATATATAAAAGTTAAATATTCATAACAGTTTAGAACAGATAAATTTGAAAATTGTGTTCAATTTCACGCTCAGTTTCTCTATGGCTAAAATCTTATTAAAAAAAGAGCTAAAAGAAGAGTGAGGATGTAATATGCATGTATCTTGTAGTATATTTACTCTGGATTATGCACCAATTAGTTGTGAGTGCAGTGGACCTGCTCCTTGAAAAGCACATAATCCATAGAACTGCACCAGTTGACAGTGTTAATTACTTGCATCAAGTAACGATGTGCGAAGCACGCTGTGAAGAGAGCTGTGATACTGTGAAAACTCTAAACATATTAATCAACACATTCATCAAGGCAAAGCTGTGCAGTATCCATTAGTGTTATGTTCAGAAGTGTAAATTGAATATAGGACAAGCGGGGCTTAATTAAATGGGTCATTGCTCTAAGGTGACTGAAGATAATGGCTGTAATGATGAACGACTCAGTGGCACCTTAATGCAAATAAGCCACCCTGCTTGTTGTTGTTTTGTCTTGGCAGATATTTGCTGAAGCCAGATTTCATGCGTCGTCCAGACCGAATGTTTGATCCTTTTTCGGAGACTCCTGTGGATGGAGTGATTGCAGCTACTTGCAGCGTCCAGGTTATTCCCTTTGAGATGTCGATTATTGTTTTAAACCTTTTTTTTATTTGGGGAAGAGCCATTGAGTAGTATCTGATCTTTTGAAAGTGTGCAGTGGGTTGGGGAGACAGGGCTCCCTACTGAAGCCACTTGGGGTATTTAACTTGTGTGTGTGATGCCAGAGATCAGAGGAAGGCCATGTAAGTGCCTGCAATCCTCTGCTTTGGCATCCAAGTCTCATATTCCCCCTTCTCGAATTTGAACTTTTCTGTTTCTGTTTTGAAGCCTAAAATTGCTGCAAAAATTCAACACTAGAAAATATTTTTCTCATTTTTGCTGTGTTTAAGGTGATTTCAGGCCAGTTTTTGTCTGACAAGAAGATTGGCACGTATGTGGAGGTGGACATGTATGGACTGCCCACAGATACCATTCGCAAAGAGTTTCGCACCAGGATGGTAATGAACAATGGACTAAACCCTGTTTACAATGAAGAGCCCTTTGTGTTCAGAAAGGTAAGCTTAAGGTCTGCGGTATTACTATGAATAGTCATATACAGCACTGTATAAAAGTTATAGGCACCTGAGATAATTATATTTTAAAAAAAAAATTTGAGAATTAAATGTTTATCTACTGAGTGATTTTAAGTGTGTCAGTTAGTCTAACTCTTTCTAGACCTCTCCTGTTAGCAGACCTGTATTAATTAAAGTTATCCTTCATTAAATGAAATCTGGTGTGCTGCTGATAGATTTAAACTAATCTAAGCAATACTGGGGACATCGAAGAGCAATCCAGAACCAAACTTTGTTCTTCTAACTAACTCACAAGATATCAAATACTTTTTTGAAAACAAGAAATTCTTGTTACTTTTAACTGCATTAATATTTGCATGAATGCTATAAGGTTTTTCTTTACAAGCAAAAACACAGCTATTGCCAAAATAAATGGTTTTAAACAATTTGCTTAGGTGTTTAGGACTTTTGCACTTTATTTGATATGTGGCCTTCACACGATGTAAACATTACCCAAACAAACAAAAAATATGTATATGCCACCCTTCGTTAACTAATTTCCAGTCAAAAGGTCATTAAGTAGAAGTTATTCAGTTTTTAAAAGAACTTGAGATCAGATTTACGAAGAGAATAGATGATCCACTTGCAGAAGGAAGGGGAAAGTCAGGGGAAGTGGAAAAATAAGCAGGGAAAAAAATAAAAACAAGAGTTTCTAAAACTGGAGTTCAAAAAATTATCAACAGTTGTACGAAAAATTGGACTCCGAACAACCATGCAAGACCTGACTGACCACCAAAGCTGTCACCATCAGACAAACTAGGGGTGGTCAACTGTGGTCCTGGAGGGCCGGTGTCCAGCATTGTTCAGTGATTTTCATGCAATAAACACACCTACTAAACCTGGCAAACAGCTGGTGAGTTGAATCAGTTGTTTGAGTAAAAAAAAAATCACCAAACTGTGCTGGACTCTGGCCCTCCAGCACTAGTTCGCCACCCCTGAGATAAACAGAACTTTCATCTTTGAGAGAGGAGAAAATCAAGCTCCACTCTTGCTTCAGATCTGAAAAAATCCATAGGTGTTTCTATTTTTGTGCATCCTTCCACTGTGAGAAGACAACTCAACGCTCTAAGTCTGAAAGGATGTGTAGCTGTCAAGAAGCTGTTATGGAGAAAAGGAAGAAAAGAAGAACAGACAGAAAATAATTTTTTATAAATGAAGCCAAGAAGCTGCTGGAATTCTCAGAACAATGGACTGGCCTCCCCTCAGCCCAGACCTCGACATCATTGAATATGTATCAGTGAATATGAGATGTTGGAGTTTGGAGGTGTGAAAAGTATCCCTGCAGATCTATTACAAAAACTGAAAGCAGACCTCCTGACAAGAATGAAGTTGTAATAAAGGCAAAAGGGTAGAGGCACTGAACACTTAAAAAATTGCTAATGTATTTAGTTGTTGAGGCTTCAGTTTTTTTTTTTCTTGGAACTGAAGAATGCAGGTGTAGATTGTGGCTGTTGTGACTGGAAATTAAATAAATGAAGGATGGTCTCTGACTTCTGCACAGTACAGTTTATTTTACCCTTTAATTATGTTTTATTATTACCATTTTATCATTTGGTATCATAACTCCTTTATGATATCATTAAGTTTAATCTACAGAAAGCTACAGCAATCTAAAAGCAATATAAGAGGAAAAGCTACTGTGTGTGTTTCCATGCCTCTTTGCTCTCTCCTCATGTCTTTGCTTCACTGCACTGTGGATTTCTGCTTATCACTGAAATTCCTTATGTACACACACACACACACACACACACACACACACACACACACACACACACACCCAACCGAGAGTGAATAATACACTTTCTGCCAACCCAAAGGTAATCCTACCGGACCTTGCAGTGCTCAGAATAGCGGTGTATGATGACAACAATAAGCTGATTGGCCAGAGGATTCTCCCCCTGGACGGTCTGCAGGCTGGCTACAGACACATCTCCCTACGAAACGAGGGCAACAAACCTCTCTCTTTGCCCACCGTATTCTGCAATATCGTCTTAAAAACATACGTACCCGACGGGTTTGGAGGTCAGACGGTTTTAACAGTATCTTCTACACAAATGCCTATAGAGAGGCCAGTGTTGTCTTGCAAGTTTAAGCTTCCAAGAAATAAATTCATGTCTCTAAGGTGCTGTCAGCAGATCAACACTTCACAGTTTCACTCTTATATCTACCTGACTTGCATGCTAGTTTTACAGAAGTTACTTTGTAACTTATAGTAGTTGCTACATTCTACATTCTATTACTGTATTATACTGAAATATATAATATTACTATTACTATCTAAGTCTTAAGGTAAGATTAATAACTGAAAAAAGGAGTTAACTTCGTATTTGTTTCCAGACCAAACAATATTTCTGTTATTTGTCTCACATGAGTGTCTACGGTGTCTGTTGAGCTTGTGTACTTTTTTACTACAATGTGTTAACTTTCAAATGCTTTTCTTTCTTAGCTATTGTAGATGCCCTGTCTGATCCCAAAAAGTTCTTATCCATCTGTGAAAAGAGAACAGACCAAATGAGAGCCATGGGCATTGAAACAGTGAGTATCTCCATCATTACTGCACCCGGCATCCGCACATTACCATCATTGTGTGTCTTACCTCAAATCAACTTTCTGACATTTAATCATAACTATAGTAATATACTGTACAACATCTTCCAGATCTATTTAAAAAACATTAGCATGCTGTTGCAGAGCAAAGCAAGGCAAGGAATATAGAGGCAAAATAAATTGTTTTCCTTCCTCAGTCTCATAATTAGGGAAATGAGTAAGAGTGTTTTCTAAAAATGCAATTCGTACAATCACTGCATTGTTGACGTCCACTTTAATCAAGACGAAATTGGTAGGTGAATGTGTGTGGGTGAGAAATTGCCTTGCCTGAGAATACACACAGTGCAGTCCAAAAGTGAACGGTCAGTAACAATTTTCGTTGGATTGGTTCTGTATTTCAGCATATTGTGTTTGAAACGAAGCCTTGACTGTGAGGTTAAAGTGCAAAATGTCAGCTAGTTTTTGAGGGAAATTACATTGATTTACATAGTCCACATCCAGTCCTCCCTTTAGGAGGACCATAAGAAATTGGTTAGCTGGCTGCTTATAATAAACCCTGTGTTACATGTTTAGTTGTTTCTTAGCCAGCTGCATCATTACATCTTTGTGAGCTCTCTTATGCACAAACTAGAGTTGATTCACGATGTGGCATTTGCGTCTGGTGCATACGGCTCAACACGAGGACTAAAGAAGTTTCAGTAAAGCAGGTCATCATGAGGTTGAAAAATCAGAACAAATCAGCCAGAGACAGCAAAACAAACAAAACATTAGGTGAAAAAAATCAGCTAAGCAATAGCCTGGTAGACCACAGTAGGGGACGACTGAAAGAATCCTTTCACAACTGAAGAAAAACTGTTGAACAGATCAAGACTGCAATTCAGGATGCGTGAAAGACTACCATAAAGGAAACAATACAGCAGTTGGTTCTCAGAGGGGTGTCTGCAAAAGGCAAATCTCAGTTAATCCACAAGAAAAGGCTGTGGACTTCTGGCACAAAGTCTTATGGATAGACGAGATGATAAAGTGATGGAAGGAAGAAACTGCTCATAATCCGAACCACACCACCTCTGTGAAACATGGTGGCGTGAGCATGGGGCTGCCAGGATCTACACACTTGTGACTGGATCACTCGTCTTTACTGATGATGTGATTTGAAAGACACCAGCAGCTGGATGAAATTCTGAAATGTACAGAAACATCTGCTCAGATCAAACCAAATTCCTTGAATTTAGTTGATGGTGCCTCACCTTGCCACAAGACAACAACCCAGAACTTAAAATGAAAACAACTATGGAGTTTTATAGGGCCAAATTGGGTTGTATAAAAATGGCTGTGATTCTTATATAGTTCAGCCGATATAGATACATATAGCCTCAATTTGACAGGACCTGTCACATTCTGCAGATATTCAGCATTTTAACCTCATTTCAAGTCCAACTTACAGAAAAAGTCACTGTCCAGTTACATACACCTACATTGTGTATTCAACAGACTAAAATTAGTTGAAGACATTGCAGACATTCCGAACCGATCATTCCTGTTCTTGAGAAGCATTCCTTTGCGTGTTTGTGCAGTGGGAGATAGCTGATGTGCCGAATGACAGTTCGAAGAGGAGTAAGAGGGGTAAGGCGAGCCAGGTGAAGGCTGTGTCACCTCAGAAGAGTTCAGAGACACACAGCACATCTTCAGGACAGAATGCCAGCATTTTCTGTAGAAAGGGTACGCACTCATCGACCTGTTTATGCATTCTGAATCACATAAGCACACTTGAAAAGCATGTCTTGCAGAACCATTTCAGTTTTCCAGGGTTTGCTGTACTTTTGCATAATCTTCCCGGTTTTGTTGCGCTTTTTTCCCCAACTTAACAGTATTATTTTATTTTCCTGAACCTTCAGATATGGCCGCTGTGATGCCTCAAGTCACTGTTGATGACCTGAAACAGATGAAGGTATAAAGTTGTACATGGGGAGGAAATAAGGGTGCCTAAAGGGCCCATAACATGGACAAGTGAATTTGCAAAACTCACTGTTTATTCCCCAGTCCATGCAGTGCATACATGGAAAATAAGCTGCAAAAACATCCTGTTTTAATGCACTGTTTTGGTGATGTAACAAAGACTAACATGTTTTACATTTATTCATCTATTCAGCCTACAGCAGTTTAGCCCCGCGCATTCAGGCTGAAGTTATAAGGATTGTTTCAGCACGGACTGCTTTTTGAATGAACAGGGCATGTATAGGGCAGCCGATTACAATGGAGGTCATTTATATATGCATACGGGTCATTCTATGAAAAGATTGCCATTTCAATCCACAACATTCAGTGCCTAGTATTAGAGACAGCAGTCTGTGTGTTTGAAGCTTAAATATATGAATTTGGCTTTCATCATTAACATAGTGGATACTTTTTTTTTATTACAAATGAAAAAAAATGATGTATTTTAAAATAGCCGTACATTTCCATGTAGACAGTTATTGAAGTTAGTAATAGTAGTGTTAACGTGTATCAGTCTAACACAAAAGCATTAATTTCATGTAAATTTTTGTAATGTATCTGTAACGTATCTGACTATAAAAATGACACATTGTCACATTAAGTGACATGATAAGTAAATAAGATCGTTTTAAATCTTCAGAAGAGCCGAGTTCAAGATCTGGTAAATATTTCTTTTGTTCAATATTGATTGTTTCGTTTAATCTTTGACAGGGTCTGTTATGCATAGCAGCAGCCCCATTATACAAGTTGATAGAGAAAACAGTTCTTTATGATTTTTCTTTGCAGTATTTACAGAAAAGTCTTATAATTAACTGTAAAAAACTGATGTTAGAAGGTCTGAGCTTGATAAGAGGCAGCATGGCAGCCGGTTTAGCCTGAAATATTCCACCTTGTTACATTCCCTTGGTGTGATGGGGCTACAGTTCTCACTGTTACAGAAGTACGAAAATCTGTTTTTGGGTGAGAACAATATGTAATTGAAACAATATGTCATCAAAGCTACGAGATTTCTTGACCTCTCTTGATTTCTTGTAAAAAAAAAAAAAAATAATAATAATAATAATAATTGCCATGTCCATTTGGCACTACTCTTGTGGAATGACTCATATCAGTGGCCTAAGAACAAAAACACTATATAACTTTACAAGATAAAGAGAAGGTGGAAAATAATCATATGAAAGTGAAAAATGTAGAATATGGGCCCTTAAAATATTCCTAAAATTAATTTTCTATTTATTCCTATGTATCTATTATACTGAACTGTGATGTACTTCTGGCTTTTTTCTATAATATTCCAGGCGTACTTAAAACTAGTAAAGAAGCAGCTGAAGGAACTTAATGCACTGAAGAAAAAGCACGCAAAGGCGAGTGAAGTCTTTGATTTTCTCAAGTGTGGTAATTTGATTATGGGCACTTTGTTCCTGCTTTTGTAATTGCTGCTTACAAGATGTAGTGTCAGGGGTGTGAGCCTGCAGGGCAGGAGTGGTGAACTCTAATGCAATAATGTTGTTGCTCCATGTTACAGGCGCACACTGCATTGCGGAGGTCTCATTCCACTCAAATGGACAAGATTGCTGTGCAACACGAAAAGGAAAAGCGAGTGCTAGAAAAGCAACTCGAAAAAAACAGCAAGAAAGTCAGGTATGAAGTATGTGACAGCCTCATGAATACAGCCTACACTTACAGGGCCTGTGAGTCATGGAGGAGTGAAATAATCTGCTTATTAAAACATACACTTAAGATAGTCTGTAAAGAAAAATGCATAATGGAGGCCATGATTTTTCAATAGAATGTATTTTTAATCTTGTTTTTTTGTGTGAAACTGAACGAGTTCTCTTTCCATTTTTCATGCAACCTCAGTGAAAGTAACTGCTGTGAAATGGGGAGAGAAATAGAAATGAAGATGAAGACTATAACCACAGACCACAAAACAAAGGTGCTGCATTCCGTTTGTTCCTTCGTCTCCAGAGCAGTTGGTGCCACGCTTTACGCAGCGCTCAGTGTGCTCAATGAGACAGTGAGACAGCGCTGTGACTGCACCCCCCTTTTTTCTTACTGTTACAACAGGTTAAAGATATGGCTGCTGCCCAGGCCTGTGAGTGGGCTGAGATGATGAAGGCCCACAGTGCTGAAAGTCAGGAGCTGAAAGATCAGCATGTGCTGCAGCAGTGTGAGCAGCTCAGAAAGCTCATGCTAATGACACAGGAGCAGCAGACGCAGCAGCTCTCACACCACCATGATCGGTGAGCTCTTCCCATTGTAGAAGCTTTCAGTGTGAATACGTTTAGGATGAGAATGCATGGTGTCCCAGCATGGACATACCTTTTTAAGCCTCTAGAGTTCCAATGTACAGAAATACTTACTCACTAACTTTAAAATCTGTAGAGGTCTTCTCCAGACTAGGGTTTGGACACTATGAACATTTGAATGATACTGGATTTTAAAGTGGTAAAATTTCAAATTATTTAAAATATACAGTACTGTGCAAAAGTCAAGACCACCCTTCATTTAATCTAAATGTTATTAATTTATCAAATACAAGTTATTCATTTTGTAGCATCAGGTAAAAAACAAGAAACACAAATTTAACAGAACTTCACAGAAGCCTCAACAACTAAATATATTATTTTTTCAGTATTTAGTGTGTCCACGTTTCCCCTTTGTTACCTCTTCCGTGGGAGACTTGCTTCTGCATGGATATTTTTCCACATCTTCAAAGTTCAGTCTTAAAAGTTGGTTACATTTTCTGCTTCTCATGAAATTGAAACTCACCAGCCAACAAAACCTTACTCTACATCTTACATATCCGTTTTTTGTGTTCTAATGCAAACATTCTTTTTTTGTCTAGTTCCTTCACTCAGTAAGAGCTGCTTGACAGCTACACATCATTTCGGACTCATAATTTAGAGCTGTCTTCTCACAGTGGAAGGATGGACAGAAACACCTGTGGATTTTTAAGATCTGAAGCAAGAGTGGAGCTTTTGAATGTGTTAACATCCACCTTGCGTGACACACTGTCATAATACTGTAATTCTTTAAGCCACATGAGAATGTAAAACACCGTTGGCTGTCCTACACTGAAAGAAAATAATATGAACACTCAAAACAAATGTGTTGAAAACAAGTAATATTGTACATCTTTTTAGACTCTGTGCATTCAATTGAGGTGAATACATTAGTTACTACATTAGTTAGACACTTTAGGTACTACAGTTACTTTTAACTTTTAACTAAGTTTATAATTGGTGCATCCCTACTTTTAACACAACCACTGTAACATCTTATTTAAAACAGGCATAGCGTTAAGTATTCTCACAGTGGAAGGATGGACAAAAACACCTTCGGATTTTCCAGGTCTGAAGCAAGAGTGGAGCTTGATTTTCTCCTCTTTCTCAAAGATGAAAGCTTTAATTGCTGTTTATCTGATGGGGACAGTTTTGGTGGTCTGTCAGGTCTTGTATGGTTATTAGGAGTCATGTTTTCTCTGTATCATCTGACAATTTTTTTTAAGTCGTTTTGGAAACTCCTGCTTTTTCTCTCATATTTTTCTTTGCCTTGTACCTAATAGCTATTTTGACTGAGAATTAAATAAATCAAGGGTACTCTCTGCCTTTTTTTTATATCTTTTCATGTTTAATTTTATATCATACATCATATATTATAATCAAGGTACTGACTGAGATGATTGTCACGGTCAGCTGTGAACTGTCAGGCTTGATTTATTAGTCTCTATAAAGATTTGCATGTAAGAAACCATTCAATTCTTAAAAGTGAATACTTTTCCCCATAGCAAAGGTTTATTACAATACCATTGTTAAGACAAGTCACTAATTATTAGTATATTTTCAGCCAGTGTGTTAATTAAAACAAACATTTTGTGTCAGGCCAGAGCACAAGAGTGTCATTAAAACACAATATGGTATTAAAAAGGTGAAAACACTGTCTGTTTTAAATGTTACAGTGGTTGTGTTAAAAGTAGGGATGCACCAATTATGAACTTTTTTGTCTGAGTCTGATTTCTTCACAGTCAAATTGGCCACTGGCTGATTTTTACTAGCTAACTCAAAGCTCACAATGGGCTCCTCAGTTTAAAGTAACATTAAATGTCTTCACCTCATCTGAACACACAGATGTGCTAAAAAAAAGCACAATATTAATTGTTTTTAACACGTCTGTTTTAAGTGTTTGTATTATTCTTTTTTTTTTTCTTTCAGTGTAGGACAGCCAATGGTTCCATGTGGTTAAAAGAATTACAGCATTATCCAAGTGTGTCACACAAGGTGGACGTCAACACATTCATGAATATTAAACCTTGCACAGCCAGTGTGAAATCTGTACCGAGACAGTGCACTGCTACATGTGTATGTCATGAAGGATGTAGCTTTGTGTTACTTCATTTATTCATAAACTCAGCGATGGCCTCATGCCTCCCTACAGTGCCAAATAATAGCCTCAGGTCAGCCTGTTTGCTGTGGGATTCTGCTCTGGCCGCGCTGTCTGCGGTTGTTTATGACAAAACAAGCATGCCTTCTGGATCCTGCACCACCCAGGCCTTTGATATTCTCCCCCCAGAGTTGTACACCATAGTTATTTTTCCATTAAAAAGATAGATATACTCAATTCAGCACTGAAACTTATAGTTGGTCTAATTAATCTTTTTTTTTTTTGCTGATCATCTCAAGTAGTTCCCAAAGTCATAATAGTATATTATAATCTCAGACCCCCTCCTCATTGCAGGCTACCATATATATTACAGAGACAGGCTATAAACATTAGCCATAAACTTAGCAAGTAATGTTAATAGGAATTGAATGTCCTAAGGCAAGTAGATGTTATTTCCATTTCAGATATTACTCCTGATCTGATGAATAGATCTGTCTGTTTGCTCGTTGTGTTTTCTTTCAGACAGAGCAAAGAGATGAGAGCCAACCAAGCAAAGTCTTCAATGGAGAATGGCAGAGCTATAAGTCAGGACAAAAGCATCAAAAACAAGGCTGAGCGAGAACGGTAATGATTCCATTACTGGAAAAGCAGCCACTACAAAGTTTCTCTGCGGTAAAACCATCTGTTTGCCTGGGTTAAGTACATTAGTGCAATAAACAAGTGAACATAAATGGGTTAGCACAAAAATGACTGTGTTTATACAGAGTAATAGTCTGTAGCCAGTGTCCAGTGTGATTCTGTTGTTCTTTTATCTTCTGTTTTTTGGCTTCGTGTCTCCGCCTGTCTCACAGGAGAGTTAGAGAGCTGAACAGCAACAACACCAGAAAATTTCTCACAGAGAGAAAACGGGTATGGATCTCTTACCCTATGAAAGAACTGCTTAAGGCTATTTCTTGCTTTGCCTTAATTATATCAAATAAGCTTTATGATGTTGACTGACAGCTTGCCATGAGCCAGTCTAAAGAGATTGAACAGCTCCAGACAGCCCAGCGTGAACAACTGGAGAAGCTGGATAAATATATCGCTGAGGTAGAGCAGTTACGTTCCTCTAATGCAGAATTATTCTATCACTTTCAGCTAAATATCATTATTATCCGCTCACTGGGATTGTGTCAATCTCTTTTGTTTTATTATTTGCTTTCATTTTCTGTTTTTCAACCTAGTTGCTGAAATTGCACCGTTCAAAATCGCATCATCAAGGTAGGAGCTTGCATTCACAAATCAATTTTACAATGCCTCCTTGCTCATGATTCTTTCATTTCTCTCTATGAAAGTGCAATGAATCACACCTGTGAAGTGTTTCTCCATCCCTCATGCTCTCTCAGACTGCTGAAGCGATTGAGCTGATCTGAGGAAAAATACTGTTCTGTTTTAGCTGCTGTGGTTACTGAACCACCCAGAAAGCACAAAGTCACCAACAGCTGTCATTGGATGTACTGTGCAGGCCATAGAGAGCATCGCAAAGAATTGAGACTTATGCTTTTTTAGAATACACTCAGATTCAGTATGTATTTACATCATATAGTATATATACAACGCTTATCTTCTTTTCTAAAAAAGTCATCATGGTACCCTTGAGCCGACTGATGATTAGAATCAGGAATTGCAGATAGTTTGCATCTATTACAGTGGCTGTCAAGTTGACAATTGTAAATGTCAGAAAACACAGCTTTAAGATGCACAAAAAGAAAGAATATGCATCTTGTAAATTGTTTGGTCCTAATATGTTCTAAACAAGGCAGCATTTATGCATAGCATTCTTGTTGAACTGATAAAGCCGTGCTGCAGCCTTCCACCTACAGAATGGAAGAGAAGGAGGAAATGGAGAGGACTTAACTGACTGACATTCCATCAAAGCTGTTGAAATCTGAAAGAAAATTTGATCTAGTCCACCCTATAAAAATAATAGTCGACAATAACAGTGTAATATAAGCTAAATTAAAACAGTAAGCTTTAGCCATTTGAACCGGAAGTGATTTATAGACCGTAAAAGTGCTATTTTACCAAAACACATCATACAAAGTTTGAAAAAACTGGTTTAACAAGTTGGCACATATCTAAACAGAAATATTAGCATGTTTATTTTCGGTTTAAGCAGACTTCTCTGAGCCATTACCACATTACTGAAACAGGTTACTGGAGAAAGATGCCATGAACCTTGACTAAGAGGTTTCTCAGTATGAAGGTTAAAAGCAGCCTCTCAGCCAATATTTGAGGCAACTTTCTCTATGAAAACATGCTTTCATTTTTTTGTTTTGCAAACAACTCATGCTCGCCGGCCTTATGATATATGATAGTATATTAAACACAATCTCACAAGCCTACATCATAGGTTTACAACATGGCTTAGGCTGTTTTACCAATCATTAATTCAGCACCAGCTCAAGCAGGACCTGACTGAAAACAAAGTCAGGTCCCATTATGGGGGTAAGAATTACTGGTTTTGTTTTGCTATAGTATTCAAATGGAATTACGTAATTGCATCTTTACATTTGTTTGTGTCCGAAAATGGCACAAATATGGCAAAAATAGATGGATTTTCTTTCTGCAAAGCAAGACTCTGCGTAAGAGTAGAAGAACAAGAACTTTTAATCCTATTATATTATAAATTGTAATAAAATATCTCCTCTTCACTAATGAAAAGTGAAAAAATGAATTGAAAGTTTCAAACAACTTCTGACAGAATTTCTCTGCTTGTTTCAATGAGCTACAAGTAATAAATAAGTAATGATAAAGAGTAAATCTCCATGGCTCTCTTCATAGAATTAAAAAGCCTTTATTACTGCATGTCTGTGTGCAAAAATCTCTCAGTGCATTTTGGTGTGAGCCTTCATCAGAGAGAGGGTTTTTTTGTTTTTTACTTTTTGTCATGCTTTTGAACCTCGTTCCATAAATGTTTATTCTCCTACCAGCAGCACTCTCCATCTTTTAGTAAATGATTCATTTACAGCATTTTCTTGTTATTGACAAGGATACCTGCATTCTCTAAATATTCTCCACTTTAAGGCGTTTTTACACCGTGCAGGGCTATATAACACAGCATGATATGGTTACAAACCCATAAACATCATTTCCTCTGCCACATGAATCGTACCCTCTCTGGGTACCAGAATTTCTAGGTGGAGCTAGAAGTGATGCAGACCATTGATTGATCAGATACAATTGTTACAGAATCATAATGCGCTGTCACTCAAGTCAGACAACCGCCATGGGCCTACCGTCAGAACATTGAGAGTTCGATTCCCAGTGATGCCACAGCCATCAATGGCAGGGAGCCCAAGAGAGCAGAACTGTAACTATGCTCAGGATACCTCTGAAAAACTTTATAATATAATATAATATAATCTGTAAATCTGAACACTTGCCCCATTTCCCAAGAGATTAGTGGAAAGAGTGAATTGTTACTCATTTCTCAAACCGAAGACACTAAGGAAATGATCTCAATAATGTGAGGAACAGCGCATTAGCGAACTAGAAAAGAACATCTGCAAAAGAAGAATTGTTAAACCAAGCAAAGATTTTGTTGCAATTCAAGCTAGCATCAGCACTGCTATGGCAATTGAGTTAGCAACTAGCCAACACTGGAGTAGCCAGCCAACATGGAGATCCCCTGAGTACAAGAGAGTATTTTGCACACTGGCTCCACCCTATACCTCCCCTTCAGCACGATGCTAGCCAGTGCTAGCAGTAGGGTTCTCCTCCAAGAATCTTGAACTGGACATTAAAGTTACGTTTGCTCGTTTGCAAATAGTTCTTTATTCACTTATACTCCACTCCTGATCCTAATCTTAGGTTGCTTTCCACTCCTTAAAACTGCCTTCCATTTGTGAGGAAGATGCCTCTGAAATTGATGGGGAGAAAAAAGTACTATGAATTTGTGTACCTGTTGTTGCAGTACTAATACTTTGTGGTGTTTCTTACAGGCCAAAGTGACGCAGCACCTGCAGAGCATGAAAGAGAAGAAGAACTGATCACTCCTTAACCACATGAGACAACAACACACATGAACAAATACATGTAAAAAAGTTTAAGAAGGGTATTTTATATAAATATACATGTTTATATTCTAAGATTGCAGTACTTAAGTAAATACACCCTGAAAGTGGGCATTACTTTTATAAAAACTTTTATATAGATGTTTTCACGAGTCCTTTTTTATATAGAGGATTTTATTTCTTGCTTTATGTTGAGCACTACTGTATCACTGTACGCCCCAAACATACTGTAGGATGTTTGTTTTGATTTTTTTTATAGGCTGCAACACTGTATTTCAGACTCTCAGGGTAAAAGTTTTGTAGAGACACATGAAACATTTACAAAGTGAAGTTTGTGCGCTTATTTGAGCAAAGCCTGCTTACAAGTTTTAACACAATTAAAAATGTTTGTGATGTCATCATATCATCAAGCATTAATCTGGACAAAAATATATCACTGAGGAATAAAAGAACATTGATGCTGGCAGTGCAGACAGTAAGCTACAAAAAAAACTAAATCAATGAACAAGCAAATAAATGAAAATTCACACACTCACAACCTTCAGTTGTATGTGAATAAATTATTATAAGCAGAATGTATTCTCTATTATATGTGTATTCAGTCAAAACATCCCAAATCCACAAGATTTTAACTGCCCTCACAGTGAAGCTGTTATTTTCTTTGTTATGGAGCTGTTTTGAGCCTGTGAGACTAGATTCTGTTCCTGGTTGATTTCCACTGTTAGTCATGACATCATTTAAACACAACGATTCACAGTGCACTGAAAATAAATGGGGAAGGGGCACGATGTAGAACTTGAATATTTATGAGACCACATGCAGTCTTCTAGAACCCTAGAGAACTGTGTTTGGGAGCACAAAGCAGTTTACAAAAACTTACTTTTCACCATTTTTGAGGGTAAAATGAAAAACGAGCTATTGTACAGGTCCTTAACTGAGAATTGAGGGCATTTCTGATAGATTTCTAGATGGATTTGTTTCTGATGCACCAGGCAAAAGGTGATGAATGGACATTGGAGTGTAGCTTTGTGAGTCAGGTGGCTTCTGTCTGTGCGTGTGTGCATGCATTTTGTTGTGTTGCCTGGAAAAAATCAGATTCCACTGTGCTTAATTTCACAGTGAAAGGACGATCAGCTGGACTTTGCCTCACTGCTTATTCTATCAGAGATAACATTATCTTTCGTTATAGCTACATATTTAACCCGTTTAAGAATGTATTATAATTGTAGATGCAATACAGACTTATATTGCACAGTCTTTATAATATTCTATAATAATGTTTAGCTATGCATTTGTCTGATTATATGTTGTGGATTATGTGAGTGTCTCGTTTCTCTTAATATTTTAAAGAGCATGTTGTACTGTATGAGTGTATACTTGAAATGCACTAAAAAGATTTTGATTCTGAGATAATAATGACATATTTTAGTAGATCCTCTTTCACCTTAATAGCTAGAACCTGTGTGGAATTTCATTATAATTTAGTTATACTGTCTGGGTACTTACCAGTATTTCACCCAAGAAAATTACACAGCACTTTGGAGTTTGTACAACACATTTACTTTGTTACTTAGGAGATTGTAAAATAAAGCCTTATCAATGTGTTATTAGTTGTAATATATTTTTGTTATATATCTTTCTTAAATAGAGAGGATGGATGAACTCAGTTGTGCAGTTTGCTTCCCAATGATATATTTGAACACTTTGATCGGACACTTGACATCTTAGACCTTTTTTTAAGCCAAATCATGATTGACCATCCACTGCTTAGCAACTGTCTCTAAGCACTACTTTCTCCACTGAGATAAAAAACTGCAGTGAGAATGAAAAAAAAATTCCAAAACTGGAGTTCTAAAAATGATTAAAATACAGAGAGAAAATGAGACTTTTAACAACCTGATAGGCCCCCAAAACTGTCCCCATCAGATAAACTGGACTTAAAGCTTTCATCTTTGAGAGAGAGAGGAGAAGATCCACAGGTGAACAAGGGACTGGCCACCACAAAGCCTAGACCTCAACATTATTGAACATGTTTGAGATTATTTGGATTGTTAGAAGCAAAAATGCATATATGTTGATATGTTGATCAATATGTTGATCGTTCCTTTTTAACACAGAAAACTGATGGTCAGCAATGCCAAAGCAATAGTTTAGTTCAAACAAGGTGCAGTTCTTATCTCTTGTAGACTAATTGAACTTAACTATGAGTTGGTTTTGTGATATTTTATTATGTCCTTTTTCATCTTAAAAGCCAGAACTTTCAGTATAATTTATTTACACTGTCTGGATACTTAGAAAATTACACAGCACTTTGAGTGTGTACCTCACACTTATCTGGTTAATACCTAAAACTTAAGGCATTGTAAAGTGTTACTGGTGTGTTAATAGCTGTAATATATTGTTGTAATGTATAACATTAATTGCTAGTTCACATTAGCATACTGCTTTAAACCTTAATGCAGGAAATGAAAAGTCAAAAGCATTTATATGCTAAGTCTTTTGTTCCTTTTTCTGTGATAATGCAGTCCATATCTAATCAGCTGATTGCCTGGAGTTTCATCATTCCTATAGGTTTGAAAGTCTTCTTATTCTCTTCTTCATGGCCATCATTACTGACATGATCCTCATCTCAGCCATAATAATAAGAGTGATCATTCTAAAGCTGTGTAGAACTCTAGGAAAAGCTAATGGGCTGAATCTTCACTTCCTCTAGAGCTGGATTCGAGTCCCTGTAGTGCCATTCCCTATCCATGTGGGTCCAGGATAGTGGGCTGTAATTGCCCATAATACGCTCTCAGTGGCCTGAAAGGATGGCAGGATTCCTCTCTCCCCATCAATACAGATGACATTAATGTGTGTTTGCTATGACACATAGACACAGACAGGCAGTTAAATTTTTCTTCAAGTGCGTTTAGCCTGACGCAAAACCCACACATGAACACACTCTTGATAATGGCAATAATTATTGACAATTGACCGTCATCTGTCTAATAATTTACTTAGCATTTTGTTATTGATCTTCTTGCGGTGCTTGGAAAGGAATATTGGAATAGCAGGCCTTTAGCTTTATTTCTGTCTCTATAGACTAAACTGATACTGAGGACAAGCTGGACATTACATACTGCTTTTGTAAAATGTGTGTGAAGGTGAATCTGTTTCAAGTCTTTGATTCATTTTGACATAATGTGAATGTACTGAATCCACTATGTGGAGTACTGTTTTCTAAAAAATACGATCAATTTCCATCACCACAGCAAAAGTCAGAGACCAACTGAACTTCAAATCAAGTTAGTACAAGTTATTCATTTTTCAGCACCAGGAAACAAAGGAGAAAGCATATTACACAGAAAAATACACCAAAACCTCAGCAGCCAGCTATATTAAATTCTACAGTGTTTAGTGTGTCCACACTTCAGCTTAATTACAGCTTCCAATTCGTTTTGGCATGTTTGTTTGGATGTTCTAGTGCAAATGTTCTCCTTTTCCATGTATTTGTATACATGTCCATTCAGACCCATGGTGCTGAGTTGTCTTCTCACAGTAAAAGGAGGGACAGAAACCTGTGGATTTTTTTCAGATCTGAAGCAAAAGTTGAGCTTGACATACTCCTTTCTCTTTGGTGACAGTTTTGGTGGTCTACCGGGTCATGCATGGTTGCTAGGGGTCCCATTTTCTCTGTATTATTTGAAAATGTTTTGAACTTGGAACTTTTCCTTTGATTTTTACCTTGGATTATCTTAAATATCTCATCTGATATCTATTATTATCTGAAATATCTCCTTTAGCCATTTTAGACACATATGAGAAAGAAATTTGAAGGCAGCCAAGTTGAGTTTAGGTAGTTGCTTGTTTGAGTGTCAGTGTCTCTTTGAAGGGGAACATAATGTCAGTGTTTGGCAGCAGCTTCTGTAGGGAGGACACAGCTGTAACTGGTTTCAAGATCGGAAGGATGGAAGAGTTAAAGTGCATTAGAGTGCACAAAAGTAAAGAGTGAACTAAATAAATACTGACCGAATTGACGTCATAATGAGTGTTGGAGCTTTTTGACACTGAAAATGAATAACTTGTACTCAGTAGCTGTTTTCACCTAAAATAAAAGACTCTCGGTTGTTATGTGGACGTGTGTACTTTGGCTAGGTTTCTGTTTATGGCATATTGCAGAGTGAAGCCTACAGGACCATATTTAGCTGCTGTGGTGTACAGCTTCTGAATGGTCCTCCCTATAAAACGCCTGCTGATTCTTGCAGAAACCACAATTGTTGACCCTGGATTGCAAGAAATCCCTTTTTGTCTATCAAGCCCTGTTTGTTATGGATTATGAACTGTGTCAGGCTTGCCATAGGATTGGCCAAGTCTCCCACAATAATCAAGGATTTGTAGTGAGGTTCAAACAGAGCAGTGTTTTGTGGTGATGTGTTGTCTCTTTTGTTCCTGTTTGTGCTGCCCAGACTGGCTTTTCTCTTGCACTTCCCACATGTTTTATATTATGCAGATCAAACACCCCTCAGTCCCAGATCATATTGTAATACTGTGCTGTAATTAATAATACAAAGGCAAATGACTTTCGCTTTTGCTCCCTATGGACCTTTGCACTAGTGTTTATTTTTATTTATATTGTTTTTATTTATTTATGGATTACTTTTTTGTAAAAAAATTGTAGGAGCTACTGAAATTATTCTAAACCTCTTAACTTTCCTTATATCGTGGGGTGAATGTGTTGTGGGGTGTCTGTTAGCACTTATTATGAAACATAAGCTCAGCTTCTTCATCAGGAAATGTGGGGACAATAACCATTAATGCGCCTTTCTTCAATCATCATGGTGGTATCATCATTTTCACAAGCCTACTGCCCATTTGGTACAATAAAGGCAAAAAACACTTGCACCAAGGAACCTAGGAGAGAATTTCTTAGGAAGCTGTGGGCTATAAGTTTTTATGATGAGTGTACATTATTTTTATGATGTTTTATGATATCTTTATGTTTAGAGTGCCTTGTTGAAGATGCAGTTCTTCAGCTGCTGCTATCCGTCTTGAAATGGAGGCAAGACGATATTTTTTTTCATGCAAGTGCAGTCATTACAAACAGGAAAAATGCATGTGACCAACAAATAATTTATGGTCTAAGAGTTTCTACTGACCGCCTCAAGCGGTGAGAAGTGCAAATAAGAAAAGGTCTCATAGGCCAACAAAGTCATGTAGGGACAGTCGCATGACATGCTGACTTATGTATGAATGCTCTGCTCACACAGATGTTCTCTAGGAATCTTCTCTGACATTCTGATTGACAGAAACCCTTGGTAGTCATGACATTTTGTACTGTGAGAAGGTCAGGGACCGCAATTTATTTATTTAAATTTCCAGTCAAAACGGCCACAAATTATTCATTTTTCAGGAGATATTTCATTAGATATAAGATCAGCCACTTGCATAACGCAGGGGAAAGTCGAAGAAAAAACCATCAGCTTCCAAAACTTTTTTAAAAGATACAGAGAAAATGATACTCCTAACAGCTGTGTGTGATCTGGGAGACCACCAAAGCTGTCACCATCAGATCAACAGCACTTAAAGCTTTTATCTTTGAGAGAGAGAGAGGAGAAAATCAAGCTCCACTCTTACTTCAGATCTGAAAATATCCATGGGTGTTTCTGTCCATCCTTCCACTGTGAGAAGACAACTCAATGCTATGAGTCTGATGGGATGTGTAGCTGTCAAGAAGCCCTTACTGAAAAAAGAAAATAGACAAGATTCTTTGCAAATCAGCAAAGAAGCTACTGGTGTTCTCAGAACAATGAACTACCACCCCACAGTCCAAACCTGAGCCCAGAATGTGTTTGGGATTACTTGGATTGTGAGAAGCAGAAAATGCAACCAACTTCTAAGACTGAACTTTGGAGATGTGCAAAAATATCCCTGCAGATTTCTTTGAAAAAACTGAAAGCAAGTCTTCTGAAAATGGAAGGCTAATAAAGGCAAAAGATGGACACAGTAAACACTGAAAGTTTGATATTGTGTTTAATTGTTGAGGCTTCTGCAATGTGTTTTCTACAGACGCTAAAAAAAATGAATAGCTTGTACTCAGCGGCTGTTTTAAATGAAGGGTGCTCACTGACTTTTGCACAGTGCTGTATGGTGGATGAATACCAACAAAGTCACAAGTGAATTTCGGGGAAACAATAACTTAAAATTGAGATAATCTGCATGCTGACCAAGTAGCCTCTCCGGGTGTAACAGAGCAGCATGAATCTTGAATGTGAATGCAGAGGCCAACTCCATTCACTGATTCGCATAATGAGAGGCTGAAACCTGGGCAGAAATGCTACATTAGGCTATAACATAACACCACTAAGCTGAATACTGTTCCCTTGTGGTGGAGTGATCTAAACTCCACCATGAGCACAGCGAGACAAATATAACTGAAATAATTGTAAATAAAAGGGCGGTTTTCAGTGCAATTTGAGATCCTCTCATGTTAGCAGCTCAAAGGGTGGATCGCATTGCCTTAGCATGTATAGCAGTGGAAACCACATGGAGCTACTAGTAAAACACTGATTACAGTTTTTGATTCTCTGCAAGATCTTTAGCGTACAGCAACCAAACTGGCGTGGGTTTCCTGAAAGCATCTTAGCATAAGATGTTTTTTAAATGGAACAGCAAGCATCACACTGAATGCTATCTCTACCAGTTAAAATGATCTTAACGCTAAGGTGCTTTGGGAAACAGGGCTAGGAAGATTCTAGAGGGTAAGCTAGATCTGAGAGCGCATCAAATGTTATTGCACACACATAGATCAACTGAAGCAATGCTGTATATAAGCCAACATAATATTGTACAGTGAGGTAGTCATTGCTCTGTCCAGTCATGCTGAAGAAAAAACGGAAATATGCTCTCAGTGGCTTGAAAGCATGGCAAGACTCCTCTCTCTCCACTGATACAAAGGACATTAATATGTGTTTGCTGTGACAGACAGACAAAACCAGGCAGTTCCATTTTTCTTCAGCTGCATTCAGCCTGATGGGAAACCCACACTTTGTTGATAATGGTGATAATAACTGACAATTGACAGTCATCTGTCTAATAATATACTTTGTTTAGCATTTTGTTATTGATCTTCTTGCAGTTCTTGGAATGGAATAATGGAATGTTAGGTTTTTAGCCTTATTTCACTCTTTATAGACTGACTTAGTGACAGGCTAGATACTACTTATTGGTCTTTTGGTAAAATGTATAAGAATGAAAATTCTGTTATTCATGTTGAAAAAAAAAATTGTAAATGTACAAATTCACTATGTGGAGTACTATTTTCAAACATGATCAAATCCTCCACACTAGCTACTGAGACTTGCATGCATGCACACTATGCAAATGTCAGAGACCACCCTTTCATTTTACTTTCCAATCAAGATGGCCAAGTACAAATTATTCCTTTTTTATCATCATGGAAAAAACAGAAAACAAATATTTAACAGAAAATTACACAGAAGCCTCAACAACTAAATATGATATAAAGTATTTCAGTATTTATTGTATCCACACTTTGCCTTTATTACAATGTCTATTCTTTTCAGGTTTCTTTTTGGTTTTTCAAAGAAATCTAGAGGGATATTTTTCCATACCATCAAAGTTCAGTCTCAGAAGTTAGTTGCATGTTCTGCTTCTCACAATCCAAGTAATCCCAATTACAAATTAATTTTATCAGTCCATCAAACCTTACTCCACATCTCAGATGTTCAGCTTGTTCTAACGCAAATTTTCTTTTCTATTTCTTTTCTCAGTAAGGGCTTCTTGACAGCTAAACATCAGACTCATAGGTTGATGTTAAGTTGTCTTCCTAACAGTGAAAGGATCACCCGAAACACCTGTGGATTTCTTTCAGATCTGAAGCAAGAGTGAAGCATGATTTTCTCCTTTCACTAAAGATAAAAGCTTTAAGTACTGTTTATCTGATGGTGGCCGTTTTGGTGGTCTTCCAGCTCTTATACCCTCTCGGTGGGGGTTGATATGATGAAGGGCAGAGGCAAGAGACTACGTATGACCTTACCTCTGAAGTGTATCTAAAAAGCACTCAGCTACAGTCATAGAAAGGCCCTGAGTGGGAGAAGTTTGAACACATTGTGATAAAACACCTGGTTCATTGTTTATAGTAGAGTTAGAACGTCATTGCAACCCCACTGGTAAAGATAAAGCCTTCTTAGCGAACTTTTGCATAGTGCGGGGTGTTGAGCACAACTTGGTTCACACTTTGGGAGAAGAGTGCCTAACTTGGGATGAAGACCACAAGACCTCGAGGCCATTGACAGTATACTACACTTCAAGCATGAGTCTGTAAGGACCTATTTCTGGTGATCAATACACTTCTATTGCTACATCTATACTACTATCTGGATTAAGCATAGCAGGAGATAAGAAAACAGAATGCAGCTCCAGGCATTGTTAGCCAAGAGGTAGTGATTAGCTTCTGCTAAAGTGGCAGGAGGTAAGGAAGAAGATGGTGTGGCTAGATGAAGCAACCAATTAGCCAGTGGCTTGCTACTGTTAAGACACCAGGATGCTGGACACTAGGTGAAAGCCAAATGCATATCTGCACAGTGTGAGGTCTGGTTCTGTAGGTGAAGCAGCTAATAAGCCTAGTAGATGAGTTAGCTTCTGCTGAGCGCCATTATGGCAGACACTAAACAACAATCAGCTGTGGTGGTCTATCGCAAGGTGGGGGTAGATGAGGTGGCAGTAGTGCTGGGTGTAGGTAGCTATGGAGACAGCAGCTAGCTGCACAATGATAGCTTTTACAGCATTCTTCAGTACTCACCTTACATCAGTAGTCACCTTATTGCAGTATCTGAAGACAGACCACTTCAGGAAAACCAACAGTATAGGCACCACTTGTGGCAACTGCAGCAGGACTACCTGAACTAAATTGGTGCTAGCAAGAGGGCTCTCTTAAGATAGTGGTTAGCCAGTCAGCAAGGGTGCTATTCACACATCTGGCAGTAGGTCATTCTGGAATATTGACTTTTTTGCAGGCACAGGAGGAGTACTGTGCTTTTTCACTGTATCTAGTGGTCAGTAGGAATGAAATATAACTTTACACAACTTACTGTACATTTGGCAGTCTACCCCTCTGCTTCTAAAACCTGCACACTTTATTTAGTGCTTGTTCAAGTCAGGTAGTAGCCTACAGCATGCAATGTTATAATGTTACTTGTTACTCAGGCAAAACAGCAGCATTAATTAGCCATAAATTAAAGTAATCAGTAGACCTCAGTGGGGAACCCTCAGGGCCTTCTAGGCCTTCAGAGAAGGTCTAATGATTAAATGTCTGTATTTTCTTGTTCATTTTTATTTAAGAAAATCATCATGCATATTGCATTACATCTCTGAAAGTGCTGTAGTAATTCTTTTACTTCATTATTAAGTTTAAGTTAAGTTGGTTAGCAATCCAAGAGCTGGATTGAATGCCACGAACATGTCAATGTCTAATTAACCACTAACATTATTAGAAATCACAAAATAACATCACTCTAGTTCTTCTAGAAGTCCTAAATGCACCACTGACTACAGATATAAGTGGTAGCCTGACCAATGTGTTTCAGTCAGATGGAAAACAGCGGCAGCTCTGTGTCAGGTTTCTTCAACTGAAAGTAAAGTAAGAGGCATTTTAAAACTGCTAGATGCCTGCATTTATTCTAGAACAGCCAAAAATGTTTATGTGAATCACTGTTGACTTAGGACTAACATAAAACCCATATGTGTTGCTGTAATTAGCATTATTATATAGGTGTTTTCCCCCTAATGTTTGACTTAGTTTTGACATTTATGGCCAGATCAGAATACTTAGCTTTAATAGTCACGGCACACCACTGGTCGGTCTAATATGTTTGCTAATGTGTTAATTTAGGTAGTGTTATTCAACACTGGTTGTCACATAAGTGGTCTAGTAGACCTAAACCATTTCCTCCTTCCATATTAATGGCAATAGTCTGTTTTTTATCTTATCTCATTCGTCATCAACAAAATTGGATTGGCTCCTTTCTTAATGCACTTATTGTGTTAATGCTTATTTTCCTAACCTTATTGTACTGATTTTTACAACATTACAGCAGAGTTAAATACATTAAATTAGATGCACCTGTTAAGCACTGCCTGTGGTTAGGTCTGCCATCATAATGCACTCACTGGCTGCTGAGAATATTTCATAAGCCAGTAATATAATCATGGTGAATAATAAAATAGATAAAGAAAGGGAACTCTGTGTGAAGTATCAGAGAGAATGTGCATTAAGGAGGAGCAGACAGCCTGAGGTCTGAGCCATTCACTTACTGCTGTATGAACTGGGATTATGTAGTCACTCAACAGGGTGAATGGTGTTACTGCTGTGCACTTCTCTCTCTCTCTCTCTCTCTCTCTCTCTCTCTCTCTCTCTCTCTCTCTCTCTCTCTCGCTCTCTCTCTCTCTCGCTCTGGCCTGCTGCCCTAGAGATGATACTCATAGATGTGTCTGGTGGAGGAAAGTGAACACTACTCATTTGTCAGAGCAGCATGGTGGAAGTGGCAGAACTGCAGCGGAGGAGTTCTAAAATTATAGCATGAATGCCACTCACAGACAGAAACTTCAATTAGGTCACAAGCACTTCATCATTATTCCCCTTGCCAGATGATTACAGTTTGACATTTTAACACACGCAAACACAGAGATATATATTCTGCCCCCTTCTTTTGGGGGGAGCCTGGCAGGCAAGTGTGCAATTATCATTTCAGCTATGGCACATTTAAGCGTTTAACCTTGTTTTTTTCTTAGAGTGACAAAATTTTGACTCAGGCATAAGTGGAATCAAAAATAATGTGCTGGAAAAAAGACAACAGTTTGTGGGGAAAATGTGAGGAAAAGGATGAGAAAAATGACAGGATGATTGTGAAAAGCATGTGCTGTGATAAAGTGCTTTTATGAGCACTGGGGAGATTTTGAAGGATGAAAGAGTGCTCATTTAATCCCTATTTCTGTGCACCTGAAGCTGTCTTCTCCAGGCTGAGTATGACATGTTATTGAACTATTATGTTGAATGACCTATAAGCGGTATTTCAATCATCCAACCATGCGGGTTTAAGTTTTGTATATACCTACATATTTATATATATAGTTACATATCGTCATTGTCGAACCTTATATCTCCATGTTTGTCTGTTTTTCTGAATTTGAAAACGCTCACTGTTCCTCACATTGTTACTTTTTTACTTGAGCATACAAATAGAAATGCTCCACAATTACTTTTAACATTACAAGTGAAGATTACTTAAAACAATTTGTCCTGTTAACTTCCAAAGTTTTTTCCTTAGCATTTCCAGTTACTGTTTTGGAGCTGTTTTGTCATGACAGTGACAATATATATATACATATATACACCATATGGCCAAAAGTATGTGGACACCTTCACATCTGTATGAGCTTGTTGGACATCACATTCCAAAATCATGGGCATTAATATGGAGTTTCCCCCCTTTGTGGCTATAACAGCCTCCACTTCACCTTGATGTTGGATGAGAAGACATGGCTTGCAGTTGATGTTCCAGTTTATCCCAAAGGTGTTCAGTGGGCTCTAGGTTAGGGCTCTGTGCAGGCCACTTGGAGTTCCTCCACACCAAACTCTTTCGGCTGTGTGTTTTTGTGCTTATGCTTGAAAAAAAGCATATAGCATTAGAATAAATTTAAACAGACATAATTACAGTAAAAAACTATTTTTTAAAGTAGTTGATATTTAATGAGCTAGTTTGAAGAAGTTTGGTTTCAGATTTGTCCTGGATGCGCCCAGCCATCGCAAGCGTTTGTTAAATTCCATCAACAGCACTCTTCATTTAACATAATAAAGTACTGATTAGATAAACTAGGTTTTGGATGATGACTACAGATATTACTCAGCTGCCACTTGGAGAGTTTTGGAAATGGTTAAACAAACACATTGACAGGCATAAAATCATTATTTATTATTTTAATAGTCCTTGTATTTCATCTAATATTAGTGTTTTTCTGAGCAATTAAACACTTACTGCCCAAATAAATAGCTTTTAATTCTAATTTTCTCAGGGGCCTGAAACTTTTGCACAGTACTTTGTATGTATATAACTTTTAACTTAAGTTTGTAGTATAAACAGAAACTGTATGACTCTCAGAACTCTGGGAATTGGAATTTGGGCATATTCTGCTTTGAAGAACTGAGGCATAGGACCTAAAGATAAAAGGACTGAAGGGAGATGGGGAGGTGGTGGGCTGTGAAAGCCCAGTAGATATGGACGTTCGTTATGAAACATTTTGATGCTCATCACTAAATCACAACTTTTGGTTGTTTGTGTTTGAGTGGTCACTGGCAATTCGTAAATCTGTCAGATGAACAATCTGCTTGAGTTGGACTCCTGGCATCACTTACAATGTTAGTTGCTTTCTGATGGGTTTGCCTGTTCACTAAAGTAGGTTTGTTCTAACAGTCGCTTACACACATTATGATACAGAAATTGAAGTGTCATTCATATATTTACCATGCTTCCCAGCTTATAGTGTTCATGTGGTATTGAAGAACTTGCTGGCTAATGATCATAATCTCATTTCATCCCGAAACTAACTAATCTTAATATGTCCATTAACATCTCCTATTATCCATCCATCCATCATCTAAACCGCTTATCCTTCTGGGTCGCGGTGGGGTGCTGGAGCCTATCCCAGCTGTCATTGGGCGGAAGGCAGGATACACCCTGGACAGGTCGCCAGTCCATCGCAGGGTAGACAGACAGACATATACAGTCACACACTCACTCACACCTAGGGGCAATTTAGCTTGTCCAATTGGCCTGACTGCATGTTTTTGGACTGTGGGAGGAAACCGGAGTACCCGGAGGAAACCCACGCAGACACGGGGAGAACAGGCAAACTCCACACAGAAATGACCCTGGTCACCCGGCCGGGAATCGAACCCAGGCCCTTCTTGCTGTGAGGCGACAGCGCTACCCAAAAAATGCAAAAAAGAGAGCTTAATTCCAAACATAATTTACATGTCACTGGTTTTATAGGAATATAATGTAACACCAGTGACATTCTGGTTAAAACTGAGGATTTTGTAAATTGTCTGACTCTCTGACTGGTGGTCAGGTGACCTTGTGCAAAAGTGATGTACAGCATTATTTTGAAAAAAAAAAAAAATTACCCAGCCATTAAAGCACATAACACCAGTGACACACAGAAGTTATGTGCTGCCTGATAAACAAAATGATTAATAAATTCATGAAATATAATAAGCAAGTATGGACTCGCCTTCTCATGCCTTGAGACGCTTCCTCTCTGATGAGCCTTGACCCAAAGAAGTAGTTTAATGGAGTTGAAAGTTGTTAAAATGTAATATGAGTCCTGATAACACCAGTGACCAAAATTTTTTAAGTAAAATACATATTTTTTAAATGTAGTATAACGTTAATGATACAAAAAGTAAAAATGAATCTGTTTTATACAAATTCTGAAATTAAACCTCTTAAAAATATTGTTTTATATTAATAATGGTTTCTCAAATGTTGAAAATTGGTTTTGTGACGAGCAGTATTACACACACAGAGCGACTATGAAACAGGATAATAAAAGAAAAATCGGAGAAATCATACAGGAAACTGTGTAATTGTACATACTGACTTTTGGAGCTGTGCCTGATATTTTAAGCATCTTTTTAAACCTTTGTGACGTTTCCCACTACAACCGGAGAATTACATGTTTTGTTGATTTCTGAGTGAAAATCAGTGAACACATCCTCTACAGAGAACATACTTCTGCACATTTTAATGCACATTTGCTGTTTATTTGTTAAATGTAACATATTGGGAAAAAATATAAATTGTGGCCTGTGCAAAAGTTAGACCACATTTTATATTGTATTGTTTTCCCAATATGGTATGAGACTTTCACTTAGAAAATCAACAAAACAAGCATTTAACAAGGGGTATTCAAACTTCTGCATACCAACTGTATATAAAATGATAACGAGGCTTAGCTCTGTGCAGTTATCAAGTCATGTATGAATATGTACGTATACTGAGAAGGGACAAAAGCTCACTGTCAAGATGTATTTGGAGGCCTTGGCACTGCTATTTTCATCATGTGTTTAATAATAGCTGTGTGTATGAAACATCTAGAGAAACAACTATGTCTAATAAAGTATTAGCATATGCATAGACAAGGAAGAGATCTTCTCAAGTTAAATACATTTGTGTTTAATGAGAGATTCTGTCACTTAGAGGAGAAAACCGTAGAGCTGTAACAAAAACTCACTGAGGATTTTCTGTGCTCTCACTAATGTGTTTGCTTTTAATACTAATGAAGTACAGAGGCCTGCTCTGTGTGCTCTACAAGTAGTTTATGATAATTTATGGCTCTCTGCATTGTTTTTTACATGATCATACTTCTAATTTAGAAGTTCCCATAAGTGCCTGTACTTCAATTACACTGTTACAGCAGTTAGAATGTAAACTCTAACTAATAAAGTATGCAGGCAACTATCCCACAAGTCCTTTTTTTCAAACAGCAGATGGCAGAATACATCTTACATGAGGAATACGTAAGTGCTCATTGTATAATGTTTGCATTTTAGCATTATCCTGCAACAGTGAACATGAGAAGCTCGAGCCGATGCGACATGAATGTAGTATCTGTCTTTGCTCTGCATTACACACTGTGGATATCAGTGACGCTGGGGCAGAATGTTCATGTCTGCTCTGGATGATCAGATACATGTTGTGTGACAGTTTTTCTCTCATTGTACTGATTGCTTCTGATTTTACATTTCAAACGGATGACGTTTAGTGCGAAGTCCCAGATGTGCTATTTGAACATTTTTCAAACATAGTGTTTTATTTAAATTTTCATCACCATGCAAATTTCTCTGCCACCTACTCACACAAAGCTGCCATGACATTGAGCGTCACGGCAAACGTGTGGCATTTGGGCCTTTGATATTGGTTAAATCCTTTTTAGGTTTTATTTCATGTGTCTCTATGATCTCTTCTATCTTGACCATGTTGGGACACAGAGACTACCCTTCATTTATTTCATTTCCAGTCAAAATGGCTTACTCTTTTTTCAGTGTCAGAAAAACAGTACATAACGTATATTAACAGAACATTTCACAGAAGCCCCAACAACTGAATATAATATCATATTCTATACTTATTGTCTCTATTTCAGTTTTTCAAAGAAATCTGCAAGGATACCTCCACCATACCTCCAAAGTTCTGTCTTAATTTGGTTGTATTTTCTGCTAATCCTAAACACATTCGGTGATGATGAGGTCTGGACTCTGGGGTGGTCAGCCCATTGTTTTAAGAACATCAGCAGCTTTTTCATTGCACATTTCCTTCTTTTTTTGTCTGTTTTCTTTTCTCAGTAAGGGCTTCTTGACAGCTGCACATCCTTTCAGACCCGTAGTGTTGTCTTCTCACAGTAGAAGGATGGACAGAACCCCCCTAGATCTGAAGTAAGAGTGGAGCTTGATTTTCTCCTCTCTCTCTCTCAAAGATGAAAGCTTTAAGTGCTGTTTATCTGATGGTCACAGTATTTGTGTTTTACCAGGTCATGGTTGTTTTTTGTTCTTATTTTCTTTTGACTTTCCCTTCATCATGCAAGTTAATTGTCTTATATCTCATTTTGTTAAAATATCTCCTAAAAGTAGCTTACACTTAATGTCTGTTTTGACTAGAAAATAAATAATTATAAGGGTGGTCTCTTACTTTTGCACAGTATGTGAATAATCAGATAAGAGGCTGAATCTGATGAAATCTGGTATAAAGGAGCTTTTTGTGCACTTCAATCTTTTGCATTGGAATCCTTGCCTGTTCTAATCCAGAGAAAAGCTTTTCTTCTGTGATCATATCTGTGACACTGGGTTAGACATTTTGCAGTGACGCTAGTTACACATTGTTTTTGGCCGTTCAACAAAATTAAATCACTATAGCTCTTGCGTAGTTATCAATAGCACTAATTTTGTCTTTTAATAATCTATGCTTATTGTCTGGGTACAGCCTGCTTTCCTTTGGAATATCTCTGTACTCTAATTATGGTGTAAATGCATGGAGGATGCCATCAAACCAGACTGGACACTTTCAAAATTTTGCTCTGATTTACCAGTCATGTGAGAAACATGTAATTGGATGAAGTATCAGGCACTGCATTAGTCTGCCTAAAATTTTAGGTTCCACTTAATTCAAAGGATCTGAGGCTGTCTCCTTTTCCTCAGCTATTGCATTGTAATCTCTGAAACAAAACCAGGGTGAGATATCACTTTATGTAAATGTTGTGCCTATTTGTCAAACCTGAGCCTTTGCATTTTAAAGAGTTTCATCTCATGTTTAAGATGTAAATGTAGCCCACATCCGTGAATATATCCATGCTCATTTATAACCAGAGAGGAGAAAAGGCAACATTCTGTCTTTAGATCATCCTGTCCTCTTCTTCATGGGCACACTTCATCCTTTGGGCATAAAACTAGTGAATGTCTGTGCTTGTGTGCACCTGCTGAAGATTTGTGCATACAGGCATACCCAGTTATTTTCAAAAAGCAGGCAGTGCTTTTGTACCATGTGGAGGAACAAAGCGCAGTCATTTATAAAGACTATTCATCCACTAATAGCAGCCAGTGTCCCACATTCTTCTTGAATTTTATTTTCTCCATTGAGGTCCACTTATGACTCTTAAGTGGTTTTATGGACCCAAAACAGTCATGATTCATTTACACAAGACCCTTTTCCCATCTCTCTTTATCTATTAGATTTAAACAGGCTGTGTTTGTCACCGTACCTGTAAGACTGATATGTGTAAGTGAACAGTTTCATTCCAAAATGCATTATAGACCACTTTCAAGAATTTTCTTTTTTTTTCATGATCTACATTATAGCGAGTGGGCCTTACATGTACAAACAAACATCACTGCTATATCATGATTATCTAAAGAAATAAAAATGTGGTTTCCATTATACATAAAAATAGCATTTTGGAATGAAATTTTTCAAATGATCTCTGATTTTCTGCTCTGTATTCAAAAAGCAGTCTGGACTGAAACATTCCTTATATCTTCAGCATGAGTGGGTGGAGCTAAATTTCTGTAGGCTGAATAGATGGATATATGTAAAAGGGTTCGTCCCTTCCATATATGGACTGTATGGAGTGGGAAGTAAATGGTTTTGAAATTTTAGGAGTGAGTGAGTTTACATGCACTCAAAATTCTGATCATAATTGGATTTCTGCAGTTTTTTGATTATTTAAATGGTCACGTTAACAGCATACTCCGTTTTCTTGGATTGAACTAAGGTCTAGAAATCCAATTAAGAAATCTGATAAAGAGAGCTGGAGTAGATCAGTAATCCGATTTGTCAGTGCATGTAAACTCTTATTCAGATTTCTTTCAGGTTTCTCAGTCTGCACATGTGCAAAACAGACTGCGGTACCGGAAACAAGCAGCAATGCCGCGAGATGGCAGCAAAACACTTTTGGAGCGATGCTGAAACCAACCTTGATGAAATGAAGGACTTAAATATGGATTTTCTTCATCTTCTACATGATTTATGTTCCTGTTTTCAGGAAAAGTGACATGATGTTTTTTTAAAAAAAAGCCACGGCATGAGTTTCAAGTTTTATGTTACATTTGCGTTACGTTCATTAGCTGATTGCAAAGCAGAAATCCGATTACTGCGTGACTCATGTATACCCGGAGTTTCCCCATTATCTGATTACTCAAGCGCATGTAAATGCATTGATCAGATTACTGACAAAGCCTGATTTTCTGCACTTATTATTCTGCGGATTATTGAGTGCATGTAAACACATGTTTACATATGAGATGAAACTCTTTCATTTAAAAAAGCAAGGAAAATCCAGTATTTAATAATACAGGCTAAATGAGCTGCCAAAATTTATATCAATGCATATGGTGCAGAAATTGCCCATTTGTCCATAAATATGTGTCATACTTGTCATTCTGTAAAAACACTCACAAACTGGATTTTTTTTACAATTCTTTTTATTTGATTTGGGTTTTGTTCTGCTTTTCTTGCTGCGGCTGGGAGTTAGCACAGACCTTCGCCAGTGCACCTCCAGCTAGCTGTGATGTTGACACCTTTGGACACTCAGATGACCTCTGTCATACATGCCTTTCTGCGCTGTCCAAGTCACTTACGTCTGAAGACAGGAGAAATTAATTAAACAGCACTGAAAGCAACAACAGCGACTGCACAAACAACATCAACCAGGTACACAAAGCACTTCAAAAGCTTTCTAAACAACAATTAGTTTAAGACAGAGCTGACCTCCATCAATCAAGGCATTGTGGTAATTTCACGATCGAAACTGTGTTTTTCATTATTTCTGTTTTGTTTGTTATCGAGAGAAACAGAGAAAAATCAGATGTCTAAATCTGCCAGCTCTAGAATGGTGTTCACTGTTGACATGCATCCTGCGTTTCCCGTTAAAGAACTAAAGAAGATGCTGCCATACATTAAACAGTCTGGCGCTCTGCATGAATCAGGAAGCACTGATGTGTGATTCTTTCTGAGGTGCGTCTGAAGCACTTTTCTGAAGACGTTTAAGTTCACTTCAGAGAGCAATGAGCAATTAAAGCTAGGCATGGCTCCGTAAAAGCGTCATTTTGAAGCCGTGTCTCTTGGCATATCTGAAATGTTCTACTCTGGGGTCGGCACTGTGACTTTAGAATCTGCTATCACCCGTGAATCCAGCAGACATGGATGTATATCCTCTTCAGACTTTTTCCCCAACAGATGAAATGAACAAAACAGGAACCCATCCAGAGGATTCTGGTGGACAAGGGCTCTTGAGTGTAATTCACAGTGTTCTCTGCTTTATTTGTTTGGTGCTTTATTAAAAGAACCTATTTGCTGTATACCTCTTGAGAATGTCAAGGCAATCACATTGGAGAAAAGAGCCATTTTTGTCAGTCGGGAGCCCCTTACCATGAGAGAGATATATATATGTGTGCCCTCAGCGGCCTGAGGCCCAGGCATTACTATGACATCCATTTCCTCCCTCTATCTTTTCCCAAGGACATTATCTCAGCCCATGGCAGTCCAGCAGCAGCCTATTACATAGCCAGGTTGCAGAGGTAGATTGAATAAACACTAGAGATAGGTCTAGAGTATGGCAGGACCTCAGAGGTCAAAAGACCAGGCTAAAGTAAATCTGCCTCTGCTTCTATATCTGGAACTATGCAGAATGACAAGTGCTTCCATTTATACAAACGGAATCCACAGCAGGCAGAGATTCAAACGCAGCTTTTCTCACGTGCACTATAAACTAATCCCTGCACTGTGGAGTACGCTCGAAATTCAAATGCACAAATGAATATGTATTTACTCATTATAAAGATAAACACCTCTGTGTAACAGGTGTGAATACGCTCACTGTTTTGGCACAGCTACAGTTCCCTAATGGATCGATATTTGCCACTGGGCAGAGTTCCAGAGGTAAAGAGATTACGAGCCCATGAAAATTCCTGACTCTAAAGACCTTTTAAAGAGGATACTGAGATTTCCAATCAAGAGGCTCAATAACAATCCAAGAGGTCAATTACAGGCAATTTCACAGGTCATGCCTAAAAGCATTGAAAACTTTGTTGACCATAACAGGAGCATGTTGTGCATTAATATTGCTGTTTATGGTATGATACATGTTATAATCATCAATGTGAGAATTTTAAAGGGCCCATATCGTGGAAAAACAAATTTTGATGTAATATGTAAATATTATTTCATGACATTACATTTACTACAAAGTCCATACATTAAGAACAACCCACTTTGATATCACAAAAACCAACAATTCAGCCTACAGCAGTTTAGTTCTGCTTACATTGAAGTTATAAAGCCTTTTACAGGGCAGCCAATCAAAACAGAGATTATTTACATACATAGTGTTTATTTCTAGATTGTGTATGTCCGTGTGACCTGTCCAGGGTGTTTCCTGCCTTCTGCCCAATGACCGCTAGGATATTTTCCAGCACCCCCCACAACCCAGAAGGATAAGCGGCTTAGACAATGTGTGTGGGTGTGTTTAATTCTAAGGGATGAAGATAGGTTGCAAAATGGTCATGTATAAATTAATTATTACTGTTTTTGGTACATAAACTCAAACAAATATCATTAATGGACTTGGGGAAACTACAAGAACAATGTAGAATATGGACCCTTTAAGATTTAGCTGAAGCCGAGCTTTCAGTTCAGCTTAGTCTACAATATATTTAAGAGATGCTTCTTTCAAGGCAATCAAAGGTATCTTGCAGCAGTGGTTCAAAAAGCTGTTAAATTTCACTGGCTCGCTTAGTGCTTAAATATAGCACCTTCCTAAAGTATAACCATAGTAACGAATCCCACACAATGAATTTGTCAGCTTTGGAAGAAACTAGCCATTCTCCATCTCACCTGGGAGCCTGCAGGGTTTTCAGCTCCGCAAATTGAACAGAAGAGATTTAAGCCATTCACTTTGAGAGTAAATAGGCATTTTTTTTCTCTCGTTGACTTATCTGTGTAATTTCATCATCTTTAAATGATGGCCTCTGTTTAGTATTCATGGTTTTAAACACCATTTTGATTTCTTGCTGTGGGAGCCTAAACCTACATGTGCTTTTTATGTAAAGGAATATGTTCTACCTTTTTCAGGCTCCTCCTTCCATGCATTTAGGTCTAATGATGGTACACTGCTGCACAAAAGAAAGTCCTCAGGGTAAGTTCCCAGAGTGAATGGATCAAGGGGAACCTCTGTCACTCCACTGCTGTCGCAGAAGACTCGAGACAGGGAATGCCTCTGGAGCTCCTGTCTCTGCCGTGAAGAGAACACGCCAGGCTTTTCCCACCAAAACCTGAAACAGGCCCAGTAGTTTTGGCATACCATTTAGGTCACTGAGGAGAGTATTACAGAGTTCTGTATTTTAAAATAAAATGTATAAACTGAATTGCAGGTCTCAACACTTTAATACAGAGAAAATTACCTTTTCTCTCTTTTATTGATCTGTAAAATAGTGCAGTTTACCCATGATGGGACTTGGAGATGATTTTTCATTTGACAAGGCCTCCGCATTGAACGCACAATTCATTGCTTACAATAACAGTGGCCTCACCGTCTTACCTGTCACCTTCCCTGAGCATCTTCATCTGTTTTCCGATCAAGCATGCAAAGAGAGGGCCAGTCCTAGCGCCAGGTAGCAGATCCTCCACCAGCCCTGCCAGCCACACATCGATATTGTTGGGATGCCCGTATAGATCCATTAGCTTTTCAACCAAAGCCCTGTCACGTACCACAGCCCTCAGATCTGCTTTGCTTTCCACTCTGTCATATCCACAGAACACCCTCCAGTCATTGTAACCTGAAATGCAGTTGATAGGGATGATATTAAAGGCACATAGACTAGATAGCCTGAAGTGTCGCTTGAAGCATCTCTGTACAGTCTGTAAAATGTGTCTTTTAATGATGATGGTGTTTGAGTCATATTTATTTTTAATTTTCCATTACGTATAGTACTGTGCAAAAATCTGAGACATTTCATTTTTTTTATTTCTAGCCAAAATGGTCTTCTCATGGAAGCATGGACAGAAACACCTGTGGATTTTTTTCAGATCTGAAGCAAGAGTGGAGCTTGATTTTCTCCTCTTTATCTGAAGGTGACAGTTTGGTGGTCTACCAGGTCTTGCACAGTTGTTGGGAGTCTCACTTTCTCTTTATATACCTATTTTTGCAGTTTCTCTGTGTTTTTCAATCATTTTTTGAACTCCAGATTTGGAAACTCTTGTTTTTTCACTTACTTTCGTTCAGCCTACCCCTTCCTTATGTAAGTGGATTATCTTACATCTAACATCCTCAGAAATATCTCCAATTTTAGACACACATCTGAAAAAACTGAAGGCAGTTAAGTTTGTGTAGTTGTTAGTGTGAATGTTAGAGTCTCTTTGAAGGGGAAATAATGACAGTGTTTGGGAGCAGCTTTTCTTGGGAGAACACAGCTGTGACTGGCTGGTTTTAAGACTGGAAGGATGGAAAGTGCAGAAGAGTGCACAAAGTAAAGAGCGGACAAATTAAATACTGATAGATTTGATATTACACATAAGTGTTTGAGGTTTTTGTGTATTTTTTCTGATACTTAAAAATGAATAACTTGTACTTACTGCCCATTTTGACTGGAAATGACTTTTTTCTACATTTCATATGTGTTTATTTGTGCACGTGAATAAAATGTGACAACTTTATGCCCTAAATTTGCACATGATCACGTTTTTCATATGTGATCTCAAGTAAACTTGTGATGTTATATTATTTTATGTGATCACTTGTGATAATATTCAAAAATTTCAACATCAAAGGATTACACATGAAAATGAAAGAATTCTGATGTGAGCCAAAATAGAAATGTGCAATACTAAACGCTCGCATGTGGAGAAAGGTGTTAAAAATGAAAAAAAAAAAAAAAAAGAAAATCAAGTGTCTTAACAAGTGAAGTGTTATTTCTGTAACGGTTATGGCTGTGCAGTCACCTGGAAGGCCATGATCTCGTCCCCTTTGGAGGTTTAAAGCTGCCAGGTCCAGTGCTTCTGGGATATTGAGCACCACCAGCTTCTCTGTCAGTTCCTCAGTCATCAGGTGCTGTTGGTTCAGCCTGGCAGCAGGCCTGCCCAGGAGACCTCGCAGTATTGGATCTAATCCTCCTGCAGTGCGTAAACGCCAACCAGGAATCAGCCCAGGAGGCTGTGTTTGAACTTTTACACACATCAACAAATACGGTACACTGTAGGTAGAGCATTCAGAAATATCTTCAAAGGTTTGATGTTTAAGTCATGTGCACTATGAATAAAGCTCCAAACAGAGCGTTCAGAGCTAACACACATCTAGACTGATCAATGTTCACCTGCTCTGTGTATATACATCAGTAAAACAGGTTTACTGTAGGAAAAAAAATCTGAGATCAAAATCAACTTCTGGATCAATAATAACCATCCAGGAATCTGTTCAATACAAACAAATCTGAGATGGTGTTGCTTCTACAATCAAAGCATATACAGAAGGCCAGATGTACATATACTGTAAGTCTTCTCACACATGTACATTGAGGGATGTTTCACAAATTTTGCAGTGTATCAAGCAGAGATGCCATGATCCATTCTCAAAAAAGAAATTGCAATTGCCAGACAATAACAGACGATCACACATATCACAGGGTGTGTTCATATAGCTTTTCACCAGCCATCGATCACTCCGTTATAGTTTGAGTTCAACTGCATTTTTGTATATACTACAAGCCAAAGAGACATTTTAAAGACATTTGAGACCAAACAACTGTGCTATACTTAAAAGTATTAATTAATTTGTTAAGATTTCTTTTACATACTTGATTTAAAGTAGAACATAATTTTTACTTTAAATGTCAGCTCAGCCTAGTTAGATATTAGCGTATAATAAGTAGTTAACTAGAGAAGAGACAACTGGGAGGAATGGTGGGAAATGAATTAGTTGGAAAATGTGTAAAAATTAATTAATATCAATAATTACAAATTATTTGGAGTACAGTTGTAAAATTGAGCAAAATTCAATTTCCAACACACTTGCAAAATTTCTCCCATTTTTGTGCAGTCCTCCCACGTTTTGTGCGGCCCTCTTTACACACATATGCATGAGCATAAGAAGCACAACCTGCATTTTTCCATGCGCAGGACCCAGAAACTGCATGATTAGGCTTGTGCAGCAGGAATGTGTCCAAACTATGTCTGAAACCTGCTCAGAAGCTTAAGTACATCAGACCCAGAGTGTTTTTAAACCTTATTCAGAGATATTTTTTATTTAGAGACATTTTTTTGTCTCTACGAGTCTACGAGAATCGCTGTCTCTTACTAAATCAAGCGCAAGTGTTGCCCAAGATGAACAGTGAGTGTTTGTCTACACCTAATTAAATGAATGTAGAGCTAAAATACAAATAATGAATGAAAGCAGTAAACATTCATTAAAACAGGACATGGGTCTTAAAACAAATGCCTACACAAGATTATACACTGGAATAGTGTTTTTAAGTGTTGATCTTGTTTTTTTAGAATTAACCCTTTGTAAGAGTTTGTCAATGTAACATTAGCTAGCTTGGATGCTACTATGATAGTGCTATTAGCCTATATGCTAGTAGATAAAGAACGCTCACTTTCAAGTGCAAATGGTAAATTTGCTTGACTTCACATGATTCTGTGTGACTGCAGCACACTGCAGACATTTGTGTGTTTGTGCGAGTAGAAATTATAAATTAAGATCTATACATTACAGGAAATTAGACATTAGAATGTGTTATTATGCCAGTATGCTTGTATTTATTGATATAAAGTGGCTGGTAAAAAGCTGCTGTGGGCATTTACCATACCCTGCAGGCAAGTGGACTAAAATGTTAATTGGAGTGTTTTTATGTCCTGTACCGAACACACAAATACCACGCAGCCAACTGCGGTCCGGCAAAACCAAGCTTGCCTAGTCTTGTTCTTATTTGTCTTACAGATCTTTGTTATTTTGCAGCCTCTGTATTTGCATGTGTCATTTAAAACCATGTTGTTGTACTCTATATTCTATAATCTGACAAGTACAGAAAATGCCTTCTGGACATGCCAGTTAGGAGTATGTGCACTTCTGATAATTAATTCTAGAGTTACATACCAAAGAGGGGAAAAATCATGCAGTGCCATCCCTAATGAGTCTACTAGGACTTCACAGTTTGATTCAGATGAGCAGTCACAATTTAATATTGATAAATTCAATATTTTTGTCCACTGTCCTGCCTCTGTGATTCAACCAGATAATGTTAGATAGTTTTCCTACTTCAACTAGAATTTACCTCATGAAAATCATATAGTGACTGCCATGAAGTAAAGCTAGCAGCAACACGTCAAAGAGAGGGTGAGGTACCTTCTCTGATGATCCTCCATGGACTGAAAAAGGTCTGATGTAGACTCAAGGAGGAAAAGTGCGGATGCTCCTGGAAACTCTCGTTCAGTCTCCTCATCTGTGCTGAGATGGTGGCGTGGCCAAAGCGGAATGCAGCGGTGGCAAACACATTGGAAACTGAAGGGTTTATAGTCTCATCATATCCCTCATAAGGTCCGATAGTTTGATCAAAAGCTTCTTTTCCAAGGATTTTTGGAATATAATCCCTCATGGTTATGATCTGTAAAGTGGACAAATGTACTCTTATGATTGTATATCTTTTCAGGAGAAGATCTCAGAAACTTCTAGTGCTCATTTCTCAAGTGACTGCACCTACAAGATGAGAAAAGATGCATCAAATGATAGTTTGAAATTCCAGATAACCTTACGATAACAGATTTTAGTAGGTCGAGTTTGAGGCCAGGTTTTCTCACAGAAGTCTATACACGTACTCAACTGAAATCGGTGCCTGAGATCACAATTTGAGACATCCTGAGCTGGGAGATAAGATAAGATTGCTTGTTTCCTTCCTCTTTGATATGCTGCAGAAAATCATCTGGCTTTATCAGTTTATTAAAAACATCATTTAAAATAAGCCCTGCTCACCTCCAGAATCTCAACACCCACACTGCAGATGTTCCAGCAGGCTTTACAATGACACATGCCTGTCTGAGTGAAGTGTTGCTCCCCACCATCTCCTTAGCAGCAGGCATGTGTATATCAAAACTCACTGTCCATGAAGCTATAATGTAACAGCCTCAGTAGCAGAAAGTGGAAAGCGTTTTTATTGGTTTTGTGAAGTCAGGCCCTCTGGGACTTTGTTAAAACAGTGCACTCTGCTTGATGTATTCCATCTACTTCTTCTCTTGTAACACTTCAGAGTCTCTTTCTCTGCCACTTTAATTTAAGGGGCCTGAGCTGCATTCAACCTTACAGATCCTTTTGTGGGCAATGAAATGTTTCTTTGATCCAGCGGAGACTGCTCAAAGAGGACAGGCTTTAGTTGTGTGGCTCAAGGCCGTTAATCCCCAAATTTTGCCTCTGCCCAGTGTGGTGAATCACCTTTCTGTTTGCACTCCAGAGCATTGCTGCACTGGTCTAACTGGAACAATACAGCAATGCACTGAAAGGAGGAGAATAGCTCCTGCATCCATTTTGCAAATCATTTGGCTAATTATAAGGTCATTCATTTTCCTGTTGCCAATAATTACACATCTAAAAGAATCAGCTCTGCTGTAGCATAGAAGTGGCATACTGTAGTCTCAGTATGGGTTAAAGGGCAAGCAAGAACAGAAGCATCTTGAAATTCTTAGAGGTGGATTTGAAGTCTAAAAGGACTAAACTAACCTTTCCTCCTACACTCTTCTCAATAAAGCTGGCTAGCTGTCAAACAAAATCTGCTTCTACATCCATCTAGCTGCTTGTGCAAAATCCCTGGAATAAATGAACCTTTGCTCCTGAGCATGACGTTTTCTTTTTTTTTTTTACTGCAGATACTGAATGGCATCCTTCAGACAAGAGGAAAGCATGTTGCCATGTGTATATGCTTAATGGTCATTAATTTACACCTGTTATGTTACTACACTCATCTTATTAGGTCCCATCACCATATATGGTATTGTGAAAAGGTCAGAGTCCACTGCCATTTTATTTAATTTCCAGTTAAAACATCCAGTGAAAATTACATAGAAATCTCAACAACTGAACACAATATCATATTTCCCAATTTCACAATATCATGTGTCCACTCTTTGCTTTTATTACAGCTTCCATTCTTTTCACTAGCCTTGCTTTCAGTTTTTCAAAGAAATTTGCAGGAATGTTTAACCACCCCTATAAAGTTCAGTCGTAGATGTTGGTTGCATTTTCTGCTTGCTGTGGTCCAAGTAATCGCAAACACACAAGAACATCAGCACCTTCTTTAACTTGCGAATTTGCCAGCTTTGACAGTTTGGTGTCCTACTAAGTCTTGCACAATGTCCCATTTTCTCTATATTAATTATTTCAATAATAATATAATTATTTTTTTGGTCACACTTTTTTTGGATGGTGCCCTATAGATGACCTGTTATTAACAAACTTTCTGTTGATACTCAGTTGATTATCAACAACATTAAGGTCAGGGTTAGGTCTAAGAGTAGGTGCAGGTTTTGCCTTGAAGTTAGGATTAGGGTTAGGTTTAGATTTAATAGAACCTTTCACACACAACTTTAATAGATATTTAGTTGAATGTTAGTTAAAGGTAGACTGAGCATCTACAAAGCATCTACAGTAGACCATCCAAATAAAGTGTTACCCATTGTTTAATTCCAGTTTTAACTCCTGTTTTAAGAGTTATTCTCCTTTGATGTATCCCAGCCTTATGTTAGTGGATTATCTTATATCTAATGTTCTCAGACATCTCTAAAAAAGAAAAACTTAAACTTAATGGCTGTTTTGACTAGAAATTAAATAAATGGAGGGCAGTGTTTGACTTTTGCACAGTACTGTAGATGCATTTTGTACAGTTACATACCATAGTCGTTCTGTTTCATTGCATAATTAGTTAACCCCCCTTTAACCAGTTCATCAGTAATCCCCAGGACCACTGCTGAACAGGCCTTATTTAGGTGGTGGTAACAGTAGAACTACAAAGTGGACCTGATAAAATGGATAGGGATAGATACAAGGTAGGTGTACCTAATAAAGTGATGCATACATATAATAAAATATACTAAAAAAATAAAAATAAGTAACATGATGCACTAACACGTCAGAAGACTAATTCATGGTCTAATTAGAAACTTAGCATCCACCAAGCAATGCCACAACAACAAACTGGAATACCATAGCAACACCCTAGCAACTACTTGGAATTACTATATAAACCCAACTAAGTTATTAAAAACAATCAACAGTGTGATGCAACTACTTTAACCTTTGAAATGTTATTAGCTGGCTTTGTCAAGCCAACTTAAAAGTTTCTTCAGGAAATTTCACGTCATGTCAGAAGACTGATTCATGGTATTTCATCTAAATCATTTACTCATATTTGGTGAGTGATGTGAACAATGAAATATCTGTGGATATTCAAGAGATTTGAATACATCTATATGTGTAACTGTTTACAGTACAGCATTATGACTCTTTTCATTTTCACTCTAATGCTGAGGCATGTACTTTCAATCAGTTAAGAGAATAAGACCCAAATATGCATAGCTTCATCATTAGAAATCGCCCCTCGGAGGTCAAGTTTCTGAAGCATAAGTAATTTATGGAATATATTTTACATAAATTAACTTAAGAAGTCAGGTTCCATTACAATCATTGTTCAGCTTTGAGATAATTTTAGTTTAATCACCCCATAGGGTTTATTTTTTTGTTCTTAGCAATAATTTTTAATTTTCATTCCAGTCTTAAATTAAAATGTTACTTTATCAACAATGAATTGATATTAATGGCTGAGTTTTGTGGTGACTTGTGTTACTTGAAGATTTTCCCAGCTTTATGAAACGGATGCTTCTCGCTTCATATGACGTGAGTGCTATGATGCAGAAAGGAGTGATTGTTTCTGATCACTAGTCACACTGCTGCTCCTGAGATAGTGCTGTAATGCGATAGCTCGTACCTGATGCAAAGCTCCAATGATTTTGCGCGTCTCCTGATAGGTTGTCTCTGAGCTCCAGTGGGCATTCAGTTGTTTCAGCCGTGTAGCAATGCGATTGTGTTCCCTCACCCACAGTGTGTGCAGAGCAGCGAGGGGCAGAATCTCGTTCACTCTGCTATCTCCAGCAAGGAAACACTCCACCCGCTCCCTCGGCCCAGTGCTGGGCTGCTGAATGCATGCAGATGGAGTGAGGCTGACAAAAGGCAGGTACGGGTGACCGCCATGGTCAGTGTATTTGCTGTTCACCGCCAGCAGGCCCTCAGAGCTCGAGAGGTTCCTCAGAGCGTTTTCTAAGTCCACAGAGTGTCCATAGACAGTGGAGGCATCCAGGAAGGACGTGATTAAATTAATCTGTTGTCTCTGTAGCATCTGTGCTTGCAGAGTGTGTGCTGGACCACTGAGGCAGGCTGGCGAAGAACGGAAAAATGGGAGACAGCTTTTACTTCCAAACAGCTTATCATGTGGAGGAATCTGTGGCACGCACACACATAAGGAGGAGAGAAAGAGAGTGCATTGTTTTAGAAGAGTAATTGCTCTATTTACGTTTGCCCTGTTAACCTTTAACTGCCTCCTCTGTGCAGCTGTCACCACAACTGTCATACAAGCAGACACAGTGTGCTAGTGTTGTAAACAGTCTCATGTAGTACTCTTTATACTGTCTTATGTAAAGAATGACCTTTTTAAAGTTAAAAGCCCTACTGCCCTCATACATGAACGTGGTAGCTGCATTTGGCAAATGAGGCATCACCTATTTTATCACCTACTTAAAGATTCCTCAAAGAGTATATTATTTATTTAGCTAAGACCCTGTTTACATCGGGCCGTTTCATGCATTTATATACAAATAAGAATTATCCACATAAAAATGCAGGTGCAAATGCACTAATTGCACATTTAAAAACAGATTTCAAGGAGAATTCCAATGATTTCTTCAAAATTTAATCGCTGAGATTAATTTAGAATGTTTTGAAGTGAAATGGTTCATGGTCCTTATGTCAGAGATGATAGGAACCAGGAGTGACAATGAACTATAATATAGCCATTTTATTTACTTTCCCAAATGACCAGTGAACATACATGTGTCTTCTGAGCTTTTATATGTGATGTTGATAATGGTTAAAGAGTAATAAATCAGAAAATGACAAGCTTTTGGTACTATTTTGCCTTGTAACACCCTGAATGTAATTTTAAATTTTACGGCAACAATGTCTTAGGCATCAGGCTTCGTATTCATAACCGTTTTGTATAACAGCTTTCTGTGAGGGAAACTTTGGAGACATTAAACTCTTCATACATCTGGTTCCCATCACCACCACTGTGAACAATTCTGACTTGGCGGTTCCTCTTGCAGTTTCTCTAGAAAAGCACATTTTACATCAAACCACTCTGAAAGACTTTGTTTACATCTCAATGATTTAATTATGTAGACATTTAGAAAAATCAGTGAAAGACACCTCTGAAAGTCCACCTCAGGAAGGGGTCTGAAATGTATTTTTTAGCCATATATTATACAAGTCAACAAGTTTCAAGCCAACAAAACCACTCTCAATACAATATGTCATAACGCACATGGTCCATGACTGCAATGACAATACAGAAGGCTAATTAGACTAAACAGCTGTAATCTTGTAAACACTGACTGTCATCTTCCTCTATGTCTAACAAAAAGAGCAACAGCATAAGTAAATGCAAAGGAATAAATGCATGTGGTTCAAACCAAGTCCTATGAAATGACCAGGTGAACAGGGTCCAAAGGACTTTACCTTAAAGAAACCATGAGAATATTACTTTTTACCTGTAAGCAAAAATGTATTACAGTCTCCTAAATAGGATTCAAATGTAGTGGCCAGTGTATATCAGTGTTCCTCTGTGCATTGTTAGTGCAGTGCTTTGACAGTTTAACATTGCCTCACCTTCATAAACTCAGTTTTAAAGCCTTCCTTTTATTCCTCTAAAATGTTTAATCCCCTCTGGTTCCGTTTCAGAGCCGAGGATTCTGCAAACGAGCACACTCTGCAGCTACACACCCCTGAGTGGGGTTACCATAGCTGCAGGCTAGAGGTTCAGGCCAATACTTCTGAAAAAAGGGCCATTCTCAGGCAGCGATTACTGGCAGGTCACATTCTTTTCAATTGGTCTATATTTTGCTTGTTGTGAAGTTCTTCTCTGGAACACAGCTTGCATGTTCCTAAAATAGCGCTGCTGCTCGGGGGCACTTCTTAGTGCTTCAGGCTCGCATACTGAAGATGCAGTCGGTTTTGATCTTTACAGCATGCTTAGAGAAATACGTCTAGCTGTGCACAATGTGTTTATTTGCATTTCCTGTAATCCATCCTTAGAAAGTATTCAAATTGGACGGATGTTTATTAAGCTGAAATGGCTTTATTGATTTGGAATAAGGTTGCACAATGAGGATAAAAAGTGTATGATAAAGTTGCTGGATATTGTGAGGATGTCTGAGGTAGTGAATTACAATCATGTAGCCTATACAGTTTCTGTGCTTGAAACATTTTAAAAATGGAAATATTTTTCATTGATTTTGTTTTATGATTGCCCAAGTTGTCAGAGAGTCAACACTGCATCCTCAGGCCCGTATATAAACTTTCTGATTAGGTAGCACTGGTGATAGAACAGTTACAAGGGTATTGTAGCACCAATATTAACAAGGACACAAAGTGTCACTGATGCAAAGCACTGCCCTTATAAAGCACCAAAAGCTACATAAGTGCTAACAGCGACCCCCTTATGGACAATGTTAAGCCTGCTAAACATGAGTGAGTGAGTGAATGAGTGAGTGTGTTAGCCAGGTCCATAAGGTGCTTTGATTCCAAAGATGCCATAATAATATGAACTTTTGTTTGTGACATGTACAGCTTATTAAATTTCCCCACAATAAATATGTGGGAAATGAGAAAGTGAAAAGATTTGAACACTAACTTGATAGTCAATCCAAAGCAATATATATTGTTGCTGGCTTTACATACGACATTACAGCCTGTAATTAAACAAACTTTGGGCATTTTGTACTTTGTGTTTGTATGTTTTAATTATCTTGAGATTTTCCTGTAATCTTTACAAATCTTTAAATTCCTTCTATCTACCTGACAGACTGCAACTACCATAAACACCAGAGCTTAACTGTCTTTGCAGTTCATATGACTAAGCTTGGGGAGATGGCTTGGGTAGCTGGTAAATGGTATTCAATACTGTAGGAATGCACGTAAGCATGAATGTCTGACAGCTTCTTCATTGCCCAGTCATGTACAAAATACACTCCCGTGACCTTTTTCTCTCATCACATACACATTCTGTCAGCCAACCTGTGTCCAGTGGCGCCATACATACACAAATCTCAGTTTTTTACTATTTTTCTTGAGTGATATTCCACTAACCATGCACAAAATACATAGCCGTAAAGTTTTTTACTCAGGAAAACACAACAAAAACAAAAGCATCGCAGAGACGTTTCCCTTTGCAGGTCACAGTGAACATGTCATTGCCTTTCCCAGTACAGGTCCACATAATATCTTGTGGTGCAGAGCTAATTTTCAATGTCACACGTGGGACAGAGTGGTTAACCAGCCTAGTGTGGGCTGGAGAGGGTTAACATATATGTGTAGAGAAATTCCACAAATTAATGCATTTCCCAAATAAAATGATAACTGTCATTTAATAATTGGCATATATAAATAACATCTAACAGTAAAATAAATAAACTCATTCTAAGCAAAAATTCTAAACTAGTTCTAACTAGAAGCAATCACATGAATCACGTAAATTGCTTTTTTGCATGCTAAAGAAATGGTGGAGCCTTTAGCTGTGGGAACTGCTCTTAATAAAGGCAGACACATTACAATAAAGCCAACTAAAGACAAACCTGACCTATGGCAGTCATTAGCCACGTTTACATGCAGCCTGATAATCCATTAATAATCTGACTAATAGCTCAATCAGAACAGAATACGTCCATGTATACACCTCAATCAGACTAGGCTAGTCCGATTGACTCCATTCAGAATACAATTTCTATCCGATTAAATGAGATGGGTAATCCTGTAAATAATCCGTTAAATAGAAAAATAACAAACATGTAAACGCCTGTATCCGATTACATTCCCAATTGGAAAGTTTAAGTACGCTCTGCGCATGTGTGTTCAGGATGTATTCAATCAAACTGCCGAAAATCTTTGCATGTGAACACAGCCATTTTCACTCGTGACTAATGCAGATGGAAACCAGTTATACAGGGCCGAAATGTTTAGGTTGTGGTGGAATTGGGCCCAAGCAAATCTCTATTTCCTGGTAATGTAATGGCTTCTGTGTGCATATGAGCCCTCCGGGTCATTTCCCAGGAATGGTAAAGTCTCGTGGAGGTAAGCTGTCACGTCAAACTCCAGCTTGTGTTCACACTTAACTCCTGCCCATTTAATTACCATCAATTCACCCATAAAAGATTTCACTCTAGTAATTATTTTGAGCTATTAAAGCCTTTGCCATGAGTTTATTGCAGTAACTCACAACCCAATGAGGATAAAAATAGGATTTATCATGCATGCTTAATTTGCACAATTTATACATGATAAAGTCCTCAGGAATTTATTTCAGGCACCTGCAAATCATTGCTGTTTGTCATGATCTTGTTAGAATGCACTGCCTTGCAATCAGTTGAGGGCTACATGTTACTATGTCCTTCAGTGTGTACTATATGGATCAACACTTTTTCTGATATTTCTGGCCTGTCATTTATCCTGATGAATCTCACAGTGTTAGTATTCAGAGGCTGGCGTGTGCTGGGGCTCAGCATGGATGGGAATAAAATGTGCTGTTTTGTATATCTATGGTGCTTGCCTCCTTCCCTCTGGCTGGGGACACTGAGATTAGTTACAAAACAACACTGCTCAGTAATATCCCCCATATTTCTATGAGCAGTCACTGCCCTGAAGGAGTCTCAAACGCAGCCCTATCCGGAGAGAGTCGCCTCAGTGACTCGCTACTTTCACTGGTGTTTGTGGTTTGACAGAGATAAAGAAGCAATCAATGAGATATATACTTTTTAATTTTAAACTCATGCCACAGGCCCTGACACCCCTCCATCTAACCCCATCCCCAGCCCACATTTAAAATCAACTGCCCTGAACTAGTGGCAAATACATTCACACCTCTGACAATAGAGGCTGGCCATATCAGAGAGAACAAAGTGTTTGACTTTCTCCTTAAACAAGTGCTGACATGCATGATCATACAATTTAGACATATTACAATACTTACAATCTGCATGTCTTTCATGATACTAGATTATTCTGTGACTTGTCTATGTTATATATTTTTCTATATTTTATTGGATTCATGCTGATCCCTCCACCAGGAGAAATTCCTTGTACATTTTGTTCAAAAGATTCAGATTCTGATATTACCTTATATGGAGGAGGTGAACTGAATTTATCATAGCAACAAGGTCAATCAATTTAAAAGACTAAAAAGTGAAAGCAAAGCACTCAGAGCTGAAAATATCTCACTTGGCATTTTTTGTTGCAAATTACTGTCATTTGTTTGTAACTTCTGGAACACAGACGTTACCTGAATTGGAAAGCACGGATCCGAATTTTCACACATGTGTAGGCAGTCGAGACCCTCCAGAAAGGCAGCTTTGCTTGTGCTTTGAGGAGTGAAGGAGATGTCGTGGTCTATGTACTGACCCCAGTCCACCAGCAGCTGGGAATATGCCTCATCTTCCAATGTGATCTGGCCGGAGCTTTGCATAATGCTGTTGCTGACTTCCCGAACCTTCAAAAGCATGATTGGCATGATGTTCAAAGCAGACAAGACTAATCTGATTAATGTCTTCAGTTCCAAACTTCTTCCATAATTTTATGTGCTGTTTTTATAGCTGCTCTCTTCAGCTTTCAGGCCTCAGACCATTTCCAACATTTTCTGAAGCTCATGCATTTTAATGTAGACACTAAGTTTTTCCATTTACTTGAGAGATGGTCAGGGAAGGCCAAAGAGTTTGTTTCAGAGTCTGGAACATTTCAGCACTGTCAGATCAAAACTTTTTTTTTGGTATCATCTGAAAATACATGCAAACATTTTATAACAGATGGTACTATAGAAATAGTCCAGACAAAATCTCGTTACACTAACGTACAACAAAGAGTATTTACCTTTCTCCTATAAAGTTAACGTTTTGCAGATAAAGTCTTGCTATGACAGATAAGAAACGGGTTTCATTACTGTGAAAAAGATTGAATCTACTACAATCCAAAAGGCCTGATATAGTTAACAGCATTAAGACAAAATCCTCAATCTTACTGTACAGTGTTGCACAGAATAGGTGAAATCAGCCTCTCCTTTTAGCCTTTGTTTATCTGCAAAAAAGTTTAATCAGAGAAACACTTCCACTTCATATAAATGCTATACGTGATCAAAGTGTTTGTGGAACGGCGCTTGTGCCATCATTGCTGATCTCAGGAGGCGGGAAGCTGCGTGTTTGTCCTGGCACTTATCACACTGAAATGTTTTGGGTTCATCCTCATTAAAAAATGCTTTCACTCAGGAGAGAAAGCATGGCGATGGTGTTCTGCTGCCTCTCTGGAGTGGGAGGCTCAGGGTCTGCATATTTAAAAGTGTGCACAGTGCTGAATTTTTAATGGGAGATTGCCACAAAGAAAGGACAGTGTGTGGCGGCTAAATAAGCCGGAATGGGGATTTCTTAAGTATGTGCTCTGTTTAGTGTATTTGGCAGGCCGTTCCACTGTTTTAACCTTATGCTGATTGCTATGTAGTGGCAAAATCATATACATTCTAGCAGTAAATAGACTGGACAGAGGAATTGGTCAGCTGATGTAATTTTGATATGTGCAGTACTGTGCAAATCAGAGACTGTTCCTCAGTGATTTCATTAAGTATAAGTTAAGTCATTAAGTATACAGTACTAATTATGCATAAGATATCTCTGATGAAATTAGATATACGATAATCCAATTGCATGAGAAATGGGGAAAAATTATGGAAAATAGGTAAAAAAAGAGGAGTTTTCAAAACTGGAGTTCAAAAAATTATTAAAATGACAGTGTAGTTGTCAAGAAGCCATTAACTGTATTCAATACAATAAAAACAGTAATTATAATAAACACTAAAAGCAATGAAATGACAAAAGCAGTACAAAAATGAAAGCTTACAAGTACTTACTTTATTTGTACTTGTTTTAGTTGACTGGCTTGGTATATATATGTATAAAATATATGTATAAAATAAGACAAAATTAAAAGTTTAAAAGTTAATTATAAATTAGCTGGAGCACAATAAATAATGACTGTAAAAACAACTGGGTCTTGCGGAGTAATCCAATCACTGTCCCAGTCATTATGCTGCAGGTCCTAAACAGAAAATGCAACCAAATTCTGAGACCGAACTTTGGAGCTATGGATAATATCCCCGCAGATTTCTTTGAAAAACTGAAAGTGAGTCTCCTGAAAAGATGAAATTAGATATACGATAAAAAAGGGCACAGTGAATACTGAAAAATCTGATGTTATATTTGTGTTTACACTTGTGTGTATGTGGTGTTTCACTGCACGGATGGGTTAAATGCAGAGGTGAAACTTCCATATTGTGGGACTAATAACGGTCAAGTAATCTTAATCTTAATCTTAATTTATCTGTTGAGGCTTTGGTGTAACCACATATATGTTTTCTGCTTTTTTCTGACACTAAAAAATTATACCTTCTATTTAATGGCAGCTTTGACTGAAATGAAGGGTGGTCTCTGACTTTTACACAGTACTGTACATGTACATAAAAACCACATATATATATATATATATATATATATATATATATTTTGTATTTTACGCAGTAACTAGGCTACATGTTTCTTTTCGTTTGTGATTGTGGTATTAAATAAAGGTGGCAGTCTGTGGCTTACTGCGGGAAGTTGGAAGCCACTGTATTGGTGCCCAGTGTTCCAGCCTTTTGGTTGGCTTTCTCCATCCTCGTACTCCGCCGGGAGCCATCTGGCCAAGACAGTGCTGGCTGCTCCCCAGAGAGGGTTATTTCTGAATAAGAAAGTATGTCTGTATATGTTGGATCTGAAATGTTTCTGGGGGCATCATAGGAAAACAAACATCTTTGCATAATGTGTGGCAAAGAGATATAGGTTACATTTCCACTCAAATAATCTTCAGTTTAGAAATTTATTGTAGACACAGGGGTTGCTTGAAGTGCACTGTGAAAAAAAAAACATAATACTCACACATAAAGCCACCACTTTTACAATTATGTACAATTACCATCTCTAGATGAAACAGTAATTAAATGCACAGTAAAGCTGATCCTGTTTATAAAGCTATTCGTCAGCTGTTATAGACACAGCAACGCTAATCAGGAGAAATGAGAACATACATGTACGTATGTGATCACAGCCAGAACACTCTTATCTTTATATGAGTATCAAGTGGAAGCTCAAAAGGCAATATATATTAATGAACTTCATCTTTAATTTGTGAATTCTGAGCCACCTTCAGAGGAGGTCTGTTGCACCACTGTGAGCCACATGGACAGGTTTAAATATTGATTTTAAGTGTCTCTCTGTGTGCTTGATAAGCTTGGTGCACGAACGCATCATTCTTGTGCTACTTAGTGCTGTTTTTGCCCGCTGCTCTCACCCCTCACGCTGTGACTAGCCTGCCCTCCATCTGCTACACTAGCCCTGACCCGTCCTATCTGTCATGGGTCATCTTATCAACTTGGCCCTGTTCCCTCAGCAAAATGCCAGGGTCCAGTTAGCTTGAGAGAGCACATGGCTGATTAGGATGGTTTCAGAGCAGCCTGGGAGATGCGCCTTGTTGCTCCACAGAACAGTATATTATGGATGAATTATTAAGGAAGAGGCTACATACCTGTTATTGCAGACTCCAGAGATAGTGCGGTATTTCTCTGAATCACCACCTTTGGGGCAGCTGGCTGGTTGAAAGGCTGGAGGACACCCAGACAGGTTTGCTATCAGCTCCACTTCCTCCATGGAAAGGAGCTCTGGAAAAATCAACTAATGAGATTGACTAATTGACCTTTCCTCGCTCTACCCACAAATACTATCTTTGCTGTTGCTAGGTCGAACAAGCTTTACAGAGCGTTAACAATGTCCTATTCTTCTAAATGATGATACTGCAGCGCAAACCTCAGTTTTTGTTAAAATGGCCAAACTTAGTGTGAGTTATTTACTTAAAATGTTATTTATTTTGTATGCATGTGGCAGGCCACACTGTTAGCCCAGATCAGGTGTTCTGTGGGGATGGGAAAAAACACAAACTTTCTTTTTTAGCTGACATCAAGTAAAGGCCACTGCACACCAGATACATTGTGAAGCAGATAGGACCATGTGCAGCTTTAGCACATAGAATGTGTCACAGTGAGGGCACCAATAAAAAGCAAATTCCAGTTCATTTTACACTTTACTGGTATAGATTTAATGGAATTAAACTATCAACAACATTTATTTAATAAATCCAAGTTACAGAATCCAGTTACCTTTTGAATTTATAGAAGAATACTTTTAGAATACTTCTTCACTAAATTAAAATATAAAAATATTTAAATTAAAAAAATACATACCAAGATTAAAAGAAACACCATCTGTACTTTCTATGAACTATTTAAAATGAGCACATTGAGGTACTCTACAGAAGAACTCAAGAAAAGGCTTCCATGAAAACACTGAAGTTCCTACTAAAGCCTGAGTAGACTGATAAATCAATGTGAGCCAGTTATTAATCTCAGTTTTACTGAATTAGTTTGAGGGATGATGGAACTGAACAATCTCCTCATAGTGGGCATGTTCACCAGTGATAAGCTTAGCATTGTTGTTGTACTAGACTCATGCAGGCATTTCATGGCAAGTTACTAGCGCTGGGCGATAAAACGATAACGATAATTATCGCGATATAACTTTTCCTCGATAGAGCGATACGACATGTTCGATAAATGTTTGATATAATACACCATTCTCACACTTCCACGTTCAGCGAAAGCCTTGGTGGCGTTTTCTACTGCAAGGAAAGCGACACTACTGTGCTGTCGCCAGGAGAGGGCGCACTTCCGAGGTTTTCTACATGATTAGAGAGGGAGGGGGCCACGAGTAAGATGAGTCTTTAGCAACGGCTGAAACACGGAGTTGTACATTCCCTGTTTGAGCGGAGCGACAGGCAATCTGTTCTCCTGTGACCGAGTCTGAGTGACGAGGTCAGTGGTGTAACTGTACTGTCCTACAGCGAACTCACCTCTTTCTGTACATCCTAACCAGCTTTAGCAGCATTAAATCACAATCCTCACAACTACAGCGCTGTTACAGCGCTCGGATAGTCATATTTAAGTATTGCATTCCCAAGCAACGAAAGTGAAAGAAAGAAGTGGGTTCATGCAGTTACGGCCCTGATGTAAACAAAAGTAAACTGAGGAAGCTGTGAGGCATTGGAGAGCGGGAGAGCGCTATCTTTCCAGGCTAGCTGTTTTTAGCAGCTGGCTAACTTAAAGCAGCGCTTCGTCACTGCACGACACGGCGAATTAATGATACTGTAGATCAAACACGACACAAAAGCACCGCTTTCAGTTTAAACATACCTAAAAGGAGGACTCTGTTTGTCTGGTGTTGATATTTTGCGGTTCACCACTTAAACTACTACAACTGAATATCCAGCCGTCGCTAGCTGGTGTCTGAATACTGTGATGTCATTTGTAACGGGGTAGCCGAGCGCTCGTCACCAGCTAAAAATAATGTTTTCTTTCTTAAATTATGACTATTACAAAATAGCCATGCTTTTCCAGCTGGTAAAAACAGCTCACCAGACACTCTCTCCCACTCTCCCATGACAGATTTGTGAAATGTTCCACTGTTTGATGAGTGTTTGTCGTGTTCCGACCATAAAGGATAGTTTAAAACAGCAATTAACCCCCCAGGAGCGGAAATCAGCCTTCAAACTTGAAAGAAATAATGATTTGACATTTACTGCGATATGTATCGATATCGAACAATATAAATTTTGTTTATCGTGATAACATTTTTGGCCATATCGCCCAGCTCTACAAGTTACATTTGTCATTTACTGAAAATCACATAGCTGTCCACTTTATAGCCAAATTGGCAAGATTCTGTTATTGAGTGATGACAAAGTGAGTTTTTCAGGAAACATATTGAAAGAGGAAACAGAGAAAACAGAGTAAATCAATGTGAAATAAATTGAATTCTGAATATGATACTTTTTAAGTATTGTAATGGAATACATTACTCAATACATTAAAAGAGTATATTCAGTATTTAGCCATCACCACTGGTTCAAAGTATTTTGCACAACTCCGGTCCTCTTTTTCCAGGACATTTCCAGTGATGTAGTTTTTCCATTCCATTTCCATTTTCCAGTGTTTCTGAATGTAAAGAGTAAAATGTTTGGGATTTGGCTTTACTTAATGTTGAATTTGCTGTCTACAGTCTGCACCTTGCTGCACCCCCCCGCCAGTATATGGTCACCCCAGTTATTGTTAGTGATGGTGTGTGCACTTTCATTAAAAACAATGGTGCTTTAATTTTTTATCAAGAAAGATGTGCGGTGACCTTAACACCAAGGTTAACCTCCGGATATCAATATGAAACCAGTATATGTTGCAACAACATAATGCAACTCAGTAGCACTGAAAACAAACATCATAACGGTCCAGTTAGAATATTAATGTGTTCTGAGTTTCAGATTACACTCAATGGTTTTTTTTTTCCCTAAGATTCTGTAAAGCTTGCCCAACTTTGCAACAGTTGCTAAACACAAGCACATTTGTAGGTGGACCATAGGTAGCTCAATTACAATCAATATTTCAAATAAATATTCCCTTTGAGTTTGAAAAGCACCCATTTCTGGACTTAATGTAGCACCTGTCATCAACCTGTGTGAATACATTAAATCTGACATTTCGCTGCTGGTCAATAATGCTGCTGCTACCTCTGCAGTGTTTTCCTGCACATATGCACTGAACCTCATTTCGTTTGGAAACTGCAGTAATTTTTGATGAAAATTTGTGATCACGTCTGCACGACATCACTACATTTAGCTCAGTGTATCATTTACAAAGTATAATTTATGTTTTGGATTGAACTGGAGCTCTATATTACCTGCCACAGGGACAGATCGTTTCTGTCTCCTTCTTGCTTCATCCTTTAAAAGTTGCAAAGTCATTTGAAAGACCTCTGCTGCTCTTGATATCCCCTGAGTAGCTGCTGCTTGCCTGGAGAAAGCAAACATCTGCAGGCAAGATGACTGAGTATAATTCCTGCTGTTCACAAAGAAAGAACGAAAAAACAAAGGTAAAAGAACTGCTTTTGTTATTATTCAATAGAAAGTCATATTTTATAGTTTGTGCAAAAGAAAATAAGTGCTGTTTACCCTTTTTCGGAATGTTCTAATGCAGTGTTGACCATCTGAAGACTCTCCTCTATTGAGGATTGTAGCAAATGTTCAGGCTTGTATAGTTTTCCTGGCAAATATACATGTAAGAATGAATATGTAAGTTAGACTGTAACAGTAAAAAATCCCTCTTGTTACATACAATGAAATGAAAAATGAAAGACAGTTTAATCTTCATATCCACCAATGACTCATGATATATAAAACAATTCACTATGCCCAGTTATTAGAATGAATTAATCTGTTGAACTGTTATTATATAGAATGGATGGCAAGCAAGAAATTAAATTGATACAGTCAGTCAAACCTTCTTGACTGACTTAAAGTTAAACACGTCGTCAGTCGGTGGTGGATTTAGAAAGTTTTACTGGGGTGGTAAATGGGTGACAGGAGTGTCATAGGCTATAGAGCCACAGCAGGCATGAAAAAACTGTTTATGAACTGTTTTATCTTACCTTTGATGACTTTATGCATGAATAGTAGATGTTTGCTTTGATATTTTAACATTTTTGTTTTAGCTTTTGTGGTAAAAGACCACAGTAAGTACCAAATTCACAAATCAAAGACTTTGCAACACAAGCTGACATTTTATAAATTCGTTTTTTTGCTTTGTAAATGGGTATGGAAGCGACATATTCTAACTCTATCATGGTCTACACATCTAGGCACGTCTTTGGACCACAGCTGGAGATTTAATTCAAAATACGACACACACCAGCACACTGCTAAAGAACTGAAATTGCGTCTTGATTTCTTGGCTGAATGAACGAGTAGCACCAAACTCAAGTTAATCTCTGGCTTATCTACTCACAAGGAGCTAGTGCACCATGAGAAAGTTCCAGGTGAATGGTCAAACGTCCTCCGATATAGCAAACTGTGTTATGACGCAAACAGGTATAATTGTACCCTGCCTACGCTGTGTCTAATTAAGGACTTTACAGACATGAACAAAATACACTTCATTGGCTGAATTATAAAACAAGTTCAACACAGTGAGTCATCCTGCCTGTCTCACCACATATAGTGCAGTAACATCCTGTATCACTTCCACTTTCCAGATTATGTTATGGGGATGTATGAGCTATATGGCGATCCCATCTGAATTGGATGATGCCTAATCTGTCAGCAAATATAATCAAATGAGCCACAGGGGAACGTGAGGTGCCAAATGCAGTAGAACAGCTGGGTTGGAAACTCTGTGAGACAAACGTCAGAAAATACTGAATAAACTATAATGCATCTGCTGCCAGTTGAGTGCAGCTGAAGTAACAAGAAATCAGACTTGAGTTAATCATCAGGGACACATGCACTCAAACCAGAGCTAAGACAGTCACAAACAAACTAGTGCACAGGTAACTAATAATTTATTTTAAACTGCAGGCAATATCACTAGATTTAATAACATAAATAAACAACTAAATGAAATACGTAATGACAATGGACTGCCATCCAATCAAGTACTTGGTACTATACAATTCATGCAGACACTATACAGTGGTTGTTATTTGCAGGCTCTGTATAATTAGTCTGAATCCTCAGAAAAAAAGGTACTGAACTGGGACTGGGGTGGGACCCCTCTTGTCACTGGGGTGGTACCCTCAAGGGTATATCACAAGGGTACCTTTAGTTAGGGATTATAATTGAAATCCATTGAAATTATATTTTTTAAAGTTGTACTGACTCAACACATCCTATCTTATCTCGAGGCTTTTTATTTTACTGACCTATTTTAAAACATTATGAAAAGGTACAAATATGTACTTTTCCTCAGGGAAAAATATTTTTAAATATTTTCACATTTGAGGTACACATAATTAAAACCATTGTTGTACCTTTGTGGGTACATTTACATTGTACTTTTGTACCTGCTTCGTACCTTCGTACCATACTGTACCTCTGACAGTATGCAGTTGTTCAGGGTTACTGTATACCTACCCACTCGACCACACACACATTATCTAAGCTGCTTATCCTTCTGGGTCGTTGGGGGGTGCTGGAGCCTATCCTAGCTGTCACTGGGGAGAAGGCAGGAAACACCCTGGACAGGTTGGCAGTACATTGCAGCCCACCTGACCAGTTTATATTATACTATTGTCACTGTACTACTATTCACTACCATGCCAATATACAAATAATATACTAATATACTAATATACTACTACTATAACACAATGGACATTTTAACAGTGAAATGTGCACTGATACTAAACCAGAAGACCCCAAACAATAAGAAGTAAGAAGGTAAAAGATGTGTGACCTACGTATAGATGTTGTAGTTGCATCTGCAGACAAGCATGAAAGCAAACTGCAGCAAAGCAGGAGCCAGGACAAAGAGCTGGACATTGCTACAGTGCTAAAATGAAGAAAACAACAACGACAACAACAACATTATGTTTAAAAAAGAAAAGGAAATCTATAGTACTGTGCAATAGTCAGAGACCACCCTTCATTTATTTAATTTTCACATCATTGAATGTGTTTGGGATTACTCGGATTGTGAGAAGCAGTAACGAGTAATGAGTAAAGCAAAGCACAGAAACACTAAATACTGAAAATGACATTATCTTTAGTTGCTGAGGCTTCTGTGTAATTTCATCCTAAATATGTGTTTTCTGCTTTTTTCCTGACACTGAAAAGTAAACTTTCTCCTAAAGGCAGTTTTAACTGGAAATTATAAAAATGAATGGTGGTCTCTGACTTTTGCACAGTACTAAAAGGTACATGGACAACCCTACAAGCATTTTTTCACAACCTTAGACAGTGAAGCAAGACTAATCATAAAGTACATCCCATGGCATAAATTAGAAATGCATTACAAACCATAATTACTGTGCAATTACTTTAACACATTTATTTTCTTTTTCAATGCTGAACATCAAGCAAAGGTTAACATGGAAATCTCCAAAACCAGACCTTTTATCTAATCACTCAGAAATTCTGATCTTTTAGGTCAAACATTAAAAAGTAAAAGACAAATATTTCCTTACTGTGTTCTCTGGGTGTGATCTCTAGCAGAGTCTGACTGTTTACGCTCTTGTCTCTCTGCATCAGAGTTCTCTCTTCCTGAGAGGGCCTAGTCATACCCTGCTGACTCCACACAAAAGCCACTTGATTTTCTAGTCTTTTGCTGCTCTCCAAGCACATGATTTACGTAGGTGGAAAGATCAACTATAAACACACAGCACAGCTATGTATGTCAAATTTTTCAGGGCTTTGAAATCACAGTCCGATTACCATTCAAATCCTCATGGTTTAGAGAATTTATGAAAGTTAAGAAAACCTTCAACTGTTTGAAGTTCTCTTATCCTGTCCTTGGGCAGAAACCAGGCCGCCTGATCCTGGAAAAGAGCAGATGCTTACATTTTGAATGGAATTTTCAGACTTTGTTGGCATTAAATTTAATTTTCAGTCTCTCATTCCAGGCCTGTCTATCTTTAATCTCTGTGTCTTTACTCAGGCGGAGAGCTTGTATACACTGTTCTCATTAATAAGTGCACTTAGATAAGTTCAACATTACCTCAAAACACCCCATGAATATGTACAGCTGTGAGAAAAAACTTGAAAGTATGTGGCTTATTGTATGAATGGTTTTGAAATTTCAGAACAAAATCTTGATATGTAAAGACTGGGGGCCACTAGCCAGGTTGTCCAAAAATGTCCCAACATTTTTTACGTATGAATATTAAATTATAGACCTGTCCAGGGTGTATCCTGCCTTCCACCCAATGACTGCTGGGATAGGCCCCAGCTCCCCTCATGACCCAGAAGGATAAGTGGCTTAGGAGATGTGTGTGTGTGTGTGTGTGTGTGTGTATTAAATTATATAACATTTACATTTAAACAAAAATATCAGAAAAAATGCATTTAAAAATCTTGTTTGAAATTTAATAACATAACATTTAGAAGTACAATCACTTCAGCACATTTTAGTAAATGTTTATTTGCAATTCTTGTCCACAACCACAACTATTACTACTATTAATACTACTAATAATTTACTACTACTACTAATACTATTAATACTACTAATATTATTAATTTATTAATCATTCAATGGTTTAAATGTAAACAAAATCATTCAGAGTGGTTCGGTGGAAAATGCGCCTTTCCAGTCAGAATTGTTCATTGTAATAGTAGGAACCAGACGTCCGAAGCATTTAATGGCTCTAAAAACTACATCCCGTTAAGCTATTACACAAAATGGTTATGAATGCGTTGCTTGATACCTGAGACATTTTTTTGTGATAGTTTTGTTATAAAGTTTTGGCCTAAAACGTATTTTTAGTATAAACTATTACTCCAGGATCACTTTCGTATTTCCTCTCAAAATCACATTCTCAACTGAGATCAATGCGCGAGCTAACGCGCTTCTGTTGTTACTGGCCTGTAGCTACAGCCGTTCAACGCGGCTAACGCCGGTAGCGTGTTCTGTTTACCGTTTACTTTTACGGTTTCTTGTCTATTTTGGAAGATGGCAGAGTATTAGGGGGACTTCGAGGAGGTGTGTTTCCAAAATGTCGTAGAGCCAAATCGATTTGAACCAAAGACATAAATGAGTTGCAGTGGCTTGAAGCAGAGAGAGAGAGAAAGAGAGAGAGAGAGAGAGAGAGAGAGAGAGAGAGAGAGAGAGAGAGAGAGAGACCGAACCCGCCAGCGACGAAGCAGAACAACCCAGCACGAATGGACACTGATGGTGTCAACAACAAACTACTTGCTAATCTGCTTACCAGTTTATGAGGTAGGATGGCGAGGCAGACAGTTATGTTATTGCATGGCCCACTTTAGACAGCCTGTAAGCTAATAGCGAACAGTGATATTGTGCACATTATACAACAGTTAGTTCCGGCCACGCCAGCTGATTGGTTGAGAAGTGTTCTAACCGTGCTGTTATTTCGCCATAACGTCACGTTTTTTTCACAAACACCGTATCACTCCGCCGAGACATCGTTGCTAAGCAACGACTTTGACAGCTGTAGGAGACGCTCAAGCCATTTGAACGTTTTTACTTCTTACTTTGCGCACAAACAGAAAATGGATACTTTTAAGATCGCATTTGACCGACAGCCGATTTGGTCAGACTCTGAAGATGAGACTACACTGAATTCCCAAACTGTCATTACCACTGAGCAGCTTTTCAGTCGGCAGCTGTGACAGAAGAAAACCTAAACAACCTGGAATCAGCCAGAAATGAACCGAATACCCTTCGCCAAACAAAATGGGCTGTAAGATGCTTTACAGACTGGCTGGAACAAAACAACATTAATACTGATCTAGCAAAAAAGACAGCACTGAGTTAATCTTGATATTGCGGCAGTTTTATGGCTCAGTCCGCACTTCAAAAGGCGAGGCTTACAGCAGGCTGTGCACCGAGTGAGCGGAGTTCGTTACACTGACGTAGCAACAAGCTGCTTGTTAAGGAACTAGAATTTGGCGGCAGGAATTGCTAACGTTAGAACATTAAATGCCACGTTCACAGCCCGATTTATTTACTTCTTACTTTATTTATTTAACTGTTGTATAAAAGCAATAGAACACTCGAGGTTGTGTGTTATCACGAATCAGCCGTGATGTTAATTTTGCTTAAGTGGCTAATGACGGCTAATTTATTTCACTCATATATGTTTCTTACCTTGATTTGGGATTCTGTGGTGGAAAATACAACAGAGGGAACAGCAGAGGGCATTTGAAGAAATCTGATTTGTATTTTCTTCACTGGTCTTGAGAAGTCTTCATTGGTGAAGTGGCTGCTACAAACCCCAAATTTGTAGCTAGCTAACCTAGAGTTACTCGACTTCGGTATTTGTGTGTAGTTTAAAAACAATTAGCCACAACTTCAGGACTCCTGGTATTAACAGCAACTGAAAAAAACGCACTCTACTGTATTTTCTCCATTTACTTTTGCACCCTGGTACAGCGCAGTTCACCACCTTTCCGAACAACTAACCAGCAAGGTGTAACTGTGATCTGTTACAGGCTCCTCTGATAAATACTCACACTGAAAAGGCATGCAGGGCGGAGGGGTACATGCAGGGCGTTGTAAGGAAAAAACAATACCCAGAAAAAAAATATTTTTTCAAATTTAGTACTATTTTACCATTATCAGCGTGACAGATAAAAACTTAGAAGACACATGTAAGTTCACTGGTCCTTTTGGATTGCAGATAAAATTGTGATATTTGTAGTGTAGACAGAATGACGTCTGATTCCTAGTACTACAATGGTGAACAATTTTCACTCGGTAAATTTCTGTAGACAGGCGCATTTCATACCGAACACTCTGAATGATTTAGTTTACATCTAAACTATTGAATGTTTTAGTAATTCTGCAAAATCGGTGGAGTTCCCCTTTAAGTCAAGTAACCTTACATTTGCAAGACTTGCAGACCTAACTATCAATCTATTTTACTAGAATAATAGCTAAGTTAGCTATAGCTAAATTACAAGCATGCCTGCTGAGGGTGCAGCATTCATGCTTGGTTCCTCCTGCCTGCAGCTCACCTTTATCGCTTTTAAACTCAAAAACATCACTTTAAGTTGATTTTATATAGCCTTTGTTGAGTAACCAGCCAAGGTGTCTGGTGGGTGAAGTAAGTCTACTAACAAAAGATTTGCAGCCCACATTTAATAATAAATATTCTTGGGCCAGTAGTTTGATACAGTCAAAGTAATTGATTCAAAATTATGTCTTGAAAATAAAGTATTCCGGTCAATCAGGTGTTCTAATCAATTCAGGTGTGGATTTGTAATATAAAGACCACACAGTGATGATTACCTGTTCTTCAGAAGAGAATTGTGTTCAAGAGAAATGTAGCCTGATCAAAAGAGATCTCAGGCAGCCTCAGACATTGTTGAAGTTCTGAGGTGGGTTACAAAAGGATTTCTAAAAACTTAGCCCTCCACCAGCCCACAGTCAGGCAGACATTTTAAAAATGGAATGGAATTCAGATCCGCTGCTGCTCTCCGTCTCTCGTGGTTGTCCTACAAAAATCAGTGCAAGGGCAAGCTGTAGAATTCTCAAACAGCTGAGAGTCTGCAGGCATCTCCTGCACTTCATGAGTCATAGGTAACGTGGAGGCACCACATTAAAACATAAATATATAGAGTTATGTTTGGAGAAAACACTGCAGACCAACACCAGACCCTCATCCCAACTTTGACGCATGGTGGAGGGATTATAATGATGTGGAGTTGCTTTCAAACACAGAAGAACCAATCAGTTTCAGGAAAATATACAGAAATGGCATAACAGAGTGACTCAAACAGAAGAGATTTTGTATTTTAAAAATCAGAGTCGTAAATTGAATCCCAATGAACAGCTGTGTTGTCACCTGAAGCCGACCATTAAAACTATACATCCCAAGAATGTACTGAACCAGTTTTGTGTAAGGACCAAAATACATCCTATCCTCTATGTATTAAAGATCAGCCCATAAAGGAGCTTCCCCTTATCACTGAATGCAAAGAAAAACCTTTTTTTGAGTGGAGTTGAATGTTTGAACCATCTTTTCAATAAAGATAAGCACAACTGTAAATTGTGTTTGTTAAATAAAACATTAATTAAATAAATTAGTATTATGAGATAGATGAATATCAGATTATATTTTAGTAACGGTTTATCTGGAAATCCTTATTATTTCAACTTTTAAAACATTTTTTCTCAAAACTGTAGCACTACAATGTTAAAACCTATATATAATGGATAACATTATAAAAGACAGTTGTACAATTTCTGTAGTGTCAGAAAATGTGCACACAATGTGCAAGTTAACTGGCATTGTGTATAACTTGCATCAGTAGCTCTGCCATCACTGTTGTGAGAACAATAACACACGACGTAAAGCCTGAGCAACACAAACTCTTCAGTAAGGAACGTTTTCCCTTGAAGATGTGTGGGTAATTGAGCAGTGAGGAGCTCGTGTTGAAGTGCTCCACAAAGCACGGTGTCGTCATCTTTTTTGAGATTGTAATAGACAAACAATGTGCAGCTCTTTTGTTTTAAAGCCGCTTATTCTGTTGCTTCCAACGTTTCTGTTCCCTCCAACGTTTATTTTACCACAATTTTCACTTTCCAGTGACTGCCTCGCTGTTGCCCAGTGGACTGCAGGAGCTCTTTGAATCTAACTTTGAGTACTGCTACTTTAGAATTCACCCTGCAAAGCTTTTTGCCTTGCATCCAAGTGCTTCAGATGGTTCTTTTGTTCAAAGAGCTTATGCTGCCTCCTGAAAACTATATTCCGCTGTTGACAGGGTACTGTATCGGACAGAACAAAGTAAATTGCATCACAATACACCTAAAAATAAAAATAATGAGTGCAAATATGTTTTTCATAGTAGTGTTTGCTGAAAACCAGTGACTCTATAATTGTAATTTCCTAAAGGTAAGGGACATTTATCTGGCATCTGTATTTGCAGCTGTACTAAAGAATCATTTTTCTTTAACTGTACTAATTATTCCAAAAACCATGAAAAATGAGCAGAAACAAAGGGAAAGAGACCAGCCAGCTTTGAACATCCAGTTTTCTTAGTAATCTAAACACGAAAAAGATCATACACGTCTTTGTCAACAGTTCATTAACTGTTCCTTTATTTGGAAAGGTAGTGGATAACACCATACAGAACAGAGCTGCAAATGAGGGGCCTTCAGTTTTATCACAGATTAGAAAAAGGAAGAAACTTTCTTAGGACAGCTGTTGGCTACCCTACATGATCTAATTACTGTTCAATCAAACAATTATCTTACAGCTACACTAAAAATCTGTGTGATGTGGTTATAATTAAGGAATTTCAGATTCAAAGGAAAAAAAAAACTATGGACATTGATTACAAAATTGAATACAGTTTTGAGATCATGCCAAAAGAATAAAAAATCTTAAAGTTGAGGCCTTGTTTCGGTTGATTTTTGATGTCTGCAAATTTTAATATACATCAGTTTGACAAAATAATATTTGAAGTAAGATAATGGAGTTTATAATTGTGAAAAATCTTTTTAAAGAGTTGCACCTGTATACAGTTTCAGGGATACCCATGAGTCGATAACCTTAAAGAAAGACACAGGGACAAGAAGTTAAATACAAATTGAAAGTTCTTCCAAGGTTCACCCGTTTTAGTCTGTAAATTGTTAAATGCAATGCATGCATTAACAAACTCATAATGCCATATACCATATGTGAACATTTGCTTTGCTACATGATCAACATGAACTGATTTGAAGCAGATCAATGAACATATTGTAGTTGAGTACCAAACCGTTAATCAATGCATGTCAAAATATCATCTAGTCCAAAAGTTTTTTTTGAATGTTTTTTTTTTACATTGTTCTTGGTTTATAAGAGTCATACAAAAATAACAAGAACTAGATATATTCATAGATATTGTGCATAAAATAGCAGACTGTATAGCAGACTGAATCCACAGACGAGATGGTACATGTTCTTGACAACACTTGTACTCCTAGCTGTTGTACATGTACTTTCGTGTGATGGTTTGATTGTTGACAAAGAGTGGGTCCACTGAGGCCACTTTGGCAGCGATGAAGGAGTGGATACAGTGAAGAACAGCCGTCAGGTTAGCAAACTCCAGCTCCTGGTTGGGCCAAATGTAGGAATAAATGAAGAGATCTTTAAAAATAAAACTTGACAGGTTTATTTCTGTGTGAATAATGAGTATGGGATGTGCTGTAACTGTAGAACACTGACATTATTTCTGTAGTTATTTTCATTACTGACGAGATAATTGCAGATTGTATTCACTATGTTAATACCGAGAGCTGCAGACGTACACCTTACCTTCATTTCTATCTGTTTGCTTTCTGAGTTCTTGAATAAGAGTTTCACTCTTGTCTTTCCATCATCAGAGGAACCCTTTAGCTGGGAGAATTTATATCTCCAAATGACTTTCTGTGGATGACAAGACCAGAGGAAATCAAATATAGCAGGCAGGTCAAAAAGCTAAAGCAAAGTCAAAGTTGAGAAATGTCCATTACTACAGAGCTTTGTGTACAGAATACAGAATTGTAATGGCTTTTTTGGGATTGATCATCACCAACTACAAAAGGAAAGGTTTCCTCACTCTGCTTGCGTTTGTATTCAGTTTTAATCCTTGAGTGGAAACCGATGGATAATGGATTCAAACATAAAGCACATTATTTTCCTTTTGCTAGGTCACATGGAGATTTTCGACTGTAAAAATGAAGAAAATGACAGCTGTAAAGGATATGGTAATAGTTATTTACTCCGCAGGCAGTGATGTGTAGATATTATATGACAAATAATGATACAATGTGCCCACACCGGATGTGTACAGTATTTTTAGCAGCTTTTCAAGCTGCATCCGCATCATCATCCTAAATGGAATGTATTAATTACCTGCTTCATATAGAGTGACTCTGCAAATGGACTGCTGTAGCGGTCCATGAAAATCGTGCTGTACTTAGTCCCAAACAAAGACGGACAGCTGGAGTCTGTACTGAAAGCAGCTCATTATGAGCTGCTAAAAGGCCAGATCGGGCCTCGTTTGCATATACGTCATCCCCGCTCATTGTAACGGCTGCCTTACAGAGTGAAACTGATCAGCTAACACGCGCTCACTCCTATGCAAATAAGTTTGGAATGATTAACAGTAAAGCCCAGATTTAGGCCAGTCTGTCAGCCTTGAAATCTACTCGTGTTCGCCTATTAATATTCAAACTGCTTTATAAGTCTAGATTATAGTAATCCTGATATAATACCGAGCCATTTCATCTAACCATGTTTTGGTAATAAGGAGCAAGTATCCTCAAAATGTACTTTAGGAAATGATCGGAGCACAAGCTGATGACTGTGAGGACTCTAAATGCTCTCCTTCCTTTTGGTGCACACACAAATATTCCAGTTGCCTGATTAAAACCAGAAATGAGTGGTATCAGAGTGAAGAGAGAGTAAAGACTGCAATATTCTCAGTCATCTTACCTTTGAAATGCTCTCTGAACAAGAGAAGCCGGATTCAAAGTCAATTGTAAAGCACAGTATCTTCCCTTGGCTACTGCACATGTAGGTTTTCGACTGTCAAATGAAAAAAATAATATCAGTTAATATTAAGCCTGTAAAATGACACTAATAATGAACATAATAAACACCAGACTGCATCCAAAGGGCATTTCAGCACATCAGTTCATTATTGCCTGCTCATACTTTCCAACTGTTTCATTCATATTTATGTAAATAAGTGAATATTTTCAGCACTCCCACTGTCAGCGGAGCAGTCACTTTCCCCAGGAATAGGACAGGTATAGTTTAGTCGCTATGGCAACAGCTGCCTGGCACTTCTCTCCTTAGCAGAAAGGGAAATTAGAAAAATCAAAGGGTTTGAAATCTAATGAATATATTATGCAGTCAATAGAGAACAATTTAGATATTATTAGTAAACTATCTTAGAGGACAGACTGCCAGAGGGTGTTTTGTTAATTGAGACTGTTTTCCTTTGCTTTCGCTTAGAAATAAGCGCCACATGCTAATGGACGTTGATGGAAAAGGAGTCAAGATAGCAGTGGCGACCAGAAAGGCCTGATGTAATTGTGTTTCTTTTTCTTCAGCTGGTTAATAATCTCCTGCTCAACCTTCACCATAATTAGATTATTGGCAGTATGTGTTTAGCCAATATGATTAAAGGGGTATCATGCCCAGATTCGACCAACGCTTTCCATCACAGCTGTGCTGCTCACTGCAAAGCTGCTGGGTTCTGTTTTAAAATCACCATCAAATCCTCCAGGGAGAGGAAACATTTGTATGCATGAAATCCATGGGAATGGAGTCAGTGGTCACATTAAATCAATTAGGCAGAGCCAGAGAGTGATTTTATGGTCACCTAGCAGTAACATTTTGATCACCCTACAACAGCAGCGAATCTATCTGATTTGAAGAGACACTATTAAAGTTATACAAACCATCTTTCCTGCATATGGCTCCATATCCTCCACTGATACTGAGAGAATGTGTAAATTATCTGCACTAGCTTTCTTGAGATTTCTCGTGGGCCCCATTATTTTCTTATCTAACTACTATAAAACGTACACACAAAGTCAATAGGTTCATAAGCTCTAATTTGCATGCTGTCCTTTTGGTAACATTTCTGTGCTGCATAAACCTTTTCAGCAGTTCTTTGTAGCTCTCTGCTGCTGCTGCATGTCTACACCCCCTGCTTCATCATTGTACAAATGGAATTCAATCGGCCTGAATGTCAGAACACCCAATTTCGCGTCAGTGGAGACATGTTAGCAAGCTGTATGTGTGTGCACTTGCTGGTTTTAAGCAGGGATGCACTTTAGCGCCCATGATCTAGCTAGGACAGGGATGGACTGCTAATAGCCTTAATCACAGAGCCCCGTCAGCAATAACTGAAGCAGGACTTCATGCTCTCCTCCCAGATGCACTGCCATGCTTTAGAAGGCACGACAAATTCAGCTGCCAAGAAAAGCAAGATGCCGCTGAGGCGGATTTCCACTGCTTACTGTCGCCTAGTGTGAGCGCTGTCTGTGACATGTAAAATGCAGACTACACAGCGCTAATTGGAGAGCTTCCTCAGGGAATTTGGGAAAACACATAGTGAGGTGTGCTCTAGGATCTTCCTGTCAGCTTGAGTGAAGCTGAAGTCTGATCAGCAGTGTCGGCAAACAGTGACTGGCTCCTTAACAAAGCACGAAGGCAGCAACTCAGAACATACATGCTTAATGCTGCAGCATGCTTAGAGCATCTGAACCTCCTCTGACTTCTTCAACTGGTGGCAAAAACAACAATGCCTAAAACAGTGTAGCTCCCTGCAATGTGTTGAAAGAGACATGGTGTAATTCGCAGATCTTAAAACTGGCATCATGTTTAAATGAGCTGGACAAACACAAAGAGCCTTTATTTTCTTGCTCGCTCATGTTTATTTCACACCGCGTCCTGTTGAGTTGCAAGTCTCAGTTGAAGATGAGCTGCTGAGCACTTATTGTAGACCACAGGAGGTTTGACTAATTGGCTGGAGAACAGAGCATCACCCACAAACTGAAATCCTCCATCACATTCAGTAGTCTCCCACAGGACAATGTCTCAAGTTTACATCATTAAGGCGGGAAAGAGGACTGGTCATTTTCTGTGCTGTTTTTGGTTGTTTCTTTTTCATGAAAAAGTGCTCAGCACTTAGGAAGCCTAGCATGCAACCCTTCTCTGCACATCTCGGAAAAAAACACCTCAGGATAATCCTCACACTGGGCATGTTCACACATGCAGAATAAACTCATCAGCATCCCGAGTGGCTCTGAAAGTTGACAGCAACCAAACCACACGGAGCATTAACTCTGCTCTTTTAAGCCAGTCATCAATTTCCCAGCACCATGAATTACAAAATCCAACACCAAAACCAAGCAGTAAAATCTTAATTAATCATGCGCAGTACCATGTTGGTGGCATGATGATGTGGTAGACGAGCTGCTGGCTTTCAAAAAGCAAGTTCACAAATCGCTTAATGGAGACATTATTGTTAATTACATCTAAGTAATGGCACTACATGCTGCAGAACCATTGATGACTGCAGTTGTGCACATTGCCTACAAGGATTTGGCCAGTGTGGATTAAGAGCAACCAGTATTTAATCTCACTTAATATGGTCTGAAAGAGCAGCGCTATCCTCACTCTCCCCTCCATATCAAATGTGAACATTTTCCACCTCTTGAGTTAGGCGCTCGCCTTAGAATCTATTGTTCACACAGTTAAATGGGAATGAAATTGAACTTGGATGAATCACGATCCTGAACTCCCTGTGACTTCTCCTCATGAATACTCCACAGAACATAATATGATTATTATATCTTTCATAGACCCCTCAGACTGTCTACTTATGGTACTCCCAGCTTATACACTTGCAAAGCTATAAACGGCTGGTATAGAAAATACTATGCAAGGCAGATAATTGCAGGAGCGGTGGCTTTTGGTTTGTAAGGAACGTCGGCGCAGAACCATAGCCTAGGATTTGGCGGGGGGGGGTTACACTTTGCTACTTTGCCCTTGCTGTATTTGAGTATTGTAGTGATTTAAATCTCTTCTGACTGGTTTCTTCCTTTCTATTATTTATAAATGTCTCTAGTTAAGGGTTCCAAGCATCACAGCCCTCAGGCTCAGAGCTCCTATTTTTTCAACCTTTACTTTACTTCTATTCAGTGAAAACGGAAATTTATACCAAGCACTGTAGGCCGTTTTCTGAAATCCTTGACCCGACACCTGGCACAATCTTAAGATATATTTTAATAAAAGACATATTTGAAGGAAAACAAAACCTAACAAGATCCAATTTGTTGGATAATCTCAAGTGATTTTAAATTTAAATCCTTATAATAAATATGATTTTAATGTTTTGTAACAGCTAGCCTTCCAGAGATAGCATCAAGTAAAGAATGGGTCAAGGACAAACACGCAACTGCCCCTGCAAGCTCTCTAGTGTCTTGACAAAAGACTGGCGACAATAGTAATTCACAGCATGGCTCACACAGAGTGACAGAATGCAATACAGCAGCATCAAATCACATAGTTTGACATAAGTTAGTAGCAAGAGTTTACCAAAAGCTTATTATATAGTCTGGCATGGGAGCCATTCTAAAATACCACATATATATCCACAGCATGCATATAGTGCTGTAATGAGAAGCTGTGGTCTGACTTTGACAGACTTTAAAGAGAAATGAGCAGAACGAATGGTTGAAACTTAAATCCTTCACCTCGTGAACTCATGGCAGCTCATACTTTACAAGAGTTTCCCTGAAGGAGTTCATCAGTAGACCAATGATGCTGCCGACCTTTGTGTAGGAGAGGCAATTTAACGGCTCAATGAGGAGAGGTCTTACAAAACAGGTTCTTCAGAGAAATTTAATTAAAAAAATAATAATGTTTGAAAAGGAACAAATCAGACGTTGAACTCAGGCTTGCCTCCATTTCTGCGTTGTATGGACTGCCTTGTTGAGGATAATTAAAAGTAATGGTTCGCTTGTAAATTAGAAATTGTAATTGTATCGTCTATGTGGACTGCTTGTGTTGGGGTCTGCTCTTGCAACTGTTTTAATGTTAAAAATGTCTCTTACAATTACATGAGCTATGTAATATAGATTACATAGAAAAATAAATTAAACGTTAGATAGAAAAGCCAATGGATGTGAAATATAAAATGAGTAATCATACTCATTTACAAATCATGAGAATGTAGACTCAAAAATAACTGAAAGCTAATAAAAAAGGAGTAAGTTATTATAAGTTAATTAACAGCAAATTACTGGGCCGTACGTTTGCAATAAATATTACTTATAAAGGATTAGAGAGAATTACAGAGCAGGAGAGAGAATGGCAATGATTATTAATATATTATACTTTTTATGCCTTTTATAAAATCATGGCAGTATCCCCATCTCAACTGTTCAACATATTTTAGAAAGGGTTATCTTTGGAGACCTTATAATGTCTCCAAACATCTGTTTAAAACACACTTCATTGGCTGCCAGCTTGAGATTTCTGACAACTTTGCATTTTCGCACAGTGGTCCCCATACTTACCCCTACTCTCTGCACCTCCATGAAGACGGCTCTCTGGAAGGCCTTCTCCCAGAGCGCTAGCTCCGTGCCCAGCTCCACACTAAAGCAGTGGCTCTGCCCGTGACCCACCAGCACACTGAAGCAGAAAGGCTCATTGTCCCGCAACTCACAGTCCTGCTGCAGGCCCGGGTACAGCTTTGTCTGAATCCAGCAGTCCTCCGCTATCCACAGCTACAGTCACACATACATACAGACTCAGACTGCAACAGAGGCTTTTTCAGCTATCGCATTCTACAGAGCATGATCATTTATAGTGGCCCTGTTTTTCACAAGCAGAACATCTGCCATTGCAATAAAATGCTAATAACAAAGAAATAAACTGTACCTTATGAACCTTAAAGAGAACCTCACAGAGGTTAAATGTGGCCTCGGCTTGAGCCCAGTCTGATGCACTAGCCTGATGTGAGAAAACAAACAGTGAACAATGCAGTGAGATCCAATTTAGTGCTTATATACCGCTAATAACCTTCAGCAGACAGTAAAGGAAAACTGTACTACAGGCTGCTCAGCACTCATAGGTTTTTGGCCCTTTTTCAATATTCTGCGTGGCACCACAGCTCAGCAAATTTTGTCTGCTGACAAAGTGGCATATCTGTGCAGTTCAGCTCCTTATGACCCACAGAGTTGATACATTTAGGTAACCAGTCATTCTGCACATGCACACAGCTCTGACAGCACTGTGTGATGTTTATTAACACAGATACAGTACTGTAAGTCAGAGCCCTTCATTTACTTAATTTCCAGTCAATATGCACTCTAAGTTACGAATGTTTCAGCAAACATATATTTAACAGAAAAGCACACTACAACTAAAATATATATTTTTTCACTATTTAGTGTGTCCACCCTTTGCCTTTATAACAGATTCCATTCTTTTCAAAAGGCTTGCTTTTTCCAAAGAAATCTGCTAGGATAATTTTTTTTTGACTTTGGAGTGGGCGGCCCACTGTTCTGAGAACACCAATAACTTGTGAAACTTGAAAATGTTCTTCTTTTTTGTCTATTTCCTTTTCTCAGTAATGACTTCCTGACAGATACGCATCCTTTCAGACTCATAGTGTTAAGTGGTCTTCTCACAGTGGAGGAGGGGATAGAAAGACCTGCAGATCTGAAGCAAGAGTGGAGCTTGATTTTCTCCTCTGTCTCAAAGATGAAAGCTTTAAGTGCTGTTTATCTGATAGTGACAGTTTTAGTAGTCTCCAGATCTTCCACAGTTTTTAAGAGACCCACTTTCTCTATATCTTTCAATAATGTTTTGAACTCCCGACTTGGAAACTCCTGTTTTTTTACTTATTTACCTTTGACTTTGTCTTTTCTTATGCAAGAGCGTCTTATATCTTCTCCAAACAAATCTCTGGAAAAATTAATAACTTGTATTTCATAGTCATTTTTGCTAGAAATTAAATAAATGGTCTCAGACTTTTTCACAATACTAAACTATTTTTTTTAGAAAGTAATGCTTATCATTTACGCCAATGTTACTAAATCTAAAAAAAAAAACCCAATTTGTACTGACTGGATGACTGTAAACCAAAGTGACAGCACACTGAATTTCAGAGAAGAGTTTTATGCATAATACTTAAATAGATACAAACACAATATAAGGCTGCATTTCACATCTGAAGGAAGGCGAAGACAAAACATTTGTCACAAGTAATATAGGTAACATGGTAATAGCTTTCCCTCTGCACAATCCATTAAAAACAAATGGATTCATTATACATGATTATGAAGGATGCGCTGAGATCTGCAAAGCACCAAAGATGCCTAAAGGATGTTTATGTGAGACTTGGAGACAAGCTCATGATTGACTGCCCTATCCCCTTGACTCAAAAGAGTGTCCTTGGGTGGGGCTGTGTTCTTTGTGATTTATGTTTTGTGCAAAGGTGTTTTGACTTTTACTCTGTATAGCTACAGACTTACAGGAGGGCCCCTGAGAATGAAGAGAGAGGATCCTTTCAATGCCAGAAACTTGTAGTTTTGAATCTGGTTGGCATCACTCCCATGAAGGTGCTCACAGACCCAACCCATATGGATGATCTGCACAGAAAAACATTCACAAGCTGAAAATCAATTGCCCTGAAACTGCAGAAATTCTCTCAGCTGAGAGAGTTTCTCACGCTGAGCACAGCACACATCGGCAGGATGTTTTTTTTTCCCCCACACCAGTCATGGCCTGCTTGTGAGTAAATCTGCAATATTTCTGTTTTCAGTTGCTTAAGTAATTGTGACGATGCAGATATAAGCATGAAATAATAACTTGTCACAGGATGGTAGAAACAAATGGCTTTCTTCTCCTCTTGGCATTCTAGGTTACAATGACACAAAACAGTATTGACAATAAAACAGTACTGACAAAAGGCACCTACACATTTGATAGGACTTGATGTGATATGACACATCTGTCAACTGTGCCTTTTAGCCCACAGATGGTGGGTATGGCTAGAAAGAGCACAACAAACTACAAACGGTGCAAGTACTGTTAATGTTGTATAAATACAAATATGTTTTGCTCCCTGTAAATGTATATATGACATAGCCCAATAATGGTGAATGGGCTAATTTGCAAAACAGTTTAAAAAGAACATGTAAAGTACATACTCTCCAATAAACTCTGCAATAAACATGAAAACCTACCTGCTCATCAGGAGAATAGAATTTGTTTGCTGTTTTTATCTGAAACAAAACAAGAGAGTCATTTAACATCTATTATTCTTTAGTTATGAATAAGAACATAAGCTTTTTTAAAAAAAAAAAAACACACAGGCCATATTTTTGAGAGGGATTTTTCCATAAAAACTGCCACACAGAATGTATCGTTACATGCTAAAACAGAGACTGGCAGCAAAAGAAGTCTACTGGTGATGGTGTGCAGCAGTGTTTAGCCAAACAGCTAACCTTTCAGCTAAGTTCACTACCTTACAAGTGATTCTTGGCGTACTACGCTTAAGCATATAGAGATATTGCTATGCTCAGACTGACCAGGTGAAAGGGCTATTAGATGTTTGCAAAATATTCCCATATATTTTAAAATTCCACAATAGATAGCTGAGGTTCATGTGTTTTATTTACAAATAAAAATGATTTGTTTAATATTCAAAAAAGTTGAGAACAACTGTCTACAATGCTTTTGCTTTGTGAACGTCAGAGACCACCCTTCATTTCTTAATTTCCAGTCAAAACAGCCATTAAATACTAGTTATTCATTTTTCAGCATCAGGAAACATATCTTTAACATAAAATTACACAATATAACAACATTTTTCAACATTTAGTGTGTCTACCATTTGCATTTATTACAGCTTATATTATTTTGGGCTTGCATTCCGTTTTTCAAAGACATCTGCAAGGACAGTTTTACACACCTCCATAGTAAAGTCTTAAAATTTAGTTACATTTTCTGCTTTTCACGATCCAAATAATCCCAAACACATCCGATTTGCTCTTTTTTTCTCTTATTTTCTTTTGACTTTCACCTTCATTATGTCAATGGATTATTTTAAATCTAATCTCTTCAGAAATATCTCCTGAAAAACAAATAACTTGTACTACATGGCAGTCCTGACTGGAAATTAAATAAAAGAAGGGTGGCCTTTTGAACAGTAGACCAATGATTAGCGTGATCACATGAGTATAGGTGGGCTTGGAAGAACACAGCGTCAGCCTGCAGTGCACCTGCCGCACAAGGAGCTTAAGGGTCAAAGGGTACAAACCATCTGTCTGAGAGTGATGCTATCCACTGACCTGTTTCATGCTTGTCATAAGTACCAGACAGGCCATAGGGCTGTGTTTCTGGATATAGATAAAATGTAGCAGTGGACTAAAGTACTCTTAAAGATGATTATCTATCCAAAGTGTCATCGTTGAGAGCTATACCTGTGTCTGGAAAATCAGCCCTTAATTACAACCACGTGTTCCATGCATACAAGTGCAATCAGAGAGACTGTCTCTGCAACTAGGACTTTGTCATTTCTTTTATTCCCACTCTCTGTTTAATATGCATGCATCCTACGGTAAAGCAACAAAATTTCTGCTCTAGTGTTCTGACGATGTGCTGTAAAGGTAAGGCTGCTTTGAGTTCAGCTATAAAAAAGGCCAGGGGTGGAATTTGATTTTTTTGCAAAAGAAAACTAAAAAACACAGCAATTAATTCTGGTGAGCAGGAGAAAGGGTTTTTCCCATCATAAAATGCAGGAATGTTTTTGCAGATTCGTTAAATCTTATTTGACCTTTCAACAATTTTACAACATTCAAATCTTCCACTGCAAAATCTGACAATTTCACCCTGGGCTGCTTCTCTGTTAATGAGCCACTGTGTTGAAAAAATGACTGACAGTATATTAATGAAGCGCTGAATCAGAGCCAAGGCTGACTTCTCATGTAATGACATCCTTGTCAGAGAAAATGCAGGTCAGGACCTGTCAAATAACATCCTTCTAAACACCCCTACTCGTCAGTGCCAAGCCATGTGTCACACAGTCTATTTATGGGTTATAGGTCACCACAATAAAAGTCAGAGTTCCGTTTCCCACTCTCACATACAATCAGTTCTTAATTGAACATTTAGCAATCAGTCTCTGTATCCATAATTAGCTGACGTAAGGGCAGTAATTGCGTGTAAACCAGGCAGCTGCGTGGCAGTAAATCAGAGCATGTTTGAGCTCGGCTATAGAAAAGGCCCACTGGATCATCAGTGCACTAATTAAGATGCTGCACAGGAAATGAGATCATTAGGCAATATTCTTGCAGGATTTTTGAACATTGCAACAGGAGAATTGGGCATGAGGATACAAGATTCTGGATACAGGGTAGAAATTTTCATTTTAATATGCAATGGAACAGTGCATTAGTGGAACTGTCAGTGCTTGAAGTAAAAGAGTATTACATGAAATTGACCATGATGCAGAGAACACAGCTGAAATTCTGGGCTTTTCATTATTATTGTCAGATACTCATACTTCCTGTGGCTATGCTTCAGCTCAAACAGAATAATGGGCTGCTTTTACCTCACCTCTCTGCCGCAATCGACAATTTCTCCATCACCATCCTCTGCTGTGAATACGCCAGTGGGTGGAAAATGAGCATTAGGTGTAATTGTCTTATTTCCGTTAGCTTCACCTAGCTGAGCTTCCAGTGTCTAACAGTGTTTTCGGAATGCAAATATTCACGGGGCAGTCAGCATCTTATAAACTCACACACTCATCAGTGCTAGGCATGACAGACAATACTCACACTCTCCTGGGTCAGATCATTGATATTGGTTGATATTGCTTGAAGCCAATCTGTGCTTTCGGCTGCAGTGCAAAACTGTAGAACATTGGTGCATACTCCATCTAAGGCGAATACTTCAAAACTATTTGACCTGATTGAAGGAGAGGGAGGGAGGGAGGGGAGAGAGAGAGAGAGAGGAGATACTGAATGCATTGATATTAAAAAGCATAGAAAAATTCATTGCCTTCAGAAGAGCAGTTCTCTGTTGATACCATGGTAATCAATTTTTTACAGCAATACAGCCGTTTTCTGCTCTTACAGATGTGTCAACAAATAAATAAGACTTTATACACCGTGTCGATATATATATATAAAATAATAATTAGCAGAACATACACATTTCTTCTGAGTAAAATGCTGTTATCAGGGATTCTTTTCATGTGAACATCCTTTATTAATCATAGTTTTCACAAACAGAAAAAAAATAGTCATGCATGTATGCGGTTACTTCATTGTCATGCAGTTTGTTTTTGTTTCCATGTGAGGTAGTTATTGATACCAGTTTAAGGCTATGGAATAGATTCATAAAAAGAAAAACGTGACACGGTAGCCGCTTGTCATCAATTGTATCTAATGGGATGTTTTTGACATTTAATTTCAGTGTGTGGTTGGACTACGGCACAGATGAATTACCTTTTGATGTGGTGGACTGAGTATTTAATGACAGCTATCCGTTGTGTTCAACCGAATGTGACATGACTGTGACTACAGTGGCAAAACATATCTGGATGATGGTTGAGCAATTGCATTCATCATGATGGTCTCCAAGACCTCAAGGCACAGCTCTCAAAACTAATGTCTGTATTATTTTAAAATAATGAAACAGAAGACGGGAAAAAGAAAAACAGACTCTGAATCAAACCTGCTGACCAAATGAACTCCCAATTCCTTTTAATTGCTGTATTAAGTGACAGGGTAATAACTGTTAACTAAAACTACAATCCCAATTCCAAAAAAGTTGGGATGTTGTGTAAAATGTAAATAAATGTAAATAAAATCAAAATGCAATGATTTGAAAATCTCATAGACCCATATGTTATCCACAACAGAACACAGAACACATATCAAACATTTTAACATTTAATGAAAAATACTGATTCATTTAGAACTTGATGGCAGCAACGCATCTTAAAAAAGTTGGGACAGGGCCATGTCTACCATTGTGTAGCATCCCCTCTTTTTTTTAACAACAGTCTGTAAATGTCTGGTATGTGAGGAGATCATTTGCTGGAGTATTGGGAGAGGAATGTTGTCCAATTCTTGTCTGATGTAGGATTCCAGATGTTCAACAGTCCTGGGTCTTTTTTTTATTTCAGGATGTGCCAAATGTTTTCTATTGGTGAAAGGTCTGGACTGCTGGCAGGCCAGTTCAGCACCCAGACTCTTCTTCTGCGAAGCCATGCTGTTATGGATGCAGTATGTGGTTTAGCATTGTCTTGCTGAAATATGCAAGGTCTTCACTGAAAGAGATGTTGTCTGGTTGGGAGCATATGCTGTTCTAAAACCTCTATATACTGTTCACCATTGATAGTGCCTTTCCAGATGTTCAAGCTGCCCATGCCATAAGCACTAATGCAACTCCATACCATCAGAGGTAGGCTTTTGAACTGTGTGCTGATAAGTTGGATCTCCTTACGAATCTGCAGGACACGGCGTCCGTGGTTTCCAAAAAGAATTTAAAATTTTGATTCATCTGACCACAGAACAGTTTCTGGACCGTGTTGACATATGGCTTCTTCTTTGCATGATACAGCTTTATCTTGCATTTGTGGAAGGTATGTTTTTCACTTTTCTGCACTTTTCTGATATAAAGTCAGCTTAGACTGATGATAACAATGTTAACAGCAAAATAACAGCACTGCACGCAAAAAAAACATTCAAGCAAAAACTGCACACAACATGAACACTGCATACTGGACAGGAAAGGCGCTAATTTAGCTACAACTTTTGTATTATTCTAATTTTAACCGACAGTTAAACTTGCCTCTGTGGATTCATGACGTGGCGACACATACAGCATGATAGGAGTAACTGAAAACTGAAAACTGTAAACGAATGGAATTATCAAACAAATCCAGTGAGAACACAGATTAACTACTCATAATTGCATTTAGCAGGAATGCCAATGCTATCACAATAGCAGTAAATGTAGATTTACTTGATTTAATTGAACACTAAACTATTTACTAAACATTTTATGTATTTTATGTCTACTACTACTACTGCTACTAATACGACTACTACTGGTACTACTACTACTGCTACTATTGCTATAGTAATAACAATAATTAACGGTAGCGGTTATAGTAGTAGTCGTAGTAGTTGTGGAAACAGAACAGCTAATAAACACTGAATAAGACACATTTTAGTTTAAAATGTTAGGTAGATGAATTTTCCTTGCATTTTTTTCAACTATGGAGAAGGCCGCCTGGTTAGTGGTGATAATCCGAGGGTGATGTCAGTTTGAAATTTATATTTCTCTAGTAAAGGTGGACTTCATCACAATATAGCACTGATATTTTTTGTATATGTAAAGCTCACTCCCAGCAATATGTATCATGAAAAAAATGTGAAGTTGGTTTTGTTGTGTTTTGAAATGAAACACTTCATTTATTTCTAAGTCTAAATAAATAACTGTTCCGTAAACAAAAACTATTGTCAACAAAACTCGTTAAGAATCATCAGTCTCTGGAATTCGGAATTGCCGTTCATACAACGATATATGAACATGACGAGGAAGACAGGTAAGTACGGCTAAGTCAACACAGTATAATACAATTGGGGTAGCACTTTGTTTTCGATGTTGCTGTCTAGAGTACCATCATTTCAATTAATGCAGGTCATGTGCACAGTACAACTATTCCCTGCTTGGCCTGGTTCTGATAGAAATTGCCTGGAGAATGTAATGTTCTGCTTGAACTACCAGCAGACTGCCGCCAAGTCCTCTGAAACCAAGAAACTGTCTGTGTGAGTGACAGAACACAATAAAAAATCCATTAGTCTGGAGTAGTGCATTTTCACTGGGCCTAGGCATACATTGCGAAAGGGCTCTAACAGAGAGACAAAGAATAACAGAATGAGTGGAAACAAATAAGATGAGGAGGAAAGGGGTGGAAAGGCAAAAGAATTCAGGTCTAAAAAGGGTGATGTGAATGCAGGCTCTCCAGGGAGGCAGGCTCACAAAGGTGTTTTGAAATGATAAAATCAATGAATCTCTCTTTCTGGGGATATGATACAGTCTGGGAATGAGCGTATGATGCATAATCTAAAGAAAACTTGTATAGTTAAAGTTTAGTTAAGGTATCCAAGACCAAGCCTAGTCTGAGACTAATAGCTATTTTCAAAGGAGAATCTGCACAAATGTTAGAATGTAAATCAAACTAAATAAATAAATAAATAAATAAATAAATAAATAAATAAGTCCTATTTTCCTTCCAATACCCTGCATGTCCTCACCGCCATAAACGTCTTTTAAAATACATTTTAGGCCAAGACCTTATCTCAAAACTATTCTAAAACAATGGGCTTCTTGAGCATCAGGTAATGTATTCATAACCATTTTGTGTAATAACTTTATGTGATGTAGCTTTTGGAGGCATTAAACACTTCGGATGTCTGGATCCTATCACCACCACTGCGAACAATTCTAACCTGGCAATTCTCTCTAAAATGGAGCATTTCACATCAAACCCCACTGAATGGATTTGTTTACATCTTAATGACCGAATAATGCAGAAATCTGGAAAAATCAGTGGAATTCTCCTTTAAGATAGCTGGCATTTAAAGCACCAAGTGCAGAGGTGCCTGGAGCAAAGCAATAATAAATCAATTCCTTTCAGAGTGAGGTCTAATCAAATTACACTATGATAAAATATATCCACTCTGAGGCATCCTTCCCCATTATGAATAAAGCATAAGTGATATACTTTATGATCTTTAAACTCCAATGCAGTGATTTTATATATTTATTTTTCTCTTTAATTGATTTGCTATGCTGCTTATTGCAAGGACAACTGGGTCCAAAACAATACATGATATTTCCCCACAATCCAAGGCCAGTATACTAAAGTTAGAACTACTTCTCATCAACCCCTGTGACTTAGTGTCCCTCTATCGGCGATGTGCATCAGTGACCTTTTCAGACGCTGCATGCTGCTGCATAGATATTGGACTTAACATCCTCTCACGTAAATGAAAAATGCTTACAAAACCAACAGCCAGCCAGGTTGTGGCACACTTTGGGGCTGGTATTGCATCACAGTGGATTACCTTAATTTATCGCTTCCAGCTTTGTGTCTAGAGACTCGGGCCATGGACAGGGGGAGGGAGACGGCATCCAGCCAGCGCTTCTCGTACTTTGGTTCATTAGCCGAGGGTGAGGAGGGCGAAGACGGAGCCTAGATGGAATAAATGAGAGAGAGAGAGAAATGAGGAGAGAGAGACACAGTGAGAGGCAGAGAGAGAAAGAGTGTGAGAGGAGGAGAGGACAAGTATCTCATCGTAGCCTCTCTACGCTGTGCTTTGATCAGCGTGCAGGCGGCCCAACAACAACTGGGTCTCATATTTCAGTAGTATCTGCAGCCCTTTAAGTTGCGAAGCTGCATGCTGCCTACCCACCCACAGATAATAACTTTGGCTCATTAGAACACCATCATCCTTGAGTATTTAATAAATGAATAAGGATTTGATTGAAAACCAGGGGGGTGCTTTATATGAAAGCGTGATACTCTTTCACGGATATGCAAACAGCATGGGAACTTCTGAGCCTTTTAAGATATACAAGGGATGAAAGGCTGAAGCAAATTAGTGTTTGCAGACTATTCATGTAAGTCTTTAAAACAGCCTAGAAACTACGATAGCCAAAATCCTGTCCTAGAACTGGATCCAAGGCTCAGAAACATTAAAGGACTGAGATAAAACACTGATTCTATCATGAGTCATGCTACAACAGTTCAGATTTGTGAACTGAGCTAATGCAATGATGAACATGCTTTGCAGATTTGCATGATCCTGATCCAAATCTCACTGGATTTTACATACATACATACATACATACATACATAATCTAAACCGCTTATCCTTCTGGGTCGCGGTGGGGTACTGGATTTTACTAAAACAGTAATTGTGCTTGTATGATACTTTCCTGCAAACATGTTCTAGGACACCTTGTTTACATCTTTTTATGCATTTTTTCAGTCAGGTATCTGTTAAAACAGCCAAGAAACTCTTGTGGCAGAGTAAAATCGGCTCTGTTGTATAGAGACCTCAAGAGCTTCACAGTCTTTTAACTTGACCCAGAAAAGCTCAGATTGTCTAGTCCACAAATTATACCCTCCACAGATTACACGTCCCTGCTTCAGTGCCAAACAGCAGTAGCGGAAAGAGGACTGAAAAGCTGTACTGGAAGTATTTTTACTTCAGGGAGCATTTACTTAGAAAGTAATAAAAAAAACCTTGCAGAAACTGCCTGAACGAGAGCAAAAAGTACATTGTTCTACAAATCTTAAATAAGAGTGTTTATGGTATTTACTGTCATTTAAATACACTGAAAACTGCCTTCAGAAACTGGTTGAAAACAGGGTGTAAGGCCAGATACGCTGATGAGCAAAACCGTGAATAAAATGTACCGTATCGATAACTCGACAGGGTTCAGATGTCAGTTTGCATTATGATAATGTGTATTTTAAATGTTCTGTTTGAAAACATCAGTCTCCTTTAGACTGTGCTAAAATTTGATGATGAAAAGACCAGCAGAAACGTGTCTAAAATCACTTGGAAAATATTGCTACATCAACTCCCATTAAAAAAGAAGAACATCTTTTCCTTCTCCTGTAAAATTGCCATTTTAGAGATACAACTGGTAGAAATTGGACTACAGAAAGAACCTTAGAATGACTATCTAGTATTTTCAAGAGGGAATATTATTTTATTATATTTATAATAATACAGACTCAACAATGCTTGTTTTCAAAACATTACCAAAACAGCAATAATCAGTACTAAATAAGTGCCCATTTTACATAAAATACAACTGTCCTTGTATAAATGTCTTCTGTAAAAACATTTATACAAATCCACCCATTTAGCCTACAGTAGTTAAGCCTCGCCCATTCATATTAAAGTTATAAGGAGTGTTTCAGCCTGGACTGCACAATACAAGGTAGCCAGTCACAGCAGATATCATTTACCTATATCTGTCTTGAAGGCATAGTAACAAAAAACAGCCTGTTTTATTCAAAGGGATAAAGAGAGTTTCGAAAATGGTTGTGTAAAAATTAATTATGATGTTTTTGGTTCATAAACCCACACATATGTTATAAGTTGATCTTAGAGGAAAAATAAAAGGAAAGAAAACTGTAGGATGTAAGCTCTATATGTACATAACTCAATCTTGACAAAAATGTCAGAAAGAAGCTTATAATTATTTGAAATTTAATGAAATTAGCCCATGGTACATGACTAATATAATCGATAGTAACAGTCCTACATGTCATTAAAACTTTTCATGACATTTCCCGACCAATAAACAATAATCACTAGCGTGCTACACTTATATACTTTACATTTAACAGTGAAAAATTTCCAATAGCTCTGTGAATCCATAATCTGGGCTGCAGGCTGCATTACTTCTGCATAAAAATGTAAATAGGTATTCATTTGATCTGCAACAAGATTATTCGAGATCACATGAGGTAGATGACTGAACAATTGAACAGAAATAACAGTTTAGATCATATAACCAGCACTCAAAGCTACAAGGTCTTTGCATTACTGTAGTTATTTCAGCTGAAAAGGGAGGTATGAATAACTACCTAGCACAGAATGCTTAGAAGGACTTCAGAAGAGTCAAATCGTGTGCTTGCAATCAAATCAAAAGTTTGGTGCCACTGCCAATTAGGCCTATGTCTGAGGCGCTTTCTCAAGCAAGATGCTCTCTTCTGCACTGTTTATGCACTCCAAGGCTGGATAATTAAAGTTGATTTGACTTTCATGTTGTGCTATGCTAGAGAGAGTCTGAGATGACAAGGAATAAAATATTGTCAGCGTGTCAAGATGGATTATGGTGACAGAATGTCTGTTTGCTACTGAGGACCTTGCCAAACGCCAGCACAGCTGACATTGTTGTCCTTCATATTAGTCTCCCTGCCATACCTCGAGATATTTCTGAGGCAATGAGAGGTGCGACACTAATTATTGGAAGGCATGTAAATGAATCAATGTTCACCCGCGGGTGCAATGAAAGCAAAACACTGTCAATCAACTCAATGTCGGAGGAGCCTAGAGGGGACGACAAGCTCTGCGAATTCTAATCACCCGCAGGGAAGGAAACGCCAAGAATATAGACAGATAAAAAAAGCTCTCATTTAGAGAACACAAGGAGGCACACTTTTTGTTGACTCAGCAATTAGGCAAGCTCATGTTTTAGCATTTTAGCTCATCTGTGGCTTCCAACTGAGAAAGGATGAGAGAGAAAGCAAAAGAGAGAAAGAGAGCGCGTCAATAAAAGAAACACACTCAACTGTTTTCCCTCCATGTCTGGTAATTGGATGTAGTGGCTGCCACTCAATGTTTAATAATGAAGCAGCCTAGATTGTAGATGGTTTGTTTGCTCATTTGTTTTCCATGAAAAAGAAACAATCCCTTCACTCCTCTTAGCCTGTCATGGAGCAGAGCATATTTCATTCAGAGGACTTCATTAAAACGAACCCCATCCAGCCTTTCGAGGGCATCGACGTCTGTAAAGGAGAGAGCCGATGATTGAGCTGATTAACACACACTCACAACAGTGTCAAGAGCGCCCATGTCTCACGGAACAATTGTTGTCCTCAGCAATTACAGAGCATCTCATTCAAGATGCATGTTAATTCATGTGATTCCGACTAACACGATTAAACTCTATTAAAAAATACAAAAGAATGGTTTGATTAAAAATCTACTTTTTTCACTTAAACACAATTGTAGTTAATCAGCCACTACATAATTTGTGTCCAAATTTTCTTTTTTAGTTTTGCAATGGTGCTACGAGGCTTATTTTGCTCACAGTCAATAGTCACTCAATACTTTCCATAATTCCATTCTCAAAACTTTTTTCAACCTAATCAAACTGCATTCAGGTCTTCAGTATGGACTTGTGGATGTGGTTTCGAGAACAGTATAATTCACTGGGAGCTATGAAAATAAACAAAACTTAACAGTGTAGTTAAACTCAGCAGACAGTCACTTCAGACAACAGCAGCGTTGTGCCAAATTTCAACGCACCCACAGAAGCCATGTCACACATTCGTATGGACATTTGATTAGACTTGTGATTTTTGTTTCCATTCACAAACATAACTTTTCAATTAGAGAACTGAAATGTGAAGATTAACAGTTTATACAAATAAAGAACAGAAACTGTGAATGTAATCTGTGTCTATATGGCTTGGAGTTTGGCACAATATCTGTTGTCTGTAGTCTCGTAGTTCCAGTGTTAAACTAAAGAGGCAAAATTGGTACACCAAACATGTTTGATCTACTGCACTCTGAGTTAAGAAGAAATTTGTGTAAATTTGATTTTTTTTTTTACCAAACCATTATTTTATACCTAATTAAAAATAAATCACTGATTACATTTTACCTTCTCAATGAATTGGCAAGTTTCATGATGGTAATGCATTTTTAAATTATATCTTACAGTAAACATTTTGTAAAGTCTTTTTAAAGACTTCCTCATTGATCTAATTAAATATTGTGGGTAACATTTTATTTGGATGGTCCACTGTAGATGCTTTGTAGATGCTCAGCATATCTTTAAGTAGCATTCAACTAAATATCTATTAAATACAACCTAACTTGAAGTTTAGTGTGGAAGATTCTATCAAAACTATTCTTTAAACTAAACCTAATCCTCACCCTAACCTCAAGGCAAAACCTAAACCTTCACCTAAACCTTAATGTTGTTGATTGTATTGATTGTATTGTAACTATTACCAGAAATACTGCTTATAATTTAAGCATCTGTTTATCATCTATAGGGGACCATCCCAATAAAGCATGACCATATAGTGAAATCAATTAGTAGTCTAATAAACATAATTGATTATGACAGCCCTACAGAATGACAGCCTTTTAAAAACACTGACAGAAGGACCCTGACGAATGTTTGTTCATGAAGCGTTCCAGATCTTTGGTGCATAAAAAATAAATCGCTGCCTCCCCACTCTTTTTCATACATGAATAAGAGAAAGGTTAGCACTAGATGATCTTAAAGCATGATATGGAACATAATCTATCAGGCACTCAGAAATGTATGAAGGTGCTAAACCATTAAGCATTAGATATATGTAGTAGTAGTAAAACAAATAGTAAAATGTTATAGTTGATTCTAAGGGTAATAGACAGCCAGTTGAGTGATGCTAAAACTGGTCTAATATGATCTTCCTTGTCCACGTTAATATTCTTGCTGCTGCATTTTGCACAAGTTGTAGTTTGTTTGTTGTACTTGTAGGAAGTCCTATGAACAAAGCATTACAGTAGTCAAGTCGAGAAAAAACATAAGCATGGATCAATTTCTTAGCATCTTTCAGACAGAGAAGGCTGAACTCATGCTGTATTCCTTAAATGATAAAAAGCAGTTTTAGTTGTATTATTAATATGTTGTTTAAAGGTTAAATCAGAGTCTAGAGTTACGCCAAGATTCCTAACTTCTTTTTTATTTGTAGAGCCAGATTTCCAAGTCTTTCATACAGCATTTTCCTCTTTGCATCAACACCAATTATAATTATTTCTAATTATAATTATTATTAGAAATATATTTTTTTCTAATTAAGGCAAAATTAACTTTTAAAAATGTGCTATTTATCTAGCTAACAATGCTGGACAGATATATTATGAGCTTGTCTACTGCAGTGACATCATCTGGTGCTACAGATATATACAGTTGTGTGTCATCGGCATAACTATAAAAATTTATGCCATGCTTCTTAATTATCTCACCCAGTGGCAAAATATACAAAGAAAATGAAAGTGGACCAAGTACAGAGCCCTGTGGGACACCACCTAGAATATCATAATTATCTGAGATATGTTCACATATACTTACAAAGTACTGTCTTCCTGTTAAATGTGTAAAAAACACAATTGATTCAGAAGAGTTCTAACGTCCACAGTATCAAATACAGAGGTTAAATCCAGAAGCATAAGTACAGAGACATCACCTACATTAGCATTTATTCTCAGATTATTCATTACTTTCACTAATGTTGTTTCAGTGCTGTAATTTGCTCTAAAGCCAGACTGAAATTTTTCATGGATAATGTGCTCATTTAAGAAATCATTAAGCTGTGAAAAGGCTACTTTTTCAATTATTTTACTCAAAAACATATGCAATACTACTCATCTGGAGAAAACCTCTGGTGCTTTGGTGGAACAGACGCTGTGGCCACTGCATGTTGACCTTGGCACTGCACGCTCTGTTTGGTAGAGAGCTCCCTAATAGGCTGTGTCAGCTACCTGACCTATCTGAGAGGGAGCAGGCCACATGCAACCCTATGACCTGCTGTCTTGTTATTGGTTGGTTCAGTACATGATTAGGTCAATCCCGCCCTTCCGAGCACAGCCAGAGCACACGCTGAACTCCATCTACTACACAGACGAAATTAATAATTAACTAACAGAGTTTGGGCTGTTTTTGCCTACAGTGTCAGAAAAAAGTGCACTGGAGGTACATTTTTATTCATCAAGGTACCAACATTGTAAATGTACTTTCAAAGGTACTGTGGTTTTAAGGTCCAACTGTGTCCCTTCAATACATTTTTCCTCAGGCAAATGGTACATATGTGTACCTTTCATAACCTAATGTTTTTTTTTAGAACAAAAAAAATAGAATGGACAATGGTATAGTCATGTTCCCAAACTAAAGGTCCTGGAAACTCACCCTTGAGGGTACTTCCCCAGTGACAAGAGGGATGCCACCCCTAGACAGTCTAGTACTTTCTGAGAGTGTATGGAAAAAAAGTGGTGAGGTTTTTGCCACTACCACAGCCTGTAGTAAACAAAAATGCTCCAGTGCAGATATGCTTTATTCTAAGTATATTTTCACACTGAATGTTATTGAGACTTCTAAAAAAAAAAGAAAAATGAGATCATTAAGTAGTTACTAAATGGAAGAAGCAGGCAAATCTTACTGTATACATGCCACAAGCAAACTAACTTCTCTGCACATTTAATAGATATCATTATGTTACATGATAAGCAAGATTACTACAATGACTATCCACTCTTCAACACTATGCTATAACATCAGCTACTCAAATTTTAACCTAAACCAAAGATGTAGCCAAAGTCACTTAATTCATCATAACTCAAAAAGTTAGCTGGGTTGCGCAGGGTATTGTAGCATTGACAGAAGAAGAAACACAGGGGCAGCCATGATCTGCTGCAAGAAGTGCTGTTTATTGAACACAGCCACACACTTCTTCCCGATGGTGACCTCCTCTCACACATAAAACCCACAACGCCTGACACTAAAAAAACACAAACAACATGTACACACAACCTAAACTAACAGCTAACAACATTAAACAACACAAAGTCCCTTTGTGGGGGGGTACTAACATATGAGTCCTACTAACCCCCCAAAACAATGCCATTGCCAACTGACCCCCTGAATGATGAGGTTGTTTAGCAATTAATCAAAATATGAATAATGCTATATACCTGCTACAAGCAAGTTGACACTCATGCACAATGAAATTACATCATATGAAAGTAAGTCTTCTATTAAATTTAACACTATTATTATTAAATTTAAACACTAAATTATTTATTTATTAAATTTAAACATTATTTTATATTACTATTATATACCAACACCAGCTACTCAAGCTGTACTCTACTACTGCCAAAGTATCTCAACTACCACATTTGACAAAGCCTGCTGGTTTGTGTTTCTCGTACAGTATACCAACTTAGATGTGGAGTTACTAATACAGGCATGACACTGACGCCCTATGGTTCATACAGATGCCAATGGAAAACCACTAAATGACATCACATCCTTAGAGATTTCTTAATTTAACTGTGTAATGTGACATCAAGACATAAAGGATGTGTCTGATCCCATGCTACATCAGCAAGAAAAGACCCCTTCACCAGCAGCCTCTAGATTACACTGTTCCAAGGTACTGTATGTGTGCCAATTCTTTTCTCACCTCAGCAAGCCAATGAAATCTCATTCACACCTCTTAACACTGGGACAGATGTTTTAAATTCATGTTTGTAACACTGGCCAATCACAGCACAGGGTTTTCACTACTATACACGGAAGCCACAACAGAAGTTTCAAAGTTATAAATAGAACACAAGCCCAAACAGCAAAGACAGTAATTCCTATTGACTATCAAGCCTGACCCAATGTGCTTCTAGTCAACTTAAGGTTCTCTGCCTGACAATGCTATATTTACAACCTGATTCTGTCATTCAGTCAGCTTTCAACTGCTGTGAATGAGATCCATTACATAGGAATAATGTTTCAGCTGACACAATACTACACTACTATCTGTAGGAAGCTGTGTATAAAGAGAGATGCACTTACTGTGTTGCTCGAGTTCCCATTTAAATGTAAACCACTGTCAAAAAGAGGAGAAGATGCTCTGCTACTTTGATCACTGGATGGTCCTGGAGAGCCTAAAAAACATGACAGCTTGTTAAATATACTACTACAATATTGTAACAATGTCTAGCTTCACTACTGTGCCTGGCTGTGTTTACTAAAACACTGACGACGACTGGACAAGTCACAAAGCTTCTTTACATAATACATGAATAAAAAAAGGTTATATGCATTTTAAAAGGCATTTAGTCACTAGTGAAACAGAACAATCCAGTAAAATGCCATTATACAGCACCAGCATTACATTTCACGGAATGGTCTTAGCTTTATAGTGCTTTAAAACTTTGTTGTAGCCCCCTGCAGAGCTTTGCCTTGTGAAGATGCGCTGCAAGCAGCGCTTTGAGAGCTCACCTAATGGGAGCTTTAAAAAGGCTGGTGCCTCCCTGAGGTACCTCACAGTGATGGTAACTTCATCTCCAGCAGTTCGTAGGAGATGAACCTGAATAGGGAAGGAGAAAGAGAGAGAGAGAAGCACTGAAAGGGAGGGATATAGAGGCAGAGATCCTCTTAACATTGCAGGACAGTCTACATGATGAACAGATAAGATGATATCGTTAAAAAAGGAGCTTGCAAACGCATAAAATGACTACTTCACACTTAATTGACTAACATTTGAATTACAATCAAATGTAATCAAAATGTAAGCGCACAGCAGAGTTCAAGCTAACTTCCATGAATAATTACAAAGAGTTCTGTAACCTCAGCCGGGTTTTCATGTGATTGTAAGAGGCTGGCTAACTGCCGCTCAGACAAGTAATTACCCTCTCAGTGTCTGCTAGCTTCAAATTGCATCATCTGCTACGCATCAGGATTTAAAACCACAGTCCAAACATGAGAAAAAAGTCAGTGCTGAAGTAATTTTTGCTTTTCCATTTTCTAAACAGCTGTTTAATACTTTTCAAATACCCTGGTACATTTTGTCCCTTTAACAGAACTGGTTCAGTACATGATTATATCTGCTACATGCCTTTGATCATATAATTATAACCATAAACAGAGGAATTACTACATTTTTGAAGTCAATTTTTTCCTCTCTGATCAACTTGAAGTATTCGTAAAGCATTTCCACAGAGGGCTGACACCAAATTAAATTGGGTGTTTTCCCAGAAACACCCCTGTGGAGCCTGTTCCCTGTTTTGACATGCTTAAGCACAACGTATGGCATTATTTAGGTCATGCTTTGAAAAAAAAAAGAGAAAAACCTTAAAATGAATCCACTCTTGATTGAACAGGGTTAAAACATGGTTGACAATATGCTTGGCATCTCATCATGCTTTGGACATATTATATTAAAATGCATTATTAAAAGAAAGCCCAGATTAACATTTGTCCCCGTAAAGTAGCCTTAGTTGTAGTGTCTGCTGAAACCCTTTCTTAGAGGAGTTCTATCAAGAAAGGGTCTCTAAATCTTGACTCTGAAATGGAACTATTTAAAGTACCCTATCATCTTTTCATTACAACTTCAAGACATGTCAATGACACTGCACAGAGAGTTTTAGTCTATAAAATCTAACTGTATAATAAGGGAAATAGAGATAGCAGGATGTAATCATGTTGAACAATCATTATGACTTCTGCAGCACTCACTGGAATGTCAAGCAGGTCAAAAATACAAGCAGATAGCAGTGTTAACTGAAGCAAATCAATATTCACAATCCAAAAACAGGATAAGGTTTAAACCAGAAAAACACTATATACTACAACTCTGTATTAAGCACTGCTACCAAAACGAACCATTATCATTGTAATAAACCAAAACCAAATTTAACATTTCAGGTGTTTTGGGAACAGCATACACTTATTAAATAGTAAATAATACACTGTAATCATCTATTCACTGTAACGCATTACCTCAAGGTTTGATCACCACTTTTTAAATAAAAAGCATTTTGGATGTTAATTCTATTATAACTCAAGGCCACACAGCTTTCTCAGTCATTTTAGAATCATCTACAGCTCTGTTCATTATTTTGGAGACATGTGAAATGTCATATTTTTATACTTTTATACCTGCAACCAAATCTGCAACCAAACTTTTGAATTTTGATTCCAAACTTTTGAATGATATTGTAACTTTGTACATTGACTCGTGTGAATGTTTACAACTTTACCAGTTGTGGGACCAAGCTGGTTACATAATTCGATGACAATTATTTCACACAAGCCAGGTAAAAAAGTAGTAAATAAAGACCCAAATCTCTTCCTGTGGCTTACGATTGTGCCTCACATGGTTTCCTTCATTGTTGAGCTTAGAATAAGTTTAATCTAACCGTGTCTCTTCACAACCATACTATCACCCACAATGATCATATGATTCCCTCAGTATCTGTCCCTCAAATATCAGTGGTCGCTTTTGTCGCTGAGAAATTGTTACTGTTCAGACAGCTTGGCTTTGTCAGGTAGTGGTTTCTGTGAGTAAGATCATTAATCATGTCTTTTGACTTCCTGGATGTAAGAACGCAGCTGTTTGGAGTGAGTGAGTGAGTGAGTGAGAGAGAGAGAGTGAAAGAGTGAGTGAGTGAGTGAGTGAGAGAGAGAGAGAGAGAGAGAGAGAGAATCATCGGAGTATCACAGCCCTCCGAAAGTGTCTGCTCATTCTCACTAGGGCCTGCGTGTGATGAATCTACTCCCTATCGATTTGTTATGGTTGAGGTCCAGGAAGAAAAAAAGAGAAACATTTGTTAGAAATAAAAGGACTGCATGCGCTTCAATGAGACATCTGCTGCACCTTTGATCAATGCTACATCACTGCCATTTCAACACTGCAGGCAGGATAAATGGAACAATTGATGAGCAAATACTCACAACTTCTTCGTGTGTGCACTTCTCCACATTAATGCCATTGACCTGCACAAGACAAGAGTTCTTATGAGAAATTGTTTTCATAGAAAACTGAGTTCTTTTATACACTGTCGCTGTCATGAGTGGAAAGGATGCAACAAATGGCATTCTATCAAAATGTGCTCCAGAAATCAGTAGTCAGGAAGTTAATATGAATAACTGTAACTAACATACTCAAATTGTATTACTTTACTCATTCATTCTGCTGTACTGTACAAATGCAATTACATCTGTTGAATGCAAAAGTTTGTGCGGCTGAATTACATATTTTGTTGATCTTTTGTTCATTTTTGAAGTAAAATAAACAGCAAATTATTTATTTTTTCCCACAAATTTTAATGTTATGATTAACTTTACATCTGAACTGAGAAATAAAATTGTGATTGTGGCTTTGCAAAAGTGGACTAAATCAGTACTCTGTAACATCTCCTTTGGCAGATTTCACAGCTTGCAGACACTTTTTGTAGCCAGTTAGGAGTCTTTCTAAACCACTAAATGACAATCTTCACCCACTCTTACTTGCAGAACAGTTCTGCAATATTCACTGGCTGCTTTGCAAGCACAGCATGTTTAAGATCTACTCACAGATTTTCAATGATGTTTATGTCAAGGGACTGTGAGGGCCATTCAAAAAATTTCAGCTTGTGTTTCTCGAAGTAGTGATAGTAGATTTTGTCAAATTTACTTTTAGAATTTGCTGATATTTAGTGGAATCCATTATTCCATCTCCCTGTGCAATGTTTCCTCTGTCACTGGCTGCCACACAACCCCAAAGCAAAAGAGATCCACCTCTATGCTTAACAATCAGCACGGTGTTCTTTTCATCAAATGCTGCTTCTTCTTTTCTCCAAACATTTCTTTGGTGATCCTGGCCAAAGTGTACAATTTTTCTCTGCTGTCATATAGGGGTTTTGCTGTGCCTTTTTGGCCAACATACAAGTAGTTCTATCGGAGAGTCTTCTTAGTCTTCCAGGTCTTGCCTTGACTTCCACAGTTCCTCTTAACTACCGTTCCTTAATGACATTTCAGACATTCCAAGAAATTCAGAAATTCCAAGCTAGAATCGCCATGATACCTTTTTAAAGCCTTCCCTGCTTTGTAGACATCAATTAGCTTAATTTTTTATGTCTTCAGCCAGATGCTAAGGAAAACATGTTTGCTCTGTGTTAGAAAAAGGTCTGAAAAGTCAGGCTTTATTATATCATTACAATTACTATTTTAAGTTCATCAAATATAAAGGAACTGTGCATTGAAAAATAGTTTGCTGAACAGCTTGTGTGTACTTTTTTTCAACTCAAAAAATAACAAAATATAGTATTTGGCCTGCATGCTGCAAACTGTAAATACATACATACATACATACATACATCATCTAAACCACTTATCCTTCTGGGTCGCGGTGGGGTGCTGGAGCCTATCCCAGCTGTCATTGGGCGAAAGGCATTGGCGCCCAATGACTGTAAATACATATATAATTAAATAGTTTGAGACACATTTATATATTTTTACATTCAATTTACAATCTGTATTGACAGCTTCTAGTCTGCACTTATTTTTATTTGTTTGAATGTCAACCAATGACAAACAAGTATAATTTTTGGTGTTTTGTTTTTTTTATTTCAGGCCCTGAGACAGTATAAAGCAGCTTTATTTTCCCCCCACCATGCTTCACAGCCGGGACGACGATCTAATGTTGGTACGCAGGGTTTTGTTTCTGCAAATGTAATGCTGTTTACATTTATCAAAAATGTGTACCTTTGGAACTTTGTTTCAGTAGAACTGAGGAGCATCCATGTGAGTCATGAACACAGTTGTTATCAAATGCAGGAGATGCCTTAGCTGTAGCCCTAGGGTTCTTTGTCACTTCTGCTGTGTGCCCTTGCCCTGATCTTTGAAGGACATCCACTTTCACGGAGAGTACTAATGGTGCAGGATTTTTTCATATATATTTATATGGCAAGAAAGGTCAAAGTTGCACCTGAACAGACTGGAACAGCTTTATCCAATTATAACCTTAGAATATCTGTATAAAATATAGTACATTTTAGTTTAGTTTAATATTCATATCCAACTCAAGGTAAGTACCACAATCAATGTGTCACAATCTTCCAATCAGCCCTTTTTTCCTACATTATTTCAATCTAAACACTTTATTTTTTTCTGAGTACTTTTTTTTGCTCTGTACCTGTTTGTACTGTATTTTAATACATAATCCTATTAGGCTTCCAAACTCAAATCCAGCAAAACTTCAGTCTTCTTGATAAATGTGCCACAGCATGGTAAAGCGAGGATAGCTGAACTTACACTAAAAGGTCACTAATATATATAGGTCTCTCTTCAGCAATAGCACAAGAAGCTTTGTTTATTGTAGAGAGCTAAATGTCTACCCGTCCCATCTATCAGCAGAAAACAGTCCAATGAAATTAGTCTAGGGGAAAATAGGACACCGTTCTAAATTAGAAGATGAAAGGTATAACATTTCATTACGTTTCTTCTTTTCCATTTGAGACACTTGTGGTAACAAGGCCCAAAAAATGATTACGCTTTTTTAAATGCCTCATTATAGCTATTCTTCAGATTCGTATAATGAGATCAAAGGTTAAACCAGCAGTCAACCTGGAGAAAATGAATCAGAGGAAGACATCATTAGAATGCAGAGAGCACATTGCTCTGACATGCACCTATGGCCCTGGGCAGTGTGAGGAATAAGAGTGAGCTAATGCTCACTGCACTAACCTGTAACACGGCATCACCGATAAACAGCATTCCTGTCTGATCCGCTGTAGGCCAGACACACAGAGTCAAAGGTTAACAGAAACATTGGAATATAATTACTCATTTCATATGTGCTAATGTGATAGAAATGGCAATCAGCAATGGCAGCTGATGAATCCCACCATAAAGCCCTAAGCAATGTGCTAGACAAGACGGAATTTAATCCAAATTTCACACAAATCTGGAATTTAGTTCATTTTATCGTGACTGACAAATACAATGGGACTTTATTAGCTTTCCGAACACTGTCATGCGGCTCTGAAAGTTAGCGTGAATTAAAAAGAGCCAAACTGTCTCAGAGGCATAGCTAAGCTGGAGATGAGAGAGGCTAATAATCTTTTACTGCAAGTTATAAAACCTAACCAAAATATAATCAAACCATTATGAAACGGGTTTCCAAAACCCACACCAAGCCTCTGCTATGAGTTTCCAAATGTAACAGCCTCCACACTCTGCACTGACATGTTTGTATTACTGCAACAGAACATATGGCTCCACGCCTGCTTAGGGAAAGCTCCCGTCATTAGTTTTTGCTGAGATACTGCAGATGTAATGTCTGATGCTATGGGCAATCGTTTCACACCTTTCTTCATCCTCTTTCTTTTGATTGATGAGTCTGTACCGCAGCTCTCTCAGTCACTCTACAGGATTTTTCTTGCTGTTTTACAGAGCCAGAGAAGCCTGAAGTTCATGTATGATATAGGTCTGCACCCAACCTACCATTAATGGAAGCAGAAATTTCAAACTATTGATTGTATCTGCTCATGAGAGAAAGTCGGCTCAGGGAGCCACTAGAAAAACCATCAGCACTGTGTCATTTCTGGCATGAGAGAACTAATATGGTAGCCATTGTGTAGAACACTTCAAATAAAAAAAGCTGTTCTCACAGTCTTGCTCAGACACATACACATACTCACTCACATTTACCCACAGAAGACCATTTGTAATGGATGCTGTTCCCGTTCTCCCCTGGAAAAGAACCTATTAATGGACTAGAAATTTAGAAGTTCTGTTGCATGCTTATATGAAGCCTTTCATTTTTCATGGTTCAGAGGCGGCATAAGAGCCACAACTCAGTGCTATCCTAGAGCTTCTGCACACTTGGGATAAGCAAACCAGCACGGGTGACGGCCTCTAATTACACGCTTTCAAACGGACTGCCATTACAGATCAAGTGGATTTTGGCACGGCGCTGTGGACAGTCTAAATTACAAACTTAAAAAGAGTTAATCGCAGTTGATAGTTGTGAGAGAGTAGAGTATACTCCTTGCTTGAGCCTCAACTAATTTAGTTGTGCAGTAATTGGGAGGAAAACTCGATAGTGCCTCACCTACTTGATCTTTGAAAATCTTCGAAATGACCACAGGCACTTTATGCTCAGCTCCTCCCTGAAATAAATAAAAGTCCATCAATGTGATGTAGTTGTACTTCTACCGCCTACTAATTACAGAAGCCACACTTCATAACTTAGAGCACCATCCAGCTCTATTGCCTCATCAAAGTTTCTTCTGGATGGTGTAATGAGCCTTAATCTCTACTACAAAGCTCTCTTTGATCCCTAAAACAGATTCATATTGAACAATCATCCTTCTTGTCTGTGGTAAAGGGTGATCATCTTAATACATAAGGATGCTCAGTAAAGTTCCTTGAAATGACTTGATGTATTTTAAGAAAGCAGACAAAATAAACCTACTTTGATACTCAGACCAAGGCCTCCAGTTGCCTGTCTTCGGAGTACAACAGTTCTGTGCTTTAAAAAATGGGAATTTAGTTGGTAAAATTATTTAGGCATCAGGTTCATCAGGATGACATGTTCGACAATGACAACACTGATAACTTGGCATGCACATCCTGATTACATATTTATTCAGTACCAGCCCAAACATGATGATATCTGTGAGAAAATGTACATAATGCGTTCCACTGTGCAAAAGCAGTACCAGGGTACTGAGGAAAGGCCAAGTGATGTAAACTGTGAAAGAAAAAGTGTCTCACTCTTCCAAACTATGCATTAGAATGTGCCGCTTGACTGGGATATCAAATGTAATGAAAAATATTCTAATGCCTCTCCTTTTGCTGATCCTCTGCAATCTGTCAGTAGCACAGCAACTCTCCCACAACACTGCACTGGTACTGCACACAAGGCCAAAAAAATGTTGATGTATGTTCAGCTCTTAACAACCATCTAAAGAAGCTAGGGCATCAGTGAAATTTAATCCTTTTTTGAGAATAAAGCTTTAGTACTTACGTTTAAATGATGTGCACCACCGCCTATGCAGACCACATCTTGTTTCTGTATGGTCAACATTTCTTTTGTTAACTTTAAACGGATGTCGTAGGTATTATTGGTGTCTTCGTCATACAGTAGGGCCAGTCCAGTTTTTGTCTGCAAAACAGAGAGGGAAAATGCTGCGTCAGTTGAATGATTTGGGATTAGCGTTAGTCAGTGTGCTGCAAATAAAGAGTTTTTACATTTATTAAAGCCCCTCTCAACACTCTAAATTGTATTAGTCTCAATAGCTGCTGATCCAGCATGTTCCAGTGGAAGTATTTATCAGCTTTCAAATGAAAACAAAGGATATTGAACGGCCTAAACGTTCCAGCTGACTCTGAAATCTATCTTAATTACCAAGAATGCTGTTTAAAAATAAGAAAAGCATCAAGGCGCAAACATATTTAGAATTTTTGACTTTGTTGACAAGCCCGTTTTTAGGTGCAGAGAACAAAAAGCATTTATTTATTCTTCCACTATAATACTAGATGAAAAGCACAGTCCAGAGGACTGATCCTACCCTTCTGCTGAGAGACTTGTCTACTTCAAGGGGTTAATTGAAAATGTGCTAAAGAAAACTTGCTTTCAGGTCTGTACAACTTTGAAACGTTGTTTCAGGAAAATAAGGCACAAAGGACAGATAACACGAAGCTTTACAGGCTGAGTTAATTTAGTTACACTCAGAAATTAATCCCAAGAGCACATTCCTGTAGCTGTTAAATTGAAAAATATTCTTCAGAACGTGAGTGAAATATAAACAGGTCTGTAATGATTGTGAACGAATAAAATGGAAGCAAGAAGATTTCCCATCCTGGTTCCATCTACTTTTCGAATGGGAATTCAGGAAGCAGAGTGTCAAAAGCAATCTAAGCACAACTGCTTGTGCCTCACTGCTTAATTTATAGAGATCCTTGCTGTCAGCAATTCCATCCTCCTCTATACTGACCTTGCTATGACAAAAACAGAGCATAAAAAGAAAAAATAAAGACACACTCAGAGATGAATGTGTCACAAATCAGACATTGCTTTAATTATGGTCACATTTGCTGCTCCCTGTGAGAGTGACACTGCTGATTCTTGTAGCCACAACTAGATCTACAGCCACTTTGTCCGGGCCTAGTTCTCTTGCCGGCACCGCGAGCATTTCTCCCGTGAGACACAGAGATTTAGGTCAAGTGACTCCCCCTCTAGTTCCTGAGGGATAGGATAATTAATCAAAGTTTTGAGTCATGGTCTGACTCTATGAGAATACCGGTACAGTATGCACTTGGGGATCACCACTGGGCTCTGCATGTCTGCCTCCTGGGATTCAAACTGCACAGCTAGAGTGGCAAAGACAGGAGCACATTACTGTAAGTCTCTGTGAGGCTAATAATAAACTACACTGTAGTATGAAGTTCACTGCTGGTCTGCTGACCCATGTGAATGTCACAACCAAAAAATGTTGGCTAATTAATGCTGGCTAATTAAATACTGGATTTCCTTGAGGAGAGGTCTGGCAATAGTTAAGCTAACAAACTGTTACCACTTCTGTATGTTACATTAGCACAAAGCACAGACAAATAACAAGCCAAATTCTGAATATTATTGGAGAAGCCTGTTAGCCTGTCAGCTGTCTGCTGAGATGTTCAGCCTATTCTGAATTACACAGTTTTTTTTTACTTCATATACACACAATTTGTATCAGCAAAAAATAATTCTGTTTCATTTACATGTAATATGTAGCTACAAACAAATGCGCATCAGTGAGATCCTGGTGGTGTAGTTTCCTCTTTTTCAGTCATGCGCAAAAGTGACTTGAATGCTAACAGCTCCCCACTTGTAGAGAATCTTCAGCCTGCCAAATAAGGCTTTATAAAGACCAGCAGATATCCTTATTATCATTTAAATTGCAAATGAATCTCTAAGCCGTTTCAATGAGAAAGTAAACGTAATAGATCAATTTTAATTGAGTATTAGATTTTAATCAAGTAATCATGACAGACCTACATGAATTTCAAAGTGTCTGGGATGTGTTTTACCATACCAACTAATACAAATATACCCACTTCAGTACTTATAGTACAGCATTTAACAAGCTCTGGACGGAGTTTTTGGCTAGAGAGCTTGTAGCTCTTTGCCAAGCTTGATATATCTTCTGTTTCACTTTAAAGGTTATAAAGACAGTGCAGAATCAGGAGTAGCCCAAGAGAAAGGGCCTTAATGCATAAAATCACTGCTTAAGCACACTGAACAGTGTTTTCCATGCTGCAAATCGCAACAGCTTTGCAATGCCTCACAGGAAACATGGCAGCTGATGAGGAGTGGATGTGGTAAACTCAACCAAGCGGGAAGTGCCATGTACCTACTGATATTTTCTCTTTCTGCATTTTTTCTGCAGGGTACTTCTTTCTGAAGGACAGCGTGATTTCAGCACAAAAATACGCAAAATGAAAGTCTTTATTTGAATATACCTAAATGCTCTGCAACCTGCTTCAAATAATTAAAACCACACACTGCTCTTTGATTTATACAGGGAAGATTGCCACAGCATCTTCTCAGAGAATCTGGGCACTGGCTTGCCTCAATCAAAGCAATTTTAGAAGGAGACTGGAGGTCAACTGCTGACTGGAGATCAGACCTGATAATGTTACTCTCCTCCAGGGCTGGTTCTCTCACACTGTTAGCCAAGAATATCATCTTTCTCCACAGCTAGGACAAGTGAAAAACAGCTTTTATTACATCCTTAAACATCCAAAACATCATTTAAAGGGAAACACAGTCTGTGTTAGGTGCATCAGACCTATTACAGTAGTTTGTTTCTTGACTTTTCACATATCAAAGACATATAGTCCCTCTAAGCTGCAAAGTGTAAATCTGCTGAATCTATATTCCAGAACTGTGCCCTGTGCACCAATTCTGATAGTCTGGAAGACGGAAAAGCACTGCATGGGGACAAATCATATGGACTTGATGGCCGCCATGAAGCTCAAGGCTATAATGAGTTTAATGGATTTTTTTCAGCAAACTCCAGCAGGGATTCCCACAGTCATGGGGAGGACAGGTACCCATTCTCAGCCTAAAATGCTTCTTCCTGCTCTAATCTTGTCAGAAACAAACTGTAATGGCAGGGGTTTTCATTCACAACCCAACACCTAAAACACTACCAGCGTCTACAGTACAGGGACAAAGCAAAGTAACTGCTGGTGAAGTGACTGAACTAATGACATAAATAGCTGAACAGACCAAGGTCACTCAAAAACATTACAGTCTTAACATCATTTTTAAAGATGTAGATTATTGCAGTCATCATTCTACTGTCTAACAGTGATATTCAAGGTAAAATAAGAAACCTACCCTTGCTTAATTTTGCCTGTGCAAGGCAAAGATGGCAGATGTGTCATATCAGTACAAAAACCATTTGTAAATTAATTTTTAACTAAATACAGTATACGATAACAGAAAAGCATTAACTGCTTCTTTTCCACTGTCGAACCAAATGGTTCTCAGGGCCGTACTTTGTGGACTAATGAGACCGGTTATGGTTTCTTTTTCTATCTGTTGCCACTACATCAGTACCAGGAAATACTGAAGAAAACTACACAAAAGATTGGTTAACAGGCTAATAGCTACACACAGCACCCACCACAAAACACATTCGATATCATCTGTCACTCCAACACCAGTCTCTCGGCATGCTCTCAGATTCTTTATACTCTAAACAGGTGTTAATTGAGCATCAGGTACTGAAACTGAGCCTCTACTTTGGTGGGTAGCACTTGCAGGCGGCTAACTATGTTAGCATTAGTGAGCAGAGCACAGCTAAAACACCACAAAACAATTCTGTTTTTTTACCTTTCTGTCACTTCAACACCAGACATTTGTGTGATCTCAGATGTCTTTATCCTTTAAATGGGTGTTTTTAAGCATCGGTTCACTGGAGCCTTATGTTAGCTTAGCCTCGCACAGCTTAAAATACTACAGAACAGGTTTGATTTTGGCTTTCTGTCACTCGAACACCAATCAGTCGATATTGCGTCTTGTTGTCATATATTTTTACCATCTATACATCTGACAGCAGAGCGCAGTTAGTGGAATCAAATCTGTACTGGGGTTTTGAATCTCATTAACTAAACTAAGTTAGCTAGAAGAGAGGAGCCAGCTGGCATTAGCTTTGCCAGGAGGCTAACGCTCCAAACACCACAGAACACGTTTAATTTCGGCTTTCTGTCCCTCTAATACCAGCCACTTGACTTCATCTAAACTTGCGTCAGTAGATCTTTTGTTAGTCAGAATCGAACCTGTTTTGTGGTAAGCAGAGCTGCAGAGCTAGCAACATGGCAACTAAGCTAATGTTAACTGGCTACTCTCTCCTGGTTAGCAGCACTACGTCATTACGTCATCCCACTAAATGGTTCTGTGGCCCCAAGGACAGCTGGCAAACCGTGTCGACAAAAACTTGCTAAGTCTGGTTTTTAAGCGCTCCGTGTCAAACAGTGTCCATGTGGAAATGCCACTGGATTGGTTGCCCTCAGAACCATTTAGCCCTGCAGTGGAAAAGAGGCCAATGATTTGCTGTGAGATCATTTGTAGCATTTTCTGTTTACTCAAAAAAAGTCATAATTGAATAAGAAACATCTAACCTTCTTTTGTCATAGGCACAACCTAATGATATTTTAGTTGGACATTCTATTCAAAATTTTATGAACCTGATAAAGACAAATGACTTCTTCACCAGTGTCATCTTCATCTACGCCATTTCCTTTACAATCATTCTCATTTTCTTTAAAAATATCTCAACATTCAGGAGAGAAAGCTTAAAATGCGAGGGTGTGCATTAAAATTCATACCTGTCCTGGATCAAAATGGAAATGAAAAGGCAAAGATGGAGTGGGGAGGAATAATGAAGGAAGGATGTGGGCCCTTTTATTGGGTCAGTAAACAAATCAGGACAGCATTAATACTGTACCACCCAGCTGATCTCAAGAATAATTGCAGGATCATTTGGAAGCTGAGATTGTATTATGGTTGTCTGTATGAGATAGTGATGTTAAAAGCCACTGAGGAGGATCAGCATAAGCCAGTGAAATGGCACACCTAATGATCTTCCGTGTGCATACTTAGCACTACTGGATGGGGCCCTGGTAAAACACATGGTGAATTGACTGTATGATTTCAAAAAAAACAAAAAAACAAACAAATACATACATACAAACATAAATAAGACATACAAGAAGATAACTTTGAAATGAAATATTGTGAGCATTTATTCCTGTCCTTTTTTATCAGAAGGTTAACAGTCACTACATTTATGGATATAAAGCGGCTAGCAATCATCACAAGACCACAGATTATCAAACCCCCCAACTCCCAAAGACAACAGCAAGATATGTACAGAAATCAGTCTGTTTGGTAATGTCAGCTAGCCACTGCCGGAGATGAGATAAACTATAAAGCAGTCATTTTAAGTGAAACTGTATAGAGTAATAACTTCAAAACTCCCATCATTACCATGCATTGGGCTTTATCGCAAGGGCACCAGCAAGCAATAGGAAACTTTATCTATTTATTCTGGTATGTAAAGATAGGCAGAAGGTTTTATTTTCGTAATTCCTCAAGGGAACCCAAACGTGCAGTCCATGCATCTGCCAACTTGTGAATCTAAATGATTCATGTCTGCAAGCAGCTTCAATTCCAGTTCATGCTGAACTACATCTATTACTGTGGGCATTTCATTCAGGTGATGTTTAGGTAAATGTAATTCATTATTTGTGTAGATGGAAAATGCAGTAGAGGTAAAATTATGGCTAAATGACAACATATTGACAAAATATCCCACAGTTCATTCATCATGCAATATTTTGTGGGGGCATGTATGATATGAATTGGATTTTGCTATTAATAAAATGTGGGTTACTGACATACATCATCGTCTCTACAGTTTACAATGGAAGGCAGCAATACATTTCGACCTGTTAAACGTAAGGAATAAAGGCTTTTTTTCTAAAGGTATAAGGAATCCAGTAGAGCATACAAAGCACTGGTATCAGAACGACGGCTGGAGAATACTGCCTGAGCGTGCTCTGTTCTGTTTTAAGGAGAACCAGGCAGAAGTCTCACACTTAAGAAGAACTAATATACTTATGTATGCAACCAAAATCCTCATGTTACCAACTATAAGAATTAGAGCTGAGATGATAAGCAACTCAATTAATCGATAAATCGGGCCAAAAATACTGATGGTGATTTTTTTTTTCATTATTTAAAACTATAGTTACACACATGACTGTTTCTGTTTGTGTCAGACAGGGGTATCAAAGCGTATCAAAGCGGTATTTCAAAACGTACACGTTAATATAATTCATCGAAGCTCCTAGTTGCCCCTGTAGTTCACGAATTTTAATGTTCATACCACTATGTTGAAACACTTATGGTGTTTTTTATTTAACTTATTTTTTAGCAGAATGGGCTGTTGATTGGTGTCAAGTCAAGTCAAGTCAAGAGTGTCTGTGTCTTTGAGTCGCAACGGCTAAAAGAAAAATGATAACTTAGTTGCAGTAAGTACTCGTTGGAATTATTTCTTCCTCTGAGTCTTCTTCTCAAATTCAAAGTGTTAAAAAACAGTGCATCGGACTTGATGTGAAGGTTTCAGTCCATTAAATCCATAAAAAGAATCCAAAGACAAAACGTTTTGAGTGAAGAATTTATTAATGAAGTTTTCAATAATTATCAGTAAATCAAAAAGTGGCTCCAGCCCCAATAAAAGCAGTACAATGTCATACTTTCAACCCAATATTCCAAGTACCAAGGGTGTAATGATTTCTACACAGTATTTAAAAATCTAAAAAAAAAAAACATCTGAAACAGTGTATCAAATTCTGAAACCCCTGTTTCTGTTCTGAGGGTCTCTTATTTTGTGTCTTTTGAGGAAACGACTGTCAATTATCAAAATGAGGCATCTGGGTGCATCCTATTAAAGTAATGTGTATGTGTGGAGTGGAGTGAGGGCTTCTGCACTGCATGTATCCACTAGTTCAAATAACTGGGTGACTCCTGATATCGCTTGTAAATTCTAGGGGTTTTAATTTTTGGGCTTTGCCTTGTTACAGAGCCAAACTAATCTTTACCTCTGAATCAAAAATGATCTTGAGCTTGAAAACATTGTTACACAACCAACTAAGAACACTCATGACCATACTCATATTTCCACAAGATTTGCGTGTCCCTTTGAGCATCTGTTTGGGGGGGATTATTGGGTCCTGTGCCTGACATTACAAATGGCTGCAGAGAAATTCTGCTTGCTATGTTTTTCCACAGAAAGACTCTTTTACTCTGGGAGTAGAATTTGCCTTTGCAAATACAGACTTTTGGGCAAAGGTTTTTTTCCGCTAAATCTGCATTTCAAACAGCATGACACAGAACACATAAGCAGCATGGAAATCAAACACAAACGTAAATTCGAAAGTAGCTAGTTGCTCATGGGTATTCAAACATCAAGTCATATCACTGAAGAGCAAGTGATCAAAAAATAGATTAATTAATGTTCACTGTTCAAAAGCTGTCAGGCAAGACCTTCAATAAATGTGTTTTTCTGATAGATATGCTGGGGTGTTTCAGCCACAATGGCCAAAAAATGACAAAGCCATCTTTCAAACAAGACAGCTATAAACGTGGCCTGGATTTTAAAGAATGATGTGACAGGAATCCATTAATTACAGCCTCCCAGTACTACAAGCACAAATCAGATTCATTTTAAACTGAAAAGTCATGTACAGAAGAAGCTGCAGCAACATCAAATTGGTCATTAATTGTTGACAGCCAATGCAGATCTTCTGAGGCTTGTCAATGCTTGTGCAAAAATGCTGTCCTGGCCAAAAAGCATCTAATCTGAGCCACGGGTACACTGAAATAACCTGAAACCCACACATTCATAAGTGCCGACCACTGCCTGCCATCTGAGTTTCCCTTGAGCTGCAGCACCTCCAGCATGCGCTATTTAAGGCTTCTAACATCATAGCTCCTGAGAGGGAAGCTAGAGGATGTAGAGAAATCCTGATTGCATATCTAAGCATGTACATATAAAGATGGGGCCTTGTAGGGACCCAAACCCCTACTCTTTGCCCTTCTTATTCCAACAGAGGCTGTCGCATTCCTCTTCAATCATCAGTCGGTAATCAGAGGGCATCTTTTTCAATCACACATTCATTCACAGGATGAAAACTTCTGCAGCATCTCACCTCCCCTCCTGAGTTCTGTGTCTGATTGGCAGAAAAAATATGCTGTAGTCTTCTCACATCCCACTCCAATGGTCATCATGGTTTAACTGTTCTGACCTTCAGTGTTATACGGGTTTAGGCAGGAGTGCCAGACTCCAGTCCTGGTGAGCCACAGCGCTGTAAAGTTTAGATCTTCTTTTGAGAGCCCACAATTATTAAGATACAGGCCCACTTTGCCCATAAATTATGTTGTATTATCTCCATAATGGCGCACTGTGCTTGGACCCCAAAAATCGCTATTTGCAATGTAAATTATAGTCGGCAGATAAGCTCTCATAGCGGTTATGATATTCAACAGACATTTCAACAAAAATGAAATGTTAGCTGGCTTTCTTGGGTGCACACAAATGGTAACTTACACATAGTAACCTTTTGTGACCACTGATCGAAAGCTATCGAAGAAAGAAATCCGAACACGCAAAAATGAAGGAAAACACTCACAAAATGTGGCTCTCTTTTCACATCTCCAAAACGTAATCTTAATCATAAAATGAAATACTGTATCTGTGGGTTAGCAGAATAATGATTTATGGTGAGTGGCATAATCATTAAAAATGGCAAAAAATTGGGACAGGGTTATGTTTGCCACTGTGTTATGTCACCTTTCCTTGTTCAATGTTCTGTAATAGTTTGGGAACTAAGGACACTAATTGTTGTAGTTGTGAAAGTGGATTTTCTTTTCATTCTTGCTTGATAACACTTCAGCTGCTCAGCAGTCCAAGGTCTCCATTGTCGTGTGCTGTGCTTATTACATTTTCAAAGGGAGACAAGTCCGTGCTGCAGGCACGCCAGTCTGCACTCTCTTACTACAAACAACACATCCAGAACGTGGCTTGGGATTGTCTTGCTGAAACATTCAGGGACATCCCTGAAAAAGACATAGTCTTGATGGCAACATATGTTGCTCTAAAATGCATATGTACCCCTCAGCATTAATAGTAGCTTCACAGATGTGCAAGTTACCACCCACACCACTAATGTATCCCCCATGCCATGACAGATGCTGGCTTTTGAACTTTCCCATCTGAGGGATCTCTGAATCTGTGGATTCTCTAAATCTTTTGATGATATTCTGCACTATAGAAGGTGAAATAAATAAAAGCCTTGCAAACAGTCACTGATAAACATACATAAACTTCATAAACTACCGATGCATTTTGATGCCTTTTTAGCAAAGGGGTGAGCCTCTACCCATCTTCACTCACAAAGGACTCACTCATAAAGGATGTTCCTTTCATACCAAGCCTTATTGCATCACCTGCTTTAGATGTTTTGTAATGTTTCAAGACTTAAATTGCCCCATCACAAGTTTTTTGTAATGTGTTGCAGACATCAGTTTCAGAATGAGTATATATTTACAAAAATAATTAAGTTCAAAAGGCAAAACATTAAACATCTGGTGTTTATACTATTTTCATTTAAATACAGGTCAATTTGAATTTAAAAACCACCGCTTTCTGTTTTTATTTGCATTTTTCTTACTCTCACAACTTTTTTTGGAATTGGGTTTGTACTAGATCAAATAAGCCTACTTTCAAAAGAGAGGAAAATTCAAACTGTCCATCAAGTGTCCATGAAACTGTTTAAACATTGTCTCTTCTATGGTATTTAGACTTATAATATTGTCGAACTTATTCAGTCTGCATTTCCTTGTTTTTGGTAACTTTGGCCAAGGCTATAAACAGTTATTGTGCATTAATGGAAAGAGGAGGAACTTGACCTTTTTTTCAGTCCTGCCTCTTAAAATGAGCACACCTTAAAATCACTTACCTAGCATTAACCTTTATCTAAGTACCAAAAAAGAAATTACGTACAACAGTTTTATACAGACATCAAAAGGACAAATAAGAGGACATGGTTTTCCACCTTACAGGAAACACTCGCCACTAGCCCACGAGTAAAAGCTGAAAAAGAGCACACTTAGGCTACTTCTCAAGCGGCCGTCTAAGCACAGCTCTGCTTTTCAGAAATACCTCGGAGACTGTCCTGTGAATGGTGAGAATAGAAATATTCCATACACTGTCACACATCATCTCTCTGAACGGGAATGTGGGAACCACAACAATCACACAAACAGTGAAATGATACTGCACTGTAAAATGACGTAGCTTATTTTTGTCAATTCAAGATTCAGATTCCTGATATGTCTTGTGTTTCAGGCAGTCCTCTGTCTATAAGGAGGTCTTTCCAAATAGATTTCAGTATTGTTTATATATATATATATATATATATATATATATATATATATATATATATATATTTTGCACAAATTATTCAAATTCCAGCCAGAGGTATTATATGCTGGAGGTTTCTCTCTCTCTCAAATATGAATTTGTACAAATCTGACACAGACAGCTGTTATGACAAGGAAACCCTTGCATTGTCATAAAATACTCATTTAGTGCTGGCACATTCAAACGTCAGAAGAAACAAAGCAGAGAAGAATTCACATCCTGTGGTAAAATGTCTTGTTTAACGTCTTCTATTACAAAACTGCAGTTTTAGTCTTTACCTTAAACATTTGCTGCTTGGAGGGTGAAACTTGAGACCCTAATTACTTTTTTCTGAATATTATTTCGGCGTTAAACAAGAAAATACTCACAATCAATCACCTCAGGCATTAGCTAACTAGGTTAACAAAGTTAGGTAAGCTAACCTAGCTACCTATACGGAATAAATATGAGGGGCAGTTAACATTTCAATAATTTCCCTTTTGGCATGCTTCAGTTAAAACAAAATAGCCTCTCTTGTTTAGATTCTTATAGTGGCATTACATGTCCCCTAAATAAACGACATTTTTTCAAACGTGTAGTTTCAAGAATAGTAGCGTTAGTCTTTGCTCACCCATGTTGGTACTAAAAGGCTAGCAGGTCGCTCTAACAGATCGGGTTGATGTTTGCCGGCCACGTTCATTTCCCATGCAGCCGCTGGCTTAGTCCGCTGGAGTCAAACACACTTTGCTCAGTCATTTATCCAGTATTACCCGGTTAACGAGGTTCACCGTGGTCGTCTTTCCGTGCACTGCAGAAGAAAGAGAAACCCGAGCATCTCCCGCTCATCCCGTTCAGAGAGAGGAATTCAGTCGTACAAACGGCTAACTTGTCAGGTTAAAAAAATGGAAAAAAACGTCAAGCTACACGGTACACTAAGGTTACTTGAACGGTGCCAGCTTTTTTGGACATCCACCAGAAGTGATTTAGTAAAATACACGGGAAAAATTATTTAAAAGAAACATAGTACACGTAACAGATGAAGTTTCGACCGTCCCTCCGAATCCGTTAAACCGCTGTCTTAAGTTGTCGACGCCGTTCCGTTCTAAGGCAAGCGGGCTGATGTACGTTATTTTTACCCCACCCGTTTTCCAGACAGTCCGCCTCCTGCGCTTGCTTATTGGCCACACCTTTCCCGCGTCGGGCGCTAGGATTGGTTTGTAGTTCATCCTCGCAAGCACTCCGCAGAACCGGATTGGCCGATTTAGAGGGCTGCTTTTGAGCCTGAACTGCTAGCCAATCCCAAGCGCATGAGGCAGGTTTTGCCTGAATACGGGTTCACTGCATGTTGCCTTCTCCACCTGCTGCCTGTTTGCTACGGCAACGGTTTAACCGTTAAGCGCCTGCCTGCTGAAACTGTTAGCCACGACGCGGTTATCCAGTGGCTCTGTCGTGTGAAGTGGATCCTTTGGTTTGAGGCACTAAGAATAATTCAGAGGGGAAGGAAATGAAATAGAATAGTATAGTCTACTGTTCAAAAGCTTTATGTTCTTTATATCCCATGTACGGCGTTTTTGGGATGCCTATGAACGAGCAAAGATGATCATAAGTACTGCTAGAGGGCACTAGCAACCTCTTCTGTGTCTTCACCTCGGCGCTGTGCAAGGATTCTCAAGTGACCTACATTATAATACACTAAGGAGATGTCTGCCATCGGCCACAGACGTTATTCTGTTTGTCCTGTGTTACTTAAATGAAGGGCTGCAGAAGTGAAGTCAAGCATTTTCTGCCGTTTATACATAGATACATTTTACACAGAATGCCCTACGTAGATGGTAATTGATTATGGCCCATAACATATAGCAAACATATTGCCTGCTTCTAAACTGTTCTGATGTTGAACCTTCTTTCTTCATAATTTGATTACTGCTTTGCTTAGTGTTAACCGTTATAGAGGATACTGTTTCACTTCTGATAAGGCTAGCAGGCTTGTAGGTGAAAGCTGAAAATTTAATGGGCCTCTTTTTCTCCTGCCTTTCACAAGTCTGAGATGCTGTAAGCCACATGCTGCATGGTGAAAGAGTGTTTCGACGCCTTACTTGTGCTTTCCTACTGTGATGCTACATGCGGGGTGATGAGATGTGGGAGGTAAAGCGTGGCTGGCTGGGCACGGGGCCAACTACAGATCCAGCAGCTTGGCTCCAGAAAGAGTTGGTCACCGTTGCTCAAATGGCCTTGCTGATAAACATTCATTTCACACAGGGACCCTGACAGAAGGGCCTCTAAGAACAACAGGGGCTCAACTTTGGCAAGGGGAAAAGGAGGGGGGTCCAACATTCGCGCCACCCACGTCCTGGTGTGCTCAGCAGAATGCAGCATGACAAAGCAGTTAGCCAAGGTAGTAGGAGACACCTTCCTATGGGCCTGTGAGGCAGCTTTGTTCACCTCCTCTGCGATGGTTTGTTATTCCTCGCGTGTCAGGATGTGGGTCACCCTGGAGAAATTTCACATTTTCAAGGAAAGCTGCATCAACAACTTAGCATCAAAGCATAATTTCTCCTCTCACTTCCCCATACTTGCTTCAAACTAATTTAAACCGATCAAGATACTTTACATACATAAAAAACCTCCTGGAGAGGGAGATTTTTCAACAATTGGCCATTAACTGCTTTGTATAGATTATTTATGTATGTTTAACAGCGTTCGAGCAACACTACACTGCTCTGAAATACTAGCAGTACTGCATGTAATTAACTTAGTGTATTTCAATTCAAGTGCTTATTAATCCAGATTAGTACTTGGCATTTTTTTTTGTCAACAAAATCATTTGAATATATTAATATGTGCTGGGGAGCTATAATTGTTTTGAAATATGCATGAGTCACAATGCTTGTTACTCTGTGGAGGGCAGATGATATCAGGAATTTTACCTCAATTAACAGATGCACAAGTGCCTGCCTTCATACTTCTTTTTAAGATGCACATCCAATGACTTATAGAGAATATTCTGGCTTTCATGATCTCTCATGTAGCTCTTTGCAGAGTTTGTGGCACACCCCTGAGGTTAAGGCTTGTGAAATGCAGCAGAGAAACTTATTACTGTTTTCACATTTTCTTCAGATGCTGAATTTTCCCATTCCTTCAGCTTTGCTGTTGTCTGTTATATATTGTGCTCATTTCGACCAATATAACTGCAACTTGCTCAGGATTCAGAGCAGCCTCTCAAATCCAGGGGCTGTGGGATGTGACCTGGGCTTCTCCAAGCAGAGTTCTCATTTGCACTGGCAGCAGGGGTCTGTTTGTGAAAGACCACCAATTTGATTGGGGATCAGAATATCATTGCTTTGAGAGGGAGAGTGCAGGCGTCTAATGTTTCACAGACAACAGATCTTGTCTAGCTGCTCTGAGAAAGAAAAGAGATATAGAAAAAATGCAGATAGAGTTGCTTGTGTAGAAAAAGCAGATAAGCAAACTGCGCCACTGACTGTAGGAGGCATGGCCATGCAAAATGGCAATACGAAGAGGCTCTCTGGAAGCGAGGAGCTAGGAGAAACATTCCTTGCAAATAAGTGGTTGTTAGCTGAATGAGGTGCTGATGTTTGCTCGTGCTTTACTGTGTTGGGCTGTGGGTAGTAGTGTCAGTGTTAGTGCCATATAAAGTGAAGATGTATGGCTAGAAGTCTAGAAGTGACCTTCCTGCTATCCTGGCCACTTAATTATCACTGAGAAGTGGTTCTCCCTTGCTGTCTGTTCAATAAAAGAGCATTCACCTTCAAAGTGCAGTGCAGTTTCCGACATCTTATTCTACACTGATGCCACAATATTCTCTATCCTGTCATGCACTGTTAGAAATAAAGGTTCTGTGCAGGTACGTTTCTCATTCATCGAGGTACAAACAATGGTACAACGGTGATATTAAGGTCCAATTGTGTACCTTAAGTAAGTTTTTCCCAGTGGAAAAATACATATTTGTACCTTTTCATGACCTAATGTTTTAAAAAGAACAATAAAATAAAAAGTCTGGAGACGAGACGAGGTGTGTGGAGTCAATAAAATTTAGAAAATATTATTACAATGGATTATGGTACAATTATGTTCCCTGACTAAAGGTACTCAGATGTACCCTTGAGGGCACCACCCCAGTGACAAGAGGGGTACTGCCCCAGTGACAGTTTACTACCTTTTCTTCTGAGAGTGTGGGTCACATAGGAGTATTGTTATAAATAATGGCATTGACTTAATCAAGATCAATGGTATTCATTACTCAAAAAATGTTTCTTTACCTGCAGGGTTGCCAAGTCTTTCCTACCAAATTGAGCTAGTTTGAAAATGCAACCGTGGCAGAAAATTATAAAGCGTCAGCTTCTGGTGGATGGCTTTTAAGAAAACTTTAGGCTGGATTTTTTTTTTCTGATCCAACACAGTTTACTAAAATTGGCTAAATGGAATATTCATGCTCAATATGCAAACAGATGGAGTGAGAATTCAATAAAATCTTCTACTGTGTCTACTGTGCCAGTCTCTCCAGCTGCTGATGGCAACAGACGAAACAAAATTTCAACACATTGATTCAACTTAAAAATCTCATTTGAATACATGAAACCATCAAAAAAGTTCCCCAAACTCAAAACAGCTGAGTAATGTGGGATTCTCCATCTGGTCACTTCATTAAGTGCACCTCCTTGAATCTATACTCATTGTCCATTTTATCAGCTCCACTTACCATATAGGTGTAGTTCTACAAGTACAGACTGTAGTCCATCTGTTTGCACACTTTGTTAGCCCCCTTTCATCCTGTTCTTCAATGGTCAGGACCACCACAGAGCAGATATTATTTGGGTGGTGGATCATTCTTTGCATTGCAGTGACACTGATGTGGTTGTGGTGTGTTAGTGTGTGTTGCGCTGGTCTGAGTGGATCAGACACAGCAGTGCTGCTGGAGTTTTTAAACACCTCAGTGTCACTGCTGGACTGAGAATAGTCCACCAACCAAAAACTTCCAGCCAACAGCGTCCTGTGGACAGTGTCCTGTGACCACTGATGAAGGACTAGAGCAGAGGTGGGGAACTCTAGAGGGCCAGATTTCTGCACAGTTTGGGGATTTTCCTGTTCAAACACATCTTCATCATTTAGAGCCTTAAAAACTAGTGGCAGAACTTTACAATCTATCCTGAAAGATACAGGCAGCCAGTGCAGCTCTTTTAAAATGGGAGTGATCTGATATCTCTGTTTTGTTTTTGTTAGGATCCGTGCTGCTGCGTTTTGTATGAGTTGTAAAGGATGTATTGTTTTCTTAGGAAGTCCAGTAAGAAGAGCATCACAGTAATCAACTCTGCTTGTAACAAATGCATGAACAAGTTTCTCTGCGTTGCTCTGAGATAGAAAAGGACGCACTTACCAATATTTCTCAAATGATAAAAAGCTACTTTCGTGACTGTTTACATGCTTGTACTTCTAACATTAACTTCCATTAAAAGAATAGAATGGTTCCTTCTCCTGTACAGTTGCCATTTTGGAGATACAAGGTTTTGTTTCATCAGCAATGATATGCAATACCATTTATTTGCTTAGTAACAGTGTTTTTGCCTGAAAACATTATATAAGATTAGAATAGATGCATAACAGACTAACAAATATTAATGTGTTAAAAAATGTTGTTTTCAAAAAAGTAGTTAACATCTAAAATAATTAGAAGAACAAGTGTGGTCAAGGAAGAAATGGTCAAGCTAATATACATAAAATGACTGTTTATTGTATAAATGTTATTTCCATTTTTTCTTATATTAATGTAATCTGTAAAAATGATCTGTAATAATTATCTGTAATCATACCTGCCATATATTTCAACAAATTACAACACCAAAGTGCTTTTTTTGTGTTTTTGTTCTTTTTTCTGCGGTATTCTTGTTGGTGCAGACGTATTGTGATATTGTGCTGCAGTTAAAGGTCTTATTTGCAGATGAGCCCCATGGATTACATAGGATAGAAAGTCTCCCATTTAATGATGAAATCGACATTCAGTGTAAATTACATGGATGAGTCCCTGATGCACTTCTTCCACAAGAAGACAACAGACCCGCAAAGTGATAAGCTGCTGTGAGATTTAATAAAAAGAACGTCTGCTGCTAAGATAAATAAGACATCAAAGCTTTTGTCAGAAAAGTCACACTATTCTGGTGAGTATCAGAGTGAAAGGGCTTGCTGAAGGCCTTAGAGTGATTGTATCAGCCTTTTATTCCTCTTTTAGTGATTATCACGTGCCTGAACTGACAGTTTACAGGGCAGAGTAAAACACACAGTGGGAGTGTACAGCAGCACCGAGGTCTTCTGGCTTTGAGGCTGGGAGATCATTAGCTCTTCAACTGGAAAAGCTGCTGTGATCCTGCGCTGCCTTTCATAATCTAGGGGACTGATCGGGAGCCTGTCAGGACTGAGACTGAGAGATGCAAAAGTTCAGTGAGCAGCACTGCTGAAGAAAGGATGCTTCAGTGTGCAGTCAGACACAGAAGGATATTGTAGTGCATCTTTACTATCAATCTCTGTCTCTTTCTCAAACAACAGTGACAGATATGAGCATGTAAAGTTTGATCAGCTGTACCAAAGAAACTTTCAGAGGCGCTTGTTAGTTGTCATGTATTTTGGCACGCTATTTTTTTCTGCTTGGTGTTCAGTAGCTAGGAAAGTGACAGAGGTCTGCGTCTTTTTCGAATGCGACATTGCCTTGTCATTGTTCAGCCTACAGAATCATATATACTGTATATACGCAAATGGATATCATTGCTGTCATATGAAAACTTCACAACTCAATTTTTTCTTTTTAGACACCATTTGGACACTCCAGCTGCCCTTTACATTGTGTGAACATTTCACACACACACACACACACACACACACACACACACACACACACACACACACACACACACAGGGGTGCTGGAGCTTATCCCAGCTCTCATTGGGCAGAAGGCAGGAAACACCCTGGACAGGTTGCCAGTCCATCATCATCAGCATCATTATATATATATATATATATTATATAGCCAAAAAGGAAATATTTAATGAACATTGATATATATACAATGAACATTGATATATATGGAATGATATGGTTCATTGTATATCAATATGGTTCATTCCATATATATCAAAGTTCATTCCATATATATCAATGTTCATTCCATATATATCAAAGTTCATGGTATATATATCAATGTTCGTTCCAAATATATCAATCTTTGTTCTACTGAGATATATATGGAATGAACTTTGATATATATTGAATAAACATTGATATGTATTGATTGAACATTGATATATATTGAATGAACATTGATATATATGGAATGAACATTGATATATATGGAATGAACGTTGATATATATGGAATGAACGTTGATATATATTGAATGAACATTGATATATATGTAATGAACGTTGATATATATATGGAATGAACATTGATATATATGGAATGAACGTTGATATATATTGAATGAACATCGATATATATGGAATGAACTTTGATATATATGGAATGAACTTTGATATATATTGAATGAACATCGATATATATGGAATGAACATTGATATATATGCCATGAACATTGAGGTGAAAAAACGAATAATATAATTCATAAAATGTTTTGTTTAGACAGAGAGGGACTTTTGGGGTTGTGTGTGTTGTAGCCTACCCCCCCGCAAAAAAAAAAAAAGGTTTACATTGTTATTTAATGTTGCTATGTTGTTGTTCTTCAGTTACAGTGTGTGTATGTGTTATTTTGTGTCCAGCTCAGAGTTAGGGAGAGTGCGTTTGTGTTTGGTGACCCTCAGAAGAAAGAGTAGGGCTAGGAGTGACCTACCTCAGTTTTCAGTTGCTTTTCAAGTTGCATTGTTTTCCCTTGCTCTCAGTAAAAGAGCATTTTTCAAACAGAAGTTATGGCCTCATCTGACTCTTCTTCTGCACCATGTCAAATTATGTAAATATGAAACTCCACCCATCTGTTTCTTCACATCATATATCCGCCACTCTCAGGTCACTCTGTCCACGGGATCACTGTGTATAGATACTGGTCACTTTATCAGAATTCCCTTCCTTTAAGCTCCACCTGGAGTTTGTTATGCCCATTTATTGATGTACAGTTTTTCTTGGCCATCCTCAACCCTTCAACAGCGACTTTCATTCAATATATATCAATGTTCATTCCATATATATCACTGTTCATTGTATATATATCAAAGTTCATTGTATATATATCAAAGTTCATTCCATATATATCAAAGTTCATTCCATATAAATCAAAGTTCATTCCATATATATCAAAGTTCATTCCATATAAATCAAAGTTCATTGTATATATATCAGTGTTCATTCCATATATATCAAAGTTCATTCCATATATATCAAAGTTCATTGTATATATATCAACGTTCATTCCATATATATCAATGTTCATTGTATGTATATCAATGTTTATTCCATATATATCAAAGTTCATTGTGTATATATCAAAGTTCATTGTATATATATCAAAGTTCATTGTGTATATATCAATGTTCATTAAATATTTCCTGTTTGGCTTGGGATAATATATATATGTATATATATATATAGTAGAAAATCAAGCTTCACTCTTGGTACAGATCTGAAAAAGTCCACAGGTGTTTCTGTCCATCCTTGCATCTATGAGAACACTATGAGTCTGAAAGAATAGGTAGCTATCAAGAAGCTGTTACAGAGAAAAGGAAATAGACAAAAAAGGATGCATTTTCCAAATCAAACAAGTAGCTTATGTTAGCTGGTGTTCTCAAAAACAATAGACTGGCAATATCAGAGTCCAGATCTCAACATCATTGAATATGTTTGGGATTACTTGAATCATGAGAAGCAGGGAATGCAACCAATTTCTAAGACTGAACTTTGGAGTTGGGAGCAAATATCTCTTTGATCTATCTATCTGTCTTCTCAGAATAAGAATGCTGATCTCAGCCTTTCAGCTACGTCTAAGAGAAAAGCATCAAAGTTCTAAGGTAACATAAGAGATGTAGGCTAAACAGCTGTGCCCTCTGTGTAAGCAGAAGCACTAGCACAAGTACCAATGGAGTAGATAATTATAGTCACATGAAGGGGATCAATATTGTCTTATCTGCATGTTTTGGAATTCTAAGAATTGTAACTAAAATATGTTGTTGGAATATTTGCACATGCTGTCGTATGCAAAAGTCTGAACATCCCTGGTCAAATTACATGTTTCATTGATTTTTCTAAGTGAAGATCAGTTAACTAATTGTTCCTCTCCTCCTTTGGTATACTCAACCTCTTCAAGGAACACACTTAAATATGGCTTTTTCTGCAAATATCAGCGCTATGTTTAACACATTGAAAAAAAAAAAACTAATGTGGTGTCCGCCACAGGCCACACGGCCATGGGAGGCGTTGCCATGCAAAGAAGCTCTCAGGAAGTGCTGCACTCCCGGGAAAGAAAGGACAATATTTGTGCTGCTAACAATATTGTTGTAGAAGGAGATGTATTTATGTGTTGCTTGTGTTCTGTTGTATTGGGCTGTGGGAGAGATAGTGGGGGTTTAAGTGTCTACCATAAAGAGAAGTCAAATGGCTAGAAGTGACCTGTTCACTATCCACTGCTATTGAGTAGCCCTAGGCTAGCGGTTTTCACTTGCCACCTGTTCGATAAAAGAGCATTTGCCTGTGAACATTTGCCTTTAAGCGTTTCCCACATCTTATTCTACACTAACTCCACAATAATAATAAAGCGTAAAACATAATATGTACCATAACATTTGTGTAGGTCACATTTTATGTTTGTTTTCCCCCAATGTGTTAAATTAAAATAAAATAAACAATAACTGTGCATTAAAATGTGCAGAAGTTCTCTGTAGAGGATGTGTTTACTTATTTTGATGATCAATAAAACATAATTTGCATACAACTGTAAATGCAATTACAACCCTTTTCCAAAAACATTGGGACAGTGTGCAAAATATGTGGTATATAATATCATTATTAAGTTTCAGAGAATCTCTGTAGGCAAGGGACAGGGCTGAAAACCAATATTGGTTGGCTGTGATCTATAGAACCTCATTGAAAACAGATATGATTCTGTAGTGGAAATCACTGTAGGGGCTCAGGAACACTTCCAAAAACCATTGTCTGTAAACACAGTTTGTCACTGCATCCACAAATGCAGGTTAAAACTATACCATGCAAAGAGAAACAGGATCCAGAAACGCCACCATCTTCTCTGGGCCCAAGCTCATTTAACATTGACTGAGGCAAAGTGCAAAAGTGTCCTGTAGTCCGATGAATCAAAATTTGAAATTCTTTTCGGAAATCAAGGACACCACATCCTCCAGGCCAAAAAGGAGAGGGACCATCTGACTTGTTATCAGAGCAGGAGTTCAAATGCCAACATCTGTGATGGTGATGGTTCAGGGAAGGCCTTGCTTATTTCAGCAAAACAATTCTAAACCACATTCTGCATGTATTACAACAGCATGTCTGGATGCTAAACTGGTCTGCCTGCAGTCCAGACCTGTAATCCACTGAAAACATTTGGCACATTATGAAATGAAAAATATGACAAAGCAGACCTGAACTGATGAGCAGCTGAAATCCTATATCAAGCAACAATGAGAAAACATTTCACTTTCAAAAGTACAGCAATTGGTTCCCAAACGCTTACAGGGTGTTGTTGAAAGATGAGGTGATGCAACACAGTGGTAAACATGCCCCTGTCCCAACTTTTTTGAAAAGTGTTGCTGGCATCAAATTCAAAATGGGCATATATTTCGCAAACATTTCTCAGTTTCAACATTTAATGTTCAACTTTCAATCAACTTTTTTAGAAAATGGAAATGGTGTTGTAAAAGGTAAATTACATGCTACATTTAGTCCTGCATACAGTCTTGTAATGTAATGAAAACAGGTGTTTTTTTTATTGATTGTGAAAACCTGACCACATACTTGGGATGGCCCTAAAGGAACTGGTTTGCTCTTATTTCAAAAACTTGTGTCAGCATTCTCTCTCACTGCATTAGTTGGCTGTAGTCTGATTTAATTTTTTATGCTTCATGTAATACATGTTAGTAAAGTTCTTCTGTTCTATTACTGAAATATAATACAGACCTTGAGCATTTGGCATATATCAGATTAACCAGACACACAAAAAAAAGCAGTCAGATTATTTAAGTTTGCTCACAGAGCCAGTGCCATCTCTTTGAAGCAGTTCCAAATGAAACTGTCTGCAGTCGTACACACTGGAGCAGTTGGCACAAGATGTTTTGGGAATTCCCTGCTATCAGCAGACTTTGGTAAAATATTTCACTTATGATGTCTAAAGCCATCACCATCTCGAGCCCACTCACCTCCCCCCTCCCCGCCACCCGTCTCTTTTGAATGACTTTCCACTGCGTCTCTCTTTCAATCTGCGAAAATCATTCTCGCTGCACTCACAGAAGCCCAGAGAAGCAGACTTCATGCATGGATGACTCCTGATCTATCATTAATGAATATACGGATTTCTAAGCTAATGATTTTTGATTATTGCTGCTCTAGGTTTCAAGAAGCATGTAGCAAATGCATGTAGCAAAGTCTTAGAGCAAATGAGGAATTTCTGCTATAAATGACTGTAATGCCTAGTGTGACCAGCATGCTATAATTTCCTAATGGCTCATTTGATGTTGTTGAAAATTAAAATTAAAGCTAATAGCACTTATTATTTCAAAAAAGAACAGGACCTAATCAACCGTGGTTTGCTTGTGGTAGCATATACAGCATACTGTATTTTCAAGGATTTAAATTTTCTTCACTGAAAAGAGTGATAAATTGAATTTACTTGATTCTAAAGTACATACAACTTCCACATTAATTAAATATACTACATAGCAAAACTATGTGGACACCCCTGCTAATCGTTGAGTTCAGGTGTTTCAGCCATGCTCATTGCTAACAAGTGTAAAAAAACAAGCACAAGTGTAAAAAAACAAGCACATGCTAATGCAATCTCCAAAGACACATTTTAGCTGTACAATGGGTCATACTGAAGAGCTCAGTGGCTTTAAACGTGGCACAGTCATAGGATGCCATGTTTGCCACAAGCCAGTTTGTGAAAATTCTGCTCTGCTAAATCTGCCCTGGTCAGCTGTAAGTGCTATTATTGTACAAAGAATGTGTCTAAGAGCAACAACAGCTCAGCAACAAAGCGACAGACCATGCAAACTCACTGTGCATCAGGAGCTTCATGATATGGGTTTCCATGGTCGAGCTGCTGCACACAGGCCTAAGATCACTACGTGCAGGGCCAAGCATGGGCTGGAGTGATGTAAAACACACTGGAGCAGTGGAAACATGTCCTCCGCAGTGATCAAGCTCACAAATGCTCTTTTGACTGAATGGGCACAAATTCCGACAGACACACTATAAATCTTGTGGAAAGCCTTCCCAGAAGAGTGGAGCTATGATGGTCAGATATCCACAAACTTTTAGCCATATAGTATATATCACATTAACATTTTGGTCATTTTTTTTCTTTAGGTTTACTTACCTTTGGCAACAATGGTGTTGATGTATATGTTATTAATTTGGAAGCATTTGAATCAAGTAAATTCAGTGCAATACTTTTTGGAAAGGCAAATGTAAATAAATTGAATTTGTTCAGCTCAGTTACCATCAACATGCCCCTTTACATTACATAACATTTTGTATTTAGAAGTGGAGCCTATTGGCGTTCTCTTACATCCTTCATCATATTGTACCTTCACTAGATGTCCTATTGGAAACCAACTGGACATAATTCTATGTTATTTAAAGAGAAAGTGTAATTCAGTATAAATACTAAAAGTATTATACTCTGCCCCCTTACACAGAGCGCACTCATCACCACCCCCACCACACGCAATGGAAAATCTTCTCAATGAATTGTACATTAATGATTCCTTGCATTTGTATTTGTTTAAAGTGGCTGAAGTCATAAAACATTAATAGTTTTATGTTTATGTTTATGCAGCTTGAGCTGTTTGTTCTTGCTTTCCACAGCCTCTTACAGGGAACAAAATATACTGGGAGTTAGCATGAGTTTATTCTTCACCTCATTATCATGCTATTGCAAACAGTAACCCAAAAAGCAAACTTACTTCCAACACCATGCATAATTAAAACCCATGTGAAGTACTTTGATTCCTCATCAGTTAATCTATGGCCTTTACTCCACTGACCGCCTCCAGCTTCATGTCTTTTAATCCCTTAAGCTACCAGGAGCCACCAAGCTTCCATTCTTCACTATTATAATTTAGGAATAACACAGCCAGTCTGCATTGCTTTCTATGTAGCTGCTGAATAATAAGCCTTATGCTGCAATAAGCCTGGGAATTGAAGAAGATAAAGCATTTTAACATGTTATCACCGATCAGTGTTAGTAATCTTGCAATTCCCCTCTGTCCCGAACGTGATGACATGGCTCACTTTGGCCCATGCGAAATATCAGCAGAGCTCCATAACTTTGTTAAAACATTTCATCTTATTCAGTGCAGTTGTGCTCATTTGTCACAGTCAACTGTTAGATCTCCTGCCAGAGTCGCACATCAAAGTCAGGTTTCTCTTTGATATCGAATGTTCAGCCACACTGTGGAGGAATATAAATGTATTGCTTACGCTGTATTGTGTTGACTGTGGGAGGCAGCTCATGCATTTTAGACAGGCGTGAAGGACTCCATAAAAATAATGACAATACAACAAAGTCACATTTTTATCTTATAGACATACCATTTTAAAAGCTCCATAGTGCACTGTAGCTACAAACTTAAGAGACTTCATTTCTTTCAAGAAGTTCTCTACCTTGCATTCCTGCTTTCTAGAAAGCTCAACTATATGTGTGGAAAAAAGGAAAGAGAAAGTAGAATATTTAAAACATGCAGTAGTGTAGATTATATCCTTTTTACCATAATCCTATTCAGCCAAAAGAGGAGTGAGCACAAATGTTACAACCATAGGTGGGATTAACTCTAACAGATGGAGGTGCTAGTCGTGACAATCACTAAAAAGTCTGAAAAATCAGTGCAAAACAATTAATTCAATGCAGTTCTATGCTGTATGAACCAGATAAGCTTTCCATCTTAAATACATTAAATATATTCATCAGAATAAATACGATTACTGAAAAGAGTCAGTGTCAATCATAGAAACAGAAAAGCAAATATAAGAACAATAAAACTAAATATATTTTATTTATATAACATCTATAGCACATTGTTGATGAACCTGTGCATTAAAACTGAATAAAAAACATACAAATAAAAAATGAACTGTTTTGAATGTATATGGGGGATATGGACTCTTATTTGTAACACTGAGTTAAAACTAACCCCACCGTGTGGAGGCTACACTTTAGCCTGGTTAGCTCTCACTGTGAGCAGTTTACACGCTTCAAAAAGGTGTTATATTACAGCCAGCAAGAGTGGCTGAGACCATGACGAGACCGGCACAAGATTATATAAACCCTGAAATGTGTTTGTAGTTAATTGTAAATTAATTTGAATTATATCAAACATCATATACATTAATACATAATATTATATTTTAGAATATATTTTGTAAAATATAACAAATTAAATATGGCCTAAAACAATATAATATTATTATTATTGCATTATAGTCTTAGTCCAACTTTGCATTGTAACTGGATGCAGTGGTGAGGTTATTCTCTGTTCTAATTCTTTAAAACTTACTTAGAATCACCACCTAAAGTCAACTGAACATAAACCAAACAACATAGAACCATTTTTATTATTAATTGAAAACATAGCAATAATCAAACATTCTGATTTACTCTCAGTGGATGTCTAAATTTTGAAAGAACATCAAGAAAAAAATAATAAAAATAAGATGTCATCATGGAAAGATCAAAAGGATCAATTAGATTCTCAACTGGCAGCAAACAGATTTTATTATAAGATGTACATCTGTGTTTTTTAGCCTGTGGGCTGTGGCCCCCAAGTAGGCCATGGTGGTACTGCTAGGGGGCTGTTTGGCCGTCAGTTTTTTGTTTGTTTTACACTGGACAGATTCAATACAATATAGGCATTTGACCTGCAATTTTAAATATGATAAATATTGTGGATTATTTGCAAAAACATATTTACATTGAGCTCAGTGGTATTTTTCAATGCAATCATAACTGACATGAAGGAAATACAGCAGTAAATACATAGTGGTGAATTTCACGTATGTGTGAACTGGAAATGAGCAACTCTGCTCTGTGCTGTCTGCTGAGGGGTCTTTTTTTAAATGAAGCTTTAAAACCAAACAATTTACACAGCTACTCAGAGACTAAACACAGTGAATATGTATCTAAACCTGTTGGATTGAGTCAGAACACCGTTTGCTGGTTTCCTCTCTTCAGCCTGACATCCAGCACTCAGTAGCTGCCAAACAAGGACTGCTATCTCATTAGGTAAGTCAGAAAAAAACCCGTCTGATTAGGGCTTGTGACCCATGGAAGCTTTCATAGTGGTTTGTGTAGATCATGAGTTGCAAAAGTTTGTGAAGTTTGTTTAAAGATGTTGTTGATATTCAACAATAATAGAAAACAGGTCTCAGTACACAGCTGGTCTTGACAACAATTTCCAAGTCCAACTTACCCCGACATCGAGACAAGACCGAATCCAAACAATGTTGAGACCAAGACAAGACCAAGACCACTAGTTTACAGTCTTGATATTGAGACTGAGACCAGACTCGAGTACTACAACACTAGTAACCCTAAAACAGAGCAAAATACATTTTAACTAAATACATTTTAATATTGTTTTTCTGCTACTTTTTGCAGTCATGACACTGAGGCAAAGCATGAATTTATGTTAATTCTGATTACATTTAGTTTTCTTTAACAGGCCATGGAAAACAAAAACAAACAGTGCAAGCCATGAAGCTATTAATGTTTTACAACTCAGCCACTTAAAACAAACAAACGAACAAAAATGCAATGAGAGTCATTAATGGAGAACGCACTGGGAACATTTGGTGGTATTATTTATTTATTACTTTGCCTTTTTGAATTATTTTTTATTAATGTATTTGGAGTTTTGCCAGTTCCAATTCCAATTCCCATCCTGCCTGAATCTCCTCCATTGTGTAGCACCAACAAATCTTGAAATGTGAAGGCAGCAATGTTTTTTGTCTCTGAGGCATTTTTGCTGCTTATGCAACATCCTAGGACAGCAGCGTGTGCTTGGGGGAGAGTGATGACCGCCCAGTGTGCAGCACATGACCTAAAAGAAGCTCATGTTTCTACATCGCTGTAGATGGACCGGAGAGAGGAGTTGAGCAATGCTTTCACCCTGAGAGAAGCAGGGCCTGCTGTGCTCTCTATGAGGAAGAGGTCAGAGATGGACGCTGCTTTACTGGTTATTGAACTAAGATCCTGGAGATAGGACACGACCTTCTGGGTCAGATGGACCTTCCTTAGGAACCCTTGCCCTTTTGTTGTTGTTTATTAATATATTATTAAACAGTACCGTCTTTGAACTACATTCACTAATGTTATGCATGCATCATATATTTTATAATGAGGATGGTGATGATTATGAGGACAAAGTAAATTTTTAATCATGTGGGTCAAGTCTTTACTTCTCCACTGCATCCTGTAGTGAACACATTTGAATTTTTTCCTGCTTTCATTCCTCTACATGTCTCTCCTGTCTGATCAACATATGCACCTTTCTATAATTGAAGATGAAAGCCATCACTGATCTCTTTAGAAGTGAAGAATCAGAGCTTGTTATTGGTCTTTCTTTCAAAACAACAGTGGAAAACATCAATTGGTGATCATTTTTAAATATATCAAAGTAGAAAAAGTACACAAGATCCTCTTGGAATTCATTTCCATTGTGTCAGTCATCAAGCACTGAAGAACATACTTTACTCACTTCATCTTAACTCATCCCATTTAACCCCCACCCACATTTCTATGGTACAACTTAACATCTTATTATAAACACCTTAACACACTTGTAGACATTGTCTCATTGTCCTATCTACATTCTATTAATACTTTTTCTGTACTCTTACAATATTCTCCCACAAGCTCAGAAGAACCAATGCACTCTGAAAAAAGTGCACTGAAATGACTTGATTCAAATGTGTACAGCATTCCCACATGAATAAAACATAACACATGAACACAGTACCTGCCAAAAGTGAGCAAACTAAAAGGCAAAACTGTGTCGATATCTGTGTAATATATTCTATTCATGTGCAAATGATACATGCACATTTGAATCATCCAAACTCAGTCCACTTTTTTCAGCACAATCATGTGACCTGTTGTTTTGTTCTAGTATTATTGCAATGGCAAAGGAGCAAAATGAATAAAAAAGCCCAGCTTGTTTTTCATAGCATTTTCTCCCACAGTGGGCTGAAGCATTTAGCATTATCTTTTTCCATTTCCATTGAAGTTGTAAATAAAAGCATATAACCAACTTTCACTCATGCTCCTCACAAATGAACTTCTATTTCTATAAAACATTCAGTGCCATGACTCTGTTTATGTCCCATATTACCATATCTTTCTCAAATAATGTATATTTGTAAGTGATTTAGCGTGATACTTGTTGTTTGTCCAACTAAGAAACCACGCTGTAGATACTTCTTCATGGATTTTGGATCTTCTGTAATGGGTTTAGCTTTAGTTATCTCATCTACATTACTGGGAAAAAGTCAGAGGCTACCCTTCATTCATTTAACAACAAGTGAGTCCAAGTTATTCATTTTTCAGTATATATTTCTGAGGAGATTAGATATAAGATAATCCACTTGCATAAGGAAGGAGAAAGTCATAGAAAGTAAGGGGAAAACAGGAGTTTCCAAAACTGAAGCTCAAAAAATGATTTAAAGATGCAAAAAAAAATGGGACTCCTTATAACTATGCAAGACCCAGTGGACCATACTGTAGTAAAAAGTACTGACCATAAACAGCACTTAAAGCTTCCAGCTTTGAGAGAGAGGAGAAAATCAAGCTCCACTCTTGCTTCAGATCTGAAAAATCCACTGGTGTTTCTGTCCAGCCTTCCACTGTGATAAGACAACTCAGTGCTATGGGTCTTAAAAGGATGTGCAGCTGTCAAGAAGCCATTAATTGATGAGAAAAGGAAATAGTCAAAAAGAAAGAACATTTATAAATTAAACAAAAGCTGCTGGTGTTCTCAGAACAATGAACTGTCCACCCCAGAGTCCAAACCTCGACATCACTGAATGTGTTTGGGATTGCTTGGATTGAGAGAAACAGAAAAGGTGTGGAAAATTATTCCTGCAGATTTCTTCAAAAAATGAAAGCAAGTCTCTGAGTGTTGACCTGAAGTTAAATTAATGTATAGTCTCTGACTTTTGCACAGGAATGTACATGATGTACATTTCTTTAAAAAGTGTTAATTTCAGTTTGAAAATTTATGATGTTTTGAGCAATCCAATAAATAATAGATAACTGAACATTGCATTAGCAAATCAGAACAGCACACCGAGTCCCACGTAAAAACACTAAATTGTAAGCTGCCCCAAAGAGTTGCCAGAAACATATACATACCTCTTAACGTTTAACAGCATACACTGGACTATTTATCCTCAAATAGCACTACTGAAAGAATAGCAATTATCTCAGAGAGTGCAGAAAGAATAAAGGCACATGCAAATTCACAAGCATTTTAATTAGCACAATTCTCTGATAATGTGGGCTTTTCATCTGAAACTCAATCTGAGCGGTGTGGTGATGACACCTTGTACATGTGTGGCATCAAACGGCAGTGAGTGGGATAAGGGGAAAAAAAACCTTTCAGAATGTAGGGGCTTAGATCCTGGTGCTATTCATTATGGATGAGGGAGACCACGCAGCTGAGAAGCCGTGGGAAATCATTGTGCATCAAATTGCCATTTGCTGCCATTGTAGCATTAGGCAGGGTATCCTGGTGACATGAAATTTCATTTACTCGAGTCTGGGTTAGAGATTATTAGAATAAAGATCTGACCCTTAAAACGGAATTAAATGCAGCCAAAGTCCTCCTACTGGGTTGCTAAAAACCTTCATCACTTTTGCATGTCTTCAGAAACCCTTTGGGATCCTGGATGTAGAAAAAATGGGAAAGACAGTGAAGAATTCTGTAATATGTTCCTAAATGGCTTTTGCTTGGACATGTAGTTTTAGAAAAAAAAAAAGGTTTGTGGGGGTCCTCTAAATTTTAAAAGCTTCTTACGCATCTCATAATTCTTCAAAGAACCATCCACTGAAAGGATCTTTAATGAACCCAAATTCTCAGAGAAAAAATACTGTTTGGGTATTTGGGAGATTTTAGCTCTCCAAGCAGAGCTGATCCTGGCCTCCCTGGGGCCCTAAGCCAAATTCTACAAAGGGGCCCTCCTACCTGACCCATGAGCTATAAACCATTTGCAATTGCCAGACAGTCACACTGGACACCCCAGTGCTCCCACTACAATCCTCCCTCCTTTAAAACAGTTTGCTCTATGTGTTGGTCTAAGAATGAGTATACAGAACAGAATAAAGTATAAATAAACAATATTTGGCAATCAATCAATATTCATTCTTCTACTGACACACTTAAGCAAAGCACCTGAAAAATGGTAGATAATACTATTATTAACTGTATCAGCTGCAACAGGCTCATTCAAACTGTCTTCCCCAGATTTCCTGGTGACACTTTATTTTGAGTGGTCCTTTTAGACCCTCAACAGACTCTCAGTAACATATCAACAACACATCAGTGATGTAGCAGCATGAATACATTCAGTAGATTATCAAGACAATTTTAATTAACTGTGTAAATAAAACTTGTTCACAATCTGCTGAATTCAGTTGTTTGTCGCTTTATTTGGAGGGTCCCAATTCATATCTGTAAATGTTAACCTGAGAGGTCACTGAACATGTAACAGGCATAATGCAGACCATCTCAACATGTTCAACACCTGTTATAACCAATTTCCTTTTACACATTTTCAAATATAAAATACTCTTTATACTATGGCTTGGCTGAATACTTGATGATTATTATTTACAAAGAGATGTGCATCCATATTGCCCAGTATACCTGATAATCAACATTTTAAATTCAATATTTAATTAATAGTCAATGTCAATCCATTGCTTTCCATTTTTTCATTAGTCCAGAGTTGTAACTAAGCCTTGACTTAGAGACTAGATATTCATTGTCTTCTTTTAAAATTATGTGCGCCTATGAAATGGGTGCCTCACGCCCAAATATTGTCTGGACTGGACCGGCCTCCACAGAGTTTCATTTTATGCATGCACATATGAACACATGTTTATGCGCAATGCGGTTATCTTTTCCGAGCTGCAGTTTGTAAACAACTGTAAACTGTTGCCTGTTGTTATTCATCAAACATAGCACATAAACACTTTTATTTGTTAAACGTTACTGTTATTTGCTGACATCAAACTTGGAGAGGAGAAAATACAAGTTTACCTCATTGTTGTTCCTGCAATTCTCTTTTTTTTTCTTTTTTCGTGACCTGGTGGTTTATTTCACAAAGCAGGATTTTTCAGTTTAGCCAGACAACTTTTGCCCAAAATCAACCCTGTCCAGTAGGACAAGAGCTGAGGGATTGGACAGTCCTCATGTTTGGGCTATGTAAATAATAAGCAGCTTTGACACAAAGGGGACCTTTGCGTAATTTGCGTGGTTTTTTGCAATGTGCATAGCGAGCGTATAGCGCCAACTGGCTCTGCACCCAAGTTACAATGTAATTGGACCTACACAGGGTCCTTAAGGCCCAATTTTAGAGCATAAGAGTTTTAAAGATACTTTACATTCACTTTCCCAGATGAAAGGGGCATATTTGTACCTTTTCATAATGAAACTTTTTAAAATAGAAAAATAACATAAAAGCCTGAAGTCAAGACAGGGTGTATAGAGTCAAGGCAATTTAAAAAACTTCAACATAATATGAGACAGTTCACTAACTAAAGGTACTGAAGATGTACCCTTGAGGGCACCTCCACAGTGACATCAATTACATCCTGAAAAGCATAGTTTTTCAGATTGTATGGCAAAAAATCGTTTTGTAACTTTTAATTTTAATAGTTTTCATTTATTGCTTGCAATGTAATGTCTGAATGGATGAAATGTACCGACAGTGTTCCAGCCCTCTGTCTGCCTCTTGTGTTCCTATTGCTGCCTCACCTGACCTGAAAGTGAGGGGTCACAAATGGCTGGACTATGTTAGGAAAGCTTTTGCAGTGTGAAGGTGCATCCACGGTCACATATGGACTGGGACCTCTTAAAAAGGCTAAAAATAGGCATGTGTTTTCAGACAGGGCTAATTTATTCTCCTTCTGTGCCATGTTTCTGTCCAAAATGGGCACAGACTGCAGTTTACTTGCAGCTGAGCTCATGTGCTCATTATACTTTTAAAAAATGCCCCTCCTCACAGAGCACAAACACTGGAGCTAATGCATTACTGCAATATAGCCTAAAGTTCAGTAGTTCTAAAGCTAAACACTGTCTAACCACATCTGTTTTTCACTACACAATGCCCTATCATACATAAACAATGAATGTTTGTCTGACTTAAATGTAATATTTAAATTCTTACAGTGGACAAACATGTTATCTTAAGATTATACAGAACTGTTACCGTGGGTCTTTTAGCTCTACACATGTAGGTTTACTTGTTCATTCAGCAGAAGTGACATTTATTTTTGTGCCATTGCACATGAACACATGAGTGAGATCATACAGCACCTGGGCTTGAAGTACAGGTCAGCGCCATCCAAGCTATGATCCATTAGCTTATTGCTGTCATAAAAATCACACCATCTTCTGTTTAAATGTGTTTTTTATCTGTAAAGTTTGTTGGGTCTTTACATGATTTAGTAGAAAGTATAGGTCTACTCTTTAATGTATTCTGTCCATAAAATAGATGCTTTTAATAGCCTATATTTGTGTGGGTGGATCACTCTCAGCAGTGACACCAAGTCACTGGTGGAGGTTGCACTGGTACAAAAAAGAAAAGAAAAAATTAAGGTCCTCTGTAGATTCTTGGTGATACTCAAATTGTCTTTAACTAGCACTAAAAACTAAAAAAAAGCGACTAAATAATATAGTCGAATGTAATACATTTAATTACATCAAATCCTAACTCAACAAAAGCACTGTTGAGTCAGCTGAGTTTCACCAGATTTGTGAACAACTAAAACATCTGTAGACAGTCTATAGAGGACTATTATAATAAAGTGTGATCAAAAGTAAAAAAGTAAAAAAGTTAAAGAAAAGAAAAAAACAAAAGAACACGAGGTGTCCATTTGTGGGAGTTCGGATCTGTTCAGGATTCTTTTTCCTGACAAAACTGCCGTCCTTTATCCTGACTGCTACTTCCTCTCACTCTTTGGTCGGTTTCTTATTGCCAGAGGCTGCCAGGAAACATCATGATCCTGCTAGGAAGGCTTTTGCCGTGGAACTGTTCAGGAGTCAGGTGGTGCAGGTTAGGTTTGATAGTTGGCTTTCTTATCTTTGTCCGTGTCCCAGTCCTGTTCTTTGCAGCTGCTGAAGGGCGGGCTGTTCAGTTTTAACAGTGGGGTTCTAGAAGATCTTATGGTATTTCCTAAAATGAGAAATGGTCCTGGAGTCAGATTGTGACTGTTGCTCTCTTGGCTGGTTCTGGTAGAACAGTCTGTACTGTGTGCTACACTTTCCTATAACAATACACAATTAATGGCCTGTGGCAAGACATTTCTTGTGTAAGTACCTGTAAAGGTTTTATTTTATGACTAGACTAAGGCTATTTGATGTATTATGTTATAGAGATTGGCATTGCTTTTCAAATATATGGATATCTTTGGAATGAAAAAAACAAACAAAAAAAATACATGTCTCGTATCTTCTAATTTTAAATACGATTTGGACAGAGTGTTTGACTTGACAAGAATGCATTTTATGTTCGCTGTCACAAATTACAAAAAACAAATGCAATTGTATGTGGAACACTTCAGGGGAGTATGCACTGCTGGAGCAGTGCCTTCAGTAGTGCACCCTCTTCAGCTATGTATTTATAATATAGAGCTTAGGTCTATGAGTATCTATCTATCTATCTATCTATCTATCTGTCTGTCTGTCTGTCTGTCTGTCTATCTATCTATCCATACATATATATATATATATATATATATATATATATATATATATATATATATATATATATGGCCACCACTCTATGATTAAACAAAATTTCATATATGTGTCAAAATAGTTTGACACATATATGAAATGTATATAGGTTAATATCAGTATTGAAACTGGAATAGAGCTATCTTTCTCATATGGCAAATTCCATAGCTACTGTAAAAATAAATATTAAATTTGGTTAATCAAGCTAAATGCAAGTTAGTTATCATTAGCAAGCATTTGCTTGCACTGCACAACCATGAAAACAAATCTCAGGATCTATATCAGCTATTTTATAAAATCATGATGCTTATAGATCTAATTAAAAAAATAAAACAGAACCAGAAAAGACAGAAACAGCATAAAAGAGGGACAGAGTTGAAACGGAGAGATAGATCAATGAACAGACTGGATAAAAGTAGTATGGAATAGAGAGTAGACTCAGTCAGGGAGGAGGCCTCAGGTACGGTACTTCACCAGAGCATGGAACGTACCAAAGTTCGTCCTTCAAGGTAACTTCTTTCAAAAAATACTAAGCTAGTTCAGTTCATGAGTGTATTTATTCAGCCAAATGTTAAATGTTTTTCTCTTGACAGGATTTTACACTAATAGAAATAAAGGTACTGTGCAGGTACATTTTCCATTCATCAAGGTACAAGCAATGTAAGTGTGCCCTCAAAGGTACAACATTGGTTTTAAAGTCCAACTTTGTAGCTTAAATAAGTTTTTTCCAGGTGAAAAGTACATATTTGTACCTTTTCATGACCTAATGTTTAAAAACAGAAGGATACAATAAAAAAGCCTGGAGCTGAGACGGGGTGTGTGGAGTCAATATAACTTGACTGTATGGACTGGGAAGTGAGCAGTGCGTTTTAAAACTCTAAGAATGTTAACATAGTTAACATAGTAACATAGTCTCAGTCATATTCAAACAAACAGATTTACATAAAGCTTATGAGGACTTGTTATCAATATGGAGACAGCACAGGTCATAAGTATACACAGTACCATGGCCGCAGGCTGCAAGTGTTTTAGAAAAATGTCTCTCTATCTTTCCAGATTCTATTCCCCATTGTTATTGAAGTCAGGTAGCTGTGAGATCTAGACGTGCCCTCCGCAGTGGCCTATATAAATTCTGGATTAGTCCCGTTCCATTGCAATTAGCCCACATTTTGTCAGCCCTGTGCTGAGCAATCCAATAAAAACTCAATGTTCTGTCCCTGCCCAGCACTCATGTCCCCTGGTACTTCTCTTCTGCATGCATGAGTGACAGTAGAAGTAAATGACATCTGTGGCACTCGAGTATGGCTTCTCCAGTGCACTGTAACTTCACATGGCAAGCGAGGCAGCAACAGAGAGAAAGACATGGCAACCAAAATACATCTTGATTTTGAGGTTCTTCAAGCATTATGATTCCAGGAATATTCCTGAATAGAACGAAAAGAAAAGGGGGTTGATCTGTAGATATGGCCCATTTAGCACATCCTTAACCATACTGAATTTAAAAGGTCTGTTCATCTGTGCATAATTAAATGCTTTCATTACACCTACTGAGACACTAATGCTCCTTTCTTACCACTTCATTATTTACATTTTTGACAGCTCTAAATATTCCCTCCTCAAAATATCACAAGAGACAATGACTGTCACAATGACATATCTGTGTCACAGGATACAAGTGTTGCATAAATAGAAACATCTGTCTGGATACAAAGAACAAGTTTCAAAATATAATAAGCTTCCAAAACTCAACAAGTCAGACTTATGGGTCAGAAAGGACATGTCAGAGAAAAAGCTGTTAAAGGAAATAAACAACAAAGAAGCTGCTGGTGTTCTCAGAACTGACCACCCCAGAGTCCACACCTCAACATCACTGAATGTGTTTTGAACATTACCATTTGGATCTTGACAGCAGAAAGCAGACAATGCAACCAACTTCTCAGGAGGTGTAGAAAGATATGACTTCATATTTAGTCATTGAGGCTTCTTTGTCATTTTCTGTTATATATATAAGTGTTGGCACTTTAGAAGTACCCCCCATGATCAATTAATGATCAACACATCATTCATAAAGCTCAAAATCAGTTATTCTTTTTGCTTTGTTGTAAAATATTTGCTGCAGTGTGAGTAAAGAGCTGCTGTGAAATGCTTGCTAATTCAGAGTCTCCTAAATCAGATCTTGTTTTGTTCCAGCCCCAGGTAATCAGCATTCAAGGCACTTTGACTGACTCCCTGTTAGAAGCTGGAACAGAAAGAGAACAAAAGAGTTGACTGGATGGGGATTCCTTGAGGACTGACTGGACTGAGTCTAATTCGCTCCATCATTTCTCTGCCTCTGTGCCGTGTGATCAGCAGATCACTATGGAATAATTTATACTTGATGACTCTTGTCTCCCATAAATGTGGTTTCATTCATCATAATCTGGTGGTCATTAAAAGACTGGAAAAAATGATACTGATCCTATAATATGTTTCTCAATAACTTTCTGGGTAATTTCTAACATTGTCCAGACAGTTTTTCTTCACTTCTAAAAGGCCTACATTTCCTACATTTTTCCTATTTTTCCCCTGAGGTCCACTTATGACATCTTTGTGCTTTTATGTAGAAAAACAGTCATTATCTACATGATTAGGACAATTTTCTACCTATGTTTTATACCTTAGAATTCAACATGCTCTTTGTCACATCTTTCGTCACACCTTTAAGACTGATATATGTATATGATCTGATTGACTGCGTTGTGCCAAGGATATCATATTTACTGCAGCCTCAATGTGAATGGACAGAACTAAACAGCTGTAAGCTGCATGAATGCATGTGGGTGTGTGAACAGGATGTCATAACATGTCTTAAGGGTGGTCTGCAGGGTTAATAAGTCTAGGCCGTTTCTAAACAGTTGAATGAATCTGTCTTTCCTGATCTGTAGCCCATGGACTCATTAGAACATTGGCAGACTAAGATGTGGATCCAACTGGCTTCCAGATCAGGCAAAATCAATAAAAACAGATAGGAAAGGAACTTTTCATTCAACTACACTCCTAGTCAAATACCACATAGGATGCATCACAGTGAGAATGCCAATAAACACCAAGCTCAAGCTCAATTTGTACTGTATTTCTATAGATTTAATAGAATAAAATGTTCAACATCAAGTCACAAGTGATCTACTTTGGATTTTTTGGGTGAAATATAGTTCAACACAATAGTGTCATTAGCTAACCACCTAGCTATGCTAGTATTGCTTGCTACAAGGCTACCTACTGTGAAATATGCCCATGGCTTAGTGAAATGTGCAAGCGGCTGAGAGAGACATGTCACTAACTGAATTGAATATGTCACTAACTGACTTAAGTATGTCAGTAGTTGTGTTGCATATGCCAGTAACTGAGTTAAATACATCAGTGACTGAGTTCTTTATGATTAATGGGTTCTTTGCATCATGAAAGGTTCTTCATATGTTTTATATGGTTCTATATAAACCTTTTTTAAAAGGGTTCTATATAGCACCAAAGGGTTCTTCGGTTATTACAGGCTTGAGATTGTAACAATAGAAGAATCCATTTTGGTGCTATGTAGAACCCTTTTTAAAAAGGTTCTATATAGAACCATCTATAGCATATTCTCCATCAATCTGAGGAACCATTTAGTGATGCACTGGTTTCTTCATGTTCATAGTTCTATATAGAACCATTTTCTTTACTAAAGAACTCATGAAGAATCTTTAAAAGTATATGGTTGATTATAAGATAAAGATGATATGATAATCAATACATGCACAACTTTTATTGCTGCTGTGAACCAACAGGTGGTCTATTTTGTCTATTGTCCTGTGCATAGTCGTAGTTATTGTATACTGTAGAGATGGACTTATTGTATAGTGTTTGTACAGTATATTTATTTATTGTCTGTTTGCACTGTTGTCTGTTAAATGTGGCACAGTGTCCTGGAGAAACTGCATTTCATTCCTCTCTCAACACACATGAGAAAAAATTACAATAAAGCTGACTTTAAGTTTGACTTTGACTTTGATGGGTGATACAAAGCTTCTTTACTGCCCCCCGGTGTTGCAGACAGGGCCCTCTCCTCATTTGACAGTGGAACGAAAGTCTACAACTATGTTATCAGTGTCGTTCAAAAGATATTGTAGTCAGAGGTAAGTTACTGGTAACTGTATAAATTGTTTGTTTTTGGATTCTGTGTAGTCAAAAACTGGCATGGCTGTTGTCACAACAATAAAGTTTAGTTATCTGTTCAAGCAACACATGACAGCTACCAAGCGCATCAAGCAGCATTATGTTGGCTGGTTAATGTTTGAGATTGAGTGATTTCTGTTTTCAAATGTAAAATTATTCCCAAACTTTGCTAACATTTGCAGCTGAAGCTGACCATACTGAAAAAGTGACTTACAGCAACACAGCATGGTGAATTATTATTATTAGTCTGTATCACGAAAAGTGGGAGCACTATTCGTGTGTATGCTAGTGCTAAAACATCATTATACTTCGACACATATTTATACTTGTGAAAAATCAGCAACTCTGGCCTCACTCTGAAGCTCTCCATCCTTCATTAGGGTTTTCCAGCAGGAAAACTTTACATCGATGTTCACCCTGCTTCTATGCTGATGCTGCTCCCTTAGTTTTCTTCCTTTGTTTATTCTGCATTTTTTACACAGCCTACTGTTACTTGCTAACGACCATAGTTTCTGTTTGTAAAGAGTAGTGAAGATCCTCCATAATATTTTTTTTCCATTCAGTATTCAATATTCGGCAATACAGAACTCACTTGTCCAGAACGGCATTGAATAGCATGTCGGAAAGTGTCCAGTATAACTTTAGCAGCTTTAACCAATCAAATCTTTTGTTCCACAGTAAGTTTGGCCAACTGTTGTCACATGATCTAAACATGGACCTGCGGCCCGTTATGATGAAATGGTTCATACAAGCTTACAAAGTAATTTAAGGCATCATCTCAGGTGAGTCTACATTATAAAAGAAACATACATACAATGACAAATCACTTTTGTATATAATGTCTTGTGGTCGTGAACGTTGCTTATTGCCTCTTTAAGCTCTGACAGTGTGTGTGAGCACATGTATAAACAAAAAACTAAGTTTACAAACCAATGTGGTGGATTGATCTAATAAAGTGATGTCAATTTCAAAGCCTTGTACGTAAGGCTGTTTTTGCTGCTTCATTTCCACATATGGAGTTGAGATGTATAGATACAGGAGTTAATGATATACTCTGAAGCCACATTCTACATCAAGCCCTTTTATTTCCTTATAGTTTTCCATGATGTGAATTTACAATGTGCCATTTGACTTTTCTTTACCTCTCTCAATCTAATTCCTACTTGTTGCTTTTGTATTGCTCAGCGAGGTATTTATTTCCTTTCTAATTCAGTAGAACTGTGCACTCAGTGGAGTAATCACTGTCTGCCTGTACCTCAGACGCTTCATCACGGTGCATTGTGTATGTTGCCATTCCCTTTACTGCTGACTTAATTGTTCCTGCTATCAAGCATTATTTGGACCTGATCTGTAGGTGCTGACAGACAGTTTAAAGGAGCGTTGCTCAGTTCGTCAATGTCTGGTCTTTGCATTCTCTGCCTCACTAATATGCCTGAGTACACTATTGCGTGGGGCTTTGGAGCTGGTTCTTGATGTGTAGCACTGCTAGTGCACCGTAAAATGTTGATTATGGTTAAAAGTGGAGAATTTGACATGCTAACAAACCTCTTTTGACTGGCTTTAGGGGCTGCGTTGACAATGATAAATGTATCTGGTGTAGAAGCACTGTATTCTACCTTCATAGCTTTTTTAAACCTGCCTCTGCTTTGAATACGTAACTGAGCTTTAAATGGTATGGAAATAAATTGCGCGGAAAGCCGAGATCAGCTGAGTTGATTGTTCGGAGCTGAAGCAGTGTGCTGTAGGGTGCACTGCAGGGAGTCAGCCTTTAACAGGGTCGAGTCTGACACAATGAATATACTTCTGCTAAACCGAAAAGGCTGCAAAAAGGACACCCTGCCAAATGGAACACCTATTAAAATGCGTCGGAGTGAATCCTCACCTAGTTCATTTCCTTCTGTCAAGGATCTGCTTTAACCCTGATTATCGTTATATAACAATTTTATATAATTTTAGCAAAGTCTTTATCCGCCCTATCACCCCTGTTTCCACTGAAATGAATGGGGTTGTGTGACATTTTCATTAAACGTCTAGATTCTATGAACACTTTTAAAAATTTCTCATGTCCTGCTGCACACAGAGACACTGCGATGCAGTCACAGCTTCATGTGTCCAGAACAGCATGTTTTTTGGTCCTTGGAGGCGCACTTAATTTTGAAAAGCAGGGAGTTATTTTTCAAATAAACAAGATGATATGAATCTCTGCAGGAGAGGGCTTGTTAATATTAAAAACTAGTCACTGTGCACAGATTAAGGGATTGTTGAAACAGGAGGGTATCAAAGAAATCAGCCTAAATTAATTCATTTTTAATCACAAAATCAGGTCTTGCATTCAGTCTCATGTGGATGTTTAGCTTTTCTGGCGTAACTAATGCACTGCTGAAGAATGAAGGCAATTGTGTAGCCCAGCCTGAAAAAAGTAAATCATTGAATTCGGTTGATTCAGGTGAGTACATCATTTACAATTTTTACATCAACACAGTGTGGCCTTTTTAGTTACTTCGGCAGCAACTGTGTTGATGTACACATAAAAAAGATGGTACTTCAAAGGTTCTTTGGTAAAGTAAATGGTTTTGTTTAGAACCATGATTTCTACATAGAACCATTTCATGCCTAAATGGTTCTTTGCATGCTGAAACCGTTCTTTAGATTGATGGTGAACGTGTTGTATATGGTTCTGTATAGAACCTTTTGGAAAAAAGTTCTATATAGCACCAGAAAGGGTACTTCTATGTGACAATGCCAAACTTGTAACATATAGAACTTACTATATAGAAACATATACGACACATTCTCCATCAATTTGAAGATCCACTTCACCATGCAAAGAACCTTTAAGCAGGAAATGCTTCTATATAGAACTCATGGTCCTAAATAGAACCATTCCCTTTACTAAAGAACCCTTGAAGAACCATCTTGAGTGTACAGTACAGTGCTGTTGGCTTTTTTTGGCATTGATACACTGACAAAGAGCAACATCCCAATGTGAACACAAAAAAGAGCTGTTCTATTGTAGCCCTTCAGACGTCATTTGGGGTTTATGATTGTAAATCACGAAAACTCATAAGTCACTCCACTACACTAACCAATGTAATAACATCTACTGCTTGCAGTAAACATAGCCTTGAATTTGGTGCTGATAAACAGTAACATGAGCAAAATGTTTAGTTTCTCAAGTTTGCACTGGAGTACTGAGAAAGAGCTAAAAACCCCTTCGTTTATGTAATATCCAGTTAAAACAGCCATTAAGTACAAGATGCATATTCTTCAGGAGATATTTCTGAAGAGAGAACAATGGACTGACCACCTCAGAGTCCAGACCTCAACTTCACTGAATGTGTTTCTGATTGCTTGAGAAGCAGACAACTTCTAAGACTGAACCTTGAAGGATATTTTGAAAAATATCCCTGCAGATTTCTTTAAGAAAATGAAAGCAAGTCTCCTGAAAAGAATGGAAGCTATAATAAAGGCAAAGTGGACACACAAAATACTGACAAAGCTGATATTATATTTATTTATTGACACTTTTGTGTAACCATTTGTTAAATATATGTTTTATTTCATGATGTATGGCTTATTTCATGATGCTAAAAAAATGAATAACTTAAACTTGATAGCTGTTTTGACTGGAAATGAAATAAAAAAGGGGGAGTTGACTTTTCACAGCACTGTTATGAAATGGATTTGCTGAAAACACATTTAAATGAGGAAAATTCAATGCATGATTTTTTTTTCAGCGCAGTGCGATATGTAACTGCATCCAGAGCTGTAGAGCTGCAGGGGAATGCATATGGCCAGCTTCGCCCAAAGCAGCGCTTGGTTAAGTAAGTCCAGCAGACAAGTGCACAATCTGAAAATAAACCCATGGCAGTTTTCAAGCAGTGGTGTGTGGCTGTTAGTGGTGATTGGGATTTGTGTGATGGAGGAGCGTGCGCTCTTTATCTGCTGCAGCAGGCTGTTAGCTGTAGTCCAGTCTTAGCTGGCCTCAGGTCGCACTGCTGCCTTACACTTGCTGTCCATTTGCAGCTTTGTGCACCGCTGCCATGGGACCAATTTCCTGCCCTACTGGAGGTTTGCTCAGAATGGCTAGTGCTCGTTGTTGGCCTGCTGCTAATTCCCTGATGGACACACTCTTGCAGGAAAATGGGAAGGTGTTGGCTTTTGGACAGATGTTCTTGAATATCCCTCTTGGCAGTACGTGTCTGCTGCTGTTTTAGTCAAACACACTAGCCCAGTTGTATATGCCTCTAGGTACCTGAGGCATTATTGGAGTGGTGTACTGGCTGAACAATAGTGATTTCCTAAAGCTCCCCTAAAGTCTAACTCTCTGACCACCTTGATTTATACAGGACGATATTTACACCAGATGCTAGCCAGTAGATCGAAGCTATTTCCAATGTGGAGATCTAGATGAAATGACATGTTCTCCATGCTTAAAAATAACCTATTGTCTGTAATGAAGATTAAATTATCACTTCAGTATGGACCATATGGATAAATATACTCTTACTGTGAGATGCATGTATTTTTGGTCCTCGGTCAATTGAACAACAGACTCTCATAACACAACAATCATGAAAATTAATTTGAACTTTCAGTGAACTGTCTATTATCACATCTCCCTGAAATGGAAAATCTGTCTTGATTTGTAATTAGCTTAATGACCATCAATCCTCAGGAACTCATAACTTCTTTCCTGAAGTTGCCTTACAGTCATAATGAAATTCTTGCCTAGTATATATACTCAAAAAGAATGCTACATATATGTCCAACCAATCTGTAGTCCACCAGAGCTTTGACATATTTTTAACACTGGTCATTAGCTTAGCTTACAGATCCAAGTATATCTGTGTGACCCAAGTAGCTTTGTTTAAAGGAATACTCCAGCATTTTCAGTCTGCATTGTAAGGTAACAAACAATAATGTTAATGTGTTTCTCTGTCCTTAGGAAATAAATGAAAACCAAATTGCTTGAAACTCACTTATAATACATGATCATACACAGTGCTGCGCAAAAGTCAGAGATCATCTTTCATTTATTTTATTTCTAGTCAAAACTGCCACGAGGTGAATGAATATTCATTTTTCTGCATCAGGCAAAAGCAGGAAAACACATTTAAAAGAAAACTCAACAGTTAAGTACTAGCATTTTTCAGTGTTTAGTGTGTTCACTCTTTATTACATTATTATGTCCTTTATAACAGCTTCCACTCTTTTCAAGAGACTTGGGCCCAATCCCATTTCTTATGTTTACCCCTACTCCATGTTTTCGAGTGTCACCTTGCTGCTTGGAACTGAGTTAAAAGGGGTAGTGGTTGAAATCTTTCCCAACAAAATGGGACAACCCTCAAATAAAGAAGAACATTACTTCATTAACAGGCTACTCCTGGCAGCAACCTCGCTGCATGTCTTAGGTTAAATTTAGGTGAAACATGCTGTCCAGTAGAGGGGATGTGACAATTATTTATTACCACCCCTAAGTCTTCGGTGATATGAAGCTGAAGTCAGCTATTTGCTAGCTTCTTGCTTTCATTTTCCTGTTCCACCTTAAATGGCGCAGCAGTTATGTTTTGGTGCCTCAGGCATCAGAACTGCTGCACCATCTAAGGTGGAAAGGGAAATTTAGCTGGCTAACTACAAGATCATACTACGGTGATTTTAAAACAGAGAAAATACTCACATTTGTGGGTTTCTTTGGCTGCTTGTGCAGCCATATTGGTGGGTATATAAAGTTCAAGGTGTGAACACGCAGATCAGAGGGGTAAGGACTAAGTGGTAGGGGCAAAGGGGGTGAAATGGGATTGGGCCTTGCTTTCAGTTTTTCAAAGTTCAGTCTTAGAAGTTGGTTGCATTTTCTGCTTCTCACAATCCCACACACACATTCTGGACTCTGGGGTGGTCAGTCTATTGTTCTGAGAACACCAGCAGCTTCTGTGTTTGATTTGCAAATTGTCTTCTATTTTGTTTATTTCGTTTTCTCCATAAGGGCTTCTTGACATCCTTTCAGACTCAAAGTGTTGAGCTGTCTTCTCACAGTGGAAGGATGAACAGAAACACCTGTGGATTTTTCAGATCTGAAGTAAGAGTGGAGCTTGATTTTCTGCTCTCTCTCAAAGCTGGAAGCTTTAAGTGCTGTTTATGTGATAGTGACAGGTTTGGTGGTCTTCCAGGTTGCCCATGGCTGTTAGGAGTCTCATTTTTCTTTGTATCTTTTAAAAATTGAAAGGTTTTGGAAGCTTAAGGTTTTTCCTTTGACTGCCCCCTCCCTTATGCAAGTGGCTTATCTTACATGTAATGAAACATCTGCTGAAAAATGAGTAACTCGTGGCCATTTTGACTGGAAACTTAAATAAATAAATTGCGGTCTCTGACCTTCTCACAGTTTTATATGTCATGACTGCCAAAGGCTTCAGTCAATCAGAATGTCAGAGAAGATTCCTAGAGAACATCCGTGTGAGCAGAGCATTCATACATACATCCGCATGCGACTGTCCCTACATGACTTTGTTGGCCTATGAGACCTTTTTTGATTTGCACTTCTCACCACTTCAGGTGGTCAGTAGGAAATCTTAGGAAATAAATTATTTGTTGGTCACATGCATTTTACCTTTTGTCTCTGTGTTTATTTATTCATTAAATTTTCACTCCAGTTTTGAAAACTCTTTGCTCTTCCTAATGCAAGTTGATTATATTATATCTAATCTCCTCAGAAATATCGCCTGAAAATGAATAACTTATACTTGATGGTCTCTGACTTTTGCACAGTTCTGTAATTAAAATTTTGAAACTGCAACCACTGCACTGTCACAATATAGGCAGAAATCTGTGAATAAATCTGAGTAACCTGGACTGTCTCTGAAAGAGTGAAATATACAGATTCACAGGTTAATTTATAAATACCTGTATTAGAAGAATTGCATACACATTAAGTGATGAAATTCAGCTACTAAATGCTAAATGTCTTCTATTTTAAATTGGCTTTGAGTCAACAGATTTTCTGTTCTTTAGTTCTATTCATTCTGTTGTGTTCTTTCTTTTCCACACACTGCAGATGTGACACATAGAGATACGGTTATTATTTTATTATTATTAAGTGTAACTTTATTCTCACTTGTAAACTTGCTACTTGCTATAATTCCACTATCTGGTGTCACCCACTTTTAAGTCTTTGCTCCTCTTAGAGTTTCTACTTTTTATTAGAGACATTTTGTTCTTTCCACTTTTGCCCTCAGCGATGCTCATTAGGGGGCTGAATGTGGATTTCTGCAAAGTTACTTTGTCTCAGTGTTTATGCAAGTAAAATTGAGATAAATTTGATATTTTCAGCAGGTCCTCTTTGAAATGTTTTGTTTGCATTTTTAATGAATAACTTTATTAAAGTTTTGTATTTTGTCCTATACTCTAATTCGGGGGCGTCAAACTCAACCAGTAAAAGGGCAATATTAAAAAATCTCATCAAATCTGTGGGCTAGAGAATGTTTTTATTTAATTTTTAATTAATGTTGTGCTGTAACCTGAACTCGCCATTGTTTATTCATAATATGCAAAAACTTCAACAGGAAAATACAGACACATGAAATATTACATGGACACTTGAAATATTCAAAATTTATATGTGCTCGGTCTTTTAAACCTACCTATCTGCTTAACTAACTTCATTAATACTTGTGCTCAATTTCCGAGCTACTGAGCTAATGTGAAGTGTTTATATTGGTTGAACTGCAGCTGAAATGCATTTTGGTCATATGATTGGTGTGGAATTGCGCAGAATTGTGTAGAATTGAGGTGTAACCGCAGTCCCATAGATTGTTATTGGGGTAGGAGAGTCAGAGCACATTATGTTGCAGTGCATGCTGGGGACTGTAGTGCAGCACATTGTGAAACAGGCTAATATTGATAGAAAATTAAAACACTTTTGTGTGGTGGGCCTGATGTGGCCCGCGGGCCTTGTGTTTGACACAGGGGCTCTAAATAGTGACATTACTTCTCCATATTATAATTTTTCAAAGTTATCAACAGAAACCTTTTTGAAATTCAGCTAATATTATGTCAAATACCACAGAAGTTCAATTCCACAACAAACAAATAGCAGGATACGACCCTCAGAAAAAGGCACCGAGGGGGAGAGGGAATGCCATTTGAGCCTGGCCCAAACAAATTTCATCTAGAAACTAAGAACAAGTGAACTCTTATGGTAGCACAAAGGTTGTGAATAGAATGACTCAACCAATATCAATGTGTGTTGCTTATTATGGGAAGCTGAATGAGCAGCCAGTGAGTCATGAAAACTCACTGCTGAGAGCGAGTCAGTATTGTTGCGTTTTCAGTGCTGGTATTGATTACCTGCCCGGCATAGCAATTAAAACAGTGTGAAAAGAGGAACCTGTATCTTTACCACAGGCTGATGGGAAAGGAGTGCCAGCTGTACGGCTGGCTTGCTGGATGCAGATGAAACTTCATTCTGGGAGTAAAATGGTTTGTCAATGAAGAACCCTCACTGACAGTGCAATTAAATCCAAGTCTAGGCTTAAGAACTGGCTCCGAAAGTTCGATAGTGTTTTCCTCAATTGTCTGAAAAATGCCTGTGAACTGCAGCACAATATGAACCACAATACAGAGCCGAAATTATACCAGAGGTATTACTAGCCGTAAAAAGAAGTTTAACCAGATTCATTTGAAGAGTATTTTCCGCTTCATTGTTGTGTAACATTTTTCTTCTTGTTGCCTCTGCGGTCATTGTTCTAAAATGAGGATGCCACCTACTTTCAAGATCACTATCTTAGTGTCAGAAGTGACATTTCAAAGAGAAACTTTAATGGGCTTCTTGGCAGCAACTTATCACACGTTGGAAGACTCGAAACATTATTTAATTTGTATGTTAATGCACAAATTCAATTTGAATAATTCAGGAAAGTGCAAATGAAGCTTTTTTTAATGAAAGGATATGATAAAAAGGTAATTGCTTCAATGAACAAATACTGCACAAATCATTAAAAAGATACTAACTCTATAAGGGTTCCTATCCACAGTGAGTGCACAATAAGAAGACAATGTAATCTTCAATGTAAGTTTCAATGTTAACTGCATGGGAGGATTTTCAGTTTTCCTCAATTTCAAAAGCTAGTAGCGTTTGAATCTTTGTAGATGGAAGCGGCATCGAATTACAATACTACTGAGCTCACATGAGATTTGTTGTTTTTTTTCTTTGTTTCCTTTGTCCTGGTGTTTTCTAACAGTAAAAATGTCACAAATAAGCAGAAAGTCACATTAGCCTGTCATATCATTGGTATTTCTTTGAATGTGATTGAACAAGAGGCACTTGGATATAATCTAAAGCATGTGGATCATGGATGGACATCAATGGCAAGTCACATTCACTGAATATTATGAATATTTTCATTCCTGTATCTGTGTCACATACATAACAGAGGGGGAGCCATATTTCATAGAAACGACAAAGTGCTTGGCAAACACTCCTGTTTGGTAGGAGAATAATTTCATAGCAACAGTTCGGTACTGTTTAGCAAGGATTATAGACTCTGGCTCTGTAAACAAAAAATATCTGAGCAAGCAAAAGCCCTGCTAATATACTAATTAATTATTGTAAGCAGAAAGGCAGTTCAGTGATCCCAGTCCTCTCTGTTTCTGGTGTGTTTTCTCAAAACCTGGACCAGTGAGATCATAAAGATCTCAAAATGAAACTCTGGATATTCATTGGACTGGTCATGTAAAATGAATTAAAATGAGCTTTCGGTACATAAAACCACACTCATGTCAAAAGTGGACAAAATACATGAAAGTGTTGAATATAGGCTCTGTTATATGAAATGTTACAGATTGTATGCATATTACTTTTTGAAATAAGTAGGGAATCTGTGTTGTCACAGTCAGAAGGGCTAGCATTCTGCCTCCAGCTGTTTCTAAAAGCATTTAAAAATAGTATCCATTGTGAGAGTTGTATAGTCTGCATCAGTGATGGTTAAATCTGACACTTTTATTCCATGAATTATTACTTTTAACTTAACATGGATTTCAGAAGCAGCTTCACTTTGAACCTAACAGCCATTGAGATTTGATCTTCAGGAACTTGTCGTCATGATGAAAGACAAAAAAGTTTCCCCAGAGTAGCCACAGAAAGACCCAAGGCCTGAACATAACAACCTACTCAAAGGCCCAACATTAAAGTCATACATATTCTGTTGAAAAAGCTGTAACCCAAAGAACTTAGATTTCTTTTTGCAGATAGCTGTCTTATATAAACCTAGCATGTTTTCCATCACTGTGTAACATATTTCCTACTACACCAGCTTTCCCTTTCTTTCTCAGACATCTTCAACACATTCTTCTTGTCATTGGGAAGTCTGCTACCTCTCAAATTGAGTTCAGCAGTGCAGATTCTACAAACATCATAACGCTGTTGTCGGAAGAAAACCTCATATCTCCAAAATGGTAACTTCACAGGAGAAGGAAAAACCACACTTTACTTTTCATGTAAATCAATGGAACCAGATCTTTATCCAAGTCATTTTGGGTCATTTCTTTTGGTCCAATCATCATGAAGTTTACACACAATGTAAAGAGCAACAAGTATTTTCGAGATTTCGAGAAAACTGAAGAACATCAAAAATGGAGATACAAGGTTTTATTCCGACAACAGCGATGCGTAACTTCTATGTCTCACACACACCACTGAAAGTTACTCATTAAGATGCTGTGATTTGTCAATAACTTTACTTAATTGGGTAAATTTGGCTCTGTTGTTATTTCTAGCTTGTGCCCAGAGAAAAAAATCTGCATATGTATATATGCATAAATGACCTAGTTTGTAATATACTGAAGACTTTTGGGAAAACAGTCACATGAAGGTCAATGAAATCTGTTCTCAAGGTGGCAGAGTTCAATATCTAAAAAAATATCTTTCAAGGATTTACATGAAAATTGGTGAATGAATTCAGAAACAATGTACAAGCATTGAACTACAAGGCTTTTGCCATGCAAGCAGAGAAATCAGTAAATATTTCTGATTGTAATATGCAAAAGTAGTCTTATCCTCAACCTAACCACATTTACAAACCTCAAAAGCTCCATAAGGTTCACCCTCAATACAAGGAAGTTGTAATGTTTAACGAAGGCTGTTCACAGAGTGTAGAGCTTTATCTCTTAATATTTGTGTTATCTTTCTCCAGGTGGAGGGTGCAAAAACAAGGGGACGTCATCAGGCAAAGCTCCATGGAGTTAATTCCAAGTTGCCCCAATGGGAACCAATGGCAAAACAGGCATGAGGCGATGCTGCTCTCTGGTGGACAGTGAAAATATCACTTCTAATGTTCAATTAAATAATAACCTGTCACTAATCCCTTTACTGTTTTTGCACAGCGTAAAATGACAGAGAAAAGGGCAAATAGTAATGGAGCTGATAGAAGAAGTCTAACTTATGAAGTTAAGCTGTTGATTTCTATTTAAAACGTCAAAATAGCTTAATAACCGGCCATAATGGTTACTACTGTAACTTCTGATGAATAATATGAAAAAACAGCAATTAGTAAAACTCTCCTCGATCCCCCTTCTTAAATGGGAAATCACTCATTCAGAGTAATTTGATATGAAATGGTTCATTGTACAGAAACTTAGCAGCTTGGATTTCTTTAAGTGGCAGTAATGCAGGGGTCACAATGTCTAATATAGTCATAATACAAATATAGCCATTTTATTTCATATTCAAAATGATCAGTGAACCTACACATGTCCTTTGAGTTTTTATATGTGATGTTGATGATGATAAAATAGAGATAAAATTGAAGGGACTATTTTGCCTTAGAATACCCTGCATGTTTGTCTCTGCCATTAATGGATTTTAAAAAGGCCATAACCTTTCCAAACTACCATAAAACACTGTCTCAGGCATCAAGCAGAGGATTCATAACTATTTAATGTAATAACTTTCTGTGATGTAGCTTTCTGAAGCATTGAACACTTCGGACGTCTGGTTCCTAACACCACCACTGTGAATAATTCTGACTTGGTAAGTGTCTCTAGAATGAGAGAATTTCACATCCAACCACTCTAAATGAGATTGTTAACATCTTAATGATTTACTCATAAAGGCATTTTGAAAATTTGTGGAATTCCCCTTTAAACCTTTGTTGTTTTGTTGATTTACTTCATCAGTTTGAGGTAAATAAAAAAAAATAAAAACCAAAACAAATAAAAAAAGGGAAGAAAAAGTTGTGATGGGTGAGGAAAAAAATATATGAAAAATATAGAACAAATATGCAAAATATCAAATAAAATGTATGATAGTGTATGAAGCCCATTCATGGTAGCCTGAAGCTTGAGAGGCGCTGTAGTGAAGCACTAGAGCGCTGTCCATGGTGCTGGCGAGTCCACAGAGACAGAGCAGGCCATCGCTGGACGCTGGATTCTTCCTACAGGCCATGTAATAAACCCAAATCTCATTTTCTGTTTGCAGTTTTATTATTGCAGTTTAGGCTGCTCTCCAATGTGTGCACGCCTGAAACATGTTAGACCCAATTCTCCTTACTGAGAAATGTATAGCATAAAAGCTAACAAATGCTATAATTAATCAAATAGGAACACAGTCTAGATTAGCTAATATAATTATTACCTTTGAACAATATATTATATGCAAGTTAGTCAAAAATATAATTAGATATAATATCACTTATAATAATTATGACAAAAAAGTAATTATGACAAAAAATATATTCTTAATACTGCATGCAACTCATGTAATCATTAATCATACTGATTATTTAGGAATGTGCATTGGGTTTCTTACCTAATCCACAGATAAACACCCCACTGTGTACCATCTGTTCCTGTAACAGGTATGCTATCACTGCACTGTGCTAAGTCGAAATGAAGACCTAAGAGTCAGAACCATTTTCAAAAAGGTTCTATGTAGAACCATCTACAGCATGTTTTCCATCAGTCTGAAGAACTATTCCATGATGCAAAGAACCCTTAAATATGCAAACCATTTTCTTTACTAAAGAACCCTGAAAGATCCGTCTTTTTCAATACTGTAGAATTGAGCATTTCACATCAAACCACTCTGAATGACTCATTTAAAATAAAAGTTCTTTAACTATCCATTTGGTTCTACATAGAACCTTTTTGAAAATGGTTCTATATAGCACCGAAAAGGGTTCCTCTATTGTTACGGTGTCAAGCTTGTAACAATAGAAGAATCTATAGCACATTCATGCACATTTTCCATCAGTCCAAAGGTTTCTTTAAGTTTTGAAGGTTCTATATAGAACAATTTTCTTTACTAAAGAACCCTTGAAGCACCATCTTTTTTAAGAGTGTAGAGAAACAGAGTCAAAACTGTTCAGTGGTGATAGGAACCAGATGTCCAAAGTGTATAATGCTTCTAACAGTTACCTCACAGAAAGCTGAATATGTTGTTTAATGCCTGAGACATTGTTTTGAGATAAGGTTTTATTTTAAACTCTGTTTAGTTTTGTCATAAAGTTTTGGTCTAAAATGTCTTGTAATCCACTTATTTTAATCCATTCATGGTGGAGATGTACATGTACATCATTATAAGGCAAAACAGTCCACAAAGAAAGCCTTTCAGATCTACCACTATTTTACCATCATCAACATTATATTAAAAAAACAGAAGACATGTAGGTTCACCGGTTAGAGAGTAAATAAAAATGGCTACTGGGCTGCAGACATTATGACCTCTGGTTCCCATCAACACCACTGTAAAAATCTGAGTTTATAAGTTTCTCTACAGTGTACAATTTCACATCAAACCACACTGAATGACTTTGCTTACATCTGAATGATTGAATTATGCAGACATTTTGAAAAACAGGTAGTTAAGGAAATTTTGCAAGTTCTGTATCAATGATATTTTTCTAGAACTGTACGCATAAGCCTATACAATTTTAGGACATTTTATTTCTCAAGGCGTACATGTACAGACAGGACAAAATAAACTGTAAATAAACTCACTATTCAGATATTTTATATTCTTACGTCCACAATTAAGGAGATGGCAAGAAAAGCGTTGGAAAAGCACGAAAATTAAAACCTTTTCATTCCTGTTTCCAGTTTTTCCAGCTCAAAACTCCCAGTAAAATTAAAATTGCACATTACAGTCAACTTCCCCCAGTAATTGAATTTTCCCTCAATTGTCGCCATGAGGCGTGAGGCTAAAGCTTGCAGCAGCGCGCCCTCTAGCGGCCTAGCGAAACAACACGGTTCCACCCTGAACCAACATCTCAGCCTCCAAACCTCCAGCGAGACCTCCAAATCCCCTTCAGCACGAGCAAAACTGAGAGCTAACAGGTTCATCTTTCTCTTCATCCTTTAATGGCGTCAAGAATCCGTCTTAAAACGTTTGTACCAAACCTGAGGTATGGAGCGAGGCTGAATGCTGAATCAGACACAAACACTGCGACTCACAGACGTTTCCAGCGCATGTTTCGCCTCCTCCGTCTTTCCCTTCATATCGTTTAACCCTCAGCCGCCGTCTTCCTGTTATTAGCCGAGAGCCGCAGCACTCATTCAGCTGAGGATCTGGCGAAGAGATTTGATTTCAGGCTGCTGGATGGCGACACGGCAGGCGGTTAATCAGAAAACAGCGAGTTTTTTCCTCCACGTTAGGCTGTTTAGGGCTCGGTTCAGCAGTTTGGGATTTTTCTTTCTCGTCTGAGGTGCTCCAGGGCCCAGCGCTGCTCTCAGAGCTGCCATGTCCCCTCCAGCCTCGGCTGCGACGGCTAGTGAGAGCAGCACCACCACGGTTTTCGAGGACGACACGGACAGCCCCAGAGAGGAGGTATTAATGGTCATTTTATTAGCAAACACATTAATTAGCCTGCTCTCGCGCTTGATACAGTCTACAGGGGCTTTTCATCCCTGTGGTCTGAACTGGGCCACACAGGCTACAGGCGATGTGGAGACCACTGCAGCAGAGGAAGTTATGCATAGATGCAATGCACAGTACTAGCATCAATATGAAGGGCTGAAAATGGGAAATCAGCGTTAAATAAATGTGATAACAAGTGGCATGAAATAAAGTGAGCAGGCTGCATTTAAAGGGTCCATAGCCATCGTTTTTCTTATCTATCTATCTATCTATCTATCTGTCTATCTATCTATCTATCTATCTATCTATCTATCTATCTATCTGTCTGTTCCCCTAGGGTCTTATTATGATGTTTGTGGTGGGTTTATGCACCCAAAGTAATCATGATTCCTTTTTACATGACCATTTCCCAGCCTCCCTTTATCCCTTAGAATTAAGCAGACTGTTTTTCTTAATGTACATTTAAGGCTGACATATGCAAATGACGTTTTACCTGATTGGCTGCCATGTATTATGGGCCATTCATAAAACAGTACAGAACAAAACCCTTCTTTTATTGTCAACTTGAACACTACAGTAGGCTGAAATGGCAGGAATGTAAATGTAAATGCATTTGTTTTTGTGACATCACAAAAACAACAACTTCAAAATGGGTTGTTTTGCAGCTTAGTATGTGGACAGTAAACGCTTTTAAAACTTTACCAATGCTTACATTCTGCATCAAACTTCAGGAAGATTTTCCATGATATGAGCCCTTTAAAGTGTATCAATAAAATGCCACACCAGTGTCCAAGTGCTGACAAATAGCCTTCATTATCCACCTCTGTAAGTGTATAAAGTCATTCAAATCCACCTTTGCAGAAGCTATATGTTCTTTACAACTCACTAAACTACTGCACATGTACTCTGTTGTGTCTCCCTGTTGACAAGCAGCAGAGGCCCCTGAAACAGTCCCTGAGCAAGTCGCTGTGTAGAGAAGCCTTCTGGAAATGCCTCTTGCTCTCCATGCTCATGTACGGATGCATGGGCGCCATGGTGTGGTGTCATGTCACCAAGGTCACCCGGCTGAGCTTCGACACTGCCTACAAAGGGAAGTCCATGATGTACCACGATAGCCCTTGCTCTGACGGCTACATCTATATTCCCTTAGCATTCCTGGTCATGCTGTATGTGGTCTACCTGGTGGAGTGCTGGCACTGCCATGCGAGAAATGAGCTGCAGTACAAGGTAGATGTGGAGGGCATCTACGAAAGGGTTCAGAGGATGCAGCAGTCTAAGCCCTGTATCTGGTGGAAAGCCATCAGCTACCATTACGTACGGCGAACGAGGCAGGTGACACGCTACCGCAACGGAGATGCATACACTACCACTCAGGTGTATCACGAGAGGGTGAACACACACGTGGCTGAGGCTGAATTCGACTACGGCCACTGTGGGGTGAAGGACGTTTCCAAGCAGCTGGTTGGCCTGGATAAGTCAGCTATCACCAAACTGAGGTTCACTAAGTGCTTTAGCTTTGCTAACGTGGAGTCTGAGAATTCCTACTTAACTCAGCGGGCCAGGTTCTTCACCGACAATGAGGGTCTTGACGATTACATGGAAGCACGCGAGGGGATGCACCTGAAGAATGTAGACTTCAAAGAGTATATGATTGCCTTCTCAAACCCAGACAACCATCCCTGGTACGTCTCAAATTATGTCTTCTGGACGGCTGCCTTCCTCACGTTCTCCTGGCCCTTGAGGGTTCTGACGGAGTACCGCACGGCTTACGTCCACTACCGAGTGGAGAAGCTTTTTGGGGTCGACTACATTCCGGTTACGCCGTGTGACGAGCATCCATACTGCCGGCGTATCCCTCGAGTGAACACCATTGACAGCACTGAGCTAGAGTGGCACATCCGCTCCAATCAGCAGTTGGTGCCAAGCTACTCAGAAGCGGGTCTGATGGACCTGGCCCAACGTTCTGGAGGTTTCCGACAGAACTGTGAGCGCTGCCATCGTGCCATCAGCAGCTCCTCCGTGTTCTCCCGCAGCGCCCTCAGCATCTGCAACGGAAGCCCTCGAGTCCCCTTCAGCGGCAGCCGCTTCTCGCTGGGCCGGCTGTACGGCTCACGCCGCAGCTGCTTCTGGAGGAGCGGCAGCGGCAGCCTGGATGAACCTGAAAGCCCAAGTGAAAACACACGCTGCCTGTCTGGCCACATCGCCACCGCTGAGGATGACCCCCCGCCTTACCAAGATGCCCTCTGCTTCCCAGTTCTCATCGTCCACTGCAGTGAGAGCTGCCCCAACCACCGCTCTTTCCATAGGAATGGCTCCTGCGTGGAGACCTCCTTATGAGGTTCACTGACTCACAGCTGATGGACAGTAACATACGCAAATCAGTGCGGATGAAGAATCCAATGCTGACCTGAGAATGATGTCTTAAGAAACAAGACAGATTCTCAACACTGAGCATGTCCTGTCACTCAGGAATCATGTCGTCCATGGCTCAATACTTGCAGCCCACAGCCTGTTAAGGGAACGGTGCTTTGCTCTAAGACAGACCCTGTGCTCATATCGAACTAAGAATGTCCTCAACACTGTATTTACCAAAATGGAATCTTAAATGACTTTTTTTCCACGTCAGTCATTACATTCATAGCAATAATCCAAACTCAACATCGTGTTCGTCCTGTGTTAGAAGTAATAATTTTTTCTATTACTTTATCCTAATACAGCTGCAGGATTCTTACATGATGTTTCAAGACAACTATTTTATTTGTCTTGTTTAATATTCACATGGAGGACCAAGCCTTTACTTACGAAGCAAAAATCCTCTCAGTGTACTTTGAGCATAGAACTTCAACCCCAAAGTTTTGTTCTTCTTTCCAATCATGTTGCACTTGAGGTCACATAAACCAAATCATCTGTATTCAGAAAGAATGTTGTCAGGTTACTTTACAAGTAAAAGTGATGTACAGTATATTATCATATTCCATAGGACTATAATTGTGGTTTACACCCATATAAGACCGCATATTGTATACGAGAGAATTATCTGTTGTGTGTACTTTTAGTGTGATGTAACTTGGTAATGCACTATGGTATACTATTACAAACATACTGTCAATTATAGCTCTGTATGCTACACCCAATATCTGAAACTGCTGATAAAAAATATATACATTTCAGGCTATGCAACAATTAACCTCTGGTATGGTATGCCATTCGACTGTATATATAACTTCAAATGGAATGTATGACTGTTGTATCTTTTTTAAAAGCTTATATGTAGTTATTGTAGTACCAGGCTAACCCAAGAACAGGAGTTTGTTATAAACTGAGATGAACTGGGTTGTCGTGATTTAGAATTCCAAGCACAGGAACTTGTGGCGTACGTTGGTGAAGTGAGAATCGCAAATGGAAAATGTGGTGGGTTTATGGCTCTGTAGGATGGACAAGTGCATTACAAAGCCCATAGCACATTGCAAAAGTGCACTGCAAACTTTCTGCTCTTTAAACAGTCAAATAATTTTGGACTGTCCACCCTTAGCCATTTTTTATTTACAAATGTAACCCAGTCAGTTGTTAAACTTTGTAAGCTCTGTACTGGAAAACTGTGGTGCAAGTCCAGTACTACTTTTGTCACTGTTTGAAATTTGTGTAATCGGAAAGCTGCGGAACAGACATCAACTTCTGAGATGCTACACATGTTCCAAAGACATTTTCCCTAACTGAAACCTATCAAGATATTGATATATACTTTTGGTTCTTTGCCTGTGGTGTCTAGAAGTTAACTGTTAAAGCTATATGGTGTTATACCACTTTTTATATTGCCTAAATATATTGTATCACAAGTTTACTGATTTGTCTGGGGAAAAATACACAATGTTGCCTTTATGTAGCACACACACACAAACAATAAAACATTGATATAATATCAAAGTTTACAGAATACTCAGTAAATCATTTGTGTATGCATAAAATTTAGATGGTTGATTCAGGAAATGTGAACATAAGTCAAACATTTCATTTATTTAATTTCCAGTCAAATCGGCCATTAAGGCAGCACTATAGGATTTGGGGACTTGGAGATTTCTCTGGAAATATGTAATTGCATGCAATGTGGGAAAGAGCCTTTTGTAATGTCAGTTGTGCTTCGGGCCCCTACAAGTGGATGAATCTGGTGATTGTGAGTGCATTGAAAGAGAATTCAAAGAGAACTCAATCAAAACTTGGTGAAGGACTTGTGCTCCGAGGACGTGAGTGAATTATCCATTATTTTCATAATGTCTTCATCAGTATATTGTTGATTTTATATTTGAGACCTAAACATCAAGCTGGACCTTCTTTTTGAGCCCCTATGCGTGATGTTAATAGGTAAAGACTTAGGATGTGGCCCGAAAAACTCCCCCCAAATCAGCCCCGACGCTTCTGACTTAAAAATGATTATTTCAGGCTTTACAGGGCGACTCGCAACGACACACATTCCATATTTTAGGGTGTTCTGTTTTCTCCATACTCAGAAAAGCTATTTCTTTCAGTTTTAACAAAAAGTATTATATAATGTTGCTTTACGTACAAATTCTACATTTTTCAGTGTCAGGAAAAAGCAGAAACTGATATTCAACAGATGATACAGAAGCCTCATAAACAAAATATAATATCAAATGTTTCAGTATTTAGTGTGTCCACGCTTGTGTGGGGATGTTTTTCCACGCTTTCAGCTTTTAAACTTTTTTTTTAACTTATTTTCTTTGTTCTTTCCCCTTATGCACATTTCTATCTAATCTCCTCAGAAGTATCTTCTGAAAAAAAGAATGATACATAGTGGCTGTTTTCATTCAGAAAGAAATAAACGCAGGGTGGTCTCTGACTTTTGTACTGTAAGTCATTTCAAAGTGAAATGCAAACTGCAAATGAACACTCAATCAACAGAACAATTAGTTTACAACCTTTTCCACATGAGTGTGGAACTTCAGTCCTGAGGGGATGAAATATTGCTCAGTGTAGTGATTTCCATGATCAAACACACCTGAACTCAGTAGTTTAGTTTTACGCTTAGTTGGTCTGTTAGAGTAGAGAGATGACCAACTGTGCTGAACTCTGGCCCTCAGTTTTCTGTCCCTGACAAGCTAACATGGGGTTTGGCATTACAGCAATACACTGTATGTGCCAGCAGGTGGCAATGTGGTCATTGTGGTCATCATGACTGGTATCTGAAGGCCTTGTAATATTTCATAGCAATATTGCCACAAAAGTCTTGTCTGTGGTATATTTACCGGCATGTCTTGCATTTTACATAGACAGTGTAGGTCAAATGTAAATGGCTATAAAAGCTAATGAAAATGATATAAAGTATAGAAATAAAATGCCCACCTAAATTTGTAAAAATCCTGGATAGCGTAGCTCATTGGTCATTGTGATCTCATTAGTACACGGTGGAAGACATTGACTGCAAGAGAAACATGATTGTTACCAAAATGTTAATTCTTATGATAATAGAAACTTTGATCAAAAGAGATCCTGATTCAAATTAGATTAGAGTAATTCCTTACACAAAAATGAACAGTCTCTGAAATTAGAACACAACAGCACAGCTCTGCTTATAGAGGTCCATCTCCGTGCAGAGTTCAGCTCCAACCCTATTGTAACATGATCCCTGATCTAGCTAGTTAAGATTAGATTTAGGTGTGTCATACTGGGGTTCTATGAGACTCTATATGCCAAGAACAAGGTATTTCTTCACCTCTGATTACAGAGTTGTGAGCAAACTAACACACCTTCAAATACATTCAAATAGAACATAATTGGACATAATAATGCAAATCCTTAACACTAAATTACTATCAAGCTCCTAATAACAAGGGATAGGACAACCTTCAGAACAGTATTAATCCTTGGAATGCTGTACTAGTCCTGAATGTAGTGGGATTCCTCAAGGAAAGAAATAACTTAAAGCTTTCTGAAGGTCATAACACACAGGTTTTATTCAGACTGGGTCACAGAGACAATGGGCCTCATTCACCAATATCTTTCTAAGTTTGTTCTTCAACATGTTCTTGAGAAAGGTCTGAAGAAAAAGTCTATAAGAAAACATTGGTGAATGTCAGAAACTTCACGAAAACTGAGTAAGTGGGTTTTAAGAAGAAATTTCTTCTTAAGAACGCTTGAACGGTGAATGAAGCCCAATGTTTTCTGTTGTTCTTATGTTTATTACCATTTCTAATGCATTCAGTGAGATTTAACTAAGGACCACTGCCCCTTTTTGCCAGTGCACTTTGTCCATGTCTAACACACACACTGTCATTATTTTAGAAACTGTTCTCTTTGACTTATTAAATGACTTTTATAGCTTTGGTGAATTCATGTCACATTCACATTCAGACTGTAAATGTTAACTTACCAGGAAGAAACAAGTCATATTTTTACATCTCACTTATTTCAAAGAACATTTCAAAACACCAATAAGAGGCTACTGCAATGTTTCTATCAATTTTGCAGAAACCCATAACAGAATATCACTTTACTTGAACTCTGCTATATAACATTGACATAACCATGCTATAAACATGTAATGGCAGATGTCATATGCTGTCACAATGTTGTCAGGGCAGATTTTGTTCAATAATATAACTGTCATATTACTGTTATGATAAATTGCCATGACAGATGCCATAATATTTGACGTCATGACAGCTTATGACATTAATTTTTGCTGTAAGTGACTCAAGTTAGACATCATGACATCAAACATTATTGCATCTGTCATGCCAAGTAACAGTAATGGTAGCATGAGAATTTTATACTACAGGACACGATCTGTCATGACAGCATATGATATCTGCCATGGCATGTTTATCCATACTTACATATCAGCTGATACCAAGTGACGTAAGCCTAGTGTACACTGCCACACTAATGAACAAACGACTCGAGCTGGCAGTGATCGTGTGCTCATATGCTGTGCAGTTTAAGCCTGTTTTTAAACACAATCACAACCACTTCCCCAACATGGACGGGTATACACAGACTAACAAACGGAGGCGAAAAAGTCAACATTTGCAACTTTACTACTTTTAACTGAATTTAGAAGCGAAGTTTAAACATTAATATGCTGACTTATTAAATTGTCTTTATAAAATAGGCTGTAGAGAGACTGTATTGTCCTACCATGTACATCACCTGGTTTTAGTTGTTAGCAGTGCTGCTGTACTTGTGCTCTGTACCCGGGGCGCTCAGTGTGTTATTTTGAACAAAATAGCTTTTTTTGAACTTGTTCACAGACACAGCTGTCTGTAGAGGCTGTGAATCACATAGCATGGACGGTGCGTTTTCGCACAGCGTGAATATAAATTGTAAGCTTTGTTTGTACATGATGGTCTATTCAAACCTACAATCAGAGTCACCAGATCACAATATTTCTCAAATGGCACAGTGTTTGTCTTGCTTTAGAGGACATTCAACTAGCTCTACCAGCCAACCAGAAGAGTCCAACAACGCAAAACGTGAGCTCCTCAGATTAGCCCCAGGTGTGATTCCTGCTGTCACTGTGCTACAGGGACTGCTGTTGAAAGAGGACCATGGGATCAAATCTATGAAACATACTTTACCTACAGCTGTACAGAAGCACTTTTCTGACATGGAACAAAATTTGCTCTTCTCCACTGCAGCACTACCCAATCTAAGGTAAATAATGTGGCTAACTAATGCACTTCATTTAAAATCAAATCGATTTTTGTGATTTAACTGTTAAAGTACATATGCATTTACACTAACAACTCCTTAATTCTAAGTAGGTCACTCAGTATGGTATTGGACTCAGTATTGGCAAGCACTAAACAGATGTACTCAGTCTGAAAAAAAAATGGTATTGATGCATCCCTATACAAAATAGTAATTTATAGGGTATTTTCTACTGGGAGGTGTCCCAAACCCTAACCCCTAAATTTCAACTTGTGCAAGTAATATTTGCATTTTTTTTTTGCATGTTTTTAATTTTGTTTTTAATTTTTTGATTTTGATTTTGATTTACATTTAGCATGAGTTTCATTTTTTAAATTAAGAAAAAATTTAAAGATGTCCCTTGTTTTCATGTCAGTACCGAAACACAGAGTTTTAGTCTGTAGGTGGAGCCTTATTTTAGCCACACTCCTGCATTTTAGAGCAGGAAGTGAGACTGCATCCCTTTCCCTCATGGCCACATGGTGAGCAGTTAGATCCCATTGTTTTGAAGTAAATGTCTCCCAACATCTGAAAATCAGTGTGTAATATTAAGAGTTGTCACTAGTGAAACACATATTTTCTACAATCAAATACTTTTTTGTGTTCAAAGCTGGGTTCGCTACTAGCTAATGCTTTTGAGTTATCCTAAAAATTAGCTAAAATTATCTCAGTCACAGTTATCTAACAGTCACTACCAAAACATTTGGTACAACAAGTTATAGTAATGTTAAGATTGTTTTAGTAGTAATAAAATGTTATGTCCAGTCACTTTTTTAAAGAACGCAAACATAATTAAGGTATAGGGTCATTCAAAGCAAAATGATTTTAGTCTAAAGTCCAACTCAGTTAAAAGTCTAAAATGAGTTTTGATCTTGTAGAATGATTCATAAACTGACTGAAGCAAAAAGTAGCTACGCAGGGCTTCAGGAGCACACACTTACAGACCAGCCTGGAGCTTTATTATGCACCATTAACTGAAAATACACCTTACTGTGATTAAACTTCCCAAAACAAGGGCTTTTCCTTCTGCTCTGACTCTGGAAAACCTTCATCTGATGAGCCCTTTCTCCTCCTTGAACTTTGAGGAACTTTGTTTTTCACAGCGGGAAAGTTTAACAGGCTGTTTCAGTGTGTTGTAAACAAATTAAAGATGAACAAGTACTTGCTCTGGAACCTGTAATGGACAGGAAGAAAGGATTGTTAAGATAGCAAAAACAACAAAGGGTTGTTTCAGGCTGTCATAAATAATGAAAGCAGGACTGACAACTGAAATTTAAACAAACCTCATAAATGATAAAGCCAAGTTAAAAATAAGAGGTAAGACATCAGTTTCTCTGTTCAAATAGTTGCATCTGTGAAAAAACATAATGTTTGGGGTTGTGAGGTCTACAAAGCAAATACATCCATTTTATTTACTATCCAGAATGACCAGTGAGTTTTTATCTATAATTTGGATAATGATACAATAGTGGGGAAAAACGATGCAATTTTGCCTTTAAAAGCCCTGCATGTACCTCTCTGCCCTGCATGCATTTTGAAAATATGCTTTAGGTCAAAACCTGATCACAAAACTGTCATAAACAATGTCTCAGGCACCAGGCAACATATTCACAACCATTTTGTATAATAGCTTTCAGTGAAGGAGCTTTCAGAGGCATTAAACGCTTCAGACATCTACTTCCTGTCCCTGTGAACAATCTGACTCAGTACATTTCTCTAGAGAACTGCATTTTACAGCAAACCTTAAACACCAATCTTAAACATTTAGTCATGCAGGCATTGTGGAAAATTGGTGATATTCCCCTTTTAAATAAAGACACTGTTTTGTATCTGGTGTTATTGTTATTCAGACGTGATTCTACATTTAATTTAACCCCTTAAAATCCCAGGCTTACTACATACTTATCATTCAGTGCTTATTATAGCAAAGACTTATTATTCAGTAACTACAGGGACTTCAGTGCAAACTAGCTGAGGTTAAAGGTTATAGAAGAGTTTAGTAAAACTCTGGCCATTTAAGATGTCAAACCTGCAACATACATTAATGGCATGTACAATGTCGGTCAAATATACACAAAAATTGCTCAGATTCTATTATCTCTCTAAAATCTTCATATTTCCTTTTTATGCCATATAGAGAGCATCGCTGTTAAACTGTAATAAGCATGTCCAGCTGCCCTGGAGAATTTCTTTTGTAAAAATGTCATCTATGCTATTCATACTTTGATTTTATTTGGAACTGCAGTGCTCTATTTAGACCCATTTGATCTATATTTAGTAGCATGAGCGGTGTGTCCTTGTGTAAATTTTCTGTTTCTTTTGTTTAATTTGAATAAAAGTGTGTTCCCAACGAACAAAGAAAAAGAGAGTCATGTGTAGCCTAGCAGAGAACAGCGTCTGTATGCATGTTGGCAAAGGAGCAACATATTCTGACCAAGCAAAGACACAGGGTCTTTGAATCTCTATGCTGTCTATGCTGCAGGTGATGGAAATCATTGTCCAGAAACTCTCTGGCTTCGTAAAAGAACCCCCCCAGCGTTTTTCAGACTGTAGTGGTGAGGCACATGCCAGGCGCAGACGTATAGAATCTGCAGAACAAAGAATACATGATGAAAAATAAATAAATAAATAAACAAATAAAGACTGAAAGAGATGGGCAATGTATCATGGAAAATATATATATATATATATATATATATATATATATATATATATATATATATATATATACCTGCCTCGAGCTGGGAAAACATGAGGCCCCAAGCTTAGTTAACATGAAGAACTGACATTAGTTTAGTTCAGTTCAGATTTATTTTACAGCCAGGCATACTAAACATATAACACAGGAATAAAAACACAACATCAGCAACATCCAGAAAAACACATTTATTAAATCCATTAAAAAAAAGCTCATATATTAAATTCAGCAATATAAAATACATGTATCACAAATGTAATAATCCTGGGTATAAAATAGTTATTCTGTCTGTTGTTTTTTGCCATTGGGAGCCTAAACCTGCATCCAGGAGGAAGAAGCCAACATTCAGTTAAAGGGTAATTCCAGTGATTTTTCAAAATTTCCGCATAATTCAGTGGTTGAGCTATAAAGAGTCATTCAGAATGTTTTGATGTGAAAGGATTTATTTGTGGCAAAATGTACTGACTCAGATTTCTTTACAGTGGTAGTGATAGGAACCAGGGGTCATGATGTCTACAACACAAATATAGCCATTTTTTTTACTCTCCAGAACTATGAGTGAACTTACACTCATCTTCTGAGTTTATATATGTGATGCTAATAATAATGGTAAATCTGAAAAAAAGAGTTTTCTTTGGGGACTATTTTGTCTCCAGCATGAATGCATTAAAATAAATGGATTAACAAGACGTTTTAGGCTAAAACATTATCACAAAACTACCAGAAAACAATGTCTCAGCCATCAGGCTGAGCATGCATAACCATTTTGTGTAGTAACTTTCTCTCAGGCAGCTTTTAGAGGTGGACGTCTGGTTCCTATCACCAGCACTGTGCACAATTCTGACTCTGGTAGTTTCTCTAGAACGGAGCATTTCACACCAAACCACTCTGAATGACATTGTTTACATCTTAGTCGTTTAATTATGCAGAAATTTTGAAAAATTGGTGGAGCTCTCCTTTAAAAGGATGGGCTCGAAATCTCTCAATCGATCTGGCTTTCTGAGTGATGTGACAGACTTGTAGAATGTATGATTCCTGCAGAAGAAGCTGAAATGTGCAAATGTAAAACATGAAAATGTGGAAGTTGCTGTAGCATTTGAAAGTCACTGAGGGGCAGCAGTCAGCTGTACTGTAAAGCTCTCTATTGACTGCAGCCAAGTGGTGCCACACAACCTTACATGGCTTCTCTTCCTCTAACATCCATCATAGGCGGGTGCCACTTATATTTGTTTTATCTAAGAATCTAAGACAGCATGCATTTAAATGTTCAAAAGGTTCTATATACAACCATCTACATCACATCCTCCATCAATCTGAAGAACCATTTAATGATGTAAATGGTTCTTTGAGTGTTCATGGTTCTATATAGAACCATTTCTTTACTAAAGAACCCTTGAAGAACCATCCTTTTTGAGTGTGTAGAGTGAATGTTGTGGAACATTATAATGTGCATTTTTCATAACCAATAATGATAGATGCATGAAAAAGGATGTTTCTAGCATGAAGTGCTAAAAGGATTCACAAACTAATGAAAGAAAATACAGTTTTGAAATATTTTAATGATCATATTTCAAAGTAAAGTGTAGTTCTGGTGGGCTGGGACAGGCTGTTTTCTAAAAGCTGTTTTCTGTGCTGTAGAAAGGTTTGATTAATAGTAGCAGTTATTTATCTGAAACATGGCCAAAGGTAGTTTCAAAAAACTTGCATTTAAAATGCACTCTTAAAAATGAGAGATCAGCTCAAAGTAAAATGATACAGTAACTAATTTAATGGCTTTTCTTGAGTTGACTCAACTTGAGGACACAAGAGTTCACACAACTCAAACTTCTTAGTTGAGTCAAAAGTTCTATTCATTTTTTAGTTCTGCATCTCCGTTAGGTAAATAAAGTGAACTCAGCTTCCCCACTAGCCTGGACTCTTTCCATCACACAATACTGCTAGACTTTTTTCCTCTTGGGTACATACTTACGGATGGCTATGGCATCGTTGGGGCTCAAACTCACAACCTTCTGTTGGGGTGACGGCTTAGTCCACTGCACAACTCAGGAACACATGAAGCAACTCAGGCTCTGTGTCTACAAATGTTTAATACACTGGAGAAAATATTTGTTATTCTAACTTTAAAGCATGGCATAGTCTCATATCATGTAAATGTCTAATAATTCATCCCAACACCAGGGGATTGTGAGTTTGAATCCCAGCAATACCATAACTGTAAATATCTAGAAGCCCAAGAGGAAAATATGCCAGATTGGGACTATGTGTTAGAAGGAGCACCACCTAGAGGAGGAAAAAAATGCAGCTTCGGTTTTGTTTATCTAACTGAGATGCAGACCAAGAAACAGTAGCTGGGAGAATTTCTGACTCAGCTAAGACGTTTGAGTCAAACTCTGGTGTCCTCTGGTCAACTCAAGAAAAGCCATGTAATCAGTTACTATATCACTTTAAGTTGAGCAGACTTCTAATTTTTTTACAGTGTGGAATCTTTACAGGAGAAGGAAAAAGGTCTTCATTTTAATGTACATGGTTGAAATGAGGTTTTATTGTAAGCATCTGGTGATTTTAAATAAATAAAGGCTGAGTTGTGAGGCTTTGATTTGACAGCAGGTGCATTTTTGACTGTTCAGGCAGAGTGAATGCCTCGTGGCTGTGACATCGCTGGATATGAGTAAAAATAGTAACAAAGAATGATACTTGCAAGACTTTAACCACCCACTATTTATTTCTCCTACAAATAATTTCACTCATAAATTTCATAGCATAATTTCTCCATCATGTGCAACTCAGAGGATGACGGGTTCCCCTTTTGAGTCTTTGTCCCTCTCAGTGTTTCTTCCTCGTGCTGTTAGAGCGTTCTTCTGGTCACTGTTAGAGTCTGATCCTGCATCTTTGTAAAGCTGCTTTGTGACAGTGTGTGCAATACAAATAAAACTCAATTGAACTTAATCCTGGTCATTTCATTTTTGTCCACATATTGGAGATGAACAGGATTTTGTTTTCTTCCTCCAAATGTTTAGAGTGATTTTTAAAATCCACATCATCCACAACATTTATTGTATTGATTTTTGAGCACAGTGGTCACAATGAGTGCAGTAAGTCGCTTAGATCAAATATGATATAATTACAGGTATGTTTCTTAGATCAAAACCCACATTGATCCATGCTCTGATACAGTTACTTCTTCTGTAGACTGTACATTCAGATTCCTCTGAAGACCTTGATTAGACACATAGTATAGTCTGGAAAAGGATTTCCTGTAAACTCTGTAGGATAGGAGGTCTCTAGAGGGAATCTTTACCTTTACTCAATAACCTCCAACAGGTGGCGCTGTGCACAAAGATTTTTAAAGTTGTGGCTATTCAGTTGAAGCCATTATTTTGAAATGTTTTGGTCCATGTTTCAAAAGCCAAACAATACTGCAAGCAGCACACACACAAAAAAAAACTTCTTTTAAGAGCTGAACTCAGTCTTAAGAATAGTCCGATCTGAAGGGCAGGCTGGCTGTACTAGCTGTCTGACTCCTGCACAGTTTTGACCGTTACAGTATTTCTGAGCTGCATTGCACTAGATTCTATAACACTGTCATTACCTGTGTTGAGTTGAAATCAGTGGGCTGTGAGAGTTATTCAAGACCCCTCTACTCTTCTCTACAGAGCACGATTGAGGCAGCATGCACACACACACACACACACACACACACACACACACACACACACATGCACACACAGCAGAGGAGGCTGGTGGTTAAGTTTGGGTGTTAAGCACTATGACAAGGACAGAATATGCAGAGTGAGTATTTAGACCCATCAAATATAGAAACATACAAAATGTCATGAATGAGTTACAATTATGGAATACATTTGTTCAGATTTTTTTCATTTTTATTTAATTAGGCAACACTTAATTGCCACACATATACAGATGTACACTTTTACCCAAACAACACAAAATGAGAGAGATAGTCAGCATTATAAGGTTGAGTTTACAAAATGGATTTATTATATGAAAATAAATTTCATGGATTTTCCAGGTGGTCTATGCTGGCTAGAAATGCAGTCTTATGTCACCAAATTGACTGAAGTAACTGAATTTAAGGAACAGTAGTTGATAGAATTCTAACAGTAAGTCGACAGTAGCGGCTTTCATGGATTTCACTCTCATTTTCACTCTGATATCTAACAGTATAGTTGTTTTTGTTTTTTTTTTTTACTTTCACCAGCTTCTAACAGTAGTCATCAGTTATCACTGGTTAATCCAGTATTTCTGTCATTGGTTATCATTGCTTAATCTGAATATTTCTATTTCTGTCCAGTGACAGACTTATTTATTTGTTTTATTCTATACTCATTATTATATGTTTTGCTATCCAGTGTCGACCAGATGAGGTTGGCTTCAGCTGTTTGGGTCCTGATTCCTTTCAAGATTTCTTTCTGCTCTGAGGGAGTTTTTCCATGCCACTGTTGCTCTTCACAAGCTCACATGGGCCTGAGACCTAGATTTCTATAAAGCTGCTTTGTGACAGTGACCATTATAAAAAAGCGCTATACAAACTTATATATACGTTGCAAATCCAGCATTTTAACTAATGACCGAGTTTACCACTCTGAAGAATTACATGCCAGTTAGGTAGTTAGACTGTTAGTTAGCTAGCAAGGAGCCAAACTGAGTAGCTAGCATGGCAATGGTAAAGATTAACTAGAAAGTGTAATGCACATATTTTATAGCCTCGCACAAAGATGCATAAATCCTTTGACTGGCTTCCATATTTTAAAATGCAAATGAAATTAAATGTGTAACTGGGGAAAAAACATCAGACTTCATATTATGGCACATCTGAGCTCAAGCTTTATTATAGTTATAGCAAAGGTTCTTTCTCATCACAGCAGGCAGTATGATCTTTACTGAAGTGCTCTGATATTTGGTATTTACAGAGACTACACAAGGTATGTGCGTCTGAAAACAAAAATCAGCAGTACTACATTTGTGTTTTCTTCCTTCACTACAGTGGAGGAGGCACTGAAGGTTTAAACTAGCTCTTTTTTTATTTTAGTGACATAAACTGACACTTAGCACATGGGCGCAATGTCCTAATAAGGGGCATCCATCACCAGAAATCATAACCAGAAATCATAACCTTAACAAGCTGAGAATATACATCTGCCCTTTGCCCTCATTATATATTTTATGCGTGAGCTTAACACAGAAATGCAAAGGCTTATATTCTTAGAATGGTCCATTTTATCAATATTATCATTAACCCAGGCTTTTTTTGTGGTCTGTCATCCATTCTGCTTTTTTAAATACGAGGCCAAAGACCTTGATCTTTTATTGATATTCAGTTATTTTACTGAACGTAGATTAAGTTCACAAGTTAAAAGAAAAAAAGGATTTAGACTTTTCAGATGGGCTGCCCTGTATTGTGCCTAGTTATTTTCTGCAGCTGACATTATGAATTGATAAAAACTCTTTTGCTCTGTTTAAAATGTCAGTATGATATAAACTACAATGGATAACAATTTAACAACACAGCCTATTGACCTTTCTTGTCTATGATCATTAAAAAAGATTGCTTTATGTCACTGATGTTATATCACAACCATGTAATAAGTCAGTTCTGAAGGTCATTGCAACCTTTTGTCGTATGTAACTTGAAACATATCTCCACTGACCTTTCACACTGTGACAGTGGCCACTGTGTTCAAGTATATGAGTTCCAAAACCTGACAGATGAAGACCTTATCATTTTTCTTCATGTGGAATAGGTTTATTAAGTTATATCATGTCATGAAATAGACACGTATCTAAGCAGAAGGAAATGTAAGGTAGCAGGTTTCTAACAGGTTCTCTTCAAAACCTCTGTAGACATTTTCTTACTGCAGCAAGGACGTAAAAAGAATTCTCTTCCCACAGCCTCCACTTCCACCCCCACCTCCAAACTACCTGTACACCAGTGTCCAAAACCTGAACTGCACTTTTTAATGCCTGTTATTTTAGAGCAAAGAATTTAATTCTTAGAAATCTTACATTCTGATGGGATAACATTAGGCAAATAAAAAAATACACTTTTTCTTAAAAACTTGTGTAGAAATTATTGGCATCTACAGAAATTCTTAAGAGCAAAAGTTAATTGACATTCCTATTCATACTGAACCTTTTTTTAAGAACATCTGAATCTTTAGGGGCTGTTTATTGGCCATCATGACTTTTCACTGAGGAATACAGATGAGGCGACATGCAGGTCAAATTCTCTCATTCATCCATCAACATGGGGAATATCAAAGAATACACTGATGAAATTAGTCTAAAGGTTTCTGACCTTCATAAATTATAGAATGGCTATAAAACAGTGCTACACCAGCAAATACTCATTTCCACTAAGGCAATAATTAGCAAATTTCAGATTAATGGACATTGGTGAACCTGACTGGAAGATAATGCATGCCAAGAAAAGCTCTACTATTGTAAAACCACAAACTTAGGAGACAGCCACAAACCACAAACATCATCAGAACTCTAGTTGGAACTGGACTCTGTGGTCAGATGGGATACTAATAAAGCTCTTCAGCAATAAACATCAGGTCTGGATTTGGTGTAAAGTGAAACAATGTCACAAAGCAGTTTGGTGGTGGATCTTTCATGTTGTGGGCTGTTTTTCTTTTAAAGGCCCGGACAATCTGGTCAGGAAACACAGATTTCATAAAATACAAGAAGATTTTAGAGATAAGCACTCTTAAAAAACTTTGGGTTATGCACTCTTAAAAATAAAAGTGCAAAACAGGATAGCTTATGTGATATCATAGAAGAACCACTTTTGGATCCCTTTCAATAGAGGACATTTTCTTTAGAGAAACATTTTTGTAAATAATATGTGTATTTCAAAGTCCACATAATGTCAAAGTTCTCAGAAAAAATATCTAACATATTTTTCTATAACATATGATACATCTGTAGATAACCTTTGTATAATGTGAAGGTTCTTCACACTCTTATTTTTTCAAACATGTTTCTTTAGGCAAAGGAAATGCCACAAAAAAACATTTGTGGCACTGCCTTTTTTAAAGCATGTAGGTGGATCTTCCATTAGGACAATGAAGCGTACCTCTAGCTTTACACAAAAATGGCTTACTGACTATAAAAACAAGCTTTTGCAATGGTTATCCCAGTTCTCTATTCCCTATTGAAACATGGGGGCTAAAGAGATGAGTCTACAAGTGAAGAACATGGGGATCTGGAGAGATTTTGCTTGGAGGACTGGTCTCAGATATGTGTGTTCAGTTAACAAAGGGAGAGTAAATGCAGGGGTGCCATTAATTGAGACACATGTTTGTGAGACACATGGTGCTTTCAAACAAGCTTTTAATCATCTGGAGTGCACAGTACAGAGATACGATTCTCTTTTTAAAACCTGGCCTGAGATGACATTAATATGGTACATATTCTCTGGAGACACAGTAGCCTAACTGCCCATAATGCTGCCAGTTAATGAAAATCAATAATGTTCATTGTCTGAGTCTGGCTTCAGTCAATTAAAGATCATGCCAAACATTTTAGCTGCAGGCTGAATAAGTGGTACTGGAACTCAATCAACAGATCACCATGACAGAGAGCAGCTCTGTCACTTTGGCTCCCTCTGGAATTAATTAGTCATTGTGAGTAATGAGCGTTATGGATTTAAAACAACCTGGATTGTGATATCAACCTATCATCTGAAACACAATAGCAATGGAAAACACGCCGTGCCCACAGTGACAGCACACTGAATCAACCCACGCATGAAATTAATTAATGAAAGAACGAATGCACCTTTACAGGAGAGGCAAATTATGAGTGAAACTCTTTGGACTTGGAGTTGTTTTACATCTCATGCATGTATCCAGTTAAGTGCTGCCTCTGCTTCTAACAGGCCTGTCTCTTTGTCTCCTCCTTGGCCTCTCTGTACTTCAAAGCCATTTCCCCATTTGCCTTGTTGCCACAGGGACATGCAAGTTATGTGAAGCTTTTTTTTATAAAGCAATTTTCAATAAAGTCAGCTTTGTTCTAGAGCTGGGCACACCATCTGCCTTGGCGTCAAAATAAATGCAAGAGGGTATTTAACTGCTCTCAGCTCAGGTTTTAATGACATTGGGAAAAATGGCGAACACGACAAAAAACGAGACACTGGTAATTTGCTCTAGCAAGACGCACAAGAACCCTGTACTTCCAGACTATAATTTATGTTATTTTACGGTTACACACAGCACTGGCTGATTTATGACTCTGCTTGCGTTTTATATTCCAGTTTTTGTTTTGTAAGGAAGGCTGCTATGTAGCAGTGGCATTTATAGATGTTGCCACTGAGGTGTTTTCCTTTGCTGTCTTTTTGTTTCTGGTTGTTGTTGTTTGTCAGCATATTTACAGCCAGGAAGAGAGACAGAGCATGAATGCATGCACTTGTGGTAAAACATGGTGCATGATATGATCAAATGTGTCCTCTAGATAGCAGGGAATGGGAGTGATGGTGCAGTGTCTTTTAATGTCTTTCACAGGTTTAACTTGGAGGTTCCCTTTAGATTATAGTTAGACAGTCATGTTCCTCCTAAAACCCCTCAGCAGAAACACTCAAAACACATATATACATCTCAGCTGTGTGATTTTCACTTAGTCATGTTCACTGCAGTGTTGGTTGTGTTTATGTGAATACTGCTTTCTGGTTGATTGCAATTGTTTTGTATCACCATACAGCAGAAGATCTGGAATAGGTGTGGTAATGACGGCAGTGCTGTTAGCAATAGGCTACAGCCTGATGTAATGATATTGTGGGACATTAGTGCCATGTCTAGAAGTGGCCACTTAATATATCTTGTTATTTTTAAAGTAGTGTAAAGTAATGATACAAAAGAACTATGTATATAGTACATATCGTAGATCTGAGGCAAACATTCCAAAGCCTGTCTTGCTAGTTGTCAGAGTTTTAGCACTCAGCATGGATCCAGAGGAGACAAAGTCAGTAAGAAATATGGCTAAACGTATATTTCATATATGAGTCACAGATTGAACCAGCATCAAATTTCATGCATTTTCATTTTTAGGTCTGAAGGAATTTATTGTTGTGAAATGTGCTGTTGTGGGTGTATGTGCAGAAGTTGTATTTTAGGCTGCCTATTTTGTGTTTCTCCTTATATGGTCATGTCTGTCACACCTGTCACTTGTCATGTATAAGCGGGGTCTAATCTTGGCATCAGTCCAGCTATAAAACTGTGACAGTCCATTGTCTTACGGGCGGGCTGGCTGTCTGGAACCTGTGCACACAATGAATAAACTTCATTTGTCCGGACAACAGACCTAGTTCCCTGGTTCGTTGGGGTTTGGATTCTTCAGGTCCCAGACACTAGTTACAATTTCTGAACAGACACCTGAGCTGATAACAGCTTTGGCAGTCTATACATGCAGAAAAAAGGAAGTACTAAGCGTGTTTTTGGATCAAAACATGGCCAAATTCATTAAGATATCAAAAATCTGTTAGCATGTTCATGTAACATAATTATCAAAGTAGCCTATGGTTTTAAGTAGTGTACTGTACAAGTGTTTTATCTCATCTGATGCAGTACAAACTCAACTCAATACTAATTACTGAGTACAAATATTAAATGATGGAAATAGTCTCCAACAACATTTTTTTTCACAATTTTACTGAAAAAGAAAACAACAGAAACATCAGAACAAACAAATTAAATGAATAATTGGAGCAATAAAGCACTTTATGCACTTCATATAAGTTCAGTTGAAGTCTGTACTGTGTATATGTTGAGTGCTGTGACCATTTTCCCAGTGCTATCAGTGTCGTTTTCAGTTTACGCTCTTACTGGTGATGTGTATTGCTATCCAGCTGTATAGAGTCACATCACACTCCTGACATTTCTCAAGTGTCTCCAGCTTCATCATCACTGACCCCAAAAGCATTTGTAGTATCTCAGCCAACAATTTGAAGAACATTTTTTGGAAATCTGAAGTCAAATGTTTTGAAGTCTTTCAGAAGTTGCCAACCAGTGCACTGTAACATGCTAACGCTATATTGGCATTTTAGGATCTGCTTGATAGTGTATTTAATCCTCTGAATGGTTGCCAAACAATGACCAAAAGATTTTGATATGTGCACACTGATTCATTGGACAGTCAATACAGATGATTCTGCAGATAGTGTAGGTCTGTCCTGGGATTTCACAGGAATATACAACACACACTCCATACAAACGACATACTGTACTTTAACATGGGATTGAAAGTTTGTTGATATCTCAAATGGCTGTAAAGTTATTTAAATTTAAACACTACATGTTGTGAGCACATTATCAGTGCAATATTTGTCCTAAAATGGTTAAATGGTATAGAATTCTTTACATTATAAAATACATTCTTTACATTCAAGGTTTTTTAAGGAACCAAAAAAAAAAAACCCTCTTCTATGGTATCGCTCAAAAGAACCTTTTTGCCACATTTTTTCTAAGTGTGTAGGGTTCTTACTAAGTTCCTACTACAGTGCTGTCATTTTGTATTGTGAAAAGGCAAATTGAAGTGACTGGTAACAACACTTTTCCATATTTTATAGCAGTTTAATTGCATCGTGAAGTTCAGCCACAGTGAGCAGTTTGGTTTTCAAGTAGTGACTTTCTTTATGATGCTGCAGCATGCTAAACACATCAAAGGCATCAGTTTGACATTTATGAGGTGTGATTTACTCAGTATACACTTATCTGCTGATGCTGACAGTCCAGTAAGCAGGTTGCCCTAGTTACCCTTTGCTCTGCCCATGTTGCTGTGTGCTCCAGATGCATGGAATCCACTTCTGTTCGCTATGGCCAAAGTGCGTGGACAAATGTGCTGTGGTGGACAAACACTGAGCTGGATCAGAGGATGTGGAGACGTCCTGTGCTCTGGTCAGCGGTCCTGCTCACAGAACTGCAGCTCGTGGCTTTCCAGCATGATTAATGAACATTGATCCTTCACCAAAACCACAGAAACTGCACCCCACAACTGTTCATCCTGTTCACGCCTCACCAACTGCACTACCTGGAAAAACACCACACAGAAACAGTATCACTCTCAGTATCGAATTACTATCAGTCAGCCAGTCTAAGTATATGTAGAACAAAAATACTGTCTAAATTTAAAAGAGATAAGCAATTTGTAAGTGGACAAATCAACTTTAGAGACCTCGCAAACATGATCATCTATATACTGTACTGTGCAGAAGATATACATTTTTCAAAATCTGAAAAAACATTTAACAGACAGTTAGATATAAACCTCAGCTAAATATATAAATATATCATATTTTTCAGTATTTATCATGTCCAAATTTTGCCTTTAATACTGCTTTCATTCTTTTCAGGAGACTCACTTTCAGTTGTCAAAGAAATCTGCATCTGTAAAAAGTTGGTTGCATTTTCTGCTCCTTATGATCCAGATAATCCCAAACACATTCAGTGATGCTGTTGTCTGGACACTGGGCTGGTCAGGTCATTGTTCTGAGAACACCAACAGCTTCTCTGTTTAATTTGCAAATTATCTTCTTAGATGGATGAATGGATGGATGGATTGATGGATGGATGGATGGATGGATGGATAGATAGATAGATAGATAGATAGATAGATAGATAGATAGATAGATAGATAGATAGATGATTATTATTTATTAGCTACAAAGATGTCAATGCAAACTGGCTGCGCTATTCTTAGGTTATAGAAGTGTGTAATAAAACTCTGGGCCTGCCAGTGGACCCGGCAATTTAAGGGGTTAAAAAGGTGCCACTAAGGTTCCTTGAGTGACAGCACAGAAGAACTACTTTAGTTCTCTAGAGACTGAAGAAACGTTTGAAAATGAGATGAGTGAGTGTGAAGAGCCTTTAAATAATCTTTACATAATGTAAAGGTTCTTCAGCAATTTAAGGGTTCTTTGCATCCCAGGTGCCCAGTCCTGATCCTGGAGGTCTACCAGCCCGGAGAGTCTAATATTTAAACATGCTCCTAAAGGCTTCAGTTAAATGTGGTAGATTTTGGTTGAGGCTAAAATCTGCAGGGCAGTAGATCTCCAGAACCATTATTGGGCACCCCTACTTGACATTGTATAGCACATTATGTAGAGGTTCTTTAAACATTAAAAAAGTTCTTCACACTCACACATCTCACTTACAAATGGTTTTGGAGGTTTCCCATTGACAGGACTGTTAATGTTCACATTTTACTGCGTTCCTCCATCCAGTGAAAGGTTTATTAGGGAACCAAAAATGATTCTTCCATGGCATGATGCTAAGAAAACATTCTGGCATTTTTCTTTTAAGGGGGTTGTTGTCATGAAAAGCATTCAGAAATACAGTACATTATAATTGCTGTCAGTTTTGTTTATACTTGCACAGTAAAGATATCAATTATACTTTCAAACAAATCTTCAAAATTCCACAAATCATGTTTCTATCAATTATACTACAAAGCTTGTACTTTGCAGCAGTGGTTGCATTATCTTTGTAAACAGCTGAGGGGGAGAGGACTAAACTTTTCCCCTCAAACCTCTAATGCCGGCAAACCTTAGTATTCAAAGGACGACTTTAAAATAGTCGTCCACAGGCCTGTAATTGATATGAGGTCGAAATGGGAAATTATCATTCTGTAGAGTGTTTCTCTAATGCAAATCAGATTTTTACACCATTCTGCGCAGTGGATACTGTAGTAGCTGAGTGTTCTCTGCCTTTGACAAACACTTTGATGTCGCTAATAGGCTTTGGGGGAAAAAAGAACCTTCTTGATTTTTAAGTAAATATTTCACTTTTTCCTTGAAGTAATGCAGTTGCAGTCTTGTTATCACATGAAAGCAAAAACTTCCCACTTAACTTAGTTGAATGCTTTGCTTGCAGATTCAGGCTTTGACAAATGAATGGTTTACTACAGGCTTATATATCATAATGATACATGCCACAAATAATTCAGACATCTTGTTCTGTCATATTTCATGATTTTTTAACCCTCTGGGGTCCATGAACTCGCCCGCACATCAAATTTGATGATTCTATATACGTGTCTCTATCTTTGTGGCATTACAGCACAGAAATACAGTTAAAACATTTTCTGAATCTATGGAATCTGCCCCTTTGAGTCCATCTAATCGCGAGATCATACACAACTCACATTTGGATTTAAGAAAGTCTGTCTACATTTTGTTAAACTGACCAGTGGACACTCAGGAAATTACCAAGCACTTACCCATTATGTGGGAAACCATTCTTCATTTAGTCAATACTGGAGATGCATCTTAAATGGTGTGGAAAATGTTTACAGCTGCTGAAGTTGCTGCAATGGTTTTGAAAAGTGGTAACGAAGATAACAGAGCATTTTTATATGAAACATATGGGTATCATGTTATATGCAAGTGCATTTTAAGGAGAATTTGAGAAGATGTGCAAAAATCGACCTCGAGGCAGGATTTCCAGCTTTGTGGTGATGTGTGACAGGTTGGAGTTACTAAGGTGAAATCTCCACAGGTGGGTGGTACTGAACAAGAGGGGGCACCACAGTGATGAATCCTATAGAACCTAAGCTGACCCATGAGCTCTATTCCTGCGGTGAGGCTGAATTGAGCCTTGCTGAAGTGAATCTTAAAGAAAGGCAGAGGCAATATAAAATACATAACAACCAACAGGGCCCTTGGTTCTGGATGGCAGCATATGTTACTCCAAAACCTGTAAATATCATTCAGCATTAATGGTGCCTTCATAGACGTGGAAGACACCCATGCCATGTGCACTAATGCACCCCCATATCATCGTGGATGTTAGCTTTTGAACTGTGTGCTGATAAGAAACCAGATGGTCCCTCTCCTCTTTAGCCCGGAGGACATTTGATTTGATTGATGAGGAAATTTAAAATTTTGATTCGTCGGACCACAGGACACTCTACCACAGTCCATCTTAAAAGAGCTCGGGTCCAGAGAACATGGTGGATGGTGTTTATATATGATTTCTTCTTCACTTGGTAGAGCTTTAACTTGTGTTTATGGATGCAGCGATGGTTTTAAGTGTTTCTGAGCCCATGCAGTGATTTTCCTGTCTGTTTTTAATGCGGAGGGCCCAAAGATCACAGCCAGCCAATATTGGTCTCTGGGTTCTCTGAATCTCTGATATTAAGACCCGTAGATGATGAAATCCCCAAGATGTTTGCTATTTCACATTGAGAAACAGGATTCTGTTATTTGTAATATTATGCCACTTCACTAGTTTATTTTTGCCCCTGTCCCAACTTTTTAGAAATATGTTGCTGGCATTAAATTCAAAATGGGAATATATTTTTCAAAAAACAATACAATTTGTCAGTTTCAACATTTGATAATTTGTCTTTTAACTATTTTCAATTGAATATAGGGTTGGGTTTGAATGATTTGCACATCACTGCATCCTGTTTTTATTTACATTTTGCAACAGGGTTTCCAAGCCTTTTGAGTCAATAGGTTTTACTTTCACAGCATTTTGGAGATCTTTTCAGTGGCTCAATCTTGTTTTAGAGGTGGGTGAACATAGCGTTAGGAGTCTTGCCCAGTGATTCCTATGAGTATAGCATGGTCTTCTTGCCTGCAGAGACAGTGACTGTATGCTTCAGATGTGGCATGTAGAGATAAGGTTAAAAACACTGGAGAGAACTATAAACCCTCTGGGGTCCACACACTAGCCTATGCATCAAATTTGATGTTTCTATATATGTTTCTCTATTTTTTCAAAATTACAGCACAAACATTTCCTGAATCTGTAAAGTCACCCTTTCAATTCCATCTTAACAAAAGATCATACATGACTCACTTCCAGAGTTATGAGGCTATGAAGAGGGGTTTGAGAGACACATCATCTGCTTCTTAGTGCAATTAGTGGAGTCATGTGTCTGTCTATATTTTGCGTGAAACTGACCAATGGACACTCAGGAAATCACTAAGGACTAATCCATCATGTTGGAAACCTTTCATTCTACATTCAGTCCACATTGGAGACACATATGAAATGACGTGCAAAGAGTTTACAGCCACTGAAGTTGCTGCAGCACTTTTGAAAAGTAGTGACAGAGATAACAGAGCATTTTGATATGAAAAATATGGGTATAATTTTTAATGCAAGTGCCTTTAAAAGAGAATTTAAGAAGAAAAATATGCCCTCAGACTCCAGAGGATTAAGGAACCATTCATTATGGTTGTTTAAGAATCCAAACATGGTTCTTCTATAGCATTATACCCTATAGAAACCTACAGGCATTTAAGAGTGTATTTCTTGATAGCAGTTCTTTTGCAGCCAGTGGCACTGAACAAAAGGAAACTGGCATACAGTACATAAACAGTACTATGATTTTATTTTGATAGCTCATGCTGTACCTGGTAATCCAGTACAGTAAGCTGCAGACTCCAGTGATGTACTGTGGTTGTGACAACCCTGCTCTTTCTGACCTGGTGTCAGAAGTATGTTTACCCACAGTATCAGTAGAAGTAGATCGACGCTGCAGCAGCACTCGCTTCATTAATACACACAGCCATGAAAAGCTCTGCTACACATTCATCATTCCAGATCAATTGGGCTTTAATCAAAAGATAACATCTGCTCACATTCCAGCAAAGCAGAGCAGGTAGAGATCAGAGATGAGCCTATGCTTTAACTCGCTTCAATCAGTACCCATCACAGAAGCGCTTACAAGGTGGGCTCTGGGTTCCTCAACATAATGAAGAGGATCCATTCATTCCTTTATGAGAGGTATAGAACAGAAGCTGCATGACACAGAGAAAGCTGTGCTGTTTTCTCCAGACTTAGCTCCACTGTGTGTGGGCACACCAGCACACCAGCCCTTGTCTGATGCAATCACTGCAGGATTTTCACTCAAACATGATAACATGAATCTTACATGCTTTCTGAAAAATGTTATCTGGAAAATATGGCTTCTAAAACATCACTGAAAATTCACTGAGTTGCCAGTTTATTAGGTACACTAATAGCTACACTGCAGTATTGCTGGGATCTTTACACATTTAGCTATACTTGCTGGGTTGGTAGTAGTCCACTAACCAAAAGTACTTATTAAAGAAGGACGTATGGAAGATGTCATGTTCTGAGACACATATGCTGGACATCTTTTAAAGTTCTGAGCATAAACTTTGTCTCCTCTGCAGACCAGTTTCTGCTCCCGCCATGTTAATCGTTATAAACTTTTGCTATGACGCAAACGTACATGCGCAGAACATACTTAAACCTTCTGATAGGGAATGTAATCGGATACAGCCATTTACATGTTGTTATTCTTCTATTTAACTGATTATTTACAGGATTACCCACCTCATTCAATCAGATAGAAACTGTATTCTGAATGGCCTTAATTGGAATAAAATGTGTCCATGTATACACCTCAATCGGAATAGACTAGTCACCTCGATCAAATACACCTATAATATAGGACTATAGGATGTGCACTTCATAGGTTTACAATTACTAACTGAAAGTAGGGAATCTTCAGGGCCTTCTAAAAGCCCCAGAAGATTCCCCACTTCCAGTTTGTAATTATAATCCTATGAAGTGCACATCCTATAGTCCTATATGATGGATGTATTTGTACAGTCAATCACTGTAGATACAAGGCATGTGAAACCAGCAATTCAGTGCTTGGTCTGGCATTATACAGTATTAAACATGCAGTTACATCACACTGAAAGGTAAGTTCTTAATTAAGCCTGAAAATTCATCTTGAAGTATATGACAAACCTGAGTCTAAATGAATATAAACCAAGGCCTTTGACCTTCTGCACCACAGAAAGCTGCTGACACTAATAAAGTCATTTTGAAACTGTGTAGCAGAAGGCTATTCCATATGGACACCTGCTCATGCGACATGCAGTTCACAAGACGCATATGGGCACAGAAAACAGAACACTCATTAATTCATTGTTGTTCTGCTCAGCTATTACTGTCTCTCCGCCCTGGCAATTCGGAGGTCTTATGACCATGTGCAAGAGAAATTAAACATGGCCAAGCTTAATGGCCTAATGCACGTATGAGTCTTTCTAGACCTTTGACACATCTGTGCTATAGAAATGAGGGCAGTCAGTGCAGTGGAAAGGCCCAGTGTTTAATATATCCAGTGGCACACAGCAGGCTCGAAAACACAGCTGGACAATTTTTTGGCACCTCTGGGATCTATCTCATCGATTCAATTTATTTCAGTAAAGCAGAGCAATTCACTGGGGAAGTTCTGTGTGTTGCCTGTGTGTTTCTGTGTTAAGACATGTGTCGACATTCAGAAATTAAAGTCAGATTTCTAAAGGCTTTGTGAGCTTTTGCAGTTTGTCTTTGTTACAAAGTCATATGTGATGTTATTGAATAGCTGTGGAGTCCTCCCTTTTTCATGCAAGCTTTGTGAGTCAAAATAGACTACCCAGAAAAGAGTGAATCAATCTATTGCATACTTATTTATAGTCCACAATAGACTGTAGGCAATAGTCCTCAATTGACAATAGTACTCTAAGAATTCACAGTTATCTTTATTGATAACAAGAGCATGGTGGAAATCACTGTTAATTATTTTCAGTAGCAAGCCACGACTGTTATGACTGGTCTTCCATTTGGGTTATAAATGTCAAAAACCTTCTCTATGACAATGTTCATTCCTGCGATTCCTTGGGATCTAGTAGTTTGTTGTCGCTAAGCTCACAGCAATTTGGATGAACATTTTTTGGCTGTACTAGATTAAACACAGACATGTGAAGCTTCTAAAAGACATTCCATGTTTTATTTGAAGCTTGTGACAAACATATTACATTACTTTGTTGCAGTTTACAGGAACTCACAGATTACCAACACTGATACAGACCTGCTGCCCGCATTGTCCATTTCTAACACCCCATTGATTAGGCTGCCACTGATATTCACAGCCAGTAACGTATCTAGGACTTCCAGCAAGCCTAGAGTGACGTTTTTTCTCACATTATTGGTCCCACCTATTGGAAATCAACAGGATTAGTTTGTTCCACTGTCACTTTGTAATTATACTGATGGTTAATCTAACATGCTAGGCCTTCTCTTCAACTCTTCATGTCCTAACTAATAGGAGAGCTTGCTTAGCTATCATGGAGAAAAACAATTCCTGATTGGCCAATTTTGCACTGGGTACTTAAAAAATGTAACCCTTTTGTTTCCATCCAAAGCATAAAAAACTAGATTTATACTGTTATATATAGTTTAAATACAAACATGATTCTATTGAATAAAAATGAGCTAAAAATGACATAATTACATTGAAACAAGCAGAGTGTGTATTCAGAATTTTCAATCAATGCCACTTTTTATAAGTAGAAGATACTTGATAATTTGAATGTGATGGAATTATCTTTTGTCTTATGTTTTTACATTGTTGCTATATTTTGACATTGAAACAAGTGGAAAAACTGAGAGTCAAAAACCTTAAAGCAATATGGTTGATGCGCTCAATACAGCCAATACAGAATGTAAATCAGTGTAAATTGAATGGAAATGTAATTCGTTCTAATTATTATGCACTGTATGATTTATCAGTTGAACCTAAAAAATACTTTATAAGGTAATAAGCAATTTAACTTTTTTATTCAGCTCAACAAAATACTTTGAAAGAAACGATACAAAGCAAAATTTTAGTTTAGATGAATTTCCATACATCCATACATGAATTTCCATACATCAAATGAATTTCCATACATCAAATTAATTTCCATTTTTTACAGTGTACTAACTATGCAATTTATTATGTATTACATAATTATCTTTGGAAAGCATAAAAAAGGCAAAAATAACAACTTGGCTCTAAAGGTTAAATGGTGATTACTGATCCACCATTACTGAGAATAACAGGGCTCATGACTGTCACCTCAGACAGTCAGTGGCTGCTGTGGTATTAGCTGTATAAATAGCCGTGCAGGAGCAGCTCCTGAGAGGAAGCAGAACCGGCGCAGGGCAGAAGCAGTCATACTCTCGGTGCGGAGGCAGAGAGCGGCTGCTGCTCCCGATCCCTCCAGATGTCTGTGTGTGTGATCTGTCCTTTCCCGCCGCATCGTGTTGACGAGTGGTGTCATCTCACTGACATTTCCACAGCCATCACATTTCATCAGGGCTGTAATTAATCATCGCTCTAACACTGCGCTGGCCTGGGCCAGTCAGGCTGCCATGACAGGGAGAACACATGCTGTCCCAGGCCTCGCTCTGCCATGGCGCTCCCTCTCCGCACTGTGGCAGGAACCTTTCCCCAAACCTGGCTTAATCACATCCCAGCCGCGGCCAGCTGCCTGACTGCCTTAGGTTTTCATTAGGCAAGATCGGACTGTGAACATCAGAAACTCTCTCTCTCTCTCTCTCTCTCCCCCTCCCTCCTTCTTCATTTATTAACATTTAAATCTTTTTCATAAAAAGTTTGAAATATTTCACAATATGCCTTCATCTTACTAACATACCAACTCCTGACAACATCATTGCACTCTTAAAAAAAGCTTCCTGAATGATTTTCAGTTTAGACATAAAGTTTTAGGAGAATCTTTAATTGGTATTGAATTTTTAAATTATGTGGAGATTCTTTAGTACTATAGTCTGGACTTGTGAGGTTTTTTCTATTGTCTCAGATTAGAATAAGCAATAATTATTTATTATTCACTTATTTTTTAATAGTCCATTTGTTTGTGTTTCATTTAGGTAACTGGACCCCAAAAAAGGCCATTGGTTGGTGCCTGTAGACATATTTGGTGCCTGAAATTTGCCTCCTTACTTTTGTATTTTGCATTGGAGCTATGAGGCTAATGTAGCTAACAAAGGATGTTTAAGTCACTGAAAATCTTTTTGTATGACACAGACTTCTGTTACATTAGCCTTGTAGCTTCAGTGCAAAACTAAAGAGGCAAACATCAGGCACCAAACTTGTTGGTCAACCAGCTACCTTTGGGGTAATAGGGGAAATTAGATTTTTCAGTGAACCCTTGATCTTAAAGAGAACTTGACTTTTTCAGGTCTTGGTCTTGACTTAGTATCACTCTCACATGGACTTGATCTTAACTCAGTCTTGACTCAATCTTGATTATTTGTTTTCACTGTTAAGAAAATGGGCACTATATAGGTCCACTTTTGTACAATTTTATATCAAGGTACAAACAATGTAAATACATCCTCAAGTGTACAGCAATGGTCCTAAGGTCAAGTTGTGTACCTTCAATAAGTTCTTCTTAGGGGAAAGGTGCCCATTTGTACCTTTTAATAAACTAATGTTTTAAAATTAAGATTAAATTAACACCCTGGAGTCAAGACAATTTAAATGGTGTCAATACAAACTAAAAAAAATGTAAAAGCAATGGAATATGGTACAGATATGTTGCCTAACTAATGGTACTGAAGACATACCCTTGAGGTTACCACCCAGTGAAGTGAGGGGTTCCACCCCAGAGGTCCCTCACACACTTTACATCTCATTTACAAAAATCGACTGAAAGGCTTTTAAGAATCCAAATGTGCTTCATCTATGGCATTGATGCAAACAAACTCTTTTTGGGTCCTTTATTTCTAAGAATGTACCATGGCATGGCATGTTCAGTGGTCAAGGGTACAGGACTAAACTGCTCTAAGCAGCTGGCTTTAGCAATGGTCGTTGTTTAGTGCCTGACACGTTGTCATCAGTAATTCCTTTTTAGTCCTGTTTTGCATTTACATTTTCAAAAGAAAACCTTTACATTTAAGAACTCTTTAACAGAGTTAATGTATCTTATGCCCAAAGCATGTAATATATTTAGAATAGTGCTCATACTGAGTCTTAATTGACATTAATGGATCTACATGCTCCATCCCCTTTGACACCACGGATCTCAATGCAGCCCAGACAAGTTAGACACTCTGCAGGCACCACACACTCCTGTCAGTTTTCAAAGCCTCCAACGAACTGAATTTTTATAAACATTTTTGGTGCCAAACGTTTTTGTTTGTACGTTCCAACCTGCTTGCATAATTCCACACATTCTCTGGCTGCCTTGTCACCTTGTCAGTGTGACCTTTTCCTAAGTTATTTTAACGTTTGGGAGAATGCTCTCTACTCAGACGCATAATGAAGGCACAGTGTCTTGTTGCGTCAAACCACAGAGCTATTACTGTCAACACTCCTGTCAGCTAATGTTTATCAGGATCGGAGGACTTGGATGCAGAAAACCTTGCGCCTAAAGGACAAACAAGACAAACAAGACAATAGATGCATTTTATTTCAAAGGTACAGCTGAAAAATCCTTTGAAAAACAAAGCCAAATCCATCACTATGCATTTAGTTATTTACGCACCACCAGTATTTATTTATTTATGCTGATAAATTACTTAGATTCTTGAGAGATATGATTCAAAATGCATGCCATTTAATAAAAAGCAAAGAGTAAGATCTGCTGTCTGGCGGTAGACTGATCCGAATATACATCTAGACCATTTCTGTCTTTTAGTTTTTTGGCAAGAATTGTGTTGATATAACACTTTATGAACATGCAAGTGGTTGACACATTTGAATCATGTAAATCTAAAGCACTCATCAAAGTACTTAATAGCCATGTAGCAGATTTGATTCTTTGCTTTTTATTAATTAGCATAGACTTTAAATCCATGCCATAAGAATCTGAGTAATACGAGTGGTCAGCTCCTCAGATGTGACATGATAAAATTAAATTCCATTCTTTCCCCGAAGGTTGTGATAGGTTTAATAGTTAGCTAACCTTTTCTACAGACAGACGGAGACAGTTCACAGGGTCCATGTGGGTGATATCAGAAGAGTGCATTAAAATGGCCCAGAATTCATTACCTGCCCTCTGAAAGTGTGGACTCTCTCAGCTACCTAAACCAGATGAGGTCAGATTATTATCAAACTTGCTGAAGCAGAAACTTGATTTTGCGCCTGAAGGGGAAGATACTGACAGTCGGAGGCCTTGGAGTCGGCAAGAACAGAGAGGGCCAGAAATGCAACTGTAAGCACTGATATTATTAACATTTTAGGTGTGCTTACAAGACAAGTATTAATACACTGTAAGCAGAAAGCTGCAGTGCTGTGAAGCAAGGCTGGGAGAATGCTTTTACTCTTTCAATTATTTATTTAGTGCTATATCTTATCTGCAAGAAAAATAAACAATGTGAAAAATCATTCATAATGTGATGTTGGGCTGACTGAATGATTACTATTTGACCTCACTATCTGAGTGTGATTATTTTATTTCACACAGGTTATGCAAAGATAATACAAAAAGTTACAGCACACTTTAAGTGGAAGCCAGTGATTTGTCAGCCTGTGATTTGTCAAAGCTGTCAAGGAAAAGATCTGAAATTCAGCCTCAGCACAAATTTCCATGATTTATTAGAGCCCTTATTTGCTGAGTAGTGCCATTTAAAGAATAATGCTTGATTTTGATGCAGTGACCGTACACTCTTGGAAATAGAGGCGGTACCACTTTATTTGGAGTGATCCTTTGTAGATGATTAATAAACGCTTAGCAGATTATCAGTAACACATATCAGTGAAGCAGTAGTGAAGCATCTGAAAACATTGAAGTAAATATCTTGTAGATGTTCTATTGATACATTACTTACATTAAGTAGATGTATTGTTAATCTGTTACTTCCATCATGCAAAACCTAACCTTACCCAAACTTACCCAAAACCTAACCCTAACGCTGGCCCTAATCCTCATCTAATCCAAACCTTAACCTCAACCCAGAATCTAATCCTAACCCTCACCCTGGCCCTAATCCTAACCATAACCTTAACCTCAACCCAAAACCTAATCCTAACACTCATATTATTTTGACATGCTACTGAGAGTTCATTGAGTGTTTGTTTCATCTAAAAGGACCAGTCAAAAAAAATTTTCACCACAGAGGTTTCTAAAAGGTTCTGGGAAAATCTGTAATGAGGAAGCAGGTAAGGTAGGTGAGATGGTGCGAGCTTTTTTGTTACAATTTCGTTTCAAACATGAACACACAAAGAGCATGGGGAAATCCATAAAGATGAAATTAAGACAAACAATGCAGGGAAAGAACAAAAGAGCAAAGGTTAATTCCATGGGAAGGACTAGATAGGCACAATGGGGTATATAAGTGCTGAAATCTGACTAGAATTACCTGGGGAAGATAAAGACTTGGAGGAGTTACAAATTAAACATAGATGAGAGACATGATAAAGGGGTGGAGCTAGGTTAAGACAATAATGGGTGGAGCCTGGACAGAGGGCAAGAACTTTTCACTGTTATGCAACCTTTAGATTATTCTGTAGCCATACATTTTGTTAAAATTAAGTAGTAAGTAAGAAAGTAAATAATGTAGCAGGAGATACAACCATTCTAAAATATGGTCTGTGTGCTGCTGTAAGTTAGCTGTTGGCTGTAAAGCCTTATATGATAATTTAAAATGCAGAGAAGTCGGAAGTAGGTCTTTATATATTAACATCACACACATAAACTCAGAAAAGTCTCACTCAATGTTTAGGTCTCAAATACAAAATCAACCTTATACTGATGAAGATGTGATGACAATAGTAGATAATTCACTCACATCCTTGGAAGACACATCCTTCACCAAATTTTGATGGAGCTCTCTTTGAATACTCTTTCAAAATGCTCACAATCATCAGATTCATCTGCTCAGAAAAGGAAGCACAATCAATGTTACATTATTTGCCAGAACATAATTCCACTAGAGTCCAAGTCCTCAAAATGTATGTAGCTTTAAACTTTTTGTAATTGTTGTGTCGTTGTGATACTAGGCGGGTGATGTACCTAGTATCACTTCTGATCTACAGAAAAGTCCTTTAGGAAACCAAAAGTTCTTTTATGGCATATATCTTCTAGAGCACCTTTTGGGATCTTTATTCTAAATACTAATACTGCTATCTTTATTTTTATTAAGGCTGAATTTCAGCCCCCAGTCAGGACAACTAAGTAACAAGCAAACATTAAATTAAGCATTAAACAATAAGTCTGTTAATTAAACACATTGATTTCCTAATTGCCCCGAATGGCTAATTACAGCAACCATGATTATAATGATAATCATGATTAATATAAAATTGATACTGCTTCCTTCACTCAGCCCAGAGACTTGTATCTTTAGTTAACGCCGGCACAGTGTGCTTTATTCTCACGGCCAGCAGTTTATGAAACTAGGTCAAAAGAAAATGCAAATACAAACTGCAATAAAAGTGCAATATACTGAACTGACACCACCATGTTTTGTCTGAGCTCCAAACAACCTTGAAACATGAATGCGATGTCTAAAGAGCAGCTGCTGGAAGCTGGAGTTGGTCAGTGGTTTAAAACTGAGTTGCAGGAGGCTTCGAGGCAGTCTACCACCTTGATGGATGAGAATTGAAAGGCAAATCAATAGAGATCACAGCTTAAATGAAGAGTGATTTTAATTGGCTTAGTGTTATTGACTGGCGCCTGTGTCTTCACTTTGTTTTGCTCTCTGTCTACATTTACCTTGGAGCACCATAATAGAGGTGTACTAATAGTCACCAGTTCATTAGACTGAATAGACCCCCATTGAGGAATAGCAATAGAAGTTCAGACTACAGCTGCAAATAACTTTGTACGTAAACTTTTAATATCTTATTATAAAAATGATACAAAACTTTATCATTATGGTTGAGTGCACTTTTAAAGAATTAAGGGATCACAAGAACCTTTCTCCAACTATGCCAAGCCAAAGTCTGCAATAACAACCAAAAACAATGAGCAGGTGTGTTTGATGATTGATCTTCTGCTGCCTGGAGCTTTGCTCAAGCAGCATAAACAGAATCCACAAACAAAGCAGCCATGTGCAATCAGACCTTAGTTTCTGTAACTATACTTTGTTTGATTGTCATTTTTCTTTGCAACAAAATAAAAGAGTTGGAAAATATTAGTTAAAATAGACAAAAGCTGCAGGATAAGTTATACACACAAGGACAGGAGTGGTAACTAACAATCCACCCATTCTTTTGGATGCCATCTTGGATACCAACTTGAAGAGAACACCTGTGCTATTTGTAATGGTCGTAGGTCACATCACTTATTTCGTTTGATCAAAAGTCACATACTGATTGTAGAGTAATAGAGCATAGAGGCCATGTTTGTTTTAGCTCTTTCAAACTTAACATCTTGTCTGGGATACATTCTCTGACTTCGGCTTTGTCTTTTTTTACTAGCCAAAATATGCCGCCTTAGTACCCAGATAGCATGCAGGTGTGGGCCAATTCTGGCAAAGAGTGTACTTCTGGCCCATGGCTGGCAATGGAAAACTGCAGGTGAGCCAAAAGTGGCCCCCCCATTAAAAAGCTTATTTGGCCTACATGTGCCAAAGGAGATCTTTGCCACTTCTGGCAAATATTGCTAGTGCTGACATGAGTGCCATGACAATCATTAATATTTTAAGCAGGTTTGTGGGGACACATAATTTAAATTCAGATCTCAGCCAAATATGGCACGGTACACAGTAAAAAATCCAACCTAAAATGTTTTGGCCTATGTCACATTTTGTTTGTTATTTGAACAAAGACTAATGTTGGGTTACAGTGTTAATTTTAGTTAGTCCAGCACAATCTGCCTCAGTACTAAGAACACTACTACATATCCTAGTTTGCAGCTTAATTCAATTGAAGTTCAGTAAACTTAAACCTTTGACTTAGCCACATTACTTTAAATAACATTTTTTTTTACATTGTAGTAAACATTTTGGACATGTAGACTTATTTTAGAAATGTAGGCTTACAACCGGAAGAACCAAAGTGGTGCAATAGCTTAAGCATTTGCCCCATTATCACGAGATCATGAGTTTGAATCCCAACAATAACACAACCATCTGTCGCTGGTAGTCGAAGAGGGGAAGGCACATGTTAGCCTCCACTTCCTAAGCCTGGTGACACTGGGCAACAGTGAAAGTCCCATCCAACAGGAAGGTTGTTGTAACTGCCTGATTTTTGTACTGGTGGTTTTGAGTGGTGGGTCAGTTCTGGTAGTGGTGGTTTATAGGTGACTGAGAAACACCTCTAATGGCAGTAAACAGGCTGGGTTCTGGCAACCGCATCTGGCCTTCTCCTGTGGCATCATTCCATGCGGTGTGTGAGCTGCAAGTAAATGCCAGGTTTGGACCATGTCAAATCTGCTTTATGGGTAGTTAGAACATATTGGTCATAGTGTTTTCTATCAATCTATAAAAGAAGCTGAAGCCCTGCAATCTAAAAGTTTCTGAGTGAGTGTGTGCACACCAGAGTACCAATAAAAGGTGGCTAACATGATGTACAACCCCATTTACAAAAAAGTTGGGACGCTGTGGTTTGGTATCGTCTTGCTGAAATAAGCAAAGTCTTCCCTTAAAAGACGTCATCTTGATGGCAGCATATGTTGCCAAAACATTTCCAAAAAGAATTTCAAATGTTGATTCGTCGGACCACAGGACACTTTTCCACTTCACCTCAGTCCATTTTAAATGAGCTCAGGCCCAGAGAAGGAGGCATATATATATATGGTTTCTTCTTTGCGTTTTAGAGTTTTAACTTGCATTTGTGGATGCAGCAATGAACTGTTTTCACAGACAGTGTTTTTCAGAACTGTTTCTGAGCCCCTGCAGTGATTTACACTACAGAATCATGTCTGTTTTAATGCAGTGCCGTCTGAGGGCCCAACGATCATGACCAGCAAATATTGGTTTTCGGCCTTGTCCCTTGCATACAGAGATTTCTCCATATTCTCTGAATGTTATCATGTACCACAGATGATGAAAAGCAAACGTTCTTTGCTATATTACGTTGAGAAATGTTATTCTTGAATTGTTGCACTATTTGCCTGTGCAGTCTTTCACAGAGTGGTGAACCCCTCCTCATCTTTACTTCTGAAAGACTCAGCCTCTCTGGGCTGCTCTTTTTCTACCCAGTCATGTTACTGACCTGTTGCCAATTACCCGTCAGGTTTTTTTAGCCTTACACAACTTTACCAGCCTTTTGTCGCCCCTGTCCCAACTTTTTGGAACATGTTGTTGGCATCAAATTTAAAATGGGCATATATTTTTCAAACATTTGATATATTGTGTTTGTACTATTGTCAATTAAATATAGGGTTTAAATGATTTGCACATCATTGAATTTTGTTTTTATTTACATTTTGAACAGCATCCCAACGTTTTTGTAAGTGGGGTTGTACATCATGTTAGCCACCTTTTATTGGTACTCTGATGTGCACACACTCACTCAGAAACTTTTATAGTGCACGGCTTCAGTTTCTTTTATAGATTGATAGAAAACACTAGTTTGGTTGTCAGTGGGGTTGTACATTGTGTGTTTGCTTGTTCAAAAAGGTAATTCTTGACACAAACAAAAGAAAAACACATTATTATTGAAGAAGATCAGTTTCACAGGACATATCACCTTTCTTTTCGATTGGCCTTAAAGGGCTAATCAGTTAACTGTTGGAATTTATGTTTTTCCACTATCATTCTGACAGAACTATAACAGAGTATGCAGTAAGTTTAACTGTACTAGAGTGTGCTCAGACAAAGTTTTTCCAAACATCACAAGAAGTTTGCTGCTAGTGTTCATTAACCACTGTCAGCAGTAGTTCAAAAAAGATAAACATTTTAATGGGATTCCATGAAAGCGTAAGAGTCGGATATGGCAGTCAATGTGACCCATGGACCTTAATGAATTCTTTAAAAATTGCTGATGAAAACATTTTTGCAGATAGAGCAGTGAGCTTCAAGAGTCTCAAAGGCTTGCTATTAAGAGAAGGAGAAGAGACGTGCGCAGAATTTCAACTCCCCAAGAGACCATTTCAACTTTTTTGAAAAATATTGAAGGCCTGTGATAATATATGGCCAATGGGGAAGAAAGAATCTATTTTTAGACAAAGACTGAATCAAGAGCTTTCTGCTGTCGAGCAAAGACCCTCAAGGTCCTGAAGCTTGAAATCTAGCTTCTGGTAGCTCAACAATCTACCTTACATTTTCTCCATCTACTAGTCTAGCCGATGCCTCTTAGGTTGTACACTGTTAAAATACAATAACAACAACAAATAAAAACTCTAACGCTATGTTACCAACTATCCTGAATGATTTATCGTGGGCTTTCACGGAGTACAATGCGATTATAAATGGCATTTTAGTCTCATACACCCTCAGTGCAATTAATATTAAAATGGGTTCCAAGGTGTTAATGCTGATGCAGACTTTAATACCTGGCTCTTAATAAATAATGGATCAGGCCTCGGCTGAAAATAAAGTCAGGCTGTTTATATAATGAGTGCTCACCTGAAACAGACTTAGTGTGAGATATTCCAAAACTCTATCTCATTAGCATCTGCTGTTGCAGGGCTTCATTAGAGCAGTGAAGACAGGGGCACACACACACACTCACACACACTCACACATGCACCAAGCTAGCGTTAACTGAGCACCAGCCTGCAGATGTTTGCCATGAGAGTGCTGTGTACTGTACATGCTTGCAAAGTTCAGTGTCTGTCAGTGTCCAGTGCCTATTAAATCCCATTCACTTTGGGAAAATCTGACCAAAACAGGATGCTCAAGGCCTGATGTATGTACAAGTGCAGGCACAGCAAAAAACGTGCCTTGATGTCACTGTAATATGTGTCCACAATGCACTTGAATTTAACATTTGATTTACTAAGGGAGCTATCAGGTGCACTGGTGATGCCATTTTTCCCCTGTGACCTTGACGTCATACTACCTTAAGCATGCTGCACGGCACTCCATTTTGCCACTTTTCCACTGCAGAGTTCAGTCTAATTGATTCAGTTTGCTGCTTGTCTTTCCAAAGTGCAGACAGTGAAACTCTCATTGTCCATTTTATCAGCTCCACTTACTGTATAGGTGCACGTTGTAGTTCTATAATTACAGACTGTAGTCCATCTGTTTCTCTCCATACTTTGTTAGCCCCATTTGACTCTGTTCTTCAGTGGTCAGGACCCCCATGGACCCTCACAGAGCAGGTACTATTTGGGTGGTGGATCATTCTCAGCACTGCAGTAACACTGACGTGGTGGCGGTGTGTTAGTGTGTGTTGTGCTGGTACGAGTGGATCAGACACAGCAGTGCTTTTGCTAATAGAGACTGGTGTTAATAAATTAAGTTTTTTGAAGTTTTGAAGTTTTTAATAAACATTCTTTATCACATTTGAGGCTAGTGCCTCCATCTAATCTCTGTGTCTGCAGCCATTCTTAAAGGACATCTCTCAATAACATGGCACTACAAAATCACTTCACATTTGGTGCACATACACAAAGAAGAGATTAGCATTCTATGTCTATGTTGCATGTGGCCTGCACATAAACTGCACATTTAGGCCTGTGCACAACCTGGGTTTTGTAACACCGACCTGCACATTTCAGTGTTCCATCTGCTCCCAACACTCCTGATCAAACTAATCAGCTAATTAACAAGCACATTAAAATGTGCAGTACAGAAGGTACTCCAGGACCAGGGTTGAGAACTTGTGTCCTACAAGAAAAAAAGACTCACACAATGTTGCCTATAGGCAACAATCAGACAAACAAAGGGTTAGTTTTATCTTTATTGTTTAGTTGCACTAATGGATATTTTGATATAATATTTCCATACATTTTATTCCAGATTTTCAACAAAAACTCTTATTTCCAGATGTTTCCTTTATTGTACAGTGTTGCTTTAAAGTAAGCTAAGTGTGACCTTAAATATTCATTTTGAACAGTGTTCTTAAATTATGCCTACTTGATCTATTTTGAGACATAAACACCACAACCATTTCCTGCTATCTAGAATCATAATGTGTACAATAAAGTTTATATGGCAGAGGTGTAAACAAGGGGTTGCCAGTGCTACCCAGGCATGACCCTCCTGGCCACCCTAGTTATGTTGTGAGACAGTCAACCATCAGTCATCATAAATAAAGCCCAGTTAATCAGTTAGCCATCATCAATAAAGTGTCAATTATGCTTTATGGTGAAAACCATCAGGGTAGTTAACAATCAGATATAAGAGTCTGAAAACGCTGCACCTTATAATTAGTAACAGGCAACTAAATGTGCACAGGTCCCTTCAGCAGTGCTGCTCTGTGAGCGACTTTATGAGTAGGCTATGTGATGGTAAGATGAGTTAACTATCAAAAATTATTCATCTACGATCATTTATCATGCTAATGAATTAGTAATGTTTTACAGGTGAACACATGCATGTGTCGTATGTTAGTTTTTACAGTGCTGTCTGACTAGCTTTCTATGTCTCCAATATGTCAGACTCATGTATAACCTGTAGTGAGGGCAGCCTAAATTAAGTTCCATGGGCTGTTTGTATGAAGTGTTTTTCTTCAAGTTAACACTGAATATAATGAAGCATTCCTCATGAATGACTAAAATCTTAAAATGTTAGGTTTTGAGTTTGCTTTTGGCAATAGTTTTATTGATATAATATTTGTAGAAATGATGAACAGAATTAGGTATGTATAGAGAAAGACCAAAACATAACTTTTTATGTCATTTGAATACAGTAAGACCACCACAATAAACTCTCTGTGTCTTACCTGGCCCCCCATTCTAAAAGCTCTGGCTACACCCCTGGCTTATGGAGGGAATGAGTGTCACAGAGATATTCAGATTCCTGTGCACTGTGACAAAGTGATGACAACCAGAATTCCTCTTTATGCAGTACTGTACAAAAGTACCGCACACAAGTATGAAAAAAAGACTCGAATCTCATCCCTTAACTTCAGATACACGCACAGTCAGCACCGGGGAAAGCCTGTTAGATTAACACAGAGCAGCTTACCGCTTATTGCACTGCAGTGCCTCAAACGGTTCCCGTTAATAATGCACACTTACTCATGCATATTCTCAGCATCTTGTCGAGAACAGTGGAATTAAACATGTTTATCATCTCAAAACTGACACTTTTTACACCATGCTACTTTATGGAGCTCCTGCTGAATGGCCGTTTCTCTTTCGCTCCTCATACATTGCGTGGAGGTGATGGAGTAGGGGGACATTTATCAGCCCTTATAATTTCACACTGATACTTCTATGTGCAGAACAGGCAAAGCTTTAGTGCTGGAACATTCATTCTGTCAGACATGTGTAATTAACAGGGCTGTGCTGACAAAGTGGAGAGCCAAGCTGTTGTGAAGCAATCAGCAACATATTCTTTAGAGCATAATTACACCTTTCGTCTGTAGGCCTGTTCAAAGTCTGTAAGGAATAATTTAAGCAGCATAAAGATCTATATTTAATGTGCCCACTGGCACTGCAAGAGGGTCCAATGAACAGTAAATCTCCAGATGAAACCAGTGCTTTAAAAACATTCAATGTGTGTCCCTGTATTGTAATATACTGTAAACATTCTGTCTATGTATATGACCTCAATATCTCTGGATGACCCAGTTAATTCTTTGGCCACTTGACAATCTCTGGCCAACACATGGTCCAGCTCTCCTCTGAGATGCGAACATCAGCAGCTGCTGACCGCCTGGCAAACCACGCCATTCAGTCTCCACCACTGCAGCCGAGAAGCAGCATCTGCAAAACAGAGCTTGTTTCATTATTAATGTAGATCACATTCACATTCTACACACAGGTATTTTTCACTTTTTGGCAACAGCATAAACAAACACACTGTTTCAAAACCGTGTTCAGTTATATTTCCTTCTTTTTTTACTTTTTGGCAGCAGCACAAACAAACATACAGTCATGTATTCACTGAAATAGCAAAAAAATCTGGTTAATTTCACCTCAATATTTTGCATGCATTATCATTTAAAATAGAAGACTTTGAAAAAAAAATCAAACCCACTTCATTCCTTTCGCTTTTTGAGCTTTTTGTCAATTGCACAAACAAAGTATCACTCATTTGGGAAAAAAAAAACAAAATTTTTAAAATGTGTTAAATTTCACCTATTTTTTTTTCACTTTCTGGCAGTAGCACTAATCACTCACTTGAAGCAGAAGATTTTAAAATCATCAAGTCATTTGAAACACATTTTGAAAAAAATTATTTCAGTCACTTTTTTATTTACTTTATTTGCTAACACACAGTATCATTCCCTTGAAACAAAAGATTTTCCATATCTTTTTGGCAGTGAGGAGCATACACTCACAATAACAGTCAAAATATGAGAGAAACGGAAATATGAGATTTTCAAAATGTCTTTAATTTGACTTTTTTTACTTTTTGTAAATAGCACAAACAGCATCACTTACAACAGAAAATGTTCAACATATATTTGAACTTACCTGATAACTTTGAATGGAAATTTTTGCAGCAACACAAACACAGTATCACTTATAAAAACAAAACAATTTTCAAAATGTGTTCAACTTTAGTTAATTTTTTTTTCACTTTTTGATGGAAACGCTTACTTTTTTGATACAAATGAAATATAACTTGCTTAAAAGAGAACAGTTTCAAAATGCATTCAAATTCGCCTCATTTCTTTTGTATTTTGGCTAGTGCTCTTTTGGGAAAAAATGTTTATAAAATATGTTCAATTTAACATCGAAATGTTCACTGTTTAAGTCTTTCTTAAGTCCACAAACTGACTTGAAAGAGATTTTCAGTTTCACCTCAAATATTTTCACTTTTTGGTAACAGCACAAACACAGTAGAGCTCTTTTGAAATAAGCAATTTCTTACATCTTTAGTTTTACTTACTTTTTCACAATTCCACAATATCAATGACGTGAAATAGGTTTTCAAAATGTGCCCAATTTCACCTCATTTTTTTACTTTGTTACTGAGTTAGCCATAAAGTGGGTTATTTCACACTGTCATTTCCTATAACCGTTTCTTCATTGTATTGTATTTTTCTTTGTAATTTTCTTTATCTTTGTAACCCTTAACCCTATAATGGTCTGACCAAGACAATTTAAACTGAATTAACAGTCATGTTTCTTACGCTTTCTTTTTTAATGTAAGGTTTGATGTGGGGCAGGACATTAGCAAAGCTTTTTGGAAACCCCACAAACATAACATCAGTGACTTGAAACAGAAGGTTTTCAAAGTGCATTCAATTTCACCTTCATTTTTTTTTTTTTGCAGTAGCACAAACACAATATCCCTCACTTGAAACAGAAGGTTTTCAAACTGTGTTCAGTTTCACCTCAGTGTGCAGTGTTTTCATTTGAGCAGTTCTGAAATTCAGGAGAGGCGTGAGCTCCTTGCTCTCAGGTATCCCTCATCCCTGTCAAGGCAGTGTGGTGCTTTGTGTTCAGCTGTGCTGGAGATTTGGTAATGGGAGTAAAACCTCTTTGCTGTCTCCCACATCTCCAAACATCCTCAGGCTAAACACAGACAGGCCGCCTCTGGTGCGTGAGTCAATACTTCACCTTCTGAGCTATCGATGTGCTGGAGATCTCAAGGATAGGCTTGAACTGCTGCCAAAGCCAGATCCTCTAATCCCCGAGCGAAGGAGACCATGCTTTACCTCTTCAGGATAAGTACCATTGTTAAACCCCCCGAATCATCCCCGATTTTGGAGAGGTCCACTCAACACAGCTCTTTCTTATTTTATTTTTTAATGCCTTCGATCTCCTGATCTGCCTTGGTTTGTGCTGCTCTAATCCTACTGCAGGATAGCTTACATGTTTTATATGTTAATATCTCTTCTCTAAATGGGATCATTCGTCTAGAACTTGGCAGATCAGTCCATGGCCGTTTCGGGCATGACAGATGTATATGCAAATATACTTTTCTCTTTCCAGTTTCAGAGGCATTACCACCAGCAAACTTCCATATTGGGTGATATGATGACAGGAAGGTTCTAGAAGGAAGAAGAGGGTGAAATCATTTCAGGAATGATCATTTAGCTTCCATACAAAAGCCACAGAGTGACAGATGGTGAACTGTGCATGTTTATTACCCAGTAGACGAAATATGGAAAAGGTCATAAGTATGCCACCCCTGTTCCAACATCACTGTCATTCTGACAAAAGTCCAATACAACTCTAACTGAGATCTGCTTATGGACGAAAAAACAGCCCAGAGCAGATAGCAGACAATTTGGCATTCAGTGATACAGTGCACTGCATGTCTCTACAAGATTACAGCATTTAAAATGTGTTCAGTTTTAAAACAAAGATTAGGGGGAGAGGTCAGTTGACATAAATTATTAAAAAAAAACTTTTGTATGGAAGCTAAACAATCATTCCTGAAATCATTGCCATGAAGTGGATAATTTTACACTGTCATATAATGTAACATTCCTTGTGCAGTCACATTCAATAGTATACAATTCTGTGAAGTCTTTTACCCTTTAATGGTCTGACCAAGAATGAGACCATTAATTATTATGAGCTCTACCAAAAGGTTGACATGTCGATTATTAATAAAGTACATTTTAAACCTTCTAGGAAGGTTTGTTTCCTTCAAACTGAACTAACAGACAGATGTGTTCTCTTATGTATCTTTTTTAATGTAATGTTTGCTGTGGAGCAGGACATGAATGTAAGCATGAAGTGAAGTTTATTTTAAATGAAACAAAACACTGGGACACATCTAGAAAACAGAACAGACTGGAAAAGACTGAAACATATAGAGCCCTGCTGGTGACATCCTGAATAAATAAAAAAATATGTGTGGCCAAGGCATGGGAACAAAATAATTAAGTCATGGCCACGCATTAGGATCTCGTTCCCACACGTTGATAAGGTGTGGCCGCACATTATTTTATTTATATGGGATGTCACCAGCTGGGCTCCGTAGAAACTTGAGGACAAGAATAAGCAAAACATATAGAGTGAGGGAAAAAAGTATTCATAAACTTTTGTTTTTGTTATTTAACCTTTACAATCGAATGTTGTTTACTAAGACCATTAGGAAGTTCTTTCAGCTTCTCCATGATTGCTACTTGCTACTCCTCAGCAATGGCAGCATCTTTTATAATGACACCAGATAAAGTTTTCACAGGAGCATTTTGATTTTTGCAGCCTTATTATGTAGAGCTTGATTCATTTTTATTTTTAAACTTTACATATATGTATGTTTTTCATCTGTACAAAGTCAAAATACATTATTTGTTTACATTTTAATTGAATATATGCTCTGGAAATATATTCATGTAAAGTTATATGCGATGTATGATCCCAAGAACATTGACAGTGAAGTACAGAGGTGGGAGCATCATGATGTGGGGCTGCTTCACTGCAGACAGAACTGGGGCATTACACATCATTGACAGGACAATGTACTAGGACCTGTTAGAGGAGAATCTAATCTCATCAGCCAAGAAAGAAGAGATGTATGTTTCAACAAGACAATGTCCCCAAACAACTCAAGACTGGTTTCTAAAAAAAGGGGATGGTGCTTGCATGGCCTAGTCAATCTCCTGACTTGAATCATATTGAAAATTTATGTATTTCATGTATTTTGAAATCAGAGGGACCCTCATAACCTTAGGCAGCTGAAGGTTGTTTGCCTAGAGGAATGGGCCAAAACTTGAAGCTGTATGTGCCAACAGTGGCTTTGCCATAAAGTACTAATGGTATTCATTTAGGGTGTCTGAATACTTTTTCTCTAAGGATTTTATATTTTATTTTTTAAACCTATTTTCGTTTATCGCTGCTGTCGGAAGAAAACCTTGTATCTCCATTTTTGTTATTTTTCAGTTTTTGACGTAATTTGAAAATGCATGTTGCCCTTTACATTGTGTATAAATTTCATCAAGAATGAACCGAAAGAAATGGCCTAAAATTACTTGAAAAAATGTCTGGTTCCATCGACTTACATTAAAAGTAAGGTATGTGTTTTCCTTCTCCTATAAAGTCATTTTGGTGATACAAGGTTTTCTTTTGACAACAGCGATATGCTTTATGAATAAGCACTTTTTTGTTCACATTTGCACATGGACAACATTAATTATAAGGCTGTCAGGGGCTGCATCCAAATCATATTCTCCTGGACCATACTATACATTCTATATTATTGAGTGCACTTTTAATTATGACATTGACACAATATTTAATATGCTAGTATGCTATCTTTGAAGAGCAATCTCTTTGTAGAAGACATCAGAGATTTGCTCATCTGTCAGTAACAGTTTTCTATGTATGAAAATGCATCAAAACACCAGAAAATTAAAGAAAATCAGCCCTGACCAGGTTGCCTTGCATGAATTAACTCTCTTCTCAATTATTGTGCATCTGTACATCTAAGAGCTCATCTTTCAAAGCATTTTTCATTTTTCAGGTATCTAAGAATGTGCTTTAGTAAGTGAGCAGATCATGAACAGGTTGAAATGTAGTGCATACTTTTCCAATTATCTTCCCTTGTCTGTGATACATCTATGACAGATCAATGCCCGTCCCTTTTCTGTGTTATATTGTTATATTGGATATCCATTAGTCACACAAATGCTTACCCCTTCCATTAGCCTGGATATGGCCCGTCAGTCAAGTGTAATAAGGAATTTATGCATGTTTTGATTTCTGCACTTAAAGAGCACTTTATCATTCATCATTTGTAAAATGTTATGTAAATCATAATGATGGCCTGAAAGGCATAAAGAATAATAAATTATACAAATGCATGTACAGTTATGTCTTTTTGAAAGATATTTTCTATATCTTCAGATGTAATTGCTGTCTGTTTATGTTCCGTGGTTTGATATAACAAGGCATTTGTGAGATGTTTATTGTTGAAACTGTGTTTCATTAATAGTTCTTTTCAAAAATCAGTGGAAATAACAAGCAAAAATAAATAAAATAAACAAATGTTACCTGGAAAGGGTAGCCAACTTGCCAAGATAAACACTTTTTTTTTTTTCTCAAAGTTGCATCTGATTGATGTTGTGGAGGAAAAAGGCACTGTTTTTGCTCCAGATGCCCCTTATTGTGAAATAAAGCTTATGCTTCAATGGCATCAAGCTGGTGCAGAGAATACATTTGAATGTATTTCCATGAGATTAAAGAAATGCATATGCTGTGTAAAGGATGCTCAGAATGGGCTCACTTTTTATTTTTAAATTGTTTTCAAAAGAAAAATGAAAGCTCCCCCAAATGTTTCAGTCAGACAGCGAGGGTCTGGCTTCACGCTCCCAACTGACAGGCTTTTGAAGTAAGTGGTATGTGAGATAAAGTGAGAGAATAACAGAGGGGTCTTTTGAGAATCTGCTTTGCTTTCATTCCTCTCTCACTTTAAAGCATCAACCTCAAACTCGCTCAGATTTCCTCTCTGTAGTTTATTATGCTTATCATTAGAGACAGCATTATGTTGTAGAATTAACAGTCTTCTTTAATGATACGTGTGACTAAAATAGCCCGGTGGGCCTATTTGGAGAATTTTTTTTCTTTCTGGTAATAACCGTTAGCTGTTTCTCATGCTAGCTCTCAGCTAAGATGCTATTAAGCAAGTTTGTCTCTGCAGGCAGCACTGCTGGAAGAGAGGGAGCGTACTTCTGGAGTATCTCTCCAGGGACAGAGACGCTCCTGAGGGACATCCTGAGTCTGTCAGTACCATTCAACCACCAACACACTCTCACACACATCATCTTGCAGTGTCTCACTAAATCTTCATCAACATATTTTGCTGGGTTGTGAACTTCATAACACACACTGCATTTATCTTAAGAGCAAAGAGTCCATCATGATGGAACTGTCAGGTTTTTGAAACCAACTGGAATTCACCTGCTGTGTGTATATCTTCGCTGTCATAACAACATAATGGAGCACTTTACTGAAGGGCAGAATTCATAAGGCTGCACAACACTACATAAGCTGTTCACGACAACTGACATAAACCTACATGAACATTTATAAATGTTTATTCCAACAGGGTTATTCCAACTGAGGTTATGTCAACTGACAACTGATGCTTGTTGGAAAAAGCCTTTGTACATGTTTATGGGTCAGTGACAAATAAAGTTTTCAAAATGACTATTTTTAAAAATCTTATCAAAAAGGACATGATGTGCAGTTTTATATCTGCATACATATTTGCATTTATACCTGTGTGCATTATATATATCTTAATTATAGTTAGTGTTATCAAAGCCTTTAATTGCCTGTTTCAGCTATCAAAACTGTACTGGTCTGGTTGCACCATTTGACTTACTGGTTGTGCCACCAGTCATCTACTTAGACACTCATTGAAACCATTTTCCTTAAACTTGAGTTTATACCTATTTATACTTTATTTCTTTAAATAAATACACATTTTATGATAATTACACATTTTCATATTTTTCCTGAGGTCACACCACCTGACATGGTAAACTGAACCACACTAACCATGACTCAAAAAAGACATTTTTTCCAAAATTTGTGAAAGGGCTACTGACCTTGGCATTGCTCCATGAAGGTCACTTGAGGTCTTTATGATGCAATACAATGGCCCCTCATACCAAAGTTGTATTAATACCAGTGTTGCAAGCCTAACATAGAAAACCTCATAGAAGTGCTAGCATAAATTAGCAATATAGTAGGGGTGGAATCACATATACAAAGTATATAAAGTAAAAGTTTCCATCTCAAATAGGGCCATGCATGTTCATGCAGTTTGTTTCTACGGATACCACCATGAGATACCACTAATTAAATTCTCAGGTATAACTATTTATTTCAACTATTTTATTTCATCACAATTCTAACGCTCACCTAAACAAGGGAGTGAAACAGAAATATGTTCCCCTGAAACATCCTGTACCTTTGCCACTTATTGCTTTTTCATCTTTATTCCAAACTACTTATGTATACAACAAAAATAATCGTCTTCAGTATTCTGGTGCTTGTGGGTTAAGCTGTATTCTCCTGTGATTGATTGCACTCCAAAGGTAGCCTTGTTTGATATCCATTTTGTGATGAATGGGAAACCTCTCAAGTCCTTGAAAGTGTACATTCCTTCAGTCACTGTGCACTTCAGATGCTCATGTCACCTCTCATATGCAGCCTATAGGATCATTCAGATGCATTACGTTCTCTCCTTCCAGAAATAGTAATTACTACCCAGCTCCACTGAGGAGGAGACAGGAGACACAGGCTCTTCCTTTGCTCGAGGACACACATATGGGCCTGTCATGTTCTCTGCTAATGAGGATAAATGGCAGCAGTGACAGATATGTGCTCAGGGGTCAGATGCTACCATACCAAAGCCCCTCACATTGTCTGAATGGTTGATTTTATTTTCAGGCTTTGCTTTTGTTGTCGCAAAACATTTCAATGTATCTTGAAAATGGCCAAACAAGTTCATACAATAAAGTGGTGCACACTATGACTGGGTCCAGCTGTGTCATGTGCCATACACCTTAAAAAATATAAGTCCCTAAATGGTTCTTGGCTTGGACATACAGTTCTGAGAAGAATCTTTAATAGGTACAGGAACTTTACATTATTGGAGGTTCTTCAAGCTTTAAAGATGTTCTTCTCACTCATACACCTCATTTTCTCCAAGGAACGCTCCATCGAAAGGTTGCCTAAGGAACCAAATTGGCTCCCCAAAGAGCACCTTTATTTTGTGGAATGGCCTACATGACTAGCAGTAGTGATACACAAACCACTGAACTGGTTCTTATCAATGAATTGCTCAAATCATCCATTTTATACGCTTCTTATAACATTTAATTTAATTAATCTAAGTTAGAATGTAATGTTTCACAATTAATATCATAAAATCATGACAATACATGTGAAAAAAAATGACATGCATTTTCACATGTGAAATATAAGTGACTTTTCAATAAGACATGCTAGCACCAAGCTAACACATCAACTTTAGCATTTCAGCTCTGGCTTAACCCTTTAAGGCAAGCATAAAAACATGGCTATTTCTGCTGTTTAATCTGCTCTTCTCAATTAGACATGTTATACCTCAGTGTTGTTACTATTTGAGATGTAAAAAATGTAAGCAGCATTTATGTGACGGGTACTTCATTTAAATATTTTTTTTTTTGATAATTTACATCAAACAGAACCTGCCATAATGTGCGATACTGTGGCAAGAGACAACAGCATATACATAAAAAAAATGGTACTCAGCTCCATAGAGGTACACAGACATCGGGCCTTGTTCAGACAGGTAGATAAAATTTCTGGCATATCTAATTTGAGCAGGGCAGATTTTCTGCAGTCTGAACAGCAAAAAGTCACATGAATTCCGACTTTTCCAATTTAATTCAATTCAAATTGGATTCAAATTGGATTTCTGGATACATGGCTCAGTTTGACAGGTCAGATCAGATGTGTTTTTTGTCATTCGAGGCACAGCAATTCACAGCGTCAGAAAGTGTGGCAAGAAAGTCAGTGGTGCAAATTCACATATCACTGCTTGAACATGGAGAGTAGAAGATTTTAACAGCTATTTAGGCAATGATTTTTGCTTTCTATGTTGTCGTTTACAGTGACTGCTTGATTAAAAGATTTAAACATAAAGCCTGTCTCTGAATATTACTGGCACATCTATAGTTTGTTAGCAGTTTGCTGACCAGGTCAACCTACACTAATATCAAGTTCCCTTCATGCTGTTGTTAATAACAGGTGAATGCTGTTGTTAAATAAAGTGAGATCATTCTATTATAATTATTTATCATCATTAGTTTTGCCTCCTATGTGGTCAGCGTTTGCACAAGGCTTTGTTACTACAGCAATTTCATAATTAAACGTTTGAATTTAAATCCTGTTCCTAAAAATTATTGGCCTGTTAGCATGTTAGCGTTTTAGCTATCTGCTGACCTGGTCAGTATATTTTGATGAGGAAAGAATACAGTCCAATTACAATAAATATAAAAGTCAGATCAAATGAAGAACCTATTAACAGCTGTTTTTGGTCAGCTTTCATAGCATAAACTCTACGTGTAGTTTTGTACATTAACTTTGATTTACTCAGCTATTTTTATGCTTGCTATAGCCTGTTTTGCTGCTACCTGGTCAGCCAACATGAACCTGTTCTGATATGAAACTGAGTTGGTCCACTCCCCTCCAACATGGACATAAATCAGTTGAATCAGATATTTCAGTCATTGAAACGAACAGTTTGAAAGAATTGGTTTTAATTAAATAAATTAAATTTTCCACTTCCAGCTAGTAGTCCAAACACATGTAATCTGCACCTTCCCAGTTTCAGTGTAAACTGTGTGGAAAGGGAAAAGATATGATTCAGGAATTATTAACTTTAGACTCCAGGTTAATTATTTGGTTATTCATTTCAATACTTATTATTCAGTAACTACTCTAATAAGTAAATCAATATACAATTGTATGCAAAAGTTTAGGAACAACTGGTCAAATCAGTTGTTGATTTTCTAAGTGAAACTAAGTCAACAGATCCTCTACAACACACACAATTCAGTGCACTTTAATGCATGATTAATGTCTGTTTGCTGAATTTAGCATACTGGGAAAAAACATAAAGTGTAGCCTGCGCAAAAGTTACATCACATTTTATATTTAATGTTTTATTGTGAAATATATTTATATATATATATTTTTTAATATTTATTTTAAAATTTTTATATGTTAAACTTAGCAAATAAATAGAAATTGTGCACTTGAATATGCAGAAAAATATATAAATGTGTTCTTTGTAGAAGATGTGTTAACTTATTTTCACATAGGAAATCAGCAAAACGTGTCAAATGACCGGTGGTTTTCACTGGCCAACTTTTGCATATGACTGTTTATGCAAGTAAGTATATAATGTGTAACTGTATGTAAGTCATAAACTTGTGGCATGCTATTTTAAGGGATTAAACAAACAAACAAACAAATAAATAAATTAATTAATTAATTAATAATATTATGCAGAAAAAGGAAAATATACCTCATTAAAAATAATAATAAAATGGCATTTTAAAGTAGTCCGAAGGACACGATAAAAATATTAATAAAATAATACATGTTTTGCAAACATGGTAAACATGCAAAACAGACCTACTAATTAAAACAAGGCTTTGTTTGTGTGTTGCTATTGATGCTCAGGAGGGCGGGCCTGAACCCTCTGTGGTAGCGTTTTACAGCAAGGTCAGTGTCTTTATCCTTGGTCAAGTGAAAATTGTGCTGTGGCCTGTAGAACTAGAGGTTCACCCCCTCCTTCCCGGAACGATCGCTTAATGTCTGCAGTGCCCTTTTCAACTTGGTTGGAAACACTTAGGATAAAAGGACTAATCGCATCTCTCTGGGCCATTCCAAGGTCCTGTTGTCTTTATTCTGCAAACATATGCAAACTCCTCTTCCCTCTGTGGGTCATCAAAGGAACAGCCAGGTGAGGTGAGTCTCCTCTACAGATCACACAGGAGGCAGATTTTCAGCATGACCTGATATTCACTGGTGTGAAATTTAGCTGACCTGCATTCCTGTCATATGGATCTGACAGAAAGAAAGAAAAAAAAGGGAGAGCTCACTCATGGTTGTGCTGCACTCTGTTTGGAGGAGGCTGTAAGTGATCAGGTTAATAGATGACAGAAATGAATTGACTGTACTGTCTGATAAATTGCTATAAATGTCCCAGTGAAAGCGAGCTCCGTAAGTAAGGTAATCTGAAGCGGGGGAGGATTGTGAGTAAGCAATAAAATTATGCATGGTAGTGATTTTAGTCTGGTGAATGTTTCCTTTACATTTCCATTTTAATTGCTGTCCATTCCAGGCCATTGCATGCGCAAAGCAACATCAAGCTTAAACCAATTTGTTTTGACTTTTTTTTTTCCCACTTGACTCTAAACTTTTCCATTAACATCCCACCCACATAATGAAATATTGTCCATGTAAAAATGTTGGACATACAATTTGAGTAATACATAAATCTAATCACATCAAGGATCACTAGGCATGGACTATGAAGTTATCTAATTTGTATCAACTTTATGGAGCAGAAACCTGAATTTGATCAGTGCTGCACAGCCAGCATTAATCAAAAAACATCCATTTACGTTGCTCTGAAGTATTAGCATTTTACTAGCGGAGAAATTGAGTCAACACTGAGATTTCTGGGAAAGGAAAATGTCCTTGGCAAAGAGGTTTCAGTCAGGAATAAATGATTGTAGATTGTCTGTATAGTCTGTTGGCCTTCTACTCGGTTTGCTTTAGCTTTTATCCTGTGGTTGGGAAATACATGCCTAGTCTTTGAACAAAAAAGAAGAAATTCTTGATTGAAATATCATATTTGCATATTTTTCTTTGGAGCACGAAAGAGAATTAATCACTAAATACTGTTTTTTTTTAAACAGTTCAGTTCTCTCCAAGATTTCATTATTTTTACTGCAGTACTGCAGAGAATCCAGTATTTCATGGGTTACTTTCCACAGTTTCATTTCTCTGTTTTCTGAAGAGACTGTGCCACTAAAGCTTTTATATAAAGCCTGACTAAATGGGAGAATACCTCTCGCTGTCCGTTCATGGCAGAGGGGAGAAAGCTGCCATGCTGATTCACATTATTGTCACAGTTTAAAAGCCGGAGACAGGCTTACCTCCAGTGTATGCCTGCAGAATGAGCCTATTGTGTTCTCTCCCTCAGGAGGAACCAGGCGAGGAAATGTGTAAATGTGAGCACTTGCTTAAGATGGAGAACATCTAAGAGTTGGGTCATTATTGTTATTCATTTTAATCTCTGGCTCTTGCACTGAGAGCTGAGAACGGTCCGTACGAGTGGCCAGATTTGCTTGACTGTAGTCTCGGCCATTGCAGAGGTGGGATATAATGAAACGCCTGAGGACTTACAGAGCAGCCGAATCTCATCCATGCAATGATGATGCCACTGAAGAACCACTTTTGGTTCCCTAAAGAATCTTTCAACAGATGGTTCTTTAGAGAGCCCTTCTTTTAAATGAGAGCTGTGAAAGTGAAGACCTTTTTAAAGTTTGTAGAAGCTCCACATGCACAAAAATAAAGATCCCTTGGATATAGAGTTCTAGGAAAAACCTTTAACCCCTTAAATGGCAAGGGCCCATTGGTGGGCCAAGTTTTACTGCACACTTTTTTATCACCTAAGAATAGATCAGCCAGTTTGTGCTGACGTCCCTGCAGTTACTGAATAGTAAGTTATAGTATGTAATACACCTGGTGTTTTTAAGGGATTAAATAGTACAGAACCTTTGCATCACATGGAGGCTTTACAAACTAAAGCTACACATCTAATTCCTAAAAAACAATTTGGTTTTTTGAAAGAATATTGGTTAAAGTCTTTCTACAGTCTTAGCCAAAAGGGTTCTTTGCATAAACAACACAGAACCCTTTTTGGTATACAAGAGGTTCTCCATCATAGGAAAGAACCATTCAACCAAGCAAGGATTCATTTATGCATTTAAATGGTTCTTATCCTGGTTCCATGTATAACCATTGCTCTTTCTAAAGGACCATTGAACAACCCATTTTTTAAATAAATGTGCCAAAATATACCAAAAATTGTTCTTTGGAGTACCATAGAACAGGGGTGTCCGATCCTAGTCTTGGGGATCTACCACCCTGCATAGCTTAGTTCCATCTCTAATCAAACACAAGGTGGGAATCCTTTTTCAAAGCACTTCGGTTTTAAATGTGTTATATAAATAAAATTGACTTACTTACTTACACCCAATCCAATTAATGAAGGCCTTCAGCATCTGAATATGAGAGCCAGGTTTGTTGGATCTCTCCAGGGTGGTAGATCTCCAGGACCAGGATTGAGCACACATGCCATTGAAGAAGCACTTTTGGCTCCCTAAAGAACCTTTCAATGGATAGTTCCTTGGGGAACACTTTTTGCAAGAAGTGGAAACATCAACACAGTGTAAACATTAAACTGGTAAAGGACACTCACAAATGTCTTGGCAGTGCTCAAATAACCCTTTTGTGGCACCTTTTTTTACGAGTGTAGGGAACCAAAGTGGTTCTTCCATGGCATCAATCCAAAGAACCCATCATGGTTCTGTTTGGCACATTTGTAAGAGTGTAATGTAATGTTTCTGGGATTGTTCCTAGAGCTGTATGTCCAAGACAGGAACCATTTACATAACTTTAATGGATGGTGCCACGGCGGGTGGGAGCAGACAGTGGGAATATAGGGGACATTCAGGAAGAGCGTTTGAGGAAGCCCCTCCTCTTCATCACGGCTGCTGTCACAAACACTTTTTATCGCCGGGACGTTTCTGTGGCTCTCCTGTGCTGGTTGCCAGGCAACCTAGGCTGCATTGATATGCGCGGTGGAGGGAGCAGGGGATGCCGCCTGCCTCTGGAGCGTCAGCGTGGGGCACGACTTCCCTCCAGCACCCCGCTCAACAACACACACACACATACACTCGCATACTCCTCACACCAGCACTCACGCAGCCAGCAGCTCCTTGGCAACACTAGAGGAGAAGAGCCTTTATGCCTCTTCTCTCACCATCCTCTTCCTCTGTTCTTCTCAAAGTGACTAAACTAGTTACATAGTTTTTATTTTTGCTTCTCAACAAGGGAACCAGCAGTCTTAGCAATGCTAGAAACTCTTTGATGGTGTAGAGTCATAGTGGAGAGAAGCCTGACATGAAATTATTACCAAGGCTTCTGTTGTGGTGAGTATCTTTCAGCTCAACAGAGAAAAGAAAAGAGATTTGCTGTCTTGTGTGGGGGTTTATCCAATTAAAAAGAGGACGATTGTACTAAGCATGTGATTCAGCCTTGCAGCCTGCTCCTCTCTGCTCAACATCAACTCAGACTCAGACTGAGAAGAAAAAGAAGAAGAAGAAGAAGAAGAAGACAAGATGCAGTTGAAGCTTGTATAAGCTGTGCTCAAGAAACTGATGACAGCTAAACTCAGGCACAAGTGAGATGAAACAGGGCAGGAAATCTCAGACCTGCCTTGAGGAGCAACCAAAAAAACAAAGCCTGAAAGTGGGCAAACTGGAAGACCCTGCAGCTCGTTCTCACACTGGAACTCCATCCCAGCTAAAGGATGAGTGGAGCCAAGTTGTCTCTTAGTTGCCAGGGATGCCTACAAACTCTAAGAAGGCAATCCCCCCCAGCATGTCCAGTGCTATGTTCCTCCTGATGCTGTGCAAGGTAAGCTCATGTCTTCTGAATCTGTTTGGGTTTATATGGAGACCCCACTTTAAAGTGATGAATCTATTTGTATCAGAATCTGATCTAATGTAGCTTCTAATGCTGATCTTATTGGAGAGTAAAATACATTCTTAGGAAAGAGGTTTCATAGCATTAAATAGTTCATTTGAAAGCTAAGTTGTATGTATTTATGACACTATACAGAGTGTGGCTCTGTTATTATTTTATATTAATAATTGTTGGTGCAGTACCTTTCTTTACAGTTCTATTACCTGACACTTTTTCTTTGTATTACATACCTGTGTATTAGTACATTTCTTCATTAATACTTTATTGCCTAACAAGGATAAAAATCATTGTCTTTATTTATCTTTAAACAAGTCAGTTAGATAAGCTAAATGTACTCCATTGATTTTTTAAGATACCCACATAATTTACTGTATGTAAACAATGTGTAATGGTGCATTACAGAGGAACTTAACAAACTTACCAACTATTTTTTTACAGTGATGGTGATAGGAACCAGGGGTCACAATGTCCACAATGTAAATATTGCCATTTTATTTACTATCCAAAAGCAAAAGTGAACCTACACGTCTTCTGAGGTTTGATATGTAATGTTGATTATGGTAAAATAGTGATAAATCTGAAAAAAGTGTGTTACCTCTCCACTATGATTGATTTTTTTTTTTTACCAAATTTTGAACTCAAAGCTATTTTAAAACAGCATCTCAGGCATCAGACAGCGTATTCGTAACCATTTCATGTAATAACTTTCTGTGAGGGAGCTTTTAGAGGCATTAAATGCTTCAGATGGCTGGTTCCTATCATCATCACTGTGAACAATTCTGATTTGGTATGTTTCTCTAGAATGGAACATTTCACAAAGCTTTACAAACAAACTCTGAATGACTGTTTATATTGTTACAATGTATGCAGAAATCTTGGAAAGTCAGTGGAATATATCTAATATTATAATTGGATGGTCGGTATTCTTTGTTCTGAATATGAATATAAAGTGTAACCTCTTCACATACTTTTTTCCCAACGTACTTAACAGATAAACAAAAGATAAATATAAACAGATTCTTTAGAATTAGTAAATGCAGTGTATGTTGTGTGTGTGTGTGTGAGAGAGAGAGAGAGAGAGAGAGAGAGAGAGAGAGAGAATATGTGTGTCTGTGTACACACATGCATATCTAACTGTATTGGGGTTGTTTATTTAATTCCATTTTAAAACAATGCCAAAAGCAACTCTGCCTGTCAGACCAGGTTAGTGTCTCATAACACTGGATATGCTCAGAACTATCCAAGTGGCAAAGGGTTTTACACCTCAGTGCCTCAGAGAGGTCCATTCTGCCTAGGTGTAACCTATTTTTCCAGGTTTGACGATTCCTCTGCCATGCTCCTTTTCCCCGAATCTCGTTGCTGTAATAGATGTAGAGCAAACACAGATGCGCTCCATATTTTCTTGGGACTTTCTCAAGAATTTCCCTACAATGCAGACTGACGCATTAATGTCATATTTACGTTTGCTCCTAGTATAAGATGTGTAAATCAATTTTCACAAACGTAATCTGACTGGAGGTGTTCAGACTTTGCATAAGACTAAAGAAATTCTTAGCCACCTGGCTAATTCACGAAGTTCAGAGACATGGAATGTGCAAAATACCTTTTAGCATGTCGGTTAATGCTTCTTAACTATACCTATATATTAAGCCATCATCCACCAAAAACAGTAGTTCACTTTTACCTCATTTGCCTGAAGCCCTGCAGAAGAATGTTACACTTAAGTATGTTCCCTGTAGGGGATGTGTTAACTTATTTTCACTTAGAAAATCAACAAAACATGTGATTTAACCAGGGATGAACAAACATTTGCATGGGACTGTAGTAACAAGCAATTTACTGGTTTACTGGTTTTATTCAACTCAATTAAATACTTTGAATGAAACAATACAAAGCACATTTTAGTTTAGACGAACAAAAGCAATATTGTGCATTAATTTAAACCACACAAACACTTCAAATTTGCTCTATTCAACTGTAATTACTGAATAAGTCTGAAGATTTAACTTAATAATAACCCTGCAATCCAGGTTAACAAATCCTCTAAAAAAAGCAAAAAAATTTAAAAAAAAATATTTTTTTTTAAATTAAAAAAATGGGAACAAAGAGTTCTGTCTGGGTCTTAGCAGTGCCTGTCCTCAAAATTTTTTTAGCCATCACTCATGTGGTGATGTCCTTCACTGTTTCAATGGTTTATGTATAGTTAATAGTTAATCATTAGACCATTAGATTACTGCAATGACTGACAACACATTGTGCTTTAATCTACAGTGTCTTTCATAGTCCTTGTTTTTGTATTGGCTCATCACAACGGGGAAGTGAAAGAGATATCTTTGTTTACTGTTAAATGTAAATAAGCAGTTATATACAGTCATATCCAAAAGTTTGGGCACCCCTGGTTGAATGGTTTGTTGATTTTCTAAGTAAAAATAAGTTAACACACAGCACACTTTTTCACAATATGTAAAACTCAGCAAGAAATTGTGATCTATTTGCAGAAAAATGTCATATTTAAGTTCGCTCCAAGTAGAGGATGTGTTAACTTATTTTCATTTAGAAAGGAAAAAAATTAGCATGTGGGTTGTTGCTTCTTAACTACATATTAAGCTATCATTCATTAAAAAAAAAACAGTAGTTCAGTATTACAGCATTTGCCTGAAGCCCTTCTGTAAGAATTTGCTATATAGGTTACTGTGTAATGCATCAGTGCATCTGTGAGTTGAATCTGGCCTTTAACAAGGCTTACACCATAGTTCTGTGTGAACATGAATACAAACAATGAGCCAAACCAGAGAGCACAAATGTCCAAGTATGTAAATATTTAGGCTTAGGGTCAAATCTGGAGCTTGTAAACAACTTTAGTTGTACAGTATGTACAATACTATGGAAAGGTCATTCAGTACCTCTCTCGTGTTGCAGTAAAAGGCTGGAAAGGCTGATTTCTGGCTCTGCACTGCCATCCTTTATAACAGTCTATACCTATTTAGATGGTATATGTTTAAGTGTAGCTTCAAATCAAAGAGTTTAACATAAGATTTTAATATAAGCTCATCATATAATGTGACTTGATTACCATTGTGGAAAAACGAGCCCATTATGCCCCAAGCTAAAGCCTGAGGAACAGATGGACTTTAAGTCTTGTATATCTCCTTGAGACTAGATGAGCTTGTTAGCCAAATGCAAATTTTATTGTAGCTGGTTTTATGCCCGTAGATTGGAAAAAAGTCAGAGATCTGTATTGCTTTTGCAGTGGAGCTGTGTGGCTGTCTAGACGTTTGTCCACAATTAGTCTGGACCACAGGAAAAATGAGCTTTATAAGTAGACAGTGCCTTTGGAAAGTAGCGTTAGTTGTTGTGCCATGTATTTTTCTTCCAAAGCAATGAAATAAGATCTCAGTAAAAAAGGACATGCATCGCAATGCAGGTTCACTGAAATACTTATATGTCAAACAGAATTGAAGGAAGCATTATTAAGTTTTTAGGAACACGCATCAATTACCTCAGAAACACTTGGACTGATGTAACACAACTTGGCAGCCACAGGGCCGTGCTGTACCAAATAGACAGCCAATGGATGAGCTTTGGAAAGTCTCCATGTCCGTGTGATAGATGAGCAGCTGCTCTCTCTAATGAAGCTGTTTTCCTGCTCACATTTTGGCGAGTCAGACATACTGTAGCTCCCCCACAAACACACTTTTTATCAGCAGAGGACAGTTGTCTGCATGCATGACGGCATATTCACTGCTGTACAAAAAGAAGGCCATTCAGTTTAAGGGAAGCCCTGCTCGGCAGCCTCAGAAGTGCAGTGCTACACGGCAGTGCTAAAGACGTCAGGCAGAAAAGCGCTCAACTTACTGAACAAAAACCAAGTACAACAGGAAAAAAATGAACAATGAGAGAGACTATTGTGTGTTTTCTTCATCAAAACAAAAGACAGTAAAGTAATTAATTCTTTTGCCATTTGATAATGAAATAATTGAAAAGCAATTATTTCATTCTTTTTAGTTTTCAAGCAAAAGTATTTTAATCAAAAACAGCTCCTGAAAGCAGAACGCATTAGTTTGTTGTCACGTTTCTGCAAAAGATGCCACGCTGCATATGTGGTGATCATTTTTTCCAGGATAGTGGTGGATCATTAATAGAGTCCAATGTTTTGGCAACATTTCTCTGACAGCAGGAGACAATTTGGCCTCTGTGATAAACATGTCTTACTCAAACCTTTCCTAAGGTTTCATAAATTCAAGTTGCACCAGTGGCACATCTCCAAATGAGCCTCAATAATCTGGAGGTTGCAAAAGGCGATTACAGTAAGCAACTGGTCAGAATTGGATTTATTGTAAATCATGAAAAAATATTTTTCTGGTGCTGACAGTTTGGATGGTACATGCATATAGACTGAAAGTCAAGTATAAAGTACTGAAATGCTGGAATAATGAAAAAAAGTCTTTTATGTTCTGTCCCAGACTGAAGATCCTAGGACTGTTGTTTTTTTAAAAAATTTACCTTCTAAAATTAAATTTACCTTCTTATGAATTGGCAATGATTAATTGGCAGTTTGGGGGGGGCACGGTGGCGCAGTGGGTAGCGCTGTCGCCTCACAGCAAGAATGGCCTGGGTTCGATTCCCGGCCGGGCGACCGGGGTCGTTTCTGTGTGGAGTTTGCCTGTTCTCCCCGTGTCTGCGTGGGTTTCCTCCGGGTACTCCGGTTTCCTCCCACGGTCCAAAAACATGCCGTCAGGCCAATTGGACATGCTGAATTGCCCCTAGGTGTGAATGTGTGTGTGTGACTGTGTATGTCTGTCTGTCTGCCCTGTGATGGACTGGCGACCTGTCCAGGGTGTATCCTGCCTTCCGCCCAATGACAGCTGGGATAGGCTCCAGCACCACGACCCAGAAGGATAAGCGGTTTAGATGATGTATGTATTGGCAGTTTGTGTGATGAAAATGCATAATTCTATATAATTCTCCTCTTACTGTATAAAACTGAGCCTGAAGGACACACCCATTTACATACATTTTTGGCCACACTGTGCTTTATATATATACAGTCCTATGCAAAAGTTTGAGTGCCCCTGGTCATATTATGGTTCATTGCTGCATAATTTAATGCATAATTACTGTTCATTTGCTGAATTTAACATATTAGGAAAAACTAAAACACAAAATGTGGCCTTTGCAAAAGTTATTTTATATTTTATATCTTGTTTTTTAACCAATATGCACTATATGGCCAAAAGTATGTGTCCTAACTAATGAGATCAGGTGTTTCAGCCACAACCATTGCAAACAGGTGTATAAAATCAAGCACATAGCCATGCAATCTCCAAAGACAAACATTAACAGTAGAATGGGTCATACTGAAGAGTTCACTGACTTTAAACATCCAAAATTCTGTGACTTTAAACACTACAGTGTCCTTGGGAAAGCATTTTCAGGATGCTGATATAGCCACAAAGGGGGGCAACTCCATATTAATACTTAATCTGTGATATTCTTCAGCCTCTTATAAAACCTCACACTTATCTTGACTAACAATCAAAATAATTGGTGGTTTAATTAAATACTAATATAATTGACAATGACAGCGTTAACTGATCCTGAACAGGCACCTCCTGTATGATTAAAACTGCATTTATGGTACTGAAGTACAAGACATGAACGTCTTTAAAATCAGAAATCTATTTTTAGCTTGTGTTTTTATAGCTTTTGCACTTACACATTGCAACATGCAGAGAAGCCTAGTTGCTTTTCACTGTCTCAGAAGCTGACTCTGGAGGGTTAGCATGCCCTGAGAAGACACTAGAAACTGAGTAGACAGTAGAAGCTCTTCCCTTCAGTATGTGCCCTGCTCTACCACCCACAACGAAAGATGTGAAAGTCTGCCTATCAGCCATTGTGACGATTAAAGGACTGCAAGGCTACTATAGTGTTACTGCAATGTTACTCCACCCAGCATTCAGTCTCAACCACCCAGTGATAAGCATGATAGGCTACTACCAGTTTATTCAGCATCACAGTGTTGTATTCCAAGCTACTGTGATCTAAAACGTAGGAGGTGTAGAGAAATACAAAACTTCTCACCTCTAATAAATAAGATGCATTACATCATAAAGTCTCTACAGGAGACCCTTCAGGTAAAGTACCAGTTAGTATGTCAACATACTTTTCTTCTGTTAAAACACATTTTCAGCCTATTGAACATGTATTATTCAGTGGATGATAGAAATTAATATATTTTTGATGAAAAGTCTTTTCACGGCCTTGAATAAATCATAAAAGCTTGAAGAGAACCAGAGCAACATTCTTGAAGCAGCTCAGCAGTGGCCATGCAGTTTCCTACAAGTTTCAGTCTTTAACTCTGATACTGATTAAATAGTTTTCCTAACACTAGTTGTTGTGGAAAAATAATTGCTTGTGATTATCACCATTCTTGCAGGAATCAAAACTTTTACATCAGTCATAGAACCTGCACAGTTCTTGCACAAATACTGAAACCTCTCTATAGCTGTATAGAAACTGTACCACAAATTTAATAAAATTAGGGACAAAATTTAAAATTCTGTGATATTCTCATCTGATATTATTCAAATTTTGTTGACATATTTTATCAGTTCCAGTCATTTGTTTCAGGCTTGTTGCTTTCACTACTGAATTATCATTAGTTGTTACTGCTTCTTAAAGGAGAATTCCACCAATTTTGCTAATTGTCCGCATAATTGTATCCTTACAATTGTCATTCAGAGTGGTTTTGAGTGAAATGTTCTTTTCTAGAGAAACGTACTGAGTCAGAATTGTTCACAGTGCTGGTGACAGGAACCAGATGTTTGAAAAGTTCAGTGCCTGTCACCACCACTGTAAAGTCAGTAAGCTTCTCTACAAAGAACCATTTCACATCAAACTACTCTAAATGACTTTATTTACATCTAAATAACTGAATTTTGTAGAAAAAAAAAACAAACAAAACGAATTCCCCAATAATGATCTGCGCAACGCTTTGGTAGAGCACATTTTTAGCTATGATATCTCATTGAAAATGGGTTGTACTCATTATATGCAATCTTATTTGTGATCTTATTATACACTCTTAGACATACAGGTACGCAGGGAATGAATTCTTTTAGTATTTTGATGTATCATTTTAGAAATAAATGTATTGTATTGTATAAATGTATTTATTTTATGGCAATATTGTGCTGTTGCACAACCACACATATTTAAGTCTTAATGTGCTAAAAAGACATTTTATATAAATTTTCATTTTTATTTTTTTGTGTTTTCTATAATCTTCCATAATAATTTTCTTTAAAAGTAATTTTTATCAGGTTTTACACATAGCCCATGTGATTGATTCAAAGCACAATTTATATGAAGCATCAGAAGCTATTTGACTGGTAATGGCAGACACTTTGGAGAATATTCAGTCTGCTAAACACAGGGCCGCCACGGTGGTGAGCGGACATTCACCCCACCACTTTTCAAAGGACACAGACACAAAAACCTCTGTTTTCCCTAAACTGCATGAAGCGGACACAAACAGACAGAGTGAAACTGAACGACATAGCCATTCAGAATCTCCATTTCAGCTGGGAAGCGCTTTCAGATCTGCCATGGATGGGGCAGCCTATCTAACTTTTCTTTAGTTCAGTTCTGACATGCGACTACACCCGTATTCAGGCAGCACCAAACAACTGAACAGCGCTAATTCACAGGGAGGGAATTCAACAACCTTGACCCTTGAGAGTGAGTGAGTGAGTGAGTGTGAGTGAGTGAGCAAGTGAGCAAGCTACAAATAGACCGTGTGGTATGATAGTCCAACGCTGTATGATAAGTGTTGTTATTGTCACCCAAGAAACTACGAAAGCAACGAAATAATATTTATGTTGCTTTTTCTTGATTAGACCTTTTAAAGGTTAAAGTGTGGGTACAGCATTGTCTTCTCAGTTCTGTTCTCTCCATTCTCTCAGTAGACTGACTGATGGCCAATTTATGTGTTTTCCTCTTTTACAGATTGGCCTGAGAGAAAGACTGCAGACTACTTCAGAGAAAATGGTAAACACTTCTTTCAGTGATGAGGAAAAAGGAATTCAAGACAAGGAAAGCAAAGAAGAGTCCATTCTGGCCATGCTAGGCATTATCGGGACGATCCTCAACTTGGTTGTCATCATCTTTGTGTACATCTACACAACCCTGTAATAATCAATAACCTACAATAGCTCTGTGTGGGGTAGCAGTGCTGAACTTCATCATCTTCATCATGATCTGTACCAAGATGTTAAACCTGGTTCACATCACTGACTCCACAACAGACCACAGATATCACCAATTGTATGGACAATTCCCTGTTAATATCTCACAGCAGTTGAGGAGAAGAATGTTGAGACTAGTATTGGATACTGGCTCCATCACTGTCTGCAGCAGAGGATATGGATAGGAACGTCATTACCTGTAAATAAGAAGGAAGAAGGACTTTTCATCCAATAGGGGCTTGACATCTACAAGCTTATGAATCAGAGAGGAATAATGAAATGTCTGTGCATGAAAAATGTTCATAGCTGAGGTGTCTGAGGCTTTTGACTCGACGCCGTATGGCCCTCAAAGTGGTATGACTCTGTTGTCGCTATTATTACTGGAAGAGTCAGAGGACAGAGTAAGATTACTTGCACTGCTTTTCAGGAATTCTCTTATTATACTGGCAATTTTGTTTACAATATTTTTTTTACAAGAACATTGTTCCAACCACAATTGTTTGGTTGGCAGTGTTACGATGAACAGTTAAAAACAAACAAAGTTTGGAATATTTGATATACCTCTCAGTATTATCTCCGTATTTATAATAATCTTTTTTTATGACAGTGATTATCTTGCTATAAAATGGCTCAAGTTAACTATACAGCCGAAAAGAAGTTTAAACAAGTCCAAGAAAGAAAGATTTCATTATATTGTCCAATTTGTAAAGAGTTGTGTTAGCGTATCTGTTATATACTGTTATATACCACACCCTGCTTATATGGGGTGAAGCAATGAGTGTGGTTGGCATTCTTGCTATTGACTTTTGCAGTTTCTTGAGTGTCTAAATCAATGTACAATGTATGACTTAGTTCTTAGAGGTATGGAAATGTAGAAGCTTGAAAAAAAGTAGATAATTTTGTGTTACTCTAAAAAACTGTGCAATATCATTCATGGTATACATTATATACAGTATATATTGCCTTAAGAAAGAGACATCATTTCCATATTCATGTCTGCATTGTGGCCATTCACATCCTTTGGAGCCAGACTTCTATCCTGTTCTCCATGGTGAGATGCCATTTTGAAGAAGTCCAGTTTAAATGGAAAAAAAATCAGCAGGACTGTGACAACGGACCATTTAGATGAATGTCATCAGAGCCAAACCTCTTCAGCATATACTGTGTAATCTGCAGCTTTTATCACACAGCATCAGTATGAAACCTGCACTGATGACAAAAGCACAACAGAAGAGGTAATATGTGCAGAATGAATGTATATACATTATGTATGCATGTGGAGTATTTTTCTTCTGATATGAGAAACCCATATGAAACTCATTTGTCACTTCATTAAGTGCCTGTGTCTCAGTAAGAAATTTTCCAATTATTTATATGATAGAAGACCTACATATTACATCATCTTCAAGATCTGTATCAGCTTTAATGGGAATTTGCTCAGTTACAGCTCAATCTTCCACTGAAGACATGAAAATTTGTATGACGTTTGTGTAGTTTTAGGTTAATTTACCAATGAATAAGGGGAGCTCAGCAATGAAAACTCATAATCTATTGACTGGACGATTCAAATTTAATTGAAAAGGTCATTTTATTTTAATATATTTATATTAAGAGCTGATCATTTGCTTCTGTTTAATTTTGTCATTATGGTATAAATTAACCCACTATAAAAAAGGAACGTACTACAGCTGCAGTGCTTCCAATTTGCAAATGACCACAGTTAACTCTGGAGTAAGTTCCCGACTATGTGATCTTTATGAACGTCTTTAACAGCTCTCCTGGACGCTGATCTGAAAGTATCAGGAAAATGTGCTCACATTTTCTTTCAAACAGCGATGATGCTGTCTGATGGATATATTTCGTGATGTATCTGTTCATGAATCAACTTCACTTTTGTGCTGATTTAGTAAAAATGATGACATTTGAGTAAAAATATAGTCAGGCTCTATATATGGTTGTTCTTTCTTGTTCTTTTCCTTTATTAAAATGGATTAGGATGACCATTACATGCCCCTCAGGTCTCTGACATTTAAAAAGATGTTTACACCATATGCTAAAGTGAACGCAACTGTCTACATCATTTGGAACAAGGTGAGAGCTGAAATCAAGTACGGAGAAAGAATAACAAATAGAGTGGAGACAGCAGTCCAGCGGAAAACAAATAGTTCTTCATATTTTTTGTGGTGTGATTTAGGTCATATACGTGTCAAAATCATTTTCTACGTCATTAGAAGTCCCCAGTATCTGTAGCAGAGTGGAATAATCCTGTTTGGACAAAAGGTTACAGAGGGAGAGAGAGAGAGAGAGAGAGAGAGAGAGAGAGAGAGAGAGAGAGAGAGAGAGAGAGAGAGAGAGAGAGAGAGAGAGAGAGAGAGAGAGAGAGAGAACTAAAAACAGCTTTTGAATATGTGGGATTAGGCAGTGAACCAAGCAAAAACTGTTTTGTTTGAAGATTCACAGCAGCTGAAATTCAAGCCCAGGAGCCACTTCTCACTCTTTGTTTTACCTCAGTACAGAGCATACAGCTGCGTAGCACTGTTTCCCTGCATAAATAGAACTCAATCACTGAATGGCTCAACCTACGCTATATGCGAGGCTAGGGGTCTCATACCCATCTTGAGGAAATGAAGAGGGTTGTTCCTTTTTTTAACTTTAGACCCTTTAATACAATTAATTTCCACAGTTGCTCTGTACAAATGGACAATTGAGCCCCTGCAACGAAAAACAGTATTTGTTACATTTTTTGCAAAAATCATACAATCACGGTATGGCACTCTTTGATGTCCTGTACTTAAAATAAAGTGCTCACAAAAATGAAAATAAAGCATTGTTTTGCTTTTTAATGTAAAAGGTTGTACAAAATAAAATAGAAAACAAAATAAATGATAAACCAAAAAAGGCTGGAGTGGTCAATTTATGTGTTGAAGGGGCTCAGTTGTAGCCCTAATTAAACAGTGTCTCCCTTACTTAAGCTCAGTCAGTGAGCATCAGTTTGAAGCATTGGCTTGAATCAGTTTTAACACCAAAAAGGTAAAAAATGGTGAAAAGTCCAACAGCAGGGTTGCCAGACAAACTCGTTAATTAACAGCAAAAATATGTTTTCCCAATGATGATAATCTGTAAAATGACAGTCAGGCAATCAGTTAGAAGTACTGCCTTTTATTATAATTCAATAGTTTCAGTAGTTCAACTAGTTATTCTGACATACAGTATTTTACTATAGTAATAATAACAACCATTACAATAAATGCGCATGTCTGTGAAATAATGGCGATCATTTGTGAATTTAGGTTCCATGTCTGTAAATTAACAGCAGTTTTAAAATATAGTATTTTGTGTGCTTTATTTACATGCATTATTAACCTTTTATTTAAAAAAATGGATAATGACCATTCAATTTTACAGTACTTACTTACTCACTCACTCACTCACTCATCATCAAACCAATTATCCTCCTGAGTTGTTGGGGGCGCTGGAGCCTATCCCAATTTTACAGTTTTTACACATTATTACTAATATTTTTGTCTTATAACTGAGATGGCTGTGTTGTCAATTCTGCTTTGTGTTCAAGCTTACAAACTCAGCCTAGCCTACTAATCTGACTGTTATCTTACACTGAAAATGAGTAATTTCTGATGTTTTTGAATAATTCTTAGAAAGAGTGGTATAACAGCCACTCTTCGTAGACAAGCAGTCAAATTCTCATAAATTAGCAATTTTCCAATGTATATTCATCATATTATAAACAAGCCATTTTAATGTTTTATTGTTTTTTTTATTATTATTTTTGTTTGTTTGTTTCTGTATATAAATCAGTAAGCGTGTGGAAACTTCATATCAGCTATTTTCATCCCATTAGCATACTGGAAAAGCCCAGGCTGATATATAAAAATGCTGCAAGACTGCTGTAACTCTACAGCACCATGCCGCTACATCAACTAATTTTGTGGTTCAGATGACTGTGAAATTACAGTTATTTTACTGGTATTTACTGTAAATATGATACATGGTAAATAGGTGTGAAATTAATGCAACTGGTATCTAGTAATTTACTGTAATATACAGTCAAATATTTTACAGTGTATGATCAAACTCACAAGAATAGTCCAGCATTTATCTGCTGCATCTGTTACGTATGGTTAATGTTTCCTGTACTTACCCAAAGAACATAAAAAGCCACTCATTCAAAAGTCACTTATAATAGAAGCCACTGGCAAGGTGTTTATGATCTGTAATGAAACTGAATTACAACAGCAAACAAAATAGCCAGCCTTTTAGAGTTGTAGGTGACTATGGTTTTGTTAATGGCTCCTTATTTGAATCTGATATTCTCTGTTAAACGCTTCGTAACAGTTTTCATGCTTATGTGCACAATCACACTGATTTTAAAACAGTTATACACAGTCAGTTACACTGATTTTAAACAATGACACGCATATGTAGACCAATGATTAATTTGAAACTTTCCCACAAGAGCGCGTTATATATTAAAACAGTACTGTGCGAAAGTCAGAGACCCCCCTTCATTCAACAGCAATATTGTATAAGTTATTCATTTTTCAGTGTCAAGGAAAAAAAACAAACAACAACGTAGAAGCCTATACACCGGTCAGGTATAACATTATGACCACCTCCTTGTTTCTACGCTCATTGTCCATTTTATCAGCTCCACTTACTATATAGGTGCACTTTGTAGTTCTACAATTACAGACTGTAGTCCGTCTGTTTCTCTGCATACTTTCTTAGCCCCCTGTGACCCTGTTCTTTAGTGGTCAGGACCCCCATGGACCCTCACAGAGCAGGTACTATTTGGGTGGTGGTCTCAGCACTGCAGTAACACTGACGTGGTGGTGGTGTGTTAGTGTGTGTTGCGCTGGTCTGAGTGGATCAGACACAGGAGCGCTGCTGGAGTTTTTAAACACTGTGTCCACTCACTGTCCACTCTATTAGACACTCCTACCTTGTCAGTCCACCTTGTAGATGTAAAGTCAGAGACAATAGCTCATCTGCTACTGCACAGTTTGTGTTGGTCATCCTCTAGCCCTCCTTCATGGTCACAGGACGCTGCCCACAGGACGCTGTTGGCTGGTTATTTTTGGTTGGTGGACTATTCTCAGTCCAGCAGTGACAGTGAGGTGTTTAAAAACTCCAACAGCACTGCTGTGTCTTATCAAGTATATCTTTTAATAAATTAAACAAATAAAGGGTGACCTCTTCCTTTTTTCACTGTACTGTATATTAAATATTAAACAGCCATATGCAAAAGTTTTGGTGCCCTGGTCAAATTACGTTTCGCTGATTTTCTAAGTGGAAATAAACATAAAATGTGGCCTGTGTAAGTTATGGCACATGTTATACTTTTTCCAACGTGTTAAGCTAAATAAAATGTGATTTGACTGAGGGTGATCAAACTTTTGCATACAACTGCAAGTATTAAGTAACTTTTAACTAAAAATATGTTATTTTATATTAAATGTTATCTCTGGGTTGTGACAAACAGGGGTAACAGAAGGGGGAAATCAGAGTAAACTATCATATCATAAGAATGATTAGTGAGGCATCAGTAAAAGACTTAAGCTGTCAGTACAATAGAGGCTTCTAAAAATAAAAATATAGTAACAAAAATATAATATTGTATTTTGTTATGATATTTCTCTCTAATAATTTTTGTTCTAACAGACAAATATTGTCAGAGATGTGGCCTCATGCCATGTAAAAAGATGCCAAACACAATTTAGGCATCATATTGCACAGTTTATGAGCAGGTTGATCCAAGTTGGCACTTCACTGTTACTTTTGTCAGTCTCATTTGCAAAAGTTAATTGACTTTGGGTTATCCAGGTATTTGAACAGACTCTGTCAATTTGCAATTTGTTTCAAGGCAAACTTAATCAATGAAGTCGTAAACAGGACAAGATTAGCAAAATTGCTCCTCAGTGGCTCTGTGCTGCTGGCATGACACTGTCTCAACACTCTGAAATGAATAGCAAAACTTATAAAAAAAGAAGAAGAAGGGAGACAAAAACAATATATCATCTCAGACCTGTAAAACAACATTTACCACATTTGTACTTGTAGTTGCTTCTGGTTATTAAATTTTACAGTAAAATGGATTGGAGCTGTTCCAAATCATTGTGTCTACTATAAAAAACTTCAGTTCAATAAAGTAATTTCTGACTTGTTGTATCTGAATTACTAAGGAAAAAATAATCCGAATACTGTTCCTAACTATATTATCCCAGACTTGGTAAAATGGCAAATTTTAGACTGTAATAATTAGGGCAAGATGAAGAAATGCCGCTAGTTCATGTACAAAATAGCATGCCAATATTTAATAATGTCAAAAACAACCTCAAAAAATAATGCACATGTAATATCTGCAAGAAATCCATTTTTACATGACATCCACTGAAAGAAGAGCAGATATGAGCTGTTGAGTTAATTTAAACGTTAGAGTAGATAAAGAACAACAATACAAAACAGCTTTATTCCATCTGATTGACAACTGGAGCTTTATCATCTCTATAACTTCCATTCACAGCTCATCTCCATAGTCTGCTGTCTGTAGTAATTAGCCTCTTAACTACCCAAATGCAAGCAGATTGCCATGCTAGTTTCTATTCACTTCTATTTTTAAATCCTCCTTTGCCAAAACACTTATGCAAATGTGCATGAACAGCATTTGGGCTAATCTCACAGACCTTATACGACTGACAATCTGAAGGGTTTCTGTATAGACACGGCTACTTTGCTCAAAACAGATATTACAGCATTCATATTGCATTTCTGTTGTGAATATTCTTTGATACAATCTGCCTGATGAGTAATCAGAGTTTCATAGTGACCTTGTTTTAGAGTTTCAGACTGAGAGTTTTCAAATCAAAGTGCACTCAGCCTCCATCTAACAAGGCGTACCCAATGGAGCATGTTTTTACAGCGCGCTCTCTACCTGAGAGCCGGTATAGCCAGTTCCATCAGAAGCATATTACAGGTTGGCCGATGACTTTGTCTGGCAGAGTTAACAGAGTGAAATGGTTTCTCAGAGAGCCGTGCATCTCTCATAAATTTCACAGGGAGTGCACACATTTCTACTGCCCTCAACATCTATTCAAGCGTTGAAATAAATCCTGTGATCTAAACTAGAGCAATGCTGACACCCATGACAAATCCTGACTCTAACATATACCACAGCCAAAAAAGGAATAAGAAGGGAAGAGGATCAAGAAAATCTGACTAACAAGTTTGGCTGGATCTTACACTTCTGTTTTGTACTTTTGGATGTTGGGAGGAAAGAGGTCACCTTCAGCCTAAAGTGTTATCTCATTAAGAAGTATAAGTTCTCAATTGATTACATTATCAGAGGTAATGATTAAACACCTGAAAAATAGCAATAACTTTTGTAGATGAAATGCATGGCTCTCAGTTGCTGCACATGGACTACTTGTGGACTGCTTAACAGAATCTTTCATTATCGTTCACAATAAAGTACAGAACGTACAACTGAATGTTTACAATGTTTATGAGTTCATTATGAACGTTTACAGTAGCAACAGGCAGAAAATGTATCAAAAATGGCTGTTTGGTCAAATTGGCACAGAATAGATCTGTCTCTTTTTAGTTTGTAGTTGTACTAAGCACAGAGCTAGTATGACTTAAGCACTACATCCATCCACTTACAACAGGCACAGATCAAGCAAAGGTACTGAATTCATGCAATGCTATCTCATCTCTCTTAGATAAGCTGCAAGGCCCTAGATATGTTACACAAATCAACAGATTACAGATCAGTTCAGTCTCACTTGGTGCAACCAGAAATAGTGTGATTTTGCTTTGTAGGCATTAATTAATTAATAAACTGGGTGACAGAACTTCATGGTCATAATGCCAAATTTATTTTCTCAGTGAAATTCAGTTAAATTCTGTAGCCTAAACAACTCTCCCTCGCTTTCTTCTTGATCACTAATCTCCATCAGCTCTGCTTCTTCAGCCCTGTCAGTTTCCTTTAGTAATCTCTCTCGTCCTCAGCTGTGTTAAGTAGTACGTCATTTTTATTAAACTCAAATTTACAAGACCTCAAGAAATTCTTTTATGTTTGTTTGTTCTGTTTGTTTGTTTGTTTTTCCACTGGTAAAAATCTTGTTTATCCAATCTTGTTTTTATTTTGAACTTTGTGTTGGTAACAATCGGGATGGTCCTTTTCCTCTTTGGCCGAGAGAACACAATGTCTGTTACTTCCAAAAACAATTTTAAAACTGGACTCATTAGACCACAGCACACATATCCACTTTGGAGGCATCCACTTTGATCTCAGATAAGATTTAGCCCAGAGAAGTCTGTGGCGTTTCTGGATGTCAGTCTTGCCTTTTACACATAGAGTTCTACCAGTTCATTGAATCTTTTGATGATATTCTGCGCTGTAATTGGTGAAATACAAAAAACCTATTATTATTATTATTATTATTATTATTAAACAGTTGACATTTTTTTAGCAAATTGGAGAATGTTAACCCATCCTCACTCTAAAGGACTTGGCCTTTCCCGGATGCTCCCAAGCATGACTGCATCACCTGTTTAAGAGGTTCCTAGTCTGAAATTGCCCCTGTCTCATGTTTTTGGAACATCAGTTTCAATATTCGCAAAAGTTTGTCTTTGTACTGTTTTCATTTAAACAAAGGTCAAAATTAATATACAAATCACTGCTTTCTGTTTTTATTTGCATTTTACCTACTGTCCAAACTTTTTTTCTAATTGGGTTCGTACAACCTAACACAAACATCTGTCTGTGTTAAGAAGAAGATCTTTAAAAAAAGCAACGTAGCTGTGTCACAAGAGAATTAAAAAAGCTTTGAGTGATGATGACAGCTTGAGCAGGGAAAGCAGATATGGCACCCTCATCACATGCATCTGCCTATCTCTAAAACGTATTCATTAGAGTGACCTTGACTACATTACACTGTCCGCTGCAAAGACAGGAGGATGCTTTTGAAAACTATTATGAAAAACACTTGAATAATCACAGGGAAGCTCATTTAATGTGCTTGACATTTGGACAATGATTAATTATGTTAATAATTGTCCAGGGTTCTGCAGCAGATGATGATTAAGAGCTTTTAGTTAATAATAATAATAATAATAACAATAATAATAATAATAATAAAACAGTCAGGTTTATTAATAGAGAACTCCTCTCATACTAAAAGGTTCTTTATGAAGTCCGTAAACACAAAACTTTAGAATTAAACCTGGCAAAGCATGACAAATAGGGACACATGTATGTATATATATGACATACATTTTCAACTGAACAAACCTGCTCATATCTCACATTCTATCAGATACCTCTATCATGCAGGCACTGCACAGAAGTAGGATCTACACAGTTCTATGGATATAATCTTGATATAAAATTACTGGTGAGAGTCGCTATAGGCCGCATGATTGAATGTCATCAGGGTACTTGAGCAATGATACGATTCTATTGTGATATTTAAAGATTTGTGATATGTTAAATTTGTGGTATTTTGATACCACATATTGCAATATATTTTAATTTACTTTTTAGTTCTTTTAGTTACTTTTTAGTTCTTCTTACAGCAAAAAAACCTTTTTAATTGAAGCAAAACTTGCAAACCTTCATAACTTTATTTCTACATTTACATATTTACAGATGCTTACATTGGTGATGTAGACAAAGCAACATACAAAATAGGCTTCATCTTTGAATATTTGCTGCCTTTATTTAGAGAAATTTACAATGGCAGATGAAAGTAAACTGAGGCATTTGTAGATGAACCATGGTCAATTCACTGATTTCTATGATTTTTGGTGATTTTTTGTGAGGATGGTTTGGATACTAAAACAGACAATGTACATAAACTGTATATAAGTGTTTTTATAGTATATGTCATCGAACCTTTATATGTGTGGGTATTATTATCTGCAGATGTATAGATATTCACACTTCTCTTTAGCTCCTCCTTGGCTCTTTATTATTCATTATTCTTTATTCTATTTGTTATATTTTTAGTGTAATTTTCCTTTAGCTAAACAGTCTGTTTGCTTGTCTGTTCGGTTTAGTATGTTACGTGTCATACATGTGTGCACTCACCAAGACAATATCTTTGTATGTGTAACCTACTTGGTAAAATAAAAGGAATTTTGATTCTGACAATGGATCTCATTGTCAGAGCTGAGATTTACTAAGCAAGTAACAGCTCATCCAATCTCTTATACCCCACAACAGCATTAAGCAACATCCAATCTTCTGACTTCAAATGAGCCTCAACAGAACACGCGAAACTCATTAGTCTATAATGTGGGGTCACATTGTACACAGGAGCTGATTACAGGCTGGAGAAGATGACTTAAGCAAAGCAAGATTCAGCAGAGGACATTGCTCTCACCACAGAATCACAATGCGTAAGAAACCTGTTTGGAGGAGGAGTGATTTCTCAGCAAGTGAACTCCGGAGTTGGAGTTTCTCTACAAGGAAAAATCAATGGTGGATAAGTGTCTGCTTGCAAGAGCCCTACTGCTTTTCTTGCTTACGACTCAATCAGAGTCTAATCTACACCGAGAAGCACAGCAAGCCCAATTATGTGACCTGCGGGGTACCTCACTTAAACAATTACAAAGCTAAGGAGGAATGTGCTTGAAGGGATACATACAGTCCAGTCAGGCCCGGATCATCCCATCGGATTTATGGGCACGTGCCCAGGGGCTTGAGCCACTAGAGGTTCTCTGTGAGCGAGTCAGACAAAATCTAAATGGCTTTTTCGACTTGCATGGAACATTACCAGCGTCACAGCGAAAAAATATACTAATTTCAAATTTATCATTGTGTTACATCTCTCTACATCTATCCACCATTACTTTGGTCAAGTCTTCATTTTTTCAGCAGTGAGCCAGCGTTTCTTTGAATGTGCCTTAAATCTGAAGTTCCAGATATTCAAAAGATGTGTAACAGCGAGACTAGATACTTTAAGGATGCCCATTTCCAAAGCCAAATCTATTATGTCAGCCATCTAAGTCAAAGGAAAAAGCTGTGTCGTCCTTGATGAATGGTAAAAAATGGTTTGTCATTTCAACCTGAAAAAACTACTTCATTTGGTAACAAGTTTTATTCAACCTAAATAAACACTCTTTTTTTTTGGTTGAACTAATGAACCACTTAAGTGCATAAAAACCTAAGAGGTCTCTTTGACACCCACTGCGGCAGTATGCCTTAACCTAGGATGCTTGGCGGTTTAGGGTTTTCAAGTTTGCTGCTTTTTTCCATTATGTAAATATCCACTGTCCGATTTAAATTTTTTGTCTTCATTGAGGTAAATGTTTTGTATTTATAGCTGTGACATGCCCAACACCATGATTAATATGTTACTATTATGGTGCTGCACAGCTCTCATATAACCTGCTGTGATATCATAAAAAAATCCTGACCACCAGGCAACCAGGTAGGGACCCGTCAAACATTTGTGCCCAAGGGGCCGATAACTTGATTATCTGGGCCTGAGTCCAAATCTTAATTGAATCTTCTTTTACCTTGCTGGGTCTTTGCTTTTTTACAGGCTTTGCTTCAACCACATTATTTGAATTAAAGGGATATCCACAAGAGTACCTCTAAGTGATGATGGAAATGCATGTTGAAGCTTCATTCACACCAGTCAAGTCAATCATAAATGATGGCATGTAGCATAATTAAAGGGCCCATATCCTACCTTTTTGTTGTATTTTATTTTTTTCTCTGAAGTCAATGACATCTTTGTGACTTAATGTATCCAAAAACTCTCTTACAATCTTTTACAGTAAGTAGGCTGTTTTTGCCACTGTGCCTTTAAAAGTGATATATGCAAATTACCACTGGCCTCTGTTGTGCCTTATTAAAAGGCAGTCCAGGCTGAAACACTCTGTATGACTAAAATGTGAATGGGTGGGGCTAAACTGCTGTGGGCCGAACAAGGGGGGAAATATGTAAATGTGTATGTTTTTGTGACATCACAAAGGTGATTCATTCAAAACATGCTGTTTTTGCAGCTTATTTTCTATGTACAGACCACATAGACTCAGGAGTCAATTCATCAAACTTTTTTTCCTCCAGAAAATGTTTTGGTTTTCCATGATATGGGCCCTTTAAGATGTGACCAAATTATTTTTTTTCTTAACTTGGCCACAGGCCATTCTGTAATGAGGTCAGTGAGTACTGAAATACTGTCTCTCAATAGGAAAGCAAAGAAGATTGTTCTCTTCTCTATTGAAAATCTCACAGCTCTATTGAAAATCTCATATTTTTTCATGTGTCAGATTTGGAGGTACAGAGACATTGGAAGACAGATGCGAGGAGGACAGAGAATGTCTTACTTTGATCTGTCAAAGCAATTTCACAGCCTTGTGGGCAAGTCCAGTTTTCCCAGGCGTCGCTGGCACAGGCAGTAAACAGTCCCAAGAGGGGGAAAAAAAAGAAAACAGATCCTGTAAAGGTGGAGAAGATTATTTTGTAATATGCTGCCCTCTACTGGACCATTTAACACACTTATTGCTCATTGTTTATCTGACTGGCTGTTTATGGTAATCAATATTTTATTTTTCACTCAGCAGACGATGAATAAGTCAAGTGGAACCACCTTCATATGCAGGTAGGAGAAGAAGGACATCCTCTGTGTTAAATGTATTCAAAGTAGGCCTGGGGAACAAGACAATTAATCACTAAATGACATGTATGTATTCATCATATTCAACATGCATTTCCTTTTTGGAGCAGATAACGTGCAAACAAACTGCCGGCTGCAGGAGGATAAGAATAATCTCCACCCATATGTGGGGAAACCACACAGCTTATCCTATGTAAACATGTATTTTTTGATTACCAGACAACAGACAAATGAATAGTCACTAAACACAAAGATTCTGGAAGAAGTATAAAGCATCAGTGAAGATTTCTCAGACAGCCATGTTGGAAAAGCTACTGTAACCAAGTGGTTCACATCAGACAAAAAATAGAATAAAAAAAAAAAATGTGGTGTTTGATAAGTAACCTACTGCTGACCTCTAGTGGAGAGAACTGTAATGGAGACTTCCTTTCAATTGCAAAACAGTGCACATTCCTTGATGTGATTGTTCAAATAAACAGTTCAGAATAAATATGGCAATAATGCAGATGAAGCTCAAGGAAATGCCATTATGACTACAATGAAATGACTATTGTACAATGAAAGTGTTGTAATGGGCAATATTTTTTGTTTTTTGCAGACAGAAGGTACAGCTTACGGAACCATTTTCCACTACATTAAAACATACATTTGTTAAAGGAAACCCCATCAATGCTTGTTTATTAGAACACTGAAGTTAGAGTTACACTGAGTTAGTGATTTATCTCTTACTGAGTTCTTTTCAGAGGTGACTGAACTGATCCCCCTTCTCAGTAGTGGGATGTTTGTAAGTGATTAGCTTAATAATTTTACATTTTCTAGTATGGTGAGTTTAGCAAAAGTGGGACAGTATGTATTTAAAAAGATAAGAGTTCATGAGACAAATAGAGTTAATTTTAATACATGCAAACATATAATGAAATAGGTTAATAAATATATTTAGGACAGTGTAGTCTGTATTCAGCCATCACTACTTTTACATCACTACAAAGTATTCTGCTCAACTTGTTTATCAATACATCAGAGTTTTTAAGAGTTGCCATGACAACAAATGCTTTTTGATTGTTTTAAAAAGGAGAGTGCCTTGGATTTTTTGGGTTGTTTGATGTTTATACTTATCCCGTCCAAAAAACCTCAAACAAACTAGATCCAGGAAGCGCTCCTATCGAAACTATATTAGATATAACGAAATAAGTTAATAAATACATTTAGAACAGTGTATTTGGTATTCAGCCATCACTACTTTCTCAAAGTATTCTGCTCAAATTGTTTGTAAATGCAGTAATATGAAGCCTGTTTATCATCTTCATGTTTTGCAATTTTTAGTTTTCTGCCTAATTTGAGCTCAGCAGCTGCCCTTTACGATCAACAGACCAATAGAAACACTCCAGGATTGCTTGGAATAAAATCTCTTTACATTAACTTACATTAGAAGTTAAGGATATTTTTGCCTTCTCCTGTAAAGTTACCATTTTGGTGATACTTATTTTCCTTTGGACAGTGACGATATGCAGAGACTGAACCCAGTTGAATTCGGACACTTGCCAGAGCAGAGGGGTGCGCATTTCTGCACAGTGTGCACCCCCTCTCACTGGGCCCTGACAAAAATGAGCTGGGACAATGGAGCCCTTAGCTAGATGTAAACTCTGCCACCTTCTGGAATTAAGTGCTGATGAATTTTGCTTTCTTGTCTTCATGCATAATTTATGCTCCAAAAGCATTTGATCATTCTATTGGCCTAGCCTTAAATCTGCCATTCTCGTTCTTATGGTTATATTTTATGATCTTTGAGTAGCACATCTTAAATCATCAGCCCGCTCTCAAAAGCAGCTGCCTCTGATAAAGCTGTTTTCATGTGGATGAACAGTTATATGGTCTACCTAGGAGTCTGCGTCACCACTGAGTGGAGACTTGAGCCCTGAGTGAAGGATGGGTGTGGCTGACCTTATCAGAATGACCTCTTTAAACAAACAATGACAGCCTTTTAGGGACCACTTACCATTGCTCCTTGCCAAGTGAATTGCTCTCTCCCACTAAATCACACTATGATTAAATCAGACTGTCTGCATTGTGCATTTTGAGTGATAAAAAAAGCACAAAATCAATATTTAACCCCCATGGATTCATATTTTATATAACTTTGGCCATCGAGTTGAAAAAATGGCAAATCCAGTGTTGTTTTAAAAAAAAGCAGGACATTAGCTCAACATCCACAAAAGGTTAGCGTTATGCTTTAGGTTAAACTAACTGATCAAATATAAGAACAGAAAGTACACAAGGCTGTACACAGTACGCAGGTCGGCTCTTCCATCAGCGAACTCTTCCTCCCCCTGGTGACAGTGAGAATGACACGGATTGCTGTGGAAGTGCTGCGTTAGTGCATGTAAGTTTTTCTGAGAGTGCTTGGCCACATTCATTTGGCGACACGTTTTTTATGCACCAGTGCAGCAAACATAAGAAGTGCATACAGGAACTTTTGCAGTGAGGCTAAAAGCAGCTGCTCTATCACAGGGCACGCTATCATTTCCCCCCATCAACCAAACTACGCCATGCTCGGCACATTAAATATGAAGACATTACACGCCACTACTTTGGCTTTCCTTACACTCTGCGCTTACAAATAGCTTTTGTGATTGTTCTCTCTTTCTCTCTCTCTCTCTCTCTCTCTCTCTCTCTCTATCTCTCTCTCTCTCTCTCTCTTATTTTCTGTCTGCTGCACTAGACAACTTTGCAAACTTTGTAGCTGACACTCTTAAAAATAAAGGTTGCTAAATGGTTCCTGGTATGTATTGAAAGACAAACGACACAACGTTGACATAACCATGTCATTGCAGATGGCACATGTTGTCATGACATACACTACATTTTCACAAGTCTTTAGACATCTGCTTGTCCAGTGTTTCTTCTGAAATCAAGGGTATAAAAAGGGAGTTTGTCTCTGCTTTGCTGCAGTAACAACCTCTACTCCTCTGGGAAGGCTTTAACTAGATTTTGGAACATTGCTGTGAAGATTTGAATGTATTCAGCCTTGGAGGCTTTATACTCCTCTAGCTGATGTTTGGCATCAGACGTGGTGACCTTAGGCTCATGTGCGGCTGCCCCAGTGTCCCGTATTATTGGCAGTTCTCTTTTTGGAGATTATACAAGCCGTAAGTGCTCAATTGGACACCTTTCTCGGCAATGGGTGCACCTTAAATTAGCTGAATTCACTAATTAGAAGGGGTGCCTGGATACTAGGGGTGCGGGAAAAAATCGATTCTTAGATGCATCGCGATGCGGACGTGAATGATTCTGAATTGATTCACAAATGTCAAAAATTGATATTCTAAATATTTAATTTATAATGTGATGTTGACGGAACGTGAAAGGCGGAACTTGGAAGTGGGTAAGTGCAGCGCCCGGACAGTCTGTGGCGGCACATAATAAAAACACAACGGGATGAGTGAGAAATCCGACCGGCTCCCTCTGCATTAAAACCCAGGTTAGATCAGGAGTCACAACACAAATATTAAGAAGAGCCATTTTGTCCTTTCAACAAAAATCAAGCCAGCTTGGGAGCCGCAACATTTAGTGTCCAGTATGTGTCAGTATGTCCTAGTTTAGGCTAAACAATATAAACGAGAGCGCAGACTTACTCTACTCTGCTCTAAGCTTCAGCTACGGCCGCTTTCCTCCCCTTTCCCTCAGGAAACTTTTCCTCAAAAGTTCAATAGTTTCTTCTAAAATGTCTCAACATTCGGCTGTCTTACGAGGCTGAAGTCGCTTCTCATTCTCCAGCTTCTCATTCGAATTTCCCCGTTCCACCTTAAATTCTGACTGAGGCACCGAATGTAACCTAAATGCAGCACCATTTAAAATGGAACAGGAAAATTCGAAAGAGAAGTGACTTCATCTTCGTAACTTTTTAGTGTTTGACCGCCTGTCAAACGCTGTATAGAAAAAAAAAAGATGCATCAAGATGCATCGATAATCGTTTTATAATCGCATCGCAGCCCTCTGAATCGTAATCGAATCGAATTGTGAGGTGCCTAGAGATTCCCACCCCTACTGGATACTTTTGGATATATATGTCATAATGTTTGATCTCATGACAGTTAACTAGAGTACATTTAGCAAAAATGGTTCAAGACACAGGACACCTACATAAGCCTTTCAAGACGACTGATACAGACGTACATAAATATTCATAAACATTTACTCCAATAGGTGTCATTTGCCATAAAGGTTGCATTTGCCAACAGTGATGTCAAGTTGACATCAGGTGAAATGACATAGACTGCTTATGTCACAGTGTCGTCATGTTGATGATATGACATATTTTGCCAAATCAGGTGGACTGAACATTTGAACATGAAAGCGAGCATTTTCTGTAGTGGTTCTTGGGTATTTGAGTTTTATTTTACCATCATATCATCAACATTATGTCACTGTGATATACACTAAGCTACAGTCTGTTATTATAACATGCTATTTTATTTCACCCAAAAAGATGTCATTTTACAACCCAGTGTTAGAAAAACATGTCAAAAAAAAACATTTTTTATGTCAACTGAAAATGGACAAAAGCAGCCTTTTTGGCAGATGATGCCTAAAGGAATAAGACTGTAAAAATGTTTGTGAACCACAGCATCTAAACCTGGATTAACAGAGAAAGTTGTTAACACATGTAGTAAAACAAGTTAACCCTTGTGTGGTGTTGATGTTTTTGTTACTCAGTGGTCTGGTGGACCCACCGCATTACTGCTTTTTTTTTAAATCAATACAGCCATAACAATTTATGTACAAATAGATGTTTAAAACATCACAAGAAGCCAGTGTAGGGTTCACCTTTAGCAGCTGTAGCCAGTCTGCAGCCTGTCCATGTTGTCCACCCTCACACACACACAGACACACAAACACACACTAACAGCAGGTCATGTAGGAGAAGAACAGAGTGAAGGGACACAGCACCTCCACACTTTTATCCCCCACAGGTTCACAGAGTGAAGGCACAGAAAATGTGTTATTTTATATGTTCTTCACAAAAAATGAGCAAAGGCCAAGAAATCGTAGGTTGAAATAATAACAAATCACATCATTTTGTCTTTTGGTAAACACTGAAAATTGGTCCTACAGACCCCAACACCACACAAGGGTTAACCATGTCTGTGTTTATTAGCTTTTGTGAAGCTGAAGCTTAGTCAGAAAGATTGTCTAAGATGAACCTCCTTTATCAAATAGGCCCCAGATCCACTACCAGTGCAACTACAAGCCAAAAAAGTGACTTTACGTTAACACCACAAAAAAAATAATAATAAAAATACAATTAAAAAACATTATCTTTCAGCTTTTTCTCCCAGTCAGTTCTTCTCCAATTGTTGGCTCCAGATGTATACATTCTTTTCTGAAACATATTTAACCAGCTCCTTTTTTCCCCCTCACTCGAGCATCTTAGACAACGTAGCAGTAGAGTAATAAGTTGTTAGGGGGCCCCTGACTGCCACAAGGCCCTAAGCAGCTGCTAATGTAGTGTATTAGGTAGGGCTGGCTATGTTAATGTTATGTAACAGGTTGCAAGTAAAAGAACATCTTGAGGCACTTTGATTTTTTATGAGTGTATCTGTGTGAAAGGTTCAAACATTCATGTATGCTTCAAATAGAGGTACATTTTGGAAGTCAGTTTATTTGAGGATAAATAATGAATACATATGTTATAGATATATGTTTACCTCAGTGCATAAATTAGCATACAACCCAAAATTCACCTGACAAGTGTGTGAAGCCACCTGAGGCTTATTATCAGGTAGCTCCAGTAGGAGCTCTTTTCAATCTAAGACATGGTTGATGCTCCAACAGCCAGCTGTAGACAGATATCATAAATCACTCTATCTATTACAGCTTATAGGCAGCCATGCTGAAGTGGAATATCTTTTAAGTAGTCCACAAGTGTAGCGATTGGTACATATACAAAGTTAATGTTATTACAAATAAAAACAAACAGAAAGAAACGGGCAAAACTGCAGAAAATGTAACTGAGCATGAAATGTAAGTAAAAAAAATGCAACTGTCCTGTGCTGAATCCATTTCCAAAAATTAGTTCTAATACAAAACATGCAACCAAGGGATGTGGAATAAAATGTCACATGTTCACTTGATCACATGCAATTATTCACATTGAAATGATATTCAGCAAGCACTGAGGGGTTTCTCACTAATAATGTTTGGGAATTTTGTGAAGCCATCTGTCTCTGAATGAGGAAATGACTAAATCATCTTTATTTCTCTCATGACTGGGACTGAAAATGTAAATCACTGGGAAATCTATTCAGAAACATGGAGTTCTGGTCTTCTATTTTGTGCACACATGCAAGGCATTGACTGGGCTTACAAAGAAAGCACAGTATCACCTACCAAGAAACTAAAACTGATTTTGAGTGGTCCTTATAAAACATGCCATGTTCATGCATGGCTGTGCATGTGTGTGTAGTGAAATTGAAGGAATTGAAGGTTGAAGGTCTAAAAACTCACATTATACTGCTTTCCTGAGCAATGTCACCTAACATGCATCAATCCATTATTTTTAGCCTGAATGAACAGAAATGTTTCGATTTAGGAGATGAGCACTAGAATGACCAGAGAAATGCATAAAGTACAGGGAATTGGATATCACTTTTATCACAGCCACCTGCCCGAGTCACCATGCTCTACCACATTCAACAGACATCAGCTGTCACTTCAGATGAAGCCAGCGGCCATGCAGACTCTTAAAGCTGCAGTGGAACGTGCCATGAGAACACAGGTCGTCTTTCCAAGTCAGCAGGCTGGTGTTCTATCAGAGAAGAGCCTGTAATAGGAAGAGATAGGTCAGGTCATTGATGGCTTCAATGACAAGAAGAGGCTGCAAGGTGAGATATTAGATGTGATTCTAACACTGCAAAAAAGCTGAAAAATATCGAATGAACACTTTTTGCTATACTATTTTAACTTAATTAAATTTACAATCTGTGTAAGGTTTGAGTCTGCAATTTTTACTTTTTTTCTGTTTCAAAGAAAAAACATTGTATTTTTTTCTTTCCACAAGCATGCGCACAACAGCTCTTCATTAAATTCATCATTATAATAAAATACCTCTTCTTGTGAATATGAATGTGATAAAGTCATATGCAAACATTTGAACACCCCAGGCCAAATGACACGTTTTGTTGATTTTCTATGTAAAAATAAGTCCTCTACACATCCTCTACAGCAAACAAACTTAGATATGGCATTTTTTCTGCAAATTTTAGTGCACAGTTTCTATTTATGTACTGAGTCTAACATATTGAAAATTTAATTGTCTAATATGTTAAATTTTACATTTAATTGTACAGAAGTGTGTCCTCTGTAGAGAATGTAGAGAATTAGGAAATCAACAAAACATGCCATTTGTACTTTTGAGATACTGTTTTTTATGAGCTATGAGTGAAAAATGGAAAATGGAGAAAAAATCATAATGCTTGAGACTGCTTTGTTTGTTTATTTTTATTTTTAGCAAATTATTTTTTACAAAATATTTTCAGCAAACTTAGTCCATTTCCACTGCTTGTCTATCAGACACCTGCAGATCGCTGAGTGATGAGGAAGGCCATCCTACCAAACCTAATAGAGTCAGGCCAATTATGCTCTGTTGGGCTCCCATCCAATGGCTGTAAATGTAAAGAAAGCTCCGATGAAGGATGTATTATCCAAAATATATTCAGTATCCTTTTAGAGTGGTACTGAACAAGCTGGAGGGAGAAGATAACTGTGAATTACCACCACAAGTGCAGAAAGTGCAAGGAAAAGCATTTTACTTTACAAGGTGACACACAAATTCAGAGAGCAACACCACTCCCCTTTTAGCACCACTAAAAGGAGATTGTACAGTGGTTTTAAGAGGTCTTGACAGTAAAGCACCATCCTTTTTTCTTGCAAATACACAAGAGGACATATATATGTGCTCTTTATAGCTACTGTAAAGTGGTCTGTTGTGATAGTGTAATTACTAAACTGAATGTTAAGGTAGACACAGTTCAGAGGATGGCTACAAATCCATATTGCACGGTTACCCTTAATGAATTATTCAAATGAGTCATAGACGGAGCAGGGCTGGATGCCACGTGGATGAATCACGTTGGTGCATACTTCATGGTTCTGAAGCTAATTTGCAGTCTACATCCAATATTCATCCTGAACTCTTTTGACATTCTATTATAGCATTTTATATTCAGTTTAAATAAAGCCGGAGCAGAAAACAACACCCCCATCAGCATTTATCAAGTAACGTCCAGAAACATAATAAGCAGTGCTGTAATGGTCTTGATTGACGTTGATTCAGCAAGTTCAGCACTGACTGGCTGAAGTATAAAATGATAGCAGACTAATACTTTTAGATAACAGTGTAAGGTTAATTGTCTGCCTATCATCGCTCCCCCTCTGCCATTTTCTCAGATAAAAATCTCAGCACATGTCTCAAATATGCCAGGCAATAATTGCAGTCAGAGCAGTGGCTAATCTGATTCACGAATTGCTCACATTAGTTCCCTCAGGGTTCAGAGTTTCCACATGTGAACAGATGCAGATACTTAGTCTGATGAAAAGGCAAAATTGGTTTAAACATTGTGTGAAATTAAAGAACCGTTGATGGAGAGACAACATTAAGCAACAGAATGTCAAAGCCATTGAAATATGAAGGTGCATTCATAATTTAAATTCACACTTTTGAAGTGTCTCTGCAGTGGTGATGTACCAAAATTCCGCAAACACATTTTAACTGCAAACTGTAATTGCAGTAATGTAAGCACTCTAAAAACTGATAGAAAGGGTTCTATGGAGAGATTAACTTTTGGTTCCATAAAAAACATTTGAATAGTTGGTACTTTAAAGAAGCAAGTTGAACACTTCTTTATAGAGGCATTCCAGCCTAAGAAAAGCATTTTATATGTTATTTGGATAACACTTTACTAGAACCCTGCTACATAACATTGACATAACCATGCTATAAACGCATCATGGCAGATGTCATATGTTGTCAGGAGTTGTGTTGACAAATTTTGTTCAGTATTATAACAGCATCATGTTCCAGTTACCTGTAATTGTTATGACAAATACTTTTATGCTTGATGCCATTACAGCTTATGACACATGCTAACTTTAGCTAAATGTACTCTAGTCTGCTGTGATGACATCAAACATTGTAACATGATAATTAATAGCAATACCAGCTCTATTATTGTTACTGGACATAATCTGTAATAACTAATCCTTACAGCATGTGATGTCTGCCATGAAATGTTTATAACATGGTTATGTCAATATTCTGTGGCAGGGATCAGTGAAAGTGTTACTGTTATTTGTTAGGTTATGTAGTATTCTGTAGTCTAGCATTGCTTCCCTGAACTTCATCAGTTTGACATTGAATTCTTGTTATCATCGATCACTCTTCCCTCACTACATGCACTACACAAATACATGACACAGCCATTTGGAATTCCTACATCGCTTAACATATTCTGATTGCTAGACACTGATCTACAGACTAATAAATACATCTGTGGTGCTAATTAGCATTAGCTGATAGAGCACAACTAGTCATCAAACATTTTTCTTTGTTAAAGGAACAATTCAGGTGAAGATTCAACTAGCAGAAAAAACATATCCACCTCAAAGCCTTTGTATTCTTCCACCTTCAAGATACACGATCCACTATATTTTTTAAACCAGGAAATCTCACTTTAGAGACTACGGTGGCACTGCTGTATGATGTGAATAGGCATGTTTGCAACACATGTATGGTGGTTACATTTTTTACTTTGTTTAGAGCGTCTCTTTAAGTCAAATGTGGCTCCTGTATAGCATCGTTCCAAATAACCTTAATTAACACCTTTATTTTTACGGATGTAATGTAAATTACTATATTTTTACATTTAGCCCTGTTAATTTTAGGTATGTTTATTTAACATTGTTTCATGCACTAGCTCAGCCCATTTTGCTTTACAGCTGGCATGCATGTGGCTTGCTTCAGGGTGCAATGTCAGCTTTTGGAGAGTCTAAATCTCTTGGTGCCTTGCCATTGGATTACACTTGTTTTGAGCATGGAGCGCCTAACCACTGAGCCACATCTGATCAGAACGGATGGCTACCTGAATCGCCAACAGTTGACCACACCCGTATTTCCTAGATGTGCTGAAATATTCAAAGTACTTTACAAAGAGAAAGCTTTTAGCTTCTGGGAAGACACCCAAAAATGCAATGCTGCAATCTTGTTGCAATGTTACATTTTAGAGGTGCACATGGCTTTGCAGTTTTAATGCGGCTTCACTGTATTAAGAGCACAGTTTAAGTTTCAGGAAAACAGTACATGTCTTACAACACACTGCAGGAGACAGATGGGACAGTGCGCTGTGTCTTAACCTATTTTTCTGCCAGCAATATGCTGTTCTTGTATGATGACAAATGGCACTCGTGGTGGACGGACAAGGCACTCAACCTGCTGTGCTTGCTGCTTTTACGCCTGGAGGGGATCCAGAGAAGGACAGGCTCTCCCTCATCCAGAGTGTATGCACATGCCTGGGCTGTACTCACATATACGCTCTTAAAATAATGGCTGGTCTTGCCTTGGATGTACACTTCTAGGAAAAACCTCTGGTCTAGAACTGTTACATTATGTGGAGGTTCTTTAAACAGTAAAAAGGTTCTTTGCACTAGGATGTCTGATTTACAAAAACCCATTGCAAACAAAAGTGGTTCTTCTATGGCACTGCCTCCTTTTTGGCACCTTCACTTTTAAGTGTATACTGGCTGCATGAAAGGCACAAAGAGTGCACAATGCTGCCTTTCCCTGTTAGATAGATAGCTCTACTAATGAGAGATGATGTAAGGACACAGTAAGGTCAGCTTGATGCACTGACCATTAGCCCTTCACCCTTGCCACTCACTGCAAAATGCCTCATAAGACCAACTCTACATGTGCCCTGGACAGCCAGAGGGCCTGGCATAGATTGGTCACACAGTGGCTGGTGGGGTTGAGCCTTATTGCATCAGACTGGCCAATAACAGCTATGACTGCTTGTGTTTGAAGCCCAGTCCAGCAGTTGCTGTAGCAATTACAAATGTAATATGGAGGTAAAGAGTTCATTTTGCCCGCCCAGCTGTGCTCTGCTAGCAGCTGCAGCACACTGCAGCTCTCTCATATGAGGCATTGGCTTTATCTATGGGTAAATTTACTTGTATTATTCTGATTTAAATGAACAGCTCAGTTATATTAATAATAAAAATACATTATTTTATTTGTCCCTTGCTAATGTAGTAAAACATCAATTAAAACATATTTTTACTGAGACCGCAAGAAAGATTTTGTGTGTACTTTGGTCTGTTTTTAGATAATAGTATGTCATAAAGCATCAGAAACCACATTTACTTCAGAATAGATAACTCAAATTGGTTTGTGGCAAGTATGGGATGATTTAGGGATGCATAGTGCTAATGGGTGGCTATAAGCATCCAATGTATGCATCTGTGCAAAACTAAAGAAGCAACATTCATAAACAGGTCTTGGCTACATTTGAAGTAAAGAGTACATTTTGTAAATGTAATTGTTTGCCAAACTTTCTCAAAGGTCAGCCACTTTTAGGGACACTAACCTACCAGTAATGTCTAGAAAGAATCACTTTTTTTTGACTGAATCTTCCATGCAGTCTTGTTTGCATGAGTGTCTTGTCACATTACAAATGAAGTTGATGAAGTTGTCTTGTGTATAAAAAGGCAGGAAGCTGTTAGCAAGAAGTAATGCTCATCTCTGAGGGCCACTCATGGTCACACCAGTACATAATTCAGGGCAATGCATAATATGATAACTTAACTTAGCGCAACATAAATTATTGCTTTCCTATTCAATTATAGACAGGATGGCATTGCAAACAAAGCCACATAAAAGAAAGCAATCATGTGTGTGTGTGTGACAGACATAATGTAGTCACAACAGAGATTCTACAATGTTATCTCAAACTACAAGCTACTGTTATGGTTGTGTTTACTATAGATAGACACCTAAATAGCTAAAAATCTCACTGTGTGCATTGGACGTTAATGTACTTGGCCACAATGTTGCTGCTCTCATATTGTGCTGTAAAACAAATGCTTGTCTAAGGGTTCAAAGTAAACATATCCCAAAAAAATGCAGATCTCAGAAAAATGTTGAGGTTTACTGTGTTTTCCTACAACAGTACCCAGTTTATGGGTTGCATAAATATCAATATAAAAGTTGCATATCATGATTAGTGTAACCTAATCTGTCTGATCCACTAAGGTTTTGGGTAAGGTTGGGTAAGGTCAGGTTTTGCGTAATGGAAGTAACATATACCTAATACATCTACTAAATGTAAGTAATGTATCAACAAAACATCTACAAGATATTTACTTCAATGTATTCAGATGCTTCACTACTGCTACTTCACTGATATGTTGTTGATGTGTTACTGACAATCTGTTAAGAGTTTATTAATAATCTACAAAGGACCACTCCAATTAAAGTGTTACCCTTCATAATATTCAGAGTTAAGTTTTAAGTTGAAATATTTACTGCAATTAGAACATCGTTATTGTCCAAAAAAATTCTCAATTATTTTTGATTTATATTTTTCTACATCATTTTAGTTCACCAGCTGTCCTTTACACTGTGTGAAAGATTCATATTGAACTGACCAGCAGAAATGCTCCAAAATTGCTTGGAATTAAAATATTTTACATTGACCCCATAACAAGCCATCACACATTTCTATAACCTAATAATAGCCCTATTATTTTACACTGAAGCCCCTGTAGTTACTGAATAATACATCCTTGTATGAAATAAACCTGGAATGTTAAGGGGTTAATTTATGTTAAATGCAAAGAAGGTTTTTGCTGTCTCCTGTAAAGCTGCCATTTTGGAGATGCTTACCTTTCTTTGGAAAATGATGACTTGCTACACGTTTGTCTTACAAGCTTTGGAGTCATTATTTAAGCACAGTTATCAGTAGTAAATCCAGTGTGAAAAAGTAAATGTATACTATAGCATAACAACTTAACATAGCATAATAACCCAAAGAGACACTATTAGCATCAATAAAAAAATAGCATCATGTGAAAAATAGCATTATTGTAGCAGTAGTAACCACATTTTCAAAAAAATAACAGTTACATTAAGAAAGATCTGATGCCATTCTCTGCAGGCAACAGAAGAAAAATGCATTTGATTCTGTCATGTATATTAAAGATTACTTTAACAATTGCCTAAAAAACAATGTAAGCTTGTAGCAAACACTTATTTCCAGGGTATGGGCCGCTGGAGTGGTGGCTTCTGTAGGGCACCCTCTTTTGGTGATCTAGGTCTGCATGGTTTTAAGACGGAAGACGGAACACATCATCCCTCAGTTAAAGGCATTTATATCTTTAATTCATGCCAACATTACCATATATACACTCTTTTCAATGTCCAGTAAACTATGAAAGGTGTAATTTTTTATTGAATGTTTGTTCCCTCATGTCATACAGGACATTTTTTTATCCTTATGGTTATGAATATGAGTATATTAACACACAATGGAAAGTTAATCAAGTGTATTGTTACAGGATAATTGTTGAAATATGGCCTCTAGTGTATATTTAATAAGATTTATAGGTCCAATTTCCCAGGATTAAACCTAGTCTAGGACTAAACTGAAGCATCAATGGCATCAATGGTGATTCATCATTGGATAGTCTTTTAAATTTAAGTTTAATCTTAGTCTGGGAAACTGACCCAAAATGTTCTGTGTTCACTTATTTAATATCTTCAGCTGAGGATCAGATGGACAGTGCAGGTAGACTACAGTGCTGGAGCTGATCTACATCATAATAGCCTTAACTATTAAAGCTGCACTGTAAAACCTCATTTACTATGAATATCATACAGATTAAAATTAAACACTAAACAACACCAAAGACAGATTTTAAAACGAATGTTCTTAATCTTGGAGCAATATTAAACAACCCCCAGTAAATTTGAAAAATTTTCCATGGCAAGCACGTAAAAGCCAGCTGTGTAGAGAGAGGGAGAGAGAGAGAGAGAGAGAGAGAGAGAGAGAGAGAGAGAGAGAAAGAGAGTCTGTCTTTCTTCACTCGGTGCTATTTTCCTCTCGTTGCGGTCTTTCAGTAGCTCTCTTCGCTGCTGGTTTAGTTATGGATCAGTAACGCTCTCTCTCTCTCTCTCTCTCTCTCTCTCTCTCTCTCTCTCTCTCTCGGTCTCTCTCTCTCTCTCTCTCTCTCTCAGAACTCAAACCGCACTCAGCCCAATGAGCTGCTGGGAATACAGCCTAATACAAACACCTCTTTACTTCCTCACTGGATGAAATTAAGCAGAATTCAGCAACATGGATCTTTCATTTATGGCTGCACAGGTAAGAAAAAAGCTACATGACTTTCTATTTTTTTTTCTTCACCAAAAAAGGGGAAAAAACAGTGCATTAAATCTCTGAGGAAATGAGCTGATAAGTTTAGTTTGAACAGGAAGTGAGGGTGTGGCTTTGCTTTTCTGAAGAAGAAGTGGTTGTGTTTTTATTTTCAGTTATTTCCAGTTTTCCTCCACTTCTGCAGTCCACAGCATTTTCCATATATCGCCTACAAAAACCGCTGGACTCACAAACTGTTGCTGTTACAAGTTGCCCGTACTGTTCCAGTAACAGTTCTTATTTCACATATTGCTGAGACTATTTTACATTTTACTCTTACATGTGATGTTGAAATGACTTTTTATCACTCTCAAGAAATTATGGATGTGTTTCCTAATTTAGATTTGGCTTAGTGATCACTAGGGATGCATGATAATATCAGAGTTATATGGGGCATCAGCAAATATATTTGCTTAAAAAAAATTGGCTTTTAAGTGATGTTCAGATTTGACTATGATTTCCAAATGACAAAATGATAACTGCAGAACATTTTGGTGACGTCACTGCAATAAAACATGCTGCATTTCATTCTCTTTCCTGCATTTATAACATTAAATAAATAAATAAATATTAGATTTCTTTGGAATGATAATCCAGGTAAATCTGTTTATAAATGTTTATCTATCGCAATATGGCAAAAAATACAGTGTTGCAATACCTCCAGAATCTCACAATGTCACAATTTTTTTCTGACACAAGTTGGTAAAGGAAAAAAGAACCAGTCATGCCAAAAATGCTATCAAATCTATTTAGTACAATAATATATTTATATACTGTGCTGTACCAAATCCAGTTAAACAGGAGTAAAGATGCTCTCTTTGAAACATGCAGTTGTTCAGTCTTCTACACTGTTAAAAAAGATGGTTATTTAGTAAAGACAATGGTTCTACCAAACCATGAACACTCAAAGAACCATTTCTATGCTTAAGGGGTTATTTGCATTGTGAAAGTGTTCTTCAGATTGATGGAAACAGTGTTGTACATGGTACTATATAGGGACTTTTTTACAGGGTTGTATAAAGCACAAGAAAGGGTTCTGCTTTTGTAAGCTTGTGTGTAGAAGTACACTCTTAAAAAAATGCTTTAACACTTCTTTGGTAAAAAATGGTTCTGTATAGAACCATGAATACTCAAAGAACCCTTTGCATGATTAATGAGTTCTTTGAAACATGAAAGGTTCTTCAGATTGATAGCGAATGTGCTGTATTTGGTTCTATATAGAACCTTTTTGAAAATGGTTGTATATAGCACTAAAACTAGCACAGGGTTGGATATAGCACTAAACACTAGCACTGAAAAATCCTTGCTTTTTGAAAGTCTCTCCTGGTGCTTCCTCTGAAAATGAGCTCTGTTATTCCTATTTTCAAAGTCGATTTAGGCTCAGAATGGTCTTGGCTATTTTGCAGATTTGTGTTTCCCATGGTCAAATATCTCAATAGTACTGAATTAACCATTCAAATAAATGAAGCAATTCTGCCTTGAATGGATATTTGAAACACACTGCTGGAAATCCTTTCTAATCGAAATGCATTGGGCGGCTGCCTAAATGTTCTCTCCTTTTTTCTCTTTCCTCCAAAAATGACTACATTCTTATTGGGCGCAGAACCAAAAAAGGCTTGTTTCCCCTCCGAATGAACAGACTTATTCAGGCTGCAGGTGCTGCTGTTATTGTTTAAGCTCTCTGATGAAGTCTGTTTGGAAGCACTGTCAGGTTGTGGATGAAACCATCCACTGTGTTGTTTTCCATTACAACCCAAACAGACATGGTTGTATTGCCACACCAGGCTAACATAAAGGTCAAATGGGATCTGTTTTATCAAGAGAAGATTTATTCACTTATGTTTAGTTGATCCTTTGGAGACATATTGCTGATACATCCTGCCCTGGTATGATGATTATTGCTTAAAGCTCTTTTTAGGAAACTGATTTGCACCCAGAGTTAACACATGACCGATTACAAAATGAAGAAGGCATACGCCATTAGCTGAGAGTATGAAATATTTCCCATATGCATGCTTGACATCAAGTGGCTTTGATATGAGTATAGCAGATATAGTATAGTATAATTAAACTGATGCAAGTATAATGTACTTCTTGTTGTATACCTAAATGTCATCACTGTCATGTGATGTTACAACTAAGCCATCAAACCATGAGAATAGTCCAAATCTTCTTTACATAAAGTCAATAAATTTTGTGGAACTTTCTGTTCACATACCCATCAAAAAACATACTCTAATTTATTTTTACGTGTCATTTTATGCATTCAGGTTAATCTGATTCAAAGTTAATTTGATTCTAATAGGATAGTCATAGTAAATGAACCCTGTCTATGGCATGAGTTATAACTTTCCCACTCATGCCATTCACTTTACCTTTTCATCTGTAGCCCTGCTCTCGCCAAATGCCCACAAAGCAACTAAGCAGTATGTGTCATATACTAGTTTGAATTATTGGGTTTGAGGCCTCAAAGGCACAACAGAGCTCACTGCTTCAGGTGCAGAAACATTAACCTAACAGGCTGTTTCAGTACAGTACACTTGTACAGCAACCTAATTCACCACAGCCTGAATTGCGTTTAAGAGCCCACCTCCGCTAAGTCTACTTTTGCTTCCACTATAACTCGCAGGTTGCAGAGCAATCCGTTAGAGATACAGTATCTCTTTCACAATCAATTACGATAAATCTTCTGGTAGAAAGATATATAAGAGAAAAGGCACCTAAAGGATGAGGGCATCATACTAATATAACAGCACTGTTAGAACAAAACCTTTTTTCCATTTTTTTAACATTTTTATTTTTAAGATACTTTAAAACCTCCAGCTGCCCTTTACATTGTTAAAATGTATGAATGACTTCAAAGAACGTTAGGAAAGGATAAACTAAAGCCAACAGAAACATTTTGCTTGAATTTACTGAGCTAGTCTCTATGATGTTTGTAATGTAATGCAACACCAAATAGCTTATATACTAGAACACATGTACAATAGTCATTCTACAACATTAAATAGCCTATATACATGTGCTCCACCAATGTATATGTGGTACACCAGTGTTTCTCAGTCTCGATCCTGGAGTACCCCTCTCAGCAAGTTTTTGTTATTTTGCTGCTACAACACACTTGAACCAACTCATCAGATAATTAACAATCGTTTCCTGAGTTTAACTGGATGTGAATACTTAATTACACTGTTAAAAACAAAGGTGCCAAGAAGGGCTCTTTTTAGGAGCAATGCTATAGCAGAAGCAGTGTTGGTTACTAAAGAAATCTTTCAGTGGGTAGAACCCCAAGAACCTTTTTAATATTAAAATCCACATAATGTAAAGGTTTATATAGGAATCAAAATTCAATACTTTTATGGTACTGACTGAATTATTTCAAAACATCAAAACATTCTGTGTCATTCAATACCGAATTTCAGTATGTGAGTAGTCAGTTTTATCATCACCGTTAGTCATAAGCATGCTTGTTCCAAAATCCAGACTGCTGATTGGCTGTCTAAATCAGTGATTCTCAAAGCATTACTCAGAGACCCCCAGACGGCCCACATATTGCTGCAACCCAACTCACAACACATAATATAAAATAAGTGCTCCTTCTTGGGTTTTCTGAGGAGCAGCTTGAGAACTACTGGTTTAAATTATATTCTGTCACCATGTTATTAATGTCAGCGCTTCTTAATTAGTCTGTAATCTTAATTAGTCTGTAATCCATTGCAGTCAGTAAATAAACCCACTTCCAATACCTCACATTCATTTCTGGTTTGTAATTCAAAAGAATAAAAAAAAGCATAGTGTAGGAATTGTTATCAAAATGAAGGTATCAGTATTGATACCAATATCTGGAAAAAAATTAATGATACTTACCCCTAATTCTATACCAATTAAAGATTTTTCCTATCTACATATGTTCAAGCCAGGAGCCATTCAGGAACCTTGATTTTTAAAAGTACACGCAAAGCAATGGCACTTTAGGACCAGGATTGAGAACCACTCATGCAGACTAAATGGAGAAATGGGCAGAATCATGAGTGGCCTTGTGGCAATAGCAGCATTAAGGCTTTGTCATATGCCTCCGGATGTACAAACGTAGGTCTTAATGACTATTAATAAAAATGTCTGGTTCCTGAGCAAGAAATGCTTTATTCAACCAGTCTACAGAAGAAGCTGAGTAACCATCGTGCCATCCACTTTATGTCACAAACTGCTCACTGACAGACATGAATAATGAATATTATATTCATATTAATGTGCTTCACGTCTTCACCCCAGCGGGAAAGGATAGCAGGAACTTCTACTGTTGAATGCAATATTTCTCTGAAATGTTTGTCCATGTTCAGATGAATGTGTTGGAAACAACTCATGTATTTTCACCTTTTAATAGCATAGTTTTTCACTGCACTTGAGTATATTTCATGCAGTAGAACAGTGATGGCACACAGTCTTAATAGCCCCTATATATAACCCCTTAAAATCGCAGGCTTATTACATACTAAAGCTTATTGTACAATAACAGGGGACTTCAGTGTAAACTGGTTGAGCTATTCTTAGGTTATAAAAGTGTGTCTGTGGACTCAGGCCTTTTAAGGGTTAATTATTAACATAAAATATCAGTTATCTGTTTGATACTACTGACTGCACAGCATTTGCACAAAACTTGGATCATATTCTCTCTGTAGAGGCTACTTTTCCCAGCCAAGTCAACCAATATGTTTCTCAAGGTGTTGGCCCAGCCATACATTTAACCCTTTTGGTGGAGCTGCAGGAGATGACAATTGTCACTTAAAGTATCCATCCATCCATCATCTAAACCGCTTATCCTTCTGGGTCGCGGTGGGGTGCTGGAGCCTATCCCAGCTGTCATTGGGCGGAAGGCAGGATATACCCTGGACGGGCCGCCAGTCCATCGCAGACTTAAAGTATGATTTCATTTATTAATTATGGTTATCAGAGACTTTTTTAGCACCTAGTTAAACAGTCTTTGCAGGAATTCCTTTGATTGGTCAGAGCAGATTAACAGCCTATACTGCTAAAAAAAGATGTCTAAATTGTTCAGGGCTTGGATGTATAGTCCTTGTAAAAATCTGCCCATCTCATTTGCAAAACTGGTTCTTTAAGGAACCATCCATTGAAAGGTTATTTAAGGAGAGTGATTCTCCTTTGCCAACACTCCAAAAGACACCTGGGATCAGTTGATGAATACAACACAAAACACTTACTTACTGCTGTAACAGAACACTCAACAGCACATAAGTACAGTGATGCCAAGGGTAATGTAAAAAAAAATACAAAAACTAAAATTAATTACAATGTATATAGTCCTACTCAACACTCAAAGTTCAAATATGAATTTAATTCACTTATGGTACACATTTCCATTCAGTCAAATAGAGTAGAGTCAGGATATTAGGACTTTGTTTACTTTGCTATTGCAGTTAATGTCAACATATTTTCAGTAAATAGTCTTCAGTAAATACCTCCAACCCTCTTCCCCTTGTTTCCCTCATTTGGGAAACTACAAGGAAGAATGAAAAGGAAATTAATGGTGAAATACTCAAGGTGCAAATAATTTGTTTGCTATATAATAATAGTTTGTTGTGGGTGTGTCATGTATGCTGCTTAAACTGGATTTTATAGCTATATGGTTTTAGGGGGATTAAATGACTTAACATTCATTTTGCTAGTTCAATCTATGCTTTTAACATGGCTAAAATATAACAAGAGATTGTATGACTGATGGAGGGGAGAGAACTCTGAGAACTTGGGCTATAGCTTCTGCTATAAAGCTGGACCCCACTTTGATGAATATAGATAGGACTGAGATATAGGTGATGGAGGTGGTGGTGTTTTGTTCCGAAAACATGAAAAACTGAATGTAGAGATGTATGTTAGATTGGAAAATGATGAGCTTTGGGTATGGTCCTCTTCCAAAACTCAATTTCATGATTAAAATATTAAGCAAAGAAAAATGTTTTCAAATGATATTTACATCATTACATGACTTTGCTTGTATATAGAACTTCATTTCTCCAGTATGTGTGTGTGTCTTTACACAGAACCCATCAGTTGGTGTTGTTGTTAAACTTAGTTGTCTTGTTGGATTGCATTGTGTCTTTTTGTGTGCGTGAGTGTTTTACAAATGTTAATGGGCAGTAATATCGCCCAGTGTTGTGCTTTTCGCATGCAAATCTATGCAAATGTAACATATGGCTGCAAATCAATGCATTTCAGTTTTGCAAAATAACTTTTGGAATTGGAGTGATATTCTGCAAAAAAGCTCATATATACTGCTCATGTTTTCATAAACATATTGAACATTGACTTATTCAAGTGCCACATAAAATGTGTTCTTTCTTAGCAACTGTTGCTTGGACAAAGGTTTCATATGCTATACTGAAAATCTTAGAGAGAAACTGTAGCATATAACTCAATAAGAACACCTATATATAGGGTGCATTAATAATCTCACATGATTACTATTTACACGTGGGCAGACGATCACATTGTTGGGTCGAGAATATTTATTGTTTTGTAATCAAGCATTAGCATAGTGGCTAAATTCATTCTCTTTTCCAACCTGCCTGCATCTCGAACAAGAAACTCAACATTATGTATCTAAAGTCCAACCTAAATTCATTAGGATGAACTGGATGTTTGCCAGCATTCTGTAAAGCTTGTCCAAGCTCACAGCAGCTGATGCGAATGAATGCATTTGTGGGCAGAGCACGGATAAGTCAATTACCAACTGGTCTTTGTGGATGTGTATTCCTGGCTCTACTGAGTACTCCATTCCCTCGCTCTTCTCCCCCGAAACCCTTTATACGCTGCTATTAGTAGAACTCGGTCATCTTGTTGCTTAAGGTCGGATTCCATCGCAGCTCATTACGCCTGTGTGTCCTTGCTGCACTTCTCCCTCTCAAACAATCTGAAGACATGTTGCAACAGACAGAGTTGTTCATCTTTTGGGGGAATTACAGTGCTGTTTGCACATATCTGCTTAAAGGCTTGTGGTAATGGTAACAGATACTGTCATCAGAGTTGTAAACATTTATAATGGGGAATTGCGTAATTCACTGTTTTAATAAGTTATGAATTTAAACTGTAATTTCATGTAGAATTTTGAATGTTGGTGTGTACATTCTAAGGTGGGAGATTTGGCAGAAACATATAACATAATACTTTAAGGCTTTTTCACGACACATGATATGCATCAGTATATAAGGTTTTTCTGAAGTTTGTGAACAAGTAACACAGACAAAATCCATCAGCAAAACAGTAATGGCACAATTAAAGTTATTATATTTACAAAATCAACATGTTTAGGGTGCTTTTTATTGGAATGTGGCTAGTTGTTGTTTGCTGTCTCTCTATAATTGACTGTTGCTACATCTAGCAAACTTTCAGCTCAGGCCATCTGGTAGCATCTGTAGCCTTAGTGTAAAAGGGCACATTTTTTAGTAGTACAAAAAAAAAATTTGAAGGATGTTTCTGAAAATTATAACATTCACTAAACAAAACTAAACGTTAATCAAACTAGGAAACTCTTTAATTTATTGCAAGTTAAAATGGCTTTCTTTAGGGACACGTAAAAAATTTGGCCACTGACTTATTACTTAACACTTAACAGCATTTTTAATGTTAATGAAAAGGAGAAATAGTGATTAAAAACACTGTTTTCTTCACTCCCCTGCACTGATCAGAGTGGATGCATTTGAGCACAGTTTGAGCAGCAGCAGATCAACAGTGAAACACAATCACAGTGTTCTATATGGCCTTTAACTCAGCATTAACTAATTTAATGACATTCTTTAATGAAAATCACACAAATAATACTGAGTACCTCAATGTCATTTGGTAATAAACTTTTTATATATGGTTTTGGAAGTTGTTACTGCATAAACATGCATTTGTTACATCCTGCTGAGGCTTGTGGTTGTTTCTCCTCAAAATGACGAGCACTAAAGCCCCCCCCCCTTTTCACAGTCTAATAAATCTGACTAATTTACTGCCACTGCCATTCTCACTGCAGGTTTGTTCTGTGTTTTTCCTTTGCTTGACGGATGAAGCAGCTCTTAGAGACTAGGTTATGATTGCATGAGAGGCATGTCAATCATTATTTTGCAAACAGACGTTTTTGTCTGTGCCTTTTTTATTATACATGCAGTCTTTCAGTTTTCTAGAAATACTGATGATCCCCATGACTCAGGAAAGCATATTGTGATATAATTTATCACAATAACATGAACATATTGGCCATCCCTCACGTACAGTAATAAAGTAGTGTTGAGATGCATTTTCATTTTCCTCACAAAAAATGTCAATACAGAGAACGGAGGCAGATAAAAGAAAAGCTTAAATGGTTGAAATGCTCATTTGCTTGGTTTCAGAGTTGGGGTTTTGTAATCAGTGCAGAGGCACATGTTCATAGCTCTCAGATTTACAGCACTAAGAGCAGAAACATTTGTTTACCTTATAAAACTCTTTTTATAAACCACATTGAGTCTCAGTAATGATAACATTCACTCAAAATGGATTTATCACATAAAAACATGAGCTGCCTTTGACCTATCTGCCAAACAAAGCAAAGTTGCAGCCGTCCTTCCTGCTTTATTTCCATATTCAGTAGGATTTTTCTGTTTTTGTCACCCCTCTCTCTCTCTCTCTCTCAGGCATATTTAAGTAAAGAGGATCAAACTGTAGAACTGACTTACTGGCTTACTGTATTTTCCAGACATGCATTTTTTTAAAGAAAATCCTCTGCAATGATTAGCATGGTCTTTAGCTATGCCTGAGCAGTTTTGTAACTGTCCACTGTCAGATTAGCTCAAAGAGACTTAAAAAGAAATACAGGATTAGCCACTTAATCATAACATTTGGAAATGTTTCAGCAATACAGAAACATCTTTATATTTTTAGGCCTCATTTTTTTGTGCAACCTTGAACTGTCTTTTGTCGGACTGAAAAAAGAATGGCTGAGTTCTAAATGAACTCCTAAGGAGTCTTTGTCTTTTTTTATCTTGGCCTCATTACAGAGTAATATCGTACCGTAGTAGTGAGGAACATGTAAACAGCAGAAAGCTTTCACAGAGAGAGACACGCAGGAGCCAAGATTTTTCAGACCAGCATGGAGCCTGTTGAGAAGACTAAAACATGCACGGTTTGAGATGTGAGATGGAAAAACATCCGATTCACTTTTCCTCTTGGCTTCATTCTCTCTTGCTCTCTTTCGCTCCATCTCAATTGTTCCTTCTACCCTTCTCTGCCCCTGGCCTCTCTGAGAAAGAAAGACAAAGGGACAGAGCTGGAGTCAGAAAAACAGAAACAGAAAGAATATATGCTGTGTGTGGCTCAGACAGGTGTAGACGATGGGGAATTTTCAAAAGGGAAGAGAAGAAACTCAGAAAACAAGCCTCTCCATCTTTGGCGCTCAGTAGCATGGTGTCTGCTTAGCATGCTACAGTAGGACATGTGTCACTCTACAAAAGCCACACTTCTTCTGATGTGAGCAAGTCTCCCAGAGGCTCACAGCGCGCTACACTTTCAGCACAGTGTTACTCGACAGCAGCAACTAGATAATGGATTGTTCGCCTCCAAACCTATATACTTAGCGTTGGGCGATATATCATCTATACTGGTAAACCCACGAATCACGAAAGCACAGTTCAGGGCTGTACAAAGCGACAGTATTGTCATACATGCTAAGAAATTGATCCTGCTAGAATACATAAAAGATCACAGTCCCATACATGCTATAGACCTTTGTCCAAGTACTTATGGAAGTTTTGGTCAATTTTTCATAGTCAGTCACTCATGCGCTGTCTAACTGTGTGGAGTGCACAATATTGAACATCATTTGCCAACTACCCAGGCATTTAGTTTAGTTCCAAAGTTTATTGTAGTTGTAGTCCATCAGGTATTTCAAACTGCAGAGAACCAATCCAGATGTTTGTAAGAAAAGGACCTTGTGATATACAAAATGCCTAGAACTTGTGATGGACTGTGATGTCATATTTAAAGTTAGCAAAGATTTAAGATTTTATAGTTTGCTAAGTAAACAATTTGTTTCCTGTTTTGAAATGTATGACTACAACCATGAATGTATTACTGCTGGTGTGGGTTTCCTCGCACTTTAAGATGCAGAAAAGGCGCTACAAGTGCTAGAAATGAGATTTCTACATTTTTTTAAAGCACTTTATGTACTTTTTATCTCAGTTCTAAAACATATTCATTTGTGCTGCAACACTGTGCAATTTCTGTGGCATGAAAATGGTGAGATTTTATAACACACTGCCAGATAAACTTCAATGTGTGTTGTAACGTATTTGCTGATGCTTAAAAACTTGAAAAACTTAAATCTAGGTCTTATTCCCAACACACTCAGACAGACAGTCATAACCCACCTGTTCCAGCTTTCCCAAAATATTGCGGGTACCATATTGTCACATCATCAGGCATATCTTTGAGTATGATTGCAGTAAAATTTAGGGCCCTCTCAGAACAATCTTGGCAGTAAAAAAAAACAGGAAATGTCCAGGATTTCACAATAGAGTGGCATGAAGAGAACACTCTGACTTCTTGTAAAGCACACTGAAATCAACTGAATCCATCAATTAGGCACACCTAATCTAGGCTAATCAGCCAATCAAGTGGCAGCAATGCATTGCATAAAATCATGCATATTTTTTTCACATTATAACACATTTTTAACATGTAAAGTGTGCAAAAACTTTCACATATGAAATTCATGTGACTTTTTTAACGGTCCAACTCACTCACTCAATCACTCACCTAATCGCTCATTCACTCACTCAGTCACGTTTAACAAGATTGACCAGAAGGGGGACCTACTGGCACTTTAGTAAGTGAAGTGAAAACAACCTTGCGTTAGCTGAAATGGCTGAGTCTATTAAGCATTGTGGATACACAAGAAGTGCATGCTTTCTGGGACTTTTGGGGTGTTACATGGTGGTGCTTTGTATCAAAGACCATTTGTGTCCTTGTTTCTTTTTTAAATGGTAGTCATCTGACTCCAGTGACACCACATGACAATTAAGTGTGACCAATCAATGGTTTGCAACCTTACTAGCTTCATCTATATGTTCCAGCTCAGCATGCTTGGTACCCTAGTTGGTACCCCAAAAAGGGTCACCAAATTCAGCACACTACTCAGGTGTAGCACAGTTCACTTTGCCATGGAAATGATGACTCAGTGTGTAATCAAGGGTTTAGAACTGTACTGTACTACAATGTCCTTGAGAAAAAATGCCATATGTGCCTTTATCTGGTGTTGCATCTTTTTGCATGTCTACATTTTGATGATTCTTTGTGCTTGTCTAAAGCCCATGCTTTAGCTTTGTTTTGTTTTGTAAAAAAAAAAAAAATCTTCATTTCCACACATACATCCTGCCTCAAAGCTTCACTTGTGACAGAAATGTTCCCTTTGGTGTAATTTTAAGAGAAGCAGAGCAGAACAAAGCGGTCCAAACAAAACAAGCTCTGTCAGGTTTGTAAGACATTCTTTCAGCGTACCCAAAGGAAAACTGTCTTTCATAAGAAGTCTTTTCTTTGTCTCAGAAAAGACAAAGCACATCTCAATACTGTTTTAATGAAGGATGACTGGTTTCTGAGTTCTTTCCTTTAAACCTCTTTCAGGAGACAAAAAAAGAGGGAAACAAAAGCATTTATTTGTTGATTAAGACGTTATGGAGGTGAACAAGAAAAGCACAAGGTTCTGTTGCGATAAAGAGATCCCTGCGATGTAGAGGAGAGCTTCCTAAGAAATTGATGAGATCTTATTACTCAGCTAAGAATAGGGTGAGACAAGTAAGAAACAAAAGAGACAATATTCTGGAAATCCAAGGGTTGTTCCTCAGAAGCTGGATTTCGGAAAGATGAGAAAATTGTTTCATATGAGGAGTAAATGAGATCTTTTAGAATATTCCTTTCTTCTGAGTTCTCCGGAAGCATGAGTTTGCTGTGTTAATAATGCAAACTTAAATACATTATAAGTATATGAAAAATACTGTGTCACTGAATTTTGCCAATACCACAGAGCAACACATACAGATACTGCATTTTCTGAGCTAGTGGTCATATGAGGTGGCTGGCTAATGATTTATGCAAACTTCAGCTGTCTTTATGTGCATCTAAGTGATTTAGATAATAATCACCCCTGCATCTGTTAATCTTGTCTGACTAATTTCCAGCCTTGCTCTGGGTAGGATGTGGCACTGGCTCGACTCCAAGAGTCTTGGGTAAGACTCTGTCTGGCAGTGCTAATATCATGCTCTCTGAACACGTTCAGGAACATTATTCTGTCTGCACAGACTTAATAACAGTCCACAGAGTAAGCTGAACCCTATCCAAAAAGCCAATAAAGTGCATGCAGAATTCTTAGAAAGAATGAGCATTACTCATCTGTGTCACTGAAAGAACTCGATCAGTTTAGATTATATTTGTATGGCTAACGAAATGTATTATGTCTAGATGAATTCTGTGTAATTTCTAACAGACTTCTGAAACACAATGCAGTTTGGTAACATAAACAGCCCATTTCTCACTAGCCACCAGCAGCTGCTGCGGTACATCTGTGGAGACTGTGGTGTTTTTCTTCCAGCCCTATTATGGATGAAAGATGGGCAGTTTTTCTCCTAAGAGCTTTTCATTTCACGAATGAGCTCAAAAACAGCACGTAGCCTCACTTGAGCTGAGATCCAATAAAATCTCCTCTACCCCCACCCTAAAGTTGCTCAATATTTCATGCAGCCAGAGCAGACAAGAAGATCCAATGGAGCAAAGACTGGCAGCAGACAAATGGACTACTTTGGGCTTTACAGCATCATTTACTTCAACTTGTAATGAAGATCTTTTTTTTTTCTTACATTGTGTATGACTACTCATAATGAGCCTCTCTTCCTCATAACACAAAACCTCTCTTGCAAAACACATGATAAACAGCACATGCCAAACATATGATAATAAGCAGTGGATATAAAAGAGGATAGTAGTGGAAATCATTTTTTGGCGAGTGACAATCAGATGGATGTGTGGGGGTCTGACAGAGTGGCCCACAGCATCCAAAATAAGAACACTGACTGGGCTCGCTTTTGTCAGGATCCCTCAGTTGTCAAGAAAATCCATTATTTTACCCGTTGCTAAGAGCATCAACCCAGCAACAGGCAAGAGCTCACGGACTACATGGAGAGCCCTCTTAAAGTGACAGACACATCAAATACAAAGACTGACACAAGATTAGATATGTGAGACAGAATATGTAGCCATAGATATCATCCATGTGATGGACAAGAATGTTAAGCTGCTGCTTACTGCTGTCAGTGTTTTCTGTTTTTGACTCTGTTTCTGGCCATTCCTGCTTCAGCACCACATGCTCACCGTACAGAAACAGCAACTGCAGCATCAAGTTGTATATATATATATATATATATATATATATATATATATATATATATATATATATATATATATATATATATATATATATATATATACACACACACACACCTGGTGCACATTATATACATTTTTCTAGCTAGTTTGAAAAAATTGTTTCTGTATAAACTACATTTCAGATTTGATCTAGAATATCTGATTTATGAACTGATCAGTTGCCTCAGATATTTGAACAGGAATTAATTTGTCTTCTCTTTAACAGATTATCTTGTACATAACTGTGGAACAGCTAAGTACTTATTCTGTTGCTAAAAAAAACAATAAGTTGTTCCACACCATTGCTGACAGAGAGGATGATCTTTAATTACATCAAGATCTCTGATACCAATACTGGAACCTTAAGTATCAGTCAACTCTTTAAATTCTACTAAGCTTTATGGGGCACATATTCTTTTTTTTTTGTTGTATTTCATCTTTTCTCTTGTTTTGTTTGGTGTCATGTACCAAATTGTAATAATTCATTTTTACATGACCCTTTTCCAACCTCTCTGACCTTTAGAATTAAACAGGCTGTTTTTGTTACTGTTACCTCTAAGACTGATAGGAGATAAATCAGCTCTGCTCTGATTGATTGTGCCTCACTCAAAAAGCACTGGAACACTTCTTATAACTTCACTCTGAAAGGCCGGGGCTTGACTACTGCACACTGAATAGGTGGATATACGTAAATGTGTTGATTCTCATGACATCACATGATATGTGGTATCAGATTGGTACAATCTCTACTGTTTATATTTTCACAGTTTCATACACCAGCCAGGGACATGAAGATTGCTGGGAGCTTTGAGACTAGCACTTTGAAAAACCTCACTCTTTTTATCATTGGATAATATATAGTACACGAAGGAGAGGTTTCTCTGATATTTACAGAATGTGATTAAACCATAAAAGTAAGTTGTTCAACTAGGGGCCAGTTACCTGGACATGGGTTAAGCTTAGTTTTGGACTAAATTGCAGTACTTAATGGTTATTCACCATTAAAAATGATTTTTTTAGTTTTGGTTTAACAACTTAAAATCCCAGTAATATTACATACTAACACATATTTTTCAGTAACTTTCGGGGATTTGTAACAATGTAACCTGGATGAGCTAGTCTTAGGTTATAGAACTTGAAACTGTAGACCTGCCTGTGGATCCTAGCCATTTACCGAGTGAATCTTAACTCTGACCTGGGGAAGTTCCATTCTTTCCTCATAGTATATCATGCTTTCACAGTCTTTTTTCACTCAGTCCTAGGTTGACTTTCTCATGTAGTTTTATGTGTCTCAGAGTCTGCACATGTGTAAACTCAAACATTAGAGTTTCATCATGAGTCAATAGTGGTTAGTTTGAAAGCTTCTTGCCCTTAAACTCTGATAAACTCTGAAAGCCGCAAAAAACACTTCGGCTCAGTTAGGTGGTTTGAGAAGCATTACTTTCTCAAGGGTGCCTTTCTCACTTCCAGCAGAGCGCCTGAAGAATGCAGAAAAGGTGCTTCACTGGGGGCTGAAAAGCAGCAGATTTGTTACACCATAGAAGAAGAGTCGATTTGCAAGCCATGCACCTCATGGAACGTGCCTCAGCCTCTTTAGTGGCAGTAACAGTTGGAGTCTATAGCAGGTTCCCAGCACTCCTGGGAATCAACCTTTGTATGGAGTTTTAAGGTTGGCTCTGAAAGTTCTGTGGGCAATGTAAGAGGAAAGAAAAATCAATGCGATTAAGGCTATAAATCTAGACAGCATTTTCACGCACCACTTCTGAGGACATGCTGGTTTTTCAAGCGTTACACTGTTGTATTACCCCCTGTCTCTCATCATAGTGTGTTTGAAAGTTTTCAAATTCATTGCCCTGTTTATTTTTCTTCTATGTTATGATTGTATTCAGCCTTGTAGTCTACGCTTTCTCTGACTCATGACTGAGAAACGGCACAGGTTGATGTTATCTGAGGTATCACTACTGTAGCATGCAGGCGGATTCTCTTTACAGTCTGCCTCTGCTCAATAAATTCTCTTGCTGTTCAGATCCCTGATGACTAACACGAGCACAGCGCATCACTGTACTTTCCGAACAAGCTCTGAATCACTGAAACACAAGGGATTATGGCTTCTTCTAGTCATGATTGGCAGTGCTGTTGCTGGAAGAAACGAAGAAAAGGATAATTTTCTGTTTTCCACTTCTAGGTGCTGGTAATGTTGCTTGTAACTGGTGGATTTCAGTTTTCAGACAGTTTAGTTTAAGATAAATTAGGTAGTTAAAAGATGCTTTTTGGTAAACATACACAGATGGTTGACAAATTAAAGGAAAAAACAACACAAAGTGTCTGTCACGTCTCCCCCCCTCTGGGGACACCGACTCCGCCCACTGTATTTCTCTCCTACACACCGGCAGCACATTTCAAGGACATTAAGAATGCTACAAATACCTTTGTGTTTTCAATGTGTTTGCGAAGTCTCTGTGTTGCTATTTGTGTTTGTCACTTGAGTTTTGAGCCTGTTTCTTGTGTTTGCTTTTCACTGGTTTTGACCTCTGCAGTGGGTAGCACTGTCGCCTCACAGCACAAAAGGCCTGGGTTCAATTCCCGGCCGGGCGACCAGCGTCCTTTCTGTGTGCAGTTTGCATGTTCTCCCCTCTCTGCGTGGGTTTACTCCCACAGTCCGAAGACATGCAGTCAGGCCAATTGGACATGCTAAATTGCCCCTAAATGTGAATGTGTGTGTGAATGTATATGTCTGTTTGTCTGCCCTGTGATGGACTGGCGACCTGTCCAGGGTGTTTCCTGCCATCCACTCAACGGCTGCTGGGATAGGCTCCAGCACCCTCCCCCCAGGTGACCCAGAAGGATAAGCAGTTTATGTGTGTGTATCTGTGTTTTTCTTTGTTTTGTCTGATTATGGATCTGCATCTTTTCCTGCCTGTCTGTTTGTTGATACCTCCCTGCTAAGACAATGAGTATCAGAATGCCTCTAATAAAGTCACTTCACACCTGCAACCTGCCTCAGCCCCTATGTTATAGTGTCTTAGTGAGGCTCTGAGCCAAAATGAGCCACCACAACGGCTTCACTGTATAGTCTATGAAACTGTAGTGGAGGAACAGGACCCCGTTCTTCCAAAATATATTCCCTATTGATGGGCTGTCAAATCTAAATCTCTCAAAGATGTTCAATTGGGCTGACATTTCATGACTGCAAAGGCTGTAGCATATGGTTTACATCATTTTCATACTTGTCAAGCCATTCATTGACCGCTCATGCGCTGTGGATGGGGCAATTGTCATCCTGTAAGAGACTCCCATCAGGATAGAAATGTTTCATCATAGGTTAAAGATGATCAATCAGAATAATGTTGTATTGATTTGCAGTGACCCTTCAGTGTAAGTGGACGAGTGGACCTAAACTGTGCCAGCAAAATGCCCCCATGGCATACCAGAGTCACTGGATTCAGGCATGTACCGTGCTCTTGGTGTTCACAACACATGCTCTCACCCATTTGTGGAAAATACAGAGAAGGATGACTCATCTGACCAGGTTGCTATTTTCCACATCTCTATTGGCAATTGTCTATGGGTTTTGCACCACTGAACTTTCAAATGAATATATGTCTTTGAACTGAGGAGTTCATGCAGTGCAAATCTGCTGTAATGTCCATCTCTGAGTAGTGGTGGACATACTCCTCTTGCAGATGGTCTGACTACATCCATTGACATTCTCAGTCACCTGAGGAACAGTAGCTCTTCTGTTTTTTCCTTACAAATTGACAAGCATCAGAGTCATTGAATGTATACTTTCAACGACAATGTCCAGCCCTATTTACTGGTGTCTTTTCCATAGATCTAAATGCAGGTATCACTTTGTTCACAGTTCCAATTGAAATACTACCCAGTTAAGCAGTCTTTGTGACTGAAGCTGCTGTCATCAGTGCCCCAACAATGGACCCTCCTGCAAAGTAACTTAGATCCTGTGCTCTTGTCACCTTGATCCAAACTTGTGGTATACTGGGTGTACTCAACATTTTTATACAAGCCACACAGTGTGGTAGGATGTAAAAACGCTTGTTAATTTTAATTGTTAACATGTCAGTATATATATAAATGCAATACACTCCTTTCCAGATGATGTCTCATTTGCTCTCTGCAGCTAAAATACCCAGGGTGCTCCTCAGTAACTCTTTTGCTTTCATGAATTCAGTTTTGAACTCTTATAGGCACTACAACTGAGTGTAGTTTAAACACATTGTATATCATTTTACAATATGAAAATTTTCATTAGAACTTAAAAACCCATGCGATTCACCTTATGTGTCTTATGCCCCAGCAAGTGTTACAGCTGGATGAAAAAAGTGGAGTAGCCCTTTTAATGCACTGTGAGAGCTTTAATGTCTCTATTAGCCAACCAATCATTCAAACACATTCTGGGGACTCACTACCTAAAAGCACTTTAAATGGCTGCGACCTATTTTGATCCCTTGCTTAAATGCAGAGGTGCTTTGGGATGCCCTCATGCAGAGTTTTAATTTCCTCTCCATGAAATGTCTGGCCACTCATCTGACTATTGAGAAAAGTTCTGGGCATTACAAGAAGTCTAGAGTGGGGCAAGTTGAATAAGAGATTAATCTGCCAAATGTGAACACTGGCACTGGATGTCAGTAACTGACAAAGATTTATTTCACTGTTCAGATTTTCCAAATCTTGTTAAAGACACTTTATGGTGAGAGTAAAATCAGCATTGCAGTAATATTAACCTGATGAAGTACATAAACACAAGTCATGGCTCAGAAGGTTATTGAACTGAAATAAGTTGAGTTGAGTTATATATTGTGTCAGCAGTGAAGACAGTAGAAGCATCAAGCTGGTCCATGTTTGTTTATTTGCATCTCCTAGTCACATGTGTGTGTTTGATGAGTTTGGTTCAGTTGAGCAACAACTTAAATGTTGTGTAGTGTGTGATCCCAAGGTGTTTAATGTGTGATCCTCAATATTTCAGTCACCCAAAAAATCTGCAGTCAAATAGTGTGAGATACCATCTTTTTATAATCTGTTAGGACTTTAAAAGTTGTGTAGTGCATCCAAGGCTTAAAGCTGAGTTGAGTTGAGTTAAGCTGAGTTAAGATGAGTTGGACTCAGTTGAGTTGAGCTGAGTTGTGTTGGGCTGATTTTAGCTGAGCTGAGTTGGATTGAGTTGAATTGAGCTGAGTTGAGTTGAGCTGAAGTGAACTGAGTTGGGCTAAGTTTAGCTGAGCTGAGCTGGATTGAATTGAGTTGAGCTGAGCTGAGCTGAGCTGAGCTGAGTTGAGCTGAGTTGAGTTGAGCTGAACTGAGTTGGGCTGAACTGAGTTGGGCTGAGTTGGACTGAGCTGAGTTTAATTTAGCTGAGTTGAACTGAGTTGAGTTAGGCTGAGTTGAGTTGAATTGAGTTGAGTCCTTGGCCTTGGCCTCACCAAAGCCTTTTTTTTTTTGATCAACTATGTTAAGCCACTTGCAGTATTTTGTTGCTCTTTTTAGCCACTAAAATTAGAGATCTTACATTATTTGTCCAGAAAACAAAGCCATCTTTACAATTTAAAATGCATAAGAGCATTTATTTTATGTACCAGTGATATTAGAGAATTACCTTTTAGGTGGCAGTGATATTCAAGTGATATTAAAAGATTACATTGAGGGAAAATGTCTGTAAAGATTCTACATGAACAATAGTTTCTGTCTGTTGTTTATTTGTGCCACCATTAAAGTGCAGTTATCAACCTACAGCAATTATTGTTAGACAGAAATCAATACATTAGTCCTATGAGTTCTTCTCTGGCAATGCAGTCCATTATAAATACCCTTTTAATAGAGAGAAGCTTAGAAGTAAAATTATTCTTCTTGTTCACGACCAATCAGCATGATAATGAAGGCATTACAATTACAAGACACGTCTGCAGTTACTGTGTATGCAAGACAACCTAGTTATGGTTGATAACAGCCATCAGTTAGAGCTAGTACATATACTTCTGCAATAGAGCTCTGGAGACAGTGCTTGATTTGACTTTATTCTGCAATGTCATAACAACAACAACTGTTCACAGTGTCTAAATTTAGTGTCCATTGTATCTACAGTAAAACAAAAATAAAGTAAAATAACAGCTCAATTTATATAGAGAAGTGCAACATCAAACCTACATGCTGTATACATCACAGGCTAATTGTATTTTCTCTCTTCTTCAATATTATACTGGCCACAAGTCATAAAAACATGACAGGAATACAAATAACCATCTAAGGCTGCTATCATTCTTTTCATGCAATGCCTTAAAATAGGGTGATGAGTCACCCATTTCATTGCCAGAAAACTTTCCATATCAGCATTCCTTTTTTTTTTTAATTCAAAAGTTAACTCAAACCCACACTTTGGCCTTCTTACCCCCAGGTCCAAGCATATTTGTTCCTGTCTCTTTCTATCCTGCTATGAAGCTGCAGGTTGAATGAAGGTTCCTATTCAGCTCTATGTCTGTTGTCACGCCTCAGCTGTAATTTTATCATTGTTTGGAGCCTCCCCTTTGACAAGAGCAGTCTGTCCGTGTGCTATTCTGAGCATATTCATGTGCTAGGCAGCCTCATACTGTATGTACAGTGGATATGAGAGGATGCTTGTGCTCTGCCAGCCAGCCTGTCTTAGGGCACTAATTGTCTTAACCAATAAATCATTTTAACTTGCCCCTCTTTAAATATTTATTACACATTAATTAAGCCCTACTTCCTCAGATGTGTGGGAATATATGCCAGGGGTATAAAACATTCATTCTCATTTGCAAAGGATGTCGTGCAACAGTTCAAATAATGGTTAAATATGCTGTTTAATGTGCATATGGAAATGCTTTTGGAAAAGTGATTTTTTTTTCTTTCTGAAGGCACAGTAAAATGTCTGAGAAGCTCTTGAATGTCCTTGAGTTAATGTATTCTGGCATGTGAAGGAGTCAATTAACTCCTTAAATTTAATCTCTTTAAACACAGCTCGGTTGTATTAATCAATGCTGTAGTACATAGACAATACAAGCAAGAGGAAAAGCAATCAATCTTTGCAAAAAAGGGTTCTCTAAAGTATGCTATAGGTCTCCTAGTGGCCATTCCACTGGCAGAATGGATATCGACTCAATATTTTTAATAATATAATCAAATAAAATATTTTACCCCATAACATAAGTAGGACATTATCGGCTCCCTGTGTGTAAAATCTAGTGACTGTGTTGAGCTGCTAGTGAGCAATGAGGGGTTAAAAGGAGAAGGAATGAGAACCCCCTGCTATGAAAACAATTCACATCACTCCGCAGTGAAAAATAGCATTTAACCCTGTCGAACAGAGTGACCTCTTTAACTTGTTTAAATCTGTTGCCAGAGGAGTTACACTGCATGCATGTTCACACTGATAAGCGAGAAACATGTCAGCATGTGAAATTAGCACTTTCTACTTGTTTCTGTGATTTCTATCACTGTTTAAAAGATGCACAAGATTTTCTTTATTGTTGGATGCACTATTGCATATTGCCACTTAATTTTCTTGTTCAAAAAGGTAGTTTGTGACAACAGCTAAATAAAACTAGCTTTATAAGATTTGCTTTTTACATATATAAATAAATGCAACAACATAGTTCATAGTTCGGATAGGTTGTGTGTTGTGGAGTCAGAGTCACATGATCATCCAAAGGGGTTCTGGGAACTGGAGTCCTTGTGTGACAGAAATTTCCATGGTATACATATTCCATCAATGCTATTGAAGAAAAAAAAATCATAACAGGCAGAAAATGCATTTTATGGTTACTAGGAGTTAAAGTTCTTTAAAAATATGTACAGTGGTTTCGCCTTCATGAAGATTTCGCATGACAATAATGATGAGACCTAATCATAATAATAATAGATGCAGTAGAGAATATAATATCTGACTATCATAATTAGGTTCTTTGTGAACCATTGTCGGCCTTAAGTGACAAACAATTGGGGGCCCCTCCACATACCCCAATCAAATTTTGAATGCAAGAATAAAAAAAGAATTAAAACTTAATTAATTTTACCTTCTTAAATCCCAGGTTTGTTACTTACTAAGTCTTATTATTCAATAACTACATGGACGACAATGCAAACTGGCTAAGTTTGGACCCACAGGTAGGTCCCGGCCATTTAAGGGGTTCATCAGGAAAAAATAAGAAAACCTCTGTACTCACTGTGCTGTTTCTACGAACAAAGTTGAATAAATCTTACAAAGTACATACTCTGGACCCCCTGGTGGCACAGGGACCCTTGGCAACTGCTTTATAGCAAAAAATGACTCCAACCTTGTGGTGGCAATTGTAGCACAATTTGAACAGCAGACTTGAAAAAGAACAATTTCTTGAACTGCAAAGAATCATTGAGTTGTCATGGTTTGAAATATTACCACTGCATTTACTAAAGAACCGCTGAAGAACACATTTTTCCAGAAAGCACATTTTAATCTTGAAATTCATCTTCTGAGCCCAGTGATCATGTGAACTTAATCTAAAGCTCTGATACTCTATTTCATGGCTATAAAATAATGAACTTTTCTGTTGCACAGATCCCGGTTATGACAGGAGCTTTCATGGACTCCTCACCCAATGACGACTACAGCATCGAGCATTCCCTCTTCAACTCGTCTGCCAGCGTGAACGCGGCCCCCACAGCCTCAGTGCAGACGCAGCACGATGAGCAGCAGCACATGTCCAGCGATGCTATCTGGCTGTGGATCGCCATCGTTGCCACCATTGGGAACATTGTGGTGGTGGGAGTGGTTTACGCATTCACTTTCTGATCTCTCTGTTCAAAGAGACTTCACTGCAGCTGAACTCTCGAGGCTGAGGATGAGGGCAGTGTTAAATTATACATACCGTATACCGGCAGAGATATTGTTTTCAGGTCTCAACTAAACCAGTCTCTGCCATCAAAACTTTCCTTCCAACAATCTGGAAGCCTCCAACCTCAATGCATTAGTGAGCAGTGTCCTTGTGTTTAGAGGATGTTCAAAGGAATTAAATGGGCTTTAAGGATTGGACCTACTTAAATGTTCCCTGGAGATATGAGAAGCAATTAAGAGAAGTGCTGCTCAATTATTTGGATGAAGGGACCGCAAATCTTTAAACATTAAAGGGAATCAGGTCACTGCTGTAGCATTATTTTAAGCTTTTACACAACAAGAACGAGCGTACTTATTTTGCTGGCAAAGGGTTTTTGCTTGATATATGAAGAAGATTTCTATTTAAATTAACGGTTCATTATCTATTATGATTAAAGAATGATCTTTCATAGCTACACCTCACATTTATTCCACAGCAATCTCAACGTTCATGTCATAAAGACAACAAAGGAGAATTTCTGATCAAACGCTGCATATCTAAACATTAATGACTTGTGAAAAAGCACTGCCAAAACACAATGGATTGCAGAAGCAAAGCGTTATGTTGTGCCAGGCACCTTCTTCCACCAAGCTCTCCGTATTCCAGAGCTGAATCTCATTTCTATCTGTGTTGTTCTCCAAGAAATCTTAATGTCAGAGGCATTCAGTAATCGGCTGAAGTCCACTTGTTACCATGGAGATTAATCCTCCCTAATTACGGACATTAAATGACTCTTCCCCAGCTACAGGGAAGAAAGCTCCTGAAGGAGAGATCCTGGCTCTTGGATGTCTTATTTTGTCTGCCAGCTGTTTTCCTTCTATCAGAAGAGGTGGGGCTAAACCCTGAAGAAGCCATAAGCACACATCATGTTCTCTCACAGATGTACTTTAGACTGGGTTGCCATGGAGAAGGCTAGAAGGGGCACAAAGAGAGTCCTAGTAATGCCACTGCACAGCTCCAGTCCTGTAGTGGGCTCTCATAGAGAACTCCTCAGAGATCAGAGTCAGATCGATGACCATGTCTCACAATAGCAATGTGTATAAATATATGACAGTTTATTTCATATAGATGTTATTCCATCACGCCAATATATGTTATTGTAATATACCATACATGAAACATATACTCATAATGTACTTATTTTTTCAGGTAATGGGATGGACTATTTTTACTGTCTGATTTGAAGTTCTTGGAATCACCCTCTACTCATCCCATTTGAATCTGCCTGCTTATCCATTTCCATGTAAAAACCATGAATATTGTTTACACACAACTTGTGAAGTTATTAACAAATTTTAATGTCATCATTACAGAACAAGAAGTGAAAAAAAATATCACAAATTAAAATGGATGAGTTTAGATGCTGAGGTTTGTGAAAAGCCATACAGCAAACTATTCTTTTGTTACAACATATTCTTTTGATTAAACATTTGTTCCACAATATTATGTCTTTGCATTTTCCTCTCAATTTGAGATTAATCGCAGTGGAGAACTGTTACTGTTAGAGCTAACTTTGCTCAAAAATGGGGAAAAACACCTCTATGACAATGCCCATATCTGCAAATGCCCCTATGGGATTCTAGTAGTATGTTAGTACCAATCTAATACTAATTCACATTAACCTTTTTTGGCCATTCTAGATTGAACACATATATTTGAAGCTTGTAAAAAAACATTTCATGTTTTATTTGAAGCTTGTAACAAATATTTAGGCCTTCTGTCCAGCTCCTAACCAATGAGAGAGCTCACTTGGCTGTATCTACCGAGAGAAAATAAATCATCATTTGGTAATTTGATGGGTTTGTCAAGAATCTAACCCTTTTGTTTCCAGCCACAACTTGACCATAAAATATGAATATTACTGCTTGCAGATTTTAAAGAGGTCATGGTATGCTCATCTTCAATGTTTATAATTTTATTTTTGTGGTCTACTAGAATAGATTTATATGCTTCAGTGTTCCAAAAGCACATCATTTTTCCCATATCGTACATCTCTATTCACCCTCTGTCTGAAACACTCTGTTAGAGCTACTGTGTCTTTAAGCCCCATCTCCTGATGTGCCCAGTGTGCTCTGATTGGTCAGCTCGCCCACTCTGTTCTGACTGGTCAACCACCAGAGTGGTTCTGCCCCTAGATGTTCCACCCCAGTCTTGTAGTCTGCAGACAGATCCTTCTCTCCTGAGCAGCTGTAAACACCAGAGTGGCTATTTTTCCACAATAAGGATTTTTCCACAATAAGGATTGTGTTTTGAGATTGTGCCATCTTGTAACAAAGAAAAGGGCTGGAATTCCAAGGTGTTTCAGGCAGCTGAGAGAAATGGTTTCTGAGGGAGAAAGTTACTCCCTCTGGTGTGTACTTTGAGCTTAGTGGCTTTGCAGACCATTTGCATGCCCTAAACGCCTTATAACACACTAAATAAAAAGGAAAATGGAGAAGCATAATAAGTCCCCTTTAAATACAACAAAATGATGATATATTAAATAACAATTAAGTAAAAAATACAAACTTGTATTTTTTATTTTGTGGTAATTGTTAGGTAATCTCTGAAGGTCTGAGGGTTCCCCACTGATTAATGACTGGTAGGCTTAAGAACCTTATAATATCACTGCTGACATAAAACCTTGTGTTGTTGAACTGGTAACTTTAGAAGAGGTGAAAATACATTTTTAGCTTTAATGTTGAGAGATTTTATTCCATGTAAATTTGTGTGATTTCTATTGGTCTAATCATCATGCAATGTTCAGACCAGGTAAAAGGTATCTGACATTTTCAAACAGAGTCAAAAAAACAAATAGGGGGAAAGAGATAGATTTACAAGGTTTTGATATGACAGCAACAATATTCTGACCGTATATCCGAAGCTGTTCATCGTTCAAGTAAATACACAACTATGACAGCAAAAAAGACAGATCTACCCCTTCACCTGAATGAATAGCCATTGTGGGGAAATTCCTCAGCCCTCAGTCAGGTGCCCTACTGTTTCTTCACATGGCTGCCATAAATAATAGACTGTTTGGGTTAATGCAAGCCTTAGGTTACATGTACATATTGATGAGCACAGAGATCTGATGTGCACTGAAAAGCAGGAGTCTCCTGGGATGCACCTCCACATTGCACTCTCCCCTCAGCCCATGGTTGCTGACAGCTCTGCGGAGACAGTTTGAATATGCTAATGTGTGCCAGGCTCTTCGGACTCATCTTGTCAGAAACTGTCAGCTCAGATACCCAGCAGTAATACCAAGGGTTTTTATTTTTTGGCTTGTTTTTGTTTTTTTTAGCCATAGCAATCCCCTACAACTGTGTCATGCTGTAATCCATGCTAGGTTACCTGAAAGCTCTCTGGCTTTGCTAATTAGATAAACAAGAAATTATTAAGTGTAGAAAAACATGTGTCTGCTTAATGCCCTTTATTACAATTAACTCTAATGACATCTGCATGTTTAATACAAGTGGGTGTAAACTGACGGGCAGCCTGTTTAGTCTTTCTACATTAGCTGCCTCCTCAAAACCCTGCCTCCGCTTTCTACTGACAGCCACCCACTCTGCCTCGACATGTCAGTACACAGACAGGGCTAAAATGCAGAAAAATCAATCCGTCAACCTACACTCCGTACGCATTCTAGGAAATAAATGTAAGGGTTCTCTTGTTTTGAAAGTGAACTGTAATGCACAATCCACCAAGCTAAAGGAATATGACTGCCTTAACGCATTTGAGTCAAGTTCCACATTTTCCATAAACCGTCTGGCCCCTAAACTGCAAAATTGCATTTGAATTGCATCATATTCGAAAGGCCAGAAGCATTTTATATCAACTGCTCTTACTACATTCCATTAAATTCAGTAAATACATTGGGCCTCATTCACCAATATCTTCCCAAGTTTGGTCTTGAGGAAGGTCCTAAGAAAAAGTCTGCAGCAGATTCATGACTTGTTCTTAAAGCACAGAACTGTTTGCACCTTTGCGCTCTTGAGTGTGTGTAGATACTTACCATAAGAACAAATCTCAAAAAAGAAAACATTGGTGAATGTCAGAATCTTCTTGAAAACTGCTTAGGTGGGTATAAAGGGGAAATTTCTTCTTAAGAAAGGTCGGTGAATGAGGCCCATTATTCTTAACAATTAGTGAATCACAGTCATATTATAATCTATCAAATCTCCAAATCACAAACTTCACAGTTCCCTCAAACAGTACTTTATTTTCAAGAGGAGATCACTGTCCCCTTAAGATGCAGAAAAAGAAAACAGGATGACCTGGCATAAACACAGAAGATGTAATTTATGACTGGACCAAGCTATGGACACTTGGTCTAAATGCTCTTCAAAGAATCCCAAACTCTAAAATATTTATTAATAGCAAACTCAATAACATTTACATTTTCATTGTAACATTGTATTTTTCACACAAACATTTACTTGTTGAGATAAATATGATGTATTAGACGCTTCATTCCTGTGAATGATGCATTTAATATTTTGAGCATCAACAATGCAATTGCACTGTTTGAAATAAAAGGCAAACAAAAAGCTGCATTTCTTGATAATAAAGCTCATGAGATTATGAAAGTTGTCAATGTGATGCTTCATGCTTTTACATAACAAGATGAGGAATTCAAGTATGTAATTACCCAGAAATAATTACAGTTAATTAATCTTTGATATTGCATGTTTACTACATATATGATAAAATAATGCTTACTTGTTAAATATTCTTTATTAATGAAACTGTATACTCTGTAGTTAGAATACTGTAATACAGTGTTTCACTTCTCTACCTTTCATGCTATGGTTTGTGTGTGTGTGTGTGTGTGTGTGTGTAAGCTGCTGATGCAATGTATCTGCTGAGTGATGAAGAGGGAAATAGTTCACTTCACTCAATGCCCTTTGGGTCTAATTATCTGTACAAAAACTTTAAAGGAGGGAAAAGTGAGAGCAAGCTGCTTGGAAATCTTTTGCTGCCTCTTTGCCTTTTTGACCTCTCTATCCAACACAGGAAAAACTGATCAATCGCTTTCACATGGAATAATGATCAAAATGAGTACAGCTCTTTCATCATTCACACTTGCTTTTGCCTTGCGTTCTAATCCATTTAAATCCACACACAGTTTTATACAGTGTTTCAGACAGGACACTGACAGCAGCACTGGGAGCTATAGTGCAAACCTCAGTTCCAAAAAAGTTGGGACAGTATGAGAAATCCCAATAAATAAATAAATAAATGATAGCAGAAAGCAGTGATTTGTAAATTCACTTTGACCTGTATTTTAACTGAAATTGACAAGACAAGGTAAGACAAGGTATTTAATGTTTTATCAACTTTTTTTTTTTTTTGGTAAATATGCACTCATTCTAAAACTGATGCCTAAAACACAATTCACAAACATATTGTGTTTTGGTAATGTCTTTAATTTAATACAGGTCAAAAAGAAATTACAAATTACTTTTATTAGCATTTCACATAATGTCACAATTTTTCGTAATTTAGGTTTGTACAACCATGTTGTATCCGGCCACATCGAGCCAAGACAGCCAAACAATTATATTAATGTAAGAGTTATTTCAAAGAGCTCAAAACCTACAGGTTATGTTTTTTTGTTTTTTTTTCCCCAAGGTCCACTTTTTGTATGGCTTTATGTACTGAAAACTGGTCATAGTTTTTGCATGACCATCTTCCAAACCTTTCTTAATCGCTTAATCAGTTCTCTGTTCTGCTCTGATATTGCCAAAAGCAGTCCAGGCTGAAACACTTTGTACAACTTCAGCATGACTAGGCAGAGTTAAACTGGATGAAAAGGCATTTTGGCTTCTGTGGCATCCCAAAAACAATACACTGAAATGAAAGTGTTTTCACTGTCGTTATAGACTGTATGGACTGGAGAAATAACAGTGTGTTTTAAACCTGCTTTAAACCTCACAAAAAGGGAATTTTTAGTATTCAGGGTTGTGGGGTATAGTTTTTAATATGAGTGCCAGCATGAAATGAACATTTTGAAAGAAATGTTTGCCCTTCTCCTCTCTGCAGGAGATTCGTTATATAAACTTGTGACTTTTCTTTTTTTGCCATCATTAAAACAATCACAGGGAGAAGAGAGGTGTCGGCTCTGATCCATTCCTTCATTAAGATATCTAATTTATTCCACACATGACACGGTAAAGAATAAGCCAGGCCTAACAGTGGGAGAGAATGGAATCTTCTCACATCATCTACAGACGCTGCCAAGTCTTTCAGAAGTCTAGAGAAATCCATCATAATGATTAGTGGTTAATATGAACTGGTGACTGTCACCATTTGGAAATAAATCTAAATTAAATGCTGTTGTACAGGGATTTCCTGGAGTTCTTTGATTTTATATGAAATTAATGTGGATTAATACCTAAAGTTTCACAGACCCATTGTCCAGTCCAGACTTTCATTAGTCACTCCAATAATTTATTTATAACTCAGTAATTTGGCCTTGTTTCCTGGGTACATCCATGGAAAAGACAGTGAACACACAAAGACAGTTTAGGGGCTTATAGTTATATGAAAAATAAAAAATGCCAAAATACATAAGTCAAATGTTTCACATGATACTGTGTACATACCGTATGATGTTTTGTATGTACTGCTTTTGTGTTAGTGTAAGAATGTCCATCGCTACAGCTGATGAGTGTACATACTGATAGTCTGAAGGGACACCTTCAAGCTGTTTCCTGTATTTTGCTTAATGTGGTTTTATATTGTTGATTTGACCCTGTATTTCACCTACAAGACCTGGTGTGAGTTACTCATTTTTATTTCAGCATTAGGAAAAAAGCAGAAAACATTTTTAACAGAAAATTACACAGAAACACACACACACACACACACACACACACACACACACACACTCACACACACACATACACACACTTTCTAAGCCGCTTATCCTTCTGGGTCACAGGGGAAACCGGAGCCTATCCCGGCAGTCATTGGGCGAAAATCTAGTGCAAATTTTCTTCTTTTTCATCCAGCTTTATTGTCATTTCTTCTCACCATAGATGTGTTAGGAGAGGAATGAAATTCATTTTCTCCGGGATACATTTAACACAGCAGTGCAGACAGACAAACTTTACAAACACAATACAATAAATTCTTCTCTACAATATACAATAACTGCAATGTATACAGCCACTGAGCACAGGACAATAGAGAAAATAGACCAGTTGGTCCACAGCAGCAATAACGGTTGTGTGTGTTTTTTATCGGTACACTGATAATTAACACATCCTTTCAGGCTTGCAGGGTTCAATTGTTTTCCCAAAGTGGAAAATAGACAGAAACACCTGGATTGTTTCAGATCTGGAGTAAAAGTGGAGTTTTCTCCTCTCTCTCAAAAATGAAAGCTTTAACCCTCCTGTTCTGTTCTACTGTAAGGAACAGCAATAATATTCCTGGGTCAAATTGACCCGATGCACGTTTAACCATCTGAAAGTAGTTTAAAATATATTTTTCTCCATAAACATTATCTTTAGCTTGATTAAGATCAATGTAATCAATTTTAGTGTAAAGTTTTTCATCCCTTACACATCATGGTTTACTTAACATGTTTTTCATTAAAAAAATTTGATTTGATTGGCAAAAAAATAGACATTCAGCATATTTGTTTTATTTGTTCATATGTTGTTTAAGTTTTTGGCATATTGTCTATCATGGGGACAAATCAGTTTGGATCTACATTTAATATTTTTACCTTTGTTAGCCTCCATTCTCACTGCTGGGTCAAACTGACCTGAATATGTGTATAACATAAACATGCAGGAGCATTACAAACATGTTAAATTACTCACTTTCTGTTTACATGTTCATTTCACTAATTAAGCCCAGCAGAAAAGATTTAATTCCCCCAAATTTCTAAAAAAATATTTTTTTCTGTATTTCTAATCTTTGAAATGGGCCAATATGACCCGCAAAATTACAGGAGGGTAAAGTACTGTCTATCTGCTGCTGACAGGTATGGTGGTCTATACGGCCTTGCTCTGTTGTTAGGAGTCCTATTTTCAATTTAATTTCCCCTCCCTTATGCAAGTGGGTTGTCTTTTATCTCAACTCAGAAATATCTCCTGAAGAATGAGTAACTTGTACTTAATGGCCATTTTGGCTGGAATTTGGTCTCTGAATTTACATAGTAGTGTAGAATGTTTCACAGCTCTGTCACCACAGAGATTATTCAGAGACTAAATACTGCTTTGTAGAGGTGCATTGTTAGTAATGTTATGGGCAGTGTGTAGTCAGTCCCTTTCAGGCCAGTAGAGGGCACTGAAATCTAAAGAATGCAACAGGTTGCAGTCACATAAAGGTTTTAAATCACAGGTGAGAGCATGACTTTCTCCTAAGGTCAAAATCCATCTCTAAAGCAGATGAGGAAAAACATAAAAAAGTCTAAGAGCAAAGCTGGTCATTTTCCCAACTTAAACAAAACATCACACCACAGGAATTCTGGCTGAGCTGTAAGTTTATATCCAATTATTTACACATCCCCAAGTGTCTAGTTTGGGCTATTAGGACAGCATCTTTATAAACTATACTGACCTTAGCCCTTGGCATCATCCACACAACTTCCTGAAGTGACCATATATTGAGTTGGAGAAAGTCGTCAGTGGAAAGCGTGATGACGTGTTCCTGTTTAGTGTTGCCAGAGGTATGAGTGGGTAAACTTGTGGTGTTTTGAAAAGTAGATATTCAAATTTATCATCCTCCATTATGTACAGTTGTGCTTGTCTCTTTTCATTCAGCATACAGATTTCAAAGATGTGGAAGAAGATATGCTGAATACTTTTCTATCCAGTTTTTATATTTGACAAGAATTTTTGACATTGAAGATTCTAGTTGTCATTATTTCACACAGGAAAAAAGTTGGTGCTTTTCGTCAAAAATTAGAGCCAATATTATCCTAAATGCTACAACAGATAAGTTAAATTTAGTCAGCTGAATTTCTTTCCCTCACTGCGGTGGAAGTGGGTACCAGAGCATCATAACTCAGCATAGTGGTGATGCTTAGAAAGCTGAGAGGCTTATTAGCGTGGTATAATGGCAGCGTAATTTGAGTCAAGAGACAGTAAGACCAGCGCAGACCAGCTCCAGCCGCCCTAATACAGAAATACACCCTGTCTGTGTGGAGGAGTGGAAACATTTTCATGTTTTTGTGTTTGAGTATGGAAACATAGTGAACAATAACTCATTTTAATGATAAGATGCTTTAACATCCAGAGTATGAAAATGGGTGGAAAAGTTTCCTTTGTCCCTATGCAAAGTTATGTTTATCTATGTCATGCATGTCAAAGTCCAAACATTTGTATTTTTAATGCAAATTCATCTGGATTGTGATAATCCTCCCCCACAGAAGTGACATCAATAGAATAGTTTTCTTTTAGAATTTGCATTTAATTCCATTTTTCACTTCCCATTTTGAGTATTATGTTATATAACAGTATGTGGGCACAATGTGCCCCCATTTCATGTGACATATTTGTTGAAATGTGGCCGTCTGAGGTTTCATGTGTAAACATGGGAATGGTTCACTGTTTGGAATGGAAAGTTATGGTGTACCATAAAGCCTGCCACAGCTAAATACCCATTATTTGCTGGCCAAATTTAAAAATATACATTCATGAGGAATGAAAGACACTGAGTCTGCTGTAAACAGAATAGACCTGCCTTTTAAAAGGGAAAATATGAGAAGTGTGGAACTCTATTTATATTTCAAATGCTTTAGCAAATATCTACATTTGTCTAACAAAATGGACAAACTACAGCACTGTGCAAAAGTCAGAGACCACCCTTCATATATTTAATTTCCTGTCAAAGTTTTAATTAAGTACAAGATATTTGTATGAGGAGATATTTCTGAGGAGATTAGATACAAGATAATCCACTTGCATAAGCAAGGGGCAAAAACGTGGCTAACTGCCAGTGTAGCAAAAAAATCACTCTTCTGCCTTCCTTGCCTGCTCTTCAGTGGGGACACTACTTGGACTACAACAGGATTCAAGTATTTAAAACATCTTTCGGAACACCTGGCCAAACACAAAAGCAGTGGTTGCTAGATTAGGCTTGCTTGGAAGAGCTAGTATCGCAGCTCAAATTGATGCCGTTCACAGACGTGCTATTGTGCTCCACAATCAGCAAACAGAAGAAAACAGGTATGTTCTTAATTGAATAATAGCACGCCTAAAACTTTATGGCAAATGCAAAATTGCTCTGCGAGGCCATGATGAATCATCAGGTTCACTGAACCCAGGCATTTTAAGACCATTTTGGAGACAATGTGCAAAGGAGATTCTAGACTTAGACGACATTATGATGCACAGCCCTACTTCAAAGGCACCTCAGCCACTATTCAAAATAAACTTTTAGAGTGCATGTTCAGTGTATACCAGGAGGAGGTTGCCAAGCAGGTATCAGAGACTCCTTTCGTTGCTGTTCAAGCAGACGAGACAACAGATGTGTCCTGCAGATGGTAATTGTGCTATGCCACATGACCGGTCAGTGACAGTGAAAGAGAGGTTTTAGAGATTCAGTGAGGTGAGGGAAAAAACTTCTGGTCTTGCTAATGCTATAAAAGATGTCCTCGAGCCATTGGGCCTTAAGGTTAAATTAATCATGCAAACCTACGATGGTGCGGCGGTGATGAGTGGGCGTATGAGTGGGGTTCAGACGCTAATGAAGGAGTTTTATCTGAATGCGCGATTCATGCATGGTTACGTGCACCAGCTAAACTTCACTCTACAGCAGGTGTGCTCAGGGAGAATATCTGATTTGAAAGTGCTCTTTGCAGATTTATCTGCTTTCGCCACTTTTTTTTCTCCCAAAAGAACAGCCGCACTAGAAGAGACTTCAGGTCGGCGCATCCCCAGGCCTCCAGCCACTTGATGAAATTTTAAAAGCAGAACAGTGAATGCTGTTTGGGAGAACCATGTGGATATCAAAGACTGTCTAGATAAGATACGAACAGAACCAGGATGGGAAAGTGTTACAGTACGTGAAGCCTATGGCCTCTCCGTGCATCTGGAGGATGAGAAATTTCTACGGTTTTTGCAGTTTTTCTATACGCTGATGCCAGAAGTGGACATTCTGTATAACATACTGCAGAAACGAGAAATAGATGCAGCCACAATCAACTGTGCAATTGGAAGCTTTAAAAACAGAGTGGGTTGACTGAGGGAGAGGGCGGATGTAACAGCTCAGGAAAGAGAAAACACTGGGACTAAACTGAGAAAAATGAATGCCGCTGCTGTAATGAAGGAAGCTTGTGACATTGTGGTAGCACAGGCCGAAGAGAGATTTTGCCAAAGCGACCACCCTATCGCAGCACAACTTGTTGACTGTACACTCTTCAGCAAGTTTATCAAATCATTTCCCAGTGCTGAACTTGAATGTGCAATCAAAATTTGGCCAACAGCAAATAGAGTTAAGCTAGAAACTGAGCTTAAGTCGCTGTACAATCACTCTGAGTTGCACATGGGAAATATTCTCTGCTTCAGTTAATTCATGAAAACAACTTTCAGGATGCCTTATCTGAAACACTGTTACCGCTGAAGATCATAATCACTACACCAGTGACCACTTCTGAATCAGAGAACCTTTTCAGTGTTGAAAAGGATTAAGACATTTACATGCAACACCATGGGGCACCAGAGGTTAAATCCACTTACCATGCTGTCAGTTGAAAATGAATTCATTCATGGATTGGTGGACTTCGACAGAAAAGTTATTGACAAGTTTGCCCAGATGAAAGATCACTGTGTATCTTTGCTTTCAAGCAATGAATGTCACTGGTGAGTCTGTTTTGCATTATTGCAAGGCGTGTTATTTTGGCTGTAGGCTAAGCCACGGAAAGCGTTGATCTTATACTGCTTGACATCTTTGGATTTAATGTGATGCTGTAGGGCTAGGTAATATACCAGTTGTGAGAGACCAAATGCCGTTATTGGTGATGTCACTCCTATTCTGGTCTATACTTCTGTTAACTCCTGCTTTATGTTAATGTGTGCACTTGTGACTTCAATGATGAGGTGCTGTGTTTGGATTATGGTGGTTAAGCAGAGTATTAGAAAAAATGGCACATTTGAAAACTCATTTTCCACTCACAGTCTAATTTACTTCGTTTTCCTTCATTGCTTTTTTTGTTGTACTTTGTAAATTTGTTTAGTAAATAATTTTAACAGCAATATAATAAATAAAGCTGGTTATACAGCTGTGACCAATGTAGCACAGTGTTAGCGACAACTTTGCAACAATATCATTTATATAAGGCCTAGTCATTATTTTAATGAAAGGCTATGCAAATTTAAAATCTGTTTGAGGAAACTGAAAACTCGTTAGACCTACACAGGCCAATAACCTGAGTGGTCCGAAGGTGGACCTGCAGTGGCATACAGCCAGCAGTGCGCCGATCTTATCAAGCCAGCAGACTGATATATGTTTGCTCTCTGGTACTTTAATTTTGGAAAGTAGAAGAAAGAAATAAAAAAAAACTTACCAGTATCTTTCCATTTTTCAGGAGAAAACTGGTTTTGGGCAGACGGACGCTAGGATTAATGCTACTGAGTGCTGACCAATGCTGTGTTGAAATATTAAAATGTCCCTTTTTATATACAAAAAATGATTAAGCATTTACAAACTATGATTTTGCACACATAGCTACATAGAAACCTATTCATTATGGACTCTGGAGTGTCCACTAGCTCTGGCAATTCCCCTTGTGTTACATTCTCTGTTAGCACTATTGGTTGAGGAAACAAATCTTCACTTGGTAAAGCTCACCAAAGTGGAAATTGACACAAAATCCTCTATACAAAATCAAACAGTTTTTTTTTTAAATAGAATTTTCTCAGTGCATAAAATTTGACACTGTACTGCATGATTCCTGCTGTTTTTCCTAACACTGCAAAATGAAAAACTTGTATTTAGTGGCCGTTTTGACAGGAATTGGTCTGATCAATATAGAAGGGGCAAAGAGTGCTGTCACTGTTTGAGCATTATTATTGCTCTCTGTTTGCTTTGGCCCCATGACTAAGAGTCACTGTGTTGAGTGTTTGCTTCCCACTTGATGCTAAAATAAAATCCTGTGAGTATATGTCACCACATCAGAACAAAGCTCCTCGATCTGTTAATGGTTGCTACACTACATGTCGCATACCAAAAATGCTTGTTTGGTGTTTTCTTCCACTTTACACAGAAGCAGCATATGGTCGCATACTGAGCGTAAATACACACATCCTGTTTTACTTACTCATGTTTTTTTATATGAAATGGAATCAGTGAAAACTCACGACAAATGAAGGTGTGAAGAGAATGTACTGCCACTGGCAAAATATGAATATGAGTTTTTTGTCGTAGCCCCAAAAGTTACAGGCATCCTAAGTGGTCATTCATGACTTCTTGATTCACAAGGGTATAAATATGAGGTGTCTAACAACTGGAGCTGTGTTAAACCTGCCTGGAACACAACATGAGTGTATTTTGCCCACACAGGCAGTAAGGTTTATAATTTAAGAGGCACAACTTTCTCCAAGGATCAGAGTTGGACAATTACAGGTGTCGGTTGCATCCTGGAGTCACCACATTTCCTAAACTACAATTAGATGCCACTTTCATGCCAACACTTACTTGTGCTGTCATCAAACCACCAACCTGGGCACCTGGAGTTAACAGAAGTTTATTTATACAGTACTTTTAAAAAAATAATTATTGATCAACATGCTGTGCAACAAATTAAAGTGAATTGATGGTAAAAAAAAAAAAATCAATGATATAATAGGAAAGTAAAACAACTCCATACTTCCACTATTCCATCACTGTCACTTTGATTGGAACCAGTTTTGTGGTCAGATGAGACATAAGGTTTTTGGCAACAAACAGTAAATGTGGGTTTGATATATAAAATGAATCAATGACATTCAATATACCCCAGAATGAAGTATGGTGGTGGGTCTCATTTTTTCTTCTAAAGGTCCTGGGATGCCAGGATGCCAGTAGGCTAAGACATGCTTGGAGTGTCCAGCAGAACAGTGATCCATAGCCTACCTCCAGACTTACTTGAAAATGCTTCACTGGCGGGCTCCCGAGTGGCGCAACCATCTAAGCGTTGGCCCTATCATCAGGAGATCGCAAGTTCGATCCCTGGTGATGCTACAGCCATCCGTAGCCGGGAGTCCAAGAGAGCACAATTGGCCTCACTCTCTCTGGGTGGGTAGAATGGCCCCTCCTTCTCCCCACATCACTCAACACGATGCTAGTCAGCGCAGGCATCTGTTAGCTGACGTAACAGATCTGGTGGTTGGCGCTTTCCTCTGAGCGCATTCAGCTGTCCGTTGCGTGAGCGGCAGTTTGAAAAGACGCTGTGGCTGGCTTCACGGGTCTGGAGGAAGCCTGTGTTAGCCTTCGCCCTCCTAGCGTTGATAATATTGTGTGACTGGGGGAGTCCTAACTAGCAGGTGGAATTGTCAATGACTAAATTGGGGAAATAATTGGGTTAAAATTCAGAAAATGCTTCACTGACCACAGAATCAGGCTTTTCAGTGCCCATCTCAGTCCCCTGATCTAAATCAATGGGATGAGATGAAGAAGAGAGATCACTAATGAGAACCATGGACTCAAAGGATCTTGTATGGAAGAACGGTCTCATCACTTGTTTCATGTTTAGCATTGCTTTTTTTTTGTAATAAATATGTGTAACACTTTATTTGGAGTGGTAATTAAAATGTAATTAAAAGGTAATTAAAAGTCTCTTGATAATCTACTGAATGTATTCACTACTGCTACATCATTGATATGTTGTTGATATGTTATTAAGAGTCTACTGAGTGTTTATTTCATCTCAAAAGCACCACTTAAAATAAAGTGTCATCAAAATATGGAATGAATCTGGTTCTCGTGTCATACAACAGTCCACAGCATTTTGTATTTTGTGTTAATGGTATTTTGCACGATTTTGGTCAGATTCTGAACACTTACAATACATAAAAAATGAACCAATTGGGTTGTTTGACTTACAAACTGAAAATGTGTCAAATGTGTGTTGTTTTCTTTGGTATGTAAAATGGACAAACATTGAGGAAAGTGCATAACTCAAAACTGTTTATTTTAACCCAAAGAGAATTCCATTCCAATGAAACACAAATAAACTGCACAGAAATGTTTCAGTGATTTCTTTTTTTGAGTGAACCTAAATTTGCTATGATAAATCAAAAGAAATGTCCTGTGTGAAATGTCTACACTCATGACATTCTGATGCTGAATCAACACATACTGCAATTTTATAGTGGCTAAATTTCAAACAGAAACCCACACAGTTCAAAGTGCTTCACAAAATATGGTAGCTAAATTACAATTAAAACTATAAAAACATGTCAAAACCTTCAAATGAAGTAGTGTTTAAGACAAAAATAAAATAATAGACATTAAAAAATAGCACCACCCATCTTAAATTTAACTCTTTCCAGCAAGCCAGCAGCTGATGATCGTGAGATCTGCTGTAGAACACAGTGTGACTGTAATAGCTTTGTGGAGGCACCAGAACTTCTAAAAGCAGGTAAACTCTAAAGCAGGCAACCAGAGCAGTGATGCAAGAATAGGTGAAATGTTTCTACTCTCCTCATTTTACTGGTGTGAGTTAATACTCCAGTTACATTGCACAAGCTGTTTTCTCCCAATAGTCTTTTTTAGGTAATCCAAAAAACTGGGTGTTGCAAGAATGAAGGAGGGAGAAGGAATGAAACCATCAATCTTTTTGAGTTGTGCATGATGAAGGATCCAATTTATATGTCCCTGGCACATCTTCGTTGTTAATGTGTGATTTAAATGACAGCTCTGAATAAATATATTGAATAATAACATCCAATACATTTTGTTTCAATTTGAATAAAAAAAATGACCCATAGTCTTAGGTCAAATTTATTTTTATTGTTTAAGTATTTGTATAATAGTCTCTATTATCTTTATAAATACCTATAGTTTCTTAAGCATTGCTCATAAAATGCTGTGGAGAGTAAAAAGTACAACTGATTACTTCTCTAAAATGTGTTTTTTTCACTAAGGCTGTTCATTCTGAAGGCTAATAAATTAAATGAACAATTATGAGTTGTATTGAAGGTTCTATATGTGAGGATTTGCATGCTGCTGTAACTCTGGAGTACATTCTACTGCCAGAAAAGCATCCTTCACTCAAACACATCATTAAATGAACCTTCATCATGCACCTCCACAATCTTCTGTCCAAAGTCTTTCCTGTTCTAACTAATTTCTATGCTTTTAAATCCAGCTTTGAGTGGTCTTTAATCCAAACAGGCAACATAACATCTGGAAAATGTAGTATTCATTGGCAGCCTAAGACAACCAGCAAACAGTGTGAGTTGTGTTTATACAAATAACATGCAATAAAATGAAAATTAAAAATTGTTGAAACTACCAGTGTTGGTAACATAAGGGGACATTAATGGCTCTTACTCAGTGTTATCAAGCCAATAGCTGCTACTTAACTAGCTAATTATTAGTATTTTATTAAGCAATCACTACAGTGAATTAAGCATTTCCCTGGGCACTTTTATTTGTGTGTTATAGAGTACATTAATTGTTTGCACATTTTAGGTGTCCATTATTATGAACTCATTAAACCTTATCAAACCAGTACCTGGTAACTTGTTATAACCAATAGCTGCTAATTAACTGTCTATTACTACTTTATAAAGGAGTATCTACCTAGACTCAAGCATTTCTAGAGCACTTTCATCGTATATTTTATATCATATTCTTGTGCACAGTCATTGCTTAAAATTAGGTCTATAATGTGCTCATCAGTTTGCCTCAGCAAAGCACTAGTTGAATGTCTTCATATCAATAAATAATATGCAAAAACTTGATGTATAAGTGCTCTAGAAAATGTTTGATGCCACCTAGTTATTGATTAATAAAGTAGTTATAAGCAATCAGTGAACTATCAACTACTGGCTTGATAAGACTTATTAATGCCCTTCTAAATTGAAGTGTCACCCAAATGTCTTGCTGACACAGTTTTCATATGAACCCAATAGAAGTGAAATGTGGAAGTAACAGCAAGATGTGGGTTAGAGGAAATAAAGCCATGAAACTGCTGAGTGCACTTCAACGTGTTTAAAATAGCAAAAAAAAAACAAAACAAAAAAAAAAACATAAAATAAAAGAAAAACAACTGCAATGCACTTTTTCAATTGTGCATCCTGGGAAAACATGAGAGACTGCACTTATCCAGCACACAGAACATGAGCACACAGCATAAACACAGTTAAGAGGTCACAGAAGATGTCTGTGGTCAATAATGGCAATAATGGCATAAAAAGCATTTTCTTACTGTAAGCAGATCTCACTAGGAGGTAATTTGCAAAAAATAAATCAATAACACCAAGAGCACAGTGGTGAGTGTTGTATCAGATTGCCATTACAGCACATTGTTCTAAATCATCTCCCAGTGAGGCACTGAAGCATGTTGGTTGTGCTATACATTTCACACATTTTACATTTTTTGCTTGCTAAGAGCTGTTGCTATCTGGCCTTATAACAAAATAAACCATTAAAAAATTCATTTATTATCAGCAACCTCATTTCTAAGGCAGTGTCAAGAGAAAGAATGTTGATGTTGATGCTTGTGATTTTCTGATTTACTAATTTGCACAAATAAAGAGATTCTGCCATTTAAAGTCTCAACATCCTTTTTTTCATCACACAACAATTTGTGTGAACAAGAACAGGGACACGAGTGGATATCTAAACACACTTTAAAAGGGTCAAGACTTCAAAACACTGATGTCAGCTTTTACATACTTAATCTGTCAAGGGAGACACAATTACTCTGTAGTTATTTGCCATTTGAGGGGGAGAAAGCAGAGTCTTTTTTCCCTTATTTAAACATGTAAACTTTGAATTCGGAAAAAAGGGTGAGAAAAGAGAAGAGAAGAGGAGGGAAGAGATTGCCTCATTTTGCAGTGACATCACTCGAAGGTCCAGCTCACCGTGTTTTAAAGCAGTCAGGCCACGCGGTGAGCACATTAGAGAGCGCAAAGGAAAGTGGCAGTACATCCGGAGGGGAAAAGCAGCACATCTGGATTTATTTTAAGAGAGGTCTCTTTCAAAACAAGGTACGTACAGCTTTGACAAGTCTCATAGTCTTAACAGAAAAACATTCATTACAATTCAGAATGGACAGAATAATGTCTCTTTAGAGTGTTAATGTAGGTATTTTAGTCTGAAATGATAATGAATACTTCTTGATTCAGAGTTTACTCTCTACACACTTAAAGTGTTACCCAAATGCCTTGTCAGGATGATTTGGTGGTTCCAACATAAAAATAACATCAAGAAGTATTGAATGGTGTCCCTGTAATCCTGCTGTTAGTATTGTGTATGCAGGTATTTTGTGGATTTGTGGACATTATCTACAGATATTTATACCCTTTAATAAGATTACAAAATGCAGATATGGTAAACAATGTTTTGAATGTTTTACCATATAGTGCTGGAACAGCTTAACAACCTTGGCATTGGACTCAGTTCAGCCAGACTTTTCTAGGTCAGTGTGCTCCAGGTTTGTGAAAATATTAAAGAATGAAATTGAAACCATCTGAACAAAAACACATGCTTTCATTCACAGGCGTAGCACAGTGCCTTTGAGACAGTATGAGCTGTAATAATAACATCTACATGTGACTCTGTACTGTCTGAACAACGAAACATTCACTCAAGAAAGTGGCAAAGGAAAGTTCACAAACTTGTCCAATTGTTTAACATACTCTAAAGCACTGGTTCTTAACTTGGGGGTTGAAACGTAGTCCCAGGGGTGTCGCAGGAGTGGAGATACAAAAACATATACCACAACAAACACAGAGAAAATCACTTTGATGAGTGCATGCAAGCTCTGCTGAATAGCTTTACCTACAGACCATAGAAGACAGGCTAATGTTGATTATGAATTTCTATTGTATGTGGTTGTCACTGAGGGAGGTTCTTGATTGACCATTAAACTTAACCCCTAAAAAATCCCAGGCTTATTACAAGGCTTATTATTCAGTAACTACAGGTACTTCAGTACAAACTGGCTGGTCTATTCTTAGATTATAGAAGTATGTAATAAAACTTTGGGCCCGGTGGCAGTCCCTTGGCCACTTAAGGGGTTAAAGCTCTTTTTGGTGCAAGGCTGAGCCATGTCTGGAACTGCTCTGTGAGTCAATGCAGGCCCAGCCATCCAATTAATTGAGTGGTCTTTTTATTTGAATATTATTCCATAATGTATCACAAACCAGATATGTGTGGGCCAGTAGAAATTCTGTAAATTTACTTGAAATAAAACCTCATTCCATTAACTTCCATTCAAAGTTCCAAATTTCTTTTTTCTGTTTTCTACCATTTTGAAGATGCAAGGTTTTGTTGTGACAGTGATGATTAGTTGTCAGACTGGTGCTCTATTATTAATAGTAATAATGCAATATTACTTTTTACAAAGTTTACTCATTGGTCCTTATTGTCTCCCAACTTCTCCTGAGCACAAATCTGGACTGATTTTTCAAAAGCGTTCATATGGCTATTAATTTAGTATTTTGTTTATATTAAATGCAGTCTTTCAATCCGATTTTTAGCAAAATAATAGAAATGCCAAATTTTATAAAGTACTATGAGAAAACACAAAAAAATAAAACAAATGAGAACTCAGCATATACATACAAAAATCCTTTCTGACTGAATAACAAGAAAATGATCTGTCGCTCTTTCCCTTATTTTACTAAAATGTATCTTTTGGACATGAATGGGTCAACCCCTTAAATTTCCAGTCTTATTACCCCATTAGGCTCATTATTCAGTAAGACAAAGCAAACTGGCTGAGTTATTCTTCAGCAACAGAAGTAAGGAATTGGGAGCCTGGACCCACTGGCAGCTCCTGGTCATTTTGAAGGGTTACCGAAAAGTCTCAGACCATTCCAGTACACAATAACCACATTTGTTAGAAGATGTGATTTGTATGCTTGGAAAAGGTTAAGAGGCCAAATATTAACTGCTCTGCTGTATATACATGTAACTTGGCACCCCTCCACTTCCTTCCTCCTGCATCTTCCTCTTCATTAACAATTTCCTCTGAACAGGCTGCTTGGATTACTCTAAAGAGCTGGAAAATTGCCCAAGCATTGTGGTTGAGATAAGAACTGTAAAATATGATATGATAAGAGGGTGTCTCTAAAGACACTCAAGAGGGGAAAGAAAAATAATAACTCTTCTCTCTTTTCATCTCTTGGCAGACAAATGGAGCCAGAAGCACCAGCAACCACACCATCAATTTTCCCCACCAATTTTACAAACAACAGCCAGTGCAATGACTCTGAGGCATGGGTCTGGCTGTACACCATGCAACCAATTTACATGTATGTCATCTGTGCGCTCGGAATTGTGGGAAATGTCTTCGTCCTGCTGGTCTTTTGCCTTCATAAGAAGGCCTGCACCGTGGCAGAGATATACCTGGGGAACCTGGCTGCAGCTGACCTCCTCCTGATGTGCTGTCTGCCTTTCTGGGCCATCAATGTGGCCAACGGCTTTGAGTGGCAGTTCGGCTCCCTGATGTGTCGCCTGGTTAACACAGGAATGAAAATGAACATGTACTGCAGCGTCTACTTCCTGGTGCTTGTGAGCGCAGATCGCTACGTGGCACTGGTGCATGCCATATCCCATGGCAGGATGCGGCGGCCCTGGTACGCCAAGCTTAGCTGCTTAGCCGTGTGGAGTCTGGGAGTGCTCCTCAGCATCCCCACTCTCAACTTCAGGGCTGTACAGTACATTCCAGAATACAGTGTAACAGCCTGCATACTGCACTACCCCAGCTATGAGGTGGAAGTGGCTTGTGACATTCTACTCATTCTGCTGGGCTTCATCATCCCAGTGTCCGTCATATCCTACTGCACCTGGAAGATCATACATGCCCTCCACAGGCAGGTAATGGACAGGTTCAACGCAGTAAATACAGAGAGGAAAGCCACAGTGCTGGTGCTGGTCGTTCTTCTGGCTTTCCTGCTCTGCTGGGTTCCTTTCCATCTGGTGACTGTTATAGACCTCTTGGTGCGATTCCAGGTACTGAGTGGATGCACACTGCAAACTGGCCTAGAAATCTGTAACCAGATATTCACTTACTTAGCCCTAAGCAACAGCGTGCTTAATCCTATTCTGTATGTGATAGTTGGTAAGAACTTCCGAAAGAAAGTGAAGGAACTCCTGGAGCAAATGACCCACCAAGGGACAAAAGTGAGCGGTTCTACACGATCACATCTGTCATCAACTCTGAAGACCTTTGCATGATGAATGGTCACACCAAGGAAATGCTATTGGAGCTAATCTGCTATTGGGAACATGTCTTTGCTCAAACAGTAGGGGAGAGCAGGGCACAAACTAACGCAGAGTAAAATGTAACATGGCTATTTTTGTAGCTGCACAGGTTCAAATAGAATATGCTATTAGTCATGTTCTTGTATTCTTACAGCAACATCATGTGTGAATTTTGACATCAATTAAACAAATATTTGTGATATACCCAGAAGACCATATACCATGAAAGTAATTATTCATCATCAGTCTTCTTCAGTTACTGCTAGTGTGTACAAGTCACAGAATTTATGCTAATCACCCTCTGGGTGGCTGCAATACAGTACCGTTTTGAAATACTGACAGTGAGAGCCAGCCAGGCTAAAGTACAGCCTCCACATGGTGGAGTTAGTTTTAATGCAGTGTTACAACTCAGACTCCTTAGTAAGCAATGTGAGAAGTCCATTTCTGGCCATATAACTACACAACAGTGATTTTTTGGAATTTTTTTGAGAAGAGAATCATCCAAAATGTACTATAGATATCAAGTAAATAAAATATGTATCAATCCTGTTGTGCTAATATTACTTCTCCTACTTCTTGTTCAGAAATTCAAGTTCGCTGTTTTCAGCACAGCTTCTTTTCACTAATCATTGTTATGATAATGAATATTTTTATGTGTTTAGGGTGTAAAGCTTGTCCAGTTCAAATGACAAAGAATTGTGTTTTGGATCGATTTAGCAGACTTGTGACTGTTACAACAAGTCCCTTCTGTTACAATTAACCTTATTTTTGGGGTAAGATGTAACATTTGCACTTACTCCACTTTCAGGTGAATTATTTATGAACAGTAGGTGCTGGAACAAAGTTCATGTTTTCATTTGTAGCAGAAAGGTTGCTTGTATATAAAAAAAGAATCTTCTCCAAATACTTTGAAAATGATTTAGCAAAAACCAAATGCGTTAGTTTGTGCCCTGCCCATGTCTGGGAATAAAGACATGGTTCTTGATTTTTCACACAAAATGATGTATTAGATTATATTCCAAATACTCAGAATTATTATACTGACAAGATAATAACAACTCAATGTAACTATTACTGAGGTGTAAATATGACTTTGTATGTAAGTATTGTACGTAGTATGTAAGTTTTGGTAAATAAATTGCATAATGTGTGATTTTTGATGTCCTTCACTTTGTACTAAATGGGATGTGATGTAATGATACAGGTGAAAAAGACAGACAAAGCTTTTTATCAAAGCAAAGTGTGTTTTTCCAATTACCATCACTGGTTATCAGGGGCCAAGAGAACAAAATTGAACTGTAAATATTGTCGGATTATGTTGGTGACGGTGCCTGATGTGAGCTAAAGTTGTGAAATCAGGCCTGATGTTTGAGGCTGTTTCTAAGTGCCCTGTGTAAACAGGAAAATGAAGTTTACAGACAACATTACTTACTCTAAGACACTGAAATGATTTTCCAGAAATTTTAAGAAAATAATCATACTCCACCCAGGTTGAACTGGAGACCGTGTCACACTCTTTCCTATTGTGACACAAACCAGGTTCTTTTGCTGTGGCTTGTGAATAACAGCCTCTTAAATCATGTGTTTTCCCAAAGCCTGCTGTCTGGCGAGACGTGCTGTCAAAGCAGATGGTGGTGAGTAGCACACCCCCATGTGACCACAAGTTCCAAACTTGGCAGTAAATGGGACTTTACCATTGTGTGTGGGTGGGTACTGAAAGCCTGAAAACAACTTGTAATCTGTTTCTTTTTCTTTCAATAAAAACTCTTCTTTTCATAAATCACTAATTTCAGACTTTTATTAGTAACTGAAAAACCAATTATGGCCTAGCAACGTCAGTGGAATCTCAGCCCCTGGTTATGAAGTTCATGTGCCAACACTGCATACAAACCATGAATGTCTGAAAGTCTGCAGTGCCATTAAAAAAAGTATTTGCCCCTTCCTGATTTTTTCTTTACTGCATTTGTCACAGTGAATGCTTTTGGATCTTTAAACAAAATGTAATATTAAATAAAGAGAACCTTATCAAATACAAAACACATTTTAAATTATTGTTTCATTTAAATAAGGAGCTTTATTTAAGATATCCAACATGTGAATCAGGCATGTGAAAAAGCAAATGCCCCCTTGAAATGAAACTTGTTTTATGAACTTTAAAGATTGTACAGGTGCTTGTTGCAAATGTGAGACAAACAGCGATGTTTCTTTTCATTAGATGTGTTTTATGCCTTCTTGCTCTTCCATGATCACCATCTACTGCCCACTCCCTTCCTTACAGTGGAGTCATGAACATTGACCACTGAACACAAGGCTAGAGAGACCTGCAGTTCCTTGGAAGTTCTCCAGGGGACAATTTGACTGACTGGACACGTCCTGGAATGTTCATTCTTCGTTTTTAGATAACATTGCTCCTTAAATAAAGTAATAATGATTTTTAAAAATGTTTCACGCATGATAAGTTTCTCTTAAAGTTTGTTCAAAGATCTGAAAAAAATCTTTGTTGCAAATATGCAATAATCTAGAAAGTCAGGAAGGGGCAAATAGTTTTTCACAGCACTGTATATGAAAACAGAGCTAAACAACAACCTATTATGACCAGAGAATACAGCCTGTGAGGAAAACTGTCTGCTGGTTGTGACCTATCCTTATAACTAGTTATGTATGATCAAGTGACGGGGGCAGCAGCCATTCATTTTTTATGGCAACAAATGGTTGTTTATTGCTGTGTCCAGTGTCGATCAATCTAGTAGACTATTTCTCTTTTGTGATTATTGCAGCCACAGTAAAGAAACAGTGGTGTTGATACTGGTTCAAAATGGTGCGACCCTCACTCCAAAATGCCCTTTTAAACTCTGGTGTAAGGGCATCTATGGGGAGTCAGTGAGTCAGTCAGTGAGTCAATTATGGATGCTGACTATTATTATATGGTCTGCTGAAAAAAAAGTATAACTATCTGAATGCTGAATTCTAAGAAAAAACAGGGTGTGCTCTAAACTGAGACAAAGTAAAGACATGTGATCCTTGACTTATCAGGAAAACACCCATTCATCATGCCACAGGTAAAAGTGGCGCATGGCACTGAGAGGTGAGCAGTTATTCCAGTGTGAAGTCAGGCAGATAAGATCAGCCATCTGTTGCCTCCATTTGATGTTCATCACAGCTTAGTTTATTTAAAGAGTTCCTGAGCTACATTAGCAACCAAATGCAGTCTTTGTCCTCCCTCTGATAAAAAGAAGGTGCCTCAGTCTCCTTCAGCCTTCAGTCAGGTTTTGGGCTTGATCTGGTTCACATCAGAGAGCTGTATTATTTCTTCCAACATACGTATAGTAGAATATCTTTTATAACATTATTTTTCAGCTTTATTCAGTCAGTTAGGTTTGACGCACATATATCTGTCCCCTGGAATAGTCTTTGTGATGATTTTGAACGGCACTGCAGACCCATCCCTGGAGCTGTCTGAGTGGGAGCTGCTGGAGTGTAACCACACCGAGGCCTGGGAGTGGGTCTACTCTATACAGCCAGCCTATATGTCCGTCATCTGCATTCTGGGTGTGCTTGGCAATGCCTTCGTCCTTTCTGTGTTCTGTGTCCAGATGGGGCCATGCTCAGTGGCAGATATCTATCTGGGGAACCTGGCGGCTGCTGATTTGCTCATGGTGTGCTGCCTCCCTTTCTGGGTTACCACTGTCATTCACAAGTTCAACTGGTCATTTGGGAAGCCCATGTGCCAACTGGTCAACCTGATAATCGGTATGAATTACTACTGCAGTGTGCTGTTCCTTACGCTGGTCAGCCTGGATCGTTACCTTGTGCTGGCCAGGTCCATGTCCATGGGCAGGCGCAGAGGTGCCACCCAGGCCAAGGCCATCTGCATGGTGATCTGGCTTGCAGGATTCTTGCTCAGTCTTCCCGCCTTGCTCTTTCGCTCGGTGCAGTTTTTCCCCGATCTAGAGGCGGAGGCGTGTTACCTGGCTTACCCTCACGACGGCTGGAGGCTGCGCTTCAACATGACGGTCAATGTGGTGGGCTTCCTCATTCCCGTGCCCCTTGTGTGCTACTGCAGTTACCACATCATCGCAGTACTTGGGAACAAACAGGTGAGGAGGTGTTCGGCTGTAAAGACGGAGAGAAAGGCTGCGGTCTTGGTGCTTGTCGTCCTTTCCGTTTTCATCCTCTGCTGGCTGCCTTTTCAAATTTTTATGCTCCTGGACACCCTTTATTATTTCAATGTTATCTCTGGCTGTCCCTGGATAAATGGCCTGGACATAGGCACCCAGCTATCTACCTACCTCGGTTATAGCAACAGCTCTCTTAATCCCTTCCTATATGTGATAGTAGGAAAACACTTCAGGCAAAGGGCTAAAGGAGTTCTTGTACAGATTCTGAACTGTGGGGGTCGAGGCGTCTCTTCTGCTTACAAAATCAACTCAAGCTTGAGATACACAGAGTCAACCAGAGTATGAGCTGATGATGTTTGATGGAGTGATTCCACAGTGCCCTCTGCTGTTATGTGTTTGCAATTACCAGTAGACATGTTACAACAGTGGTCCCCAACCCTGGACCTGGAGTACCCTCTGCCTTGTGCATTGTCCCTGCTCCCACCACACATTCAACTATTCAGTTAATTCAGAAGAGCTTTCTAAATTGAATGTGCAGGACAGGGATACTCCAAGACCAGGCATGGGAACATTAACCTCCGGAGTTGTGTATCATTCTGTAGTCAGTGTCATGATCATGTATGACCTCAAAGTCTAAGCATTTTTTCTATTTGAGAAAAATGAATGGCATTTCTATGGTAAACAAAAACGTTTTTTGTCCTGTGCTCATTTTTCCCTCAAGTGTGACTGGGTCATCTGAATTATGAGGTCATTTAGCAGTCAAAATATACCTAATGTTACATACCTGATACAAGCAGGATAATAGTCCTGCGCATTGAAATGACCTCATCTGCAAAAGTTGCAAACATCTCAACTTCGTGGACATCAAACCATTGACCCTCCCCATAAAATTACTTTAGGTTTTTGCCAACAACCGCAAAGCTAACTAGCTACATTAACTAGCCAGTTAAATGACTGTTTGTGCCTAGCCTGCTGTTGTCATGATTTACATAGCTAGACTTGTTTTCTCCACTCTATACACCCCCCTCCCAGTTTCACACAGAGCTCAGATTCATTTAGGATCCAACCAATGAAAATCATTAGAGAAGGGAAGAGTGAGATGCTCCTAAGACAGGGTGAGCAAGGCATCAAGTATAGGTCATAATGGCTACTTAAATCAATTTACAAAGGCTTCACATACACACAACAGAAAAAAAAACTCAAATATGTAGTAAAGAACCCTAAACAGAATGAGAAAAGATAAATATATAGATACGGGGAAACAGAATGGCAACAACAGCTGAACAATATACACAAAGATGATAAAAATGCCACAAATATGTACTACCCTTTTTCAAAAAAGTTGGGACGTTGTACAATATGTTAATGAAAAAAGAACGTAATGATGTGCCCAAGATATATGCCCATTTTGAATTTGATGCCAGCAATACATTTTAAAAAAGGTGGGACAGGAGCATGTTTATCATTGTGTTGCATCCTCTCTTTTTTAATAACACTCTGTAAGTGTTTGGGAACTGTGAAGACCAATTATTGTAGCTTTGAAAGTGATTTTTTTTCTCATTCTTGCTTGATATAGGCTATCAGATCACGGCCAGCCAATATTGGTTTTCGGCCTTGCCCCTTGTCCCTCTGGATTCTCTGAATCTTTTAATGATGTTATGTATCATAGATGATGAAACCCCCCAGTTCTTTGCCATTTTACTTTGAGAAAGGTTATTAAATTTTGTTGCACTATTTGCCTGTGCACTATTTGACAGAGTGGTGAACTCCTCCCCATCTTTACTTTTGAAAGACTCAGCCACTCTGGGATGCTCTTTTTTATACCCAATCATGTTACTGACCTGTTGCCACTTCACCTAATTATTTGTGAGATGTACCACCAGGTGTTTTTTTTAGCATTACACACCTTTAACAGTCTTTTGTTGCCCTGTCCCAATTTTTGAAACATGTTCCTGATGTCAAATTCAAAATTGACACATATTAAAAAAATAATAATAATTAGAATTTCCCATTTTCAACATTTGATATGTTGTCTTTGTACTATTTTCAATTAAATATAGGGTTGAAATAATTTGCACATCATTGCCTTGTTTTTATTTAGATTTTGCATAGTGTCCAAACTTTTTGGAAACTTTTGGATAAATTTTGTAAATTTATCAGATAACTTTATATTGAGGACAATGTGGTGTATCAAAAATACAAGCTGCTAATTTGGCTAACCAGTGGAGTAACTGGATGTTGTGTGTTCAAAGTTTTGTTTTTGAACTGCTTCATGCAAATGTTAAGTTGCACAAAATTTATGTTGTTAAGTTGTAAAGCTGGCCTAAGTCTGCTATTAAACTTAAACACTTTTACATAAGAACACCGGCTACTCAAGATGTTGCCCAATACTGCCAAATCAACTTAACCACCACATTAGCTATCACTAGTTTGCTAGGGTACTTTGGTGAGGCCGCCAGTGTTCTGATGTTAGTTCTAGTAACATTTAGGGGAAAAATGTACGTGCAACAAAACTTATTGGCTTTGAAACTTTTGGTTTACTTCAGGGTGTAATAACAGTGATTTTTCAAAGTGACCCTCATTTGTCTCGCAGAGAAAACCAGCTTAGACCAAAAGATCCTAAAATGGGCATGATGCTGAATAGAGGAAGATAATGTAACTTCAGATGTCTATGAGGAAACAGGCCTGACTTTTTTGTTTTCTGTTCATGCATCTATCCTTGTGAGCTTACAATCAGGCAGATAAACTACTTTGGAAATGTAATGTACTCATCACAATTTATTTGACTTAAATGTGAAATAATCATTTAGATTATATGGAAAGTACAATCTAATCTGATTACTTTTGGATTTTGTCTGATATTTTTTTCCCTGTACCTTCTGAGAAGTAAGGTTGTTTTTTACACCCAGTGGTCAGATACTGATTGCTCCACTGTTGGTCTGTTGTTGCAGTGGCCCTATTATCTACACATCCTTCCTTTTTTCTCCCAAAACCACATTATTACTGTTATCTGTGATAGTGAAACGACTGTAACGCAGCTTATGGGCATGAACAGTAAATAATAAATGAATAGACTAATTTATTAATGCTGCCTAATTAAAAATGTAATTTAGAAAAATTAGTAATCCTTTAAAAAGTAACTGCAATCTGATTACATATATCTCATGAATAGCACTTGATTTTTTTTTTGATTCAATCGAGTAAGCCAAGTAAGTCCTTCACCATCCAAAACTGTCAGTCACAGCCGAAATTTGTTATACATTTGATTACTGCTTGTTTTGCAATCTTAATCCAATGTACTGCTTTGTAATGTAAAGTGCACATATAATCTATTACAGCTATTTATATGTGTCTGCATATGCTTTTTTGTTCTTTTGAAGTGTGTTTTTTGCTTAGATTCTGTGAAATCACCTGGGAGAAGGCTGTTTAACTCTCTACTGTTACCACTTCATTTGTCAACCATGCTTTTTTTTACTCATACTGAGGAACTTCTCCCAGGATAAAATCTTTAAGCTGCTGTTAAAACAACTGTAAACTATTATTTAACTTTATCATTGTGTGAGTGCAATAAAGCATTCCAAAAATGCTTTCATTTGTCACATGGATTTGTATGAAACGTATGTACAGAGTGTACTTTATAGAGTTTGCTCTGAATGAAAATGCTTAGAATCATGTACACCCAAAGAATTTTTCTTATACTACTCACATATCGTTCATGTATATCCCACTTACAGATTTCATTGTGTCTTGTGTCTCATTTGCTGGAGAGGGTTACCTCCCATGACTATAAACAAGATAGCACTATAAACAAGAGAGCACTTCAAACTTGTGGGAGTGAAGGAATCCAGCTCTGTACACATAGCTGCTCACTCTGTTCCTCTACTCTGCTCGCTCACTCAGAAGGAGTTTTACAACGGGTGGAATCTGTTAAACACGGCATGATACACTTCAGCAATTTGAATTTCATATTATTATAAGCAGTTAGGGCTCTCCAGTGGTCAAAAGTACAACAAACTTACAAGGTGAGTCAGTTTCATGGATTTTCTTTTCATATTTTGTAAGGAAAAATAGCTTAGCATAAAACTGCTCATGAATTTGAATCCGTTGAGCGTGGCTGATACAGAAAAGTGTTAGTGAATGCTGTATAGACTTTCACATAGGAACAGCTCTGGAATGTACTAGATCTTAATAACATGTTATGCAACTGTTTAATGATGTCCTCCTTGTATCTCCAAAAGATGGATGAAGTGAAGCCTGTATCTGTGGCAACATTCCAACTTCAAAATACCACAGATGCTCCTTCACTTCCTATGATGTTCAACTCATCAGACTGGCATCTTGTTTATGCCATCGTACCACCATACATCTTTATCCTGTGCTTAACTGGGATTCTGGGAAATGCTTTTGTTTTACTAGTGTTCTTCCTACAGAGGAGCCACTGGACTATACCTGAGATCTACCTGGGCAACCTGGCTCTTGCTGACCTTATCCTGCTGGCTGGTTTGCCATTCTGGGCTATGAACATCCTCAATTACTTCTACTGGCCTTATGGAGAGTTTCTATGTAAGGTGGTCAACCTCTCCATTATTGTCAACATGTACACTAGCATTTACATGCTGGTGATGGTGAACGTGGACCGCTATCTTGCACTGGTGCTGACAATGAAAGCCAGATGGTTGAGAAGGAGGCGCAATGCCAAAGCTGTTTGTTTTTGTCTCTGGGTCTTTGGACTGGCCATGGGCATACCCACTGCGTCTTACCGGACAGTGCAGTATTTCCCAGCCTTTGAGCATGCAGCCTGCATTATCATCTATCCTTTAGACTCCTTGAAGGTGGCCCACAGCCTCCAGTTGAACCTGCTGGGCTTTGCCCTGCCTCTTCTGGCTATTGTCTTCTGTAGTTGTAATATCGTGCGAGCCTTGCACAAAAGAAGGGAAAATGTGCACATACAGGATGGAAATGACCGGAAGGCCACGGTGCTGGTGTGTGCCGTGACCCTGCTGTTCCTGCTTTGTTGGGGTCCGTTCCACATTATAACCTTCCTGGATACGCTTTGTGATCTCCACGTCTTGGACATGATGAGGTGGTATCACGCCTTAGACATCGGATCCCAGTTTTCCACCTACTTAGCGTTCCTTAACAGCTGCCTTAACCCATTGCTGTACATATGCACAGGCCGCTACTTCAGGAGGAAAGTCAGCGAAATCTATAAGCGGAGAAGAAGCTCAGTTGGATCTGTGGTCACCGCCCTGCAGCGCTCAGTTGTGTCAACCTACATCCAAAGGACTGATCAAATCACACCAGTCGTACTGTAGGACCAGAGCTACAGTATATGTACGTTACCATATATGGATATAAAATGGATCCAAAAAGAAATTGTCCTGGTAGATATAATACAGCACTAGAAATGTACACACCAGAGCTCTGTGACACAAAAATGTTTGTCAGAATGACTTGTGCGGGTTGGACATGCATGTGGAGGGATATTTGTGAGCTATATAAACATCTACCTTACTCTGCAGTTTAGACAGTCCCTGCAGCTTCTAACAGTCTTGCTGTTTAGCATCAAGCCTTGAACGTGCTGTTCATTACTGTCAGAGGTACTGTCATTATGTATCAAAACATCAGCGTTCTAGAAGTCCATTTAGGAAAGTTCGTGAACTCAGCTTTTCACTTTTCATGATAGTGGCTGGCTTTTTTTTACTGAAGGGTGGGTCTTTCCCTGTAAATGGACTTGATGAGTGTTACAACTTTTCCCATTTATTGTTTAAACAGTGAAATGTCTTCCCCTCCTTTATAATGTCTCTGATGAGATAACAACCTGAGTAAAATTAGCTACCAAAAAAAGTATTTTCTTACTTACTTACTAGTACCTACTGCACTGCACTTATCAGAAATAAAGGTAGTAAACTGTCACTGGGGCAGTACCCCTCTCATCACTGGGGTGGTACCCTCAAGGGTACATCTCAGTACCTTTAGTCAGGGAACATAACCGTACCATAATCCATTGTAATAATATTTTCTTTTTTCCACACGCTCTGTCTCGTCTCCAGGCTTTTTGTTTTATTGTTCTGTTTTAAATATGAGGTTATGAAAAGGTACAAATATTTACTTTTCACCTGGAAAAACTACACAATTAGACCTCAAAGCCACTGTTGTACCTTTGAGGGAACATTTACATTGTTTGTACCTTGATGAACGAAAAATGTACCTGCACAGTACTTTTATTTCCAACAGCGTGCAGTGAACTTTTTTAGTACACCCAGCATCTATCAGCATAGGAACTGAAGCTGCTTATTCTTCTCTTCTTGGGTTCTTTTGGTCTAAAATAGTATGCGAAAGCCCCCAAAATCGGTGTGAACAACAACAACAAAGCCGTCCAGCTGCTGTTGCCAAAAGAAAAATTTGAATTGAACCCAAAACCATTAACTAAATCTGAAAGACTAACATGGAAGTGGGTAAAAAGATTCATTTCTCATAAATACACATGAGTAGAAGTGAAAGTGCTGTCAGAAAAGTACAGATCCATCAAAAGCTTCACTGAAGTTGACTATAGGAAACTGAGAAATGTGGTGAGTTACTACCCAATTTTCACTCTCGTTTAAGGAAGGGTAAAGCTATGTTCACTCAGTTTTCAATAAAAGTGTTTTCCAATATATTAAGAAGGATACATTTTATCTGTAAATGTTAAAGAGAATATGTTTATTAATAAAAACTGAATTTACATCTGGCAGAAGAGTTGAAAAAGTTACATTGTTAAAAGTCTCAGCTTGTTTTTGATGAATAATGAAGGTCAGTTTGCTGTTATTTTTACTACCCAGAACTCACAACTGCTAACACTTTAGCTAACACTTTATTAGTCCCTAAAGGGAAATCAAAGTGTTCAGATAAACATAGAGTACACATAAGTAAGGAAAAAACAATAACCTAGAATAGGAAAATGTATAGCATGAAATACTAAATATATATATATATATATATATATATATATATATATATATAGAGAGAGAGAGAGAGAGAGAGAGAGAGAGAGAGAGAGAGATAGATAGATAGATAGATAGAGAAATAGATATGTGTGTGTGTGTGTGTATGTGTGTGTGTATTTACATACAATTATAGCTCTGCTAAGGTGCAAAAAGGTGTCACACTCCTATATACATAGAGTATTAAAGTTATAGTTATATTTATAGAGACATTGTTGTATACAATTGTATACAAGTTATTGTTTACAGCTATTGTTAAAGTTAGGGCCAAAGTTACACTGTTAGTGTTACAGTGTTACAGTAGCAGTAATCCATGGATGAGGTACAGTTTCAGTACTGTTTCAGTAAATAAAGCACCCAATGCAGTACTGCTGTAACTTACAGTATTGTGAAAAAGAGCATGACCAGTGCAGAATAAGCAGTAATAAAGTGCAGTGCAGATGATACGTAGATGTACAATGATGCGTGAGGTATAGCTGAGTTTGGTTTTAAGGGCCTCATACCTAAAAACCACAAAGAAAATGTTAGTCTCTGCATTGTCTGTAACAAACGATCTAATGCTCCCTCTGCTGGAGTAGCATGTCCTTGTACCCCTCAAGCTTCGTAAAGGGGAGGCCATGTCAGTGTGACAAAGAACAGCCCATGCTGATGGATGCTTTTTTTAGCTGAGCTGAGAGGAAGCTACGAATAGAGGAACTCACAAGAGCTACAGGGCTGAGGCTAAGCAGGCCTCGAATACAGACTGTTACCACTGGCATGGGCACCTGATTTTGTGTGGAAGAGGTGGAGGAGAGTTCTAACTCTGTGCATTAACCGACCAATGCTGTGGATCTCAACCAAGCATCAGTGAAGTTTAGGAAACAAAACATTGTTTATTCTACCTAGTAATGGACTTCTTTGCTACAGACAGGAGCAATGAAAAATGCAGTGTACTGCTGCTTGAGGTACTGATTACTGACAGTTTTCACATTTATGATATTTTAAATTCCACAAATAAAAATCACACTAAAAACTTAACGTTGGCTAGTCAACTAACTTTTACAAAATTACGTTTTGTTGATTTGTTTGATTTTTAAAGTGAAAATTAGAGGAAGTACACATACTCTGTAAAGAATAAACTAAAATGTGGCACTTTCTGTGAATTTTAGTGCACAATTTCTATTCTTTTATTTTATTACAACATGAAATGCAACTTTTAAAATGTGCCATAACTTTTGCAGAGGCAATTTCATGTTTTTCCTTTTCCTCAGTATGTTAAATTCAGCAAATAAACAGTAAATGAGCATCAATATGTACAAAAGTGTGTTCTCTGTAGAGGATGTTTTAACTTATTTTCATTTACAAATTCAACAAAACATGTAGTTTGACAAGGAGTGTTCAAAAACATTCAACAGCTTGTCAGTATGTTTACTATGCTGTTGAGTGCAAGATATTGAAACTGTTTATGCTGAAAACAATTCCAGCTGATTATAACTCTTGTACGAGATCAAAAATATACACTATTTTTAATCCACCATTATAATTTTCTCAGTTTCTGCAGTTTGTCTCACCAAACACGCATCTCCTCACTTCATTGTGCTGTAGACACTCAGGCTGTTCAAATGCTCACAGCATATAGTTCAGCATCTTGTCTGTGTCAGTTTTTAGGGTTTATCAAATTAGTTAAATCAGTTTTTCATTCAGATAAAGTGGGGAAGAAAAGCATACGCTCTCCCTAATAAAAGTGGGGTGCTCCATTTACTTCATTGAACAAGGGCCTCATGTACAGACAGCATGATGCTCTCCATTGTGAGCAAGTAGAACTATAGAGAAATACACACAAAGTACACACATGTTTTGGTGCTCCTAGAGTAATTTCATCCAAAGTCGCAAAGTAGATTGACCCCAAAAGAACGTTTCGATAACAGTTCCGCTACAGAGATAAGCTGAAGAGCCACATATGCGCAACAGCTTAAAAGAATCAAGTTACAGTATTATTCCTAAGAACATACAGGGAAAAAGGCTTTCCTAGAAAGTGAACTGTGCTCACTGTAACTCATCATTTATTTATTTGCATTTATTTGCAAAAATGATTTATTTGCATTAGCTGCATTTGCATAGCAGCAACACCTACTCATGGGACAATATCCCACGAGCGACAGTAGGTAAAAAATTTCTTTAGATAAAAGACTCCTTTACAGCCAACATGGTCTTAAATGAATCCTTCAACGAGACTAAATCTCAATGTACATTTAATGACACAGTGGATGCCTACATGTATCCTACTGCCTACTCTTTGTTTTTTATCCTTGGACTTCCTGGTAACTGTTTGTCCCTGTACGTAGCCTGGGTGCTAATGCGGCGCGGGAATAGTCTGGCAGTGTATTTGGTCAACCTGTCCATATCTGATCTGCTCTACACCATCAGCCTGCCTGTATGGATCATGCTAGCTATGAAGCAGCCAGTGGATGACACCCTCTGCAGCCTCATCAACGTGATCATGTACAACAGCTTCTATGTGGGTTCGGGCCTGCTGTGCTGTATCTCTATGGACCGATACCTTGCTGTGGTCTTTCCTCTGCACTTCGACACAGCGCACAAGGTGCGGACAGCAGTTTTGGTGAGCATCTTAGTATGGCTGGTTGAGATCTCTTTGCACGCTGGCCTTCTGGGGTACACGGGGGACCTGCAGCATTTCTCACCCGCTCGTCTGTGTGATGTAAAGCAATCCATGACCATAAAACATGCCCACATGGCTATAATTCGAGTGGTGCTGGGATTTCTCATCCCTCTGCTCCTCATGGCCTTCTGTTTCCAGCAGATAATTATGTCTCTCCAGGCAAGCGTTTCCACGGTGGCCAGCGAGCGCAGAAAGATTCGCAACCTGCTCCTGCTTCTCTTCCTCGTCTACATGGTGGCTTTTGCCCCTTTCCAGGTCGTCATGTTCCTCAGGGGCCTGTTGGAGCCTGAGAACTGTAGCACTGCCAGACAACTCAGAGACTACTACATGGTGTTTGTTGCAACCACAACAATTAACAGTGTGGCAGACCCAGTTGTTTACTGCTTGATGAGTGAGAGTGCCAAGACGGAGATAAAAAGGATTTATACGAACTGTGAGAATCAATTCAGCAAAGTCGTTTCCATGATGAAATCCTCCTCCTCCTCCTCCTCCTCCTCCTTCTCCTCTACTGCCTAACAGCAAGTCCAATTACTTATGTGATTTTCTAAAGCGCACATTCTAAAAAACAGAAACCTTTTAAAAATTACAGTATATATTCTGTCACGCACATAATATCATTTACTGCAACATAATTTTTTAAGTAGTGTAATGTTTTGCTTTTTTGAAATCTCCTCTTAAAGAAAATGTCTTATTTTTTGACTGAAGGAATGAAAATCTCATTCCTATGATGCCATTGTCAACATTTCTAAGACTTAAACCTCACAGCAGTAAGACTTGATTTTCTTCAATGTGCTTTTTTGCTTTTTTCAAGCTTTTTTTTCAGAAGCTTTTTGTTTCTGCATATCTCTAGATGTACTTGTTCTGTTTATAACATTTTCTATCTATCTATTTGACTCGTTAAGTACATCAACATGAATTATCTGTCGGGAACTGAAAAGTCCGTCAATGGTAAAAGTAATCAAACCACACATTACACATGTTAAATCAATGATAATAGTAAAGTCATTTTTAAACATGCACAGTTAACCCCTTAAAATCCCAGTCTTATTACACACTAAGACTTATTATTCAGTACAGGAACTTCAATGCAAACTCGTTGAGCTATTCTTAGCTTATTGAAGTGTATAATGAAATTCTGGGCCTGCTGGCAGACCCTGGCCATGTAAGGGGTTAATCTACATTTTTCTGCTACATTTGCACAGACTATAGTCAGCAGATGTTAGCAGGCTAGCTAAAAAACTACAACAACCTTGTCACAACCTCCAGTTTTGTTGTTTACTTTTGATATGAACCACATAAACATGACTACGTTGGGTAAACAACGTAGATTTGCATATGAAAACAGCTCAGGTTGGTCATCTTTCTGCTGAAATACAGCTGGTAGTTATCAGGTTTAGTGAGCGTGTTTGAGCAGGAAATCTTCAAAGTGAGCTGGACTAAAGTCCTCCAGAGCTGCTGACCCCTGGCTTAGAGCACAGCAGACAACTCAGGAAAGTGCTGATGTGGCTGTGTGCTCCTATTGCGCAGAAGAAATTTTAGCTTCTTCTTAGTGTTGTTGTCTAGAAGGATCAGCATCCACATTATTCTCACTAATCATAGAACAAGGAAACATTTAAATAAAAAGGCACAACTTTTTTCTTGTTTTTCTTTCTTTTTGTAATAAAAAAAAAGCCAAGAGTAAAAAAATGCTAAACAACTTTAAAATAGGAAAAAAAACATGATTTCACTTTTTGCTGTACCATTTAAAGTTCTAGTTGATCTACTAAATGATATGAATATTATCTATCTGCGTGATGACTGGCACTCATATATTAATAAATGTGATTTGAGGATGTTTTATGGGAAACATCTATGATCATTATTTGTTTTGTTTTGTTTTGTTTTTACTTTTGTACTATTTACTACTTACTACTTTACTACTGGTAAACGCTTTGAGCTGCTACTTGTATGACGGGTACTCTATAAATTAAGTATATTATTGTTATTAGCCTAACTCACTGAAAATGTCTGCAGTGACTGGCTCCACCCCTTCTATTATATATATTATATATGCTCCACATAATGTAAATGTTCTCAGAAGAACCCTATAACTGTTACAGAAACTTTACACTATGTGAAGATTCCTAAAATCTTTAAAAGATTCTTCACACTCACAAATACTTCTTACAAAAGTGAGCTGAGCACAAGCAATATGCAGCACTTCACACTCCATAATCCTTTCTAAACATACAATTGTGGAAGGCTTGCTCTACCTGTACTTTTATTTATATTACATTTCTATATTGACAGTCATAGCGCCTCACTGACAGAATTCTAGTGTCTATTTTTTTTTTTTGTCTATTTTTGTAAGAAACATATGTAACTGGTTCATAAAGGCAAATAAAATACTTAACCACACCATGCCACCCTTTGTTTTTTGCATCCACAGCAACAAGTTCCAAAATGTCCTAAAACACCCAATAAAAAAGCAAACACTAAGCTCTGTTTGTGGTCCTGACTGACCTGGTCATTGTTTGTCTTGGAATGTCTTCCAAACCTCTAAATATAATTATGAACACATAACAGTTTACAACGTGTTAAATGTATTGCAGTGGATGAATAGTATGAGAAACATGATGTTTCATAATAGATTCATTTCAAACTATCTTTGTCTGTGTGTGTGCAAAGATAAACATTGCATTATTCAGACAAGTGACTGCATGCAGTGCTTTGCAAACTGCACTTGCAAGAGTCTGGCGCCTATTTCTCACGCTCATGTTCTGTGATGCTTTTTTGAGAAGTTTTCGTGAGTACCAGTCTGGTTCATCTATCTGTATGTTGTTCCACGAAGACTTAGTGAAAATGTGTTTTTGTTACTATCTCAGTTGAGCAGTGTGCTTTTTATGCCATTGGCAGGAAGCCACTGCAATGTGAATACTTTTGTAGGACCTAATTACATTTAATTTTTGTGCAACTTGATATACAGGTATTGTTGGTTCTATAAATATTTGCTGAAATACCTGCGCTTAAAAGTACATTGTTGAAGACTTGGCAGATATTTAATAGCTACTGATGAATTAGATGAAATAACAAATGACTTCATCTTGTCTACCTTGTCTATCGCAGTGTCCTATTTACTTTCACGTCATTAAGTGATCTGAACACAGCCACACTCTCCACAATGATTTTGCAAATCCCCCCTTTACTCTTAAAGACTGAAGCAAGATAAGTTATTGAAAGATATTAAAATGGCAAACAACATTTAAACATTAATTTTTTGGCTATAGTTTTGACTATTAAACGGCATTCCCTCAGTCACTTACCTGACCTGGAGCTGAGAGACGGATACAGAGTTAGTAGGCTAGCTAATCGGGTTTGCTGACTGCTATAAGACGTTAACTGTCTCAGTTTTTAGAAAGGCACCACATGAATGTCTTTTGAATTTGAATGATGAATTTTCATACTGCACAAATATAGTAAATCGTAATGGTACAGCACTGTAGCGACTTACTACTGGCTGGCACTGGCTCTGAGAGTCTCTGGAAGCGTGGCTACTGTATGCTAAGGCTAAGGCTCATGATATGCACGCACCCCCCCTGACTAAGGGACTTGTTGTTAATGTTGTTGTTTGTTAGTTTAAGTGATGTGTAAGTGTTATTCCTTGAGGAGTGGGTTAATGTGTGATTTTTGTGTGTGAGGGTTGGTCACCATCAGGGTGGAGTGTGTGCTTAGTGGTGACCTCCCCTGCAGTTTCAGTGTCCTGGATGTGCCATTCTTCTGTTGTGTTGAATGAAGAGCACTTAATCACAGCAGATCATGGTCACTGTGTTTGTTTCTTTGCTGATATCACAGTACATTTTAAGCATGAATAGTTAGGCCAGATTTAATTATTGCTTTGGATGAGTACAAAACAGCAGTAAATAGGCCACAACCCATAACTCACAAGAGGTGAAAGGTCATGTTATATCATCTAGAATCCCATGTGTATCATCTAGAATCCCGGTTTCTCACTAGTAAATATGACTTTATTGAGTGTTCAAGTGCAATTTACAAGCAGGAAAATTGACATTTCCCAGTTCTGACACCACTGGAATGCAGCGTCAAACGCTGAAATAACTTGCTGAGTCATCGATCCTGAATGAGATTTATGTTCCCCTACAAACGTTATTTCACTCAATGTGGAACTTGAGCTTGGACCACTAAGTTAGCACTGGAATATCAACTTCACTATCCATTCAGCAAACCAGCTAAATTGTTGAAAAACAACAGCAGCATGAATTCCATGCTGGCCTGAACTGGTTTATTCTGGCCTGGTGCTGGTTTAGCTGGTCACACAGCACAGTCAGTGTCCAAAACACAGCATGTGTTGGTTTTGGCGGTGATCAACTGTGCTAGTTTGTGCGTTTTTTTGAGCAGGGTACTTCTGTATAATGTTAAAACATGTAGTTTTTGCTTTTTTACACTTGAGTATATTTAAATGTTTATACTTTTTTATTTTTTACTTTCACACAGATGAATGTTTGGCTTGATACTTATACTTTGGTAAGGTTTTGACACAGTACTCTCACTTTCACTTGTGTAGAGTTTCTCTGTACTTTATACACCCCTGAAAATCACTACGTTTACTCATTCAGTGCTGAACAGCAGCCAGCAGAGTGTTGAAAGAGGGGAGTCATTACCAGTGGAAATAAACACCAAGGTTCGTCCACTGACGTGTTACACTTGCAAGTCTTCTTTCCCCACCCTCGCTGGTTTGAGGTAGTGCTAAAAACAGAAGAACACAGGAAGTAAAACTCCTCATTTCTTGTTCAAAGAAGACAAGCCACAAGCTGAGAAAACCATGCTGAGACGCTTTAATATATCATTTAACTCCTTTTCCACTTTTGTTGTTTTTTTCTGATTGATAATACAGAGTCTGTGCAAGGCCTTCCTGTGTGAATGGTAAGTTGACTGTAAATTTATGCTTTGTCATTATTGAGTCTTTAAGATCTATAAACAGCATGAACTCTCCATGTTCTTAATTGGTCAGTCTAGTTGAGCCTTCAAACTGACTGCAGCTTGGTTCCAATGAACTGTTCTCAAAATCTTATGTCCATGTTATTGTCCATATTAGGACATCGGCATCTGTACACACACTAGTAAAAGTCAGTGTGCACGCTTTGAAAAAGGTCCAGAGATGGTTGTGATGCCATAGAAGAACCACTTTTGGTTTACCAAAAACAAAAAAAAACACTTTTGGAAAAAAGTATTTGTGAGTGTGAAGAATGTTTTAAAGATTTTAGGAATCTTGACATAATGTAAAGTTTCTGTAAATATTTTAGGGTTCTACTGAGAACCTTTACATTATGTGGAGATTCTATAACTTTAAAGAGGTTCTTTACACACAAACACACACACACACACACACACACACACACACACACACACACACACCATTTACAGAAATGGTTATCAGAAGAAACATCCATTCAAAGGTACATTAGGGCACCAAAGGTGGTTCTTCTATGGCAAAGAACCCCTGATGGCACCTTTACTGTTAGTGTTTGGTTGCATATGTGCCTACATTTTCAGAAATAATCATTTATTTGTCTTTATAGAATTTAGACAAGATATCTACCAAGAGGCAGTTTGATGAAGGCTGGGATTTTTTCAGGGCTGTTAATATTACTTAATTAAGCATAAGTACATGATTTAAAAAACCATTGATTAAAATTTACCTCACATCCATAATGACTAGTTGGCAATTTGGTGCACATTTTAAATTAAGACATATATCAATTTTTATTGTTTGGCCTTTATCAAAAAACTGTGATTACTAGATTACTTGATTTCTAACACAATATGCCCTATTATTATAAGTTACAAATGACATGAATGCTGTCTGCCTTCGTTTTGCACCTGTTCAGCTGGAGGACGATGAATTCTACATCTGCTGCTTTTAACTCCACCACAGTTGAGCCAAATGACTGCTATCCTGAGTTTAATCTGAACAGCTACTTCTTCGTTATCCATTTGATCATCATCCTGATAGGAATTCCTTGCAATGCGTTCTCTCTGTTCGTGTCCTATCAGCGTATCAAACAGAAAAACGAGCTGGGGGTCTACCTGTTTAACCTGGCTCTCTCAGACTTTTGCTTCATTGCTGGTTTGCCTGTATGGATGGACTTTGAACTCAAAGATTCCTGGCACCATGGCAAAACATTATGTACTGTGTGCATCTTCTTCATCTTCACTAATTTCTATAGTAGTGCTCTGCTGCTGAGCTGCATTTCTCTTGACCGCTACTTTGCAGTGGTTCATCCACTCAGCTTCACCTTCCTTCGCAAACCCAGCACTGCAGCTACAGTCAGTGTTGCAGTATGGACCTTTACTCTCATGTTCAATGCCATCACCATTGACCCAGATAAGATTTATGATGACACCTACAGGGTCTGCTTGGATGTTTTCCCACTTTCCTCAACACAAAAGAAGGTATACGTAGTCCGTTTCTTTGCGGGCTTCCTTCTGCCTGCTGTGGTGGTGGTGTTTTGTTACTGGAGGATCTGCAGGGAGGTTTGTACAAACCAGGCCACAGGACTTTCTGAGCGCAGACGGGTCTTTAGGCTGCTGGGCAGTGTGCTGCTGAGCCTCTGCCTCTGCTTCGGCCCCGTCCACATCGCCATGGTGCTAAGGGCAGGACTGGAGAACCTGCAGACCTGTGCGCCACCTGCTTGGCTCTACTTCCTTTATAAAGCCGGAGTGGCTCTTGCCATGTTTAACTGCCTGGCTGATCCACTCCTGTACTGCTTCATCACCAGGAGAGGACGCACAAGCGTCACCCAGGCCATTCTGTTCTGTAAGAGTAAAGAACATTTTAAACAAAGATCCACTGATATTTAGGTTTTAGCAATGGTTTGGCTAAAAATCTAATTTTGTTGATCAGCCAAGATTTGTTTAAGTTTGCTTCTTTGGTTTTGCACTGTATTTACTAGAAGAAATGGTAGCTTAACATTGATATCATTGTGCAAACTGCATGTCTACATCATCACTCAGTCAAAATGTTAAGGAATCTCAAGTAGACCAAGTTACATGATTTCCAACACTGTATGGCATGGTCTTCTGAATAAAGATCTACAGTTGTGCAGTCAAACTTCAAGCTTAAAGATGGTTGGTACTGTTCTTAGCTATGTAAGGGACCCACATGCAGTTTACACATGCAGTTTGCACAATGCTAACAGGAAGCTATAAGCTTCCCCAAGCATTGAGCCTTGTAGGCCCTGTAGGGGTCTACTCATGACTAGACAAAGGGCTCATGTGCAGGGCCCATGACAATTTGTTCATTGGCAAATGGTTGATCTCCAAGTGTTGGCTCTGTGAACGGCACATACTCAGCCCTAACCAAGCCTAAGCTGGCCCAAGTTCACATGCCCACCCTCAGTCCACAGCAGGCCAGTGAGGCAGCATATGTGGACTATTACATTAGCCTTGAAAAAATGAAGAAGCAAACTTCAGACAGCATGTCTTGGCTGATGTACTGCATTTGAGGTAGAGGTTATACTTTTGTTTATGTATGTACAGTGAATTGCTATTTTGCAGAAAGTACTTTTTATGTTTTGAAGAACAGAAATGCTATAAATATATTTCTTGGTGAGAAACAAGAATTAGAGTATCCTATCTGATGGAGTATCCAATTCTATTTTGTTAATAAAGAACATTTCAGGAGTTCTACAAAAAACATTTGGTTGTCCAGACTAATTGTGTTGTTTCACAGACTGGACCACTAGATGGAGGCAAACAGAGTGGTCTTTCCTCTTTTGTACAAAACTGAATGAGGAAAAATGATTCCTCCTCACTTTTGGAGCCTAATAATGCTCTTATTAATCAAGCTTTTCTATTAGAAGATACTTGTTGTAAGTAAATAATCTAAGTAAATTGTGTTGTAAATTCCAGAGGTAAACAAAGTTTCAACACAAAACAAATTTGTAGCCTCTTACTTGTCTCAGTCTGGTGGTGAGAGTGGGAGGAAGGAAATGACTCACCATTCTTGTAAACCAGTCAGATTACCATCACCAAAGAGTAAGCAATCTTATTTTAAATTCTGATACTAAAGATAATGGAATAGTTTGCTGTTATTATTTGAAAACCCCTTCGTTCTATAGGTCGCAGCACATGTATCTCTTTTGATAAAGTTACAATCAGGTTCATTTATGTACTGATTATTTTTTAGACTTTTTAAGTTCTAGTTCTCATAAAGTGTGCAAGAGCAATGATGTTTTATATTTTTTTTCACTATAAACATCACATTAATTATCAAAAAATATTTTTTTAATGATCTCTTTTATTCATGTACATTCATTTATATTTGTATGCATTTTTGTGCCTCAAAGAACTATTGCTAGAGGCTTTAAAGGGCCCATACCCTAAATTTTTCTTGCATTTTATATACTTCCCTCAGGTCCACTTATTATTGTTATATACACCAATCAGGCATAACATTATGACCACCTCCTTGTTTCTAAGCTCATTGTCCATTTTATCAGCTCCACTTACTATATAGGTGCACTTTGTAGTTCTACAATTACAGACTGTAGTCCATCTGTTTCTCTGCATACTTTGTTAGCCCCCTTTTACCCTGTTCTTCAGTGGTCAGGACCCCCATGGACCCTCACAGAGCAGGTACTATGTGGGTGGTGGATCATTCTCAGCACTGCAGTGACACTATGCTGGTGGTGTGTAAGTGTGTGTTGTGCTGGTATGAGTGAATCAGACACAGCAGTGCTGCTGGAGTTTTTAAACACTGTGTTCACTCACTGTCCACTCTATTAGACACTCCTACCTTGTCAGTCCACCTTGTAGATGTAAAGTCAGAGACGATAGCTCATCTGCTGCTGCACAGTTTGTGTTGGTCATCCTCTAGTCCTTCATCAGTGGTCACAGGACGCGCCCACAGGACATTGTTGGCTGGATATTTTTAGTTGGTGGACTATTCTCAGTCCAGCAGTGACACTGAGGTGTTTAAAAACACACACTAACACACCACCACCACATCAGTGTTACTGCAGTGCTGAGATTATCCACCACCCAAATAATACCTGCTCTGTGAGGGTCCATGGGGGTCCTGACCACTGAAGAACAAGGTAAAAGGGGGCTAACAAAGTATGCAGAGAAACAGATGGAATACGGTCTGTAATTGTAGAACTACAAAGTGCACCTATACAGTAAGTGGAGCTGATAAAATGGACAATGAGCGTAGAAACAAGGAGGTGGTCATAATGTTATGCCTGATCAGTGTATGTCTACATATGTTTATGTACCAAAAACATGAGTTTGAAAAAAAATGACCATTTTCAAATTAGACAAGCTGTTTTTGGGTCTGTTATATGTAAATGAGCTCTGTTATGATTGGCTACCCTGTGTTGCACCTCATTCAGGAAACAGTCTAACCTGAAACACTCCTTATAACTTCAGTGTGAGTGGGCAGAGCTAAACTGCTATAGACTGAATAGGCAAATTTTTGAAAATGTGTTTTTTTTTCATGACACCACAAAACAATGAAGTTAAAATAAGCTGTTTTTGCAACTCAGAGAGTGTTTACACCTTGCATTAATGTATGTTTCACGTCTGGGTCATATCTGGACAAACTCTGGTCGAATTTTATTTACATTTTTTATTAAAATGCGTCCCTAGTTTGACCAGATGAGATCTGATTGTACTTTTCTCACATGAAAAACACTTTGTTATCATTTTACTTTTGTTTGCTCTTCTCACTGCAATAGGAGCTCAGCTTGGACACTTTCATCAGCCTGCCCATATGGAAAAAATGTATGGACATATATTTTTAGATATTTGAAATACATTTTTTAGTACATTGCAATCCATGCTGAAATGCATTCCAAACACTAAAACATATTTCAGAATATGTTGCCATATTAACCAAATATATTTTAAAATGCATTTATTTTGAAATGTATGGGCAAATATTACACCTAGAAATGCACCAGATAACAAATAAAGTGTCTGTAAATGTATTTTTGAAATACATTTGAAAATGTATGAAAATATCCAAACTACTTGTCTAATGCGTTTTACTGTTTGAAATACCTTTTGAAACAAATTTGTGTTCCAGTATTTTAATTTTAATTAGCATGTGAACCTTTAACATGGCAAAGGCAAGTGTTGTAGGTACTGATACTCTGTGAAAAAATATTTTTGTGACCATTTTCTTTCACTGCAAAAATATATTTGATAACTACATTTGGAAAATACATTTAAAATACATTTTAAAAATCTATGTAAATACATTTTTTGATCATATTGCAAAAACATACTTCATAAATAAATGTGGAATATTTTGGAATGTTTTTTTCCATATGGGTCGATTATATGAAGGCACTTGGTTTGGGGCTAACTTCAGCCTTGCGTATCTTCCATCTTTCATTTCATTATTTATCCCCTCTCCTGCAAGTCAGAGCTCAGCAGATGTGTTTCCGCTCATATGGTCAATGAAAATGCATGTGTTAAATGTGGTCAAGACCATCTCCAAACGTGGTTTGACTGATCCAATCATAATCTATTCAAAATGTGTCAAAACACATGTTAATGCCAAGTGCAAACAGGCTCTTAGTTCCCATATACGGACTGTATTTACTGGGGAGTGGACAGTATGTTTAGACATTTTAACTGTGTTTACATACTACAGTAAACTGTGAGGAAAGGTTTTCCATGATATGGAGAGACTTTTTAACAAGCTGAGTTTATAGGGAACTTTCAGCTCCTGTTCTCCAGCATCCCATGCTCTGCAGTTCTCTGTAATGCCTTCATGAGCTGAATTGTGTGTTAGAGCAAGTAAAGTACAAAAATGTGCAGCACCCTGTGATATACAGATGGTTTCTTTGCTAAACCAGGTTATTCATCATCACCGATGAGAAATAAAGTCAGCTATATCAGCCAGCCGCACCCTTGGAGGGGAGATGGATGCTCCTGTTGGCTCTTTGCCACCCACCTTCCCATCACCTTCATCAATCAAACATAGTCAGAGAGAAAATAGCAAGATGGCATCATAGCACGTGCCCACAGATGGAGTGCTGTAATGTGACTTAAAAATGCTACCAGTGCCTTTAATGCATGTTGGGAAATGATGAGCAGTCTCTTGTCCTGGCCAAATGCTCTACCCCATATTTCACCATTTACAATGTGCAGCATCAGCAGACTTCTAAGAACTGAGTGAACTCCAGGACCCTCAGTTGCCCTTGAAGATCCATGAACTAGTTTCCCCCAGAACGCAACTGATCTGCTGCAGCAGATAACACCTGCCAAAGAGGATCAATATCAGAATTCATTCATCATTCAACATGTACAGTTGTTTTCCCGTGTAGGATGCTGGACGACTTTCCTGCATGATGACCAAACTGTACTCTAGAAGTCTAGTAATCCCAGTTTTTTCACCCTCAGATTTCCTGGGGGTTTTTTTTGAGGACACTGGATGCTTTAATGGTAGCTCCTGCAGGAACTACGTTTTTCAGTGGAAGAATTTGCCATATTTAATTGCAATATTAAAAGATGTATTTGTAATAATGTTTAAGGCTTCTTTACTTTGAAACACTGTTGTATAAAACCAATAAAATATGTTGGTAATAAGTTGTGGGTTCTAACATAATAACACACACCCTCTTGAGCACTGTTAAAGAGGAATTCCAACAAAGTTTCAAATGTTTAGATTCAAACAAGTCATTCAGAGAGCTCCCATGTAAAGTGGTTCATTTTTGAGAAACTTAACTTTATAGTTAAGTTTCTATCACGACTACTACAACTTTTTAGTGGTGAGTCATAATGTCAACTCAAATATATGTTTCATTTACTATCCAAAACAACCAGTGAACTTACATGTGTCTGAGTTTTATATGTAATGTCGATGATGGTATAATAAGGGTAAATCTGAAAAAAGAGCTTTCCTTAGCATCTATTTTGCCTTACAATACCCTGCATTTATCTCTCCACCATGAATGCATTTTGAAAATACGTTTTAGGCCTAAAACTCTCAAATCTATCATAACAAATGTCTTAGATATCAGACAGCATATTTGTAACCATTTCATGCAATAACTTTCTGTGAGTAGCTTTTGGAGTCATTAATCATTTCAGACGTCTGGTTCCCACCATCACCACTCTGAGTAATTCTAACTCAATAAGATCCTGTTAATACTTGGTCTTTTCATGCGTGTTGAGTATCAGGATTACATCTACATAAGGCTAAGCCACATGAAAATGCAAGTGAAAACATATCCAAGACACATTTAACACAGATACAAATCTGACCAGTAAGACCACTTCAGGAAGTGATCTGAGACATATTTGAGCCACATTGTATCAGTGTAAACACATCTGTCTCTCTAAGACACATTCAACAACCAAGAGCCCTCCCAGTACGACTGAAACTCCTCCTCATACAGTACCTCACTGGGTATGTGATCTGTGTCTATGAGAAGATAATCATGGAGGATGAAACAAAATGCTTAACTGCAATATAAACAGACACTACTGTGCAACAAACGGCAGACAAAGAGGCTGAACAATTCATAATTGGTTGCCACGTAATGAGCAGATATGCATATTCCATCCCACACAGTATTTGACTATGAAGCGTAAATGCATATGGCTAAAATCTTACCAGGATAAAATCCAGATACTAATCACATGAAGTGACCAGGTGTTAATGGGATTCAAGTTTCTTTACAATGCACTATTTCACCTCAAACTACTCACAATTTTGTTTACAGATTGTTTAAAAATTGGTGAACTTCCCCTTTAAACAGTCACTGGATGCAATGTAACAGTGAAAGTGAAAGGGTTTCTTAGCTGTTTCTCTTCCAGAGAGAAGGTGTTACATTAAATCATGGTGATTCACGCGATCTGCACATTAGCAGCTGCAGCCCCGGCAGCTCTGGAATTAGGCCAGAACAGTCAGGCGACAAAACACAAACAGCAGCACGTGCCACTGGACTGACAACAGACTAAATAATCAACCATGTTAAATATGGAAACAAAGGCTGTGAAAATAGCTATCTGGGAAAAGCTATGCAGAATATAGGGTCAGGATGATGATGCAGAAAACTTCAGTAAAAGTGGGGAAAGACAGCAAAGAGTTTAACCCTTTAAATGGCCAGGGCCCAGTATTTTATTACACACTTCTATTCTGACCTAGGAATAGCTCATCCAGTTTGCATCAGAGTCCTTGTAGTTAGTGAATAATAAGCCTTGTAAAAGAAAATATGTAATAGGCCTGGTATTTTTAACGGGTTAAATGGAATTTTTTCCAATTTTCTTTTTTTTTCATTTTTAAAATTCTCAAAGTGCTTTACAGTGGTGGTGATGGGAACCAGGGGCAATGTGTACAATGGAAATGTATTTTATTTACTATGCAAAACAACCAGTGAACCCTCTGAGTGTACATATGTAATGTTGATGATGGTGTATTAGAAGCAAATCCCAAAAAATAAGCTTTCTTTAGTTTATCTTTATTGTGCATTACAATACCCAACATGCACATCTCCTCTATGAAAGGTTTGTTTTTATATTTTAGGTAAAAACCTCATTATAAAATTATCATAAAACAATGTCTCAGGCATCAGGCAGTATATTCATAACCACTTAGTGTAATAACCTTCTGTGATGTAGTATTTAGAGGCCTTAAACGCTTTGGACGTCTGGTTCCTATCGTCAGAGTCAATCTGACTGTGTTTCTCTAGAATGGGGCATTTTGCATCAAATTACTCTGACATTGTTTACATCTTAGCCATTGACTGAAGCAGACATTTTGAAAAAAAAAACAGATTTTTAAAGATAAGGATCTGGATACCGCATGAGGATTTTATGTATATTTTTTCTAAGAATTTCAAACCGGTGTCTTCTATCTGCAGCTTTTCTCTCTGTTATCTCAGTCTCCTTGACACAACACGCTTGAAGTTATCGTGCTCATCACAATTTGTGGCTTATTTCATATTCGTCCCTAATGCACAGAGACGCTGCAGGTCTGCTCCCTGCCAGAGATGCTTTTAGAAACAAGATGAGTCAGCATCCTTGACAGATTTCTCCATTAAGGCAGGAGCAAACATAAAATTTCATTCATGTCTGCTCTGCATTTTCTATGTGTCGATAAAGGTCTAAGCATGTTCCCTCAAAGAACTCTTTTCATTCTGGAACTCACCTTTAGATGATCTGCCTCAGTTTCTGAATAAATGTACTTCTATACTGGTCCTTTCTGCTTGAGTGGTTTGGCAAGTGTGCTTTGTGTGGCTATATTTGGCCTAGACTGGACTTTCATCAGCCACCACCTGCCTGTCCTCCTAAAGCCCCTCTAACCTTAACCTTCTTTTAGCACGTTGTGCTCTGCACCCTTTTCCTACTGTGTCTTTTTCCTTCCAGCTGGTGAAATTGTTCTGAAGTGTCAGCGATGTTTTCATTGCCGCTGCCAAGTGCCAACATCTGTCTCTAAAGCGCTTCCTCTTCTCTTTTCCATCCTACTGGACAGTCGAGTCAGTGCCTAGCGTGAAAGTCCAGCGCAGTGAGGCTCACAATATTGACAGTTTCTAAGGCAATTGCACTGTACAGAGTTGCATTGTTTTGCTCCTAGCATGTTGCAGGACATCCATGGGCTCTCTCGAGCACTCTCAGATCAAACCGTTGCTATAATTTACATTCTTTAATGGAGGAATCAAGCGCCAGTCTGTCTGCAGATAAAAGCAAATCATCTATTGAGCATGCATTCCTTATCAGGCTGCTCATGCTGTGATATGGCTGAGAGAGAATCCTCACCTGATTTGAACACAATTATCTTTCAGCCTTCTGCACTAAAGTAAAGAAAAACACTGTAGACTCGATCTTATCTCCACAACGGTAAGTTCAAGGAGGAGGAAAAAAACAGTTCTTAACCAAGCATCTGTTAACTGACCAAATTAGAGGTGAGTGGGGTTGGCTGGCTAGTTTTCACATAACATACATCAGGATAAACCATCTATCAGCAAACAAAAGCTGAAATGATATTAGTTAAAAAAGGGCATGTGGAATGTCAGGAAATATTTCCCAGAATTAGTGGGTTCATGACTTAATTCATGTTGTTCACTTGTGACAACCAGGCCCAACATGTGATTGTTTGCCACTTGCTATGGGGACAGCTGGCACAGTGTTAAAAGGCTATAATTTCAAATAATGAAGCAAAAAATAGAAATAAAAAAAAATGCAAACTTTAAGAATGTTTAATTTATTTTATCATTGGTTTGCATTGATCAACAGTGGACAAAGTATACACCTCCGGTACTTAAGTAAAAGTAGAAATAACTTTCATTAATTATTACTCAATTAAAAGTAGATGTCTGCTGTTCATACATCATATTCAAAAATTCATATTTAATATGCAAGAAGTTTGAATTCTGTAAAGCTGGAGGCGACGAGGCTGGATGCAAATTGAAAAATTTTATTGAAATCAGATTTAACAAAGTCCAGACACCGAGTAGCAGAAGTACATAGAGGAGACCCCGTGATGAAACGAAACAGAGAAAAAAAGAACTGAACTAGGAACAAAAAAAAAAGACGAGTGAAAACAAGCACCAGGGTCACGTAGGCAATACAAGACAAAGGGACTGAGCCAACACAGGGGTATAAATATAAATACACTAAGGGGAAATAAAAAACACATGGGACTAATGAGAGGGTGGGGCTACAGACTACAGACAGGTGGAACAGATGACAAGGGATAGGACTAGGGAGGAGACATAGACCAGATTAATGAGTTAAATAAAAGACAACTGGCACTGTACTGTGTTTATTGCTACACATACGATATACGAGGCCTTTTTCATTGAAGCACACACACACAAACATGCACATACACCATGTCAGGACATACTACCTCAGCTCTGTTTCCCTCAGTCAGTTTTAGCAGGTCTTTTGGGATAATTTATGAGAAGTAGTCAATGCTAAAGAGGAGAGAAACAGGAAATGTTTCTTCATGCACTTAAAATCTGAAGTGTTCACCACAAATCTTTCTTTCTAACGTGTTTATAATGAGTGTTGCATGATTCACCTCAATCTGCCTTCATTCTTTGCTGTAAAAGACTCTTTTGACAGTTTATATCCAGACTGCCAGGCAAGAAGTGACAAGGGCGTGCAGTGATTTAAGGTAAGACTGACCATGTAAAGCCCTGCAACCATCCATCTTCACCTCTTTCTTACAGCAGAAGCTGGTGAAGGTCCCCTGAACCTTGCAAACATCTTTCTTTCAGATTGCATAATAAAAGGAATGGCTCCACTGCGGCACTGTTTCAATGGTTGTGGCGACAGTTAGCTGAGTGGTACACGGGCAGAGGTACATTACCTGAGGTCTATGTGAGAGAACAAATGAGGATTATTGCCATTATTGTTGATTTGTATACACTTTGGGCCTTAAAAAGTACTTGAATTGTTTTTTGTTTTTTTTTAATTTTGTTAGTATTACTTTGAACGGCAGCATTTATAAGGATACACTGCACCTACATAAGCCTTTCATGTCAACTGACATAAACCTATATGGATATTAATAAAGGCTTATTCCAACAAGTGTTAATTGCTGAGGTGAAATTACATTCAAATTGACAAAAGCTGCCTTTATAACAACTGACGCTTGTTGGAATAAACCTTTATTGATGTTTATGTAGGTTTATGTCAATTGTCATTAAAGGCTTATGTAAGTGTGATATAGCGTTACAAACACTGCCCTACAGTAAAGTGCTACCAATTTGTTCAATTTGTTTCTTGGCATTTGTGTATGAATGATTTTTTAAAAATCATGAATTCAATTAATGAAAAATCAATTTAATTAATGAAGTGAGAACTCTAATGTCCTTACAACACTAGCACTGCCACTATAAAACGTTTGTACACAACATCAGACTCTTCCTTTACATACATTTTCATGTCAAATTCGCATTTCATAAACATTACTTAAACAGGAAATTTTATGTACAATCAAGATCAAATCTATGCATACAAATGTTTTATAAATGAGGCCCTGACTTTCTACTTTACTAGAAACATCTATCCTACATCTGTACCTCATACAGTCAGGTCTAAATATTTGGACATCGACAAAGTCTACTATAGCATATTCGAGTGAAATGAAATAATGAATATGAGCTTTTTTATAAGATGAATATGAGCTTTTTTATGAGATTTAATTTGATGGAATTTACATCCAAATCAGGTGAATGATGTAGGAATTACAAGCATTTTCATAGACAGACCCCCATTTTTAGGGGCTAGAAAGACAAACTACAATCACAAATTAAAAAAAAAAAGCCTTGGGTTGCTTTCACAGTAGGCTTCAGGTCATTGTCCATTTGTACTATGAACTGCCGTCCAATGAGTATTAAAGCATTTGGCCAAATCTGAGCAGATAAGCTATGATATGATACGAGCCCTATACACTTCATAATTCATCCTGCTCTTTGTGTTAGCAGTCATATCATTAATAAACACAATGTAACCAGTTTCACTGGCAATCATACATGCCCATGCCATAACACTATACCTCCACCATGCTTGATAGACAGATGCATCAACCCTCAGGCACAAGCCTAGGAAGTGTCTCTGACTCAGCAGTATTTCATGGAGAAGGGATGTGTGCCTAATGAAGCTGGTGTCACCAATCAAATCCTCAAAGGGCCAGTGTTCCAGCCAAGCAAGGGCATACTTAATATAAGCAATCAGTTGGATGAAGACCAAGATGAACTGATTAAACAAGTGGAATCGTGTGTACTTCTGCTTTATTGGAAGGAAAACCAGCAGCCACATCCGTCCTCTGTAGATATGATCAGTGACATCCTGTCATAGAGGGTCAAGCCCAGTTTATGCTTTAGCTAAAGGTTTTCTAAATGTGTACGTAGATAGTATGTACAAAAAGTTGTTGTGCACTTTACAATTTTTTTTACACTTATAGGATCTTTGGAACATCCATCATGTTAGTCAAAACTGATATCATTGTAAAGTGCATTTTTGAAAGTGTACATATCTCGACTAACCATAAATCATCACAAGTGCACTATTAGTCATAAGTAACAAGATACTGTCAGATACGAATGTTTGAACGCCTCAGCTTTACAAATCACATCTTTTATTGATTTTTTTAAAATAAGCTAACACATCCTCTACAGGGAACACATTTAAATATGCCATTTTTTTCTCTAAATATTAGGCAGTTTTTCTATTTACTTGCTGAGTTTACATATTGGAAAAAAATAGAAAACATAATAAAAAATGTGCCATAACTTTTTCACAGGCTACTTTTTATGTTTTTATTTTTTTTCCAATATGTTACATTCAACAAATGAACAGTGACTGTGCATTAAAATGTACACACGTGTGTTTTAACTTAGAAAATCATCAAAACATGTAATTTGACCAGGGGTGTCCAAACTTTTACATATGACTGTAAATAAATATGACCTAATCAAAATACTAATGATGCTCTGCAAGAAAAAAAGATCAAGTATCAAAACCTCAAGATGTGTGATGTCACCAGTCATTAAGCATTTATTTTCAAAAGGCACTCACTACGTTTTGTGTAGCGTTTGCCCAACAACTCTTGAAATCAACTGACAATTATTTGTAGTGATATTTGAATGTTCACAGAAGGCATTTAAACTAATTTGTGAGAAAAGGTTGCCACTACTGGCATAAGCCACTTCAGAACTGAAAGACAAAACCATTGTCTAACCCATTTCTCACTGCTTGGGAATGCATACATTTTATCCAACAGAATGCGCATTATCCATTTCAAGAGATTGACTGTAAATTTCTCTAAGGGAACGCTCAGTAATAGCTCTAACTAGCCCTGTTGTAGTGAATGCTAAAGCTATGGTTCCCAGGTGTTTGTCATTTTGGGGCATGGCCAAAGGTGCAGCTGTCTTCATGAGCAGGCCACTCAGGCATCAGTCTGGTCAGGTTTTCCAGTTGAGTACTAGGTTTTCTAGCACATTAGGACACTCAACAACACTGTCAGGGCAGTCGCTGGAAAAGCCACAGTTTTGGGCTTCATACACACAGAAAGATGTACATATTGGCTTTAATCCTCCAAGACCAACGTGCAATAGGTGAAAGACCAACACTACCCAGGAAAATGGTAGTAATTACACGGAAATTGGCAGCAACTTAACTGGGAAACATTTCAAAAATGACCAAAAACACTGTTACAAAACAATATCAGTTCTGATTCAGATATTGTGCATGATATGTGTTTTTCTAAGATGACAAATTTTATTTTATGATCAAAACAAAATGAGTGAGTGATGCATCAAATGGACAGATAACATAAGTTCTTGAGTGAGACAGGTTGGTGCAGACAGTTCCTGGTAATGATATATTTCTTGGACATTCTTTTCACAGTTATTCAGCCGGTTTTGGATAATGATTATTATCAGTAGTGCTTTAATCTTGTTTACTTTTAAAATCGTGATTAATAAACTAAATGAATGCAGCACATTTCATGCATATCACACTTCCATTTTTTTGAATTTTGAATAAACTCATTACATACAGTCAAGATGTTGTTGAACAAACATCTGTTCATTTGTTCTAATTCAGCTGAATTAGGTTTAAAACAGTGATTAAATTCAACATATACTGACATCTGTGATATGTACTATGTAAACCCACATCCCAGATTTGTCTGGACACAAAGTGACTGGGTGTCAGCAGCAGTTTCTTTCAAAGGAACCACAGGTTATTGGTTAGTTTCCCATCACAACTCCTTTTTGAAGCACGGATACATACAGTATGGCTGCATCAGTCTTCAGAGTCTGAACAGGAAATATTTCACACAACGTAAAAAACATAACATGCTTCATATTTGATAGGAATCCACTTCACATTTTTGGCAACCAAAACATAATTTGTTGTTTGGGAACAGTAAATGTTGACTAATATTCATCTGATGGAGTCAAGCCATAGCATATAAAACAGAAAGGCACATTCTGTGGCATTACTGAATCACTTGCCTCCCCTTTTCACATAACATGTTTGTCTATGGCTGATGTTCTCTCTCTGCCAGCATTTTGTCATTGTCTCTTTCTTTGGCCTGAGCTGGCACAAAACCGTTCTGCTGCTTGAGCTGCCTGGCATACGGAGGCAGATAAGTAAAGGCGGTGTTTTCTTCTTTCTCCATCAGCTCCTCCTCTTCACCCTCCTCTTCTCCAGCCTCGTGTCTCTCCTCTGCCAGCGTGGTGTTGCTGCTGTTGCTGCTGAGCGCCTCAAAGGCTCTGGGTCGGAGTGTGTCCTCTGAGATGTTCCTGTTTTGTTCCCTGGTCCTGTTACGCTTGGCCAGCTTAGTGAGGGAGCCGAAGCGGTTGAAGATGTTCTCCTCTGAGGAGGCCTGCTGGCTGTGCGGCTTATCGTACTGCTCTCCTTTCAGATGGAGGTTGTTGAGTTTCATATCGATGTTCTCCTGAGAGGATGTCTTGAAGCGTCCTCCATCGAAGCTTGCGAAGACAGCTCTCTTCTCAGGAGACAGCATGTCAAGAGAATGCGCTCGCTGTTCAAGGCCAAGCCGCCTACGCTCCATGCTGCGGATGGTGGCCGCCCTCTGGAGCTTGTCATGGATCTCCACACTGAGGCGCCGTCGCGTCTCTTTGAGCTCCGCCCGCACGTTGGCCTTCCATTCAGCAGCATGGGCTTTAAACTCCCCAACCTGAGTCGCACACAGACAATCAGCGTTACTCTTAAGTGTAATGATTACATGCCACTACAATGTCAATTTGATCGATGTAATCACTGCAACATTGCAACGTTAATAGCCTGTGTATGAACCCACAGATGAATCAGTTCATTCCTTTCATAACTATGTAACTTACATTGTAGTTTCACATGAATTACTGAATAACTACATAGTAGTTAATAAATAATGAGTCTAGTATTTAAAAAAAAAAAACTTCACACAATGTAAGAGCAACCAGTGTTTTCAGATGGCATAAAGAAATGCAATGACTGTAGGAGGTTTTCTTATGATAGTAACAAATTATACGATTTTACGTGCTACTCAAGTATTTCCAAATGATTATATGAAATGCTGCCATATCGTGTAAAAATGAATTGGGAATTCAGTTCTTACCTCCTCTTTAGTCTTCTTGGAAAGGACTCTTAGCCAGTCTCCAATCATACTCAAAACTGCTGCAAAATATGCCAGACCCACTAAGATCCAGAACCAAACCAGTGGCTTGTACCACTTCATGTATTCAATCCTCCTGTCCCCACCTGAAAATAAATCACCACTTTTCAGTACCTTTTCAGCATAAGCCATCAATAAACAAGACTTTGTTGGTAATGAAAAACCTTTTTAATCCCTTAAAATTGCCAGGGCCTACTGGCAGGCCCAAAGTTTTATTACACACTTCTATAAACTAAGAATAGCTCAGTTGGTTTGCATTGAAGTCCCTGTAGTTACTATATAATATGCATTAGCATGTAATAAGCCTGGGATTTTAAGGGGTTTAACAAATGATTGCCTGCTACTCACTCATTAACCTGAAACAAAATAGTGCAAATTAAGTGACACTAGTATACACTATGTTGCTTAATGTCATACTTAAAACTACACATACACAGTTTATAGTGTTTGCTGTGTTACATTATTCTTTGTTTTACTTGTCCTCCTCTTTATACCATATTTATTGTTGTGTGTTACTGCTCTTTGTCTTCAAGGCACTTCAAGATTTGTCTTTTGTACTTTTGCTATTTGTTGAATGTTGAACTTCCAAAAGCTTTTCGTTATAATGTATCCTTGAAACCTGAATAGAAAAATCAAAAATATCTGTACCTGCTACATAATCCCCAATGCCGACAGTTGTGAGAGTAATAACAACAAAGTAGATGGCTTCCAGCGCAGTCCAGCCTTCAATGTGTTTGAAGATGACAGCTGGGATAGTGACAAAAACAATACACCCCGCCAGGATGAAGAGTATAGTGGAGGTGACACGGATTTTGGTCTGACTAATCTGTCTATGTTTCTGCTGCAGATAAAAACAGACAAAACATATATTTTATGCCTGATAAGCTAAGAAAATACACATAAAAGTTTTATAGCATTGTAGTATGCAGACACTGGGTTACTGTTGTAAGTAACATGAACATCTTGTGCTAAAAAACAGCATATTCATCTTAAACCAGAACAAGACTTCAGTATCCTCTGGGAGAAAAAAATCTTACCCTGAAAATTTGCTCCACCTTTAAAATGCTCTTAACAAATATGGTCCCAAGCTGATCACCAATACCAGCCAGGAGGAACCCAAACAAAGGAATCCCAAAAATGGCATACAGGATGCAGAATATCTTTCCTCCCTCAGTGCTTGGCGCAATATTCCCATAGCCTGCATATGTGGGTGTATAAGAAGCAAGAGGTTAATTCCCTTCAGCTAAGCCATACAGCAGCTACTGGTTCACTCTATAGAAACAACAACATCATTAGGAGGAAAATTGTTGGGTTGCATTGAGAGACAGTGGCAGTAATTACAGACTGCTGAGATAAAAATAATGCAAGAGCGAGACAATAGGCAAACAGTTGCAGTTCTAGCTCCAGAAAAATAAACTGTACGTCTTCCCTTATCTCTTTATACAGCAGAAATAAATATGAATAAATATGAATAACATGTACAGCAACTTAATATATCAGTGATGTGTCTACCAAAAGACAAAAATGCTTCTATCATGTTTTCTGGATATTCTGCGTTGCTGTAAATCTGTAATCTTGGCTACTTCTATACCAGAATCATGAACTTGGGTTTGATTTTTTACAGATATCAGATATGATATTTAAAATGTGTTTTGAAAACACAAAGGCGTGTCACTGTACAATAGATTCCTATTTATGACCAAAGAGATTTATCAGTGTTTTTGAAAGCTTAATCAATTTCTGCATTGTACTACAGTATGTTTAAGGCTAATGAGAAGCTTCAGTGAGTTTTTCAGTACTAAAGCTATCCATAATGTTGCATTACATAAAGTTATTAATTAAGAGAGACAACAAATCAAAATTAAATTACATTGCTACTCTTAAACAATACTTCAGATGAATGCTAATTTGACCACTAGTAATAATTTAATTGCTCAATAATCTCAATGAATATTTAAAATAAATTATATTCAATCAACCAATGTTTATTTAGACTCGGAAGTACATTGAGGGTGACCCTTATTTACAACGTAGCGCAGCAAGTCAAACAGGGATAAAGAAAAATCAGCAAGACAAGAAGATTTATAAAGAAAATAAAACAGCTCGAATAAGAAATAGACATAAATGACAATACCATATATAATCAAAACAACTAAAAAGTAAGTAAAAGAGCCAAATAAGATAATAAGCAATAAGAAAACTAAAAATCTTAAAAATAAAATAATTTAATAAAATAGTAAATAAAATAGAACAGTAAAAGAATAACATTAAACAGTTGCCATAAAATAGTAAAATAAAAAATTGTCTTAAACATAGAATAAAAGAGGGTAGAGTGCACATAAAGACCAATTATTGGATTATTTTTTCCAAATATGATGATCTTTTTTGAAAGTTACAGAGGCTTCCTTCAATATACTACCATTGTAGTTACTTTTGTTAATTATTAACCTTAAATATTATATTAGCACTATATTAATATTAAAATATTAACACGAAACAATTTTCCTCTAACTATATATAAAAGGGTTAATTATGTGATTGAGATCTGGAAGACTTCGATGAGAGTAAAATAATTTTACCTATTGTGGTAATGACTGTCCCAGCGAAGAAAAAGGCACTGCCAAGGTCCCAGTGGCTGGAGTTATAGGACGTGTCTCCAATTGGACTCACGCCAGCACTGACCGCATCTACTGCATGCTGAAGAGACAACAAGTAACAAGTAGATACAACTTAGAGAAATGCATAAGAATCTTCTGCCTTGCAGTTTAATTCTTGCTTTGCGACTAACCTGTGATATTCAACCAGTTTCCATCTATAACATCAAACAATACACTTCAGGGCCCTCAGGCCTGTCATTATTCTATCAATGCACAATAAAAGCAACAGGCACATCTGGTACTCTGATTATGTAATACAGAGGAAGGTGGTCACATCAACACTGCAGATGTACCAGAGGTCAGAAGAGGAACAGTGCAGGACACAGCAGACATATATCCACATCCATTCTCTATTTTTCCTGTGCTAAAGCTGCTTTGGCAACAGAAGGACCACTCCTGCTCAGCAGCCAGGCTTAGATGCTCATTCGGTTTGAGGTTACATTTATTGGCTTCACTGTGGTCATCCAATAAGTCAAGAAGAATATTATTCCCCGGCCTAATCTTAAACACATTATTCCTTGATGTTATTGCAGTGTTAAAACAGAGGCCAAACAGACTATTTATTGAACCAATTATTTGTATCATTTTTCTACACGCCTGTAGAAAATGTAAGCCCTACAGCTTCAGTCAATATGTTTTATTGATTAAGTGTACTGCACATATTGCTAGGTAACTGGTCTCCTAGTTTATTCATAAATCACAGATGTAGATCAAATTGACCACCGGCTGAAAGTGGAAGGGAATTTAATTTATTATTTTCCCATCTAAACAAGCAATAAGATCTGTGCATCTGTCTGGATTAATCCATGTAAGTCGTTATACTGTATATGCTACATACTTAAAAAAAGATGGTCCCTTAATGGTTATTTAGTAAAGGCAATGATTCTATTTAGTAACATGAGTTCTGTATAAAACCATTTCATGCTTAAATGGTTCTTGGCATTGTGAAATGCTTCTTTAGATCGATGGAGAATGTGTTGTATGTGGTAGTTCGAAAATGTTCTATATAGCACCAAAAAGCATTCTTTTATTGTTATAAGCTTAATTCATGGTTCTAAATAAAACTACTGCCTTTACTAAAGAACCCTGGAAGAACCATCTTTTTTATGTGTGTTGAACAGTAATGTTGTCAGACTCTTTCAGCCTTCAGTGCATATTATTCTATTCATGAACTTTGCTTTGCAGTACAAATCACTAATTAACAAGCATCACTGTTCAAATTTTATTCATCTTTCATAAAAAGTCTTAAATATCAAGTGCTTTCCACACCAGTGCCATTTACATTGTGCCGTGACCAAATCAGGGCAGTAAAATCCCGACTGTCACTGCTTCCCACACACCTTCACTGCTGACTCTGCCAGAGAGCTATGCTTATGAAATATTTACAATGCCACATGTTCAAGTCAGTGGAAGCTGCTTTTTTAGCACAGAAGTCTATCATTTGTGTATCCTTGTGTAAAACATTTGTGTATCTATTTTTCAATGATACTGACCAATACAGAGTGTATGAGAACAGTCTTTGATTGCACTTATACAGTGCTTGGTTCTGATAGCTCAGTGCGAATGGTTGAAAAGTGTTCTACCCATATAGTTATTTGTGATAACAGCATTTTTTTTCACTATCACTGTCTCACTCCACAAAGCACCAGCTGCAAAGTATCGTCTTGCTTTACGCTGCAGCTAACTGATGCTAAGTTTCCATATAAGCACATACAAAAACAGACCAAAACTACTTTAGAAAAGTTCTGTAACCCTGTTTGGTCAGATTCTGGAGGAGTAAGACAGTAGGCCAACATCAAATTCTGAACTTACTGTCACCCCTTAGTGAGCTCAGTAGTTGTGATGGAGGAACAACTAAACAAACTGGAATTAGCCAGAAATGAACAAAATACAATTCGGCAAACAATTCAACTCCGAAATGCTTTTCATGCTGGCTGAAACAAAAGGACATTCCAGTTAACCTGGCAAATACTGAAAAGGCTGAACCTGATATTGTTTTATGGCTCTTTCTGTAATGCAAATGGCTATTACTTTTTCATGGTAGAAGGAACTGCCAATATTAAATCTACAGTGCAAGCAGAGGGATTATCACAGCCATGATATTATACACAATACTACACCATCTCAAGGGTTCTACTGATTTAATCAATATGGTGGTCTGACTGTCTTTTTGTTTTTTCATGCATAGGAAATCAAAGGTGCCATGCCACACTTCCTTTATGGGCCACATGTTTTAACACAAGCTACAATAATATGGCAGTGCAAAATCCTTAAAGATAAGCCCAAAGTGAAACTGAAGAGTGTCGCATCGTAATAGGCTAAGCTAAATATTAAAAATGCACTGAAAACAATAATAATGATAATAATAATGTTGCAATGTAACATAGCATAGCAATAACATAGCAACATAACCAAATTTTAAGCACTGAAATGTAATAAAATCTACATACAGTAATACAATATTCTCCATATTGTTGCTGTCAGAGTAAAACCATATTACCTTTTTTTTGCCTTTTACTTTTTTATATTATCTGAAAATATGAGCTGCCTTTTTACACTGTGTACAAAATGTCATGAAGAACTGACCAATAGAAACTGTCCAAAATGACTTTGAATAAAATCTTGCTCGCCTTGACTTACACTGAAAATTCAGAATGTTGCTTATGAAACAGAAAACAGCTTCTTGTAAGAGTGACTGTAAAAGGGCTTTAAACAGCTGAGCAGGGAGTTGAATGTTAACGGTAACTTGCTGTCACTACAGTAAGACTGAAAGGTCAAGTTAGCACTTAGCAGAAAAGCAGTCTGTGATTAGAAATGGGTAGTTTGCTCTGAATCATCTCTCCACCGCAGGACGCAGGTAAAAAGAGGATTTTTTTGTGCCAGCATCCTTGTGGGAAAACAGCAGGCAGGTGGGAGGTTTTGAGTCACCACTGTTCAAACCTCCTCAAATTCGCTTTTTCATCCGACGCCCCCGTCAAGCAGAACAACACTGCATCACTCCAGCTGGTCTCAAACACCAGGGTGGGGAGAAGGCAGCATGACAAGCATGACAAAGCATTAAATGCAGGAGATATCAAGCATGCTGGAAACTATTTCATCTCACTAGGGTAGGCCTGGGCATCTACAAACAAATGTCAAGATATTTTCTAGTTAAAAAGAATCGATTATATCCCCCCCAACAACCAATCCCCCACCAAATACACGCAGATAGCAGCAGTTTAGACTTACTTTCTAAACTATTTTGAGTTTTTATGCTTTTAACAGTTACTGTTTTAATAAAAAACTTTAATAAAACATCATATAAAACCAACATCTTTTGAAAACTACTTTACCTGTTGTAGGGGTGGTGCCACACCTCCAAAAGTGGTGGGGCAAAACATGTTTCAAAACAATGGCTGGCTGAGTGACAAAATTCAAGTGGGCCACTGATTAAATTGCTTTTAATATTATGCTAATGGCATGTATTTATAAACCTACTCAGAGGTCGGGTAGTAACTAGTTACATTTAAAATATTGATGATTTTTATTCACTTTCAAATCATATTACTTTTACTTCTACTAAAATGAGTAGAGGAATCTTTTTACTCCGTTACATTTTTCTCCGTTACTAATTCTATTTTTGTGTTTAATTTTAATGTTTGGCGGTGGCAATATTTGTACTTCTTTGTGATTGGTTACATCTCTGCCATTCCAAGTATGTTTCTGTTCTTACGGTGTGTAGCAGAGAGAACCAACAAGCTTCTCTCTCTCAAAAGTCTCAACACAAAGTCTGTTTGTGAAACCAGCAATAAAGTGCGCATGTGCTTATGGTGCAGCAGTTGATGATCTTGATGTGATATGATATGATAGCAAGAAAACAACCTGTGACACATATCTGCTGTCTTCCCACATCCTGTGGCTTACCGAATGACTGACGCATAGTCCTCTTGAACAGCTCTGGCACAAGTAGACCACACAACAAATAACTAGTTTCTCAGGATCTAGTCTCTAGAACAGTCGAATTAACACTCTCCTCTGCACATTTATGGCCACTGGCTTGATCACATGGTCTTAGGGGTGGAGGAAACACCTTCAGTAAGAAAAGATGTATTGATGTCCAGGAGGTACCAAAATAGAGGAATAAAACAGTCTGATACGGTTTATAAACACTGATTAAAAAATGTATTTGTTTAAAAACATACTAAGTCCATATGGAACCTGTGCTCCAAAAATGACCGATTTTGAGGTCACGTCCCAAAGCATTTATGTTTATCCAACTATCCAGGCTATAGCAGTTTAGCCTATTCAGCCTGGAATGCAAAATACAAAATAGCCAATCAGGACAGAGATCATTTACATATATGAGTTTAAAGACACAGTAACAAAAATGTATGTAAAAAAACAAAAAACAAAAATGTAGGTTAAAGTTTAAAGAACCTCCACATAATGTAAATGTGTGGTGTGTAAAGGTTCTATTTAATAACAATTAAAAATGTTTTTCCAAAATCTATACATGAGAGCAAAGAAATATTTAGGAACTGATTTTTTTTAAAGTCATATATGATAATCATATATGATTATTTTAAAAAATAAGAATAAGATGTAATAGTGTTACTGAGACAGCTTATAGGCACAGTCCAAATGAAAAGGCTTATTCTGCATTAAGGATGCAAAACCAAGCAATACTGAAAGTGAAAGGATTTAGCTTTGATACATTTCCAACTTTATGTAAATATTGTGCCCTGCGCTGGACTGACGACCTGTCCAGGGTGTATCCTGCCCTTTGCCCAATGGACAGAGGGCAGGAAGGAAAAGCGTTTTTGTGTGTGTTTGAGTGAATATTGTTATCATTTCTGAGATCAGTCCATATGTGTAAGTTACCTCAGACACTCTCCCATTGAGGATAATAAAGGTATCCACCCCCAGCACACAGCTTCTTAGACCGGCTAGTTTGGTTTTATATCAGTTTAACTGTAATTGGTGTATGGTGGTTCCTCAGAATGTTACATAACAGAGATACTTTTCCTGAAGGTAAGTCAGTCCAAGCTTCTAATTGCTTATATTTATTTCTCATCCTGAGGTCTCCGGTGCCAAGACTATGATCGTTATATAAGAAGCACGGCTGGTACATTTGTGCCCAAAGTCAGGGTCAGTATATTTGAAGCGTCTGTATTAATCAGGGCTTACAGAGCCATTTACATCCTGAGGGATCACTTGTCAGTCTACATATGACATTGGGTATTTATTACAGCCCTGTGCTAGTTGAAGTTTTAATAGCAGTGTTCTGGTAGGGAGCCCACAGGCATCTCACCATTCTCAGCTGGAGGACATTTAAAAGGGCCCTCAGAGAATTTGTCTTTATATGTTTTATATTTACTGTGTGACAATTTTTGATCATTTTACAAAATAGATCAATGTGTCTATAAATGTATGATTCACATTACATACCATAAGTGCTCTTATACTCAGTTCTGCCAAACTACATGTTAACCCTTAGAAGTGGCAGTTATTGACAGCAATAACAAGAGCACGGTGTAATTTGATTTGAATTATTCTCACTTGTATCTCTCTGAAAAGCTAAGAAGTTGCGTCAGAATTACAGATTTTCAACGTTCAATCAATATCACATTTGTATTATATTTATTATGATATGACATTTTAACTTGAAAAATGTTACTGTTGTGCATACAGCCTTGTGTTTTAAAAAACAATTCATAACATTATTGCCATTTTTGCCATTGTTGACATTAAAACAAATGGAAAAAAGTCAAAGTTGTCGATACAAATTGTAAACTGAATGTAAATGTAATTCATTGTGTAACACACTGCGTGATTAAATACATAATTATGAAATTACAAGAATACCATAGCAAAAAGAAAGTAATACCTCTCAACTTCTTAGGGTTAATCAAAGTCATTTAAGGTAAATTTTGATTAAAAGTATTCTGGGAGCTAGGTATTTTAATTCCTGATCTAACATATTTGGAGAGAAGGACATCTTGCAAGAGCCACTGCCAATGAGCTTACCTTAATTAGGGCTTCAAGCTCCTCGTGGGATACACAGGGGTTCCTCTGGAGAAACAAGGCCTTCTCCTGGGTGATTGTGTTCTTTTGGTCGCTCTCAAAGGGCTGCTCCAATGCCTGGAATGCCAATCCACCCACCACCAGGTAGGCAACCACCACCACAAACACTGCCAGCACTGTCTTCCACTTCATGACAGAGTGGAGGGCTGAGCTGTCCGCTCCAGCATCCATGTTGGGAACTATACTAGCTGAGCGGGAGGAGATAGACAGCCGTGGTAGAAGACAGTGGTCATTTCCCTTCAGTTCACAGCCCACTGGGTTCTGTACAGCAGCCACGCTGGCCTGGACCAGTGTGGCCTGCGCAGCAGCAGGTTGTGGCTTCTTTGGGGCGGCCATGTTCGTCTGAATCGCCACTACAGAGAGGGAGATAAGATTTATTCAGCCGATAACCGAGTGAATTACTGATAATTCCACTCACTGATAAAACCTTTACACCTAAAATTCTAAGACTTGTTTTTCAGTAATTACATGGAAAGCAACACAAACTGACTTAACTATTTCTTAAGTTATAGATGTGAGGAACAGAAACCTGGATCTTCCAGTAGTTCCACTTAAGGGTTTAAAGTGCAAATCTGGCTTTGCGCATTCTCTTCTGGGTTTATGTGGTGTAATCCACTGTATGAAACTCATCCCTACCATAAAGGCCAGTTTCCCAGAAGCAGATTATTCCTAAACCTAGACTAAAAACAATTTACAATGATTCACCATTGGCACAGCAGTTTCTACTTCCTAGACTAAACTTAATCCATGTCCGGGAAACAGGACCAAAATATTCTATTTTGTTTCACAGGCAGTAACTATTTCATTCGCTGTATGTAAACCAACAATGCACAGCATTTCATTAGAGCAGTAAATTTAGTTTACCTACTAAAAGGAAGCTGAGAGGACACCAGATCTCCAGTGTGATCAATTCTGTAAGTAGCATCTTCCAAATGCCATAAAGTGTTGAGACAATTCATCATTGTTAGCAGCCATAAATGTTCAGAGGGCTATTCCGGTTTATGTTTAGTCCACAAAGTGAAGGATAGTTTACCTGGTCCAATCTTTGAAATTGAAGTTGAATGTGAGGTCAGGGCATATTTTTTTGAGATACTTTAAATCACTTTGCAATCTTTTTAATAGGTGAGTGACCTTCACAAGAGAAAGACTAATTGCCATTCTGTATGGGTCACTGATTTCCAACGGAGGCATACTGTGAGCTATAATAGAATTTAGAGAAAAGGGTGGGGCGGGGTCACTCAAGGTGGAGGACAAAGCAAAGGAGCCGCCCATTTTTTTAGATTCTTACAAGATGCTCACTTGCAAGCCCCCCTGCCCAACCGAGGGGAACTGTTTCCCTTTGTGGCGCACAATGGGGCGGAGTCTGGACAGCCAATGATGTAATGCTGAAGCCACAGAACTCTCACTACGTTTTGACACAGTAACCCAAGTAGCAATTGTACCGTGAAACTCTGAACAGTAAGCAGATCAGTTTTTACTGAGTAGTAAGAGTAGTTATACCAACACAAACTGCAGCATCTATTTTTTTTATAGCTCAAAATCACATATCTTAGGTGAGAAAACATTTCTTAATGCATTTTCTGTTTGTCTGTTGTTTTCTGATTTTTTTCATATTTTAAGCTCAGCACATATTTTGTGCATTGCCTTAAAATGTGTGGTAAAACTGCCCTTAACATAAATACACTATGCCATTACTGTTTGTTACCTAATTATCAATTTATGAAATTGAACAGCCACATAGAGTGACTCAAGGACAGCCGGGAAGCACTGCTGGCAAATGCTGCACAACGTCTCCATCCCATGAGATATAAATCCTGTTAACTGGCACCTTAGCAAGTGTCCAACAAAGCCCAAAGCATAATGGAAAGATTCAATAATCAAAATGTCAAGGGTTAAGTCAGCACCTTCAGGCATGCATTCAATCACGTTGTAGAAGTGTCACAATCGAAATACAAAAAAGGCAAATTCTGAGTATATGACACATTTTCATAAAAACACAGTCCATATTTATTACATTCCTGTATTACATTAACAACATGACACTCCAAAGCACTGATTTTAGTGTAGGGATCTACAGATTTGGTCAGTAAACACTTCTGCCTAGCATTTTCTGGAACTTTCTAACACTGCTGACAGAGGTTCTTAATTATGACATTAGACACAACTTTAATTAACATGATCCACCAACCACCACCATCACTCCCCTATCACTGATGCTCATTAACATTTTAAGCACCTTTACTTACTATAAACATTTTCTTTAAGGTATGTCCACTCTGTGGATGTACCCATAAGATTTACAAGCTCATGACAAGCAGCTTAAATATCCATGCAAATAACATACTAACATTTTCTATAACTATATACAGTTAAGCATGTCAAAATGTAAAGAAGCTTGCATGCACAAAGAAAAGTCTTTAAGTTATTATACAAATAAAGAAAACTAAATAGCATAGAAAGATGCACCAGGCAACAAAGACATAGCCTGATTATTATAATTTTAAATCATTATGCATATGATATCCAAGGATATCGTAAACCAAGGAAAATATTAACACAATTTATAAGTAAATACATAAATAAAACTGATAGGAGAAATTAAAAACCCAACCTGTCTCGCACTCCCAGTTCACTTGTTTCCTCGGATTCTCAACTGGAAATTTCATTGTGACTCTTCCACAAAAAGGGATTTAGTCTATGATATTAAGTTGCTCTGAGTTGTTACATTTTTTTAAACAAAAGAGAAATTTATCTGGGCAGCTTCCCTTTCTGTTCTCTCTGCTCGTGTTCGGTAGCTAAAAGCGCTTATATTAGCTAAAAGGGTTAACACACGACCACGAGCCTGGGGTTATAATTTATTTATTTAATTTGTCCCACTCGTATTCCGACAGACCCCGCTGATTCGTCGGACTCCTCGCGTGTGTGAACTATTAGCCAATCGTAGCACAGGGTTTCGGATCTCACTGTCCAATCCGCTTGCACGGGAGGCGGGAGCAGACGGAATACGGGTGGGGTAAAACTACTAGCGCATGCGCACATGCTGCTTCTGCGGGGAGTGTAGTGGTACACGCCTCGTTACAACCGTTTGATAATGTCCCTCTCAGCACTGCATAATCACTTCATATAAGAACATACAACCTACATAACACATATAACACCCCAGTCACTGTGTAACTAGAAAGACTAATGACACAGCTATTTTACACTGATAAACGGGGCGGTGGCTGAGAACTGAGAGAAATCCTCAGGGCTACACCTAGCATCTAATTATATGCACCCACTTTCCTTTGTTTCACAGACCCCGGCTGGAAAACAACACCGCAGTAGACGTTAAAAAGAAAAAAACACGAACTGCATGAGTTAAAAGAAGGAGGTTGTAATTAAAATGAGAAACTGAAGTCAAATTGTTTCCCTCAAAACATTTTTTACTTACTGGTTGCAAGGTGGATCCCAACGATTCTCCCTCAGACGGCGCATCTATGCCGGTAGACTCTTGGAAGGTGGGGAGGCGGGGAGTGAGACAAGAACAGTGGGAAGATGTAATTGCTTACGTAAGCATATTAATTGCTTAGCCACCAAAAATATAAAAATCCATGGTGGGTTTTCCAGACAGGTTTATTCTTGGACTGTAAGTATTGATTCCTCAATAAAAATCCTTTGCAGTGTGGCAATACCTGAAGATATTTCCTCAATAGGTCTGTTATCAACGTGTATTTTTTGATTGACATTTTAAATGTTGGCTATGTACAATGTAAAAACAGATATGCGTGGTGTTCAGTTACAATGATACTCTGAAATGTATAAAGTATCAAAAATCTCTTACAAATAAATTGTGTAGTAATACTATAAGACACTGTAATATTTCTATAGTACTGTGATACTTTTTATAGCAATCTATAAAATCTTTTCCTCTGTAATTTTATATATCAGTAAACTATAGTAATTGTTTGAGTTCACTTTTGGAATACATTGTATTTTTTGATTATTTGTCTATTATTATTTTTATTATTATTATCATTATTATTAGATATTAAAAGGTGTGGAAGTGTGTCCTCTGTAGAAGATATGTTCAATTATTTTCACTTAGAAAATTAACAAAACATGTAGGGGCACCCAAACTTTTGCATATGACTGTAAATATGTAATTTATTTATTTTTGTGTTTTAAATATATGGATTTTAAGATAAGGGAAACCCACGGTATAAATGGGTTAGTATGTGATGATTCCACAGATCAGTGCAGCCGGCTTGGATGGGAACCACCTAGAGACCCCCACAGTCGCTTTAAATAATGAATCAAATTGTGCTGTGCCCTTCTTAAGACTCAGCATCTATTAATAATGATGAAGCAGCTCAGAATGACTTAATGACCATGTGTCATTCTGCGCATAAAATATTTAGACTGTCAAGTGAAAACATCCCAGGCATCTCTGCATAGCTTTCTGTCTTCATTACAAATTAAAAAGAAAAAGTGTGGCCATCACATGATTTGACAGCAGTCACCCCTCTCCCTCCCTTCATCACTATTACTGAACCACAACCTTCGGTACAAACCAAGTAATGACTATTTTCTTTTACTCTCAGTGATTTATTTAGTCCACAGATTAACTTTAGTGTACTCCAGTTATAAGTAGAACATTATGCAGAGTTTTTTGTTTACTAAGGATTTTGTTAGAAACCTTCCTGAAAAGGTCCAGCATCAGCACATGACCTCACTACTACTTGTGGCTGAATGCAATCAGATTCTCATAGCAATGTTCCAGCACTAGTGGGAAACCTTCCCAGAAAAGTAGAGGCTGTTACTGCAGCAAACTCCATATTAATAGCCTTGATTCCAGAAAAACACATAGGATGAACAGGTGTCTACAAACTTTTGGACAGATAGCTGAAGATACAAGGTGGCTGTTTTGAATTATTCATGAGCGCGAGTCCATTACGTGCCTCCGTACGGCTCTACGCGTTACGTAATGACGGACTCCTAGCAACCGTCATGGCGACGAGGAAGCTTTGTGTGGCTGTAGCGCTGTAGTTGGCGAGGACGATGTGTTGGTCATTTAGGAGTTTTTAGTAGTTTTCACGTCATTGAGACTTTGTGGAGGTTTTATAATGTTGTATACTTTTGCACTAGTAGATGCTGTAGTAGTCTGAGCATGGGATACTTGGCTGAATTTCCAATCATGGATGCAAAGCGAGGTAATTTAACGATGAAGAACAGCTGAACCAGCAAGCTAACTAGCTAGCGCTGTAATCCGACTGTAACTGCGATTAATCTGATGAGAGGGAATTATTTTACCCACCTCATTGCTCATATTGCGTCATAAATATTGATCATATTGAGCAAAGGAAAATCCAGTATGGTTTAGAATTAAAAATATTAAATATACACGCTCTTTTTTTCTGATTGTTTTGGTCGGTTCGGCTGCACATTCGAGTCAGCATGACACAAATGTGATAAAGTTAATTTACTTCGATTCTATGGATTGTGTTAAGGCAGGGGTGCTCAGTCCTGGTTCTGGAGATCTGAAGACCACCCTGCAGATTTTAGCTCAAACCCTGCTCTAACACACCTAATTCATTGAATGAAGGCCTCCAGGGGCATCTGAGCAATAGAGCCAGGAGTGCTGGATCTGAACTTTCCAGGGTGGTGGATCTCCAGGACCAGGATTTGGCACCCCTGTATTAAGGTAGCTACATCAGTTAATTGTCATACTCCCTTTGCAGCATTCTGCCATGGCTCGACTGGCAATCTAACAAATCAGCACATTATTCAAGACCACATGATATCCCATTACAAAAAGATATACTCAGCAAAAGGTGAGTCTCCAGCATTATCATGTTAATCTCATCATCATAATATTGTTATTAATGTTGTTAATAATGATGATATCAGTAATGTTCCCAAACTCAGTTTCTTAAGTATTTTGCCTTTGGCCTATTTGTATATTTATTTTTTAATGCTTCCCCTTGATGCTTGTGCTGTTTTTTTTTTTTCATATCTAGCTGCAGTGGACTGCTCAGTACCAAAAAGTATGTGTCGCAGCATAAAATGTAAGTACAAGCCCCTACTTACTTTTTTCCCTGATAGCAGTAATGCATAGGTACAGAGCCATGCTGGTGACATCCCGTATAAATAAAAATAATGCGTGGCCACAACTTAGTAAGGCACGGGAACAAGATAATTATTACGGCTTAGTAAGGCATGGGAATGAGATCATTTACAAAGTCGTTAATATAGCGTGGCCATGCATTGTTTTTATTTATATAACCTTCACCTCTGCTTATGCACGCAGACATTGACCAAAAGCGGCGTGAGCAGATGAAAAAAGATATGTCTGAGAGGTCACAATCAGTAAGGTCCCTTTCACAGAGGAGCCTCAGGATGAATACCGTGACACCTTGCTCATCCAAAAATGTAAGATGATTTCCTCTAGTTCGTTCACATTCCTGTTGGGAGAAATGAGTGAAAAGATTCTGTTTTTGTGTGGGGGAGGCTTGATCTTAGGACTGAGTTTTTCTCCTTTCCTGTGCTGTAGACCAGACCAACTGTTCGAGGTGAAGAGAGTGCCCATTTCGACCTGGGGGGCTCCACCATGTCTTCGCCTAGATTCAACACTTCTTTCCATTGTAAGCAAGTCGTGTATGCTTCACAAATGACTGCAAGCTCTCAGAACTGCCGAACCACATCAGAATTTAGTTACAGGAGCCCAAATTCTCGGTGGCACCACCTCACTCCTTCATGTACCACATCTGCAAGTCAGAAGAAGTTTAAAAGCTTTCAGGATCCTACACAGAAAACCTACAGTGGTGATGTTCTCCTTAAACATGCTCACTGCTTCACTCAAGAAAAGCCATTCACCCCCAGAACGCTGAAATCAGATTGCAAGCCCACCCTGTCTACTTATCGGTATTACACTCCTGCTAGTAGGAAAGGAACAGACGAAAAGACCTCTTCTAAATTTCATCGACAAGACACTTACCATGGAAGGTACAATGTTATTTTTCCTGTTTAGAGTAGACTTTTCAACTTTTTTAGAATGGAATAGAATGGAATTATACTAATATTTTGAATTATACTAATATTTTGAATCATGTATGTAATGACTGTACTTTCTTTTACAAAATAATTTTAAAATGCATATAGTTTTACAGGTGTACATAATAACATAAAAAATAATAATAAATACAGTTAAATAACTGATGTTACATCCTGGTCTTTAGCTTTGTTGTTTATCTCTGCAGCACACACATCAAGCAAGGATCTTCAGCAGAACAGGACTCACCCCAGGTAAGTTTGTTTGGACTGTTATTGAGAAGATATTCAGTACCATCCTAATGTTGCATTTTACTGACAATATTGATTAAAATATTGATTAAATATGTCAACATATTGATGAAAAAGGCTATTTAATATTGGGATGCATGGTATCAGAATCCTATTGGTATTGGCAGATATTTGGAATAGGACAAATGCTTAGATATGACATACTTATCGTACTAATTCAGATGGATGTAGTCCTACCTTTTAAAAATGTTTATGTATTGGCATCATTATTAGCATCAGCAGATATTTAAAAAAATAGTGCAAAAAACGGTGCAATATTACAGGATACTGAAATTATGTTCTTTTCTCTTAACAGCCATACAACCTTGAGCATGAGTGGTCTGATGAAGAGACAAATGAATTTGGACATTACAGCACAGCAAACAAGTTCAGAGACGGTGATATTCTTTTTTCCTCCTCAAGGTAAAATGCTCACTCCTTTTCATACCAGCAGTACACTGTATTATGAATTGTGCATGTTATTTACAGAGTAAAATGTAAATAAAAACAGAAAGTAGTGATTACTAAATTCACTTTGACCTTTATTTAAATGAAAACAATATAAAGACAAGATATTCAAGGTTGCACCTTTGAGTCCTGCAACGTATTCCAAAAAATGAGACAAAAGAAATTTCAGACTAGAAATGTTGTGAAACATCCTAAACAGGTTATGCATTCATGCTTGGGTATAAGGAGCATCCAGGAGTCCTTTATGAGCAAAGACTTGCTGCTTTGCCGAGAATGCATCAGCAGTTTAAGAATAATGTTCCCCAATACGGATTTGCAAGGATTGTAGGTATTTCACTCTCTATAGTGCAGAATATCATCAAAAGATTTAGAGAATCCAGAGAAATCTCTGTGCGTAAAGGGCAAGACCAAAAAAACAATAATGGCTGTGACCTTCAATCCCTCACACGACACTGCATTAAAAACGGACATGCTTCTGTAATGAATATAATGAGAATACTTCAGAAGACCCTTGTCATTAAAAAAACATCAGTCATTGCATCCACAAATGCAAATTAAGACTCTGCTACACAAAGTGGAATCCATATATCAACAACATCCAGAAATACTGCCGAGTTCTATGGGCTAAAGCTTATCTGACGTAAAATGGAAATGTGTCCCGTGGTCTGACGAGTCCATCTTTTAAATTGTTTTTGGAAATAATCAACATTATGTTCTCCGGCTTATAGAGGAAAATGATCATCCTGATTGTTACCAATGCTTCAAAAGTCTGCATCTGTCACTGTATAGGGTGTTACTGGGTAACTTGCACATCTGTGAAGGTATCAGTAATGCTGAGGGAAACAAACACATTTTGGAGAAACTTATGCAGCCATCTAGATGTCCTGATTTGTTTCAGCAAGACGAAGCCACATTCTGTGTGTATTACAACAGCATGGCGTCATAGCAAGAGGGTGCAGGCGCTAGACTGGCCTGCCTGATGTCCAGACCTGTTTCTCATTGAAAACCTGTGGTGTATTAGGGAGTGCAATATAAAATGATGGAGACCTCAGACTGTAGAGCAGCTGAAGTGTTATATCAAGCAAGAGTGGTTAACAAATCCACTTTTCCAACTACAGTAATTGGTGCTTTCAGTTCCCAAAAAATGATTGAACATTGTTAAAAGGAAAGGTGATGTAACACAGCGGGAAACATGCCCCATAGCAACTTTTTTGCAACATGTTGCAGGCATCATATTTCGAACAAGCAAATATGTACAAAAACAAATAAATCTTGTCTTTGTACTGTTTTTAATTGAATGCAGATCAAAAAGGATTTGCAGATTATTGCTCTCTGTTTTTATTTACTTTTTACTACTGTCCCAGTTTTTTTAGAATTGAGTTTGTATTATGTGTTCTGCAGAGTATCACCTGAAGGAATGAGGTCCCCTATAATGAGAAAAGTAACAGCAGAGTAAGAACCTCTCATATCTACATATATGTGTAAAGCTTCATCAGGATCATGGTGCCACTGAAATGTGTGAGGAATGGCTACAAGCTGTAACTTGAAAATCCTGACTCTACTTTGTTAGCTTTTGTGAATCACGTAGTAGCAGTTGATTTTAAAGCTATACAGAAGAGCACATCCCACTACCACTGACATGTAAAGTGGTCTTAGTTGCATATACAGTGTTGTTTTGTGATTAACAATATTTCCATGTGTGTGGAATTTCTGTGTGTGGAATTTCTGTTGTTGTTTTTCAATAGGGAAGAAGAACTAATGTACCTGGAGTTTATTACTGATGTAACCAATGAGATTATAGCACGAGGGATCTATTCTGACAGGTTTTTGTGCGCTTATTTTGACCCTTTTAAACCCATAATTTAGAATTAGACTATAGAACATTTTAAAATGTGTACAATTCTTTCTTGTTACAGGGTGCTAGAGCGTGTTTTTGAGCGTCATATTGATATGAATAGACACAGATTAGATGAGGTGAGTATTCTTTTGGTGCATCCTAATATTCTACTTGTACAGTATTGACAGTAATCTACCAAATAATGAATAAATAAATCTTTACAATACAGTTTTGGGCAAACAGTCCATACAGTAATCGTGTTAAATGGTTGGTAACATTTTGTTCATCTTCATTCACGTTCATTATAAGGTCAAAATGCGCCACCTACTGGATGTTCTGCAGAATGATTTGCAAAGTCCCGCTGCTGCTCCTGTCATGGCTATTGAGAAGAGGGACAGGGACAGTTCTATGTTGTCTAGACACAAGTATTCAAGTATGGAGCAAGATCTGACATTAACCAATACAGATGATTCATGTCTTCTCCCTTACACACCCTTTGATAAGGACACTGAAGAACTCTGTGTAACTCCTTCATTACATTCCACACCAGTAAATTGCAGTGTCTCAGATCGAGCTGGTCTAATTACACAAGGAGACAGTGTGGACTTGGAGCTTGATCACCAAGAGAACAATGCAGTATCCCCAACTCCAAGTTTGGGCTCCCAACGAATGAACAAAGTAGAAAAACATCAAAACTGTACAGAAAACGATGAGTTGATGCAACAGCTTGATGAACTTGGAAGAAACATGGCTGAGTCCCTGAGAGTGTCTGAGACACATGGCTCACAAGAAGGCATTGAACAAGACTCTAAAGTAAAACTTAGTGATGATGAGTTTTGAACCATCTGTTGGTATTCAGTTGCCTTTCCAAAGGCACAATGTCGCACTGAAGATACGAGTTTTTTAGTGATTGCTGAATATTTTTCATCACGATATTGGATTTTAGTTTATTTAAAGAGGAATTCTACCATTATCTTTCCATTTTTCTGTATAATGAAATTGGTAAGATGTAATTCAGATGTGATTTGATGTGAAATGCTTCATTTAAGAGAATCTTATCGAGTCAGAATTGTTTACAGCAGTGGTGATAGGAACCAGACATCTGAAGTATTTAATGCGTCTAAAAGGTACCTCACAGGAAGCTAACATTAAATATGTTTACATATGTTGCATAATGCCCTAGACATTGTTTAATGATTGTTTTGAGATAAGAAACAATGCAGGGCGTTGTAAGGCAAAATAGTCATGTAAATGTATTTTTTTCAGGTTTGCCATTCTAGACATTACATAGTAAAACTCAGAAAATGTGTAGGTCCACTGATCATTTTGGACAATTAATAAGTTGTAGTTGTAGTTGTGACACCCTGGTTCTTAGAGTCTGTACGTTTCTCTACAATGAACCATTTTCCATCAAACCACTCTGAATGACTTTGTTTACATCTTTATTTAGAGAAATCAGTGGAATTTCCCTTTATGTGTCAAATTCAAGGTACTGTTGCAAAATTTCTCCCTGCTACATTGGTTAAAAACTCTGGTGCAATGCCATTACTGCTAAATAAGCACCTCAAAGGGAAGAGGTTTCTTTTGCAAGAGTCTTGTTTGCTACAGATTATTACATTCACTCCACAGCTGCTCGACATACAGAGTAATTTATTTCCACTAAACATTTCAGCAATATACAGTGCATTCTGTACATTTTTGGACAGTATGACTTTTTTTGGTTTTGTTCTCTTCTCTAACATGCTGGATTTTAAACGAAACGATTATTATACATCTCAGTTGCTTCTTGGCCAATTGTGTTGTTCTTAAACAAGAGAGCTAACAAGAGGTTCAGAACTGACTCTATGACGTATGCATCTGTCTCGGAAGGCCAAATAAGTATCAATTCCAAGACAGCAGGATATCACAAGGCTGACAACTCAGAATAAAGTGATGACAGAGCCTAAATCTTAGATGTGTCAAGATCAGCTGTTCAGTAGTGGCACCAGAAATGACCTGGAAGACCAAAGTACTGAATAATTAAGGAATGTCTTTGGTTATGAAAAAACCTTAAACACTGTATAACCTTAAACACATTTAAAAAAAAAAAGAAAGAAAGGTTAGATTTGTCTCAACCCATATGGAAAAAAATATATATACACATGTATTTTTAGATATTTGAAATATATTTCAAATACATTGCTGTCCATGCAGAAATAAATTCCAAACAGTAAAATGTATTTCAGAATATACTGCTATATTATTAACCAATTAACCAAATATATTTTCAAATACATTTATTTTAAAATGAATGGGAAAATATTATACATAGAAATGTACCATATGTAAACTTTTTTAAAACTACATGATTAAAAATAATAATAACAAATACAAATAAATGCATTTTTAAAACATTAACATATATATTTTTAGCTATTTTCATACAAGGCAAAAATATATTTGATAAATACATTTGGAATATATATTTTTTCCGTATGGGATATTTTCAGTGTGAGACTCTAATTAACTCCAAATGCGTTTTTCATGACCTTATTTAAAGTTATGAGAGTGTTTCAGCCTGGATTGCTTCTTGAGGCACAGTACATGGTAGCCAATCAGAACAAAGAGCATTTACATTATATCAGTCCTAAATGTGTAATAAAAATTGGCTGTTTAATTCTAAGGAGTAAAGGGAAATTGGAAAATAGTGATGTAAAAATGAATTATGATATGAGTTTTTGGTGCATAAAACCACACAATTCTCTTAAGTGGACCACAAGGAAAATATACAATAGAAGTAAAGGTAGGATATTCGCTCTTTAATGCTTTTTTCAGTGGTAAAGGCACCCAAACCAGTTTGGTAGCAAGAAGCTGGATTCACCACTGGCACTGCAATTTAGTCCAAGACTGGGCTTACACCATATCAGGGAAACCAGCCCATTAAGTTATTTTACTTCACTTAGCAGTTTATTTTGCAGTTTATTTAGTATTATTGCTGTATAAATCATATATAATTCGCATTTTATGTGCACAAAAAGTCTAAATTTTTTTTTTTTAAATCTATCAGTATTGGTATCAGGATATTACTTTTGTTAATACTTGGTATCAAAGGAAAAAGAAAATTAGTGGTATTGGCCAACCCAATGTCTATCTCTAAACCATGTGTTCTTTTAAACTGATTTGTTCAGTAAACTGGTGGAACTGATTAAATTAGATCTCATTTTTGCAGCATCCACAGAATGTTTACATTTACATTTTGGTAGACTTATAAAGCTTGAAAAATAATCTTTCACAGTTAAGAACAACCTATGTCTGAAATGACATGCATTTTCAGTCTCTTGACCAGGGCTATCCAAAATTGGCCCATGAGGGCATTTGATTTGGCCACTAGAAATTACCCTATCCCAACCCCCTTATCCAATGAGAAAACAAACACTTATTTTATAATAAATATATACTTCTAAATTATAATTTTCCTTTTAAAAACTGAATTAAATTTTTTAAAGCATTTTGGCAACAAATTAGTGTCTCATATGGAAAACTGATATTTGGCAATATATGGATGTTAAATATATGACATATATTACCATTTATGGATTTCCCTAATGTCCAATGGTCATATGGACATATACACCGATCAGGCATAACATTATGACCACCTCCTTGTTTCTACGTTCATTGTCCATTTTATCAGCTCCACTTACTATATAGGTGCACTTTGTAGTTCTACAATTAAAGACTGTAGTCCATCTGTTTCTCTGCATACTTTCTTAGCCCCCTTTTACCCTGTTCATCAGTGGTCAGCACCCTGACAGAACAGGTACTATTTGGGTGGCGGATTATTCTCAGCACTGCAGTGACACTGACATGGTGGTGGTGTGTTAGTGTATGTTGTGCTGGTACGAGTGGATCAGACACAGCAGTGCAGCTGGAGTTTTTAAACACTGTGTCCACTCACTGTCCACTCTATTAGACACTCCTACCTTGTCAGTCCACCTTGTAGATGTAAAGTCAGAGACGATAGCTCATCTGCTGCTGCACAGTTTGTGTTGGTCATCCTCTAGTTCTTCATCAGTGGTCACAGGACACTGCCCACAGGATGCTGTTGGCTGGATATTTTTGGTTGGTGGACTATTCTCAGTCCAGCAGTGACACTGAGGAGTTTAAAAACTCCAGCAGCACTGCTGTGTCTGATCCACTCAGACCAGCGCAACACACACTAACACACCAGCACCACGTCAGTGTCACTGCAGTGCTGAGAATGATCCACCACCCAAATAGTACCAGCTCTGTGAGGGTCCATGGGCTTCCTGACCACCGAAGAACAGGGTAAAAGGGGGCTAATAAAGTATGCAAAGAAACAGATGGACTACAGTCTGTGACTGTAGAACTACAAAGTGCGCCTATATAGTAAGTGGAGCTGATAAAATGGACAATAAGCATAGAAACAAGGAATTGGTCATAATGTTATGCCTGATCGGTGTATGTGACATATATGCCAGCTTATTTGGAATCTCTCTTTTTAAATATGTGACATACATTTTAGTCATTTATCAATATATACAAGCCTATATGTGTCACATATATTTAATAACATTTGACAGAAAACATTATTCATTTATGGATTGTATTATATTACTCTTATATGCTAGATTTGTATTATACAAGATATTTTTTATTGAATTTATGCTGCTTTTGTATTTCATTTTGATATTTTGCTTTCAACTTGCATTAAAAACAAAGCATGCAATGTATCTAGTAAACCTTGGATTAAAGACCACAATAAATACTTTTGCATAGGCCACATTCTATGTTTATTCCCAATATGTTAAATCCAGCAATTAAAACGTATGTCTTATAAAATAAGAATATTTAGACATTCATCTTCTTTGTTTCTTCTGAATACTTACTAATGTAGTGAAAATTAGTCTAATGGCTGCATAACTAAACTTTAAAAACATGCACATTGTAAGCCATGCAATAAAATCATTAAAACATTAAATAAATGCACATATTGTTCCCAGACACATTTAAATAATTTACTATATAAAAAGCAAACAGATAATATAGTAACAATTATAGCTGTACTGGGATGCATTCAACCATGTTTCAGACATATATGTATAATCCACATATTATGCCTATATATGTCTAATATCGCATACGTACAAATACACAACATATATGTACATTAGAAATTAGAAATATATATGACCCTTTATTATATATGTGCATACATCAGCTTTTTCCATATGGAGTAATGTATTAAAGTACATTTCTAATAAGTCGATTGGAAACCTACCTTCCCCTAACGTCCCCTAAGCTATTTGTCGTTTTGGCCATCGGCCCACCGCAGCACTGTGGCCCACCAGGACAAAAGATTAAACTTCTTTGTCCTTCTAACCTCAGTGGCATAAATGTATGAGGCGTTTTAAGTGTCGTACATTGTTTTGTGCACTGCCGCTGTGACTTGACTGAGCACTGGAGCGATAATGAATCATTTGAATCGGTCGTTCGATTCATTAAAGTGATTCTAGCGGAAGAATCGGTTCACTAAACTGAATCGAACTTCCCATCGCCTCCAGTCTGCCTGCGCGGCATTCCAGCTGTCTGATGTAACACACAGCGCTCCGAAGTGCTGCTTTACAGCAAACACAAGCACTCTCTCCTTATTTACCTTGCTGATATGAACGGATGTATGTATATAAGCGGTAGATGCGCTATTTGGACACGGGTTGAGTAAGAAACGCGACGTATTTATCACCTTTCAGGCTGTGAAAATAGATCCGCGGATGAATCCGCCAAGAAGATTTTTGGACTCCAACCGGAAATGAAGTATGGAAGCAACAGCCAGTGTGACCTGGGAGTCTAACATGCGTGATCTCACACAAACTTCAACTAAATTTGGACCCCGTTCGCAACTCCTCAGTCGTCCTAAAACTCGGTTCCGAGTGTCAATTAAATGGTAGTCAACGGCAGACCGTTCATATGGTAAGTGTCTGTGTTGCTAGCGGCGGTTAGCCAACTCAAGCACACTTCAACGTTTAACGGTAATTTACCAGCCATTATGCTGGCTAGCTCGGAATTAGCTTGGGCTAGAATTAACATAGCTGACTGGATGAGAACATAAGCGAAATACAAGCCATTTTAGCTTCCACGGCCTCTTTGTCTTAAATAAAAGTTTCTAAACTAAGTTATACTTATAGTCAGATTTATCGTGGGCCAGCTTCAGCGTGCGAGGAGTTTGTTTTGCTTTCTCCGCTCACTTGGTTGCTACTCCTGTGATTCCGAGTCACTTCAGACAACAACTTGTTGATGAGTGATTAGCTAGTAGACTGGTTAAAGTAACTTAATAGGGAATGAGAAAAAGTATACAAGCACAATACGAGCTGACTGCAAAATGCTGTTGTAGAAATCAGCTGGTACTGGCAGGAATTGTAATGTTTGAGTTAGGTAGGTTAGCTAACTTATGTGTAAATACGTGCCATAAGAGAGTTGACGATGGCAGATAAACATGCTGTAAATACCCACCTCTCTTGTTTTCCTAATCTCTTGCATTGCTTCTGGTTATCTGACTAATAGGTGAAACATCTCATATTGTTTGCAGTCCCCGCCAAAGACAAGTATTTTTTCTACGCGACTGATGCGAATTTATTCTACCTCGCGTTTGTCTGTTGTAAAGTAGCCTTTACTTTAATAAGCATTTAATGCTTTGCACGGTCAACGCAGTGATTGAGCAAGAATGTCAACATTAGTGTTTAAACCTGAAAATCATGCTGACAGTTTTATCCATTTAAACTGATTTTTTTCTTTGCCAAATAATATGTAGTACTATTACAAGAAAATGTAAGTTTACTGTAGTGCTGTGTAACACTATTATAATACTCTGTAATCTGTAACATGATATTCCTGATGTACTGTTTACAGTAGTGTTATAGTATCATTTCCTATACTATAGCAACTTTAACTTTTCAAAAGTACTATACAATTCTTGTAAAAATCCTGTAGAAATTTCTCATATTACTATAGTTTTTTTTTTTCAATGGTCGTTTTTGATGAAGCCATTAAACCAGACTGAATGTGGTTTGATATGAATGTGATTTTCTTGGTTTGGGGTGTCAGATCGTCTCTCTCAGTTCAGCATTGAAACAGTCATAGTGATGCCTGCTCAGATTTGTGAATAGTTCATAGTAACAGTGGTGCTGAAATGACAAACAGCTCAAAATCAGAACTTCACATTTCAATATTCTGTTAAATCACTGCAATATTCACTGAAGTCCCATACTCAGATCCAAAGTAATGTAAGTGGTATGGACATTAGTCTTATTTTTCATGGGAACAGTTTTGTTTGTACACGTTGTGCTTGTGTAGTTATTCTGTATTCCATATGCTCTGGACATAAATTATGGGAAATAGATGTTTTTTCTCTAAATATGAACAACATGTGTGCCCATAAGAAAGCTTCCTAATCTGTTTTGCTCTGACTGCTTGTTTTCCCCAGTGATCAATGTAATTGCCCTATGGAGTTTGGCATAATCTCATTCGCCAATGGCTTAATGTTAAAGTGAAGCTGATTGAATCGTTTTGAACAGAGAGGAGCAAGCTACTGGTGAAACATGCCCTTACCATTTGGATTAAAACTTAAGAGAACACGAAGATATACCGTCTCCAGCAAAAGCTGCCTGGTCACACGCATACAGCTGCTTAATGGTGAATTTGTTGAGTTTACACTTTCTGTGGAAAGCACAGGCCAGGAATGTCTGGACGCAGTTGCTCAGAGACTCGAGTTACGAGAGGTATGTAATTGTTTTCTACATGTTTTTCACTTGTTGGACTAGTCTCAGTAGTCAATATGTGCACGTCGATTATGAGTGTTGATCGCTTTCTAAGGCCTGGTCTTCCTCCAGCATAGTCTGAGACGCCTGGTTTGTGTCTGCACGCATACTTTCACCTTGCTTCTAGCTGCTATTTTGTTGCATGTAGTAAAGAATATAGTATGTATAGTAAAGTTGGACAAGAGAGTGGTAATGCAGAATGCACTGTCACATGTCTTTTTTTACGCTGGAAAGCTGCAAGTTCATTTTAATTTCTCAGTTGTACATGTCCTTATCAGTTAATTGACTTTTTGGTCCTGCTAGGTTCTGTTTATCAGGCTGTCACTAGACTAAACAGGGTGGGACTATTTTCCTCAAATACTTACATGTGCCAAGACTTTTTAAACTCCATAACTTGCAAGCATTTGCTTTTGAATGTCACATGTGCTAAGAACACAGAAGGCAGTTTCTCTGCGCTTTCTATGGCCAAGTGTCATTAAGAACGCAGTTCTTTTTTTGAGGGTGGCAGGGTCTGTTTCTAAGCAACATGCCAACTACATAGACTTATGACTGGCTTTCTTCTCTGAAAGCTTCGAGACACTCAGCAGTGCGACATGGTGTGTTTTGAAAAGATAAGGTCCTAGCCAGGCATCCTACCCATCAGTCTTGTTTCCTTACTCTGCATTCCAGATGATGAAAGCAAATGTATTATTGTGGAATGTGCTCCTGTAAAATGGATAGGTGTGAAATGTTTTCTGAATACAAGCCCTCATAAGTAACATATATGTGGAAAGTGACTGTTAAGTATTCCCTACTCTGCTTTTTCCAAAACAATATTGCAGTGTCCTGCTTTACCATGCAAGCCTTACTGACATTCTGATCATTCTGCAGATAACTTATTTCAGCCTCTGGTATTTCAACAAACAAAACCAACAGAGATGGATCGATTTAGAAAAGCCACTAAAGAAACAGCTTGACAAATATGGACAGGAGCCCACTGTATACTTTGGTGTCGTGTTCTATGTGCCGGCTGTTTCCCAGTTACAACAAGAGATAACCAGGTAATAATATGCTAGAAATAGTTTGATCTCTGACATAGTTCAGCCGTGCTGTAGTCCAACATCATTTGACCATTGTGATGTTGAATAACAGAATATAACAATTTAATAATGTTTAATGATAACCGTATGTTAATCTCCTCTCCAACAGATACCAGTATTACCTCCAGCTGAAGAAAGATGTTCTGGAGGGTAGGATTCCATGCTCGATTGAGCAGGCAGTCCGTTTGGCCGGCTTGGCAGTACAAGGTATCCTGATTATAGGTTTATACTTTTTAGTAGAGATGCATCAGTATGAGAGTTGTGGCCCAAGCCGATGTTGATATCCGATATTTTCGGCCTGCTGATACATAAATATTTATGAAATGTAGAAATTGTGAGAAAATCCACTTGGATTATTATTGCAGAAAAATCTAACATTTATATATACAGACATTTTAGCACAGTAGTCCAACATCACCTAAACATACTGCTCTTCAAAGTACAATAAGGAAATCATCAAATATCGATTCAAAATATTGATCAAATCTAGACAGCTGTCTGAAGCCAATATTTATTTTTATTGATATTTATTGATATTTATTTATTTATTTATTTATTTATTTGCAAACATCTACCGATACCAATGTGATTTCAATATCATTGTGCATCCCTATTTACTCTCAGATTGTTGATGCACTGCCATGCTTATGGTTGTTGATGGAAGGTTTGATTTAGGTCACATACAAACTCTAAACTGCATCTTAAGTGTGCACATGTTTATTAGGACATGGATTATTAAGTTAATCAAATTGGAACCCTATTAGGTGCACAGAGCTAGCTAGGCTTGCAGGCTTGACATTTCCGGCTCCGGTTTTTGCCCAGGAGAAGAATCTCAAACACTGCTGGCAAAGATATATCTGGCAGCACAAGTTACTGGCCTGGTGTTAACATAGCAGAGAAACTGACATCACTTGCTGTTCCAGCCAGGCCTAAACTGCTTCCCCCTGTACATCGCACACAGGGGGAAAGAATGCCACTGTTACACCGACACGCTTACACATTGGCCACTGTTTGCACAGTGAAAGTGTCCTTTGCTTTAGTGTGATTTGGGTCAGATAGATCAGGTGTTTAACACAGGCTATTTTTGTGTATTAGCAGTGCCGTGCATAGAAACTTATAGCTGTGCTAATACTTTGGATTGTCAGCATAGCTTGAGCACATTTCTAACAGGATGACTGGAATTGCTGGTAATGTTGGACTGCTATGGTTACAAAAGCTAAATTTGTTTTTTTCCACAACATAATATTTCATTGGCTCGTCAAAAAAATGCCCTTGTGACACGGTGCTAAAACGTCTCTGCAAAAATGCCCTTTGAGTTTACAATTAAGATTAATGTAGCCCTGCACCTTCATTTGTAGATACTTGGACACAAAGTAGATTTTGATCAAGTGGTATTCTTTTCTTTCCTGGCTCTAGCTGACTTTGGAGACTTCACCCGCTATGATTCACAGGAATTTCTTCAGAAATTTGTGCTTTTTCCAATTGTAAGTTTGTTTTTCTCTATAACAGGTGTTTTTTGTTCAATTTTAAGCTATTCATTGTTACCCAGTTGTCAGTAGCTTAAAGATATTCAGTAAATCTGCCTCCCTCTCTCCCTCCCTTCTTCCCTCCCTCCCTTCCCTCTAGGAGTGGATTCAAGATGAGCGAGTTGTTGAAGAAGCGACTCAAAAGGTTGCCCTACTTTATCAAAGTTACCGGTGAGAGCATCCTCAGCATTCTGCATGAGTTTAATATTTTATTTGTTTTTTGGCTTTCAAAAGGTCAGAACAGACATTGCACATTCTTCCCCTTTACATCTGTAAGGAGGCTTTCTAATGCAGTCATCTGGCACCTGTTAACAGTTGCACTTTAGAACCATCTGCTGAGTGTAAGACTTTGATTTTCAGCCAGACAGATGAAAAGCAAGCCCACTTATACTCAAGAATGTTATGTTATTGCTTTTTTATCCTATTGCATTTGTACTGACTTGTATACTGTCTTTTCTTTGGTCTCATCTCATGTTTTGTGATGCTCTAAAATGGTTTCAAAGCAGTGTTCAATAGCATGATGGAAAATTGTACAGGTTACAGTGATAATGCGGGTTGAATGAGAAGCAGCCTATTTGTTGTAACATCAGTGTCTGTGTTTGCGTGTTCCAACCCCACCCTTATCCACAGAGGTCTTCCAGTCCCAGAAGCAGAAATGCTGTACATGCAAGAAGTGGAGAAGATGGAGGGTTATGGTCAAGAAAGCTTTCATGCAAAGGTAGACAGCTGTTTTGATCTTGTTTGACTTGTTAAACTTCAGACAAGCTGCACAGAAAGCATAATGCTTATTTTAATATGAAAGCTTTTGAAATAAAGTTTTGTGTTGGTGTACATGATCGTGTTTGTCCAAGATCATCAAAATGTTTTCTTCTTCTTCAAACAAGCAGTCTGCACTCAGCAAATTTATTATTTTGGCCAACCCACATTCGTGTCATAGCACAATTGTGCATGATTCATTTAGCTAAATAGCCAGTTATTTTCGTTATATCACTTTATTTGCTTTTATTTAGGTATGCAATTTATTTCCTTTTTGAGAATTTAAAATGCCCGTTTTACCCATTACAATTGGCAAAATGTTAATGTTATAGCTTTGTCTAATAAAAAGTACAAGTGCTAGTTCACTTAGCCCACGCAGTGTGAGCTTTGAGTGAAAAAATGAGTAAATAAATAAATAAATAAATGAAAGAAAGAATCAGCCATAAACACCATGCACATCAGCCATAGATATTCATGATGGGTCCATCTCTGTTATGTATTATGTTCCATCGTTGTGAATAATTATAATTTACATTTTTTGCTGGTATGAACATATTTAATTATATAAGAATTTTCCTATGTTTTGTAGGACAGCCAGGGTGCAGATATAATCATTGGATCCTGTCTGGATGGAATATTTGTCAAGCACAAAAATGGCCGGCCACCTCTTTTGTTCCGGTATGTATTTGTGTGTTGGATACAAACTAATGCATTCAATTGTCATTTGCATGCATATGTTTTCTTTGGAGGAATTTGGGCGCATTCATGTAACCTTGACTGCATTGTTTGACTTCTTTCCCATTAAGGTGGAATGACATTAATAACATGACTCATAATAAGTCTTTCTTTGCCCTGGAGCTGGCCAACAAAGAGGACACCATTCAGTTTCAGACTGTAAGTTCTGTAATCTCCCTAGTACCTCCATTCATTATCCCAGACATTTCAGATTTTTTTTTTTTTAACTTGCAGTAGCACAAAGCCCACAGTTAGTCCTTCCAGCTATGCACTTATGCCAGCGTATTTAACAAAAAATAAATGTGTCTGTGTGCATATAACATGTCTACATGTACATAAACTAGACCTTAAAGGTAGGGTTGCATCAGTACTGATACAGGTATCAGGTATTGGGCCGATACTATGCTCAATTACTTTTACTCATAAAAATGCACTGATACCAACATTCCGATATCAGCTGATACTGTGTGACGTAAGCCGAGTGTACACTGCCACGCTAATGAACAAACACAGTGAAGGAGGCTGTGCTCACACAGAGAAGAGTGACTCTGTGACAGTCAGGCACAAAGTCGTTGGTCACTTTAAACTTTCTGCCTTGGTGTATTCCCACTAGACCTTCACTGTGTAATTTAAAACCATTTTAAACACACAATCACAGCCCCTTCCCCTTTGCAGGTGGAGATGCATACGCTAGTGAAACCTAGTTGGAAAAAAGTCGACATTTGCTACCAAAGTTCGTCTGTGCCGACTTTACTCTGTTTATCTGAATAGAATAACAAGGTATGAAAGCTAATTTTTTTTTCCTGTAAAATAGGCTGTAGAGAGACCATGTTGTCCTACCGTGTATGTCACCACCTGCTTTTAGCTTCCGCACTGATCCGTTCTCAGTTTGTTTGATCGGTACTCATGTTATTTTAGATGAAATGACTTAATTTGATATTGTTCATGGACAGAGATGTCTGTACGTTTTTGTACAGTGTGAGTATATAAATCGAAGGCTTCGTTTGTACATGATGGTCTATCTAAAATCACACGGTATATGTCTGACTGTAGAGGACATTCAGCTACAGCTCAACCAGCAAAGACCCCGAAAAGACAAAACTCCACAAGTGAGCTCCTCAGATGCTGTCACTGAGCTACAGAGATTGTTGTAGAGAGACACAGATGAGGATCAAAACTACATCTGTACAGAGGTGCTTTTCTGATGTGGAACAGAACCTGGTCTTCTCCACTGCAGCGCTACTCAGTCCTAGTTAGCGCTGAATAATGTAGCATAGGCACTTCAGTTAAGATCAGCAAGGTTTAATGATTTAACTGTTAAGGTTGCACACGTTCACACTAACTACTGCTTAATTGTAGGTAGATTACTCAGTATGGTATCGGACTCGGTGTCAGTGAGTACTAAGGAATATGTTCTCAAACTTGTGCTCAGTCTGGGGGAACAAAAATGGTATTGATGCTTCCGTATTTAAGACACATAGACTGCTGTTCTCAGCTCAGTACAATAAGTCCTTGTGCATGCTTGTAATTCTTGATTGTTTTGGTTAACATGTTCCCTGTCTCTTTTAGGAGGACATGGAGACTTCCAAATATGTGTGCAGAATGTGCCTGGCACGGCACAAGTTTTACAAGATTAACAAGAGTAGTCTGTAAGTGTGGATTTCAGTCAATCCCATTAGTCAGGTTGACTGTGTGGGGGTTGGAGTGTGTGTGTGTGTGTGTGTGTGTGTGTATGGGTGTGTGTCACTCTTGGAGGCTTCATCCCTGTACCTTTCCTGTCCCCAGAGAGGAATCTGATGCCCCGCCTTCTGAGGGCTCCCAGAAGTCCATTCTCACTCTTTCATTTCCTCGCTTTCCAATGCTCTCTCGTCCCTCTCTGCCTTCTAACAAGGGGTGAGCAAGACTGCTTCGGCAGTCACCAACGCTTTCCGCTCAAAGCCTCCCAGTAGCACAGATGCTGAAAACATTGGTAGACATTTCATCCCCTCTTTTTGTTATGTGTAAATCTGGAAATGTCTGCTGCCCAATCAGATGAGTAATATCCTGGTAGAGAGAAACTGCAACTGTGGGAAAGGAAACTGTTTTAAGAGAGAATTATTTTTATAGGTTAGGGTTGTCTCAATAATGAAATTTTAGCTGAAGTTTAATTGATGTATAAACATTGTGATTAACAGTTTTATGATCTTTTTGTTCATTTAATGCCGCTAGTACAGTGCAAACATAAATTGGCCAGATTGGCTGATTAGCTATTTTCCTACCTAGCTTTCGAGTTAGTAGCTCTCAACTGACGACAGTAACAGCTCAATCTCAAATTAATAAACATTACTCACTACTAGGGCTGTAGGATAAGGAAAAATGCAATGTTCTATAAAGCTGTTTGGTAAAGCTGTTGGATATGACAATGACAAAGTGAGGTGATATTATTAAAGTAGTGTGTCTCTGCTGGATATGACGCAGGTACAGACATTTTTTTTGGTGTGTAAACAGAAATCTAACATCTCTCCTTTAAGCACAAATAATACAAAACTGTTAAAGCATCATTGATTATTATGCAAAAAAAAAGGAAATACTAACTAGCTACTTAACTGCAAGCACGTTTTGTGCACCGAAAGGCTGCATTCCCTCAGCAGCTTTTTCTACAGAGGCTACAACAAAAAATACATATTTTTATATAGGCACACAAGAACAAATAAACTATTTATTTATTTATTTATTTTTAGTTATTCATTATATTTTTTGTGACAGTAGTTATTACTGCCCAGGCAGTTAAAACACAATACTGAGTTGGAAAACAATCCTAATGTTTGATGCCTTTTTACAGGCTTATAATTTAATGGTTTTGAGATGTGCACGTGTATTTTTTTTTTTTTAATTGGCCATTTAGCGTAATGGTAAAGTTGCTCTTCCCCCATGTGGGAGAGCGGGCTTCTGTCCCAGCACTGAGAAACACTCATTAGGCTTTTAACAGTTTGTGGCGTAATGATATCTTTCTTATGCTGCGTGTTTGAGGTCATTTGATCTGTTCTGTCATCACAGCTCTTAATGTGTTTATCGTGGAAACTTATATCACAGTAACAATAAAAATGTGTTTTATCATGCAGCCCTACTCACTGCTGCCCTCTAAATGTGTTACAGCACCAGTCTTCCATTTACATGTGTTTCCCTCGACTGTGAAAGCTAACAGCTGTGCAAAATAATTGTGATATGCTCAAATAATTGCAATCAGGCAATTATGTAATAATTGTAATAGACCTATTTCAAGTACAAATTACAAGAAAATATGCCCAAAATGCCTGATAGACATGATTTCATTCCACTGATTAGGCTTTGCCTTTCTGTTTCATCTGTTCTACAACAAAGTTTTGTTTTAAAGTGAATTTAGTTAGTCTGTTCTAGTATAGGGTTTCAAACTCTACTGTAGACGTACTATTTCTGAGCTGATTCTGGAAACACCCTGCTGTTCCCTCAGCTGTCGCAGAGGGTTACAGCTGAAGGCCTGCACTCTGGTTTGTTTCACTCTCACATTTTGGGACAGCCAAACTCAACCTGCCCCTGTGAACCCAGTCAGACAGCGCTCCTCCACAAGAATGTCTCTGGTAGGCACGTTCTAAATAATTCACTGCCTAGACTGCTTTTTGATGCTTGGTGTGTTATTCACTTTACTGGATCTTGCCATGGAAACAGCTGCTCTTCTTGTTATATTCATGTGATTTGTCTTTGAACATATGGTAAATTTAGAAGCTGAACAGCGGTCCTCTTGTTTTTGCTGCAGCCCAAGCCTCAGGCCTACATGATGCCACCACCTCAGTTACACTACAATGGCCATTACACTGAGCCTTATACATCCTCTCAAGGTAAAAAACAAACGTTTAGTCTCCCTGTTATTCACTATATTTATATGGTGAATGCTTTATGCTTGCTTGGGGACTTTTTTGTAAGTTGTAAACCTGCCTGTTTCTGCTTATACAGACAACCTTTACATGAACAGTCAGAATGGGTACTACTACCATTCTCAGACGAGTCTGGACCGTTCCCCGCACGAGTACAACGGAAGAATCCGGAATGGCAGCGTGTACAGCGCTCACAGCACCAGCTCCCTCAACAACCCACAGCACTACCTGCAGCCGTCACCCATGTCCTCCAACCCCAGCATCACAGGCAGTGATGTCATGCGGGCTGATTACGTGCCCTCTCATCGTCACAGTGTCCTTATTCCACCGTCCTACCGTCCCACGCCCGACTACGAGACAGTTATGCGTCAGAAGAATGCAGGCATGATGCCAGCAGCAGAGCGGCAGAGTCACTCCATGAGGAACCTCAACATTGGCAACTCCTATGCCTACAGCCGGCCTGATCCGCTGGTCTACAGCCAGCCTGAAATCCGTGAACATGGCACGACCCAGTATCATCTCAACTACAGCTTCCACAGTCCTTCACCCTACCCCTATCCCACTGAAAGACGGCCCGTGGTGGGTGCCGTCAGTGTGCCTGAGCTGACCAATGTACAGCTGCAACAGGCCCAAGAATACCCTGCCCCCAACATCATGAGGACTCAGGTGTACCGGCCACCTCCTCCTTATCCTTACTCTCACCCCCGGCCGGCCAACAGCACCCCAGACCTCTCCCGCCACCTTTATGTAAGCAGCAGCAACCCGGATTTAATCACTCGACGAGTGCACCACTCGGTGCAGACCTTCCAAGAGGACAGCCTGCCGGTTGCTCACTCACTGCAAGAAGTGAGCGAGCCACTGATCACCACCCGTCACACTCGCATGCAGAAGCGCAACTCTATCGAGATTGCTGGCCTGGCATATGGCCTGGAGAACATGAGGCTGAAGGAGAGGGCAGTGTCCGTCTCCGCTGCGGAGACTTCACCCCCAGGCACTACTCCCATCACCTCTGCAGCCTCAGGCTCTGATCTCAATGTCTTCCTGGAAAGGACCAAGGCTGAAGATGCAATCATAAAGGAAGACGTATGCTACGGGCACAAAAAATCTCTGTCTGATGCCACCATGCTGGTCCACAGTAGCGGAGAAGAAGAGGAGTTTGAGGACGACAGCGGCCGGCACACCCCGCAGTCTCAGGACGCAGTTGCTGGTTCAGAGCAACACATGACTGTTCTAGGACATCCTCTGATGGAGCCACCTCCACCTGCATATCCCTTCACCTCAAGCTTGGATCCAGTCCTCACTGGCCCTTTGAGCTTTCAACCCCAACCTCGGATCCGGGAGCAGGACGAGGTGGGGCCTCTGTACCCACTTACTGAAGCTGGCCCAATCATGCCTTCAGTTTCAGAGGGTGACCTGAGCAGTCAAGGACGATCAAAGCATAAGGGTCAGATCATCAAAAAGAGACCAGTGTCTGATGTGCCTGCTACGAGACGGAACATTGATGGCCTCCCACCACCTGTAAGTTCTCTGGTGCATTCAAAATTCCCAATACACTGGGTGTTTAGGAAAAAAAGAAGAACAAAGCAGGCCATGTGGTGTATTAAAAACTTGTTTCTGAGGTGCCAGTGCAGCTCTTAAGATGGCAGTATACTTTAAACGGATATGACTTTTGAAAGCACAATGATGTCTTTTTGGCCAAAGCATTGCTGTGGTTTTAGTTTGTTCGGTGACGTGTGCACTAGTTGCTGAACAGAGTTTATAATCACCACATTGCTTGTTCAGAGACTTACCCCTGACTGGGATTGATCCAGATTGTACAAAGCAGGCTTCTAGCAGTGCTGAGAGTCTTTTTTAAGTATATTTCTGACTGCATGTTTGGTAGTAGTTTGCTTTCCTTTAATACTTTTGTGATATGAAGTATAATGCCACCTTGTGTTTCATATAACTATACCAGACTGTTTCATAGATACATTATGTTGTTTTGTGAACATACTACAGTCAGTAGGTTCACATATGCTGATAAGATGATAAACTGCACTCTGTCTCCTCCATGACCTTATAAATTTAGGGTTCTGGAGAAGAGACCGTAAGTTGTACGGACACCAAACTTGGTGGGTAGTTTGTGTGCATCTACCCAGGCACCGAACATTACCCCGATTGGCCAAAGGGGGGGGCGCTATAGCACAGCCAAACGCATTGTGCCTCATAACTTCTAAAGCAAATTTTTAGATACAAAATTCATTTTTTCCTGATTCCCTGCCTCATGACAAACTGATTTACAGTTTGGACCATTTAGCTCCACCTACTTAAATTTTTTGCATATTTGCATGATTGTCCAAGGCTTTTTGCTCAATCACCATGTAACTGGTATAAAAAAAAAGGCCCTGAACCTCAATAATCATCAAGAACATCTTGACGTTTCTGAGCAGTATGGCTGCCATATGCTAATGAACCCTTCTGTAATCGTTCATAATTAATTTAAAATTCTATAACTGAGGAATGCTTCATTCAAAAAATTTGACACGACGCAGTTATTCAGGAGTGGATTCTGAGGTGGCCTATGAATTTGGCACATACATCATTAGGGGGTGCTGTAATTGCTAAATAACTGTTTCTCAGCATCCGTTCACCAGATCAAGCTGAAAATTTGCAGGCATCTTCTCTGAGACAGACTATAAGTAAATTTCATTTGATACAGTCAAATTTTTGGACACCATCAGCCACTTAGCTTTCAGCTGACATTTGACAGACTTAACATTGACCAATCACCGTGAAATTTGGGTAGGGAGTCTTTGAAGGCATTTTCTAAAAACCAGTGAAGTTTTGAAAGATTTGGCTACTAGGGGGTGCTATTCATAAAAACAAGCATATCTTACAAATATTTTCACTTAGGTGACAACTGATATTACACCACGCACTACAGTGTTCCAAACAACCTTGCAATTGTAAGTCTATCAAAAAAATGCATTGTGTTGCAATCGTTGACTCTTTGAAAATTGCACTTCTTGAACTAATCTCTGGGTTTTGATCCCAGCTGTTCAGAATTAGTCTTGAAATACTCTGTGGCCTCTCTAGGTAAATAGTTATTTTAAACTCATCATAGTCTCTCTCAGTTAATCATTACTGCCATGACATTTCTAACTTAAATTGCTATAACTCATCAGGAGTTTTAAAAGTTTTAAACACACATAAATTCAGACTCTACTGAGGTATGCAAATCTTTGTCCAGATTGCCCTTGAGTGGAGCACTTTAAAATGATTAAAAGTCCTATTACAATGGTATTATGCAGTCTACAGATAAACAGTTCATGCCATTCGGTTCTGTGGCCTGAATAACTTTGTAATTGGACTCTTTGTCTGTTGTTTTGACTAATTAATACAAAGACTACAGCTTAGTATACAAAGGTCAGAAGGTCAATCTGTATAAACCTCTTTGTTGAAAGCTCCTGATCAATAATCATGACATTACAGAGACTTTTTATCAAATTCTGACTCACTTTCACTTAGCTTCTTTATGCCAAGAAGACCCCTTATGGGAGCACTGGCCTCAATATGGCATGTATATCAAAGGGTTAAACTTGGGGAATGAAACCACTCAGTGTATCAATACATTATAATACATAGGCAATTAAGCATCTATCATCTTGAAAGACCACAGTTCAACAATTATGGCAAATTAGGGCCTTTTGATAAACTTTGACTTCCTTGGATTTTTCATCCTCTCTCTGTTAAATAAGACCCAAACTGCATTAGGCCTTGTTAGGCATCATTGGTTCAGTCTGCTTAAGGGCTCATTGTGCTGATATGTGCTTGAACCCGCGGATTGCCGCTTGCAGCTGTATTTTCTATTGATGTTTTCTACAGTGGCCAATCGTCAAAATAGTGTAGTCTTGTAGTCTTGGAACTCTCCCTGAATTTATCTATCAGCGAAGTTGTAAAAAAAACAGCAATAATGCCCAGGTTTCCAGACTGAAAATAAAAATGATCACAGTAATTAATTGAAAACATAAATAAGGCAAGTAAAAGTACTCAAATGTTTTGTTGCATATTCCTTCTTTTGGATGACAGCTTGAAGTCTTCTGGGTGTGTGTTGCACTACTGATGATCAGTCAGACTTGTTTTACTTTCTCTTTTAGATGGCTGTAGCTTTGGCAGGTTTTGGACACTTCTTGTCTCTTTCATGACTTTAGTACATTTTTCACATTTGATTTTGGAATTTTCAATGTAGCTGCAATCTTTCTCACAGACATTTTGTTACCAAGAGACAGCATTTTTTGACAAAGTAGTTCAACTCAATATTCATGTTTTCTAAAGCAATATCCTTTGGAATGATAATGATATTTTTAAGATGTGTTGGATGGTGACTTTCCTGGAGTAGCATTGGAGATGAAGTGTGCCTTTGGATTAGTGTCCCAACACTTTTTTTTTCTTTATAAGTAAAATGAGCAGTTACCTAAAAGTTTTGTAGTTTTCTGTTGTTCATTTCAGGCAAAATATTGATTGAACTTACTATCTAACTGAAATTATGTACTTTAGAACATGTTAAAGCACAGTTTCCATAATACATGCAAAATTAAATAAAAAAAAAATTATAATAGAACAAATGTTGATAGAGGTGTCCCAAAACTACTTGAGGACTGTGTAATATTGTTTTTCAGTAACTAACAAAAAAACTAACAATATTGTACATGGCAGGTGTGATGGCCTGTTGTAGCAGAGACATCACATGCAGTTGAAATGTTTTTATCTGTTAATGAATGCAGAATACCAGGTTGTTTCTGGCTCTGGGAGGGGCTGGCCAGCAAACTCTGTACCTATGACATGAAGAATGCCGCCAAACAAGTTAGCAGACACAACCGGCTGCGTTCCGCATAGCCCTGAAAGATTCTGTTCACTGCAGTATCCTCTCTTGTATGCTAGAGCAAATACTTGCTCTGAACTTCACCCACTCACTCCCACCACCCTCACACAGGGCATGAAGAAAGGAGTCCGATCAGATATAAAGAAGATGGGACCGCTGAAGCTGGCGGCTCTCAATGGACTAACGCTTGCTCGAATGCCTGTGCCGGATGAGGGCAAGGACGATTCAGGAAAGGCTTCCAATGACGAAAGGGTAGGAGACTAGAACCATTGACTCCTGTTGTGTTTGTCTTCATGTATGTGAAAGTTGCCAGACACCCAAAAATATATCTGGGAGCAGTTAAATTGTTGTTGAAAGTTTCCATGTATCATTTAGATTTTTTGTTTAACATGGTGTACCTCATAGTAGACTGGGTGTTGAAACAATAACAGTTGTGAAAATGAAACACGTTTGTGAATATGGATAATGCACATTTGGGGTGTGTTGGATGAAATAATAATGCTGTTCTGTTCCTCAGTCCGGTATTGGCAGCAAAGGCTTGATTCCTCCCAATTGCTAGTGTGGTACACTAAGAGTCGCTGAACAGCTTTTACTCAACTCAGCAGATAGAAAAGTCTAGCTGTTCACTTACTACAGCACAAAACCAGTGGGACAGCCAAGAGAATTATGATAGTATCATTTATTATCAGAAATTAATACATGAGTGAAAAGAAAGGTGTTTAAGGTAAAATAAGGTCCTGAAAATGTAGATTTTTATTTATAGTGTATATTTATATCACCCAGATGTAACACACAGTGTATTCATTACCTCAAGGAATTTTAATTCTCTTTGTGAAAAACACATAATCCTACTTATTTTATGGTCAAAATTCATAGTAGTTCTGTGTTGGTATTTGTGTGTTTCAGTGTAAGCTCCTGGAGCAGAAGTTGGAGCAAGGCATGGTATTTACAGAGTATGAACAAGTGCCAAAGAAACTGCCCAACTATGAGTGCAGCATTGCGCAGCTACCTGAAAACGCAGAACGGAATCGCTTCCAGGATGTGCTGCCCTATGATGACACCCGCGTGGAGCTTGTGCCGACTAAAGAAAATAACACAGGCTATATCAACGCCTCACATATCAAAGTAGGCACACATAAACACCAAGTTTTTATCATGTAGCAGAACTTTGGTTGATGTGATTGCACATTTCCTGTAGCCATATTTTAACTGTCTTCCATTTTTTTTTTATCCAAATGTAATTCTAGCAGCAGTTCCTTTTCCTAGTGCATCATCCACTTGTAATCCTCTGTGGTGTTCTCACCTTCAATGAATCAACCGTCACCCAGATACTGCTGTGCAGTATTGGTCATTGTTTTTAGTGTTTTGTATTGCTATCTTTACTAGATTACAGTAGGGGGAGAGGAATGGAGCTATGTTGCATCCCAGGGACCCCTCTCCAGCACATGCCCGGACTTCTGGCAGATGGTTTGGGAGCAAGGAGTTGCCATTATTGCTATGGTTACTGCTGAAGAGGTGTGTATTTTAGACATATTTGTGATGTAACTCTGAGCAAATAACTTCCTTGTAAGATCTTATGTATCCGTCCGACATGTTTTTCCAGTTATACTTTCTCTTTCCCTATTGACTTCTTGCCATTCAAACTTTCTTGTCTGCCCTTCACCCACAGGAGGGTGGTCGAGAAAAGAGCTTCCGCTACTGGCCGCGTCTAGGCTCCCGTCACAACACGGTCACGTATGGCCGTTTTAAAATCACCACACGCTTCCGCACAGACTCAGGCTGCTACGCCACCACAGGCCTGAAGATTAAACATCTTTTGACAGGCCAGGAACGAACCGTCTGGCACTTGCAGTACACAGACTGGCCTGATCATGGCTGTCCCGAGGACTTCAAAGGATTTCTTTGTAAGTTAAACGCCTAAAATGGACTGTCTTTTGGAGCAGCTAAATTTATTTTAAATGTTAGGTTCATTAAATAAAATATTTGGGGTGGGTGACGTGGCAGTACATGATATGCATCAGGATATTTAGTGTTTGAGGTTTGAGTAGTTGGAACAAAAAAAAAAGGGACCAGCCGTGCCATATTTAGAATTATCATATTCCGTTCTATTCTGCAGTTTTGTTCTTAATTCAATGTTTCTCATATTGCACTGCTCTAAATACAAGTAAGCAGGCTTCAATTTGCTCTCTTTGTAATGAGACATGCAGTTTAGTGTTCTTTAAATACTGACAATATCCATTATTACAATATATATGACACTATCCACGATGTGCTCAGGGGAAAGAAATGTGTGTGTGTGTGTGTGTGTGTGTGTGTGTGTGTGTGTGTGTGTGTGTGTGTAACACAGTACAGGCCAGCAGCTTCAAGTGATGGTCACATGAACCATCAGAATTGAGGAAAAATGTCTTCTTAGTGATTTTGACATGGCATGATTGTTGGCGTCAGACAGGCTGGTTTGCATACAAACAAAACATCCAGTCAGCAGCAGTTATGCAGATGAAAACGCCTCATTGATGAGAGATGTCCATGCAGAATGGCCAGACTCGTCCAAGCTGACAGAAAGGCTACGCTAACTCAGATAACCACTCTACAGATGTGGTGAGCAGAAAAGCGTCTCAGAAAGCACAGCACGGTGAACCACTACGCGGTTGGGGTACAACAGCAGAAGACCACTTTGAGTTCCACTTCTGTCAGCCAAGAACAAAAACCTGAGGCTGCAGTGGGCACAGGCTCACCAAAACTGGACAGTTGAAGACTGGAAAAACGTAACTTGCTCTGATGAATCTCGATTTCTGTTGATGCACACAGATAGTAGGGTCAGAATTTGGTGGCGACAGCATGAATCCATGGACCCCACCTACCTTGTCACCAGCCCAGGCTGGTGGAGGTGGTGTAACGGTGTGGGGAATGTTTTCTTGGCACATGATTGGATGTTCACAGGCCCAACATCACTTGAATGCCACAGCCAATTTAAGTATTGTTGCTCACCACGTGCATTTCACAATTTACCATTGTCTGATGGTTAATTCCAGCATGGTAATGAACAATGTCACAAAGCAAAAGTAGTTCAAACTGCTTTCATGGACATGACAATGAGTTCAGTGTTCTTCATTGGTTTTCCCCATCACCGAATCTGAATCCACTAAAACACCTTTGGCGTGTGGTAGAAGGGGCAATCAAGTTAACATAAACCAGAATTTCAAAGGAATGTTTTTACGTCTTGTGGAATCCATGCAACAAAAAATTGAAGCTGTTTTGAGAGCAAATGGGAGGCCCTACCCTGTGTGTGTGTGTGTGTGTGTGTGTGTGTGTGTGTGTGTGTGTGTGTGTTTTATAACAATACTGTAATAAAATATTGATATCATATAGTGACATTGCCTGTTTCTATAAAATAAATAGCATTTAAGACACATCATTTAAGTTTTTTTTTCCAAGGATGTACTTTGCAGATAGCAAATATATTTTCAGCAAATACTGCTGGGATGTACAAATGTATGTGTGTGTATATATACATATATATGGGGTTTTGTTTCCATTTGTACTGAATATTGACTGAATAGGACTGTTCTGCCTCATAAACCTTGTTGGTTTCGGGCTGGTGCAGAATTGGCTCAGTTAACTGTTCTAACTCTGTGTCCTAGCATACTTGGAAGAGATTCAGTCCGTGAGGCGGCACACCAACAGCACCAGCGATCCAAAGAACACAAACCCACCCGTGCTGGTGCACTGCAGTGCAGGGGTGGGGCGCACTGGTGTGGTCATTCTGAGTGAGATCATGGTAGCCTGTCTGGAACATAATGAGGTACATACACACACTGTTTAATTTGGCATGAACACTGGAAAGGTCCTATTGTCACTTTCTCAAGACCAAGTGACTGCACTTTGTGTGGGTGGCTTTTGTGCATGTGTGTGTGTGTGTGTGTGTGTGTGTGTGTTTATGTCGTTTCTTTGTATGTTTGTTTTTTGGGTAATTATGTTGTTTTAATGTTTTATTTCTATTGCCAGTAGTAAAAGGGGAATACCACTCAGTTTTTAAAATTATTCTGTGTAATTCAGTTGTTGAGATGTAAACAGTCGTTCAGAGTAGTTTGATGTGAAATGGTTTATTGCAGAAAATCTTACTGATTTTGACAAAGATCTCTACATGTCTACAGTGCAAATATAGCCATTTGATTTACTATCCAAAACCACCAGTGAACCTATAGTCATGTGCGAAAGTTTGGGCTCCCTAGTCAAGTTCTGTGTTTTGTTGATTTTCTAAGTGAAGTTAACACACCCTCTACAGAGAACACACCTTCTGCACAGTTTAATGCAGAATTATTGTTTATTTGTTGCGTTTAATATGTATAGAAATATTGTAAAATAAAACTTAAAATGTAACATAAAATATTATGGCACATTTTATCTGTTTTTTCCCCCCAGTATATTAAATTTAGCAAATGGAAATTATGCACTTCAATTAGCAGAAAATGCCATATTTAACTTCTTTGTAGAAGATAAGAGTAACTTATTTTCACTTACAAAATCAACAAAACATTTAATTTGACTGAGAATGTCTTGCAACTTTTGCATATGACTTTACATGTGTCTTCTGAGTTTTTAAATAGAATGTTGATAATGGTAAAATAGAGGTAAATCTGAAATGGGAAACAATATATGCACTATCTATGCCTCTCTGCCATGAATATATTTTATGAAATACCTTTCAGGCTAAAATGTTTTCTCAAAACTATTATAGCACAGTTTTCACGCGTAAGGCGACATATTGGTAACGATTTCATGACATAGCTTTCTGTGAGCTTTTAAAGGCTTTAAACACTTCAGACATCTGGTTATCACTACCACTGTGAACTAGAATAGCCCATTTCACATCAACCACTTGTATCCAAATGACATTGTTTACATCTTAACATTAAATATGCAGAAATTCAAAGGTAAAAAAGTTGGAATTCCCTTGTACAGCCGATTGACGAGTGATAAATAGAAGATTATGCTGAAAGTTTAACCCATTTTTGCTTCTCTAGATGCTGGACGTCCCTACTGTTCTGAAGTTGCTGCGACAGCAGCGTATGATGATGGTGCAGACTATTTCCCAGTATACCTTCATCTACAGAGTCCTTATACAGTTTCTTAGAAACTCCAGACTTATATAAGCTCAGAATGTTTGCTAAGCTGCCAGAGGCATGGAAGATGTTCTTCTGTGACATCTGGAGCAGATGTCTACCCTTCAAGGGATATCTCACAGAGGGGACGGTGTCCTGGGGTGAGTTTGAGATGGACTGCAGCTCAGTTTGAATGAAGCAGTCTTCTCACTTCAACTCCTGAGCACTTTCCCTGAATATTAATGAAGGGCCATAACTCAGAAGGATTTGGGCAGGTATGAAGGATGCTGCAAACCAGCAGATGTTCTCTTTAATCAGTATTATTCAGAGATTTTACTGTGGATTTTTACAATATGATTACTGCTAATGAATCACAGCACTTTTACTTTTACTGTATATAGCAAATAACACTAATGCTGCATCTTTATTGTTAAATGTATAACAATATTGATTGCTTTAAAAAAAAACTTTTTTCTTCTTAATGGCTATCTTGGTTGATAGTTTTGAGTGAAGGTTTACTGAGTTGAAATGAAAATTATGGTCACAGTGTTTAAAGTTTGAAAAGTAAGGGGTGTTTCAGTGCAGAGCTAATTTTAACTACTTTCTCAAAACCAAGTATCATAACTAAAGATATGTGGCTCATGGGGTCTGCACTCTCGTGTGAGATTTGCTCTATGTATGCAAGTCTTCACAGATGATGTTGAGTAACATGGGTTTCGCATATCAGAAGTTAGGATACAGCCAAAGAAAAGTTACGAGGTTTTTATATATATATATATATATATATATATATATATATATATATATATATATATATATATATATATATATATATTTTGATTGCAGACACAACCTTTTAATATAGTATTGCATTAAAATAATTTATAATTCTCCATATTCTGTATGTTGTATCAAAACAGATTTATTATGCTCAAGCCCATTTACCCCTGGCTAGATATATATATTTTTTACAAGTATATCTACTTATGCTACATTTTCACCAGGATGCTAGAACTACTGCAACCAAAGAGTTGTCAGACTTGAATTTTGGATTCTTTGAATTCAAAGACACAACTGTTGTCTTTATGTGAAGGGTTTATGGCTTAGCCCATTAGCCACATGACAATTATGATGATCTACCAAAGAATTTTTTTCTTCTGAGATCTGGGGCTGTTAAGGATGTCTTCAAACACTGTGAAACTGTGTTTTCTATGTGTCAGAGTAACTAAAGAAGGAACGGTTTGTATGTTGAAAGTGAAATGTGCCATGTTGGTATAATCCCTGTGTGTGCACATGCTATACGACATTTAAATTCTTATCAGGCCTTGAGATCAGCAGTCAGCTGCGAAGCAAGGGGTTACAGCCTGTCCTTGTTTTGCCTACACTACTGTTCAAAGGTTTGGCATCAGTTATTTGTTTTGTTATTTTATATTCAGTTCTAACTTACATAATGTAAATGTAAATATTGCAAACTAGCTAGTTTAAGATGTCGTCTGGGATCAATAAGAACTTATTAAATGGGAAAGCATATACTGTAATTCTCTGTTTATAGATTTTTAGCACCAAGATTTGATCACTTTTGGAAAACAAGCCATTTTGGAAATTATTTTTTCATAATTTCATTCTTAATTCTATGAAATGTCTAAATTCCTACTAATCATTTGAAAACTGAAATTGCACAGGACTAACATAGTAAACATTTTTTACAGTTGCTTCTGCAATGAGTTTCATTTTATTTTATTGAAAACATTGATTCAAACTGTTGAACAGTGATTGAGCAGAGTCTTTCAACTTTGCCTGAATTTTGTGCTCCATTACAAACTATTATAACACTTCAGTGTTGTTAACATGGCCATTTGGGTGTCAGTTCCAAACCATCATCAAAACAAAGAAGTCTGTCATGTTTTAGACATTGTTCGAAGACCAACTTTGGACAGCCAGTGTATGTATGTTACACACCTACCTGAGATGAAATTGCATCTACTTTAGTAGAAAACGGCACAGTGCAGCATTGCACCAGTTGATCTCAAGAGTATTTTGTTCCATACACGCAGCTCTTGCTAAATTAAACAGCTGCAAAATAGTACAGAAATGACTTGTTGTGCGTCTGCACACACAGGGATACATTAAGATTTAAAATGATGTTTAGTTACAGGTTATAAGGCTGTAACTAATTAAATTTTCCATTTACATGGCTAGTTTTCTTTAAACTACGTACAGTCTTAGACAAAAAAAGAATAAGACTTGGAGAATCTCTCTTGACAGTGTCTTTTAGTCTAAGACTAGGCTTAACCAGCTTGTATAAAACTGGCATGTTAATTCAGGGTTAAGGTAAGAAAAACTAGTCCAGAGTCTTATTTTTGCTACATGAAACATGTTTAGTAGAATGCTGTGGGAAGGAATATTACAATTTTTCCAGAACTGAAATTTTATGTTGATTTTCATAACAGTTATTGAAAGTATTCATTCATGAACATTTGATGTAAAAAGCAATATGAAAAATTTCACAATTTAGATCAGCATCACAAGGATGTAAGTTTGATTGTTCCATGCATTACTTTAGCTTTTTTGTTTTAGGGTGAGGGCTCTCTTTGTACAACTGAGTTAATGGAAATGTTGAGCTTCTAAAGCAGTGCCCAAAACACTGCAAGAGATCTCAATCCTGGTTAGGTTTGTGTTACAACAGGGGAAAAAATCAAGGTAAAGGATCATAATTTTATAAGAAGTTATAGCAAAACTCTCATGGCCCTTTAAATCATTAGATACACAGAAGTTATTTTTGTATTCAGGTGCAAAATTGCAAGTCTTTAAAAGGAGGTGTGGGTTTGCAGATTGAAGTGATGTACTTTGAGTTAAAAAAGGGCAGCTTGTTTTTCATTTGTCTAAATCACAGATCACTTTTATCCTCCAATTTTTTGTAACTCTATTGCATATCCATGCATCGTCCAGGTGAGCTAGAGCCAGTTTTGCTGAGGCAAACTACTGTAACTAGGTGAGATTCTTAACTTTATTTGCCTCGTAGATGAATGTGGTGATAATATGGAATTGACCAATTTCACATTTGTAAACATGATAATGTGTTATCACTAACCTCAGTACAGGGGTTTATCAGTAATCAAGAGAGAGGCCATCTTCCTCTTCAAGATCTCAGCTCAACGTTCCCAACTCTCAGCATTCAGCCTAGCATCCTGGGCATATTAGACACATGCAGAGTTGTGAAGCTATCATTATTTTTTTGTTATAGTTACCAGTAGATTTAGCATTTATGATTGCATCTTACTGTATCTCAGCAAAGTTTTATTTTAGCAATATTTGAATTGAAAAGCGAACAAGTTGTGCCCACAAATCATAGCTTTGTTTACCTTTGTGAAATTGGTCCACAGGAACGGTCTACAGAGCTGGATTCATGAATTAATACTTTCATTTGAATCAGAGAACTACTCTCTGAACCTACCTTCATAGTCTTTCTCCATTTTGTATTATGTATTATCAATACTGGAAAATATTATGGAGATTGAAAAGTGTTTTGAGCTAAAAAGAAAACTGGATAATGAAGGCTCTTGTTGGGGCTGTTTTATGTTTTTAATATATGTGAATTAATATCAGATGCTGTTTATAATATTGATTTTTAGTCTTGTTTACTATTAACAAAAGATTAAATTTGCCATTAGCAAAACCATTGCCCCAGATAAATCATTGTGTATCATCTCATGGATTGATGTAGCCTTCAAACTATCAGAATTCATATCCCAATGTAAATTACTTGTCTAGAAGTAAAGTTTCTTTAAGTAAATAAATATTTTGAAAAGTAGTCAAGTTTGTCTGTTTATTTGATTACTTGGAGCTCTTCAGCTAAAAAATATGCTAATGGCTTTCTTGTTAAATGCAGTCTTAGTTTTCTGCTTGTATTTACAACTATATTATTGATTGTCATTAACTGATCGACTTCATTAGTGCTTTAATGATATTCCTGAAAAATACTCAGTATTCAGTAAAATGAGTCAAAAGTGGAAATCAATGCATAACTAGACTGGATTACAGAAATATGTTTCATTGTTGTAAGTATACAGAGTTTCATTGACTTTTATGAAGCCAGGTGACACCCACGCAAAATAAAGGCTACCTGTGGAGTCTTCAGCATGGCAAGGCATCACCAGTGCACATAAGAGCAACATGTACATTTTAATAAAAACAGACAACAGAGGAAGAAAATCCAGTTGGGTGCATGTACTTATTTTCTTTTAACCAAGTCTACCTCATTACTGCTGGCCTGTTTGTTGCACCCTGTAGGTGGCATATTTTACTTATGGCAGAGAGGCCTAATTTTGAGTCCGCTCTCCAGAAAAGTCTAAATGTTACAACTGAAGTGTTAAACTCTCCAGGTTTGATTAAGAAAGTGAGATGTTTCAGGTTGTTAACAGGTGACATTTAACTGACCGCCTGCTGCGTCCACATCATGGTGGACAAACAAGACTGTTCTCCTGTATATAAAGTGCAGAGTTTAAGTGAGCCCAAAGACCAAATCCATGCACAAGTGCACAACAAAAATACTGTAACCTCCAGGTACCACATATGTGTGGATATGGCCACAAGAGCATTAGTGAGGTCAGGTACTGATGTTGGATGATTAGTTCTGGATCACTAATTCCTAATGGAATTAGAGGGAGCTGCATCACAGCAGAGAACGCAGCTTTATACCCTCTAGTTGCTTGGCATTAGGGTGACCTCAGGCTGATGTACAGATGCCCCAGAGTGTCCCATTCTACTGGTAATACTTTTCTATGGAGACTGTATAAGCTGTATGTGCACCTTAAAGTAGCTCACCGCTGTTAAAAAAGACCACAGCCTTCGCACATGTGGTGGTGCTTTATTTTTCAGCTGTTCATGGCCACATCTACACCGTACACAAGCAGAGTCTTCTTTCCCCAACAGCCTGTTAGCTACACACACACGTACACAGACAGCCAGCGGCCGTTCCCAGCCCCATCCTCCACAATAAGAATCCCCAGCTAAATGAACCAAGTGCAATAAATGCTGGAGAACACATAACCTGAAACCAACAAAATCATTTCTAGAACACTTTATTATAATACTCCTGGATATATAGTGTGTGTTATGAAAAGAACAAAACAGGGCACTTGGAGCTGTTTTCATATATTTCTGTAAATTCATATAAAATGTGGTTTATACAATTAATATCTAGTCTCATCAACTATTAACAAAACTGCGTTTACTGCCATAAGCAGAACTATATTCCCAGTTTCTGCCTCCTCTCGTTTACTGCTGATTTGTAATGCTTCCCTTCTCTGTAGGTCCTTCGGTGCTCTGAAGTGTCTCCGTGACACATTCCAAGAGGTGGCAGTAAAAGACATTTTGGTTTAGTTTTAACGTTGTCACTAACGTAGAGAAAGGAAGAAGAGAGAGGACCTATCGTCAACGACATGTGGAGAGAAAAAAAACAAACTCGGTGTGTGGAAGATAAAGCTCTTTAGAGGGGTCCAAATCTCTCATTAGACTGCGTGTGGGCTTAAACGGCGCTTTCGCTTTAACAGCACGTCCTTAGTTACAGCGGCGGATTCACCCCAACAACCGAGACACAACGAGGCGAGCTATAATAACATCATAGCCTGCTTTACCGGCCAAAAGGAGGCACGTTTTTGTTTTGTTAGAAACGTAAACCGAGTACTACGCTAGCTAACCCAGCTGGAAAAGCGCCTGAAAGGCCCTTCGGCTGGCCGGCGTAGCTAACGGGAACTTAACGTTAGTTAGCCTGCTTAGCCTAGCTAGCAGCAGGTTTGCTAGGCGGAGGAGGCGACGGAGTGGCTTTTCCTGACCGAGTCAAGAGGACGTCTCATTTTGTCCACCCCCACCTTCTGGCTGCTCGTACACCGCTGCGTTCCTACTTTTAAACGTGTCTAGGTTTGCGACGATGGCTTGTGGGGCTACACTGAAAAGAACGATGGATTTCGATCCGTTGCTCAGTCCCAGCTCGTCGAAAAGAAGAAGATGCGCCCCGGTGTCCTCCTCCTCTTCCTCTTCATCTCCCCGAAAATACCTCCGCCATGAGCCGTCCCCTTTTGGAGAGGTGTCGGCCACACTCACCACAGGTTCGCAGCTTTCAGAAAGCTCCTCCTTAAGACATAACGATGCTAGCTCTTTCATTTTGTGGCAACTGTTCTTCTGGTCCATGTTGAAACATACAGTACACCCTTTAAAAAATATCTGTACTAATCATACAAGAGACTATAAGATTTGCATAGTGTTTTGTAACACATTTATAATAATCTGTATGTTTTTTTCAGTTCCTACAGTTTTGCAGTAGTACTGTCTTCATAGTAATCACTGGGCCAGCTTCCCAGACATGGATTAGGCCTAGTCTTGGACCAAACTGAAACGTCAATGTTGATTCACCATTGGAAATTCTTTTTGCCAAGGCTTAAAGCATAATCTGGTTTCTAGGAGACTGGTCCCAAAATACTTGTGTAGTATCCTGTAGTAAACTACAGTAATTGTCCAGATTTACTATAATATCCTTGTAGGAAGCATGTAGATATTCATGCATTCATTACTACAGATCTTTTTTTCCAAAGAGAAGCTCCAGGGGCTCGGTGTCCTAGAGCCAGATTAAGAATGAATCTAATCTTAAAAAAAGATTTTCAGTGGTGAATCACCATTGTCATTGCATTTAAGTCTGAAACTAGGCTTATTCACTATGGGAAAGGGGCTGTACATAAAATAAGTTGTGTTTGTACTCTGGCATCTGTTGATGGCAAAAACAAGGTGCCTTTTTGCACACACATATAATATTTAATACTAAACCACTGGCTATTTTTCCTTAAACAGAGCAAATCCTTCATAACATAAAGCAGGAGTACAAGCGCATGCAGAAACGGAGGCATTTGGATGGAAGCTTTCCACAGAGCGAGGCTTGCTGCTCTCTCGAGTCTCAGTCTCACTCGTCTATTTTGAGTGGATCCAGCTTTCCAGGTGAGCTGTGTATAATCTGCTGTTATGGCCTGTAAGCCGGTGTCATACTTTTTTCTGTATGTTGTCATGATGACTGTCTGAAGTTGACCATATTTAATGGTCTTTACTAAGACTGCAGTACAACAGATAAATACCACAACTCATAAAATGCAGAGGTTGCTACCAGTAAATACAATTAAGTGCAGGCATTGTCCTACAGCTGAACCCTACCAACCCCACCAGAGTACAGTTGGTACCCTGGTGTAGCTTCATGTTGTAGCATAATGAAAACGAATGTGTTATCCTCGGCTGTGCCTAACATGAAACAACTTATTTTACAGATACATCCTCTGGAGCTGTTTCACCAACAAGGAGAGAACAGCCGCTGTTTACTTTGAAGCAGGTCGGAATGATTTGCGAACGTCTCTTGAAAGAACGTGAAGAGAAAGTCAGAGAAGAATATGAGGAGATCATGACTTCGAAGTTGGCAGGTTTGTATCAAATTGCATATATGTAAGGACCACTACTGATGAAAAAAACCTGAAATAGAATCAAGTAGAAAGAGAATAAACTTGAGGAGAAAGAATGGCAGACGCTCTTAAATAAAGGTACTTCTGGGTTGCGTTTTTGCTATTTACAGAATAAAACCTTGCATCCTTGCAAAAGTTGAGGCTTTGCAATGAAGTATAGTGGCTTTAAAAAATATTTTTTAAATCAAAAAAAGTAAAAGGGCTGATTTTACAGTCCTTAAAAAATAATTGTGTGGATTGTCCACAAATCACAAAATTTGCATGCAATTGCTTATTTAACAACACTAAATTACTTAACAACAGTTAAGTTTAATAAAGTGAATTTGATCATATTATCACTACAGTATTTTCTCTTTTCATGCTGGATTGATTTGTCTTACAGAACAATATGACACCTTTGTGAAGTTCACACATGATCAGTTAATGCGGCGGTTTGAGGAGCAGCCTGCTAGTTGTAAGTATCCTTTTTCCCTTCAGAAATTAAGCTTGACAAAATTATCCCAAGGCCACACACCTCATTTGCATATATAATTACCATGTTATTACTTTGGGCTGATGTGTATTCCCCCTGTTCTTTTAAAGATGTGTCTTGAGAACACCAACTCTGCACCAAGATGCAGTTCGACTTCAAATTGCTGCAGTTGGAGCTGAATGTCTTGATTTCACCACAGACCTGGTTTGAAGTAAAACTGCTACAGTGACACTCATGCTGACAGAGGCTGCCTTTAGAATTTGTCAGTAAATATTATTGTTCCTTGTGAACCTGGGTGCTTCCTCTTGTAAATGTATACGGACCTTTTATGTCTGTTATTCTACCAGTGGCCTACTTATAATCTATACCATGAGCCTTCTCTCACATTTTGCTCGCATTCCAGGATAGTGTTTGTTACTAGTAGCCTGTACAATTTATTAATGCAGATTACAATGCGTTATTTTCTGAAGACGTTTCACGTGCGTAGACATTATGAACAAGAAATCTGTATACTTCTTTGCCAATATTTCCCTGTCCTTGAGAACTGTGCACTACACAGTTTGGTCTTTTTTCTCTCACTCCTTAACACACCTGATACAGAACGCCTGAGCCAAATCAGAGACGTGTGGAGCAGAGAGAGTGTTGCGGTTCTCCTGGACTGGGATAAGAAACACTGCTCTATGCTATATAATGAGCTCATGAGATTTCCCCATCACTCACATCTTTTTGTTTTGCTTTCCTATGTATTGATATAGACAAACCCAAGCATTAAAAGCATTTTATTAATAAAGATTTGTGTGTGCAGAGTCTGTTTTGTTAACTTAGTGTGTTGGAGGTCCTTGGCCATAGACTTCAAAGCATTTTAGTCATGTTCTTTTGGCTATATTGTTGTTCACCACATGGGAGCATAATATGAAAAGGCTATCAAACAGCAAATTCCAGAACAGCCTCAATGCAGCATGTTCTAACAATATATTTTAGCAATTCATGTAGGCTTTCATAAATTACAATTCAGGTGAAAATAGCCTGCGATGTTGAGGATTTGTGGACTTGAATACAATTTGCAGTTATTCCTCTTTTGCTGCAAAGAGAGATGAGTCAAACATAATGTATCACATTTCCTACCTCTACCTTCAAACCTCAAACGCTTTCAGGCTAAAGGCACTGAACCCATTGTCTAAGCCATGATTAGTTCTGGACCACAAACATCACTCTAACTCATTAAGACGTTTGATGAAGCTCCATCTCTCTACAGAACACTGTTCCACTGCTACACAGCCCAATGCTGAGGGTTTATGCTCCTTTAGCCGACAGTTGGCATTGGACTTGGTGACCTTCTATAGCATCTTATTCTATTGGCAGTGCTCTTCTCTGGAGATTACACAGGTTGTGTGTGCAACAGAACACCTGTGGCTGCAAAGGGGGCGCCTGAAAATAGCCAAGTTCAAGTGTCTAGACAATTTTGGACATACAGTATATTTCCTGCACAGAATGTAGTGCTTTATTTACAGTTGTGGTTTACAGGATTAGATTTCAGTTCCTCCACTGCAGTTCATCAACCTTGACTGTAAACCCTTGTAGATGTTGTAAATCAACAAGCAGCCTGTCTGTAATCTGTAACTTCATTCTTCTCTGGCATTTTCAGTGCAGACACCTCATGTTCCAGAACAGTTCTTGTCACTAGAACACAGTTTATCAGTGTAAATGATCACGTGCTGTTTTCCAAACTTGTCGTTTTTTACATTCAGTTATAAAACTGATAGTTCTGGTGTTCTGACAAATTGTGCTACCTTGTCGAAATGTCCTACCGTACCATGTATTTTTAGGCAGTGCTCTTCATAAAACTGTAGGTAGTATAGTTTGATGGCCTAAATTACCCTATCAGAAAATGCTACAAGCACTGAAATATATAGGTAGGGTAATTTGATAGCCTAAATCTCCTTATCAGAAAACGTTACCAGCATTAAAAGAATAATTAGGACATTTTAATGGACCTAATCATTTTACCAAGGATTAAGTAATAATATTAATCTGAATCTGTATTGAATTAACAATAAAAACACAGTAAAACATTTGAAACCGTCAGTTGCTACACCATATTATAGTGTCCCAAAAAAATTGACATCATTTGAGATGTGAATATCTGAGTAACTACATGTCCTAGGCAAACGGAATTAAATAGGCTTCATGTTGAACAATACAAGATTTATTTATCAAAATTCGAACAAGAAATTCAGAGGGATGTAGATTTTATAACCGATTTCATAAAGCTTCACAAATGTATTATCTTCCGATACTGGTGGTTGTCCAGATCCCTTTGCCCTGCACAGACACCCTTCCTCTTTAAATTTTTTGTGCCATGTCCAAATCTGCTTTCCAGTTGGTGCAATTTTATTGAATTTTCTCAAAAATGCACACTGCACACTCTTGTTTGACTGTGTTTGAGCACAAAATCCCTTTTCATTTCTAGTGAACGCCATTCTTCAACCTGAAAAAAAAACATGAAAAATTAAACTTGGTTAGTTTTTACACGTTTTGTTAAAATTTGAGATCATTGGAGGGAGAATTGGCTGTTATTAGACTACAGAATGTCAATTTTTTTGGGACACCCTGTATTAATGATATACGCATGCTTAGTAGGGGCACTCGATAGGTAGGACAAATTGTTAGAACACCGGTCCTACAATCTGATTGGCTGAGCCGTGTTCGAAGCAGTTGTAACATCCACAATATATGCACAGCTATGGCCGTGTCACAACAACTGAACTCTGTATTACTGCGCCACGTAAACTCCTGTGCTGTTAATGGATTAATCTTTGACTCTCATGCTGCTCACATGAACCACCGAGTATACTGATGAAGAAAGAACCCCTTTTTTGTTTAAACTGCGGGGCTGGTGACTTATGTTCTTAACTAGAACTGGGCTGGTCAGCTAGCTAACAGGCTAAAAGATAGCCAACAGCCTAAACAACCCCATCATTAATATCACAGGCATGAATTAAAGTACATACAGTATGATTAACTGTAAAATGACAGTATGAAAGTCTAAAAAACGTCACTTTGATGGATTACGCGCTTCATACGTTCGTGTTTCCGTCAGAAGTAGCGTCAAGCCCAGGCTGAACCCCAAACGGCTCAGTATTCCCTAAATAGTGTGCTAGCTATAAAAATTTAGAAAATCTAGCCTCTACAGCCAAATAGTGCATCATTTAGCAAGTACGGATGTGGCTGGAAGACTATTTCTCAGCTACGTTTTGCACCGTTGAGGTGCAGGATCTAGACGGCATGTGTCAATGAACGAAGAACAGCGTATAAAATTTCAAGGTTATTCTGGACATAATGACAAGGCTGAACAGTACAACATGGTGGTGTTGTGGGTGAGGATTCAGAAAGAGTAGATTAAATGTGACATGCTTATAACATCCAGAAAGGGCTGAGTTTAAATTTAACTATGGAAATGTCACTTCCTTATAAAAAAAAACCAAGGGAATAACTTTACAGTCCATTTCAGGAGAAAATTACATTTGACTGACAGTCAGCTGGTGTACGTGATATGAAATCAAGAATACATGCATGTACTAAATCACAAATTATGCACTTCCACCAGATTGAGAGCAGAAGTATCTTCAGAAGAGGGAGTGTAATCTATTGTATGACTCCTGAATCAGTAGCTAGTTTTTCTACAGGTGTCGCAGTATTGAGAGGGCTCACTCTGCATTTGTATGCACTACATACTAATAAAACATGTTCTACATACCTTTGTTAATACTACATTCCCTCTTGTCTGACATAGCCAGGCATATGCAATGCAGAGTATCTTCAGATAATTGTGTGACTGTGATCTTGATTTGAAACCTTTCATTCAGCTCACTGATACACTTAATATCCCTATTATTGCCCTCCTTTGTCCAAGAACCCTAAAATATAGTATTCTGCAAACACACATAGCTATTATATTCAACCTTGTTGTGCATGTAAGTTTTTGAGTGCAGCCAAAACTTTACTATTTACTTGACTCATTACCCATCATGTATTATTATTTCAAATACATAAAGTACACTCATACCAGCACCTTTTTTCATAATTAGTCGTGCCCATCTATTGTTTCTTATTATCTATGATCCAACACAAATCATTCAACTTGTCAACTGACTGTCAATTAATTAAATGTGTTGGGCCAAGAAAACCACAAGACTGAGACGCAGTGATTTATATAACAAACAGTGACTTTATTGCATTATAACTAATGAGCATCAACCTTTGGATGATCACATTACAAAGCAGTAGTGGTAAATTTTCCACAGAACATTGTTTGCTATGAACCACTCTTACACAGACTATTTTTTACTGATTTTTCCAATAATCTCTTCTAGTGTACTGGGTGTAAAATAACAGTAGAAGACAAAAAATATTCTCACAAATAGTATTTTATTAAGAAAAAAAATGATCATCAAAATAGGTCTCAATTAACAGCCTCCCCAAGTCAGTCTTGCCACATGGTCAGTTTTCTGCTTTGTTGATTTCACAAATCCTAGGAACTCCAGCTCGGACACGGATTGAATGAAACGAGCACTGTTTGGTTAAGGGGAATATACGAAGACAGAAAAAAAAACTTTGGTGTGTCAAGTCTGCCCTGCTTTTTTGAAATACAAAGTTTGAAGTAATATGTAAAAATCGTGAAGAGTTTCATAACATACCATTATCTTCATTTACATATATCCACCTATTCAGCCTACAGCAGTTTAGCCCTGCCCATTTCTACTGAATGTTTAAGCAGTGTTTCAGCTCTGAGTGCTTTGTGAATGAGGCACAATACAGGACAGCCAATCAGAACAGAGCTCATTTATCTTATATCAGTCTTGAACAGATTAACGAAAACAGCCTGTTTAATTCTAAGGGATAAAGAGAGGTTGGAAAATGGTCATATAAAAATGAATTATAGCCACTTTTGGGGCATAAAGCCACACAAATGTTATAAGCAGACCACAAGGGGTAGGATATGGGCTGTTCTGTATAAGGCATTTTAATGTAGAATATGGGCCTATTAAGGAGTATACAATTCATATAAATAGTATATTTTACAGCTAAATCTTATAGTATTCCAAATTACATTAAATATGCACTTCAGGAATGTGTTATTTGGTGTGAGATACGCAAAGTGTGAATAATATCAGCCTGCAAACAGACTCGAAGTATTGTAGTTCACCACTCTCCCTGGAGCATTTTATACCCATTTTTGGGAGAAAAATACGCACATGCCAATTTTCTGATGAAGTGCAGTGAATAGTGCGTAATTGTGGGCTTTCACCCACAGTATTAGTCTCTGTCTGGCTTAGGCTACCTAGCATTCTCTGCTTTATCCTCAACAGAGTCATGACTAGCAATTCACTTAACATCAAGTGAATGTTTTTCCAAACTAAGGTAAAACTCCTCCAAACTGTCTTCATAGTAAATTTTACAAATTCAGTTATAAAATAAGGTTGTAGAATTCAAGCACATGGGGGATTAAAAAAGAACCCTAACAGGTAATAAAGTCTGGTCTTTAAATAGCTGATTTCCAAACAAAGGATACTGCTTGAGTTCATCTACTTTGCCGTAGTCTTCTGCGTCAGGATCCTTGCCTTCAGCAGCTGAGACCACTGTTGCATATGCCTGAAACACAATGGTTTTCATACATAGAATATGCACAAGGACCACTGAAATACGCATTATACACCATTTGGTATTTCTTGTTACAAGATGTTCAAACCTCAAGCCAGTCATATAGGTTGATGAGCCTCCCACACTCCAGATGGAGCTTGTAGACAATGCAGATATCAGGAGCAGCACTGGAGACTGTGCCAGCATCTGTTTTCAGGCTTTCGTTCTACAACGGCAAGAGAACATCTACATTTGCACGTGTAAAATCTGTGTTCTCACTATATTCTTACCATGAACTGTATTCTTCAAAATAATTCAGCAGAGATTAAAAAAATAATAGAAAAAGTTATGTTACCTGCAAGTAGTAGAAGGGATGGCTAAGTGCCGTTTGGATGGAGGTTCGGGGAGTAGCATTGAGGTGTCGCCGTAGGACCCCAGAGGAGCTGTAGTAGCACACCTCATTCAGTGGCTGCAACTCTGGTGGAGTCAGGTGACTCCTGTACAAAGAGTAGCGTTTATCCATTTAACCAAGCTCTAAAATAATTAGCTGTTTCCTGTCATTTTAGGTCTACCACATCATTGATTTCTTGATTGTTAAACATTGACTAACATTCACTTTTCACTACTCATTATTTAATGCCCAAACTCTCAGTCACATTACCCTACTTACATATGTTTGCTACACGAGCTGACTGTTTTGGTAAAAGTACTCAGATGCTCCCAACTTCTTATAATAACCTTTATAGCCTGCTTTCCCCATAAAGGCCAAATTGTTCCAGAGCATGTCTTTGGAACTGTAGACTGTGTCCTTGCCAATAATCTCAATAGGACCTTATCAGAAGATGGCCCATTTTCAGCTTGTACAGTAAAAAACAATTCAATTGTTTTCTGGCAGACTTTCTTTTCAACAAGGCCATTTCTTCTGTGTGTCACAATAATCTCAAAGTGTTACAGACTAACCTCACAAGGCCATCAATAAAATCTAGAGTCTCGTTTCTCAGAATTTCAAATGGACTCATTTTCTTCGTTCTTCTGGACCCTTTCATCTCCAAGAGGGTCTGAGAAAAAACAAATTCACGTTATAAAATAAGCCTGATAAGATTATGAAGCTTAACATTGTCCCAGAATGACAGGAAATACCAACTGAGCCTGCAAAACATACTTTTTGAAGTTGGAAGAGATCAGTCTTCTTTTGGAGATCCTTTCCTGGCGAAGTGACCTCTTCCCCAGAAAGAGACTCAATAGACATGCCTAAGGACAGAACATGGTAGTGTGTTTATTATAGAACCAATTACCAACAGTAAACGACAGCAAAACGAAACTGCAATTTTAATGATACCTTCATAAATACAAGCATATTAGAATGCATTCGAGCTTAATGCAGAACAATCAAGACTGATATTTGATTACAGCCTACAAGGCAGTATTACAGCACCAATTTACCACTCACTACTCTAACAATGCTTAAAGCCTGCAATCTTTAAAGTTTAGTATGCCCAAAGTGTTTCAGTACTGTAATCAGTAAATGTGATTTAGAGGTCTACTTCTCTATTCCAAACTGAGTAGCATTTTAATGCACAGACACTGAGAATAAAGGTTTAAAGATAACTTACTGTCAAGCTGCTCAAATCTGACAATGTAGTCCTCCAGCTGCTGTAGAGCACTTTTCATTTTTTTGGTCTTGCCTGGCTTGAGAATGTCAGCACACTTTCTCAATGCTGCAACAAGCTCATCTTTTGCCAGCAACCTGTAGTCATGTGGCAGATAAAGTATGCACCAATGCTTTGGAAATCTGAACACATACGTTCAGTTAAGATTTGTGAGATTTAATTGAACAAATAACTCAAGACAACCATATCCAAATATTCTTTTAAACGGAAAAAGAAGTCATTGTTCTAACAGCTCCTTTTATTTTCTAAGGAAAAACAAGGAACAGTCTGCTAAGACACATTGTGAAATCTCCTACCTCAAAAGCTGCATAGCAGATTCATACTCATTTGTCTCCCATACATTCTTTTCCAGGCAGGATATATGCAGCTCCCGGATCTACAAAACATACACGTGGATTACGTTTTACATTACAACATGAACCAGTACCTGTCTTGTAAAAGAGATTTAGGAGTCAGTATAACTTCATGAATAGAGTCCAAGTTCTTACTTGTTTCCCCAGAGGATACTTTGGCAGAGATGCTGTCAGAGAATGCAGACAGCGGAGAATGGGGTAGTAGTTCTTATGGTATTTTCGAAGGCCTTTCAGTAACATCTGACAAACCTCCTGTAAAAGTTATACAAGCATGCTTACTGAAATGACCATGAACAACATAATTAAAAACAAACTTTAAACAATATCATAGGAAATGGGAAAACAAAAATATATTACAAAACTGCACTACAAGATATTCATGTGAATTACCTACCTTAACACGATCATCACTGGTAAGAAGCTGTACCTGTTCCTGTGGCTCCTGAGTCTCCACATATCTGAAATTAAATGAAAAGGTACATTTTCATTACACCAACCCCTCAATGGCTTGCATGCCCTAAAAATTGGGACAGGATTTGATCTGGAACACTTGGACTCTCAGTTTCAGTATCTCCCTACAATGAAAACTCCCAATCGGTTTGAGATGCATGCATCAAACTTTAAATTCACTATTAGGACAAAAAATGGTCTGCAATTCCTAAAAAGCAAAGTGAGTGAAAGCACATGCTAATTCTACTCACTAATGTACCATTTATGAGTACATGAGGTTTTTCCTCCATGGTCTACATGTGAAAGTTGCTGGAATCAAGACTAGCTTGAATCAGCTTTCATTAGACTACAGCAAATGCCTCACCTCATGAAGGAGGGCAGCTGACGGACCATCTCCACATCCTTGTGGCTTAACTTCTGAGCATAGTGCAGGGCCTCCTGTTTCTTACAGCATAACACACTTAGAGGCTGGGAATGGAAGTGCTCCAAGAGGGCTAACTATATAAGAATACATATATTCGATTAATATAAAGGGGGCAAACCACACAATAAATAATCAGCATAATCATGCAAATAGATACAGATGAAATCTACAAAGCGAGAAATAGCTAAATTACTGTACATGTCCTGGTGTCCGCTCACCTGCAGGCCTTTGACAAAGTTGCGTACAGAGAAGTCGTGGTACAGGAAGATGCTCAGCAGCACCTGCAGAACCTTACCACTGAGCTTGAAGTGAAACTGTGAGGTCAGAATCAGCTGTAAAAACAACAGTGATATCAGAGGAATGTACACAAAACATCAGAGCACATACAACCATGTTAAATCTTATTTCAAGACTGTCAGTACTGAATACCTTGTCAATGACGGTAGCAAGATGCTGTGTACAGGACAGTGACTGAAAAAGCTCAATGCACAGCAGAGAGGACACAGAGTGTGGCAACATGTGTTGAATGGTGCTGGGCGACGTGGCGATGCCGAAGACAAAGATCAGCGGAAGCTCGTGGATGTACCGACTGGTCAAAATATCATGGTTAGGTTGCTGATAAACACTGAATTCGAAAATTCTGGTATAAAATCATAACAGTGATATCAGAACACAGACACTTACTTGCAGATAAGGATGAAGTCCTGTAAAACTTGTGGGTTGAAAGCTTCAAAATCTTTGAAGATCACCACAATTGGTGGACTCTGTGAGAAGCCATTCTCTGAACATGTCTTGTCTGGAGACTTCATGGCATGTTTCTATAAAGAAACAGCCAATAACACAATGAGCTCAGTGTGATCAGCACTGAATTCACTTTTAACAAGTAGAAGCATTCAGGACTACATGTAAAATTTTCAGTGTTTATTCCTGGTGCTATAAAAGTCTCAAATGTTGTAAGTTAACACTGGAGATAAATTTCAAAACACTGGAGATACATACTACATAAAATGCTTTCAGAAATATACATAAGTTCTTAACAAGTGGAGCAAACTGTCATTTTAACTGTGACAAAAACAGAAGCAGCATGTAAAAAAATGTATTTTGGTGTTCATGTGAAATGCACAAAGAATTAATTTTCTTATGAATAATTCAGATTCCTCTGAAGGGAATTAGCATTAGCTATTAGCACTTGAACACTATGAAACCCATACCAGCAATGATGTACATAGTCTGAGTCATATGCAAAACAATTTCCTAAAGGTGGGACTCGCTGTTATTCAAATACATGATTTTTAATTTTGTCCGCTTATTCTTAAGGAAACAAACTAAAATAGCAGCCTCTGTAGTTCACCATGTTTGCTAGTTAATAGTTGTACACAAGCCAACCCAGCAGCTTGATAGCACAGCTGGGGTCTTATCAATGCAGCGCATGACATTTCAATTAAGTTTTTTATCTATCATTAGCAAGCAAAAAAGTTAGCTAACGCTGCTGTTGCATAGCAACAGGGAGAATAGCAGCCCAATGCAGCTGACTATTGGGAAATGTTCAATACTGCACATGCTACGTAGTTAGAATAGCTCAGAAATAGCTGACTGTAAATAATTAACTACAAATGCACAGCACATACGAAAGTCTAAGGCATGTGTGTGACTAATTTTTTTTGTGTTCGCACAGTATTAATTTCTCCTAACACGTGCAACAATACTGGTATTGGTTAATGGTGAACATCCTTAAAAGACATCTAACTGCAATGTGACAATTTTAAAGTATGTCTTCCTACCTTTGTAACAGTTTTATACCACCGACACAGGGCACTGATTGAGCAAGACACCCTCTTCTGTGGTAAATGTATGCCAGAGTCCTCCTCATCTTCCTCCACCGACACTCCTACACCCATCAGTCTTTCCAAAACTCTCTGCATCAAGTGCTTCAGAGCTATATGAAGACAAAAAATTCTGCACTTAACGCATCTGTATTAAGGCTTGTTGCCAAATTGGATTAGTTGCTGATGAGAAAAAAGATGCACCTGCACACTCTTTGGCTTGCACAGAGACAGCAAAAGGGGTTACAGAATTCTTCAGGAGGTCAGACAGGCTCTGAAATGTCATGTCATGGTCTGGAACATTCACCCCTACAAAGACAGAGTTGGTATAACATTTATATCCCATTAATTTTATTAGACTGTATCTTTGAATGGACCTCTGCTCTAACCAATAATAAAAAAAAATAAAAAATAAATAAATAATAATAATAATAATAATAATAATAATAATAATTATATATAAAAAAACAAACAAACAAACAAAAAAAAACCCAGATAATTCACTGCTTACATACCAAGCACCAAGGCAGCTGTAGGAATTTCACTGGCCCTCATGCGAGACGTCCAATCATCTGTTCTTGACTGGAAGCTCAAGGTAGACTTTTTGATGAAATCTAAAAGGCTATCCAGTATTTTCTCATTTAGGTCATCTTGCAATATCTGTTTGAGGGAAAACCACAGTCAAATCAAAATGTTTTTCTCAGTAAAATAACTCAATCATTGCTCATTATGATTATTATGAAAAAAATGCCACAAACCTCTGTGTCCATTTTAATCTTCTCCCAAAGTCTTTGGCAAATGTTAAAACGTTCTCTGCCATACCCGCAACCGTCACTTCCATCAACAAAATACTCTTCTGTACAATGAAAAAGACAAGTCTTCACGGAGCAAAAGCTACAGGCAAAAAAAATAGAAAAAAAGCTCCCTGTGTGGCTGGTGCAAGTACAGCTGAAATATTTCTACTTACCTATACCTGCAGTGCACTTTCTCTTCTTAGGGCCTGGCTTGAAGACAAAGCATCCCTAAACATATAAAAAATAAATTAAGTAAGAAAAAAGTGTGAAGTGTCAGCTTTGTGGGTACACTTGATTGATCGAAATAAATAAATAAATAAATAAATACATTCATTCATTCATTCATAAATAAATAAATGGTATGTGCCATGACATTTGGAGGAAAGAAGGATGAACACACAGTGGAGAAAAAAGTATTCAGACACTTTGTTTTTCATATAATGTCAAAGGTAAATGCTTTACCTTTGTACTTATGTGAACAAAACATATAAACAAAATATATGAACAAAAATGTATTCAAAAGCATAAACAAAGATATGTTTAAAAAATGAAATTGATGGGGGAATAAAAAACATTGACACCACAAATGAATAACATTAGCACTTCATTTACAAGCCGTTGCTGGCAGTTACAGCTTCGAGATGACTACAGTAAGAAGTCAGTAGGTTTGGCAGCACTGTGATTGAATTTTGGTTCATTCCTCTTCGCTAAATGTTCCTCTGACGGACCCGGAATCCTCCATTTGTTTATAATGGGATTAAAGACATGAGACTGGCTAGGTCATGCACTTCTATCTTCTTTTTTTAGCAACCAGTTCTGAGCTATGTTGCCTATATGTTTGGGGTTGTTGTCTTGAAATATCCATCCTCTCCCCAGAGTCTTGGATGATGAGATTAAATTATCCTCTAATATCTCCCAGTACATCACTCCACATTCCTATCATTAGTCTGAGATGGTGCATCACTTGTTCAGGGATGATTAACTGTGGTTCCCATAATTTTGCACTTTCATATTATCAAACCAACTGTACTGAGAGGGATATTTAAGGTTTTTGCTATGACTCCGTGCCTTTTTCCCTTTGAGCACTGTTTAATAATGTTATCCCAGAGACCTTTAGGAAGCTTCTTCACCACGACTGCATTAAATCTTCACAAATAATGGCACTACTTTTATGAAACCAGGTACAATTTTCATGTGTGCGTGTATTTCCTGTAATATAAGGAACAGTCTATTCAATTTGTTCTGGTGTAAACTTAGGTTGTGCACAGTTACACTTTAACATATTCATTATTATTAGTAGTAGTAGTAGCACTAGTAGCTGTACTACGTCATTTATTTTCTTTTTCTGCAAACTTAAAAACATGATTTTCTGTTTTAGTAAAAACAGCAGCCCAATGTGACTCAAAGACTCAATTTAATATGATTAGTGGATAAAAGCACACTTTTCAGTCTTATGGTTAATCCATTTTAAAGACTGCTTCAGACTTTTGTTCAGGCGAGCTGCCAACACACAGGCATGAGGAAATTTAAAATGGGAGCTTATAGTCCATCCTCCAGTCACACCACTGATACCCAATAGAGGAGGTCAGTACGGTTCACTGTCTGAGCTAAAACAGTACTTTGTTACAAACAGCAAACGATTTTGGGTAGTGGACAGGAAAGAGAGCCGTGTTTGAATGTTTTCTCCACTGATTTCTGTCTGTCCGGACTGAGCCCCTTTAGCCTGCATGAACGCGAAGCTGAAGTCAGCTTCTTGTTCGATTTTTTCCGTTCTACCTTAAATGGTGCGGCAGTTATTATTATAACGCCTCGGGCGCCAGAACGTTTCTACTGTATCTGCCGCACCATTTAAGGTGGAACGGAAAATTCGAACAAAACGCTGACTTCGGCTTCGTGTCTGAACTGAGGGATATTTCTGTGAAACAAAACCTACAACGTAATTCGTTCAATCACATCCCTTAACATTTCCAATAAGTGCAAAGCTTTTACCTTCGACACTGATGAAGTACTCATCTTCGCTTTTGCAGGATTATTTAGGGAACACGTCGTCACTTCCTGTTATTTTTCCCGCGCTAATGACGTCAAAGGCAACGTCGCTGGCTAAATGTTAAATAAAAGTGTCCACCGCGTTTCTTATTCAAAATAAGGGTTAGTTTTAAAATAGATTCTCCTAATCGGTGACAAAAGTGAAGACATTGTGTTTATAACAACCGTCTCAGATTCTGTACTTGTTTGCGAGACACAGAGCCGCTTACTTTTAACAATTCCTGAGCCAAAAAAGGGAAAATCTGAGGGAGAAGAAATCCGGCCATTTAGTGAAATACGGACCGAGCCGTGTGCTTATACAAAAGCATGAAATGGTCGATAAGATTTGCATTTTCATTAGGGTGGATACCACTACTGCTGTTTAAACAAACTGAAGTTGGGGTTTCTGAACCGCATCAACACTTATCTCTTAAATATTTTATATTTTTGAAAAGTTTAGAATAGCCACTCTTAAAATGAAATCAATGTTTTCAGTAATATGAAACCAATTTGGTTATATATAAATGTACCAAATGGTTATAATATGCAACCTGTGCAACCTCACGTCTGAAAAAATTAGTGGGACATGAAGCTTCAAACTTTGTTGTTTTTTTTTTTGGAAAAATGAAAGCCATAGGAGAAACTGACTGAGAAACCTGTATAACATGAGCAATAAAGTTCTAATAAAAGTCCTTTCCACATAACTTACAAAAAATGTGCGTATATACATAAATAACAAACAGATAATTACAGTACATTAAGTATCATTTTATTCAGTTCTTATTTAGAATTATGGAAATACCAATTTAAACATCTAAAATAGCTCTTGGCAAATATTTTGTAATATCTGTATTCACACCATGTAGGTTTGTATATATAAAATAATTATAAGGCAAGTGAATCAAAATGCTAGTGTACAGCTACCATGTGTGTGCATGTGGTATATGTGTGTGTGTGTGTGTGGGTGGTGTAGAGCAACCAACCTAAATGCAATTACAGCCTCAAAGAAATATGAGGCATGTATTTTTTTATTTCCTCTAAATTGCAATATCAGTAACAAGTCAATTGAAGAAAGCTAAAGATAAAAGCTTAACTGGATAGTACTTGAAATGAAGATGTACAACAATAATTAATTACAATGACAAATACTTAAAGTGTGGCACTTCAACCTTACTTGGAATGAAATTACAGTACAGCATTACAGAAAGCATTCAGGTTACTTTTATTGAATATCATGTGGAAGACATATACATTACTATACACTACAGTGAAGTAAAAAATAAATATATACTTAAAAAAAGAAAAATCCCATAGGGATATATCAAAACATTTCAGCATGTGTGTAAAATATTAAATTTAGCAAACGCTAATCTTTAAAAGAGAATTAACGTTATAAATACAAATGTTTCTACATAACATTTAAATCCTAATGTACATAACGGTATCTCAAAATTTAAAATCAATATTTTGTATAAGAATTTGCCTTTTTTCCCTCCCCCAATCTCCCCAAATCAAATTAAATCATGCTTTGAAAACCGCTGATAAAATGTTATCTGATGTAACCTGTCTGCAGCATGTAACGTTATCTTGTCCTGAGTGCAAAGCTTTGAATAGAGACAGAGACAACAGTCTCAAACCCAGTCATCAACTGCACAGCCACTTCTTCAGAATGACCGTTGGCCGCATGTCCTGAAGTTGTTTCAGCAGAAGATCAGCACCATCGGAGAGGCTTTCATCCACAACGATCTTAACGTTATTCACAGACTCCAACTTGAGAGGATTTCTGAAACGAACAATATTTCGCTTTTTGTGGACCACAGAGTTTTTGTAGCCAACTCTAGCATTTCGTTGGCGAATTAATTGTTGTCGTTTTAATGGCATGCCGGAGCGAGCATTTTCACTCGCTTTCCTCTTAAAAGTGTTTCTCGATGGAGACTCCTCAAATAACTTAAGGATTGATGCCTCCAGCCCTGAAGGACTGAAAAGCTTTTGTGCGACCCCACCTTCTGCATGCGCCTCTTGACGGGCAACAGTCTTTGATGTAAGTCTTGAAAGCTTTGCGACACGGTTAATGTTGATAGCACTGTTTCGAAGACTTTGTTTTCTTTCTGGGTTGAATTTTAGCATCTGTTCTGATTTTCGTGGACGTCCCCTTTTGCGTTTCACTTGTGGCACTGGTGCAGCTGAAGAATTTTCATTAGCTGGCTGCTCAGGCTTAGGAGGCTCTGGATCCTGAGACCTAATCAATGAATTTTCTTCAATTTTTTCTTCAGGTTCAGCCTTTTCAGCCTCAGCTGTCACTGCTGAAGCATCGTCAGATTTATTGACATCTTTGAGCCGCAATCGTGACATCTTCTTGCAAAATATGAAATGGCTCCTCTGATCCTCTATGTATCGCTCTGTGAGTCCATGAGTGGTGTAATGATTAAATATATGCCTCTCTGCACTCAAGACTGCGTCACAGCCCACAATCATACAAGGATACTGCAGAGGAAACTTCCCAGTGCACATGGCAGACGCCTCTTCCAAGGACTTGAGTGAGGGCTTCCCGAAGCTTGTCCAATGGTTACGTCCTTTTTCCTCCTTTTTCTTAGACATTTTCTTCTTCAGTTTCATTTTGTTACTTGCAATGTTTTCTTTCCCATTGTTGGGGTTTGCACCGAGTGTTTTTGTTGGTCCATTTTCTCCCTCACCATTTTTTTGTTTCTGTTTAATGGTTTCAAAAGTTGCATGATGTTTTTTCATGAGATGTCGAAGAAGATTTGACTTGGTGGTGTAGACCCTATCACAACCCTCACATTCACACTTGAACGTGAGGTCCACACTCTCAAAGTCACCATCTGCTGAGACTCTTATTGCCTTGTGATCATTTTTAATGTGATCAATGTATTTCAAGTGGCAGGTGAAGTAAGCAGGGCATTTCGACTGATCGCACTGGAATGTGCCTACCTCAACGCCTGACAGCAAAGCACTTGCTTTTTCTAGTGTACATCTGTGAAGCAAAAGATAATGCTTCAGTAAGCTGGTAACTTTGGATACAACCTTTGAACATTCTTTGACTTGACATTTGAATTCATGGACCTGAACAGCACCCTCAGCTTTATTACCACCGTTACCTTTTTCTTTATTCGCTTCCCCTGCACTTTCCGATTGATGCATCGCCCTGTAATGTAGGATCAGATTTTGCTGTATAGAGAAAGCAGCTACACATCCTTCATGGACACAGCGGTATGGTCTGTACAGACTGATGTCATCACTTCTTTCATTTAAATCAGCGTCTTCTTGAAGTCTTTTCTCTATTTTTATTCTTTGAAGGGACTCTACCTTCCCTTTCGATTTCTTCTTTTTTGGCGTTTCCCTTTTTTCTGCTAGGAATTCTCCAACAAGTGTGGATGTGGCTTTGGCAGCTTGTTCCAAATCACTGGGTCTGCCAGGAGGAACAGAGTTTCCAGCTAACAGCTCTTGCTTTGCATCACTTGATGCAAACTGCACACTTGGATTATCTCCTGTATGGTAAGGGATTTGTAGTGATTTCTCAGCTTTTTCTGGTATTAAACCAAAACCAGAATTTTTCTGTGGCACATTTGCAGCCATACAGCTCTGTCTTTCAGTTACATGTTCAAGTTTAGGACACTGCTTTTCTTTTGTCAAATCTGCCATTTCTTTTCCTGTAGCAGCAGGATCTGCCACTCTAAAAACTGCACTTGATGTGGACTGAGTGATGCGGACAGGTGAAAAGCAGGGTGTCTGACTACTGGCCAGGCTGTTACTTGCATCTTTTAAATCAGAGTTAGACTCTTCTCTTTTTTTACGTTCGCGGCCAATTTTCAATCGAGACAGTTCCTCCTTTGATAAGTGATGGACATTTTTATAGTGGATTTTAAGGCCTGTGGTTCTAGTAAATGTCTTTGAGCACAAGTGACAGGTGTATGGCGATAATTTGTCTGGATTTTTCTTCAGTTCATTTATCATGTCCTCAGTGAAGTCATGTACCCTGCTTAGATGTTTGAACAAAGCTTCCTTCGTCATTGCGCCATAGATACAGCCTTCTTCACTACATCTGAAGGGTTTGAGAATGTTCTTACGATCAGTGTCTCCCTGACTTTTAGTTTCAATACTCCTCTTCTTGGCAATTTCAGCCTCAGGCATAAGATTAGGCAAGGCAGTCGTCCCAACGTTTAATGTGTCTTGCAAGGCAGTTGTCCCAACTTTTAATGTGTCTTGGGTGAGCACATCTACTAAATCTAGCCGTTGCAACGCTCTTTCAATCTCTAAAATTTTACCGTCTTCACCAAAGGCAGTAGGAAGCATTTCGGCCTCAGAATTCCTTTCAGTACCAGTTTCTGGTCCAGTTGTCAAATCTATAAGCGATGGTCTGTTTGATGAACTTCCACTTTGACCAGGAGGTGCCATGAAAGTCATTTTGTAAGTGTCTGCTGACGACAGATCACCATTCTGAACACTGTAATGTGGGCTATGTATATCTGCAAAGTTGTCACTGTTCAGGACATCTGATTCTGAATGTTGGCCTTGCATATCATTCCTTGTAAGAGATGTTTGGATAGTTGAAATATCTGGATCATTCAGGAAATCAAGAAATGACGTAGGTAAGTCAGCAGTGAGATCTACTTCATCTATTGGTCTGCACTGAGAACGCTTCGATAAGTGACCTCCGAGTGACTTTGTGCTAGAAAACTCCCTGTAGCACCTGCAGCAAATGACTTTTCCATCCTTTATTATTGCAGGCCACTTTGTCCTCTTTGACGATCTAATTTTCTTTGCTTTCTTGCTTTCATCAGCACTGGTAACACTCATATCCTCAGGAGATATCCCTTCAGTTGGGACTGGAGACATTTCTTGAGCAAGTAAATCAGGATTCTGCTCATTCTGCAGTGCTGCAGTGTCGACACTTGAAACAGAGAAACTTTCTGGTTCCTCCTTGCAAACAGGTAACGGTGATGCAAGATCAACTATGTTCTTAATGTCTGATGAGAACAAAGGATCAGTATGGTTAACTGTGAATTCTTTGTCCGTCTTGTCCAGTGGTTGTACTGAACTGGGGCATGTCTCTGCTGGGTAAGATGAAAAGTAAGGATTAAAATTCTGCTCAGACACAGAATGTAAATCACTGACATTAGGAGGAATCACATTGTGATGATTCTGCCTCATCTCCATGTATCCAAGATCTTCGCTCGAGGATCCCTGTGCCATCTCACATGTCTGATCACCATTTAGAGCATGCAAAACCCTCAGAGAGCTTGATACATACTTAGAGGCTTCATTCAGCACACTTGAGTGTGAATCTGTGTTCACTGCGGTAGGGGTACTGCCATCATCAGTTAAAGAAGGAGTAAAGTCCATTTCTCTTTCTGACAGCAGGTCAGTGTTCGGCACGTATAAAGGGTAATTCTGCAAACTGTCAGGTATGATCATTGAAGGGAAGTGATTCTGAAGGGAGTAGTCTGAATTATAGCCATCAAATGAGTTTGAGGTCCATGAATGAGACATCTGTGACTGCATTAATGTAGACTGAGTTAATGGAGCTTCGCTTTGAGAGTTTTCAAACTCAGAGCACAATTTGGCACCGAGTGACTGTGCGTTGTTAGTACCAGAAGGAGATGAAAAAGGGTCTGTAGTCATAGAGTCTGGAAACTTCACTTGACTGGTTTCTGGATACTGCTGTGGCTTTGCCGTATTAGAGGGTTTTATTTTTTTCTTTGGAGTCTGAAAACTGGTGTTTTTGTGATCAGATTTCTTTGCAGCAATTTCTGCAATCCTCTTGTACTTCCTTGAGAGTTTCCACTCCTCGAATGCATCAAAATGCACATTTTTAACATGTCTTGACAGACTTTTTGTAGTGCTGTATCTCCGTGTGCAGGTCTCAAAAGGACAGGCGTGAATGAGACCGTCTTCTCCATTTGCCAGAGTATTCTGTGACCCTGACTCAGCACCTGCATTTGTCTTCGCCTGATTGTGTAAATTAGAAGTCTTCTGAGGAGATTTGTGCGGCTTCCATGTGAAGGAAAACAGCTTCTTATCTTGGAAGAGTGACTGAGCCACAGAATCAGAACTCCTAAGAGCTTTCAAGAAAATAGGATCATCATACTTGATTCGAATAGGTTCCAATTTAACGTGGCATGGTACAAGATGAAACTGGGCTGCACCATCAACACCAGACTGCTTCACACAAGCTGTTTTTGGAGTCTGGGTCTTCTCATCAGAATGCGCAACAGAAGGATCCTTAGCTGGCGACTGATCATGTGTAACGGATGATTCAGCTGTGAAAGAGAAAGAACGCTCAGGCTCTTTAACAGAGTCATGAATAGAATTTAACATGCCCTCAACAGATTGTTGAACTCTAACTGGAGTCGAATCGTTTTGAACTTCAACTTGGTTTGAAGAACAATCTAGATTGAAGGATACCTGGTCTGGTACTTCACCTTGAAGCTTTGAGTCATCAGAATCAGTATCCCCTTGCTTTGTATGGTCTTTCTGATGCAAATTCAGCTGAGACAGAGAGTAGAAAACCTTGCCACAGCTACTGTTTTTGCAGGTGAATGTGATGTAGTGCTGTGCTTCATGATCATACAGTAAGTAAGCCTCATTGAATGTTCTCCCACAGTTCGGAAACATACACTGTGCCTGGAATTCTGTATGCACTTTTCTGTGCATGAGAAGTTCTGCATGAGAGTGAAAGCTACATTTGCATCCCAGTTGAATGCAGAAATATGGCTTTTCACCACAATGCATCTGCAAGTGATCATTGAGATGAGTGACATTAACAAACTGTCGACGGCAATACTGACAAATTGCTCTCTGGCTCTGTATTTCAAGAAAATGTGTAGCTTCCTCTTCATTTTTGTGGGCCTTAACATGTGCAACCAAGTTTCTGAAATACTTGAAAACTTTCTGGCAGCTTGTAACAGGACAGGAACAGTCTTCAGTGTTCTCAACATCACGTACAGGATTCCCTGGTTTTGGAGAGTATATTTTACTTTTGACTTTTCCAGCAGGGTTAGAAATAGTGTTTGAAGATCCCGCAAAGTTAGGGTACATGTTTAGCTCAACTTTTACAGGTCTGATGCGGTCTTGTTTACTGTTACCCAAGATGGATTCTGAGGGATGTTTCTGTTTTGCATTCATAGCAGCGAGTCGTTCTTTGCACGACTGTTTTACATGTGATGCTACATGAGGCTCAAGAATCGCCCTTGTTTCAAACGCATTAGCACATATTGGACAGCGGAAAATACCATCTTGGACATGCTTGAGTGCATGCTTCACAATCCTGTGCCCGAGGAACTCCTTATCACACAATACACAATACTGCATGTAAGCTTGCCAGTTGCGAAACCTTGCCGACACAAATCCCCTCTCTCTCAACTTCTTCATATCCCTTTTTTTCTTTCTCTCAGCTTCAAGGTCACGAAACTCATCTGCTGGACCAAGGAGAAAGTCCAGATGTTTGAAATCTCTATCTTCAGAATCCAGCAGTCCTTCATTGTCCTCACTGTCATTCAGCTTGTCGATGGACGACACAATTGATGCCTCCTCCCCCATCAGAGCAAGGCAATGACGCTTCAAAGTTTTCCAGTCCCAGAACTCAGGATCAAAAGGCCACTGTGTCTTCAAGGCCAACAAGAGATCACAGCGTAAAGAATTTGGAATCGGGAGACTCTCCTCTTCCATCTTTTGATCAGGTTCATTGAACAGCGTTTCAACAGCATAGTAAGAATCCACAGTGGGCTTCGCAAGGAACTCTGTTAACTGACAAGCTCGTTTTACTTCCAAATCTAATGGCAACAAGCAAGAGATAGTTTTGCAAATAGTTGTACTGCAATCTTCAGTGCCACTCACTCCCATTTTTAGAGCCTGAATGCACATTTCAATGCACACAGGAAGTCCTTCATTCTGGACCTGAAAAGAAAAACAAAAGTATGACATTACGATAATATGATAATACCCGTTACATTAACATAGATATACGTTCTCAAAAGTAACCTAAAAGAACCCTGACCTCTGCTTGGATAACTTTGATGAGGAGAAGGATGTGATAAACACTCCCAGACAGTTGTGCTAACAGTCGGCATTGATCCAAAAAAGCTTGTGCTGACTCAAGACGTATTAGAAGCTTACTCCAAAACAATGTCAGTTCCCTGTAAATAGAATTAAAAGACAATCTTGAATCTTCTTAAAGTTTAGGAGTCAAGAAACAGTCAAGGGAAACGTCATAATGATACATGACTAATTCAAAAGACTGTATATCTATTTTCTAAATCTTACTAACTATGTACTCACAGGTCATTTTACATATTAAAAAACAATTACCAATTACCTACTTTTCAATTTTTGAATTAGCAACTGGCAAACCAGCCAGAGTTATACTATACAGATAAATGATAAAAACAATATTATATTTACAGACAGCCATAACATGCTGAACTTCTGTAAATAACTGTCACATTACTTTTTACTTCAAGTGTCAGTGTGGAAAGACAGAAAAAGAGACATTGCTGAAGTATCCTATTTGGCACACTACACATCATAAATAAATGGTGAATTTCACAAATAAGATTCTTGTGCAACAAAACATACCAGCAACAGATACGAGACATGCATTTGGCCAAACCAAACAGAGATCAAATTTGAGGTCATACCAGGCACAATAAACATCCCCCTGGAGAAGTTGGCGCTTCAAAAAAGCAGTGCAAAGGCTAAGGGCACCTTTTTCATTTTCCTCAGATTCCAAGTTACAAATCATATCCAGAGCATCTTTGCAGTCCATCTCTTTTATCTGAAAAAAACAGACACAGAGACACACAGTTTCTTAAACTAAAATCATTTTTTTTTCAGTGTTAACTGTAAATAATCAATAACAAATCAGAATAAAGCATTTCAAAACTTTTACACAGATGCATGTAGCCCAGGGGTGACTAATACCATACCTTTATCCCTACAATAAAATAAACAAAATGCTAAAAAAAAAGGTTCTCCAAAATAAGAGGACCTGATTGTGAAGTCTGCAAGCAAAACTTACACTCACACAGTAAAATATAAAAACTTTAAATGCATGTGGAATTCTTAGGTTTTAGGGTAAACTGAAACAAAGCAGATTTTACTGAACTTTAAATAGAAATCTACCATTTAAATACTGTACCAAAGCATATTATTTTTAAGCAAAATGTTCGTCAAAACAGTTACTCATTTCAACCAGACTATGAGGTCTACAAGACGCACCACCAAATTAATAAACTTTATTTTTCACATTTAATTCATAGACCTTTTAAAACTTTTAGATCAAGTGGAGCTGCCTCTATAAACACTCACCTAGCAGCCTATATTTCTCCAGGGTCAGTTAAGTGTGGATTTAGCTCAAGCAAGCAAGAAAGTCAATCAATTGCTATGAAATTTGGTGGTGATTTTGACTTAACATCAACAGCCAGTTAAATAATGTTATTTTACTTCATAAAATAGATCATTCACTTTGATAGTTGCTCCAGTATTACAATATATCGGCCAACAGTATCTTCATTCACCAACCAGTGAATTTAAAAATACTCAATAGTAAACATAAAACGTCACTCACCTCTTGCATGAACTCTTGCTGAGGCATTGTCTCACACAGACATACAAGGTAGATCTGTTTGAAATTCTTCTTTCCACCAAATTCTGGAAACTCTGCACATGTCTTTGCAAGCACTGCAGCTTTTTCAACACACTTCTGTTTGATAAGGTGCTTTATACGCATATCGAGTAGCGTAGGTCCTTCACGAGTCAGAAACTCACGAACTGTGGACAACAAAAATGGCAAACAGTCCATTCACAAGAAAATTAAGTGGACATGCAAGATAAATCACATTTCTAACTCTTAAAATGTGAAACAATGTATGTAACTTCCTAAATAGCAAGTGCTGCATTCTACACTCTGATTTACACAGAAAGTAATACAGCAAATTAATGGTAAATATGTAAGTACAACATACAACAATATGTTTTTTTTACCTTTTTCAGCATCTGGCATACTGTTTGACAGAAGGCTACACAGAGTGGAATTGTTCCAAACACCACTTTCTTCAGCTAGAACCATCAGTGTGCTAAGCTGAAAATTCCCATTTGCCCCAAGGATACCATGCGCCACCTGTGAGAAGGCCACAATGAGTGCAAGAGAAAATCAAAGCATCCATTCCTAAATTCCAGCTGCTTAGCACCAAATAAATGCCTCCAACATTTACAACTACTGGTCATTTAACAGGCTGGGAAAACCTAATTGAAAATTCTGTAAAGTCCTTTGTCATTCCGTGAACATACAGACAATAAATGTGTGCTCACTTTACAGAGACATGAAAAATACCATATCACAAAGGATTATTTTCAATATATCTAATAAACTATACTATGAACAAATTAGCACCTTTATGTATAGAGCAATTCTGCTCAACTACTAAAACAAATGACCACTTTAACGAGCCAACATAGGTCCAGTATATGTACATACAGACTGTTTCTAACCTTGACAGAGGACTGAAATTCTTCCCATAAGGCACCTGGGACCTTCTCGGAGTGTGAGAGCAGTAAATCCAGACAAGTCCTGAAAACGGATTTCAGTTTATAAGAGTCAATTTAGTCATTCAATATCTGAAATATCCTGCATAATAAAACATCCAAACATGAACTTTGGAGCAGGTTAAGTAACACAGCAGAACAGAACAACGTACTGAGACTATTCATACTCACAAGGCTAACTTTTCAAGTACAACTGTGACATGTTCACATTCGGGAAAAAGAGAGGGGGTGGCTTCGGCAAAGCATAGTATAGCCACTGTGTACATCTCCAATAAAGGCAGTGGATCTTCCTCAGACTTCCATTGGCCTCCATATTCCACAAGTATCTGATAACAGATGAGAAAAAAAAAATACTGAATGTACTCTGGCATCCCATCACTTTGCAGTCTGTCGCTGCGGGAAAATTTTGACACAAAATCGAACATGTTGCTGGTGGTGTTATGATTAGCATTCTGTAAGCACCTGTCCATTTCTTTGTGTTTCATTTGTTAAGCTTTTCTTATATAAACCACCATCAGACTAAAGCATCAAACATTTTCTAGCTTAATGGGTCAAAAATACCCATTGTATTTTATTACATTAGAACTAAACCAAATGCTTGCATCTAGTACGTTCAAAAGTAGCAATGAATTTTGGAATATTTGCATGATTTAAAATGCTGTTTACATGTAAATCCATTTTTAAGACTCAAAAGGACAAAACTAAAACCTCTGTTTTTATTCTAGTGAATTTATAGATTTCTATACTTCTATAGAAGCTCACTTTTCCAGTGTCCATTCAGTGTGGCCAGTTCAAATGGCTCTGATGCCAAACCTTAAATGTCTGGCTGATCATTTATGTAGGTATAACAAGCAACATAGCTTAGTTACTGAAATGTGGTATTTAAATTAAGATCTCTCCTTACTGTGATACCAGTGTTAAATATGTTGATAACACTCAGTGCCAAGACTCTACAAAAAGAAGTAGTGTCTGATGGCATCCATACAAAGGTCAAGTCATGAAATCCTGTGTATATACACACAACTGCTTACAATTATTTAAGTAGTTACAACTGTACTTAAATTAACCTGAAAGCAAATTTGACCCTTTTTAACTTTGTTAATTCCTTGTTAACTCCATGGTCATAATAAGAATGATTGATCATGTCATACCATACCATTTAAAAGATTCTTGTTTTCCCATAATTTTCCATCAAAATACAATGACTCCTGCCCTGACTCCAAAACATTTTCTAAATTTTGATTACGTCATTGCGCACCAGTGGACGGGAAATAATATTAATCAATATTGTCTTGTTTCATCTCCCCCTCCCACCTATCGCCAAGAGAAAATGCTCCGATAGCTCAGAGACCGAAACATGTTATGGTGCGGAAGAAAAATGCCTTATGATTTCCACTGACTTTAAACTAAGAAATATTCGGCATATTCTTTTAGGTTACAAAACTCCATAAACTAAAGTTGCTTTAGATAAAAGTGACAGATAAATAGATAAACAGATATATAGACAAACAACACATAAACCACTTTCAAGAATTTTAAATGATGTGTGTCAGGAGTGGGCTTTACACATACAAATATGAATGCTATATTATGATCAACACCACCTTTATTAGAAATATACCCATTGCATGTCAGATGTTATTCTTCTCAAAAACTTGCTCTACATGAAATCGTTACAAATAGATAAACAGCATGTTCGAATGAATGTCCAAGATTAATTTAATTAATTAATTCAAAATTATTTCCTTCAGTTTGAAGATATCAGATTGTTTCCGGGAACTATGATTTACAGAGCACAGGAACCAGCCCACAGCAGTGTGAGTTGGTAAGAGTGATTTGCATTTAGTGGAAAGAGGTTCAAAAGATGAGGGGGTGGAGTTACCAAGGTGCCTTCCAGTTTATGGCAGAGGTGGCTTGCTCCCAAGATACGACCCTAATTGCACAGCTGGCAAAAGATTCTTACATGTTCTGCCTTCCAGGAGAACCTGTCTTCAAGCTTTTAAAATATCCTGAGAGTTTTTAAAGAGCAGTGGAGACCCTATTTGAAAATCACTGATGCATCAACATAAAATTAGTCACTGGCATTGTTTTTAAGAACCAGTATAGGTTCACTTGAAGGGCATCATAAACAAAAACAACAAATCATAAAAAATGGGTCAGGAAATGCTTCCAGAAAATTTGTGCTTACCAAACCAAATTTTTCGAGATGCACAGTCTCAGTGGCCAAAAGCGAATCGCTAATCGGCAGATTTTTGCTCAGAACACAAAACTGACAATGAGCCAATTTGCTGTTTTTTTTTCTTGTCCAATCTGTCTTGCAATTTCATGACATAAATAATGTACGTCAGTATTGCGCTGCATTTGAATGCCATTTCTTCACCTGTACCAAAATGTCATATCATAATGCATGACTTCTTGTGCTAAATATCCAGTTTCCTCTTACATTCTATGTGGCACTATTTGCTTCATGTTCTGTAAATAGGCAACTGATTTAAAATTAAAAATATTAATATGATAGTTTCACCCATATAATGTTTATTTTAGAATTTGGCTAATAAAAAGTAATGTAAATGTGTTTGTGTTATGTGTTTTTTTAGCCCACACAATGTGAGCTTTGGATTTAAAAAAAAAAAAAGTTTAATAAAAATCAGCCAAAAAAAGGTTTATTAGCCAATCTGGCCATAAACAAAAGGGGTCATGAAAAAAAATCATGATCGGTGCATTTCTATTTTAGACGTTTAAAAAATAATGTGACTGAGTACATTGGGTTTCAACTCCTCATGGCTTGCTCAATACAGATGTAAATACTCCTGAATGAAAGCTTACATCTTGAGACTTTAACCTCACAGTCAGTGTTCACTGTTCATTTCAAATCCAGCATGGTGGAGTATAGAGCCAAAACAACCCAAACTGTGTCACTACCTAATTACTTACAGACTCTGCTGCACATGCTTGTGGTCGCTCATATACAATGTTAATATGTGAAATGAATACCCTTAATAGGAACTTTGTTGTTTATTTATGGCAGTTAATATGCTAGCTTATGAATCTCTCTCCATATTGCCCAGCCCTGATCCTCTGCCCAGCTCGACCTAATTATAAAATGTGTCTTCTGCAGAGCAGAATCAATAGAGCTTGGTAGTTGCTGCCAAACATCCTTGAATTCAACCACCTGGTCACCGCATCCATTTATACAAACACTATCATCTATCATCCAGACTCACATGATGTAGGGAAAAAGCCTATGTGCAGAGAAAAAAATGTGTAGCTAAAACATTTGGCATTAATCTTTGCATTTTCGGCCATGCATCCTACGGCAGTTCTGGAAACTGCAGGAGCAGCGCTTTATGAGCGGATTTCTCCATTTCGTCGTAAAGGAGCTGCTGCTTGGAGCTCACAAATAACGTCGAGATCCGTTTTAATGGCATCGCAATACAAAAAGGCTGAGTGCATGACCGCGTTTTAGGTCGAGACACTCCCTTATTATCAATGCAATTAGCGTAAGGTGCCACAAAAAGCTAAGACCAGCTAGCCACATAGCCGAGCAGCTACCACCGAGGGGGCTTGGCAGCCTTTACCTGCAGCGCCCTGCTGCTAGCTAACGATTTTCTAGACAATAAAATAACAAACAACGTAGCGAAAAAGCCCCAATCTCTGCTGCGGTGTGCGCTAACGGTTCGTATTAAGTCGTTATTTTGCTAAAGCACACATGCACGCAGGCTTAGGTGGCCGAGGGAGCTGCTACAATGCCGAGGCGATTTTTGTTCCCCCCCTCACTCAGCCAGGCAGGCAGGCAGCGAGCTGCAGGAGTGCGGTAGGCAGTTAGCCGGATAGGCTAGGCTAAGCTAACCTAACCTCTCTGCAGTGATGGAGCAGTAAGGGCAGTAAGGAAAAACGGGGAAAACCTGCACGAAAAAACTCACACACCTGGCAGAATTCTTGGCAGAAACTAGCGGAGGCATCTAACGGTGATTCGGCGCTGTCCCGTAAAGCAGCGGTCAGGTCGTTGAAGCGCTTTCTGAGGGCCGCCGTCTCTCCCCTTGTGCCGCGCTCTCTCTCGGCTGCCTCCTCCTCCGCCATCTTCGCCACAATCACGGCGTAGCGGTGTCCGAATCGTTCTTTTGAACCGGTTCTCTTCGATAAACCGGTCGAGCCGAGTCACTTGAAATGAATCGAACTTTTTTTGTGGTATCTGCGGAATGTTTACGTCTTTGTTACAGGCTGAAGACTTTTACAGGGGTGGAAAATACTTAACCCGTTAATTAACATACGTGTATATTTACATTTCGTTTGCTCTCCATATGCTCCACATGGTCCGCATGGTTCCCGAGTTTGCCAGAACACAAATCTTAAGATTTTTTTTTCAAATCGATCAAACCATGTGACTTAAACGTTGTTATTTTATCATTTAATCTATAATATAGAATTCAGTCTAGAAGTCACACTGGACTCCCAATAGTTTTAGCAAAGCAATAGAAAATTCCTATTTTGATATCCGTTTTTTTACTTCCACTATTATACTTTTGTAGACGTATCAGATATTTTTAGTGTATTGAACTCATTACACCCTGACTAATCAATGTGGGCATCAGACTCACTCACTGAATCGAACGTAATTGTATATAAAAGGAATTAGAATAAAGTTGAATTTACTAATCATTATGCGGACGTCAGGCCCGCTCGTCAAAGGTCGATGTGGAGGAGGGAGTGAGAGTAAGACTGACTTCAATAATCATTGTACCCCCTCCTCCACCCTGAACAAAAACGTGTTGTTGAATCAGACGTTAGATTCATTCAATCGGACATTACTATAGAATCGGTTCAGTGAACTGAATCGAATTCGCGTGTGTTTTTCTGTGAACTTGGATTCGGCTCATACTGACCTACTGACTCCGTGGCCTTACGAAGGAAGACGATTTCCAAAAAAAACAAAGACGTTTCAGATGTTTCTTTTGTGTTTAGTTATAGCAGAAATTGTCAGTGAATCTCGTTGTGAATAGTTTAATTTGACTGGAGACTGTGTGTCTGCTCAGCCTACTTTGGTCTCTGTAATTAGCATATGATTTCGCAGGGTGAGATTGATGGCCATTTCGGTTGCATTTTTAGGGCATTTCAGAAGCTCCTGTTTAAATGCTAAGCCACAGCCTGTGCTATAGTAAACTATTTTCTTGAATTGTAATGGAACAAGAAATGAAGCTGTGGACAGTTTTCGGACTTTACTAAGGAAAATAATAAGTTAATAAATGATAAGTTAATAATATTTTGTCTTTCCAGTGCCCTAAGCCCATACACAAGATGGCTATGATTGCATTTAGACTACTTATTATGGCTAATGTGGCTAATGTTATTCCCAGAAACAGAAACAGTAAAAGGAAAACAGTGGGATAAATGAAGCACGTAATTAAAAACACAGGGAAATGAGTTTAGCTGGTATAAAACAAACTACGGCTGGTTGCAGCAGAGGCTTTATTTTGAAAATCCATGATTGGAATTAAGACCAGAATTTCCCAACTAAACGTGATCACATATAGTCATCATAGATTTTCCTCTAGTTCTCTAAAACGATGAGAATAACAATTTAACATAGATAACAAATGAAATTTTAAGCACAGAACATTTAGCCTGCACACAAGCAACAATGCCCTTTTGCAATATAACTTACAGTCAAGTGACTTCTTCACAATACTATCCAAGCAAGCATCGACTGCCTTGTCAGCATGTAAGTATGCCTTTGAAGGCTTGATATCTAGGATTTATGATAGTAGCAAGTGCTGCAGTGGCAGTCTGTGTGGTTCACTAGTTTTACATCGTTGACAATGACCTGCGGGAGCAGAAGAAGGAGAATATGAGTGTTTTAGGATATTGTGATATTCCTATAATGCAACTGAATGCACTGTTTTTATTTTAATTAATTTTACCCGTTTGAATTCTTTGGCAACACAGCACGTGGCCTCTGATGTGATATTCTTGGGGACCAGCATAGTCTTCTTGGACCTGAGAGGTGTCGGGTAAGCCCTGGAAAAGCAGCACCCCATGCACTGATACACAGGGGCGCCGGGCTTTGAGAAGATGTTGTTCTCCTTGAGTTTGCACTCCTCACAGCCAACTTTTCAGATCAACAACAGTGAGGTAAAATCAGTTCCTAATGAACACTGCAAATACCAGTTCACAATTGAACCTTGTTTAGCTCTGTTATTATTATTATTATTATTATTATTATTATTATTATTTTATACACATTGTGCTGTAAAGTGAAAGTATGATCTTACAGTTAGTGATGTCATTGTTTAGATAAAGTTGTCCAGTTTGAATTAGAACTGACAGCAAAAGGATGGTTGCCCCAGCGTATTTAATAATCAGAATCATCCTAGCTGTAAAAAGAAATATGAACAGGATAGAACATACAGCTGCTTGAAAACAAAGTTCAGAACAAAGTTTAGAGCATTTCAAATTACATTTCTGATGTATTGTCTATTGCTGATAAAAGTTTACCATTACAAAATCTCAGTATGGCAGAGTTTAGCAATTTAGAAATATTACCTCTGTTCTTCTTCACCTCAGGAGCTTCTGCAATAGAGACCTCATTGACTCACCTCAGGGTTTTATACCATCCTCTTCCTGCCTACGTCTGTCTGTTAGTTGAATAAAACCAAAAAAGTGCTCCCCCCATAGTGTGAGTCTCAGTCCTTCAGCTGATGTTAAGGTCCATTATGTGAATGAAAGGAACTGCATAAGCACTGCGTGGGCAATGTTTGAACATGATAATACATTCCTGACTAATAATACATACCTGACTGTGGACGCTAGGTGTAGATTACATTGTTAGAGAACACATAATCTGGATGTAGACAGTTTTTGAGTTATATGTAGAGTAAGTCTGGGGTGGAAAATACTCAACACATTGACATCCATATCTGAAATAATTAATTTACTTTGTCCTCCATGCTGCACATGGTGTATGTGTTCCCTGACCCTGCCTGAGCCCAACACTGAAGTTTTTTTTCAATTTGTATGGCTAACTTATTAGTAATGTATTTATTAAAAATGTATTTATTAGTAAGATAAATACATTGGTATATTATTATTAATTGCTTTAGAAATATATTTCTCATATTAAATTCAGTCTTTTGGTCACATGGGATATATGATTTTTAACAAAGCAATAACAAAAATGTCATTTTAAATAAAAATATAAAAAAATGAAAAATAAAAACTTAATATAAAACTAAATTTAGTTGATGATCATAAATAAGGTAAAATTATTGAATTATTGTTGTATTTGTACTATTACTGAATTTACTCTATTACATTTTAAAGAGAAACAATTTTTTACTCCTTATGTTTTCATGTCTCAGGGCGGAGATTGAATGAGGGATAATGCTGTGAAATGCGAGGGCCATGAGTGTATCATACTATATATTTAAAGTAAATGTAAAATTTATCCTAGTGTTAAAATAATTACAGTTACATGTTAGAGTTTGTTGAAAAGGGTTAATCCCAGGCAGGCAAGTTGGTCTGAGTGATGTAAGCATGACCAGCTGTAACCAACTGTAACTACTGGTTTTAGCAACATGTAGGGCATTTCTAATTATTATACAGACTCATTAAAATAGCGGAGTAGTACATGCTTATTACACACTTATACACTATTATACGGTTCATGTTATGGTTATTCAAGAGTAGTGGTTGATGAAAGATGCTATAGAGACTGCTATCCATATTACTTGTGTCTTTATTCTTTTTGCCACAACGTAGGCTACTATACTATTGTATCAAATAAGGTGCATGAATAGTTAATTGTGTAAAAAGTTATTCAAGTGGTTCAAATTGAAATGGTTTTTCCCTTATCATTTCTGTAATTAATACTGATATCCACCCTCTACTGTCCCACTCATGGTATTATATACCAAGGATGAATATTTGCTTGACCTGCTATCTCTTGATCTTTCCATTGCCGGTAATCCACTTATCCTTGGTTGTGTAGGAGACCAGTGTCTGTCCTGAGACAGATGAAATTTAATACGCACTGTGGCAGATGGAACACAGTATCTAAGGTTAAAAGATTTATTTGGCTTCTCAGGATTTCATGCAAATTGGCATCCTCAATGTAACATATTTGGAAGTCTTACTTGGTTGACTAATGTTCCTCCAGTAAAAAACACTTTCAAATATTAAAACCTGAACCATTTCAACTCAATGCTAAAACATTTTCTGCATAAGACAAATAAGAAGCCTCATCCAAGCCGTTAAAATGCAGTTTTTCACATGAGAACTACTTCAAAGCCATGCTTGTTGTAAAACCTTTTGTAGAAGAGGGCTCATGGGGAAGTTGATGTAACCTACCCAGATATGGCTGTTCACATACCTGTGGTTAGTGTTGCAGGAGCTGCAATCTGACAGGCAGCTCTAAGTAAGGAAGCCAGAGTGAAGAGTAGGGCTCAGGGACATTTTTGTAAGAATATGTGTGTCTACAGTTTAGATTCAGAGAGTGCAGCCATTGTGATCAGTATCAAGCAGCAGGGGCCTCCAGAACAATGGTAATGAACACTTCTGTCCACATGATGGCAATAATGAGTAAATGCCTGTCATAATATTTGGTGTCTTTATTTCAAAGGGCTTTGAAACAAAGACGCCATGTAGGTCAGGCCTGCATCTGATAGATTTCACTGTATTCCCATGAGATTCAATAAAGTAAATGTTTAGAAGTTTACTTTTTTAAATATAGTTTTTGCTACAATTTAGGTAGACCGTGGGATTCCCTTCGGCATGGTGGTAATGGTTATACTCTACTGCTTCTTAAAATGGAGGGCGGGTCACCATTGTGGCCATGATTTTTAACAAATAAGGGAACACAAAAAGAGTAGCAGACCAGGAATAAACATAATATTAACTAAACAAGCATACATAAATATTAAAACCTTTCTGTGTTACATTTTAGCATAATGAATATAGGCTCTGATTGGAAAAAATGGTAATTATTGAGTGTCAAGGAGGCACCAACTTTTTTTAATTACTTCTGTTTCACGATATTGCATACAGTACATTTGGCAATGGTGCATAGCTGGGAAAACAGCAATGACCATAATCATAATCAAGTGTGCTGTTAGAAAATCATGCCTAAAAAAACAAAAAACACACCAGTAAAACTTATTTTTGAAAATACAAATTTGGGTTTAAATCTAGCTTTACTTTTCTACATATCTGCCCAATAAGGAGGAAGAAACCAGTGAGCATAATGGCAAAACATCATATGATTACTACAGTGAACATACATGGATCTAAAGCATTTCTTTTCTGACCAGAGACCTCCTTTACATCTCCTTTAAATTATATACATTTAGATCTAGCATATCATCATAGCCTGTGCTACTGAAGCCAAGAGAAATGTTATAACTCTTGTTAAATCTGTGAATTTTCTTACAGAAATAGAACGTGAATGTTTTTATTGAAATTAACTTGAAGGGCCTATACATTTTTTTCCACTTTTTTCTTTTACACTGAGGTCCACTCATGAAGTTTGTGTTGTTTTCTATACCAAAAACAGTCATAATTCATGTGTATATGACCATTTCCCAAATTTTTTGTATCACTTAGAATCAAACAGGCTGTTTTTGTTACTGTGTCTTTAAAACTGATATGTGCGAATGAGCTCTTTTGATTGGCTGCCTTGTATAAAAAGCAGTCTGGGCTGAAACACTCCTTAACTTCTTTGTGAATGGGTGGGGCTCAACTGCTGTAGGTGGCGTAAGCAGATATATGAAAATGATTTGGTTTTTTAGCACTTAAATGAATTCAAAACAGGCTTTTTTGCAGCTTAGTTTCCAAGGATGGACTATGTGGACTGTGGAGTGAATGGTACATTTTGAAACTGTAACAATGTTTACATATTGCTGTTTTATACACAAGGACCTTTTTTCCATGACACAGGGCCCTTTATATTCAACAGAACTGTGACATGAACTCCTTCATTTGATGTCATTTTAGTAAATACAAATATCAAGGCAATTGGCATTGGAAGCTATGTAAGCTATTTGATTATGCAGCTTCACCGGGCAAAAGATTCTTTCATATCAAGATTGTTTTATTGTTGTTTAATTATTTAATGTACTTGGGACACATGCAATATATCTTGACACGTGTAATGTGTCACTGTGTTATGTGTGCCTTAGGGCCTGCAACCTTTGCGGCATGCATGATTTGTAAGTGATCTCTGTTGATGTGTTATGTTGCTATTTCTCTCTTTTGACATACAAATGTGACTCACTGAAGAATCATTTCCCCATGGGGACAATAAAGTAACTACTACTATGCCAGAGCTGGGGTGGGACTACATATAAAAGAGCTACTGTGAAAGCAAGGATTAGCCCTAATCTATGAAAAACACCAACCATAACCACTCCCCTAGCTCAGTTTACTAATCTGAAACAGCTAACTAATGATCTTGAGTCTATAATTCAAACGTCTGCCTCCAATTTCAGAGATTGTACTGATCATAGTTAATAGTGCACAAGGCATGAAAAAGAGACTGAAACTTTACAAAATCACTACAACACTGTACAATGATGATTATTTGTTGCATAGCCTGACTAATGTCTCCACATCACACAAAAGCATTAAATAGATAAAGAGATAGATCCACTACATGTCCAACAGTCTGTAGACCTGCTCATCCAACATTGCCTCTGAAATCTAGGGTATTAATAGAGAGTTTGTCCCCCTTTTGCTGAAGTAAGAAAAAAAAGACTAGATGTCGGAATATTGTGGTGAGGATTTGATTGCATTCAGCCACAACAGCATTAGTGAGGTCAGGTAATGATGTTGGATGATCTGGATCTGTGGATTACAAACACCACTCCAACTCATCCCAAAGGTATTGGATGGTGCTTCATCAGTGCTGATGGGCTTTATACACCCGTAGCCAACGCTTGGCCTTGGTCATGGTAACCTTAGGCTCATGTGCGCCATCTCATCTGTTGACCATGCTTTGCTCAGGAGATTACATAAATTGTGCAAAACTGAATACCTGTGTCAGCAGTGGGTGCACCTTAAAGTAGGGGTATTTGTATAATTTTGGGCATATCAGATTTTATATCCAGTTTAACTTTCGTGTCCAGTTATTGTGAGCTGCCCATTTTACAGCTGTATTAATAACTTCAGTTAACTTTGGAGGGAACACCAATTCTTTTAGTAGCTGTGTGTCTATCCTTTAAGACTTAATTCCTGTAATAAATAATAAAACTGAGCTTCAGGAAATAATTTTCATGAATGTACAAAAACTAAGTAGGTTTTGTTGATGCAATCCTGCTCTCTAGTGGTTATGGCAATATTGAGCAGAGAGTGTTCTTGTGTATGCAGGGATGAGCTGTGCTTCTGAAACAAATATCAAATTGTATTTGGTGGTCTCTGGAAACAGAATCTGTGTTGAGTGTTTATTGGCCAGTTTCCGTCAAGCCTAAACCTAGACTAAAAAGAATTTCCAATGGTGATTCATCATTGGCTTTGCAATTTTGTCCAAGACTAGACTTATTCCATATCCATGAAACTGGATTTTACTTGGTCAGTATTGTCCCTCATTGCTCTTTGACAATACTTTGTGCTAATGAGCTGCTTGCTAATAAAGCTGTGATTGTTAAGCGCTAATTTAAATGAAATTCAAGGGTGGGTGGTTTTAATGGAGTATTCGTACATTTGCCAGTTCCACTTTACCTGCTTTCACTCTGTTTTGATGTATTTTTGCCAGCCCTGAGTGAAATCACAGAGATCTCTTGCACACAGTACCTAGAGGGGGAAAAATCACATATTTCAGTATACATAGACAAGCACAAAAAATAAACAAAACTATATAGTCACTTTAGTTGCAGATACGTTTTGATACCTGTTCTGAAGTATCCTGCTCTACAAACTGATCCTATTTTATATAATCATTAAGGGTGTAAGAATTTTCAAGACAGTATAAAAAAAATGTAATGTCCAAAACAGCATATAGAAATTTACAACTGTATTTCCATTGTGCTTCTTGCTTTTCTAGGGTCTCTCATTTGCCAGCTTTTGTGGAAACCACTGATTAACAAATCAGTTTAACATTTAAAAAAATTAAACTGTAATTTAGATTTGTAGGGGCTAAACATGGAGACATACTATGGCGGTTTAGGTTTTTGTATTATTTATAGCTCAGTTTATAAGACATGCTAAAGTTATTTTGTAATTTTTGTGGTTTTGCAATAATTTCCAAAACAAAAAAGTTATATGTTTTCTTGAGACAAGTCAATGTAGCATTTGTAGATGTGGATTTAGATTGTAGATTTAAAGGATCAAGACATTTTTAACACATAAAATATCAAAAATCAAATTGAATATTGACCTGCTGAATATTGAAATGAAAATCGTATAGAACCTAAAAACATTTATTGCTACAGCACTAGTAAGAACACATTTGCACAGAGCCCCTAAAGGGCTGTGGTGAAAAAAAGACTGTTCCCTCGCAATAATGTTGCATTCCCTTGCAAATGGTTTGCGTTCCCTCGCAATAATTTTGCATTCCCTTGCAAATGGTTTGCGTTCCATCGCAATAATTTTGTGTTCCTTGCAGTAATTTTGCATTCCCTCAATGATTTTGCATTCTTCTGCAAATGCAATGGATTTTGCAAGTGAAAGCAAAAACTTTGCAAGGAAATGCAAAATTATTGCAAGCGAAAGCAAAACTGTTGCAAGTGAAGACAAAAACTTTGCGAGGGAGTGCAAAAATATTGCAAGGAAACACAATGTCTTTCCAGTTTTTCATAAAGGCGCTGTAGGGCTCAGTACATTTGAGACATTTGAGCGGGCGGCCTGTAGTAATAGTGTTTTTTTAATGACAGAAATCCCTTGGATGGGTGTGTGAGAAACCCCGTACATCACAGACAGAGAGAGGAAAAAAAAAGAAAAACTGGCGGCGTGATGCTGGCCGCCATTTTGCATCCTCCTAGCTAAGTGTAAGAGTGGAGCCGGACCAACGGCGAGGGATTCGGTCACTTTTTTTTCGTTTTTCCCCCCAACACGTTTCCCTCCGGAGCCATCCGTACATTACAGTTTCAAGTTGTTAACCGGCAGCAGGTACGAGCAACGTCTTCATCTCGAGCAAGAACCTGTTTAGCGTTTAGTGTGGAGTAGTGATGATCTTTTGTTTTCAAACAAAAGTCGGTAGAAACTGGTCGGCGCGTCTCACAGACCGGCTTTTTGAAAATGGACTCCTCTGTGTGGCGGCACGTTGGCCAGCTCACATCGGGCTAATTTTAGCTAGCATTAGCTCACTTAGGCCTAGGTTCAGTTTAATGTACAATATCTAGTTTTAGTGCCTCAGCCAAAATGCGATTCGTTTTGGAAGCGCCGATTTCTCGGCGCGGCTTGCGGGCTAACGCTGCAAGATTAACGTTATTTCCTCGTGAAGTTGTGGCTCGCTAGCTAGCGAGCTAACAACAACCGTACAAAGTTGGAAAAGTGTTATTTTATCCTGTCGCTGCGAGGAGGGCCTACATAAGCACGTATGTTTTAAACTGAGGTGAAATAAGCGTCTTTTGGCGACATGGTTTACGGTGGCTAGCTGTCAGAAAACGGCCGCGCTGCAGCGTTAGCAGCTAACAGCGCTGCTGAAAGTTGAGTGTCCACGTTGCTCTTGTGTCCCGGCCTAGATTAGGCAGGAGAGCCACTGTTAATGTGGCTACGCTCTGGCCACATTGCAAGATGGCAAAAAAAGGGGCAGCGAGGGGGGGCAGAGCCCTGTCATTTTGACACTGAGCTCTTTGTTTGTTAGACGTAGCTACAGAAATTCATCGTCTGAATGAAATAAAGTGGTGCTGACTCGGAGCTCTGAGATGTCCGCCGATACGGTGGTTAAGCTAACCACGTTTTAATCTAGCTAAGCTAACTGATCAAATATTAACAGTGGAGCAGTCAGCTTTCGCCGAAACAACTCGATTGACAGTGCAGACCATTACCGGGTACTAAACGTTGAGTCTGTATTGAAAAGGAGGCGGCTAATGTGGACTCCTATCTTTCAGCTGCTAGGTGCCTCGGACACATGCTCGCCTAGCTAACTAGTGTTGGAGGAGCGGAAATTAGCCTAGCCAAAGAACACGTGTAAAATCTGGCGCTTCTCGGCACCAGAGCCAGTTTAGCAACCCTTTAATTATTTATGCAGAATTTGTGGTGCATCTGTGTTCTCAGTCGGTAATGTGTTCTCAGTCGGTAATGTTTGCGGTATCAGTTAATAGGGAAAAAAGAGGACATTAGTATAAAAAGTTGGAGTGAAAAATCGCCAGACGATGAAATGTGTTCCTTGTGGTATGAATAGCGGTTCTCGTATTATTTAAATCTGACTGTGTTGTACCTGCAGCAGACTGGCCCTGTTTAGGTTTGACTGTTAAGGTTGATACGACTAGACTAGGGATGTGTCTACGAAGTAAACTGGAGCCAGTTTGCATTGATGGCCCAGAATTAGAGACGGAGAGAGAATAAACACAGGGTCAGGCAACAGGTTCCTTGACCTCTGCCCAGTTTGGATTAATTTGGCTCATTGCATCTGCACAGATAACGGAGACATGGCCACAGAGCATATAAATGGAAACGGTACTGAAGAACCAATGGAGACTTCGGCTGCAGTTACCCATTCAGAACACTTCCAGACATTATTAGACGCTGGGTTACCTAGAAAAGTTGCTGTCAAACTAGATGAAATTTACGTAGCAGGTAAGGCCCGTTGAACATTCAGCATATTCTCACCCATTTCAGATTTCATTATAATTGCATGTGCTTTTAAATACAATTGTGGGAATTGGAACATTAAAGCAACTTTTTGTGGTTTCCTTCCAAAATGGGTACTGCAGTCACAAAGTGCTTTAAAAAACTTGCATAAAAGAAAATTGGCTATTCTGAATATTATCTTTTCCTGTGCCTCCCATAGAGATTTGGAGGAGACAGGGTGTCTTGGGTGGCAGTTTCACAGAATTTCATGTTTAGGCCCTTTAAGCTGAGTTTAAGCAGTCCTGAGGAGTCTCCTCATACAGTATCAGGGCAAGTGTGTTGCAAGATGGACATATGCAGGAACAATAGAGCAGGTGGTGGTGGTTAAGACAGGTGATGGGTCCTCATAAGTCACTGGACTAGCTTGATATGGTGAAGGGTTCTAAATGACTGTGTCAAATTACACCATCACATCTGTTGTGTTTAGTTCTGGATATCTCTATTCTGACACCAGTTACCTGAAAAGCATATGATATTACTTTGTGTAGGATGTTTATTAATGCAAGTTGAAAAACGAATGAGCTGGTGATTGGTCACCATCGTATCATTCTTTTATGTTTGCATCTCTCAATTAGGTCTGGTCTCACACAGTGATCTTGATGATCGGGCAATTGAAGCTCTAAAGGAATTCAACGAAGAAGGTGCTCTTCAAGTCCTCCTGCAGTTTAAAGACAGTGACCTTTCACATGTTCAGGTATGTATTGGGGAAAATTAGACATTAAAGTGGTTATGTTCACTACATACATGAATTTAAATGTGCTCTTTTAATGAGTGAAGTTGTTCAAATAAATGCCAGAATGCTTCTTCTGAAGCATGCATATGTAATATGCACACTTCAGATGACGTGCTCCTATTCATATTTTTCAAAATCAGTTTTTCTGGAACATGTTGCATATTTTCATAGTATTTCTTCTCATTCGACCAAAAGGGATATCTATGGCAGTGAGGCTGTACTGAAGTGCTGGTGTGTGGATCATGAAGTTAATAAGAATGCCTTTATTGTTTCTATAATCAGTCCTGCAAATACAGTACTTTCACAGGAGTGCATGTTGGACAGTTCATGGATCTAATTCAGTAGGCCCCATGTTCATTAAGAGTTTGCTTACAGACAATCTTTATTTTTGTGCTAATTTACCAATTGAATATGGGTTATGGACTGCTTTGAAAAATCATAGCACCCAAATTTGCCTGCATTTGATTAGCTCAGATAATTGCCTGACTAGAACTTCACTTGACATACATGGGACGTATGTGCAGTTGTTTGGTTGTAGTAAAAAATAGTTTTAATTTGAAAGCTGTCTATTTTGATATTATCTTCTCATGTGTGTGAATGCATATTCATCACTGTTTATTTCCTGTTCCTTAATTTTGCCAATAGAACAAAAGTGCCTTTCTTTGTGGAGTCATGAAGACATACAGGCAGAGGGAGAAGCAGGGGACCAAAGTGTCAGATTCTACTAAAGGACCAGATGAGGCAAAAATCAAAGTAAGTTTGGTTGTAGGTTGCCTGATACTTTTATCTACTGTTGCTCTTAAATGGTTTCTTTGGAGATATTGATATTGTGAAGCGTTAGGGGGGAAAATAATTAGATCACCACACTTAATTCACGAAGTCTCTTAAATAAAGTAGAATACTAAAGTTTGCAGTGCTGTGGCCATCCAGGATTAAAGGCTGGGTCCTTTAAATATCATAAGTCTGTAGGGTAAATATGTGAGTAAGTTGTTTTTATTTTTTTTTTATTTACTGTCGGTTTCCTGTTTTGCCAGGCTTTGCTTGAGAGAACTGGATACACACTTGATGTGACAACAGGTCAGAGAAAGTATGGTGGCCCTCCTCCAGAGTCAACCCACTCAGGTGCACAGCCCTCAGTTGGCACAGAGGTAAGATCTGTGACACCCTTAGCTGTTACGTCCAATTGACAAACCTGGTACTATACTGGAATAACTGATGTTATGTTGTTAATATACGATCTGAAATCTAGTGTGTGTCCTGACAAGTCAATATCTATACAGCTGTATAGTTTTTCTGAAAAACATGAGTAATGCATCACAGTTTTTGCAATACAGTACAGCCACTTCATCATGATGCTCAAAGCCTCATGATTTTGTGTTAGTTACACATGACATGGTAGAAACAATCTTGTAGTCAGAAAGAGAATTACACGCTGTGGCTAAAAGTAAAAATGTTAGTGATGGTGATACTGAAACTATGGCACATTAACAGTGAAAAGGTGACTGAGGGTAGCCAGAATGTATAGTCCTTCATGTGACAAACTTCAGTAGCACGATAGCCAGTTGTTTAGGGGATTTTGCAGACAGTACGATTGTCCAACTTGTGTTGTCAGTACTACATAAGCAGCATGTCGTTACTAACGTCTTACAATACTTTTATATATTGTTCTGTATTCATGGCATATTGATCAGCCTGTGTTTTTATCAATCAATAGTTTGGATTAAAAAAAAATAATAATAATAATGTTTGGGTTGAAAATGTCAATCGAGTGCAAGTTTTTGCAGTCCAATTTTTTTTACAGAGTAGTAGTTAAAATTGAATATCTTTGACTACGAAGACTAAGTTCTGTACCTGTTCTGTGTACATTAACTACTTTGGTGCTACGGCATATGCAGCTGGTCAGGATTGGATCATTATGCCGTAACAAACTTGGCTGCAGCAATTTTATGTCTCAGTTGTAATCCCACAGACCCATATAATTGCATTTGTCAACGTTACGCAGTTTGCACAGATTACATGAAGGTTATACAAGCTGTCTAAAAGCCCAGGGAAAGGTAAACATAGTCCATAGTTGTGATTTAATTAATTGTCATTACTTAAAAAGAATGACAGAATGCTGGTATAAAATGAAACTGTGCTTTGCCATTTGTTGTAGGCTTGTGCATATGTGGAAGTGAGCAGAATGTGTAGGATGATGTGAAGATAATAGAAAGCAACTAGAAGATTGTGTAATAGATTAAATATATTGTTAACATAAATTTTATTGTGGCATCCCAATGCAGTGAATAGGTTATCTGGTTATCTTGGTAATGGTTGTTATCTTTTACTTAGATTTTTGTGGGAAAAATCCCAAGAGATCTCTTCGAGGATGAGCTGGTCCCCCTGTTTGAAAAAGCAGGACCCATATGGGACTTGCGTCTGATGATGGACCCCCTTAGTGGCCTGAACAGGGGTTATGCCTTTGTCACTTTTTGCACTAAAGAGGCTGCCCAGAAGGCAGTTAAATTGGTAAGGGATAGTACCATTATTTCTGTCTTCAATTATCTCCCTTAAATATTTTACTTCAGAAAAGAAAAAAGTTGACTTGAGGTTGTGATTAATGATGTAGTATATTAATATATTTGTATAATTTTTTGGTATGTTCTTTAGTGTAACAACAATGAAATACGCCCTGGCAAACACATTGGCGTGTGCATCTCTGTCGCCAATAATAGACTGTTTGTGGGATCCATCCCCAAGAGCAAAACCAAGGAGCAGATAGTGGAGGAATTTGCCAAAGTTACAGGTAAGTAAGGGATGAATAATGAGTCTTTCTTTGGGAACCATTTAAGATGGTTTTAATATTGAGACTACTTCAGGAAAATTTAGCTGCCAATTCAATCCTCTCTGCTTTCTTTCAGAGGGGCTGAATGATGTAATTTTATATCATCAGCCTGATGACAAGAAGAAAAATAGAGGCTTCTGCTTTTTGGAGTATGAGGATCACAAAACAGCAGCACAAGCGCGACGTAGGTTGATGAGTGGCAAGGTGAAGGTGTGGGGAAATGTAGTGACTGTGGAATGGGCTGACCCCATTGAGGACCCTGACCCGGAGGTCATGGCGAAGGTAAACAAGCAAGCAGGCTGAAGGATTCATAACTAATAGTTTATTAATATTATTCTATTTTTTGAATTTCATGTGTCTGTTATTTTAATGTGAATGTTGTGCTTTGGTTTTGTCCTGTCTGTTTCAGGTTAAAGTTCTTTTTGTAAGAAACCTTGCAAGCACTGTATCAGAAGAGCTCTTAGAAAAGACATTCATCCAATTTGGCAAGCTGGAGAGGGTCAAGAAGCTAAAAGATTATGCCTTTATTCACTTTGAGGAACGAGATGGTGCTGTTAAGGTAACTTTATTTTTGCTGTTGCATTGCTTGTGTTTGTGCTGTACGCGGTCGTGCTCTGAATTGTTTCACCTTGTATTTCTCAATAGGCCTTAGCTGAAATGAATGGGAAAGATTTGGAAGGTGAGCAAATCGAAATAGTCTTTGCAAAACCACCTGATCAGAAGAGGAAGGAGCGGAAGGCTCAGAGACAAGCAGCTAAAACGCAAATGTAAGATCACCTTAGTTAATTGAGATACAGCAATAAAGATAGTCTTTTTTCAAATGCATTGTTCATTCTGTTGCTGTTTAAATTAAATTGCTTGTGTTTTCAACAAGGCATTTCTGGGACTCCTCCAGGTATGATGATTATTATTACTATGGCCCACCACACATGCTTCCTCCAACAAGAGCAAGAGGAAGAGGAGGCAGGGGAGGCTTTTCATATCCCCACGACTACTACGGCTACAAGAATTACTATGATTACTATGGCTATGACTATCACAACTACCGAGGGGGCTATGAAGACCCGTACTATGGCTATGAAGACTTCCAAGCCCAAGGCAGAGGAAGAGGCGGTCGAGGAGCCCGTGGGTCTGCGCTCTCCCGGGGGCGTGGAACAGCCACGGCTAGAGGAAGAGTCAGTTTCTCCCAGCGTGGAGGCCCAGGATCCAGCAGAGGTGCCCGCGGGTCCAGAGGAGGAGCTCAGCAGAGAGGCCGTGTGGTATGTGATGTGTGGGGGGAACATGTTTGGTGAAGTAGCAGGAGGTTTTAAAACAGATGGCCATATTTTTTTTGTGCTTATGTCTGTGCTTAGTCTTTGAAGAGCACGTTTTGCCATTAGCTTTGTCTTTGCTTTCGGCCTTTTCTTTGTGCTTTAATTTCACTCAAAGTGATATTGATCAAAATACATTTTTTGACTATTTCCCCCTTTTCAAATTGCTAACACATACAAGGCACCTTGTGGAAGAAATGGACCAAAGGTTTGCATGTTTTTCTTTTTATCTGTCTATTCATCTGAGTCAGTGTTCTGTTTGCTTTGAATATATAGTGCATAGCAAAAATTTGGAGGATCCTGAAAGATTTAAGTACTTGTTTACTTTTTCTAGTATAACGTTTCAGTATATTACTGCTTAATTTTTGGGGCCTCAATGAAAACTTTGTGACCTTAAATATGAATAATTTGATAAAACGCATAATCCAGAATGTGCTTATACTAAGCAGTTATGGTGTAGTAAATGTTCATTGTTAATATTTTCTTAGTTTTCTTTGATTTAAAGACCTTTTTCTTCTTCCAGCAGGGAAAGGGGGTCGAGGCTGGTCCTGACCAGTTACAGTGAAGACTGACTTGCTACATGGGGTTACACCAGAAGCTGCCAATGGATATGATGGTAAGGTCGAGGCAATGGTCCAATGATATTCCAGCCTTACGGAAGCATATTTCCCATACTGCCACCCCTGAACCCAATGGAAATTCTGTACCTTGGACTGTCTGCATTCATATTAAAAAAAAAAAAGTCTTGTATTCAAAATGTCACATGCTACTCCCTGTAAACGTGTTCCAAAATTACAAATTGCACCAGTTGAAATCATTTGTGAGGTTCAGACTTCCTAAAGGATACTAAAACATTTTTTCTTATTTTTCCTTTTTTTATTTTATTTTTTTTTTGCACTTTTTATGTTTGAGTTTGAAGTGGCTCAAAAGAGCTTGATGCTAATGTATATTTTTGTGCTAATTGTAATTTTATTGTCGGAATATCCATGTTTATCTAAATTTTTTGATTTGGATGAGGAGGACATAACATCTGCAGGTTTTTGGTGTAACCACCTTGCATGGATAAGTCAGGCATTCCAGGAAAGTGGTTCTTTTCAGAACTTGTCTTTAAAGGGTTGGTTAACTACCTCAGTACAGAGGATTGAACTACCCTGCCTGTACTGTAAATAGGGAAACTTATATTGATGAAAGCAGGGCTTGTTTCCTATGAAATATGCATTAGAGCAGCTGCTCAAAAGATGTACTTAATGTAATATAGTCATTTTGCTGCTGCTCTGACACTGCGAACAGTCAAACTGGGCATGCAAAATAATCTCATATGATGAGCCTGAACAAGCCCTGCTTTTATCTTATTTTGAACTGAATTAGCTGCCTTGCTTCTTCAGATTATGTAGTTACTGGTTGTATGATTGTATGATAGTTTTGGAATAAAATGTTACTTTTGTAAAGGCTTGAACATCACAAAGGCATCAACTGCTTTTGGTAAGCCCTGCAGTGTCCCTTTTTTCTTTAAGTGGAAAACCATTTTTGGATAACTAGCTCTGTAAAGACCATAGAATTATGCCCTGTACCGTCATACCTTTTTATTTTAAGATTTGTTTTAATCATGATTCATGAAATTGAATGATCATGTTTCAACTCTGGGCCAGCCATGTTTCTGTAAAGACAGAAGATAATCTAGGCTGCACTGTGCACCCTGTGTACAAGGGCCTGTGGCTGTGTTCACTGTGAAGGGACAGGATCATTCAGTGGAAAAAGGGATGCTGCAGCTTTGGTTTATATTCCATATATAGCAAACAGCTGACTGAACCATTCAACCGGTTTTGTACACAGTTAACTCCCTCTTGATGAAGCTGTATCATTACAACCTTTTGACAAGATGTTAGCAGTTTTAAACTATTGTTGGTGGCCAACAACGTTTTTGCATTCCTGCAAATAAATTGTTTTATACTGTAAAATGAGGTGAGTGTAACTTATTTTTGTAATAAAGTTTTTGATTTCTATCTGTGTCCTAAAACTGTTTACTGTAATAGCTGTGAAGGGGGTTACCTTCCTGTCCTCATGTGAGATAATGTTATCTGGCATTAGTGTTTCAGACAGTGATGTGCAATTTTTATTAAGAAAAAATGGTGTCTGTGTTCACTGGAGAGGACTTGGGTTACATACTTGTTTATTCCAGTTTCTGTTGCTGCCTGTTAGTATATTCTTTTGAAATGAGCCAAAGGAAATGCTGTTAATGGGCTCAGTCAATTACAAATATTTTTGGCAGGAAACTGAATAAAAGTATACCCATCATTCATGTGGATGACATGCCTGACATGGGCCAGTTTCCCCAGACCAAGATGAATCCTAAGCCTAAGCTAAATGTACTTTCTAAAGGCAAACCCTATTGGCATGGAGGCGAGATCCAAGACTAGGCTTAATCCATGTCCAAAAGTCTCCATGCACCCCTTCCAATTGGTGAATTCAGCTACTTTCTGTGGGGGGGGTTCTCCCATTACTGACACAGCCACTCAATTGCGCACAAACACCTTGTATATAATCTCAAAAAAAGCATTGACCAATAGAACAGGACGCTCTGGAAAGCCTATAGTCTTCATGCCCAATGCCAAGTGTTGGCTAGAGGGGTACAGAGCCCCCCGGCGTTGGCCTCTGAACCAGTGGAGCTGCATTTTGTGGCGTGATGGAGCTCCTTCCAGCACTTTTGGGAAGAGTTAGAATGCCATTTGTCATCCAGAATAAATCATCCAACATCAGTACCTGACCTCACTAATGCTTTTGTGGCTGAACGCAAACATATTGAAGCAATGTTGTAGTGCAGTGGACACCAAACCTCCTCCTAGAGACTTACTTTCCTGCTGAGTTTAGCTCCTGCATCAGACATGCCTTACCTCAAACGCAGCTGATCCACCCAATCTAGAACTTCTGAACAAACTAATGAACTACAGCATGTGTTGTGGTTGGAACTACAACTACAGGGAGGCAGATCTTCAGGACCAGGGTCGGTGACCACTGGTCTAGTGTAAGTCTGCTAAGTAGAGCAGAGGCAGTTGCTGCAGCAAAGGGAGGACACGCTCTCTATTAACACCCTTGATTTAATAAACGTTGGGTAAACTGGTGTCTACAAACTATGACCTCATGTCCGTTAATATCACAGTCCAGCATATTTGCCCCAGTTCAGAGACTAAACGCTTTCTGTCAGCGTTTTGTTTTTCTCTACGGTGGAAAACTCAACAGCGTCTACCGAGCACCGGAGGTGACGTCACTTTGGGACCAATCCCACATCGGCGTCTGTTGTGGTCCCGTTATAAGGCGCATCAGGACAGGCCAAGTGCTGTCAGTGCTTCGTTTTCATGTCTGTATTATCACTCGATAATTACATTTAGCCTGTTAACGGTGGTTAGTTTGCACTGCAAGTGATGTTTTTTTCATCCGCGCTCTTAAGAGCGCCACAACAAACAACAGCTAACGTAGCTAAAGCTGGAGCTGCTCTCTGAGGCGCCTTCACGCAGGTACCGTTAAGCCACTGCAGTAATGCAACTTTGAATTATTCGCATTATTTTTGCCGTAGTTAACTATCTGACAAACACAAGAGAATAAGGGCAGAGCACCTTACCTCAGTTTTCTCCTTCGCAGCTTCGAAAATGTCCACGTTGAGAGCGTTTTTAGTAACTTTGAGGCTGAAAGTGGACCTTATGAGAGAAGTGGGTCGGCAGTACCCTGTCTTCTGTTTTCTGCTTGTCCTCCTGCTCCTCGCCACTGTCCTGTTGAACAGGTAACAACCGAACTGATTTACATTGTAGAGGTGGCCGGTATGGCGATATTTACGGTTACCGTGATGTATTTTGTCACAGTGTGCTTTTGTGACAGCCCAGAGGAAAAATGTCTTTCTTTAGATTGTGTCAAAGAAATAAAGCAGATCTCAATACAGTATTAATGAAGGATCACTGATTTCTGTATTTTTCCTGAACTCTTTTTAGGAGGAAAGATGAGATTAACATAAGCATTTTATTTAATTAGAGTTATGGTGGCAAATGAGAAAAGCATCCTTGTACACTGAGAGCCTGCTGAAATAGTTCTGTGATCTACGTTGTTAGCGCTACAGTGCCTTCCACAAATATTGGCATATCTGGTAAACATGAGCAAAACAGGCCTTAGAAACATTTATTATTGCTCATCCTTCTGATCTTTCATTTAAAATATTAACACAACCCTAATCTTTTTTTGAAGTACAAGGATTGAAGAAAAAAACTTAAATCTAACCACGAAATAAATATTTTTTCTCAAATCTATGCACGCCACAATTGACACCCCTTTATTTAATACTTTGTGCAGCCTCCCTTGGTAAAGATAACAGCTCTGAGTCTTCTTCTGTAACGCTTAATGACACTTGAGAACACATGGCAAAAGATCTGAGACCGTTACTCTGTACAGAGTCTCTCCAGATCCTTCAGTTTCCGAGGTTCATACTGTGGACTCTGGTCTTCAGCTCATCCTACAGGTTTTCTATGGGGTTTAGGTCAACGGACTTGGGTGGCCATGGCAAAACCTGAATTCTGTGATCAGTGAACCATATTTGTGTTGATTTTGAGTTGTGCTTTGGATCAATTGTCCTGCTGGAAGATCCAAACGATGGCCCAGTTTAAGCTTCCTGGCTGACGCCGTCAGGCTTTGATTTTATTTCTGCTGCTACTTGAAGGTCTGTGATACCATGCATCCAAATAAATTGTTCAGGGTCTTTGGAAGAAAAACAGCCTCACAGTATCACAGATCCACCACCAGACTTCACAGCATCTGACCATAGAACACAGTCCCACTGAAAGTTACAGTAATGTTTGGCAAACTGTAGGCGCTTGACTTTGTTGGTTCTTGACAACAGAGGCTTTCTTCTGACAACACCTTCCCCCACCCAAACAACTTGTGATTATATAGGTGGTGTTTGTGGTTTGGGAGACATTCTGACTCCAAGACCTAACTAATTTCTGCAATTCCCCATTTGTGATCCTTGGGTATTCTATGCCCACCTGAACAATCTTCCTCACTGTGTGTGGGGTCAGTATAGACATACATCTTCCAGTATAGACAGAAACAAGAGAAAGTGGCTTGGGTCTCACTCTGATTTCAAACAATTTAAGCATGTCTAGTAGAGTACATGCGATTAAGAGGACATCTCATTTAGAATGTTTCCTTCCTCTGGGATGAAGAACACAGACCAAATGCATGTTCCTCTACAAAAAGAGCATACCTGCTGGTCAATTGTATTTAGTGCAGTACAGCATGTGTAAAGTTGAATAACAATGTACTCATTGTTTTTTTTATGAATTTATTTATTTATTTATTTATTGATTTTAACTTAATATTATTTTTTAAACATGGCACCACTGGTTCTTTTTTGGCTTTTCCAACTTACCAAATCTCAGAAAAACTAAATATCATGATGCGTATTATCACTGTCCAAGGAAACACAAGTATCTCCCAAATTGTTACAGGGGAGGGCAAAGCGTTTTTTGCTGTTAATGTATATTAAAGTAAAAAGGTTTATTTCATGCAATTTTAGAGCATTTCCTTTGTCCATTTGTCATGAAAACCTCACACAATGTAAAGGAAATCTACTGTGCTTGTGTGATATTGAAAACGGAAAAACTGATACAAAAACAGAGATGCATGTTTTTCTTTGTACAGCGACAATATGAATAATGCATATGAAGTCTTGAAGTATCGTGTTATTATGCTTTTTTGCCATATTATTCACATTAATGTAAAAATAATATGTACATTGCAGTCTTGCTTTTGGTCTCTAGCTTTGCTTATGTGTATTTCTATTCATGTTTCAGGTATCTTCACGTCATCATCATTTTCTGGTCATTCTTAGCTGGAGTAGTTACTTTCTATTGCTCATTAGGGCCTGAGACCCTGCTCCCTAATATCCTCATAACAGTTAAACCAAAGAAAAAGGTAAGCCAAATAGGACTAGGTAACAAAATGTAACACTTTTATGGCACCAACTGAATTACTTTGATACTACAAATCGTTGTAGTATGACTTTTAACTAAATAATTTTGTATTTAAAAGAAGGTTTCAAAAATGTATTGATCTGGAATTGATATCAAAGTAAAAGTGTCTCTATTGGTCTACTTAGCCCGAAAGCCAAATCTCAGAGATTATGTCAGTACACAGCTGTACTCTACATTCATTGTACTTGATCTGTCTTAACAGCCAGAACTGCAAGAGTTGTTTCCCTTGGCTCACAGTTGTGCTGTCTGTGGGAAAGTTAAATGCAAAAGACACAGGTAAAATGCTAGTGTTCCATTTATTTACCTACCCAGATTTACTTGCATACGCCATGTTACAAATGTGACTGATTTGTTTCATTTCCTGTGTTAGACCAACACTGCTTCTTGAAAACTATCAGCCATGGCTGGATTTAAAAGTGCACTCCAAAGTGGACACATCTCTTTCAGAGGTTTGAGGACGTGAATGTAGCCTCAGTTTAATTAAAATGTTTTGATAGAACCTTGAGTGGTAATAAAAGTCCAATCTGTCCTCAGATTCTTGAGCTGGTCCTTGAAAACTTTGTATACCCGTGGTATAGGTACGTGCCGTTTATTGTGTTCTGTCAAGACTTTAATACATTACTTTTTACACTGTATGAATGTAGCTTGATTGAGTGAATCTTGGTTGGTAGGGACATTACAGATGATGAGGCATTTGTGGATGAACTCAGGGTGACTCTGCGGTTTGTAGCTGCAGTGCTGGTCCGCCGAGCTCAGAGAGTAATGTACTATTTCAATGTTTTTCATTTTCACTTGAGTCAGTCTGGCAGTTTATTCTGTTTGTTGGTCATTCTGCACATGTAGTTAGAGTTTTTAAAAGGTGTAGGACTTTTTTATTTGATAGAGCAAGTCCACAGTTTACATCAGGTAATGCGTAACGTTTTGGTTTCTTACATTGCTAATAGGAAACTCTGTGTTTTGCTTTACAGGTAGATATTCCATCTCTTATAACACTCAAACTGCTAAAAGTTGCCATGAAACATATCGAAATTATTGCAAAAGCAAGACAAAAAGGTATTGATTTCTGAAGAAATAAACTAACTAATGAATAAACTAACTAATAACTAATTTGATTCAGCTCAATGGAGTGAATAGCTGAGTTCAACCCTGTCTCTCTTTGTTTTTTTCTTTAGTGAAGAACTCTGAGTATCTGCAGCAGGCTGCGTTAGAGGAGTATGGTCCTGACCTGCATGTGGCCTTGCGCAGCAGAAGGGATGAGCTACTGTACCTACGCAAACTTACAGAGATGCTCTTCCCTTATATCTTACCTCCAAAAGCCACTGACTGCAGGTGATTAGCTCTGTTTAAGCTCTTTGAGTGCTGGCAGTTTTTCTTTTACTTTTTCCTCTTCTGTTTCTGCATGCCAATGTGTTTTTTCCAGATCTCTTACTCTTCTGATAAGAGAAGTTCTTGCTGGCTCTGTTTTCCTTCCCTCCATGGATTACTTGGCTGATCCTGTGAGTGTCAACATACAAGTAGCCACTTTAATTGATGGAATTTTTTTTTGTACTGACCTAAAATATTGTTCCTTTTCTGTTTTAGGACACTGTGAACCACTTACTGCTCATTTTCATCGACAACTCTCCAGTAAGTTTATTTTGGTTGTGCAGTTTTACTGTCAGTGATATTTAGTTATGAAGGAGCCTCTACAAAATACTGAAAAAAAAACTGCTATTCATGCCTAGTTTGTGTGTGTGTGTGCGTGTATAGATACTGTACTGATGGTGTATGATTTCTCATTTTAGCCAGAGGCTGCTACTGAACCTGCCTCTGCATTTGTCCCGTTCCTGCAGAAGTATGCAGATGTGCGCAGCAAGAAGTCTTCGGTAAGTGCCATCTGAACTGTCTGAAATGTAGCGCAGCTTGTTTTCACATATTGTACTTTTATAAGGTTGAATGCTCTAATAAACTTCAAATGGAAGGATTAACATATTAATGTGAGACACATTTTCACCCACTACTTATTTTTCCCTTATTGAAAGTATATTGAATCAAGGCTCTGCTATATCATATTGAATGAATTTTGTGAACAGTTACACCCCTAAAGTTACCTTTCACACCCTCAAGTACAAAATGTTATGAAGCAGAATTGTATTTCCCTTTTATGATAGTTTTGAATGGTTACTATCTAAATGTCTTAAAATTTAAAGGTTAAATATGTTAACTGTACAGGTAGTGTTTGAGCCAGACTGCTAAGTTGTACATTTCTCTTTCTTTCAGGTGTTAAAACTAGATCTCAAAGAGATTCGGGAACAGCAGGACCTGCTGTTTCGCTTCATGAACTTCCTCAAGCAAGAGGGAGCTGTTCACGTGCTCCAGTTCTGCCTCACTGTGGGTAGGGTGTCACAGACAGAGTTATACGCTTTAAATATAAAAAAAGGATAGTGTGTTTCTTCTGATCTTGTTTAACTCATTTAGGCTTTTTTTTTCCACACTTCAGAAGAATTCAACGATAAGATACTACGTCCAGAACTTTCTGATGCTGAAAAGCTAATGCTACACGAGGAGGTGAAAAAGATATATGAAACATACTGCCTTGATGAGAGCATTGACAAAATTCGCTTTGACCCTTTTATTGTGGAGGAGATTAAAAACAGTAAGTTTCTTGTTCGTTGCTTTAAGATGTGTTGTGTTGACCTCTTAGCCATGCAGGTTTATTATTCAGTCATTAACTGTATGGCTTATTATTCAGTAACTACTGTGAATTATTCAACTGCTGGGGTATAACAGTTTACTCAGCCCACGATTCAGGTCAGTTCTTTAAAAAAGTATTAAATTCTTGATACTAACGTTGACGATTCTCATGATATTTTGGAAAAATGGGAAGAATGATGACTTTCCATGTTACTGCACTGAGGAGTGCAGTGTATTACATGAGCAGGCTAGATAGGGACCGACCGATTATAATTTTATATTTCTATTTTATTTCTGTCTATTTTATACCCCAATAGTTTTAGTTAAACAGTGCTATACAGACAGATATGATTGTCAATTTCTGCTGTCACATTTATTCGCTAATTATTGGTGTGTTATCATAAATTCTTTTGCAGATTTCAGTAAAACCGTGAGTGATCAATATGAGCCAGTATTATCAGTTAGCTCATTGTCGGTCAAGCCCTAGTGCTGGAGTGTTGTTGATTGGGGCTGATTGTTTGCAAACTTTTTAAACATTGTACACCCCTAGTAACAAGTATCAAACCAATATGTAAGTAATGCAGTTATGACAGTGGGGACTTGAAATGTGTGCCCATATGACTAGTTCAGTGGTTGTTTGCAATCACGTTTTTGAGTATGTGTAATAAAAACAAATGTGACAAATGACAAAATGATGGATTTGATTTGACTCCATGTCTGATGGCTTCTCTGTTCCCACCAGTCGCAGAGGGCCCGTATGCCGGCGTTGTGAAACTGCAGACTATGCGCTGTCTGTTTGAGGCCTATGAACATGTCCTCTCCCTGTTGGAGAATGTCTTTACTCCCATGTTCTGCCACAGTGATGAGGTAATGAAAGAAGGCCATGTACTGCTGTCACCTCTACACACTCTGCTGAACTCTGCACCAAACACATTCACCGCTAGTGCCATCACCTCTTGCCACATGACAGATCTAATGAGTTTGTTTTGGTCCAGTGCCAAGCGTTTAGCACCGTCTCACTGAGCCTACAGCTATGAGAGATTTGTAGTCTGAAGTCTGTAACGTATTGTTTAGATTGAAGTAGCATTTTGTATTTGTAGACTACTGAGATTTAAGGATTAGCTTGTCTGGTATGATTGTGGTAAAATAGATGAAGTGCACACATTTTTGTTTCTGTTTCAGTATTTTAGGCAGCTGTTGAGAGGGGCTGAATCCCCAACCAGAAACTCCAGACTTAGCAGGTGGGTGCGCTGTAGTATGTAAAACAAGCATTCATTCACAAGTCAGGATTGCTTTATCAATTAGATTTTGTTCTTTGTCACTTATCAGTCTAATTCTGTATCAGGTTTGTTGTTTCAACTGTGTGTTGTCACCCAAGCCTGTTGGCCCCCATCCCAACAGAATGCACTGGCTGAGCTTTGAATTCTTCTACAGTGTGTCCAAATTCTTTTTTATATCTACTTACCTGTCATATTCATAACTCGCCAGTGTCCCATCATTCTGTTCTCTGGATGTTTGTTAAATGGTTTACTAATCTTAACAGTACACAGCCTAGATGTTCTCACTTCTTTCTTTTTATAGCCATACTTAATTTGTGTTATTTTGTTTTTATCAATGGGGTTTAGTGTTAGAGGCCAGTTGTAATTCCTTTTGCCCATTATTTCAGAAATAGCGTGAGTTTGGATGACATCCGGTGAGTATGCCAACGGCATCATGCTCAACCAGTAGCTCTCCATTGTCCACGCAATGCTGCACGCAAAATACTTGCTGGAATTCAGAGGGGAATAAGTTCATTTTATCAATTGGATGTCACAGCCTTAGCAGCAGCAGCTGCTGCTGATTTGTATAATTGACAATTCACATATAAAAGTCCTGTAGCGTGACTTTAGCGAGCCATCTGAAACTACTTTGCCTCCAGAGCCAGATCACCAATGTTATTTGAATTTGAATGCCTCATTTTGTGCAAATTGTGCTGTCATACACAAATTGTGGTAGCTGATTCATTCACCAACATGGAAAACCTTTGCCTGAACATGCCTTGAGATGGGAAAAAAATGGAGGCAGACAATGGGGCTTAGTGCCTAACTGCTGTACAGTATTGTTTAGGCAGTGCGATTGGCAGAACAACACCAAAGGGGAATTCCACCAATTAAAAAAAAATCATAATTCAATCATTATGTTTTCTGTGAAACGCTCTGTTCTAGATAAACTTAACAAGTCAGAATTGTGGTAGTGATAGAAACCAGACGTCTGAAAAGTTTAATGCCTCTTAAAGCTACCTTGCAGAATGTTTTATGATAGCTCTGAGATAAGGTTTTTGAACTAAAATGTATTTTTAAGTGCAGTCATGGAAGGGAGGTACATGCAGGGTGTTCAGACTTTTTTTTCAGATTTACCTTTGTTTTAGCATTATTTAACATAACATATAAAAACTCAGATGTGTAGGTTCACTGGTCATTTTGGATAGTAAATAGGATGGCTATATTTGCACTGTAAACATCACAACTCTTGGTTCCTATCACCACTACTGTAATGAAATCCAAGTCAACATTACATATTTTAATATTACATATAAAACCCATGTAGATTTACTGGTCGTTATGGATAGCAAATAAAGTGGCAGTATACACCAATCAGGCATAAAATTATGACCACCTCCTTGTTTCTACGCTCACTGTCCATTCTAACAGCTCCACTTACTATATGCACTTTATAGTTCTACAATTACAGACTGTAGTCCATCTGTTTCTCTGCATACTTTGTTAGCCCCCTTTTACCCTGTTCTTCATTGGTCAAGACGCCCATGGACCCTCACAGACCAGGTACTATTTGGGTGGTGGATCATTCTCAGCACTGCAGTAACACTTTTTAAGAGTTTAAGAGTTTTTAAACACCTCAGTGTCACTGCTGGACTGAGAATAGTCCACCAACCAAAAATAACCAGCCGACAGCGTCCTGTGGGCAGCGTCCTGTGACCACTGATGAAGGACTAGAGGATGACCAACACAAACTGTGCAGCAGCAGATGAGCTATCGTCTCTGACTTTACATCTACAAGGTGGACTGACAAGGTAGGAGTGTCTAATAGAGTGGACAGTGAGTGGACAGTGTTGAAAAACTTCAGCTGCACTGCTGTGTCTGATCCACAACACACACTAACGCACCACCACCACGTCAGTGTTACTGCAGTGCTGAGAATGATCCACCACCCAAATAGTACCTGCTCTGTGAGGGTCCATGGGGGTCCTGACCAATGAAGAACAGGGTAAAAGGGGGCTAACAAAGTATGCAGAGAAACAGATGGACTACAGTCTGTAATTGTAGAACTACAAAGTGCACCTATAGAGTAAGTGGAGCTGATAAAATGGACAATGGGACAATGAGCTTAGAAACAAGGAGGTGGTCATAATGTCATGCCTGATTGATATATATATATATATATGTTATAGCTATATTAGACATTGTGACCTCTGGTTCCCATCAGTGCCACTTTAGCCAGCACGTTCTATCACAACTAACCATTTCGCATGAAACCTGTATTACTTTGTTTACATCTCAATAATTGAATTATGCAGAAATTTAGATCTGTGGAATTCTAAAATCTGTGGAATTCTACTTGAAATCGGATACAGTGAAAAAAGTTCTGCCTGTTTCCGCAACACCTGCACAACGACACTGGCCCCCTCACCTAATCCTATCTGTCTCTCATACCATTGACTATGCTTTGTGTATGTGTGTCCATCCTTTTGGTGCTCCATTGGTCTCTGGGTTCTAGCTCTACTGATTGGGACTGTACCTTCAACCTTCAGTCTGTCTCCATCTCTCCCGGCACCTCACTCGCATCTGTCTCCCCTTACTTTTCATCCATTGTTAACCTTCCATCCGGCTCTAATGCCTGGCGAGCCGTAGCGCTGAAGTAAGTCAGGGTCCATCACAAGCCCCATCGCCCCCTGTGCGCATGGGCCTTTGTGATAATTGGTGTCCCTGTGTGTTGTGTGTGGATATCTCAGCATGATTGCCATATGAAGGGCAGTGACTTTCTTTATGGTGTCTGTAGGTGTAGATATAACACTTGTTCTGATATCAACCCTGGTTGTGAATGTTTTCAAAGGCACCCCCTTCTTATTTAAATGAGGAATTTGTCCTTGAGTACAAATGCTCATTTTTTTTTCTAACATTTCCCATTTAAAACATGCAGATGTGCATTAGTGTGTTTTTATCAGTGTCACTCATCTTTTGAAGCTTGTCTTTTTTGTCATAATGCTATTCATCAGTGTTGTTGCCATCTGCTGGATGAATTCGGGTTGAATACAGCCTGAATCAACTGAATTTTTGTTAGAAATCTCATTACTCAAGGTTTTGAGTAATGCAGTGATTCTTGTCTCTGTGTGCATACTTGACTTTGTATGCATGTGCAATTGCATGAACTATGTCCCTCTTGAGCATTATAACCAAGTTCTCTATATGTTTTTGTGATTGTGTGCTTGTGTGTTCTGTTCAGGAATACATCCAAGCGAGGAGAATCTTTTGGCATTAGCCGCATTGGCAGTAAAATTAAGGGGGTTTTCAAGAGCACTACAATGGAAGGGGCCATGCTGCCCTCTTATGGACTTGCAGAGGGAGAGGATGATATGGTTAGTAAGCTTTACAGTATTTTTTTATTTTTTTTAAGATATGGCAGCTCTTTAGGAAAGAGTCAAGTGAGACGTTTGAAAACATACAGTTAGAGAAGGTATATCAATGCAGATAGGTGTCAGGACGAAAAAGGCAAAGAATGAATCCTATCCAGGCCTGCAACAAATCTATCCTGAAAGAGCACAGGTTCACATTATGTAAAGTGATAATGGGTAGTTGAGTGTTTGAGTAGTTTGAGCATGATAGTCTTCATCTCGTCTTTAGTGAAGTACTTCAATTAAAAATAGCTCTTTTTAAATTTTAGTAGCTTTCATAGAAAAGAAATATCTGATCGGAATCGGCTGATACTCAAAAAGTGGTATAGTATCATCTGAGCACTGTAAGATTTTTTGGTTAAAATTGAAAAAAGTAGCATTAAAGTCAGAGATGCTGGGTCGGATTTTGCAGCTTTTCAGACCACGCCATACATTTTTATGTATTAATGTCACACACACTGGCACAAAAAGGAAGTCTATTTCAATGTTCAGGCTTCAAGTGCAAAAGTCAACATAAAGATATGATGACAATAATAGATAATTCACTTCCATCCTTTGAAGACACGCCCTTCACTAAGTTTTGAGTGAGTTCTCTTTTAATACTCTATCACCGCGCTCACGATCATATTAAATACGTTCAGACATTCATTCTCTCAGGGAGGGGGTCCGGAGCACAACCGACATTACAAGATGTTTTTCTCCATGTTGTATGCAATGAAACATTTCCACCAGAGAGTTTTCCAAATCCCCAAGACCCTTATAGTGCAGCTTTCAGTTTACTTCCTGATTTTAAGAATGTCGTGATCAAGCACTGATGTTGATTCATAGAAAGAACATAATAATAACTTTGTTCCTTTTTGCTGATTTACCAGTGTGTCACAGCAGCACTGCCTCTGGTGTTTGAACCTCATAATGGGTTTGATTCTCTTTTTCATTCTAGTTCATGTTGGGAGCTCTTGAGTAGTTAGCAAATTGAGTAGATAATCAAGCTCTATCTAGCTTAGTCTTGGCTCACTCATGGTCAACTTGCCCATCTTTTTGGCTTTGTAGAACTACAGGGTTTACTGAACATGAGACAAAAAATTAAAATGAAATTTAAATATGTAAATAATTTTGGGGTGTTATTGATACAGGCATATTACTGATATCTTAACATTTTCAACATTTCATGCGTGGGCCTTATATTTGCCAGTATTTAATATAAAATAAGATTATTATAATAGTGCTGACTAGCTAGTTTTGTAGTTATGGTAGTTATAGTAGGTAGTTGTATGATATATTATAATTATTATTTTTTTTATTCCACCCTTACTGTATGTACTACTTCTGGAATATTAAACTGTGAACAATGTTTGTAGATGTTAATTATTGTTTTCTTCATTTAACTGTTGATATGCTGTAATTCATCAGCACTACAACATGTGTGCACTGCCATTCAAAAGTTTGTACTCACTTTTTACATTATTTTTAGTATAAATCCCAATTTTGTTGAAAGTACAAAATTATCCTATCCTGTTATTACTACAACTGTTATTAAAAACTTTTTGTGCTTCTCATCAAACTTTAAATATTAAATAGGATACTTTCTGGTGTGTAGCTTATATCATTTTGAACTACACTGTATAAATTATTATAAAATGAAATGATTGATATTTCAAGTGATTGCAGACTTTTCAGTGGTAATGTATATGTATGGACCTTCCCAAATATATAATAAACATTAAATATGTACTGCTGATTTGACTCTTTCTCTTCAATCTGATCACTTAGGTAGAGGAGGCCATCATGGTCATGGAGGATGACTCACCCATGGAGGCCATCAGCACCCCAAGCACTCCTCGTAACCTGTCAGCCTGGAGCATCACCATCCCCTACGTGGACTTATTTGATGATGAGGTCAAGAAGGAGAGGATTCCAGTGTATTGCATTGATGTAGAGAGGAATGATAGGAGAGCAGGTGAAGCCCAAAACGTTTGAGTTGTTTTAAGTCACAAATCATTTATATTTAATTGTGTTGCTTAAATAATGATACACTGATTGACATTTCAGTTCCACAGTAGTTTCTAAATGTGTGGCACTGTCAGTGAACTTTACTGTTAGTCACTGCTGAATGTCATTTGTTTTTCAGTGGGTCATGAAACAGAACATTGGTCTGTGTACCGAAGATACCTTGAATTTTATGTTCTTGAATCTAAACTCACAGAGTTTCATGGTAAGTACAACTTCACTTACAGGTAGTGGGTTTGCAGTTTTTTTTGTTTGAAAAATTGTTTAAGATGTAAAATATTTATCTTGAAACAGGATCATTCCCTGATGCACAGCTTCCTTCCAAGCGGATAATTGGGCCGAAAAACTATGAGTTTTTAACATCCAAGCGTGAGGAATTTGAGGAATATCTACAGGTAACAATAATTATAATATTATTAATGATGTGTATAAATTCATTAATGTGAGAATGAATGTTTCCATGATAGTGATTAAGTCCAGCATGTAAACCGTTAAATGTACAAGCTGTGTTTTTTCTGTTTACCTCAGAAACTACTGCAGCATCCTGAGCTGAGCAACAGTCAGCTGCTAGCAGACTTCCTCTCCCCTCACAGCATGGAGTCCCAGTTCCATGACAAGATGTTACCTGATGTCAATCTTGGTACTGCATCTTGTTATGGGTGACAATAGTCTTTGTTTCAAGTCAATAACTTTTAATAGAATGAATTGGCTTTTACCCATTTAGCTTTTTTGCAGTGACATAATGTTTGTTTTTTTGGCTCTCACAGGCAAAATAATCAAATCTGTGCCTAGCAAACTGATCAAGGAGGTTAGTTATTTTAATTTTTGTTTTGTTACTTTTAATGAACCAATGAAGCAGGCTTGTGACCTACTCTTTTTATGTATAATACAAGGGATTTTTAAGATATTTGTTCCATCTACTTTCTTGCTTTTCTTTCTTCAGAAAGGGCAACACCTAGAGGCGTTCATCCAGGCTTTCTTCAACTCATGTGAATCACCAAAGCCAAAGCCTAGCCGGCCAGAGCTCACAATTCTCAGCCCCACATCTGAGAACAACAAAAAGGCAAGCTTCCTCAGCCTTATTTAATTAGATTGCAGACAAGTAAACATATGAAAGTTCTCTAGTCCAACTGGAATATTTTGTGAATTAGCATGTTTAATGTTAAATTTTCCTTGTTATTCTTTAGCTTTTCAATGATCTATACAAAAACAATGCAAACCGTTCTGAAGTCACAGAGAAGAGACACAATCAAAATTACTTCATGGAGATGATCACTGTGGAGGGAGTATATGACTACTTAATGTTTGTAGGTAAGAGGTATGAAGCAGCCACAGCTATAGATATATTCTACCCACATGTAGCTGTACTGCTGTACATTGATAATTATCTACAACTAGTACATTGAGAATTGCTTTATTATCGTTAATGTTCCTTTCATGGTTGTTCAATTTTGGTAGGTCGAGTGGTGTTTCATATACCTGATTGGTTGCATCACTTACTGATGGGTGGACGCATCCTGTTCAAGAACACACTAGAAGCGTATACTGACTACTACCTGCAGAACAAACTAGACCAGGTTTTTCAGGAGCATCGTGTGGTTTCACTCATAACCCTGCTCAGAGGTAACGAATTCCAAACACAAAAGAATCACTGTTATCTGCTATTGAAAAATTAGCTGGAGTAAATGTTTTAAAATAAACAAGGCTTCAGCTTTATGCGCTGTAGTGTATGTAGAGTATTAAAAAGCCTTTGAATGTGACAGATTTCAGTATAGCATTAAATTTAGTGTAAAAAAACTTATAGTGTAAAAATTCTAGTCACTACAGCAATGCATTTCTGTGTTTTGGTAACTGAATGTATGCATGTCTAGATGCTGTGTTCTGTGAGAACAGTGAGCCACGTTCTTTAGAAGACAAGCAAAAAAGAGCAAAGAAGACATTCGAGGAAATGAGGAATTACATTCCAGGTTCCAAATGTTAATGCACAGTAACTTTGCATTTGATAGACTTAAAAATTTAAAAAAAGAGTAATTGTGGCATGTGCACAAATTTGGACACTGTACTAAGTCAATACTTAGTAACACCCCCTTTTGCAGATATCACAGCTTACAAATACTTCCTTCTTAGTTCTGAGATCTTTATGGGCTATTGAGGGCCATTTCACAAGCTTCAGTTTGTGTTTCTTGAAGTAGTTTGTGGTGGATTTTGAGGTATATTTTGGGCCTTATTCAATATCAATATTTCAATAATATCAATACAAAACCAATATTTTCCTAAGTCTTTTCTTAAATTTGTTCTTAAGGAAGGTCCCAAGAAAATGTCTACACCACATTCATGACGTGTTCTTAAACCTCAGAATTGTTCACACCTTTGTGCTCTTGAGTGTGTGTAGATTCTGTTCTTACCTAAGAACAAATCCCAAATAAGAAAACATTGGTGAATGCCAGAGTCTTTGTGAAAACTGCCTAAGTGGGTTTTAAGAAGAAATGTCTTCTTAAGAACGGTTGGTGAAAAAGGCCCATTGTTCTGTTGTACATTTTCAGATCCTCAGGCAGCTGGTTAGAGGTGCCCATGCTTGTTGAGTGTTACCACAAGGTTTAAAGAGTCAGAGAATTCATTATGATCTGAAATTGTCATCAGCTGACAACTCCTAACGACAATTCTAACCTGTCTATCCTGAGTCAATTAAGTTCTGAGATGTTAAAACTGTAAGGGTGTCCAAACCTTTGCACATCCCACAAGTATGATTTATTTTTTTTCTATTTTTCAAAAATAAATAATTAACTATTTATATGTAATTATCATGTAATATGATTTTATCTGTTAACTTCTGGATCAGTCATCTCTCATCACTCCTTCAGACAAAACAAAGTGGTTTTCTAATAAATGCTGTGTGCCGAAGTGAACTTGGTGCTTTCTGTGTTAGATTTCCTTGGTAAATGTATTGGAGAGGATGCTAAATATGAGGGGATACGGCTTCTCTTTGATGGACTTCAACAGCCAGTTCTCAACAAGCAGGTAAGTGGTCATACAATTTGGGCATCATGAATATTCATAATACAAATATGTTGTAATAAGTTAACAGTATAACAACTGTGTTATGTTCCCTTACAGTTAACATACATATTGCTGGATATAGCAATCCAAGAACTTTTTCCTGAACTAAATAAAGTAAGTTGCACTATATGCCTCTTAATGTTTATTACCAAACAACAATAATAATTGGTCATAATTATGTAGTAAAATGTTTAAGAAGTTGGAATCGTAACTTGTAAAATGAATTTCAGGTACAGAGAGAAACTTCTGTCATGGCTCCATGGATGTAGAAGAGGCACTAAGGATGATGAAACATTCTTATATCCCTTGCATGTATAGCATCCTGTATAAATATCAGAAGGACTAGAAATACACATATACAGTGTATTTCAGAGAGTATTTGTAATTTTCTGTAATGTGTAATTTTCTGTTATGGCTCAAAACATGAAATGTCTATGAGAGATGTGATTGATAAACATTACACTAGAGAGAATGAACATACTGAACAGGCCTGAAATGTCCATGGGTAGATCATGTTTTTGAATGTTAAATAACTGTTATTCATAATTATGAATCATGAACAGCACAGGCAGTAGTCTGTCTCCCCCCAGCCCAAAACAGCGGGTCAAATTAGCACTGAATTCTCTGAAAGATTGAAGGAAAGGGTTGTACAAACCAACCAGTAAGAAAGATATGTTTGAAAGCTTCAAAGGATTGGTTTATGTTTGCTATTCTGGTTGGACATAGTGTAAAATATTTGTGTTTGTAAATGTTTTCATGTATCCCTATTTATAAATGTGGCTTAAATTATACATTGTATTTTGCCTAATCAAACTAACACTAAACAACTGTAAGTGACTGAGCAAGTGAGCCACTGACCTGAATGTGAGCAGATGAGCATCACTGGAGCCATGTACCCTACCCTCAGACATTGCTCTCAATAGGTCAGGTGTTGATGTGCATATCTAATAAAACATTTTTTATACCTGTCAAAGCCAAAATTAATTTCTTCAAGAATATTAATTTTGATATACAATTATAGCCATAGATCATGTTCCCTGGAAAAGGTGGTACTAGCTACACACGGGATTGGTAATTTAAAGGGGAACTCCACAATTTTCAAAAGCTCCACATAATTAAGTGCTTTAGATGTTAACAAATTCATTCATAGTTTGGTGTGAAATGCCCCGTTCTAGAGAAACGTACAGTCAGAATTGTTCACAGTGGTGGTGATTGGAACCAAACATCTGAAAACCTTAATGCCTCTAACGGCTCCCTCACTGAAAGTTATTACACCAAATGGTTATGAATACGTAGCCTGATGCCTAAGATAGGTTAGGGGTAAAGTTTTGGCCTAAAATGTTTTTATTTTTTTTTTAAATACATTCATGGCAAAAGGGTACAAGCAGGGTGTTGTAAGGGAAAATAGTCCCCAAAGAAAACTTTTTTTTTTCAGACTCTCCACTATTTTACCATCATTAATCTTGCGTATAAAACTCTGAAGACGTGTAGATTCAGTGGTGGTTTTGGAAAGTAAATAAAATGGATATATTTTTGGGACATTGGGACCCTTGAGGCCGTATTCACAAAAGTTAAATGTGTGTGTTTAAGAAAAAAAGTTATGAAAATTTTTTATTTTCAAATAGCTTATGAATAATCATCTTTTAAATTATTTTCTTAAGAATATTTCTCAGAACAAGTGGTATTTTTGAAAACATTACGTTCTTAAATGTTTTCTCAACCTTATGAAAGCCTCACACTTGTCTTAGGCCATAACAGTTGACAAGGTAAGCATTTAAATCTATTACGGACACTACCTCTGCTACTCTTGACCGTCCTCATCTCTTGCTTTCCAAAGAGGATTTTTTTTCCTGTTGGCTATTTCTTCCACAATCACCTCTAGTTGTTGTTTGCTAAAGTTTTTTTAATGCTGGGTTTGATTTTGTCCTTATGTTTTGGGATTAAACTAAATAATGGAAATAAAAGTCAATACAAATTCAAAATGTATCTTGGTGTTTATGGGATGTGGTGAAATGCAACGTAGCCTACATAAGAAAACAATCAAAATTTTCTTAAGAAAATATTCAGTATTATTTTAATATTTGCAAACTTACTTTTTTTCAAGAATTTAATTTATGAACTTCTTAGTGTTTGTCTTAAGAACGTTTGCAAGTTTTTTCTTACGAAATATTTCGTGAATCTGGCCCCAGGTTCCTATCTCCACCACTGTAAAGACATCTGAGGCTGTAACTTTTTCTACAAAGGGCCGATTCATATCAAACCACTCTAAATGACTTTGTTTACATCAACAGCATTATGCAAAAATAAATAAATAAATAATTACAAATGTTGATTAATCGGTGGAATTCCCCTGTAAGTATCGATTCGTGAAAGTAAATGTTAGGATCGGAGGTAAGTTCTCGATACCATCAATTCGCCGATCTCTGAAAGTGCACATGGAGGTCTTAAGAGTAACGTACCCTGAAACCAGTTGGCTCCTTTATCACACATTCGAGTGGGATTATGAAGCACTATTTGATTTACGGTTAGTCCAAAAATATTAGCTAGCCAGCTAGTTGCAGTTGACAATAACAAAAATAATAATATAGTTAGTTAGCTAGATAGATTTACCTGTTGGCAAAGAAGGGTTGTTGGCTAAACATGTACCGTAACACCTTTGTGAACTAGCTAGCAGCGTGGTCCTTCATAATTTTTGCAAAGATTGAAAAGAAGTCCTTGTATTGCTGGTAGAACTAATAAATAAGAGCAATGACAAACTGCAATAAAGTCAATCAATGAGAGCCTGCAGCTAGGTAAGCTAACGTTAACTGCTAAATTAGCTAGCTTTGACTAGAAATGCTGAGCTAACGTGTAGTTAGATGGGTTGCTATGTAGCTAATTAGCCGTCAAACCAGCAAAAAAGTAACCTAACGTTTTAAACGATGTTACGTTAAGCAGAAATTATAGATAAATGCACATAAAACGAGCCTGACAGAAACATCTACTATCTTTATAATAGTTTATTGAGATGTCGTTACTATGGCCTTCGATAGCTCAGTTGGTAGAGCGGAGGACTGTAGTGGATACATAGAAATCCTTAGGTCGCTGGTTCGAATCCGGCTCGAAGGAACCGTTTTTGGTCACAACCATCGCAGCAAACCCTGAATTTATTGCCGCTGTGAAAAATCGATTGTTATTTCAAGTCCATTTAAATCAGTTTTTAATTGTCCACAAACGGGCCTAAGGCACAATACATGAAACTTGTGTGGGCAAATAACATTAGAGTGCTGGATAACCATAAGAGCAGACATGATACAAATGTTTATTTTGCAAAAAGATATACAGTAGTTTTCATTTTAAGAGCTATGTTCAGTTAACTCAGAATTTAAAGGCATCACACACACCCAGTGTGAACGCTCAAACTTTATAGCTTTAAAACATAGAGAGGAAACTCAGGATATGCTGACTGCGGCATTTTAGACAAGCCTTTTCCTTGTAAAATGAAACCAAAATACGTATTTGCAACACAGCATTTCATTAGATGCAAAAATAAAGTGTACCACTTTTCTTCCTCAGACTCCCAGAAGTTTCTTGGCCATGTAGCCAGGCATACTGTAGAGGAACAGGGCCACGATGGCAAGTAGGAGTAGAGCCAGAACGATTTTGATGACCAGCCACTTGTACTGGTTGCAGACAAGATGCCGGATTGCTTTTAGTGGGGTAATGAACCACAGGAATGTTGTGTCCGGACGGCTGTTGGAACAAAAGAGTTACACAGTGTTTAGCCTAGTATTATTTGTGAGCCACTGCAGAAATATAGGGAATTTGAGAATCATACTCCTGTCTATTTATCATAAATATTAGCATGTATTAGGAATTGTCTTGGTGTTTGGTCACAGCATGCTGCTTTCAGCACAATTTACATGTACACATTGCACCTTAAACATAGCATGGCAGTTATTTGTGTTAACAACAATGAACATACAGTGCATTAGACTTTACATGTTAAAGATTACATTTGGTGTAGCTTTTTAGTGATTTTGCTGCTTGATATCTGTGAAATAGCAGGCATAATCATCAAAATAACTGTTTTGCTTTCTATTTTTCACCAGGTTTCAAAACATCTACCCTCAAAATATATTTCAGATGATTTAAGAAGCCATTCTTTCCCTTCTATCTAATATTGGTATGTACACATTCTTTGTCTTATTCTGATTGTGTAGGCCCAACGTTATTGAAACAGTTAGGTCCCCCAAGCAGATGTATTCCATACGTTTTTCCTAAAGTACTTCTCAACAAGGAGCACTTAGTATTAAAAAAGTTTATAAAAAATAGTTTTAAGCTGCGTAGAGCTCGGCTCTTTGTTGTGGCTGTTCATAATTTTGTGTATTATTCAGTAAATATTGTAGTTTTTTAACTGTCTACAAATAAAAATGTGTTTGCATTGTATGTGTTTCATTCTTAGGCTGCAGAGGAAGGTGCCAGCAGATTACATACAGAACAGAAAGGTAAGTGCTTGTCTCTGGAAGACAAAGCAGTGTTTGTAGAAACAGTCCAGAAATGTTAATAAATACAGGAACAGTGTTTATTCTTTTAGGTACATCACACAAAGCACACACATATCACCTCCCAATTAGGAAATACAAATGAAGTCTGTTTATCTATAAACATTCCAAATACAGTGCAAACCTTGAATTAATACAAAACGTGTGTAACGTCAAGCACAAACCTGTCAAATTATATAATTTTAATACTTTCACAAGGATAGTTAAACTTTTTTTTTTTTTCGAAGAAAATTTCTTTATTTTGCAGTCTCACATATAGGAGTCTATTGTTGTCCATCTCTAACAGTTGCATAGAGAAGAACGTCTGGCTGGCTGCTGTAATTTGACCTGGCCAGTTTCTCCCAGATCATTATAGTCAGTTATGAGTGAAGTAGATCTCTCTTCAGTCACGCATGAACACTTTTAACACTAACACTTCTAAATATGTGCATTTCAGCACCACAAACCTTGCAGTGTAATAGTAAGTCAGTCACTACTCTACACTGCGCTTACCTCAGATTATTTCCTCATTACAGGTTTACATTTCGTCAGGCCTGGGCGGTAATGCAAAGCCATGCCTATAGACAACTTCTTTAAAGTGTGCATAATTTTATATAAGAAAAATGCTTGTAGTGCTATAATAAATCAGGAATTGTTTTGAAGTCTGTTTCAGTATATCGTACTCACTTTTTATACAGACCTTGCAAAATCCTGGCATTATATAAGAATAGTTCTGGTACTGGTCCTCAAGACCTGCCCCTTTACCTATAAAACACCTTGATTTTGAAAAGGGCTTAATTGATCTTATTTGCAATGTAAAGAGATAGACCTTTCAAGAACCACTTAATCTTCTGTTTATTATAGCAGGATGAATCGCACATAAGTCTAATCCTACGTAATATATCTTAAGGTCTTATTACACCTACTCAAGTTTAAACATTGACAGAATGGCTTTCGGAGCTGCTTTCCACTGTAAAGAGGGTCATTAAAACACATTTTTCAAGTTACTTTTAAATATTTCTCAGTGAATATACAGACACTACATACATTAATCACAAACATTGCACTAAAGGCCTATGGTTTAAGGACAGAAGTCCTCAGATAAACATAGCTGTGAAAAATAATTTTTCATCGTTGTCACCCACTTGTCTTATTAGCAGTGTCTGTACCTGGGCAAAAACAAAATGAAGGGCAACCAGAGATGTACAGTACTGTGTAAAAGTCAGAGACCACCCTTCATTTCTTTAATTTCCCGTCCAAATGGCCATTAAGTTATTCATTTTCAGGAGAAACTTCTGAGGAAATGACATTATAAGATTTACATAATGAAGAGGAAAGTCCAAGGTAAATAAGTGAAACAGGAGTTTCCAAATCTGGGGTTCAAAACATAAAATATAGAAAAAATGTGATTCAACAAACATGCGAGACCGGATGGACCACCAGAACTGTCACCATCAGATAAACACTACTTAAAGCTTTCGTCTTTGAGAGAGAGGAGAACATCAGGCTCCACTCTTGCTTCAGATCTGTCCACAGCTGTTTCTGTCCATCCTTCCACTGTGAGAAGACAACTCAAACCTATGGATCTGAAAGGATGTGTAGCTGTCAATAAGCCCTTAATGAGAAAAGGAAATAGATACAAAAGAAGAAAAATGGCAGATCAAACAAAGAAGGAGCGGCTTTCCTCAGAACAATGAACTGGCCACCCCACAGGCCAGACCTCACCATCATTGATTGTTTTGGGATTATTTGGAATGTGAGAAGCAGAAAATGCCTCTTTAAAAACTCAACTGGTAGGTCTGGAAAGTTTGTGCAGATTTCTGTAAAAAAAGCTGAAGGCAAGTCTTCTCAAAAGAGTGAAGGCAGTGATAAAGGCAAAAGTTGGACACACTAAATACTAAAAAATTTTTTGAGATAATATTTAGTTGTTGAGGCTTCTTGAACTTAATATGACTAGAATTTCAGAAATTGAAGGGTGGTCTCTGACTTCTGTATGGTACTGTATCTCTACATATACACAAACACATTTGTGAAGGGTAGGCATATGTTTCATACAGTATGCAGATTTTTATCTCAGATATGACATCACTACTACTCAGAAAGTCTTGAAGCTGCTGCCTCAAAGTGAGGCCAGTTTAAAGTGAATATTTAGCATCATTGCCACTTAGGCACCAAGTAGCTTTTTCACCATGTATCCTGGCATGCTGTAAAGGAATAAGCCCAGCATTGCCAGCAACAGCAGAACCACCACAATTTTGATGATCAGCCACTTGTAGTTGTTGCAGATGAGATATCGGATTGCTTTGAGTGGACTGATGAACCACAGGAAGGTTGTGTCGGGGCGACTGATGGGGGAAAAAAGAAAGATTGGTCAGTAAGTGTTTAGGATAATGAGGAATTCAGAATGAACGTATGCACATTGACAACTGCAGCTGTTTATGTCGCAGTTAGAAGGTTTTAAAAAGATTGCCCTGTTTGATATTGGACTTACCTATTTACATGAATGTTTACTAACTTTATATTTAGACGTTTTTAGCTACAACCTAGAATTCATGTTGAAAACTCAGCTGGAGTATACCTAAGTAGGCTGATTTACTTGCACACTGTGTACAGAGAAGTTATTAGTAACAATTTGATGTTTCCTCAGCACATTTGAAACGAAGCATATACTTGCAGTCTGTTTCAAAAGATATAAAGCCTTTCATAAAGGCTTTATATCTTTTACTTTTGGGTCACTGTTGTGTGACGTAAAAGTGAAATATTAGCAAAATATGATATTTAGGACACTACTTACCATAAAAAAGTAGGTAGATAAAAATCCGGATATCGGACGAAGAAATGGTCATTTCTTCAAGTGAAAGTACTTCCATAAAGTGGTGCATTTCTGTTTGATGCGTTTACATAATAAGCTTTCCTGTGTTTATATTTTTGGCCTATTTAGAATTACTGTTGTCTTGACTTTGACTTCTATGTGACTACTAGGTAATTGTATTTAGTTTTTACTTATTTATTCAGTAACATTGCCATTTCCCATCCTTTGTTAATGTTTTACATTCTGGCAGGACAGAAGTTCTGCAGTCTTCTTTCGATGTAAATGAGCTTTGCCACCATGTCTTGCATCTTGCAGGGCTTTACAGATTGTCTTCATGCATTTGAAAAAGGATTAGAAATTCTGGACTGCATTAGTAGGCTGCATCACTCCCTCAGCCGAGATAGAGCGACCCCTACAGTCCAGTACGTCTGCATTGGGCATGTGTCCAGTTATACAGTCTTAGATATTGCTGAGAGTTAATGGAGTGATAGAGTTTAAAAGCATTTGGCAAAACAATGCATTTCAAGTGCATATGTGCTAGATATAAGCACAGTCATATACCAGCACAGTATTAAAGATGAAAGAGCACAGTTAAAGGCAGAACAATGATTTTTTGCATCTGTTTCAAAAGATATAAAGCCTTTAATAAAGCTTTCATATCTTTTACTTTTGGGTCACTGGCGTGTGACGTAAAAGTGAAATAACAGCAAAATATGACATTTTTAGGACACTACTTACCATAAAGTTGGTTGATAAAGATATCAAATGAAGAAATTGTAATTTCTTTAAGTGCATTTCTGTTTGATGCGCTTACATAATGAGCCTACCTGTTTTATATTTTTAGGCTATTTAGAATTACTCTTGTCTTACTTTGACTCTGTGTTCTATGCTACTACTAGTTAGCTCTATTTAGTTTTTTACTTTTTTATACAGTTGCATTATTCTTAAATTCATCAGCTTAAATGTGCTAATTTATGCCTTTATTACATAACTCCATTGACTGAAAGTTTCCATGTCTTTTGCACTGGTTACATATTTTTTATCATAACAGTAGCTACTTCTAGATTTGTAAACTCATTGCATCTTGTTCCACTTTTTCAGATGGTAAAACAGTTTTACAATGCAGCTTTTATCAGAAGACAAAACAGCACTATAAATACATGTATTATTTTTGAAAGATATGATCAGCTCTTACTTTGGTTTCTCCAGAGGCTCTGGCTCATTGCGCCCTTCACCAACAGGACTCTTCTCTGCCTCCTCACCTGTCAGGAGGTGCAGCTCTGCTTCTACTTTCCCCTAAAAGATGAATGTAACCAGGCTGTTAGACTGGGCTTTCAGAAATTTGCTTGATGAGTACCAAGTTTCTGCATGTGAGAGAAATCTTTGTAGTTTGTAAATTATATAGTTGATCCACATACTGTGATTTCCATTTCATCGTTTTCATCTCTGGCTATAAACGGCCACCATCCCTTGATTCTTTTCTGCTTGAAGATGTTAACCATTGGCATGTCTTGTTCATTAAGAACCATGTCAATCGTGCACTGTTTTGCTGTTTTTGCACCGCGAGGAAATCTGTTCAGGTCTAGTTCAATTGCACCTAAATGGAAGCACAAACATGCATGTAATGATAATATAATAATCATTTATTATAAAAAGTATACCTGCAAATTCAACATTATTGGTAGCTACTGAAGTAAGCCTTAAATGTGGAAATACACCACATGGACAAAAGTATTGGGACACTTACACATTACGCCTACAGGAGCTTTTATGACATCCCATTTTAAATCCATAGGCATTAATAATTGGTTCCCCCTTTGCAGCTATAACAGCTTCTACACTTTTGGGAAGACTCTCTACAAGATTTTGGAGTGTGTCTGTGAGAATTTTTGCCCATTCATCCACAAGAGCACTTATGAGGTCAGACACTGATGTTGGACGAGAAGGCCTGGCTCACAATTTCCGCTCTAGTTCATCCCAAATGTGTTGGATCAGGTTGAGGTCAGGGCTCTGTGTGAGCCAGTCAAGTTCTTCCTCACCAAACTCACCCAACCATGCCTTTATGGACCTTGCTTTGTGCACTGGGGCACAGTCATGCTGGAACAGAAAAGGGCTTTCCCCAGACTTTTCCCACAAAGTTGGAAGCATACACTTCTCACAAAATGTCTTGGTTTGCTGAAGGATTAAGATTTCCCTTCATTGGAACTAAGGGGCCTTTGCCGACCCCTAAAAAACAACCCCCAGGCATTATCCCTACTCCACCAAACTTTACAGTTGGTACAATGCAGTCAGACAGGTAACATTCTCCTGCCATTCGCCAAACCCAGACCCGTCCATCAGACTGCCAGATAGAGAAGTGTAATTTGTCACTCCACAGAATACATTACCACCGCTCCAGAGTCCAGTAGCAGCGTGCTTTACACCTCTCCATCCAACGCATTGTCATTGTGCTTTGTGAAGTCTTGCATGCAGCTGGCTGGCCATGGAAACCCATGCCATGAAGCTCCTGGTGCACAGTTTTGTGCTGATGTTAAAACCAGAGGAGGTTTTGAACTCTGCAGTTACTGAGTCAGCAGAACTTCGGCGACTTTTATGCACTATGCGCCTCAGCACTCTGCGACCCGCTCTGTAACCTTACATGGTCTGACACTTTGTGGCTGAGTATCTGTGGTTCCTAAACACTTCCACTTTTCAATAATACCACTCACGGTTGATCGTGGAATATCTAGGAGGGAAGAAATTTCGCAAACTGACTTGTTGCAGCGGTGGCATCCTATTACAGTACCACGCTTGAATTTAGTGAGCTCTTTAGAACAACCCATTCTTTCACAAATGTTTCTAAAGGCAGACTGCATGGCTGTATACACCTGTGGCGATGGGACTGAATGAAACACTTGAATTAAATGATTAAGAAGTGTGTCCCGATACTTTTGTCCACACAGTGTGCCTGGTAGTTGAGGGGTTAAGTCCAGGGCTCCACCTGCCCAGTTTAAAGTATTACTCTGCCCAAACATCATGAAGCCATTGATATTTAGTTGATGGTTTGGATCAGTTGTGTTTGGGCAGGGTAATACCTGGAACTGCATGGAGGTGGATCCCCATGACTGGAGTGAAGCTATGCTATCCTCCCCACCCCCTGCCAGTAAATTTGACAAATGAAAGAGTGTCTTACCCAGAAAGTCATCTGCAGAGAAATGATCTGCATCCCAAACTTGTAGGTTCAGACGAGCAGGGATCTTGTACTCAGTCTCGTCCCAGGAGAACATGGATTCCTTCTTTGAGATGACAATTTTCTCTTCAGCCATTAGGTAGTCAAAGGGGTAAATGAAGCGCCAGTTAAAGTTCCCCTCCCCAGTTAGGGAATGGTAGTGGACATCTGTGTCTTGCTTGTCTTCTTGTTGTCCTTTAAGCCATCTGGAAAACCCAAAGTCAGATTTCAAACATATTAGAAGTGTCTCATTTGATGTGAACTGTAGTGACAACAATGGTGGACACAATATGGAGTATTTTTTAAGGCAAAGGCATTGTACCCTCTCACAAAAATGTCACTGGACTTCTCTCCTGTGAATATGTCATCATCTTCCAGAACAACTTCATCTGTATTCCAGACGATCACCCTGAGCTCAAACCTGTCAAAAAGCAAATCGCAGAAAATGTGTTTTTTTGTGCGTGTGTGTTGTGTAGTATATTCACCCTTCACATTTAAATACAGTCATGTTTTGTTGATTTTCTAAATGAAAATAAGTTAACAAATCATCTAGAGAGAACACACTTCTGTATATTTTAAAGCAAATTTACTCTTTATTTACTGCATTTAACATATTGCGGGTAAAAATAAAATGTGTTTATTTTGACATTGTTGATTTTGTAAGTAAAAACACATTAACATGTTATATAGAAAATATTAAATTGAAATTGCACTAATTGCAGAAAAATGTCATATTTAAATGTTCTCTATAGAGAATGTGTTAACTGTTTATCACTTGGAAGATCAACAAAATGTAATTTGACCAGGGGTGTTCAAATTTTGCATTCAACTGTAGAAAAACATTCATGGAATTCAAAGCAAAAATGGTGATTAAGTATGAACCCCTACTTCTTTGGTTTTCTTGGTGAAATATCAAGAGCAGGTCCCGGTGCTGGCATATCCTTTGGAAACATGTCCACCCACATCTCAATTCTCCCCTACACAGTGAAAGTGATGAACACATCATGGAATGTTTACATGGAGTTGATTGTTAGTTGGCTACTCTTAAAAATCTAGTGTGAATCCTTTACAGAATCAATTCTAAAATGTTTATGGACTTTAACAGTTTTAATCTTATTTATTATTGTGTTAGAATGGCAAAGATTGGTCACTGACCTGCTCAATCCCAGGCTTATCAGGATTCAGTAGAGGTCTTGTCTCTACATGCTCTGGGACAATTTTGCAACCTGCTCGTGGAAAGTCCTCCCAGTGGTTAAGGACAGCAAGAGCAAGGTGCTCATCTGTTTGTTTTTTGAGCCCTGTCGGAAAATATCCATATTACTCAAATTCTTGTCATCTGGCATACTGCACTTTTTATCATTAACATTTATGTTGTGTGTTAAGATTAAGATAAGCATTAGCATTCCTACATGAAACTCACATGATCATTTTAAATGGTCTAGTTTTATACTGGCACTTTGTTATTTCAGGCCATTTGGGAGAGATGGCATTGCCACTGCATGCTGAGCAAAAAATACTTTCTAATTGGCTGGATAAGCCGTTGTTATTATGTTCATTTTCTGAGTCTGTCATTACTGGTGCCAGAGTGAAGCAGAGGAAAAGTCAGGAACTTCGGCATGTACACACTGTAATTTTGGAGCAACAAAGAAAGGACGTTGCCAGAAGGAACTTGTTGGTGATACATTCACTACTTTAGATTCATAGATCTCTAGATGCTTTAACCTTATTTTGAAGCACCCACCCCTTCACATTACATTGTTATGGTTTGAAAAGAATGAACACTTTATAATGAATCAAAAACCTTTATATGAAGGCATAAGAAACTTAATGGTCATGTATGAGGGTGATGATATAAACAAATCATTTTAATTTGATAAGTAATAACTAGGTGTTTTTTTAACACACACACACACACGTATGTACCATTTTCATCCTCAATTTCAGTTGGTCCTGTATAAACTCTGTTTGCCACCTTCACTTTTCCTCCAGGTCCATACTGAGGTGGATCTAGTTTGTTATCCTTGCAAAGTTTTGCTAGGATTTGTGTTGGCTTCATTGGGTCCCTCCATACGTTGTAGCCATGGCTATAGAAACAAACAGATGAAATGATGAATATACATCTGTCGTCGCTGTCCAAAGAAAAACAAATATCTTCAAAATAGTAACTTTACAGGAGAAGGCAAAAACCTTCTTTACTTTCAACATAAGTTTTTGCACAGTGTAAAGGGCTGCTGAGCTCAAATGATGCAGAAAAGTAAAAATCGCAAAAAATGGAGATACATGTTTTTCATTTGACAGCAATGATATATAAAGTAGAAATTACTCTAGATCTTTGAAAGCTTATATGGTAGTATGGTAGTTTAACTATTCCTCACTTGCTATAATGCCATAACTTATACCCTAAAATGCTATAATTTATAGATTTATTATGTTATTATTTATTATGCTATGATTTATAGATTAATTTTAAAATATTAGCTCTTGAACATACATACTATTGGCAGCTTAAAGGGGCATTCCAACCTAAACATGGCATTTGATATATTATTTCTTGTATTATGCAGTACAGCAATTGGAATAAAAACATAGCATAGCCACAGATGTATGGACTAAAAAGTACAGACATGATATTTGCTTATAGCCATAACATTAGCTATTTGGTTTCCTTCTGCATGCATTTTGTTCAGTGTTATGAAATATATAAATCATCATCAGAAGGGAGGTTTCGTTTTTTTCATTTGGGACAGAGTATCCTTTTAAACATGCATTGAAGTTAGATTAAATTGCAGTATAATTTCTACATGTCTTCTCGAAGAGTACCACATACATTGCATAGTTTGATGCAATACCACATATAGCCCTGTGCTTGCTGTAATAGCGGTTCTCCAGATCAATTTTGGTCTCCCCAATTAAGTCATCGGTGCCGACCAAGTCCCAGTCATAGATGGACACAGTGAGGGTGGAGTCCATTGGGAATGTTGCCTCAATGTCAAACGATCTAGGAGGATTGTGGACATGAAGTTTAGTTTTCTAGCGTATTTTAAGTACTTCATCATTCTGAGTTGATGCTTTACTACATGCGGAAACATACATCAAAATTGAAGTAGGAATAAATAATCTCTCCCAGTGTTGAACATTCAGAACAATTAACTTAACTTTCCAAATTTATATCAGTACTTTTCTCCTCTATCAATGATAATCTCACATTAAACTGAAGATGAATGCATAATAATATGTAACACAAACTCACTTTCCAAACACAGGGTTAAGTTGTTTAGAGATGTAGTTTTCTTTGTCTTTGATCTCTGACTTTCCCAGCTTAATGGCAATATATGGATCTGCTTTCCCGTTTATGTCTGCAGGGTGCAGATCTGTAGCCTGTGACAAATCCAGTTCAGTTAAGAATTTACAGTTGAAGGAGATCAAACATATTTCTTGGGAAATTCCATGGATTTTTCAATATTTCTGTATAATTTAAAGGTTAAAATGTAAACAGAGTCATTCAGAGTGGTTTGATGTGAAATACTCTGTTCCAGAGAAACAGAGTCAGAATATTGCTGAATACAATCTGTACAAATATGCTGCCTGATGTCCGAGACATTTTTTGGCATAAAATGTATTTTTAAAATCTATGCATGGCAGAGACCCACGTGCAGGGCATTATCAGGCAAAAATGTCCCTAAATAATTTTTTCAGACTTATCAGTAGTTTTGTGTTAGTGTTAGTCTGAGTTAGTAAATTTCTCTACAATAAACCATTTTACATCAAACCACTCTAAATGACTTTGTTTACATCTCAACCAATGAATTATGTAGAAAGTTTTAAAAATTGATGGAATTTCCCTTTGATTAGCAAATTCTGCCTATGTATCTTAATAAGTATATACGTACCCTTATAACATAGACTCGAACTAAAACATTGATTGGGTCATTGTGTGGAATGTTTTGGAACATGCCCATGTTGGAATCGATGCCCATTTCTCTACTCATTTCGTCTGACATAGGCACTTTGTACATACACAAGGAGCCCTGCAATAAACAACATCCGACACTTAGATTGATTTAAAAAAGAAAACCAGCAACTAAACTTAATCTTTATTTGTTTCCCTGGACTTACTTTGAATTTGCCAATGAGTCTGTCTTCATCTGATGCATTTTGTTCATCATCATCTCCACTCTTCCCTCGATAAAGGTTGAATGTGTGGAGCCAGTCTTCAAAGTGATCAAATTCGTTCTCTAGCTCTCTGTTGTACACCTGTTCAGAAGAGGAAAGATCTCTGAGACTGTTTCATAATGACTGTAACTGAGAATGAAATTACATTCTTTATTCCACCAGTAAAACAGCAAGCACTTAATATTTACCTTCAGCTCATCGATTTTGGGCTTTTTCTTCTCTGGTGGTCCCTCTCCTGGCCCAGCTTTGTTCTTGTCCTTGGCTTTTCCTTTTTTCTTCTTGGCCCCTTTCATATTAGAATCATCAGGTTTGATATCTGGTTGTAGGTTAGAAGGGGAAGAGGGAAAGGCGGGTGCACACAACACGCTCAAGACATGAATTCTTCATGAAAGTTGCCGTACCATAGCATCAAAAAACTAAGTGATATCGTCTCTGCATTGGAGCCAACTGAACTGGTTTAGTTGAGACAGAGGCTCCAAACATTCTGCACAAAAGTTTGAACACCCACAGTCAAGGTAGAGGTTTTGTTGATTGCAAGTGAAAATAAGTTAAAAAATCATCTGCGGTTTTGCACAGTTTCTGTTTATTTGCTTCATTTAACATCTTGGAAAAAATAATGTGCCAAATAAACAGTAATAAAATGTGCAGAAGTGTGATCTGTGTAGAGAATGTGTTAACTGACTTTCACTCAGAAAATCATCAACATCATTTGACCAGGGGTGCCCAAACATTTGCATATTACTACATATTTAAGATATATGTCATGTTTATTAAATAACATGCACAGTAATAATGTAAAATATAACTTAAAATATAATATTATCATGATATAATATTATAGTTATATTTTAATATTGTTAGAATTAATTATTGTATAATGTAATTTTATGTTATAAAATATTATGTAAAATTATCAGAACACTGAAATCAGTTTTAAATATTTCAATTTATAAAGTTTAAATGAATGTATTTGTAATTAAAGTCATCACAGCTTGTGGTCAACTTTCATGGCTGGCATGTACTAAGGTTCCATGCCACATGAGTTTCATACCTGAGTTTAGAAGAACCATTTACATTATGGTAGTTTGAGATTCATGTCTGTTTAAAAATGAGTTCAAGAGAGGCTGGGGGGCAGGGGTGGGGGGTGGATAGATCAAGATGTACTGAAACAGATGTTTGTGAGTAACATGACTGATAACACATGTATAGTCTCTAAGCACACAATATAAAATGCAAAAACATTCACAAACAGCAAAAGGTATGTACACACAGCCCCTTTGACTGATAATGCTAATATTTGTTTGTTAGTGTGATTTCTCTTTTATTTTTTTTGCAGGTTCATTTTTGCTATTTTTTATTTTCAAACATAACTATTTTGTGTAATGGCTATAACAAGTACTTTTTATGCACTTTCAAATGCGTTCTCTTACTCTCCAACTATGACACAATCTTTGATAAAAGCCAATATAAACCTTTCTGGAAATTTCAAACAGAATTCCACAAAATATACAGGTATTTGTTTGCAGGCATTCATTGATTTTTAAACTTAGTTTAATTTAATTTATAAATCATTGATATCAGTGATAGTAGCTGATTATGCTTCATTATGAGAATTAGAGAGCAGAATTTTAGCAGCTCGCAGAGTGGAGTTTTAGTAATGACAATTATATTCACAGTTTTCTCTGATATATATATTACACAGTTTTTTTTTCCTGAACCAATTCTTTTAGGTATGTGGGACTACCTTACTGCATGAAGGCATGAGGGATATTAGTGTCTTTACCTGCCCCCTCTGTGTCCATGTCCTCTCTCTCCTCTGCTTCAGCTTTCTCAGCTTCTTGGGCTTTTATTATCTACATAAGAAAAAAACATAGTTCTCACTTTGAACATAAATACTGTAAAACTTTTTTGTTATTTTCCTTTAATTTATGTTGAAAATCCACCAGGTAGCTCTGTTAACCCTTCTTATTAAAAGAATGAAATTTATGTAGGGCTCTTACTTCCATGAGCGTTTCGATGGAAGCAAAGTACTTGGACCACCAATCCAGCATGCTCTCATCGAGCTCTTCTTCCTCGACGTCCTCCCCACCTTTCTTTCTCTTTTTCTTTCCCTTTCCATCCTTCTCATCATCAGTCTATCATAAAATATGAGAATACTGTAAGTCACTGCTAATTCAGTTAACTATTTTAGTTAATAAATTCATTAGAAACTGTTTTAATACAAGCAGAACACTTTCAATGTCATTGTTATCTCGGAGTTATAAGGAAAAGTCTGGGTAGATCATGTTTAGACAGGTGAAGCGTCTTTGAAGATGTTCTAATAATATCCTTTTAAATTTTTGCACTGTTTGTCGTCATGGAACAGGATGGAAAGTAATGTAGGCCTAAACCTACCATATGTAGAGTCCTGCAATACTTACCAGGTGTGTAAACCAATAATACAATAACACATACTTACCATGTCAACCTTAACAACAGCATCTGAGGCCTGTTGGGGTAAACAGACACAAAGTGATTGCATGCTTAGAGCCTCCTGTTTCCTACAAGACGTTTGTTGTTGGAAGAATTAAAAGCTACATACTGAGTCAAGTTTGACTACTGTCTCCATCTTCTTCACAACAGGTTCTGGTTCTGTGTGGATCACAATTTCCTCTGTAGATCAAATATAAAATGTCAGACTTTTTTTTTTTTTTGGTTTGTATTTTGTTTCTTGTTGTTTACCAAACAGGAATCACTTTTATATAATCTAATGGGTGTGTCTAAAATCGACCCAGTCATTTTAGGGGTGGTCCATCCAGAAATCAAGGGTTTAGTAATGGCAATGTTTATAAATAGGGCCATGAACACTCAACAAACTACTGAATGTAAAAATGCACTGGTTCTTCTCTACGATGTAAAGCCTGTTCTATAAATGTCACAAATTCTTTAAAACATAGTGCCATTAAGGAATCCACTATTGTCAAAGAACCTTTTTTGGGGAACCCTTTTTTGCTAAGAGTGGAGGTGTACCAGAACACTACAAATGATTTATTTCAGTATTACCTTAAAATGTAGGACATAACCACAAAAGGGTTCATTTCCTCAATGTTCTGAAAAATTTAGAAATTTTACAGAAGCACAGTTTTTCCAAGGTAACAATTTAAGACCAGGGGGTACAATTTGAGACACACAGTGGTGATCACTTGACTGTTAATTGTTTAGCTAAAGGTAGAATGGTTTTTGCCATATTTAATTGAGAATCATATCCGTTGAGGACTTTCAGAAAATAAGAATAGCACAGTAAAAATGTGATCCTTAGCTGTTGGACACAGCTGTATAGGCATTAATTTTACTAGATCATTGCAATCATATATTAATAATGGCCTGGAAGTACCCACCCATAGTAGACCAGTTGTTGACGCTCTTGTCAGTAGGTCTGTAGATGAACTTGCGCAGTGAGGTGACTGCATGGGAGCCAACCAGCGTATAGCGGCCAAAAGCTCTGCAGTCCACCACTCGAATGTTAAGAGGAGGATGGAGAAGCTCATTTTCTGGCAGGTCCTAGTAGACGATAGAGAGTAATATTATTATTGGTCTCCCGCCAGTGGGGGTCATTGCTGTTGAGTGTTACTTTATATTTACACCCACCACTTCAAACCACTTGACCAGAGTGTTAAAATTGGGATTTTTCTTGTAGTTCTGAATGAGAGCTGACTGTATCCCCTTCCCAGCACATTCTATGTCCACACGTGGTCTGTCAACCTGGGCAAGGTTTACTCGCTTCAGGTCTCTTAGGCCCCAGAACAAAACCTGCAACGGTCAGTTCAGTGGTTAAACTTTGTAATATGTGGACATTACATTACCATTTTCCTACAGTCACTTCTCAAGCATCTCACCTCAATGCGGTATTTGCTCAGGACTGGTCTAATACCAATGGGGACTGGTAGGATTGGACCACGGTCCATATCTGTTGGTCCATCAATGGGGGGCAAGTCAGCCTTTCCACCTGGTCCAATCTGAAAGATCAATTGAAAAATCTCATTTTGGTCTTCACTATCTTAGATTACATTAATACAATGTAAAGATTCTTACTATAGTCATATTACCTGCAACAGTTCAAAAGCAGCAAGCATTTCACCAGCAGTGCAGTTCCCACGGTAGACCTGGTAGTACTCTAGCTGAGGAGGAAAGCGTGGCGGCCCATAATGCTCATCTGACATTTTAGTTATTGGCTTCGCAAATGTTCTGCCCATGAAGTCAGCTTTGCCCTACGAATATGGCAAAATTTGCACTGTCAGCACTAGAAATGTAAAACTGTTGAGAAAGCACATTTGCATAAGATAATGCCACAATGTTTAAAAAATGTATTCCATACCACAGTGTCCTGGTCATAGATCTCAATGACGATAATTGGAGGGTCATCCCTTAGTTCACTGGCCTCACCATACAATTCAACATTGTCAAATACTAGAAGTTGATCCCAAGTGGGGCAAAGGGTCTCATTCAGAATCTGAAAGGAAGGAATCACATGATTAAATTTGAACATTTAAATGCCTCTTAGTTTTCTAGCACAGCTGACAGTACTAAAAAAGTTTCATTTAAGGAGACCCTCACCTCTGTGACCTGGCTGTGAGTAGAAAAGAAGACTCTGGCAAAGGGGTCTGACAGACCTGTGCTATCGGCTGCAAACAGGCTCCTTGCCTGGTACATGTGCACCCTCAGCTGGAAGATCTGCTTCACTGTTGCAAACAAATCAAGATCACAGGTCTTAAATAACAGATAATTTCATCTGAATTTGATCATTTCATCCAAGCGGCTTTTGTTTTCTTACTGGTGTAGATCAGGCTGATTGGGGGTGATGACTGCATGCCAGGCCCCTTGACTGCCTTGTTCTCCTCAAATCCATTTGGTAGCCCATTCAAGAAGTCCTTGCGCTGCCTGTTCAAACCCAGCCAGAGATACATCTCTGTCTTTGCTTGCACTGTCCAGCCTGCTGGCCCAAAGCCCTTTTTACCTGGGAGCTAGGGACAGAGAAGTTATTAGTTGTACTTTCAGTGACAGTGATGCAGAAAATGATTTCAGAAGTCAGTACTTTACTGAATTTTATCTCACTTTGAAGAAAATGGTCTTGACTTTTCCACAATCTTTCCCAGTCTCCTCCTCCACATTAGAATAAAGGATGTCTTTGGAGGGCACTCTAGCGTATGCAATGCGCTTGCCATTGCTGATCATCCATATGTAAACATCCGGAACGCTGTGTTGAGGCTGTGATGAAATACATTTTTTATATATGAAAATTGCAATAGCTGCTACTGTGCTTTAGACCACATGATGACCAAGTTTATACTCTTAATTAGCATTTATATTTTTATCGTACCTCATCAGCCAAGAATCTCAGTTTCTGGAGGAAGTTTTGTGCCTGTTTGAATTTATCCTTTACTGTTTTTTTCTTCACCTGAGTTCGCATTGTCTTTGCTTGTTGACCCATGTTTTCCTAAGAAATCCACAGATTTAGTGAAAATCACAATCAATATCATCTACAATATGAATTGTTTCCAAACATATATTTGAATTTTGGAGCTCCTTTGAGTACTGTACCAGCTCCCGCATGCAAGATTTCAGCCTTTCACGGTCCAACTTTGTTTTCCCTGCCTGGTTTTGGTCCTTGTTCGCCAGTGTTAGAAAGGTGCTGAAACAATTTGAGAGTTTTTTTTTTTTTACCTCTTTAAGACCAAATAATATATACTCTTGGTGCAGTGTTAACCTGATTGTTGTCACCTTAAACTTAATAAAGTTAACTTAATGAAACTTGATAAAAACAATATTCAAACCTGCAACCATTGCTCAGTTCCTCTAGAACCCCTCTGAGTCTACGCTCAGGAAAAGCTTTCTCCGTTTTGATGATCTCCTGAACATCGTTCAGTCCTTCTTCCTTTTAAGCCAAAGGAAAGTTTCAGAGTTAGTTTCAGACACATCTAAATATTAAAGATAATAAGCCATGTACACTCTTAACAAAGTGCCATTATTTGAAAGATGTCACAGAAGAACCAATTTTGGTTCCCTAAAGAACCATATTTGAGGTTCTGTACTATATTTAAGAGTTCTTTAGACAATGAAAAGTGGTTCTATGGCATCTTGCAAATAAATCATTTTAAATTGTCACTTACCAACTTATCTGCAATGTTGTCTATTATGTTGGCATTGTATAGTCTCCTTCTCTGGTCTTGCCACCAGCTCTTGATATAGATGCATGGCTTCCTCTCAAAATATGGGAGGTGAAAGTAGTTCCTGTTGAATTAGCAGTAAAGAATTGGCACTAAATCACTCACAGTTCAAAACAGTTGATAGGTGTTTAATCACATTGTAATCGTGACTTCAGTGTGCTGAGTATTTCTCTAGTTCTACAGAGTTCCTCTCAGACCTGTCAGTGATGACTGGTTTCATTGGTGGAGTGGTGGAGACGGACACCAGTTCTCCATCATCCATAGTTTCTTCATCACTTGAGCCTTGGATGAGCTCAGACTCCTCGTCATCACCATCACCCTTCTTCGACTTCTTTGTTTTCGGTTTGGTAGGGGTATCATCAACCTCACTTCCATAATTTCCTAGTATAGAGAGGACACTTCATGTAAGCAGTTCTTAATGTTTTTTATTTCCTGAATGATCTTCTTAAAGATTCTTCTTTACCTATTGTAACTTCAAAGTTGATTGGCTTATCACCAATCTTTCTGTCAATCATTGTCGCTTCCAGGAATGCTCCAAACAAGAAAAATTCTTCGATCTTCCCAGTGGCATTCTGGGATTAGAGGAACAGAGACAGGGCACCTTTTCTTTAAGTATTTTCAACTTCTCACTTACGCATACGGCATATCAGAAACCAAGGAGATATAAGAGATATGAAAAATGCATTCATCTTTAAGCTAAATCAAGCTGTGTATTGTGCAGAGCAAGATACAACAAATTAATCTTTAAAATGTTTTTTTTGTAATCATGACATCACCAATTCTTACCTGGTGGTTTCTCTAAAAGATGGTTCTAAACTATTTTTCTATCTCATTTTAATACACCATCTGTCCTTTACGTTGTGTGAAAACTTTTGATGAATGGACCAATAGAAATGCTCCAGAATCACTTGGAATAAAATCTCTTTAACTTAAAATTAAGACTTAAGAGGGTTTTTGCCTTCTCCTGTGAAGTTACTATTTAGAAGATAATTGTTTTTCTTTGGACAGCGACGATATTTATAATTATTATAAACATCTATGTTACTGTAATGATGCTATGAAAGAATTTATAGTATAGCAAATCTTTTCCAGAATGAAATTTCTATTAACATAATTTTAATTTTAAAGCACACAATGCTGGACATCACAGATTTAAAACATTACATAATATGCAATGGAAAAAAGTAGATTGAGACTGGTAAGTTTAAAAGTATAAAAACACAGAGGCATATTTCAGGAAGAAACCTAACCTTGATATACCCTACTGTGTAGAAGATTGTCTTGTTACAAAAAGGACCACAGAATAAAGACTAAATAAAAGGTATCAATAATTCACAGTAATTGCCCAGTGATGACTTCCCACATCCATGGATCACTTACCTCAGAAATATTGGGCACCCCCTCCACCTGCACCTCAGTAGAGCTCATTACTTCTGGAGAGGACGTGTCCAAAATCTCCACAGCCATGCTGATCAGCAGCCGGGCCCGAAAAGAGACGCCCTCTCCAAGTCCCTCATTCAAGTCCTGGTACTCGTCCATCAGGGTATAGCTCCGTGTTGAACCGTACATGTTGACCCAGGCCGGTCCAAGAGTTGGGAGAAAGCCTGGAGATCAACATAGGATAACATCCTTAAATTTCATTCTGATCTTTCATTTATTAACATTTAATGTACAAGAATAATTTTGTCACATAACAACATTGTGTGTATAAATCCACAATAAGCAATGAACAACATGGTAAACAATGAAGTGAAAGACAAAACAATAGGTGCAAAGAAAGATATTAGAAACACCTCATATTTAGAGAAATAACACTCGAAAAGGGTTTCATAAGTTAACACATTTTACGTCATATTGTTGTCTGTTTTGAGTGTGAAGGGATTTTGAGATGTGATATGCTAATAACTGAAAATGACTACTGTCTATGTATTATAGAGAGTATGTAGTTTATCTAGTGCTGAATTACACGGAAGCTTGCACAGTGTATCCTCTTTCTGAGGAGTAGCCATTCCTCTGCCTGACTTGAGTGTTTTTCTTTAGTGAAACAAAAATATTCTTCCCTATAACTCTGTCATCAGATTAACTAGGACATTGTTGCCTCTTGGTTTGTGAATTATTGTGACTGTGTTGAGCTGCTATTGAGCAATAAGGGGAAAGGGGAGGGATGAGAACCGTTCAGAGGTAAAATAACAGCACAACTGCAGCTTTCTTCATATCAAAACATAAAAACAGGTTTAGAAATGTCTGCTTGCTTGCTCAGTATGAAAACGAATATGTAGTTCACTTCCAGTTTTGTAAATTATGCACATTTTAACTTAACTACATTTCACTAGTATAAAAAAATGCATGATGCAAAAAATGCACGTCCAAAACAGGCAAAAGTTTAATTTGAATGATTCTGTGAAAAAAGATTATGATTTTTACCAAAATATGTACAGGTGAACAGGAACTGTAAGACTCACCTTTATCTCCATCATTGGAGATCTTTCGTAAATCAATGAAATGAGTTCCGATGGCCACATCGTTTACTTTGTCAGAGTCACGGATTTGGATCTTCATGCGCTTGCACAGCGGTGGAAATTGTTCAGTGAAAATGATCTGCTCATTCCAGATTGGTTCATAGCAGCTCTTCTGGATTGATGTTTTGCCCTACAGCACAGAAAGGAGAATTTAATATAACTTTGTATTACAGTGGCCTGGATTAATGAATATTATCAACACCAACATTAAAAACTTACCTTTTGACCAGCAAATTGCACCTGAACGTATGGATCAACCAGATCTTTATTTTCTCCAATAAAAGCCTTTTTCACATTGGCCATGATGCTGGTGTTCATCTTGGGTAGCCCTTCAGCTCTGTAGATTTTCACATAGAATCGTGCCCACTGACGCTCAGCTGGAACGCCCTCTGGCAAAAGAAGATTCCTAAAACACCCCAAAAAGAAACACTTTAGTGTTTCAGTGGTATAGACTGGGCATAATTCACTTTCTCACAGATTTTTGTAGCCTTTTTTGTCTGAGAGGGTTGAAATGGTATTCCTTTTTACCCCTCAATGTCATCCTCATCAGTTTCATTGGCTTTGTGTGGAGTTTTGATGTTATCACCCTTTGCCACCACAGCAATGTCACATTTGATATAGCCTTTGCACCCTGCGGTGATGTCATCAGGATCACACAACACGGCCCATTTGTGGTAGAACTGGTGATCTGTAAAAAGGAAAACTTTGTAATCACTCTCATTTCCACTAGGCCATCTTTCCTTGCTGGAAAGATTATCCTAGTTTTACATTTATTGTGCAGTAAAATATGCTTATGGAGCAGATGAAGAGTTATCTTACCAGGTTGTGAATAAACTGTTCCCACATCCATCTTGAAGGTTCCAACCATTGTTCCACTTCGCAGAAGATTTTTAGAGTGGATTACCTGAAATGTTAAGGTGAGGAATGGTCATCTTTCTATAACAGGGTGATTACACAGCATTTCAAATGGCTTTAAAAGTGAACTTACTGACAGCTTCAGGATTTTGTCAAATATGACATCAGGTGGGACGTGGAAGTCGAAGACAAAGTACTGGAAAAGAAGTGAAATTTTAATTAAATGATTGCACTATAGATTCCCAAAGAAAACTAAACAGACCTTACATTATTTAAATGTGGAAGATGTTCAGTGACTATTGAAATGGAATCATCTACCGATGATTACATATGCGAGCAGGGCATGAATTCCACATGGGCAACATTACCTCGTTGTAGTAAGGGCAGTTGGTTGACTCCTTCATTGAAGTGTATTTCTTCTCATCGCCAATTTCCACACAGACCACTGGATCCATATTCAGCCCTACGAGCTGTCTGGCCTCTATGACAGTCACACTTACCTAGAAAGTATTAGTCTACATGAGTAGGGATAATGAATTTACTCGCATGTTTTTAGGTTTGAGCCATTACCATCTCAGTCTGGCTAATTCATCTGATGATATGCAGTTTAGTTCACAAATAACATTTAATGTAACATTTGTACACACATTAAATAAAGTCATTTATTTAATTTAGTTGATCCCCTTCATTGATGTCATTTGTCCCAACCCTCATTCTGTGAGTAGATATTTATTTATTGATAGATACTATGTTGTACATACTTGGAAATCCATTGGCCTTCCAGCACTAGGTTCAATCTTGATATCAGGCTTTGACCTAAAATATTTTAAATTAAATAATATGATTATTTGACATTTGATACAAAATCATTTCTAATGTTTTTATTTCACTTTTGTATTTTGGATTATGTGGGCTCACCTCTTGTTAGAGACATTTGTTGTTACAGCAGTAACAGAGGCCAGTGAGATTGTGTCAGGGTCTGGTCCTCTGCTAAAGCTTCTGTCCAAGTCCTCCGTCTCCAGGATGGCTGGCTCATCTTAGAATTTAGAATACATTGTTTTATTAGGTATTTCTTTACTGAACTTGTATTTTAGCGTAGGTGTAAGTCAGTTAAAGTATATGTTAATAGAAATGTCTGGTAAGGCTTGGTAAGATTGAAGAAATGCCCTGGAACAATATGGTTCTCACCTTGGCCTTTCCCATCATCCTTGGAGGCACGAGACTTTCCACGCTTCATGCTTGAGAAAGATGTGTTTGCTCCTCTGAGGGTCACACAAAACAGAAAATGCAACTGAGGAAAACAGCAGTCTTGTGTTGTTTAGGTGTTTATAATGTCCTAACAGTGTAATGAACATACTGAATGAGCTCAGGTGTTACCAGATACAGACTGTGAACCCCAAAATCACCCGGTCTTGTTTAATGACCTTGTCTTGAATGTTTTAACAATTTAAAAAGGAAATACCACCAATTTTTTAAAATATGTGCATAATTTAATTGTTAGTATGTCAAACAAACTATGTCAATTAGAGTGGTTTAATGTGTGAAATGCACCATTCTACAGAGACTGTCAGAATTGTTCACTATGGTGTTAATAAGAACTAGATATCTGAAGAGTTGAAATGCCTCTAAAATCTCCCTCACAGAAAGGTATTGTATGAAATCATTACAAATATGTAGCCTGATGTCTGAGACATTGTTTTATGATAGTTTTGAGAAGGTTTTGGCCTAAAATGGACTTTTATAAATACATTCATGGAAAGGTACATGCAGGGTTTTATAAGGCAAAATAGTACCCAGAGAAATCTTATGTTTTCAGATTTACAATTATTTTGCCATCATTAACATTACATCACATTAAAAACTCAGAAAACATGCATAGGTCACTTGTGGTTTTGCATAGTAAATAAAAGGCTATATCTGTGTTGCAGACATTGCGACCTCTGGTTCCTATCACCACCACTTTAAAGAGATCTGAGTTGGTATATTTCTCAACGATGAACCATTTCATGCTAAAACACTCTGAACGACTTTGTTTACATCACACCTATTTATTTAGGTAGAGGTTTTGAAAATTTGGTGGCAGTCCCCTTTATAGCTCTCTTATTTGCAAGGAACAGGGGATTCATCATTTGAAATTTTGACCTAATTTAACCAGCCTTTTACTGAAAGACCTTTTACTGAAAGTGATGACAGTTTTAATTTTCAGCGAATGCTTTGAACTGAATAAATGTAGTTCAAACTTTTATCCTTTTATCCTATATTTTATTCACACCTGCTTTTTTCACTCAATCATCTCAGGTGATGTGACACAGCAAACCTATCTTATGATAATTTGGCCTCAAAGGGGACTTTAATAATTAAAGTGGATGACCTTAATCCATCAATAACGAGGGGATACATTTCAAAAGAAAATTACACACTCAAAATAATGAATTGCACATTCGTTGATTTTATGTGTTTTGCACAAAATAGAATTAGATAAAAACAACTTAACACTGTTGATAAATATCTAATAAAACAAGTAATTTAGCCAGTTAAGATTCACAGTATTAGTGTAGTGGAAAGTATGGATAATTTGAAGGTAAGACAAAAACGTCCCTCTCAGCCATTTGTGTACTTAGCTACATAAACCAAGAGAATAGTGTCTTTGCCTCAGAAGTGTATAGTTACAGAGGAATCCACTAACATACCTAATTTACACAGAGAGAGAGAGTTATCAGAATCATTTGGGTGATCTGTACAATTGTGTATGATATACTGTCAAATAAACCAATATACCTCACTAAAAGGTACTTGTTTCCCAGTAATTGCTTGTTTCCAGAACTTTTTGTTTGCTACTGAAACACATCTATTTCTGATTAGAATTACTTTAACTCTACAAAGAACATACATAATTTTAAAGTCTATATCTAACTTTAACAGTGCTTTATTTTCTAATGAGTATGAGGTAAAATTGCTTGTCAAAAGTTTAGGAACTACTAGGTAGCTGCACTGCAATGCGACACGAACCCCGCATGTAAAACAGTCCAGTACAGCTTTAAACAAAGTGTACTTACCATACAACGGGCCAGATCTTCTGCTCTTCAGATCATCTGCAGGTAGAAGAAGTTCCAGTGCTTAGGATGTCCGCAAACAAGCTGTTCTACATAGTCAAAATTGACGTTCACTTCACAGAAAGAGAAAGGCCGCAAAAGTAACGTAACTCAAAAAGAGTTTGGTTTGGTTCTAGGCTGGAGTTGGGCAAGAGTGATGTGATACATTAATGAATAGTGTATGAGAGCTGAACATGAGACACTGGTAACTAGAACTAGGTCCTATTGAGAGACATCACGTTGGGCTACCAATGACCAGGTACCCTAACAAATGCAACACATGTATGATTTTCTTCTCTTTTCTGCACAAAACTTCAGAGCTTTTATGTTAAGTTTAAAACATCTCGCTGAGCAGATTTGAAAGAATTCAGCTTTCAATGTCTCACTTCTGTCCTGTGTCATATACACATGAAAAATCCCATGTTAACATACACTGCATGTTGAAACGCTGCTAAAAAGATCTTAGGGAATTTGTACAGAATGTACAGCAAGATTCCATCAAGCACAGCTAAACTATCAGAACTGGTAGCCAAATACATGGGAAACACATAAACAGCCTTGACAGGGTGTCTGTCTGATTAAATACATCTGCATAACACTAGTTGCTGGGTTTTTTAATGCAAAGCAGTGCTCACATTTGAATTACTATATCTGACCCTTTTTTGGTCAAAACAAAGGCAAGTCAAATGGTCTCCTCTGTTAATTATTGAGGGTGTATTGTTCCAGTTGGGATGTGGGTGCAGACGTGCTGGCCTTCTTTATCCTCCCTAAAATGGTGTCATGTGCTACTCTGCAATGCAAGGTCATTAGCCTTCATTCACGTCTCAAGTAATGTAATACATTACATCTCTCAAAATAACTTGGTTTTACAAAACTATAATTAGTTAATGCTACAGCATAATCCATTCAGTTAATGAAGGAAAAAAGTTATATTTGGCTTTTTACTAGGATCATAGGCTAAAAAGGATGCACATGTTCTGTTCACATTACATTGAGGCTCACATATTGATAACGTTTACTTTTTGCAAACTACTGAAACACAGCATTAAATAAAAAGCCCATAGCTTTATCTTTTGATTGAAACATGCTTTAGCAGCCTGTATTCAAAAGCAATTCTTTTGAAAACTAAAATACAACTCTTCTCATTAATAAGACATTCTATTTGTAAGGTATACGTTGAGGTCTAGGGTTGCCTGTATCCGATGAAATGTCTTTAATTTTTAATGGGTGCCCATCAGTGCCCATCAGTTCTGCATGTGCTGTCTTCACTATGTGAGCATTACAGTCTCATTAAGCAAGAAAAGTGTATTCATGTTTAGCTGAAATGGAGAGCATAATTAGTGAGTTTGTCTCTAGTTCTATTTTTTTTTTCTATTTATAATTATCTTTTCTGTGAATATATTATTTACTGGGGACTTGAGTGACAATCAGGCAATGAATACTATGAACTTAAGCCAAACTTCACACAGACACAACTTCATGGGAAACCCAATACTTATTATTCAGTTATTATTTAATAACTACAATACATGTCTTGTAGCTACTATAAAATTTATATGTACAGTCACATGCAAATGTTTGTGCACAGGACAAATTACATGTTTTGTTGATTTTCTAAGTGAAAACAAGTACATATTCCTTACAGGGTACACACTTCTGAACAGCGTCTGTGTGTTTGCTGAAGTTAACATATTGGAATAAAACTAAAACAAAAAATGTGGCCTGTGCAATAGTTATGGCACACCTTTCATTTTATGTTTCATTTTTTCCTATATGTTAAACTCAAAATGAATAGAAATATGCAATGAAACATTTAATGTTTACTTATTTTCACTTAGAAAATCAACAAAACATGCTGTTTGACTGGGGTGCTCAAACTTTTGCACACAACTATAAGTTATGTAATAATGAGAGTGAGGAGTTGAAGAGCAGGCCCACGTAAAGACCCTTAGGGTCAGCACTCAGAAAAAAGGGTAATTTTTTGCCCTACAAGGTGCAAACTATGTAAATGTGCTCTCAAAGGTACAACATGGTCCTTAAGGTCCAATTGTGTAGCTTGAATAAGTTTTAAAAGTTCACTGCTTTCACTTTACCAGTGGAAAGGTGCAAATTTGTACCTTTTCATAGCTTAACGTTTTTTAAATAAAAAAAAAAACTACAGATGCTATAAATGAATAAATACATAAATGCAATGCAATAGAATATGATTATGTTTATACTGAAAAGGCCCCAAAAAAGCCAAAAAAGGGACCTTGCAACAATATATGTCTGTAAATCAGTCATCACAAACATTAGAGTTTAATTTGTGGTTTTCCCCTTAGTTTTGAGAAAAATAAGCTTTTCCAACCTCTCAGCTCATTAAATCTTTTTTCTTCTATAATACTTCTATTTATTGTGCTTTAATTTAAGTCACATGGTGAATGTATGCTGGTTTGAGTGCCTGATACTCCTGTTGACACAAGCAGGACAATCTAGCTGAGAGATTCTGGCTGTAATTACCTGACACCAGGCCATGCACGGAAGCATTTCACTGCAGTCCCCTGTATTGCTCCAAACCAGGTCACCACCTCATTGCTGTCGGCAGTCCTTCAAAGCAGGAACTCCGCTCTCTCATGTGTGTTTAAGGTGGACTCCATGGGAGAGTCTTTAGTTGCAGTGCCTGATTTCCCAGACATTTGTATTTAAAAGCTCTTTAAAAGATCCAGTGTGCTATCGTTATACAGCTAAGGGAAGCCATTTTTTTATTGCACGAATTGTTTTGTCTGTCGTAGGTATGAATTCACATATTTGTACTGAATACCATTATTCTGAGTTTCTGATTAACAGTTCTTTTAAATCTGTCTCTTTGTGTCCAGCTTTAACATACTCATGATCAGCGCATACAGCAAACAGACCTCTGACAGTATAAAAGAGTTACATTATTGCATATCTATACTTGAAGAGAGATAAGACAACATTGTAGCAATGTCAGTTCCTCAATTACAGTTGCATTATTAGTTATATTATTGTATAACTATGCTTGATGAGAGATAAAAACTGATGTAACAGAAACTTGTGAAATGTGGCATCATAACCAATATCAGTTTAATTTGATTCTACATTTCTCACATGTTGTTTAGGCCTGCTGCTGGAGAAATAGGGTTAATTGATGAATATGCATGAACCTGCAACCGAGCCTACTGAATGACACCTTTTGCAATGTCATCTAGGGTGAACCACAGCATGACTTGATACCAGCCGTGCAATCTTATCCATGCACTGTCGAAAGCCCTTTCTTGGCTGTAGACTCGTAATCCTGATCTCTTTGTGCTCCGTTGCCTCTGCGGGTGTACCATCTGACTGTAATGTAATATGACACCCCAACACATTTCTAACTCCGGTGGTTTCTTTGTGGTCTATAGTGCAGCAGCAAGTTCTTCTTCTTTGGTCGCTCCTTGTTCATTCAGGCCTACATTCTTGGCAATAAACTACAGAAGTCTCAACTTAATGATACATATCTGTTATGTGTGTTTGTCCGTATTTACCTTATGCCTTGTGCAAGAACCCAGTAGTATTTTGGTTTGTTGTGTTGCTGGATGTGTAGAAATCTTAAGCACACACCACAGAATAAGCCAGATACTAAGTTTATGGTGACAGCACTATGGACAAGTTTGGTATATTTTCCAAATTTAGTGGCCATGATTTACCATCTTTGTGAGTAGAAGTCCAAGCTTTGGATTGTCATAACGTTCAAACTTACATTTACAAGTTATGAAATGTGTATTTGTAATTTACGATCACAAATTATATTTTCTATTTATATTAGAGATGCCACTGATATAATATCAGGTCTCTGTATATCAGCCTGTATCAGCAAAAAATGCCGGATCGTATATCAGATAAAAGAATCCAATCCTGTAACAAATCTAGCCTGAAATGGCACACTCAGACTGTGTGATGTGATGTTAGCTGTATATTTCTTCCTGTGCGGTAGTAGAGAGTTTTCAGTAGTTTGAGCATGATAACCTATGTTTGGAATGTCATCCTAAGTGAAAGGTTTCAGTTAAAACAGCTCAGTGTTTAACAAGCCTAGTAGTTGTAACAAAAAAAAAAAGGATCTTAACAGTAAAGGCAGATACTCAAGGTCTCAATATCACAATCAGTATCTGCATCAGAAAAGCAGAAGTAGTATAATTTCATCTTTAATTTAAATTGTAGTAAAACCTTAAAAAACAGGCATGGCAAGGTTTCAGCCCAAAAACCACATGCCGATGGCTCATTAATGTCCCCAGCACAAACATCACTTTGTGATGGTGGATCAAGCATCACTTTGATCATTCTCAATTAAGATGATCTTCACATTTGTGAGTTGTGAGTTCTGCCACTTTATGCACAGTCCTCAGATACTAATGGTTTATGTTTATGGCAAACACACTGAGTGTATTGAAAACATAGCATATGACAACAGGATTATTAGCACTGTAATGCACATTCAGTAATTGTAGATGTCACTTAAAACTATTTTGGCTCAAACAGAATAATAAGAAACACAAAATGTAGGAATTTTGTAGTCAGTTTAACTTCCAATTACATATTTCAATTTATTCTTGTATGTTTCTACAAAGAAGTACAATGAATTCATAAAATACAGATTTACAGATTTAGCTGTCTAGTCTGCCTGTAGTAGTAGACAAGAGTAAAGTGTATATGAACAGTTTGTAACCACAATCATTTTGACTCAGAGTAGCTGCAATGGGGAATGAACAGAGAGACACATGGATCTTGGACAACTACAGCTACATGTTACATGGTTGAAATAGCAATGTTTCAGCCCTCCATTAATATTCTCTGTGATCCCCGAAATACGAGTCTACAGAAAAATGCTTCAGCACAAATTGATGAGCAGCTAAAGGAATGTGAGTATTTTTCCATGCTTTTGTAAAGTTATTATTTATTAATCAGAGTCAGAATCAGAATCACTTTATTTCTCCAAGTATGTTACACATACCAGGAATTTGTCTTGGTGAGTGCACACATGTATGACATGTAACATACTAAACAGACCAGACAACAACATAGACTATTAACAAGTATTTAACTAAGGGAAAATTAAAATAAAAATACAATTAAATAAAATAAGAATATAGAATAAAGAATAATAAAGATCCATAGAAAGGAGCTAAAGAGATGTGTGAATATGTACATATGCAGGTAAGACTATCTAGCATCTGCACATGTACATATTCACACATCTCTTTAGATTTAAATATGTACATTTAGACTCACACATATCTTTAGATATTACTCTCTTTGCCAAAGTTAAACATCAGAAAGTACTTAAGCCAGCAGACATGCCTTCAGAGAACCACCAACCACCTAAACAGACATATAAAGGAAGATTTTTGTTACAAAATGATGGTATTTCACTGGCAAGGTATAATAAAAAGAGATGACACTTTTATTCTAAAGGTGCTCAATATATGGCCAGGATAGAAAAACTGAAAGCAGAGAAGGAATTTGATTGAAAGCATTATTATAGGTAGTATGTATTGGCCACTATTGATTGTAGAAATCACAAATTTCTACAGTCCAGTTTTCAGATTTCTCCTTTTTACATGCATAAGAGCACTTTTTGTCTTAATACTGGTATTGAGATACTAGACTTAATATTACTTGGTATCAGATCAAAAATCGGTGGTATTGCACATCCCTACAGAGAGCTAAAGATGTTAAATTACAGTTCAGGGCATTTCTTACTATATAGCAGTCACTCAGGGCCTCTGCCACAAGGGACCCCACAGTTATGTAGTTTTTCTTCTTCTTCTTTTGATTATTATTATTATTATTTACAGTCTGTGTCAATCATGATTTTAAGAAAACATTATATAGTGTATTTATTTATTTCATTTTATTTATATATGTATATAGACAATTTAGTAGTTTAAATATTATTTTTCCTCTTTTATAGCTAATTACTGTTTTATTGTGTATTACATTTTTTTCCTGATTAAAATGTATGAACCAACTGTTGGGGTAGGTTAAGGGGCCTCAGGTAGGATGTTGTTTAGGGCTCTGAAATGTTCAGAAACGGTCCTGTTACAGTTAATACTGCTGCCAAAACGGCTATATACATCTCATTTATATCCAGAACAGGACTACAGTTTAGCTCTTTGTCCACAACATTCCAAGGTACTTAAAATTAATACCTGATTTCTGGCACATGTAAAGATATAATGTGTTACTGTCACTAGATGGCGGCAAACATCTTCATGTTACTGTGACTTCATTCTGCTCTCCACAAGACTCGCTTCATCAAGAGCTCGTAAACTTGCAGCTCTAACAGCTCAACCTCACCAGCATGTTTGAGCTTTGAAACCCACTTACTTCAGTCATAGTCAGTAGCTGAAGTGTTAAAGTGTCCATCGTGAAAAAATTGTTCCAGGAAATGTTACTGTATGTTCTTTCCATATGAAATTCATTGGTCTTCCAAAACTGAACTTCCTATGTGTGTACAAAATAAAAGACAGGTAAAAGTAAAAGTAAAAGAAAATGAAATACATAAAAGGAAATATAATACATACCAGGAAATAGACATGATGTAATCTAAGATCTAGGATTCTAAGAGAAAAAGAGCTGGAAGAGTTCTGGTCATCTGATCTGGGATGTTTTTCGAAGCATCACAGCCCTGAGGTCATGATGAGAGAGCAAAAAGAGCAGTTAATTGAGGTGATGGCAAATTTAAAAAAGCAATTTAAGAAAGATAAATTATATCAATATAATAACAATAAACAGACCACTGGCTCTCATGCTTTGCCTTTTCATTTGAAGCCGACACGTGGCTTTCATATGTAAAATTGGTCAGATTCTTTCTTCCTGGCAAAGTTTACCTTAAACAGGTTGTGTTGTTTTTCTTCTTCTCTCTCTCTCTCATTCTTTCCCTCTCTCTCTCTATGGAGTGTGTTGCAATGGCCCACCACCTGGATTACTCTACCATGAAGAACCTGCAAATTTTCCTTCCAGTAACTGACCAAATAGATATTTATAACCAGCTGGTCACCTCCCCCTCCTGCTGAGTCCTCTACCTCCATGGCTGCGAGCTCCATTTAAAGACCAGTTGTGTCACTCCTGGCTTTGTTCTTAAACAAAGAGATCTGCCCCTCATCTGCCCGTAATTGGGCCAGGCCTTGGAATGTGCTTGATGTCTCCGCATGGCCATTACTGCACCGGCAGGGATGCTGGGAGATGGAGTGGAAATCCCTCTCATCGATCTCGGCACGACAGTGCAGGGCCCCAACAGAAATAAGACCCAATTGCAGTGACAAACTGAACAGTCCTCTCCGCCATGCCTGAGCGCAGCGGTACTTTAGCGTGGACGTTCCTTCCAGACAACGTTCTCACTCTGCCCCAAGGAAAATGTGTATACTCTGAAAGGAGACTATGGCCGGAGACCATTAGCTCATTAGTTCATCATTAGCTCAGTAATAATGTCATGTGTAACTCTTAGAACTGCAATTATCGCCGGTGATAACAAAAGCACACTGTAATATTACACTGTTTATTTCTCACCCATAGCTCACTGAAACTAGCAGAGGAATTTTGCCGAAAGCATGGATTCTAAACTTTCAATCCATGCCACAGCCATTGAGTAGGAGAGCAGTGCAAGTGGGAGAGCAGTTTAAGTAGAAGAGCGGTTTTTAATGATTTAAATTTGCCATTGTGTGTACAGTCTTGTTCTTCAGAAGGAAAAAAAAACATCTTTTACATTTTGTCATGTTTTTGTAATTTTTATACATCAAAACAAACAAAAATGTCAGAAATGCAGGCTCAAATGTTGTCACTTGTTAAGTAAATCACTTCATAATTAATTTTGTAATTATATAATTAAGGTGGTATGCAAAAGTTTGAACACCCCCAGTCAAATGACATCTTTTGTTGATGTTCTTAACTTTCAACATGAGTAAAACTGCTTCTACAGGGAGCCATTCAAAATGGCATTTTTGTACAAATTGTGGCACACAATTTGTATTTATTTGCTGAATTTATCCTATTGGGAATAACAAATCATAAAATGTGCCATAACTTTTTCACAGGCCACATTTTATGTATGTTTTCTAACATGTTAAATTCAGCAAATAAACAGAAGTGCAGAAGTGTGTTCTTCATAGTGTATTTGTACTTATTTTCACTTAGAAAATCAATAAAACATGTAATTTGATCCAGGCTGTTTAAAGTTTTGTATACAACTACGCATGCAAATAACTATATATATATATAGTTACACTAACTAATCTAAACCTTCAGAGTAAATGATATCCAATGGAATGAATGACTGTATATGGTTCTAACTCTAAAGCCAGGCACTGGGGTCGGGGGTGGGTTGTGGATGTAGATCTGGTGTTGATGTCATAGCATGCTGATGGCCTAGACGTGCTTACCAGAGCAGACAGGGGTGATAGGTGGAGGGGCACCGGTCCCTAGCAGCAAACCTTTGGATTATCTCCCACCCAATGGCTCCATTTCCTCCTGGCCGTCTGGGCCCCAGGTGCCAGGTGGGTCATTGGGCTGTTGACTCCTGCACTGTGCTGCCTGTGCCTGGCCTTAATGACCTCCTCCAGGGCTGCTTGCCCATTGTGATTCAGTCACCCCCTCAATCTCCACTACAATTCGCAAGTCTGATATCCCACCTCACCGGAGCCTGAGCGCAATATCAGTGTGTATGTGTTTGGGTGGGGGGGGGCATCCATTTGGTGGCTTGAAGCAGACCACATTGAGGGAAGGATATGCTGAGTCATTCCTAGAACATTATTAAGTACTGTAAACACTCCCACATCGATATTTATCAGCTCTATAAATACTCTGCGCTGCAGACTAGAAGCTGACAACGCGAATTTGGACGAGACAGCTTTTATGTAATGTTCCAATTCTATTGTTTTATTTAGGAAGTATTGCTGTAATTGTCTCCATGACACCCAGTTTGTATTTTTCCTGTTAAAGGAAGAAGCTTTGACGTTGCTAAGGTGCTGTTTGTCAGGTGAGGACCAAGAGAAAACAAAGTGATGCTTGCTTGTTTGCTTTTAGTATGCCAGTTTCTAAGAATCTGATATGAATCCAGATTCAAATCAGATTTCTGTTTACATTTGTAACATTTCTCCTCTAACTCTTTTACTTTCATTCACCAATAAACCACACCCTTATATAAGACGGGCAGGCCACCACCTGGTTTTTATCTCTTTTGAGACCTCTCTTCGGAAATGTGTTAACTGTGAGTGAATCTGAAGCAGCTTTCACCAGAAGAAGACTTTTAAACATAACATGTTTAGTAACGTTCATGCAAGTTTTGATATGCGCATGTCAAAATTGACCCAGAGACTAAGGATGTGTTCTAACATACTGGGAATTCCATTTTACGAGACAGGAATGAGGTGCAGTGGATGGAGGGGTCAGAAGCAAAGAAGACGGTATGAAAATTACAAGCCATGTAAATTATTACTTGTGGGTGATGATGAACATTTTGGATTTCGGGTGCTTAGTCTCAGTATTAGTCACTTTCACCTGACATAAAAGTAAACGTGTTGCTACAACAGACTGTGGTGCAGTTTAAGTGTCAGAGATTAATGAAGTGTCTCTTGTACATGTCTGTTGTGTATGTATGCACGTGTGTCGTGAGGAGGGAGAGAGAGGGAAAGAGAGAGAGGTATGTCTGAGTAAGAACATCAGCACAGTGCACTTGGATCATACACTCTGTATATCAACCATCCAGCTTATTCTTTGGCAGCTTTAATGCTAGCATACTCTGATCTGAAATCTGTCTACTGTAGACAGTAAAAAGAAACATTGTATGGTTGTATGAGCTCAGCCTGGTTCGTATGCTTCTGTTATCATGTTTTATGAGTGGTTTAAACTTCAGCAGAGCTGGTACATGGTGTTTTAGATATGAGTGGCCAGTCATGCCTTAGCCAAAGCAGCACCCACTGATTAGCTTCTCAGGCTAAAGTTGGACTACCATTATCCCTTTAGCTTACAGAGTTTCAGGCTCCTGTGTGTTGTCTGATATGCAGTGGGATACCACCCAACACTGTCTCACTAACTGTGTGCAAACGCTAGGCTAAGAACCATTGTGTGTGTTGAAACTGTTTAATTTTCACACTTGCCTGTCACTACAATGACAACACTGCAGACAGGGCAGTCGCACTGCAGGGGGTTCATGGGGGGGGGGTATTTTTAGTTAAATAATACTGACAAACGTATATCTCTTGAACCCCACTTTACGAATTATGGTGGCGAATAGTCAATGAAAAATAGCATTTTAGTTTGCAAAGTTTCGTACATTTGTCTAACTGTACAAGAACAAACTGTAGCTCAATAAATACGGCATTAAGCAGTACAGCAGCTACACTGACATTGCAGAGCCTTCTTTTTGGACAAACAAAGTGTTTAAGCGAGGTAGTTAACAGGCTAACAAGTTTCTCCGAAAGTGTTAGGAGACAGGCATTGAGTTCTTGAAGTTTCACTGAAGGGATCACCATAAAACTGCAACATACAAGGCAAGTGTTTGATCTCCATAAGTAGCATTAAACTTTGTGTGGGAAACAAAACTAACACTAGCTTAGTTCTATTTCCATATAGGAGTGTAACATATTAAAAATGCTGTTATTAATATTTGCATTATTATTTGCTATGCATTGTGTAATTTAACACGCACGTCTTTGACTGGGCTATATATTTGGCCTAATAATTTGAAAAAGAAATCAAAAACAGTGATAATGTCATTTTTGTTTATAATGTTATTTTTATTATGTTGTCCTGATCAATAAATTCTCATTCTCATTGACAAAATTAAAATACCCAACGTTGATGAGCATTTTTTCTGTAATTTGATTGGTTTGATTAACACTGCCCTAATGTCTTTATTTTACCATTATATATATTGGCACCCATGACTTATGAGTTGCTGTGGTAACCCAATAATACACTTGATCCTTTCGCTTGTGTTAAAACATTAACTTGGTTGAGACAGGACAAATTATAAGGATTATTATTTTATGTGTACGGTAACCATACATGAAAAAATACATAAGACATAAATAAAAAGTATGACAAAGGACCCTACTGGATGATAATTTTGTTACATGGTGCATCAATAACAAATAACTTTGTCTTTATGTATATATTCATACACATCACATACATAGTGGGGTCCACAAGTTCCTCCACTGAAAGGGCTTCTGTTTCACATTCTTTTCTAATAAATACAAAGTTTTTCATCACAAATGACATTAGCAGCTTAATAATTTGAGTGAAATGTAGAATATTTGGAAATTAGAACATGAATTTTAGAATCTCCTAGTATTTACTATGCCCCCCTTTTGCTTTAATGACATTTAATGATTTTTGTATGGGAAACGCTTTTTTTAGTTGACTGTAGTTACTAACATACTCTGCCTTAACCTCAGGGTCTTCACTACTTACCTGCACTTATCAGTGAGGTAGGAAGTGTTTCGTGTTAATGGATCTGACTCATTGAAGGCATAAACATTTCTCTGGGAAAAAGGGCACACTGAGAGTTGGCCATGGAATGTTGTTCCCCAGTGGCCTAGGTGCTCTCTGGCTGAATTCCTCCTCAGCCCTGTCCTGCAGAACTTCAGTGCTGGCATTTGCCTCCTAAAGGAACTATGTCTGGTTCAAGGCGCACCCCCTCAGCACCGCTCCCCCCCAAACCACAACATATATACACACATATATACACACACACACTCTGGAGGACTTAAAAGATCGGACCCCATCCCTCAGAGGCCGAGGCCGGTGTCCTTAATGGATGACAGATGTCTCTGAAATGAGGCTGTAGCGTGAGTGTGTTTCATGTTAGCTCGCTGCGTGATGAGCAGGGAAGCAGCTGGAGATGAACAAAAACGTTCAGGCCCTCACAATGCTTCCATTTATTATCCCTGGGTACAGCTCTGGTTGTAATGCACCCCTGCTTTTTAAAGTAATATATTGGCATTAATAAAGGCAAACAAAGGAAAACATTCTGTAATGGGAGTAGCTCCCTTGTCCTTCTCACAGTAAATCTTGTGGCGGTCTCAATTGTTGTATGGCTGGGCCCTGTGGTAACTCTTGCTGATTAAAAAGGAATTTTCTGTCTGTTCCTACTTATATGATCACTCCGTGTTCATGGTCAAGGACTTCAACTGCACATGTTGCTATATGATAGCAGGGAAGAGCATGACTTTGATTTTTACTCAACTGCTTGAGTGGCTCTGAGCTAATGCCACATTTCAAGGGTTTCTCCTCCGTGGCCTCTAGCAGTGTGGCTGGATATTATTTCCAAATCCTTTGTAAATGTGCTTCAGCAATATCTAACTCGGACTAACCATTTAAAGGTTTTTTTTTTTTTTCCAGAGGATGGACTGCAGGTGCTCTGTATTCCCACAAAATGGCTGCCTGTTCCCTGTTTGGCAATATTCAGTCCAGCACCTACTCTAAGCTGTACACGGCTGTCAGAAGACATGAGAAGTGTAGTGAGAATGTTGAGGTTGAAATAAGCTGCCAGTTGGGCGGTCCTCCGAGTTGGCCTTGATGGGGGTGGAATAATAGTTGGGTTAGAAAAGGCTGCCCGTTGGTAGGCCTCTAAACAGAGTGGCCTGCAGGAGGTGGGGGCTCATTATCTCTCCCACCATGTTGGGCCCTTAAGTCCATCTCCTCAGTGCCTGCTCTGTTTGTTTAGAGAGCGAGAGCCTTTTAAACTACATTCGGGCTAATGAGTCCATTATCTGCCAATGATCCACAAAGGGGGCCGGCCTCCCTCCCTAGCCCCTCTGTATGAGGGGGCTCTCTCTTTCTCCTCTTTCTCTTTCTCTTTCTCACTCTATCTGTCCCACCCACTGTACACACACTGTCTCATTTCTCTTTATTTCTCCTCCCTCTGTCGCTTTCTCTCTACTCTCTTCCATCACAGATTATGGTTACAAACAAATAATTGGTCTTATTTAATAAGCACTTCTGTCTACATTTTGCTTGTATATATTTTCTTTCTTTCTATGTTTTTATGCTATTTTCCATTTGTTTTCATTTATGTAATACACTTTGCATTGCCTTTGCATAAGAAGCCTGCCATATAAACTTACCTTGCCTTTTGTTGTTGATACAATGCAGATCTTCTGTGGGCTCACAGATTATATCAAAAACCTTGCAACTCTTTTTTTCTCTACATTTTTTACACAATATAAAAACCCTGCCCTTTACATTATAAATACAATTCATGACAAATGTACCAACAGAAATGATCCAAAATTACTTTAATCTTGTTACACGAACTTACATTAAAATTAAGAACATTAAAACAGTTCCAAATAATTCACAAGTTCCAGCTGAATCAATGCAATGCTTAATTTAAGTATAAATAAACTCTCAACATTGTAACATATTAAGAGCACAGCCACTGAATTCACTGCTCTCTCCTTTTCCTTTAATTGTATATAAAGTTGTACAAACTGTTTGTTTGTGTGAATCATCATCTGAACTAAAATGAATCACTGAGTCAGATGTTCAATTCACTGAAATGAACCACTGGAAAGATTTGATTTCTAAAGCGAATCAGACTTCCCATCATTGGTGCTGAAAGTATACTACATTTCCAGGGAACACAGTGTAAAATTTAAAAATAGTTCAGTTCTGAAGAACTGAACGCATCAGCCTGAGTGGAGAGAAATGAGTGAAGCAGGCTCTACATGACTCATTAAGAACGTTATTCGACTTTTATATGGCAGTGTCCTAAATGTAACATAGCTTGCTAGCTCAGTTATGGTTGCTAGACTAGCTTTCGCTTGGTAGTTAGCTTTCACCGAAGTTCCTCATGATGGGCCAAGGGCCAAAAAGACAGTACAGCTCGCTAGCTTGTTTGGCTTACATTTTCAGAGAATTGTCTACATATTTAGACACTTTGGAGCATGTGTGCTTTCACAGTGTTGAAGAATTTTGTATTTTTAAAATGCTGTTCACTTACATATTCTATTTGTCCCAGAAAAAACCCCACATATCTCCAATTTTGTCTATTGTTATTTTTCTTCATCATTTGAACATGGCTGGTTAATGTCTGTCCAATTGTATGATGAATGGACAGATAGAAATGTTCCATAATTACTTGTAAGAAATTTTCCTTACATTAACTTACATTTAAAGTTAATAACGTTTTTTTTCTCCTGTAAAGTTACTCTTTGGAGTTGCATGTTTTTCTTTGGACAGTAATGATGTTTTGTCTTTATATTCCCTGAAAATTCAAGTGGTCCTTTCATTCCAGTGGTCCCTAAATCTCCTCTAGTTAGTGACCACTTTGTGGTGTTAAAGGTCATAGATTTCTTTATTATATAACTTAAGACTTTTTGTTCTGTTATGAAAGGTATTTGAAGAAATCAAATCCTAAAATAAAAATAAGAAGTTATATAAAAATGTTTGCTCTCTCATTGGGGGAGGTGAGAGATGCCAACTTTCTGCTGGGCCAAATCAAATGTCCTTGCTGGCCAACATTAGCCCACAGGCCTCACTTTGGGCAGCCCGGATCTGTCTTCGTCCACTTATCATCATTCAGCACAGCACACCAGCTTAGCATCCACTGTGGGTCTGTTTGACTAACAAACATTTCAGGCACAGATATTCAGGCCAGTCTTTATCCCAGGCAGGTGCACTGAGCTGAACAGGAAGACTCGGTATTGCTTTTTTAAATAAGCAGTAGTGTCTGGTCAGATTGCACAGGAAATTTTCAGTCAGTCATACAGTATACAGACCAGTTGAAGCCTGAGCAGAATCTCTGCACATCAGTTTGTATACTTTTAAAAATAGCCTTCTATTTAAAGTCCTTGAAGGCAGCTTAATGTAAATGTAGCTATAACAACTGTTTTGCTGTCTGTGCATTCTTTGTTTACTTTTGGTTCTAAATAACAGAAAATATAATACATTGAATAACAGGGCTTTCACCTCACTGTGATTGAAATCATACTGACCTTTGCTTAAACTCTGACACACCTAAACAGAACAGCTGTACATGCAGCTCATTTAATGGTTAGATAGGTGGATCTGCATTGTGTCAATTTTAGTTCAATCACTGTTTCACAGGTAACGACGAACACCAGATCTTTTGGACGGTCCACTTCTCAGACATTTGTTTCACACATTTTTCCCATCACACACTCTATTTGATTTTAAAGCGTTACAAAATTTGGAGACCTCACACACTTCTCTTTCGAACACTATAGAAAGCTGGAAGGCAGTAAGATCATTTGCCAAAACGAATACAAAAAAGTTCACAGCCGGGGCCTGACCGTTCATCTTAAAGATGATGGGATTTCAGACTCACAGGAAATGATGTCTCCCAAGCCTCTGGATGAAATGTCTCTGAATAGCACTTCAGACGATTTGTGGAGAGCGCTGCTGGAAATATTACTGAGTGCAGACTCATCCAGTCTGCATTTATGACGAATAAAAAAGAAAAAGTCTGGGTTATTGTCATTCAGCCTAAGCTATATTGTTGTATAGTTTTGTAATTGTTTTTCTTGCTTGTTTTACTTTTTGCACTTATTTATGCTGGTCTAGGTCAAGTTCATGTTATTCACAATTCTGGATGACCAGCTGGATTGGTCAGCTTTGTAATTATCTGTGTCCTTTGGCAGAATGGACAGAAGAAGCGTCGTCAGACAGGCTTTCTAGAGGGCTATATGTTGTTAATGCCTTATTTGTGATTGCCTGGAGTGTAGACTTCTATGTCAGTAGGCGGCACTCTTACTAAAATGTGACCAACATTCGTCCATCAAGAGATTCCGAATATTACAGTCTGTTAAAGTGGCAATTCAGGGGCTGCATCCTTCAGAGGCTGTATTTGAAGGCCGATTGTGTCACAGCTGCGCAACTAGGCTTTTCAAAGTCTCCTTAAGATGCAGCCGAAAAATGTGTCCTTCTTTTCCATGGCAACGAAGGATGCAATGGGTGGATCCCTCGCCAGCCAAAATATGCTAAGGTTCATTGTGTGCCAGCGAAGATTCGAGAATGTGGCAGCATTTGCAGAGGAGCGAACGGCAGCTGAGAAGTTCACTTTTAAACGTAAGTATTGGGTTTAAACTGAGTCGAATAGCTGACGATACAAATGCTGAAAAAAGCCAACGTGGTCTGAAGCAAAACGTTCTGTTTTGTTTTAGGGAGTAAGAAGCAGAAATAGAGATTTCTAAGAATGTGGAGCACTATGAAAAAAAAACCCCAACGTTTCTGCCTCCATCTTTAAAGAACTTTTGACAGGAGCGATGTTTCATGATGCAACTGTAGGGGTGGGAACAGCGGTGCTGTGACACAAATGGAAAAAAAAAATTTGCAAGTCTACACAGCCTTCGAAGACACTCCTTCATAGAACGCGCCCTTCGAAGGATGCAGCCCCTGAATTGGGACACAACTTTTGTGTGAAAAACAAACAGTTTGCCTGAGTAAAGATGTTATAGGAATGTGTTAATCAGAGATGTTGAGTTAGTAGACATGGCAATCAGCTATATTGTGATGTATGATTTGAAAGCTAAGGATACATAATGCTAGCTAGTGAACAAGAAGCTAATACAGTTTTGTGTTTTCTGATGTGTATGGGGTTGGTTGGCACATGGATTTTGGGGTTAGTTGTCACTTGTGTCAACCTGCTCAAATGTGGAGCTATTGTCATAAACATATTTGTATACTTTTTAGTTTTACATTTCATTTTTCTTACCCATGAGCTCTCCTCAGATGAAAATCTAACTTTTATCAAAGTTAGTTCTGTTAAATTTACATAAATATAATATATAAATAGAGTAATATTTGAGTAATGTTTTACAAAGGGTACGTTCACTCAAACACAGGAGTTGTGTACTCCATATTGGGGCAGTGCATGACATAAATTTGGTCAAGAATGGCCAAATATTAGGAAATATTTACGAACATTGAAAGTGTCTGTTTTTTAGCTAAGTTGTTCAGCTTTCATTTGCTGCTAGTTGGGCTATACTCAAGTATGGCATCTCTGTGATATACAGCACAGAGTGAAGACTGTGCCAACCGACCCCACCTCCTCCGTCCTGTAAGTGTGAGAAATTCAATCAGCTCCAGGTTCTATTCAGCGCTGAGCGTAAGGATCAGTCTGCTGAGCGCCCACCAGCTCCAGTAGCCACAGGAAGCTGCTGTAGATTAGCACTCTCTCTTGTCCAGACTGGACTGCCTAGTTAATGCTGAAGACTTAATTACGGTGATCTCGTAATAGAGGAGAAAATGGCAGGAATGCTGTCCACATGGCCACGCTCACAGCAGGATTAACTGCACGAGCTGCTCTCTGCAAGCCCTGCAATCTCTGAGCGCTCTCACAGCTGCTTTTGTCCCATGTTCGGGGAAGGAGAAGAAAGAGAGAGGGAGAAAAAAAGAGAGAGACAAAGAAAATTAATCTGCTGGGTGCTGGATCTTAATTCGATTTAATGAAGGGGGCTTGTATTCGAGAGCCTTTCACACACACGCATACGCAGGCGGAAATTCAAACTCCTGTAGGTCCTTAGTGATCTGTTGAGAGAACAAACCCTATTATGACCAATTACGTTATCCACTGGCCATAGCAAATCCATCCCCTTTCTTCGTATTAGCTAATAAAGGGGTTAGCAAATCGTTTAAGCTTAAGCGTGATGTTTCCGGATATTCCAGTGTGGGACCTTTAAATCTGAAATCTGTTTTCGGATGTTTCCATCATGTTATGAGTCATGAGTTCCTTTATACTTTTGGCTCAATTGGTTTTTCTCACACCAGTGAGTGAACTTCTGAGACAATACGCTTTCAAAGGAGGAGAAAAAAGAAAAGACTTCCTTTCCGTGGGGCATTTACTTTCTGAACCATAAAACAGGATTTAACTCTCCACTGAAAACGTTTGCAACATAACTAACAGGGCCCTTCAAGAACAATTAAGAACGTTTAGATTCAAGGTGGCACGCTGGATCACAGCGGTGCTATGCTGCCGATAGAAAGGGCGTGGAATCAGAGACGGTCTTGATCTTGTCAGCATGTCAAGATCAACAGTCTCGAATCAGGAGCGGATAAAGGAAAACAATCAAAACAAACCACAACAGCCAGGCCACACCTCTTCAACCTGGAAAAGAGTAAGAGGAAAAAAAAAAATCTCTGACTCTCCACCAGGCTGGAGAAGCCCATTACTGTGTTCATCTTCTCAACATTTGACAGGTGGAAGTAGAACTTTGGGGTTTACGTTTTAATTATAAAGAATTCCAGATGTGGAAGGAGGCTCATAAATTAGAAGCAGAGCTACTCAAATGTCTTTTTTCAAAGGGACCAAGCGGGTCAGCATCTGCTTCTCATTGAAGCGAATGTTATTAAGGGTCCTGGCTAAAGAAAGCCCCGAGTCCCTCGTCTGGCCCCACAATAATTGACACTATTAAATGTGCCTAAACAGATTTAGAACGTTCAGAAAAGTTACATTTGTCTTGGAAAATGACTCTCATCATCTATTTTCAAAGAAGGCAACCTGAGAAGGAGTTAGTGCCTCTTTAATCTTTTACACGTAGAAAGGGAGAGTCAGGAGGATGGTGGCAACAAAGGGTAAATACCAACAAGCGATGCAGCAGGCCCAGTGGAGGTTAGAGCTTCAAATGTGTTACCACGCCGAGTCTTTCTTGCTTGGCTTGTCATGATACAGAAACACATGGATGGCAGTGCAACCACAGCTATAACAGACCATCTGCTGTCATTTTCACCTCGTCTTCTAAAATGATGCCTTTAGTTTGGGCATATGATCATATATGTATCCCTGCAGAATTTCTGTTTCTGTAACCTTAATCGGTACTGAATCTTTGGGAATGCAGAAAGTATGAATTTGATTTTGCAGTTTTTAAAATACCGTAAAGTTCTTCTCTCAAGGAGGATGGCTTGTGCAAACTAGCCATTTGTAAACTGTGTTGGAGTTTCCTGGTCACTGGGGAGAGCGTCTGAGCTCTGTGGGGTCAGTGTGAGGGTGCAGGGTCTTTACGTGGTGTGGGACCAAATGAGGGGAAGAAAAATCGGACCCACATCGGCAGAAGTGAAGTGGGACAGGAACTCTCCTGGGTGTGATTGAAAGGGTGAGAAGTTAATTTGGCAGCTTTTCCTCCTCGCTTTGCTAATGTTTCCTCTCAGGACCAAACAGCAGCAGCACCCACCCCGCCATCACCATTCCCCAAAAAACTCTTCCAGCATTCCTTCAGTTCAGCCCTCCGCCGCTCCCGCCGCCTCTCTCTCTCTCTCTCTCTCTCTCTCCACTCCAAATCCCAATTTCCCAGCTGCCACCTCCCCCAACGCACCTTCTCTCCCAGCGGAGCACGCTGACCCGAAACCAAACTTTCTCTCCCCAGGACACTTCCTGCTCTGCAACACTCAGGCTCAAGTGTGTTTTTTCAGGGGTGTTGGGACCGGGTAGGGGGGGCATAGCACTTGAAGGAAATGAGGACCATGTCAGTGTATCTTCATGGCCTGTCAATCAGAGGCCCAGTCAGGCTTTGGGTGGTGGTGGTGGGGTTTGTCTGGAATGGAATAGGAGGATGCCGGTGGCCTTACTCTCTTCAGTCACCACTTGGAATAATTCTTAAATCAACAGCTACACTTTCCTGGGTCAGCAAGGGCAGGAGTCGAAGAATCGATGACAACTGACCACACCATATTTCTTTATTTTCATTCTTATTTGGCAGCTTGCTGACCTTTTAATACCTTTTCATGCATCATGAAGCTGGAGAGGTGCCTTCATAAAGTTAACAGAAGAAATTTAAACAAAAATACAAGCTTTAAAGATCCATTCAGGATTAGCTCTACACATTGTAAACCACAATAATTAATATAATCAGCTTCCCTGACATTTCAAAATCAGAAGTTTGTAGAAGTTACAGGTTTAGGTTCAGTTACACACGTATTTTAATTGTTTAAAACCCAGATGCAAATGTTTTCAGTTAATGGAACTGCTTATTTCCATCACTCAATGTAAGTAAGTAAATGTAATTGACCCCCTAAAACGAATTACAACTAAAAATTACATGAGTAACTACTTAAATATTTTGTGGACATTCAGTTGCTCAAAATATATAAGCCGTATTAACTTCTGTCTTGCTATGAACACTCAGCTGATGATAGTTCTGCATGAACATTGGTGTCAGTGAACTCTGCATAATGAACTACTCCATAAGCAACAAGCAGTTTACTTCAAATCAATCAGAATCAAACATTTCAGGAGATTCAGGAGGTTTTGTGTACTTGTGCCAGTCTAAATCAGAAGCTGACAGGTGAATCAACACTGAAATATCTTTGAGAATCGATCCTCACATGACAGTATTGATACAGCTGTGAACTTAACACACAACAGTATTTTTGAACTGATGATGAAAAAGTAAGAAAAAAAGATAATAGCAAATAAATGTGTGGAATAGGAAGTAGTTTTCCTGTTTCTAGTGCACACACAAGCACAATCTTAATGTGCACTGGTTTTCATTATAGAAATCCCCCTTTTAAATGTATCAGTGTTGGTATCAGGATATTAGCCTTGGTATTACTTTTTATCTGATTGAAAAGAAATTTTGTGGCATCATCCATCTCTAGAAGCTGGTTAGAGGCTGCCCATGTATAATTTTGACTTTTATTGTATCAATATTTGAATAACTTTTAATGCAGGCTGACCAAGCTTACTAGTTTCATGGTAACTTTTCGGTTTCATTAACTTCTTAATTTCCATTGAAACTTTCAGACTTGAAATCGTCGCTTTTATAACTTCACAATAATTGCAGTTTAAATAGTTGAACACACAGTTGCCAAATAATAATCCTTAGGACGTAAGAAAAAAGTGTAAAAGGTTAAAAGGGAAGAAAGTATTCAACACACTTCATATGTTTAGCATAACTGTTGGATATGTGTTGATGAACAGAAAAGTTGGTAAATGTTCATTTCTGTTGCTGTTCTTATTGTTGTTGTTACTATTTTGGAATTTCTGTTGTTGCAGCAATAAAGAGTTGCTGTTATTATTGACAGGAGCCTTAAACAATGTAGATGAAAATAATGATAGATGACAACCCCAACATAGTGTAGTCAGTTTCTGAAGAGGTGCTACTACGTAACTGATGCTCATTACTCATTATTAATTACCTAAACTTTTGTACATTAAACACTAATCAAATTGTTTGTTAATCTTGCAATAATGTCACAAATACTTCCCCTGAAATATTTCATGCAACATGTTCAGTGCCCTCTTATCCAAAGGCCTGAGCAAGTCCTCTTACTGAACACAGCAGAGTGATTACAATCACAAAGCTTACAAGCTCTTGCTAGTCTCACAAATTTCTACTAAACTTAGTTTCTGCTGTTGTGGAAAAATGCAAGCATGAATCGTTCATTCATGGAATATGCATTATATAATGTGATCTAATTAAGCTAAAACTTGTGGGTATGTGTACATATGTGCGTGTGTTTGTGTGGGTCTAAACTTGCTGGGCGATGCTGCCGGATGAAGCCGCATGCGGCTAACACACTGCAGGCCGTGCTGTTCGACAGGCCGGGTCGGCTGGTGACAGTGTGCAGCCCCTCTCCTGCCTCATTTATCTGCTGTGGCAGCGGACAGAATGCAATTTCCTGAGAGGGGGAGGCTGAGGGTGGGGGCAGAGCACATCAAAGAGCTCCGAGAGCTATCAGGAACCTGAGCACTGCCAGCGCTGCGTGCCAGCCGGCCAGCTCTAACTCTCCACACCGTCCGGCCGGACGCTGGGCACTGCGCAGCAGATAAAAATACCCCCGCTCCAGACGCAGACACCTCGCACAGGGCCAGCGAAGGCAGCCATTAGACATGCAGCGGAATTGGGGAAAGGTCACAGTTTATCACTTCTCCAGCATTTCCCCCCTAACAGCTGCAGCACTCAGCTCCATCTCCCTGTCTGCCGCTATCTGAGGTGGACAGGCAGCCCCTGTGAGTGCGGTGAGTTTGGTGGTATGTGTTTGAGTGCTTGCTAATGGAGCCCAAATGAGAAGCAGCTTGAGCGAGAAGTCCTTGCTGTTCAGCAGTGGTGTAAACATGTATCAGCGGACATCTTCCAAGTATAAAACTAAAAATAAGCTTAGTGTTTTGTTGTCTGTATTACATTATCATGTAAATAGCTTCTTCGGTTGCATTTGCATATTTTTACAACATACAGTACTCTACAAAGCTTACTTCAATTTCACTTTAATTTCCAGACAAAGCGGTCATTAAGTACAAGTTATTCGCTTTCAGAAGATATTTCTGAAGAGATTAGTTATAAAATAATCCACTTGCATTAAAGGGAAAGTCTAAAGAAAAAAAACATGATTTTCCCAAACTTGAATAGAAAATGTATTAAAAGATACAGAGGAAATGGAACTCCTAACAACTGTATAAGACCTGGTAGACCACCAAACTGTCACCATTAGATAAACATTAGATAGACAGCTCTATGGCTATGGGTCTGTAACGTGTAGCTGTAAAAAAACTGTTACTGAGAAAAGCAAAGAAGCTGCTGGTGTTCTCAGAACAATGGACTGACCACCCCAGAGTCCAGACATCAACAACACAGTGTACTGTTTTAAATCTGACTTTTGCATAGTGCTGCAATTCTGAATTGTACAAAAAAAATCTACTAAAATTGAATCATCATTTCGTAAAGAACTACTGTGTCAGAATTACACCCCTGCTGTTTAGTGCCATCTGGCCATCTTCTCCATTGGAGTCAGTTAGAGGCAGGCAGGGCTGTTCAGAGAGAGAGGCTGCACTGTGGCTGGGCTTGTGGGGAAGGAAGAGGAGGCAGTAAGGGTTTGGGGACTAGTGCTGCCCTCACTCCTGCTTTTATGTGGCGTTAAACAGTCGTTCTCCAGGACCAGAGGAGGCAGGGCCTTGGGAATCCGGCCCTGTTTAGGTAGTGCACCTGCCCAGCGGCTCTTCGTCTCCTTTGAAGACGCAAAATAAACGCTCTTGTGAAACCTTTTGCTGCGTCACATGAAGGTAAATTATCAGGTGGCCTCGGGCAAAAAGTGTTTATTAAATGCCTGTAGGGCCCCATATACCATCACTGCTAGGGCTGTTTGGTAGCTCCCTAAAACATTCGTCAAAAATAAGCGTTTAAGGGGGAGAGCCTGTTACAGTGTGCAGATGAAAGCGTTTAAGTTAAGCTGTCAAGCTCTGTGTTTAGTGCTGGTGTGTGAGTATTTCTCTGCATTTCAGACTGGCCTGTTTCTTCTCGCTGTGTTTGCTTTAGAGGAAGTGCCAGTTAACCCCTGCATGCATTAGCGAGGACTTCTCCGCTGCCCCTCGGTTTTATGTCTTTCACTAATGGCTCTTGGAGGCAAGGTTAACTTAAAGGAAGGGGGGCATTGGTAGAGGGAGGGAGCCCTTATCAAAGCCATCAGAAATGCCTTGTCGGCAGCCATTCATTGGGCTTAGAGAAAATAAACCAAAATACCTCCACAATGACTGAGTGTTAGGCAGATAACAGTTGGCTGTGGGGGTCCCTTTCCCCTTTCTCTCTCCGTGGCCAGTCACCCTCTCCATCTCCCTCTCTCTTTCTCTCCTTCTCTTTCTCTTTTTTGGTTTTATTAGGAGGAAACAGAAAGCCCCAGTGTGAGAAGCCACTTGTTATCTGAGAGTCTTGGGAATCAAGCCCTCTGCAGAGTCTTCACTCACCACACTAATGAAAGCTGGACAATTTGTGTGCTTTCGTTCCCAACATACTTAAAACCCCCATCCCTGGTCCTCCTCCTCCTCCTTCTCCTCCTCCTCCCCAACTCCCTCCTTTTCCTCCACATATATCCCACCTCTCCCTCTCTCCCCCCAAACAGTACTTATATTCCGGCCCATTCATTATACCCTGGTGAGGGCTTCAAAGCAAGTGGTGTTTATTAAACACAATTTATTGTTCATTCATCAGCAACCAGAGGCTTGTGGTGCATCCATTATTTCCCAATCAGATCGTAGCCTCTCCAAAACGCTTTTCATTTTCTGAAAAGTGTATTTTTTCAAGTTCTTAGTGAAAAAAAAACATTGTCCTCTTTAACCAGCTTTAAAAGGATCCTACCTTTCATTTTTAGAGCTATGTTTTCATAGACCCCAGTTACACCTGCTATCTCAATCAATAAAATACTGCATCATTAACAGACACCGAGTCACGTGACTGTGCTGGAGGAGGTAATACTACTGTTAGCATATAACATCTGAATACATCATTTCCATGTGTCAAAACTGTGTATTTGACTAGGCCTTAAGATTTTCCAGGCCCTAAACAGCTGCTGAGTTTTTTTTAATCTGAAGAAAAGACCCAGAGTATGATAAACATCACTTCTGCCTGTGGAGCAAAATTTAATTTTGTTTGATTTAGATTTAGACAAAATATGCGTATTGCATATTGTGCATTACTCTTGATGAAAGGATATAAGTCTATTTATACTCTGATCAACAAATGGAACCATTTATCGAATAGCTGGTCCAGTAATTTGTCATCAAACTCACATTAGGTATTATGTATTGTTAGATATTATTATATCAGTTCAGAATAGAGTCCCAGCCTTATTACTATTTCTAAAAACATATCATTATAACATTTATGGCCTCATTATGTCTACAGATTGTTCTGACAATGCAAGGTCATATCAAGGTCCCTTGGAACATGTTCTTATAGTCACTTGCCAGTTTATTGGGTTTAATTGGCTCTTCTTCTGCTGCAGGTGAGCGGCTGTCCCAGCAGTGGATGCTCAGGACCCTGGAGTATACTAGGGCGAGAAAAAGGGGGGATTGATTCAGTTGAATTATGGATTCAAGGCGAGACCTTATAAATAAAAGCAAAATAAATTTCTCTCTGTATAGCAAAATAAACAAAATTTTATTGAAGTTTATCTTCAGTGTTTATTGTCCTTACATGCTTGGCCAGTGAGCGTATCTTAGATATAGACAATATATCTAGTACTTTTCATTATAAGACTTGTAGGACAATTTAATGATTATTCAACTTATTTCTAGACATTTTGGCTTGAGTAATTTTGAAAAGATCTTATTGTACTGGCAGATAACTTGACTTGAAAGAAATAAAATGATCTTCCAGTGTGGTAAGATGATAAAACCGTTTCATGAAGGCGAATGGGCCAATAAATAAGTCAAATAATCTAATAATAATCTTACAAAAATGTCATAATGTTAGATATATTGCTTATATTTCAGATGCTTTCACATGCCAAGATGTCATTTTTTGCTAGGTTTCCTGAATCAAAGCTTTATTCCTCACTGGTTTCAGCATAACAGGCTGGTCTGCAGCTGGTCCACCTTTTTCCATTTTAACCTTTGGAGTTGGGACAGAAAGTGTAGGGGTGGGGGGTCACGGGTGTTTTGAGGTATTGGTGGCAACTGTGCGTTCCCTGAGGCCGGTAGGTTCCTGTAGCTGGATATGGCAGTGGCTTGTGCTGGCCTCCAGAGATGGGCTCAGCAAAGCTATGCCACTCTGATGGACAAAGGCTGCAGGTCACCACGGGGCACTTTGATCCATTCCTGCCCTCCTCAGACCTCAAAGAATTTTTTCCCCTTCTCTCTCTCCCTCTCCCTCTCTCTCTCTCTTTTTGTTTTATCATGCCTTTCTTCCTTGGGCCGACCCCCTTTTCTAGTCAATCTACCCCCAACAATGGAGTCACTTACAAAGCATTGAGCGCTGTACGGTCGGGGAGCCACCAGGGGAAACAGGTTCAAAGAGATGGCAGAGTGGATCTGTATGGCCAAGTCCCCAGCCAGGAGATAAATACACACGCATTCAACACACAGGTGCATGGCTCTCCACTTTAACAAAACCTCAACAGTCTCGGCAGGACAGGTCAGGGACAGGGGCTGCCCGCTGTGCGCTCAGAATAGAGAGAGTACGGCCGTCTTCTGACTGCAAGGGAAGATTTTTCACATCTTTACTGTTTAGCCTTTCCTTTTTCTCCTTAAAGAGTACCTTAAATTCAGAGCAGCTTGCTGAAAAAAAATACACCCAAAGTATTTAAGGTTGTAATTTTATGCAGCTCATGCCAGAGAAAGTGCAGTAAGATATATGGCTTTCATCTTAATGTTTTTTTCCCCGCAGTGCTCTCTGTGGGGAAAAGAATTTGTTTTGGATCCAAATGGCATCTTTTGCAGGTGTAGTTAGAAATAGAAGAACAAACATGGTTTGAGTTTGCCTCACACTAAACGCAGCAGTCCAAACACAGGCAGGTAAAGTTTTTACAGAGGCCTGCTCATATAAAGCCCTGAGGCACCTGACGCTGTTTCTCTCCATAAGTCTTCAAAAGGGGCCCAATGTGTGGGACCGGCCCAAACCTCGTTGACGCTGAAGATTTGTGTGTTGGCTCCCCTGATAGGAAATACATTTCATTTGAATGCTCCCTTTCATGCTAGGAAGAGAGGAGGGAAGCTTCTCGCTGGCTTTACGGTTAGCTAACATCCTTGCTTCTGTCCGTGTCCGACTGCCAATAGGCAAACCGCTGCGTGTGTGTTTGTGTGTGGTTTGAAAATGTAACAGTTCTCCAGCTGGATTGAATACGGTCGATATTTCACCGCTTGTCATTCTTCCTCTCTTCTGCAGCACCTGCGTTAGTGAACCTTAACCCTTAACATTTGCAACAGTGCATTCCTGCATGTGGAGAGTTATGATGGTCTGGAGTTAGAGTGTCATGAGATGGTTTATGTCAGAAAACCGTAACCTGTTTGATCAGTGTGTTTTAAATTTGCCGTTCGCTGACATTACTCAAACGCAAAGCCATATGATGCTCTGGATTTAGAATAGCAACACAGATGGTAGTTTTACACTCATGACTGAACGCAGGCGATCATGGTGGCCAAGTATGATGGGGTTAGTCCATTTTTTTGTTGTACATGTAAAACAGTTGGGGGTTGTTGTGCCCCTTTTAGTCCCATGTAGTCTTGCGGGGCCAGACGTGATCTCGTAACTTCAAAACTTCAACTTTTGTTATCAGATTGCAGCAAAATAAGTCGCTGTGCCTCCCTCTAAAACCTGACCCCAAATTCCACTAGTCCATGCTTCGTACAAGCAATAAGGACCATGATACACCTAGCCACCTGGATATGAACAGGCCATCGGACGCCAGTGAGTAGTTTGTGCGGTGTGTATTGCACCATTGGCTCTTCTTGTCTCGTTAGCACTGATTTGGCTGATTGAGCATTTTGAATCTGCTTCGGCAGTCGCCCTTGAGAAACTGAAAATCAGTGAAATGAAACAGTGCCAAATAACAGCACTCTCAAAAGGGCACAACGCAAGAGTCTGATTTTTCAAAGGCAATGTAAGTGGCAATGTTTTATCGCTATGAATAGGCATTTTAACTATTTTTGCTATGTCCGAACTACTTCATATTGTTAAGAATAAACACTGAAGCTCTGAAGGTGCTCTGATTACACGCTATCATAAAATAAAGCATATGATACTTACTCATTTCTGTCTGTCATATATTATGAACCTGCACCAGCTGCACAAATACTTAATTTAATTACGTAATTTAGGTAAGTTTTCTTCTTTATCTCACATCTTTCAGCTCGAAGTAGCCAGTTTTTGAAGAGTTAGCTGATGCGAAATGTTATAAATTCATAAATTATGCTAAATTTTCTTCCATTAAAAATACAAAAACAGTATAAAAATTAACTTGAGCATTGAGTTTATGTAGTATAGCTGCACTTTGTATGGTATCTGCTACTTTTCTCAGTTAATTAAGATGAATATGTATTATTTATGTAGTAAAAATTGACTTAGCCATAAGCAGGCAGGTTTGTTGGGTCTCACAAGAAGTAAAATGAAATTACGGTTCAGTTTGCTGCACAAATGAGTAAAATTCTGATCATGTGGTGGTAGTTCCACAAAAAAAAAAATGCATGCATGGTGGTGTGGAAGTCACCCGTCAAATGTTCTTGAGCAGCCTAAAATGAAAGATGTTAACAAGAATACATTTGTTCCTTTATGTCATGGCTTCAAACAGCATTTTTTTCTCTGTTTATGGCTTTTGCTGACTTAAAGTGTTTAAATGTTCCCAGCGCTTGAGCCTTAAGTTTCTTCAGTTTTAAACTGGAGCTCCACAGCTTAGTGCAGCGCACGGTTACGTTATGAATACGGGCTGAGCGAATTTACAGTTTATCCAGAGGGAGGAACTGAATGTTGAACACTGAAAACTTTGAAAAAAGAATTGGAAAAAAGAAGCTGGTCACCTCATGTGAGGGCATTCATTTTGTCAGAAAATTTCATTCAAAGAAATAACACAAGCCCCCCTATTTCAGTGTGGTCTCTTTTATGGGGTGGTCCATTTATTCTTATGGAAGTCAGTTGCAGTTTTTGGGAAGACTTTTTTTAGCCACACTATTTTATATTGCATCCAGACACATGTACAGATAGACCCCAAGGGGGGCTTGAGCATTTGCCGTTTGGCCTTCAGTCTATACAAAAACTTTCTTGGTCGGCATGTATAATAATTGTGTTTTATATGGCCAATTTTCAAGATCCATGTCAGCATAGTCATCTTGGTCTTGCCCTCGCAATAAAGCTCATAGGGTTGCTCAAGATCCCTGAGCAACATTGCTCTTGAGGGGCCCCTCTGGTGCAGTACCAGCACCTATACACTCTCAGAAATAAAGATACGAAACTGTCAATGGTGCATCTCAGTACCTTTAGTCAGACAACATAATTGTACCATAATTCATTAAAATTATATTTTCTTAGTTGTATTGACTCCACACACCCCATCTCATCTCCAGGCTTTTTATTGTATCGTTCTGTTTTAAAACATTAGGTTATGAAAAGGTACAAATACATACTTCTCACCTTTGATGGTATATTTACATTGTTTGTACTTTGACGAATGAAAAATGTACCTGCACAGTACCTTTATTTCTAACAGTGTAGAGATAACACGCATCACCACAGCACTGGAAATCCCTCTGATAAACCACTGATAATCCCTTTAAGCAAGTATCACATTGCATAATTTGGTTATTTTGAACAATAACCAAACATAACATTGACAATAAAGGGCACTAATATCTCATTAAACACAATGTTTGTTATTGTAACAAACAGGGGCTTTAAGCTTTGTGGAGCTCTTAATTAGGGTTGCAAGTCTCAGACTTACAGTTATTAGGTAGCAGAGTGGGTAACATTGCAGACTTGTACACTGATTAGGGTTCAGATTGGAGTTCAGATCCCTGTTTTGGTAATAAAGCTAGTGTTTTTGGCTGCCTTGGGTAAACTCTCTCAAACTATGTTTGGTTTCCTCTGAAGCAAGATTGGCCATATAAAACACAATTATTATACACACCGACAAAGCGGGTGCTTATTCAGTGTGAGGGCAAGAAGGCAGGGGCTCAAGCCCCCTTGGGGTCTATCTGTGCATGTGCCTAAATGCAAGGTAGAATAGTAAATGGCTAAAAAAAGTCTTCCCACAAACTGCAACTGACTCCCATATGTAAATGGGTCCCAATATGAGAGACCACACTGAAAAATATTAAATGGTATTTAAATAAAAAAACAATAAAATTGTAATAGAATTTAAATAAACATGATTTAAATTCTATTAAATAATAATAATTCAGATATTATTATATAATTATATTATTCTAATTATAATAGAATTATTGCAATATTCTATAAATGAAGTTTAAAATATATCCACTGGCCACTGGACAGTGTCAACAAGCACCCATCACCTCCTGCTTTGAGCTCCACCTTCACAAACTGGTTTAGAATCCCCTCAGTTTGTTTGTTCCTAGTTTATATTGACACATTTAGCCCAAAATTTCTCATGGCTGTCCCCAGATGTTCTAGTACCAAGCCCCATGTAGAACTCACAGCCCTTGTGATTAGCTAAGGCAACTGACCTGAGCAGTGGCTGGCAGGTAATGGGTGTGCATGCATGCATAGTGCATGTGTGCTTTGAAGGATTCTTTGAGTGGTCAGGCAGGTGATGGGTGATGTAGGGGTGTTGGTAATGTATGTGTGTGTAAATCTGTTACTGAGACAGCATGTGTGTGTGTGTGAGAGAGTTGAGGTGGTGAATGCAGGACTGCTGGAATGCGAGGTTTGGTCCAGGAGCCTCTGAAGCTCTAATGGATTAACAGCCCGACCTGGCATGCTAATGGAGATTGTCTGTGATGTAATGAGCTTTTAATTAGGTCACCTCTGAGCTTGACCCTGGTGTAATGAGGGGGGCTGGGGAGTTAGCTGTAGAGGGGAAAGGGGTGGGGGGGCTGGTGATAGCCCCCTGACCTGCAGGTGTGAAGCAACCCAGGCTGTAAACAGGGCTGGACATTCCAGGCATTCTCTACTCAGCATCCCTGTGGCCCTCCAGCCTGCAGCCTGCCAACCCAGCCCAGCTCCTGCTCAACGACTGGACACAGACATGAACAATTGGTGCCAACAAAGCAGTCAGTCCTTAACTTACTGCTGTAGGAGTTTATATACTTTAACACATTCTCCACTAATTGAAAGATACTGACTCGCTCTGTCTCTATTGCTCTCCATCTAAATGAAGCCTATTGTGATGACTCTTTTTGGAGCTGCGATCGTAATCAGCAGGGCTTGTTACAATGCATTGTTGGCCCGACCTCTGTTGGCTGGAAAACAAGGGGCACTTCATGATTTAGTTTCTGAACTCATAGCAGCTGCCTTAAGCCCTTCTCCTGCTATAATCCGCAGCTTTGGCATCGACTCCAGATCTGGGCCAAAGCAGGATGGGCTTTTTACTGCAGGTGAGAAAATGGCTGCTGCTTCTTAATGAGTCCACCTGAGCTCTGTGAAAGCACTTTCATTAAAATGTATTGTAATAGGGTGATTATTGAATCAACACTACAAGCCCCATAATTCTGCACACTATAAATAGAGGTAAGTTCAGTTTTGAAAACTGCCAAATTTAAGGTAGTGTTTGCTCACTGCTGACTCTCTTGATAGAATGTTTGCTTGTTGTAACAAATAAGCCATTAAACAAGTAGAGCGGTAGTCATGCAAGAAGACTTCGATTATATTTTCTGTTCAAGCTGTTCAGGCTCTTCAACTTTGGCTTCCTGTTTGATAGTTCATCATGTCTGCAGATATGGCTCCTGACTGAACCCTCTGGGGTCCACAAACTTGCCGGCACATCAAATTCGATGTTTCTATGTATCATCGCTGTTGAAAGAAAACTGTGTACCTCGATTTGTCGATTTGATGTCGATCAACTGAAATGATGTAGAAAATAAAATGTTTGGAAAAATAAAAATGCTCCAAAATCTCTTGGAATAAAACCTCTTTACATAAACTTACATTAAAAGGTAAGAGCATTTTTTCCTGTTCTGTTAACTTATTATTTTGGAAATACTTGTTTTTCTTTGGACAGCGACAAAATGTTTTCCTATCTTTGCAATACTACAGTGCAGAAATGTGGTTCAAACATTTCCTGAATCTGTAAAGTTGCCCTTTCCATTCCATGTAATTACAAGATCATACATGACTCACATCTGGAGTTATGAGGCTATGAAGAGGGGTTGAGATACACGTTACCTGCCTGTGACAGTGTGTAATTGGTGGATTCATGTGTCCATCTACATTTCGTGTTTGGTGTGAAACTGACCAATGGACACTCAAGTAATCACTAAGGACATACCCATCACACCGGAAACCCTTCATTGTTCTTTGAGTCCACATCGGACATGCATGTGAAATGGCGTGCAAAGAGTTTATAGCCACTGAAGTTGTTGCAGTGGTTTTGGAAAGTAGTGACAAAGATAACAAAGCATTTTGATATGAAACATATTGTTGCTGTCCAAAGAAAAGCATGTATGTCCTTTTTTGTAATTTTTTCTTTTCTACATAATTTGAGTATAGCAGCTGTTCTTTCCATTGTGTGAAAATTTGAATGGACCCAAAGAAATGCTTCAAACGTGCTTATAATAAAATCTCTTTATGTTAACTTACATGAAAGAAAAGAATGTTTTTGCCTTTTTCTGGAAAGTGGCTATTTTGGAGATACATGTTTTCTTTGGACAGCACTGATATGGATATCATGCTATATGCAGGATGCTTTAAAGGTGAATTTAAGAATATATGCAAAAATTGAGAAAATGTCCTCAGACCCCAGAGGAACATAGCTCTGCAATCTTAACAGCTGAAGGTTAAAGGCTGTTGGCATGTGTTGAACATCAAAAATGTGGAAAATAGGGGGATGGGAATGAGGAATAAAACATTGTAGACATGCCTAAGCACTTAAACATTTGTTGAGAGAGTCAGCAGTGAGCAAATAGCACCTTAATTTGCTAGTTTTCACTTCATGAGTGGCATATGAGAAAAATAAGTAACATTACCTCTATTCATAGCATGCAGAATTCTGGGATTTGTAATGCTGGTTCAAACATCACCCCATTATAACAGTTTTATTTTACTTCAAAGACCTATATGTTACATAACTTACATATTAGCTTCATAGTAGTTAAATAATTAATAGTAGTTACTGAATAATGAGTCTTAAGATTAATAGCTGATTAATAAAGCTGAAGTTTAAGATTTTCTGCATTACAGACCCCATTTTTTTCTTCTTAGCAAATGTTTGAGTGCTGCTTGTCAGGAACAGCTACTTCTGTGGGTATCAATTACGTGATGATGAAAAAGCTCCAAAGGCAGGAAATAAACAGTGCTTAGTCTTGATTAACATGAGCACAGGGAAGTGTGTAATTTCTGTGATTTGGATTTGAGTTGTACACATGCAACGTGCATTTAGAATCCCCAGTTACTTGAATGTTTAGGAGTCTGTAACTCTCAAACTCTTCATAATTTCCCCTGCTCAGTCCTCATACCTACCTGAGAATGAGAATGTCCGGGCTTGTTATGTGATAGTTTGAAATTTTAGATAGTATGCAAGTTAAACATATACCAGCATTCACATATTCGGGACCACTTGTGATATTATATAACTGTAATTAAATAATAACTTACAGTGTAGATTGAAATGTTATAAACCAGCCACCAAAATGTAAATCAGTGGTTTATTCACAATTTAAAGTATTTTGGGAACAGTGAGAAGTTATGCCTATCTATTTGTTGTAATTTCTTGTCACAAAATTACTATGAATAGCTATTTGATCAATGAGACTCCACGTTTTGAATATGAGGCATTCTGGAAATTGATTTTACTGTAAGCTTGTTTTCAATGCTGTACAGCGTTCTTAATTATTCTGGAATCGTCTATAGCTCTGTTCATCATCAAAACCTTCTACTGTTTTACCAATAGTTTGAAACCTATGACAATTTTTGTTGTTGTTTATATATTATTAATTTACACATTAATAGGTTATATATATATTTTATATGCCTGATGTAACTAAATGATTGGCAGTTTGGTGGGGTTTACATTTTAAAAAAGATAGGCAAATCTGGACTTTGCAAAAACAAGAAAAAAAAACACAACAAAAAATATCTAACATATTTTATGATGAATAAATTGGTGAAACAATAAACATTGTTTATCTCCATACACTTGGGTTGGACCTCTTATGTATATTAGATAGTAGAACTGTTTTCTACTTTCTATAATAATAATAATAATAATAATAATAATGATGATGACGATGATTATTATTATCATTATTATTATTATTATTATTATTATTATTATTATTGTTATTGGGCGGCACGGTGGCGCAGTGGGTAGCGCTGTCGCCTCACAGCAAGAATGGCCTGGGTTCGATGGGCGACCAGGGTCATTTCTGTGTGGAGTTTGCCTGTTCTCCCCGTGTCTGCGTGGGTTTCCTCCCACGGTCCAAAAACATGCAGTCAGGCTAATTGGACATGCTAAAATTGCCCCTAGGTGTGAGTGTGTGTGTGAATGTGTATGTCTGTCTGTCTGCCCTGCGATGGGCTGGCGACCTGTCCAGGGTGTATCCTGCCTTCCGCCCAATGACAGCTGGGATAGGCTCCAGCACCCCACTGCGACCCAGAAGGATAAGCGTTTTAGATTATGTATGTATGTATTATTATTATTATTATGTCTAAGAAGTAGTAAAAAAGTAAAACATCAGTATAAAATGGTTCATAAGAATTTTTGGGGTACTTGAGGGTCATGTATTCATGTATTCCTGCATTCACCAAATGAATATCCTCGAGAAGAAAGTTTACACCCAATTGCCCTAAAACCTGAGACACAGAGTGCACAGGTAGATGGAGCACACTTCAGTAAACTAGAACACATGCTAGAGAGATCTCTCTTTCTCTCTCTTTCTCTCTCTCTCTCTCTCTCTCTATCTCTCTCTCACTCTCTCTCTCTCTTTCTCCCACTCTTATTTCTGTGGCCTAGACTCATTAAGATCCTATAAAGCGACTTTTCTTAATGAGGAGGTTTTTATAGGGTTTTTGGAGAGCCTCAGGGGGATAATCAGAGTGAAATAGGAAGTCGTCTGTCTTGACAGCCTGCCCCTTTACTCAGCGGTGGTCTGGTCAGTGAGGGAGGCCCTCCCTGTACAGCCCATCGCCTGCCTCTCTCTTTCTCTCTCTCTCCGTCTGCCTGCTCGCCACGCCCCAGTCACCTCTCTGGCCTGTTTGAATGGCTCTGTGTTTACTTCCTCTCTGACATGATAAGAGTCAGCTGGAGCCGCCCACGAACTTGTGCATCTTAATTACCTTCTTCCTTGGCTGCCCCGCCTTCTTCACTTCTGCTTCTCTCTGTCTCCATCACTCGGTGGCTTTTATGAGGCAGGGCTCCGGATGTGCTCCTCCTGGGTCGTCTTCCCATCATCAGGGGGTCTGTGTTAGTTTGTGTGCTGCATAGGCAGCTGACGTAAGAGGATCAGCAGGGGGGTGGACTTCCTGGTGGATTGGGCCTGTAGCTGAACTCCATCATGTCTACAGGTTTAAATGTCTTCATGCCCAAATGTGACACAAATTTTGTATAAACATTACGGTGCAAAAGTCAGAGGCCACACTTCCTTTGTTTCATTTCCAGTTAAAACAGCCAATAAGTACAAGTTATTCCTTTTTCAGCAGATATTTCTGAGAAGAATAGATAGAACATAATCCACTTGCTTGAGGCAGGGGAAAATGTGCAAATGAAACACTTAAACACTGTTGAGATGGGAGAAAATGAAGCTCCACTCTTGTTTCAGATCTGAAAAAATGTGTTTCTGTCCATCCTTCCACTGTAAGAAGACTCAAAGCTAAGGGACTCAAAAGATGTGTAGCTGTCAAGAAGCCCTTACTGAGAAAAGGAAATTTGTTACCAACATCTCAGACTGAACATGGAAAAATATGCTGCAGATTTCTAAAGAAGAACTGAAAACAAGTTTCTCAAAAATAACTGATAAAGCTAAAAGGTAGAAACACTAAATGCAGAAACAAGTCATGTTATATTAAACTATTGAGTACTCAATGTGATTCTCTGTTATATACACATATTCAGTTTGTTTTACCATCATCTTCAGACATGGTAAAAATGTAATCGTGAGGCTAATAATTTCACAACTACCAAATACAGACCTGCAAACTCATAAGTGAAAAATGGGTTCAGAAACCAACACCCTGTACAGGGTTCAGAGGCTTGGAGCATTAAGCTTAAATGAAAATGAAGCATTATGGTGCAATCCTGGAGATCCACTACCCTGGAGAACTCAGATCCAACACTCTTGTGTCTAATTTTCAGATGCCTGCGAAGGTATCTATTAATTGGATCAGGTATGTTACATAAGGGCTGGAGCTAAACTCTCCAGGCTGGTAGATTTCCAGGACCAGGATTGAAAACCCTTGAAAGATGAAGACTGTAGAAATATTCAGTTCACTGAGTTCAACAACTATGGCAATTCAAGTCATGTCAAAAACTGCACTGCTTTCCAGGTATTTTGAAAAATAAAAACTCACTGTCATTTGTGTTCTATGTGCGAAAAGGCCTATACAGGCACTAAAAGGCATGACATGCTTGGACCCCTTTGATCGCCACTTGTAATGTAATGTGCAGACGATTGTTTAGCTCTCATAGGGAGTACAGTCCACAGAAATCAATGGGTTCTACATCAATTTCAGATAAAAACAAAGTGGTACCAGACTGTCTTGGTTGCAAACAATAATAATTTACTCATACTAGCCTTTTTGCACCCACCATTCTAAAGCTATTGAATACAGATATCATATACTATATGGGCAAAAGTATTGGGACACACCTCTTAATCATTTAATTCAGGTGTTTCATTCAGTCCCATTGCTGCAGGTGTTAAATCAAGCACCTAGCCATGTAATCTGCCTACAAACATTTGTGAAAGAACTAAAGAGCTCACTGAATTTGAGTGTGGTACTGTAAAAGGATGCCACCATGGCAACAAGTCAGTTCACTAATTTTTTTCCTTCCTAAGTGTTCCACGATCAACTGTGAGTGGTTTTATTGAAAAGTGGAAGTGTTTAGGAACCACAGATACTCAGCCACAAAGTGGCCGACCATGTACAGTTACAGAGCGGGTCGCAGAGTGGACCAAAAGTTGCCAATGCTTTGCTGAACTACAAAGTTCCAAACCTCATTTGACATCAACATCAGCACAAAAACTGTGCACCAAGAGCCTAATGGCATGGGTTTTGATGGCCGTGCAGCTGCATGCAAGTCTTACATCACAAAGCACAATGAAAATGCGTTGAAAGGAATGGTGTAAAGCATGCCCCCACTGGACTCTAGAGTGGTGCAAATGTATTCTGTGGAGTGACAAATCACGCTTCTCTACCTGCCAGTCTGATGGATGAGTCTAGGTTTGGTGAATGCCAGGATAACGTTGCCTGCCTGACGGCATTGTGCCAACTGTAAAGTTCGATGGAGGAGGGATAATGCTATGGGGTTGTTTTTTAGTGGTTGGCCAAGGCCCCTTAGTTCAGTGAAGGGAAATCATAATGCTTCAGCAAACCAAGACATTTTGCACAACTGTTTGCTTCCAACTTTGTGGGAAAAGTTTGGGAAAGGCCCTTTTCTGTTCCAGCATGACTGAGCCCCAGTGCACAAAGCAAGGCCCATAAAGACATGGTTGGGTGAGTTTGGTGTGGAAGAACTTGACTGGCTCACACAGAGCCCTGACCTCAACCCCTTCAAACACCTTTAGGATAAACTAGAACGGAGATTGCGAGCCAGGTCTTCTCGTCCAACATCAGTGTCTGACCTCACAAATCCTGTTCTGGATGAATAAATAAAAATTCCCACAGAAACCCTCCAAAATCTTGTAGAAAACCTTCCCAGAAGAGTGGAAGCTATTATAGCTGCAATAGGGGGGGCCAAATCCATATTAATGCCTATGGATTTAGAATGGATTGTCATAAAAGCTCCTGTAGGTCTAATGTGTAAATGTCCCAATACTTTTGTCCATGTAGTGTATTTTTGAAGATAAAACGAACTGCCCAAGAAACTTCTGTTTTGCACAGATGTTTCATTTAGCAGTACCATTAAAGCACTGATTTCCAGTCACTTTAGCTAAGTTAATATAATTCAGCACAAATTTATATTATGTTCTACGTTAGTTAATAGTCTAGCATGCTTAGAGACTTACAGTAGCACACCATCTCAGCATTAGCCTTGTTTTTGGGAAGTCATCAGTTTGATCCCTAGCAATGCCACAGCCATCCGTCCAAGAGTCCAAGAAAGCATAACTGCCCTCGCTCTCTCTGGGTGGGCAGAATGATGCTAGCCAACACAGGCGTCTGTTCACTGATGTAATAGAACTGTTAGCATTAACATTCACTTCCAAGTGTTTGTGCTGTCCATTGACTTTAAATTAGCAGCAATTCAAAAAGATGTAGTGGCACTTCACATGACTCGGAGGAAGCACATGCCAGCCTTCACTCTCCCAGCTTGGTGGGATCATTTGGGAGACCTAGCTAGTGGGTGGGAGTTGGGGGAAAAATTGGAGGAAAACAACCTGATGTGTTTGCTTAGTCTGTTTAAACGGTGTCAAACCTGTGCGCTCACCGATAACAATGTAACATAACATACTAGGTGAAATGAAACAGAATCAGATTGGGGTTGTTGAAGTTGTGCATGTTTCGGCAGTGCTGTGTCACACACAGTGCTTGCCGAAGGGGGAGAGAGAGCGAGGGGGGGTGGGGGTGTAGGGGGTGGGGAGGTCATTTACCGGATGTTGCTTTTAAGATCAAATTGTGTTTATGAATGTCATGTCAGCCGCTCTGCCAGTGAGGGTGAAAACTTATCTCTTACCAGATGTTTACTCCACAGGTCGAAGGGCATGCAGTGTTTACATCTGAGGCTGGGGGTTGGATGAAACTTGTTTAGAATTGCAAATGCTGCTGTGGGCAATTACCTTAATCAAATTACATTTTTCCCCCTCTCTCGCTCTCTCATTTTTTTGTTCCTGAGAAGAATTTGCCAGATTCAAAACAACTGCTGCGCGGAGTCGTTCCCTTTATGTCACTTCCTGCCCCAGGCTTACTACAGCCCATCAGCTTCCTCTCTTATTCATTCCATGCCAGTAAAGCGCTGTGAAACACTGCACCAATAAGCCGTTAGAGGGATCTGTTTAGCTTAAGGGAAAAGTGGGAGGACCTGCGGTCTCTGATTATGAATAGAGATGTAAATCTGGACATATTTGTTAAAGAGGCAAAGTAACTGTCCAGCTGCTTTGTGTAACTGTGTCTGAAGAAGACATGCCTTTTAATTCTTGGCATCTGATTCAAAGAGAAGTGAAAAGAGAGAAGGGAGAGACATGGCTTTTAGAAATGGAATCACAGTGGAGAGTGAGATAAATTATCTATGGTTTTTACTTTAAACGAGACCTTGATATTAGTCTTGGACAGAGCAAAAAAAAAAAGGTTTGTCTGAGAGAGATAACGAGAGAAGTTAGAGGTTACAGGCCTGGGGACTGTAGGTCAGGAATAAAGTCTGAATGGCTGAGGAATGCACTTGTGATCTGTTGCTGTGTGGACATTAGGGAACGGTACACAACAACCTCAAGTTCCAACGATGTTTTCTTTTGCAGGAAAACATCTAAATGTGTTCCTTCCTTCGAAACACAACCCAGGAAAAGGTCATGGTCTGGTCACTCAGTGAAAGTCTTGAGTTTCTGTCACTGAAGCTTGAAACAACACATTTGTACGGGCCAAACACAAGCAGAAAGAAGAGGGCGGGAGAACATCTCACTGGCTAGAGCAGCCACTGAGGGTAAATGAACTCAGTGATACTGCCCAGTCTCCCAGCAGCAATGCAGCAGCCTGCTATTATTACAGCTCTCCACTAAACCAAACCAGCATCCATCTGCCCCTTCACATGCACCACATTCGTTCCCTGTGCTGGTCAATGTGCTACAAGTTCACAGAAGATATAACATTTTCAAATGTTATAATGATAGTTGTTACATTGAGAGATATTACTAACTATTCAAATGCAGTCATGTAATTACATATTTATTACATAGTGAGCTATGTAATGAAATATGTTTTTAATTTACATTCTGTATAAACAGCACTCACTTGTTTCTGTTTTGATATCATGCAATGACAAAAATGGTAAAGGAGTGCTTAACCATAACTTTTCATAAAATACAAATCAGCAAAATATCTTCTGTTTACTATTACAAATGTGGCATGGATTTAAAGATAAACCACTTGCCCAAAGGAAGATGAAAGTCAAAGGAAAACAAGAATAAGAAAACAAGAGTTATAAAAAGATAGACATAGAGAAATAAGATAAAGAATAAGATAAAGACATAAAAAATGAGACTCCTAACAACCACGCAAGAGCCGGTAGACCACCAAAACATCACCATCAGATAAACAGTACTTACAGTTTTCATCTTTGAGAGAGAGGAGAAAATCAAGGTCCACTCTTGCTTCAGATTAAAAAAATCCACAGATGTTTCTGTCCATCCTTCCACTGTGAGAGGACAACTCAATGCTAAGGGTCTGAAAGGATGTGTAGCTGTCAAGAAGCTGTTACTGAGAAAAGGAAACAGACAAAAGATGAAACAATCTGCAAAATATACAAAGAAGCTGCTGATGTCTTCGAAATTAGCCAACCCAGAGCCCAGACCTCAACATCACTGAATGTATTTGGGATTATGTCACCTAACTGAAGAGAGAACTTTGGAGGTGTGGAAAAAATATCTCTAAAGATTTCTTTGAAAAACTGAAAGCAAGTCTGCCAAAATGAATAAAATCTGTAATGAAGGCAAAGAGTGGACACAATAAATACTGACAAAATAAAGTGAAATTTAGTTGTTGAGGCTTCTGCGTAATTTTTTGTTAAACATTTTTTTTTATCTGTTTGCTTGTTTTTTTTTCCCCTGAGACTGAATAACTTGTACTTAATGGCCATTTTGACTGGAAATGAAAGTAAAGGAAGGGTGGACTGTATTTTTGCACAGTAGTGTATATTATTATGCTGCTATTATTATACTGCTATCTGGAGTGTTCTACCCATCACTTGCACTAGACTTTGCTGCTGTTCTCTGCTCAGGTCTTTACTCTTTTCTACTACTCATATTCTTAGACATTTTACATTATACATCTCATACTATGATACGTTCTTGTCCTGCATCCATATATATTGTTGACCTGTATTTATTGTGTTGTGATTTAGTGTGTGGTACTGCACTGTCTTAGTCAATTTACCATGGGATCCAGTAAACACTGGTCCTTTCATATATGTTGTTCTGAGGTCCTGGACGAACACTGTTTCATCCCACTGTATACTCCTGTACTATGGATAATATGTTTTTTTTATTCTTGCCTCTTACTGAAAGCTGTGAAGAGACATGGTGCTGGCCTATGACCCTGCTATGTAATTAGTGTGCTTTAGTTCTGAGTGCTGCTTCTCTCTCCACCCCTTCTTTCTTAAATTGCATCATCAGTTTTTGGTGCATTTTCCTTTGACACCTTCGCTGAGAATTTTTTAATGGCTCTGCTGCTGGAGGAGGCTGACTCTTTGTTGTTGACAGGAGAGGTGTGATTAACGTTCCTGCCGCCGACCCCGTCTGTGGCCTACACACGCACACACTACACACACACACACACACAACACTACACTAAACAGTCCCTACATGTGATCCATCAGCCACCGATGACAGCCCAGTGAGGAGAAAGAGCCTGTCTTGAGCAGATTTAGAGGGGCTACCTGGATTGTTATGTAATTCATTTATAATGCATGAGTAAGGCTTGACAATATGGCAAAAATATAGCCTAACATAGGGGTGGGCAGTATGACGATAGTTTATCGTTGTCAGGATAAATTACATCACAATGTGCTTTTTTATGCATTTCATGGATACTGTCAGCACTTAAACAACACTGCTTCACTACAAAGAGAGCACAAAGTGTCCTGTTTATTTGTTAAATACTGAACAAATATCAGATCCAACTTATCAAAGCTCAGAAAAATCAAATATTGTGATACATATTGTGTATTGTGAAAATGGCATAGCCAGTTTGCAGTCCCTATAGTTATGTAATAATAAGCCTTAGTATGTAAAAAGGCAGGGATATTATATTTTTTCCATATTGCCCACCCCTAGACTAACATCATGAAGCCTCAGGTCATATTTATTACAATGTGTGTAACTATATTGTGCTCTTTCGTGGTTTGGGAGCAAGTTGAAACAGGAAAATGTACCTGAAAACAGCAGTGTCGCATTTAAGAGAGCTAAAAGAAACTGAGTACAGTGATTTTCTTATAAGACGCTGCAATAATAAAGCATAGTAAGGAACAAGAAAAAAAATATATATATAAATTAATACATGAAGATAACGGCACTATAGACTTCTATTCAATCAGCTACTCTTTATTATGTAGTTTGCATGCACTGTTTGTTGTTGTTTACATGCAGTGTTGGGGTAGTTACTCTACAAAAAATAATCCATTACGAATTACTAATTACGTCTCCCAATCTGTAATAGGATTACTTTACTTATTAATTCCTGGACAAAGTGATCTCATTACTCTTTACTTCTGTTTCTCTAAAACCCATGCAAATCTGTTCCAACTGAGAACACAAGAGAAAAAGTCCTTTCAGCACTTTATTTATAAATGTCACATGTCACTGTTCTTGCCTTTAAACAAGACACAGCTGATTAAAATAATGACCAGCTGATACTGTTTTGAAATCTGAGAAACTAGCCAGTAGAAACTGTCCAAGAACAGCTGCCTTGGAATACAGTCTTTAAGGAGAAAATGTAAAGCTTACAGAGCTGGTTCTGAAAGAGAACTGAGTCTGGTCTGTTTAGATAAGGTGGGGGCTTTTCTTCTTCCACACATGCATCTTTAACCATCAGTTTTATATGAGTGTGATCAGATGCTGAACTGCTTAAAATCAATCGGTCACACAGGCAGGTGACGTGGGTAGCACATGCATGCGCAAATTACATGCAAGGCGAGGATCATCTGTACAGAGGAAATTGTGTTTTCATTGCAGTGCAACTCATTAACATTGTTCTCCTGGAGACATATGAGTAACACATGTCAGTAACTGTAATGTGATTACAAGATTTTAAACTGTAATGTGTTACATTACTTTATTACAGGACAAAAGTACCTAAGTACTTCACATACCTAATGTGTTACCTCAATCAACACTGTTTACAAGCTCTCTACAATTGATCTTAATCTGTACCTTGTTGTTTAGTGTTCTAGAAGTACTGACGATATCCATGATATACTCCGAAAAGCATATAGTGATGTAATTTATCATGATAAAGATGTTATACCTTACTGCCCACCCCAAGAGTGTTGTGGAGTATATATTTCATTTATTTTACAATATTTGAAAACATTAGCTGCCCTTTACTCTATGTACATTGGATAAAAGAGAAAGATCTTGTTACATGAACATACATTAAAGGTAAGAACATTTTTCCTTCTTACTTTTTGCTTCTTACAGTTGCTGTTTTGGAGATTTTTTCTCGCGACAGTTGGCGTAAATGGTGTGACATCAACTCAGCTCTCGCGGCCCTCCCCCACCAGAGCCGAGGAAAATTAGAGGGAGTGCATCAGGTGAGAAACAGAGGCTTGGCCAGTTTTAAACTCTGCCAGGTGATGAGAAGGAAAACAGGTATTCATGGTTTGCGGCCGATTGCTGGTGTGCAGCCGTTCACAAAGCAAGCGGGGTTCGTTTCCAATTACAGATAAGAGATCCTGGGAGTCGTTTGGTTTTCCAAACAGGAGCTGTAATCAATTTCTCTTCAGGGAAGGCCACTGGAGTCGTTGGTGACCACAGGCCCGGTTAGTTAGTCGGCTGCAGTAAAACGCAGCACAGCCTTCTAACAGGCAGCAGGCAGGAGTGCTGGATTAAAGGCCAGCGTGGTGGCCTCTTAACCACTGAGAGCTTTCAGTGCACTGGTGTGTGGGAGGACAGAGGCATGCATGCAAGGTGTGTGTATGTGTGTGCGTGTGGGTGTTTCTATGGGAAAGTGCACGTGTTTATGTAAAAGAAGTAGAAAAAAGTTACAGTCGTATGCAAAAGTTTGGGCACCCCGCTCAAATTACATTTTGTTTTTTTTTTTCAAAGTGAAAATAAAGTAATGAATCCTGTACAGAGAATAAGCTTGACATTTTTCTGCAAATTGTAGTGCAAATATAGTTTAAAATATTAGGAAAAATCCAAAATATTAAAATATGCCATAACTTCTACACAGCCCACATTTTAAATATAGGAAATAAACAGTAATTGTGCATTAAAATGTGTTCTCTGTGCTGGATGTGTTAATTTAATCATTAAAACCATGTTGTGTAACCATTGGCACCCAAACTTTTGTATATGGCTGTATTTATGAAGTATTGCCAGCCAATTTTGTGTAATCAAATGAAGTTGAGTCATCATATATGTACTTTGTTACCTCAACATATAATGCAATGTATTTAATGCCAACATATTTTCAGTTGGTAAACAATCCTCTTGGTTCAATAGCTGAATTTCCTACTTGAATAATAAAGAACTTGGTTTGACTTAATTTGTGTAAAGAGAAGAAACATCCTGCACCAAGAGGACTTTAACCCTCATGAACATTCTTCACATTTGAAGCAGAAAACAAATATTAAGCCGCTCAGGCTCCTCTGCTACTGTGTACCTCATCCCTCGCTTCCTCCCCTCTCACTCCCTTCTGTTCTTTCACGTCTCAGATATAATTATACACGTCCTAGGCTGATTATATGTTAGCTCTGGAATCTGGCCTGTTGCCTGTCCCCTGGCCTAGTCCAGTTCATTCTCAAAGGCCTTTCTCTTCAAAAGGCACCACAGAAACTCTTTTCTCTCTCTCTCTCTCTCTCTCTCTCTCTCGCTCTCTCTCCCTCTCTTTTTAGATTAAACAAATCAGAGAGGAGAAAGCGGTGAAGGTTCCGATAATAATACCACAGTGCCACACCATCTCAAGCCTGGCTTTTTACTCGAACGACTTTTTGTGGAGTTTTGCCACAATTACTGTATGTGTAGGAGGAGGGCTAAACACAGGGAGAGATGGACTGCCTATCTGACCGCTCTCAGTAGCACGTCCAGGCCCACGCCATTCTGTACTGTATATACACTCATTATTAAAAGTTGCTATTACTTGCAACTCAGTTGCTAACAGTAGCTAATTTTAGTGCTGTGACTACTGACCAGTCAAAACAGCCATTAAGTACAAGTTATACATTTTTCAGTGTTAGAAAAAAACATATCTATTTAAAATTATGCAGAAGTCTTAACCACTTAATATATATATACAGCTGCAATTCTTTTCAATAGATTTGCCTTCAGTTATTTTTATAAGAAATCTATTTTTACACACCTCCGAAGACTTATATGTTGGTTGCACTTTCTGCTTCCAAGTAATCCCATTCAGTGATGTTGAGGTTTGGACTGGGGTGGTCAGTCCATTGTTCTTAGAACACTGGCATCTTTGTTGTTTGATTTGCAACTTTTCCTCTTTTTTGTCAGTTTCCTTTTCACTGTAAAAGTGTTTTGACAGCTACTCATGCTTTCAGAGACATAGCATTGAGTTGCCTTCTCACAGTGGAAGGATGGACAGAAAGACCTGTGAATTTTTTCAGATCTGAAGCAAGAGTGGAGCTTGATTTTCTCCTCTCTCACAAAGACGAAAGCTTTAAGTACTGCTTATCTGATGGGGAAAGTTTTGGTGGTTTACCAGGTCTTGCATGGTTGATAGAAATGTGTTTTTTGTGGGTAAATACAATCTGAAAAAGTGTAGGTTATTCAAACATATGCATTTTATTCAAGCTAAAAGTATAAAAAACACAAATTCTAAAGAAACTAACACTAAAAGAAACAGTAAACTAGTAAACTAGTAAACTAAAGAAACAGTAACATTTTCAAACCTTTGATCTACCGATCTAATCTAAGTTTTGATGCTACATTACAGGAAACAAAGGAAGAAAAGGACTCTCAACTTGCAACAACTGTTCATCTTTCCAGCTACTGTTCATAGGAGCAAAGCATTTAGACCTGTACAAAGAAACAAAATCAGGAAATTGGACGTTCCTATTGAGCTTACATGTACCAGGAACACGTCGGTGAATTGAATGTTACTAGATTGTGAGCACGGAACAACAAGTTGATACTGGATATTACATTATTTTATTGAGTGAAAACAAAATGTTTGCCAAAGGATACAACATTGTTTAGATTGAAACAGTTGAACTCAGTTTAAACCAGGTTAAGGGGTAGATGTCCAAAGCAAGTATATTTGTGAATGTTTGGCTAAGTCTTGTCTTGGTTTCCAATTACCCAATTTCCTGTTCATGTCCAAACAAATACACACAGACATGGAGAAACATTGTCGCATGCAAAGAAACTACATAATAGGTCACACACATGCATGCACACACAGAATGAGAGGGAGGGAGAGAGAGAGAGAGAGAGAGAGAGAGAGAGAGTTTACCAGCAGCCACAGATAAGCCCACGCATCTCCACACGCCTCCTGCTTGTCGGTGTAATAGCTTCTATCTGCAGCCTTTAGTCCCTGCGAGGCTGATAAAAAACAGGCCGTTGTGTTTTTATCTGTCGCGCTGAAAGTCAGCTATTGACACCATGCACTTTAGAGGAAGTCTCACTCACTGGGATGAGTCTCAAATCCCTCCCTGCCCTGGCCATGCTGCTGTCCAGCTATTTCATTCTTTCTAATTCTTAGCTCTATCTAATTCTCTCTATATATACAGGTGTTCAACTTTGCACACATAGCTTGTACAATCTTCATAGAAAAGCACTGCCAGTAGAATGGGATATTCTGGAGCAGCAGCTGCATATTAGCCTAAGATCATCATGCCCAATGCCAAGCGTCAGCTAGAGAGGTATAAAGGCCCCCAGCATTGGGCTGTGGAGCTGTGGAACTGCATTTTCTGGAGAGACAGAGCTCCATCATCTCCTTTGGGATGAGTTAGAATTGTCTAACATCAGTACCTGACCTCATTAATGCTCTTGTGGCTGAATGCGATCAAATCCTCACAGCAATGTTCCTACATCTAGTGTAAAGCCTTCCCAGAAAAGTAGATGCTGTTATCAAAGTATACTACCTATTAATACCCCTGATTTCAGAAGAAATGTTAGATGAGCAGGACATATAGTCATGTGCAAAAGTTTGGGCAACTTGACTTTCTAAGTGAAAATGGGTACATATCCTCTACAGAGAACACACTTTGGCCCTTTTAAAACACTATTGCTGTTTATTTGCTGAATTTAAAGGGAAAAACATGTCTGTGCAAAAGTTATGGCACAGTTTATATGTTATGTTTTAATTTTTTTTATGTGTTCAACTCAGCAAATAAATAAAAAGTGTGCACTAACATTTGCAGAAAAATGCCATATTTATGTTTGTTCCCTCTAGAGGATGTATTAACTTATTTTACTTAATCAACAAAACATGTAAATAGACTTAAAATAAATAATAAAATAGATTTAATTCAAAATATTTATCTTTTGCATTCAACTGTATAATGTATCTATATCAATGTTTTCTGAAGGGAATCGTTTAGATTGCTGCCCAAATGGCTAAAACACACAATTCTGGTCACAGGATATTAATGTTGTATAAAAACATTTGTGGGCTACATACAAATTACATTATCAAACAAAATTATTTATAAATGTTTAGTGAACATATCAAAATCTCGTAACTGCTTTTTTTGTTCTTTTTTACATCCCTTTTTCATCTTTTCTGCTTATTTTTACTGCTTACATTGTCTGTAAACTTCATGATGAATAGCCCAGTTTAAATGGTCAAGAATTACTTGGAATAAAATTGAAGAAGAATCTCTTTGAGTGCTTTTCACTGTTGTGTGGTTCTATGTGAAAAAAGCACTTTAAAGCAGCAGTGGAACATGTTTCCATCAAAGTCAGCTTTAGCTATATTGTACATCTTGGACATCTTGGAATGGTTCATGTGTGTGGCAGTTCTGGATCTGGTTAGAGCATGTAAGAGGAGCAATTAGGGCCTTCCCCAGCCAATCACAGTAAAGAAGTGCCAATTTCACATGGACAACGTAGTTTTAACAGAAGTTGGTGACAGCTAGTGTAATTGCATCGTTGACAAGTGAATGCGACTGTCTCTCCCACAATGTTAGAGAAGAAAGGCCGTGTTGCTATGCAGGCCAAACCATTCTATTGCAGGCTGAGGTTGGCTTGGACAAAGGAACAGCAGGCTTTAGTGGGCATCGTAAGAGCCCTCCCGTCTCCAGCCCTGCTCGCAATGACGGCCTAAGTGTGAACAGCAGGTGTCTTCCATTCAACACAGCCTGGGTTAATAAAGTCTCCCCAGTAAGTCAATAAACAAGGCCTTGTTCACACACTACCTAATTGTTTTGCACTCCAGCAGGCTGGGTGTGGAACGGCGATGAGGGATGCCCGTTCCCCTGGAGTCTCCGTCAGGGCCTCCAGTCATCCCATCCCCTAGAGATCCTGTGGACTGACCCAGACCACGGTCAGAAAAAAACAACCTGCATGCTCTCATGTAGCCAGGTATCACACTGGGAACGTCCAGTTTATGTGCCTAGTCGTCCTAGGCTTGGTCACAGAAGCAGTCAGTGGATATACCTACTACTACATTTGCAATCTTTCTTAAATTGATAGTTTTGTGTCCAGTTCAGTTTTGCACTGGAGCTATGACTCTAATGTAGCTAAGAAGTGAGGAAACTTATAACAAGCAGTTGGTTTTATAAAACGGCGTCAACATAAAATATGGTAAAATACACACATTTTCAGAAAATAATTTATTATTAATAATAATCAACATAAACTAGTATTCCGCCAAGAGATGTAGTTCCTTTAGAGTGTGGTATCATTACCAAGCAACCATGGAGCGCTGAATGAGCAGAATGTTCGGTTGGCCATCGCTGTATATTGAGGTAATTTCTTTTTCGTTTATATGTACTTTTTGGTCACCAAATTACCACCGCAAGTCTTATATATCCATCTTATATATCCCTCTTGTCACACTGGGGCTAAATCTCAAATGGCTCCCTGCTCCCTACATAGTGCACTACATAGGATTTAAATACTGAATCGTGCACTTAGGATTGTCATTTAGGATTTAGCCACATCTGTATTTGCCAAATAGTGCTCTATTTGGCTGTAGAGACTAGAATAGAACTTCCATAGCTAGCTCATAATTTAAGCAGTACACAGCCGTTTCAGGATGGTTTGGAAAACACAGTGACTTCTGACTGAAACACAGACATTTGAAGCATGTAAGCCATTCAGGTGACATTCTTTAGACTTTTATATTGCTGTTTTACAGTGAGTCATATCGTAAGTGCTTTGTGTAAGTGCAGCGTAACAGTCAAAGATTATTCCATTAACACAAGTGCAAGGATTTTTCGAAATGTTAACATGGCTTAGCCAATCAGATTTTAGGACTGGATCTGTTTTATAATATTGCTTTTAGCAATGCTAAAACAATTTTGTTCATGTTTATGGACAACAATATGTAACCCTATAAGCAAGTCTTTTGGATATTATTCGACTAACTTTGCATAGTTTAAGGGAATCATGTGTTGAATTAAAGCTACACTTTTTATGTAAAATTGAAAAGAGTAGCATTACTGAGTCAGGAGAAAAAAAAACACTAAAAAATGGTTCCATGCGCTGCTGCTTGTCACAGTGTAAAACCTGAAATACCAATTTAAAAGTCAGGGTCAGATTTCACAGCAGTTTTTCTGGCTCAAAAAGAAGTTGCATCTTGATGTTTAAGTTTCAGATGCAAAATCAGCATTATAATGATGAAGATATGATGAGTTCCTTTTGAATACTCTTTCAGCATGATCACAGTCATCAGATTCATATGCTTGGGGAAGGGGTCTGAAACACAACAGCATTACAAAATATTCTTCAGTTCATTGTGTGCAATTCCACATTTTCATCAGAGAGGTCTCCATATCCCCAAAACTTACATAGTGTAGCTTCAAGCATGCAGTTTGCACTGGGCTAATTGGCCATTCTGTTTTCTATTACTTGTTTCCCTTACTAACTAACAAGTCGCATTACAAGCGAAAAAGTTTCTATTACTTGTTAGCTACATTAGCCTCATAGCATGAAATATTGCTTTTTGTGCATGTAATCAAAGCACTTGACATTCTGTGCTGAGCTGCACTGCACTGCACCCTGCAAGAGTGCCTCTAAGTGTGCACACTAATTTAGTGCAGGCAATGAGTGAGACAACCACAGAGATGGAATCACAGATCATTCATCTTAACCAACGCAAATCCAGGCTGGTTTAATGGCTACAGTGTGTAGAGAGAGGCCTGGACTCAGGATGACTGAGAGAAGAGGATCTAGATTACGATTGGTGCTGTTAAAGATCTTTTTATGAGAACAAACTAAACTTAAAGTCTTCCCACATTATTTATTTTCTGCGATCCCTTAGAATTAATACCTCATCATGGCTCAATCTTTCCACATTGTGTGTATAGTGAGAATATTTGAAACCGTGAGTTCTGAGTGAGTCTCATAGGACAGTAAAGACTCTCTCTCTCTCTCTCTCTCTCTCCTAAGCATCATCAGCTCTGGTCTGTTGTGGGGTTAGGGTTTGGTTAAGCTCTTGCTGTATCCGCACACCAACCAGCTCTCTTGCATTTCTGGAATGTCTGCACTTCCCCTTTTTTCTGTTCTCTCCTTTGTTATTGCTAAACTACTTAGGGTTTCCAACACCATTCCAAGGCCTCTTTTTTTTCCCTCCACTCTCAGTTTGTCTGTGGCCTCGTTATCCGCAAAAGAAATGATAGCAAGTCGAAATAAATTGACACTCTTTTGATATGTGACTATGTGGTCAGGCGTCCTTTATTGCCTTTTTGTGAAGCAAGCCCAGTGAGGTTGGGCTCATACTTTGGTTTCTGCATCTCTGCCAAAGGAGATGGAGCTGAAATAGGGACAGTCAGGCTCTGCTGCTTTGATTTGGCTGAATTGAATAAGTAGTATACAGTAATTACAGTCTTGCTAAATAATAGCAATCATAAACTAGAATGATTTTGAAAAAAATACTCCCATTTTGTGAAGTAGGAACATATCTGCTAACTTTGCTTTTACTTATCTAAGCAGCAGTGTTGTGTCCTTGAACTTCTGGAAGGCTGAATGTTTATATCATTTGCTTGTAGCAGCGTAAGTCAAGTGTAGCCCCCCGTCGCCTTCCTCAGATTTATTCTGTGGGACCTGAACATGGGGTGATCCGAGTAACTTAACACTTAGCACATTATCCTTATCACTTCTGCCTCAGCTTAATCACCACGGTGAAGGCTGCCATGTTTTCTTACCCCATTGCCTTCATTTATCTCTCTCTCTTTCTCTCTTTCTCTCTCTCTGTCTTTTTCATCCATACTTCATTATCTCTCTCCTCCTCACAGCTTTTAACTTTCATCTCTTTCTCTTTCTCATTTTCTCTCCTTTCCCTTCCTCTACTCTTTTTTCTCATCTGCATGCCTCTCTTCCGCAGTCTGCCCGCTAAGACAGACACTGAGCACCTGCAAGTGCTCACTTCGAAAGATGTTGCAGGCGCAAGAATGCGTGCAGTAAACACAGGAGAGCTGTATTTATAATAAATCAGCTTTATGGGCCTCTGATGGAGGTGATATCAGTGAAATTTATGCGGCGAGACCGCAGCGTCCTCAGCTAACAGCTGTGAGATAGTGCTAGCCCTCATGGCCTGCTCTGGACCGGACTGGACCAGCCCGGCTCTGAGAGGCGAGCGTGTGGCCTCCGGACTGGGCCGCAGTTAGGATGTGGTAATGCTGGTGGTTTTAGTGACGAGGCGGGGGCCGCGCCGTGCCTGGGGCCAAGTTTGGAATAGCTGAAGGGTTTGACGTATTAGCAGGAGCGACTGCGGCTTTAAATTATCCACATGTCTCTCGGTGAACCCAACATTCCATCAGATTTTGCAGATCATCCTTCAGTGTTCCCATTTAAGCCCCTCAATTACTGTGAAATGGGTCTGTCATGCAAAAAAAACAGCCTGAAAAATGATGCTCGAACCCAAACAAAACACAGGCATGTAAATAAAACTCAGTTTAACTATACCCCAGCACCCCCCCACTTCCACAACACCCCCCCAACCCTGCCCAGATGTCTCCTTTCACCCCTGGCAAATATACAGAAAGTGAGTCTAAAAGCAATGATGTCACATTTTCAAAGATGGTGCATGGTTCGAATTACAAAACCTGATTCCTGCAGCTTGATGAAATGTGACCACCCGCCATTATTTGGTTTCCAGCAGATGCGAGCAATAATAACAAAGGCTATGGGCTGAACTGATGGAGGTGTCTTTGCTTCGAGGGCAAAACACTGTGGGATTTTAGCTCAAAATCAAGATGAAAATAGCCACGTAAACATGACAGTACTTTGCTTCCCTCTGACGTCAACTCGCTCTCTGCTTTCTGCTGCTAAAACGAGGGTGCCTGTGTAAATGTTTGTTGTTCTATCATCAACAACCCCAAGAGGCTGGAGCTTTAATCATGTTTTCTGCAGTCGGTGGAGATTGGTGGGGTTTGGATGGGGGGCGGGGGGGCGGCAGCTTTGCTCAGTCAATACCCAGGTGTCTCCTTGGCTCCCTTCCCACCAATGACTGAGCCAGAGCTAATTAGCAGCCTCTCTCTGACGAATGGGCCAGGAACAGGCGGCAAATCATCTTGTGGTTGGACCTGGTAAAAGCCGGCTGCATGGGCCAACTGCTTGTGATTCTCTTACTCAGGGTGATAAATAAATAACAGATACGGCGCAATAAAAAAGCCTCTTTTACAGGCTGCTAACAGTTGAAGCCCTGCTGGGAGACTCACTGTGGGGAACGGCGGTGAGCTGGCTAAAACCGGCGTGTGGTTAGAGACCTCGGTGAAGGTCCAGAGATTGCACTCCCCCCCATCCTCCTCTTCTCACCTCCTCTTCCCTGCTGAGGTGGAGGGGAGGCTCCCTGCAGATGAAGTGAGGCACCGGGGGCGAAACCGATGGAGTAATGCAACAAATTTGGCATCTAACCCAGCGCCAACCACTGCCATGTTTGATCTGTCGGCATGGCAACTGCTAGGCCCCCGTGTCTGGTTGGTGCTTCCCTTTTTTTTTCTTTACCCCTGCTCCAGGGGGGAAACGGCAGGAGAGCAGGGATGTGTTGCTTACCGAACTGTGGGGGGGAGTGAGGGGAGCTGGGGGGATTAACTGCTTCATTACAGCTTCCAGAAAATCAAGTTCATCCATAATATCTTACACCCGCTTGTAAAGCAAGTCATTTGTGGTGGCTAAAAAAGAAAGCAGAGCAGGAAGGCTGAGCTGTGGATGCTTTTACTCATGGATGATTTCATTCTGCTCACCTGCTGACCTTGCCGCTGTGTAGGAAGACGTCAATGACAAGAATAAACTACATTGACTAGATTGCGGTTGCAGATTGAAGGGCTAGCCAACAAGATATGAAACTAATCTATGTGGAAATAGGCCTTTTCCACAACTGATTTATGTGGATATTAATCAATCTCTGTTGGGTTTTGAGGATTTACAAGTGCCCCTCTACAAAGGGTCAACCCCTAAAAGGCTGACCATACTGTATCCTGACAATGACCATTAAGGGTAAAGGTAGAATGAATATTTCTTTGACTATTTCTTTGTTCAGCAGTGAATTAGGTCTGTGCCTGTGCCTCACCAATGACATTCTCAACCATATTCAAAGTCAACCCCTTAAACTCTGTGTAAGTGAATGAGATGGCTTTATAGGACTATTGCCAATGCCAAAACAGTCTAGAAAAACCAGATTTGTTTGTCTATAATTGGAAATTATTAATCTGTTTACAATACCATTTACAATCCCATGCCTTTTCAATTGTTTAATAGTAAAATGTCAAATAGATCCCCCCTTTAAATCTTTGCCCTTGAGATTTTTCCAAACGCCTGAGGACAGGCAGATTTGGCTACCATCGTTAAGTGGAAACAGTGGTGGGGTGGAGTATCTTTTATACATAGTGAGATTGAAAGTCAGCAAAAGTTTGGCATGGGGAACAGGTCTCCCCTTGAGCGGGACTTTGCGGTTGTTAATGTTGGTTTAATTTGTATCCGCCATTAGAAATGTTCCCAGCGCTGCCCTCCTCCCTGTGCAACCCACCTCACTTTCCAGGACTCGGTGGTCCTGCCATTGTAAAAACCTGTGTGATCTACAGCTGCAGCCCTCTTTAGGCTCTTACTGTTAACAGACTGCTCCTAATGCATGTGACTCATTTCAGGATCACCCCTTTTTATTTATTTATTTTCTTTATTGACAGCGGAAAATTTGTGTCATGTCAACGTGCCCCACGGGCCTGGAGTGAGTGGAGGAGGGCACCAATGTGGGCTGAATTAGCAGGACTTGTTGCCACTGAGTTTGTTTTATTTGTTTAACAAATAGAGCCAAAGTCCAACTCACTGACTGTTGTAAGATGTGTTTTATGCTGTTGTTTAAGATGCTTGGAGTTTTCCCAGAAGTAGACCCTTTACAGCATTTAATGCCACTTAATAATTTCCTCCAAAAGTGTCCCACAGATGTGCCTTAAAAAATGTCCCCTCTGCAGTTATCATGGTACAGTGTAATCATCCAGGTGAAAGGTATCATTCTCCTTATGTCCTAAAGCCACGTGTATAATCAGTGTCTTTCACCAGGCCACTCCGTTAGGCTTTGAGTCAGGCAGTCATGATTTCAGTATTACACATCACATCTGTGGGAGATGCAGGTTCTGCATGAGGTTCTGCTAGAGTGCAACTTCAGGTCAGGACTTAAACCTGTGCGGCTAATTCAGCGGCCGCCCGAAAAACTGGACGCAGACTGGCCACACGGGCATGTAACACTGCGCCCCTCCTCTGAGTGGAGTGCACAAATCAAAGCATGGAAAATAAACACTGCTCAGCAAAAGGAACTCGTTTATCAAAACTAAAATTGCACTCATAGGCAAAATGACCTACAATTACAAGCCCAGCTAGAAATTAACTTTTCAGTCAGCCATCCAGAAAAAGATCATAGGATGCAGGCCTGCTACAAATGGGAATTCTTGTGAAACCCCCTGCCCTAACCCCTTCAAAAGCCCATTATATCTACTCAATAGGCTTTGCTCTCTCTCCAAGGTAGGGATGATGTTTACACGTCCAGCAGCTGATGGCAGGTTTTGCTTGTTGTAGAGGGCATTGCTCTGTAATGAAGTGTTGCAGTCAAGGCTTATGTGTTTAGTTTGAGGTGGAAAGTCTTGGATTCAGCTGGCCATTTGCGGTATGGTGTGTATGCGTCTTGTGTGTATTTCTGTGTGAGCAAGTATCAGTAAGTGTCTTTTCAAAGAGAAAGAAAGAAAGAAAGAAAAGGCCAAGACCCATACTTACACAGAAAGCTATGTTGCCCCCAGTTCTGCCAAGACATCCTGACCACTCCCAGAGCTTCAGCAGCACTTGCCCTGGTAATTACATGCCGTCCGGAAAGAAGCCGAGAGGGACTCTCTTTAAAGCGAGTAAAATATCCTCCTTGTTTAATTATGTTTCTCAGGTTGGACCTGAAGGCTTCGGCTCTTGCTGTTGCTCTTTTTCCATAGGCCTTCACATGCAATATGTCGTATCCCACAGAGAGACTGGAAATGCTGGTGGTTTTTAATCTGGCAGCCACAGAATGACCTAACTGCCTGACCACACACTGCTCCACCAAGCAGCACGGGTGATGTTGGGTACACTCACTATACTCACTATAGCATTTATCCTAAATCTGTGACCTCACTGGGTGAGAGCATAGCATCAGCGGGCCAGACGCATGGACACGAATGAGCTAAGTGGTGCTCATATTTTAAAAGACAAATAAAGTGGAGTAACTTTATTTTGTTCCATCTGCTGCCTTTTTGCTACAACAATACATGAATATACACCACAGAGTAAAGAATGACAAGCTCAACTTAAAGTAATGAGACAACTTATCACAAAGCTTTTTTGTGACCTGGAGTTCACTCAACTGAAATATCTTAGTTTTGTCAAAAGTTTTCCTAACTAACATTTTTAGTGCATCTCAGTTCACCCAACTCAAACTAGTTAGTTTAGTCACATATTCTCCTAACTGTGCATTTTCTTGGGCTCCCATTTATGGATAGCTGTGACATCCCTGGGGTTTGAACTCATGATCTCCTGATGATCACATCCCTTGGGAGCCCTGAAGTTACTTAGATTTGATACTTTTTATACTTTGATATTTATATAGTTTTAAAAGTAGTTTTAACTTCAACAAGTACAATTTTAAGCTGACTGAATATCCAATTATAAGTTTATATAACTAAGACACAGATTATTGTTCTGTTTGTTAACTTACTAGTGGATGTTCAGTTAATTCATAGTTTTGGGTTTGCCACAAAGTATTTGAAATCAAATTCAATTTAAATTGCAAAACTTTTATGTGTTCTTAGAATTGTGGCACATTGTTTTGGACTAATTAAAATTAACATTTTAATCCAGTGTTTTTAAAGTTTTTATGTTCAGGTTCAGGCTACATAGGCCAACAAATGTAAGTTGGATTTTTTACAGCATTGTTTGTGATTTTGCTTTTGGAGAAGTGCTGCAGGACTTCTAGGTTCTTCTCCACCCAAAAAACTCTTTCCCATCACAGATTGCACATTGTATTTGCTTGTGTATCTCAGATTGCACTGCTGTACAGTGTTGACATTACAAACAAATTTGATTAAATAAACATCCATGCCGTAGACAGAAAGTTTAATAAACATCTTCCTCGCTCCTTGTAATTTAATAAATGCAGCGTTTTTATTGCTGTTTTCATATATTGGCAGAGAACTCCATCAATCACCAAGAGCTGTTTTCACAACATCCATCCACTGACAAATGATGAAATAAAGTTCTGTTGCTGAAGACGTTTCATTTGCTCTTACAGTCTGACAGCCATAGACGGTTGAAAGGAGCTGTGAACACAAGTTAATCCCCATAAAATTGCTTATTGCAACGAATGTTTCCGATGCACAGGGCTTTTAATTTTTTAGTGTTGCGTTTAACTGAGAAGATTTGAAAGTATTACTGCCCTAAATTTTCTTGCTACTTGTTTTGTGGCCATTCCAGCAGAGTGCTCTCCAGGGCTACATGGCCACACTTCAATCGGTTTGAGTTTAACCTCTCCAAAACCCTTTGAGTTTCTTGTCTTCTCAGAAGAAGCTGAGGGTCTGGCCACTGTGCTGATCTTTGCGCTGTCCTGCCAAAAGCCCATGGTTCACCCACGTTGGGATGTTAGCATATTCTGACTGCTTGGAATTCCTTCCTGCCGTCCAGAGAGTGCACACTGCGTTTTAAAACTTGTTGGGTCCTTTCAAGTTTTATTTGAAAGTATGTAATTACATTCTTGAAGGAATAACAGGTCCCTGGAGTGATTTATATTGAGTATTAAATGTCAAGGTTTGAAAAGACACAGTTAACACTCGCTCATCCACTTAAGAGCCTCTCAGTGGCCTGCAATGCTAAGAGCGCTTCAGGACATGGATGCGCAGTAAAAATAAATATGCTGAGAAAGAAAGAATGAGGGAGAGAGGGAGAGAGAGGCGAGAAAGAGAGATGAGAGAGGGGTGTACAGGAAATGTCTTTGCAGATTCTTACCTTTGTTGGGGGCATCATCTGTATTTGGTCAGCATGAGGACATTTCACTGTTCAGGTCTCTGAAGGTCACTCAGTTTGTTTCTGATGTGCTCATTCTTAGTAATATTTCTCTAATTGCCCGATAAATACTCAAAAAGGTTATACAAGCATAATGCAGGGGTAACTATGGGAGGCCTAAGGGGGTCTAGGCCCTCTCACTTGGAAGCCAGTATCCCTCCAAGATATCTCCCCAAAAAAAGTCCTATGAAATGCCCTTGAAAATGTTACAAAATGTAACGTGGTATGTTACCAGTTATAGTGACTGGGCAGTTGAATGAGCTAAGCAGTCATTTCTTGCTTTGAACAAAAGCTTTTCTCTTCGCTTATGGTAGCTACAGTGAAATAGGAGAGTTGTTGGTTGTCATTTTCCTTACAGCAGGATATATTGGCCCTCCTGATCTGAAATTCTGACTACACCACTGGCATGTTCAGTGTCCTGAGTGCATTTGTGGTCTGAGATTTCTTTATAAAATATTTAAATTTGCTGATCTTTCTATGGGCATCATGTAATGAGATTAGGAAGCTTTGCCTTAGTGTGGATGACTGCTGGTGGGTTGAACAACAGTAATGTGTGAAAAAAGCAGCTTTTTATGTTGATTTACAGGACAGTAATTTGGAGCTTGTTGTTATTTAAGGACTTTTCTCTCTGTCATATTCATAATAACATGGTCTAACTCTGAGGGAGCATTCTAGACGTGGAGCATGCTCTATTCTATTCTGTTCTATTCCATTCTATTCTATTCTTGCTTTACTTTTTTCCAATCTGCCCAAAATTATAGCACATTTGGGATCAGACAAGACCAAACGAAGACCAAAAAGTCTGTATGTAAGGAAAATGCTCGGCTAAGACAAAGAGAAGAGGGAAAGCTAAGAGAAAGAAAGAACATCAGAGAAAAAGATAGTTGTTCAATAAAAAAATGCAGAGAAACCCAATTAATTCTACAGCTGAGCCAGAGTTTGAAGCAGCCCACTAAAATTTGACAGTTCCCTGTCTAAAAATAAGATTCATACTTAACCATTTTGATCAAATATCTTATCGGCCACTTTTTGCTCTGAAGTAATCAAAAAATTGTCTCTACAAGCAGCAAATAGAGCCCTAACTTCTGTCTGAGATCTCTGCAGTGTACGTGTGGCTTGAATGACAGGCTATCATCAAGTCAGCAACCAAGATACAGTACTGCAGCTCTGTGCAGTCCCACTGACTGCTGCTTGTCTCTTGTCTATCTGTTCTCTCAGATTAAAGGAGTGTCTTCAAGTGGCAGGCCAGCCCCTGATAAAAAAGCTTTTTAATCCATTGAGAAATGTCCCCTCTGTAACCCCCCATGAGGAGAGCAGACAAGTATAGCCAGTATTGCTCCACTCCATGAAAAGGTCTGGACAGTGTTGTGGCAGTGAGTGTCTCCCCGCACCTAGAAGGGGGACTAAAAAAAGGCCCAGGCCACCTCACTCTTCAGCAGACAGCTCTGATAACATCTGCCAGGAGCTGCTTAGCACCGGTGACAGCAGGAGATGGAGGAACATTAGAAGACTGTCAGTCACTTAGCCAAATGGAGCCCAGCCGAATCCATCCATTCAGCCACCTATCTGCCAACTGTAAATGAGGAGAACAAAGAAATACCAGCATCGTGCTTATCTCCAGAGAGAGACTTTGATATGGTCATTTCCATTAGTGGGACAGCTGAAGGAGGGCTGAGAGAAGTTGAATGAAGGTCTCTAATGGATCATATCAAAGTCTCTAAGTGACCAATATATTGATATGAGATCAAAACCTTGTTCTGTCATTTGAAAATGCCAGCTGTCCTTTACATTTTGTTGATTAATGGACCAATAAAAAGGTCTAGAATTACTTGGAAAGGTCTGTTGTTACGTGAAATTATATTAACACTTAAGACTGTCTTTTATGTCTCTGAAAAAGTTATTATTTACTATTTTTTGCAACAGCAACAATATCAGAGACATTTGAAATACTTACTATATTCAGTTGCCACATTATAACAAATTGCGCTCTTGCTGTTCATGACTTGAAGTGTCATTATGGAGCTAATATAGTCTGACTATTTAAAGGTAACCTTGTGCTTTTCATAGTTTCACATGTTTGGTCTACAACTGACTTAATTTCTGGTACAATTCTAAGATTTATTTAAAAAAAAAAATATTAGGATAAAGGGCCTGACAAATTTATTTGTTCAATTATCGCAGTCGTCTTTGGAAGGTCTTTGTTTTTCTTGGTAATTGCCACCAAGTCAAAATGTTTGAGATATGTTTGTTACAAGTCAGTGAGGCCATGTAAATCCAATCTTGTGACTTGTTCCAAATATTTTAGATTAAAGATAATAATCTTCCCTCTGAACAAACAGACAAAAGAACAACACTGACAACACAAATACTTAGCCGTGGCCGAAACATACCCACTAAAAGCAAACTAATTGTGTTTGTTAAACTATGACGTCCGTGTGGGAATAGCTGCCACTTCTCTTTGTTCTGGCACAGGGGGACGTGACGGGAGTTTGAGTGCATTGGGAAAAACTCAACAACCCGGAAAAGGTTAAAAAAATCTCCTCTTCGTTTGCTTAGCGTTTACCTCTCCACTCTGGAGTTTACCTGCCATTTCCATCAGAAGGATTAAAATAGTTTGGACAATCCCTGTTCTCCTCCCTCCTGAACACCTAAACCTCTTGCCACTTACAGGCTTTGAGAGCCGTGAGTTGAGTTGGGGGGATTAGGGCCATTCTGACTACAGCTCAGGCTATTATGGGTGGCCGAGAGGAAGCCAGGCCTGAAGAATGTTCTAGTGAGGCCAGAAGGCGCAGCGAAAGCTGCGTTTGATCAATGAGCGGGGCGCGTGTCTTCACTACTGAGTGCCCTACCACACTTGCCGAGGGGAGAGGAGAACAGAGAGAAGAGTAAGGTGTGTTATGACATTGCGCAGGAGGTCTGCTCTCTCAGGTGGGCTTTGAGGTGCTGTTGAAGTCATTGATTATGGGCAAGTGTTCACAGGTGAGAGACTTCTGAGTCTGATTTATCGGTTTTGTCTCACTCTCTGGCCACTTGCCTACTAAGCACAGGCCTGCAGATGACCTCTACAATTGCCCAAGAACAGATGTCACGCAGTTAGCCTGTTCAGTCATATGACACCAGGAGAGAGGTGGAATAGTTTCTGGATTACAGCACAAAGCACCAGGCCAGTGATGATACCCAAACTTCGTTCAGAATGTGATACTAAACAAAACAGGACGAAAGGAGTTTGAAGGGAAAAAAATACAAAGTTACAAAGTGGGTTTGCTAGATTTTATTAAGACTTGTAAGTTATAGTCAGTGATAGCAAAAAAAAAAGTGCAATTCAGTACTTATTAATTCCAACTGACACAAACAGGTGACAAAATAAGGGAAAACCTCAAAAAAATAAGGGAAAAACATAATTAGCGTGAGTGCTTGACTGGTGTACTGTATGATCTTTTTAAGCAGTTAACAGAGTCCTGCTTTGACATGTATAAAGGCTGAGCAACACCAGTTAAAGAAATATATTTTGGAAGAATGGAGTTCTATCTCTCCAGTACAGTTTCAGAGACTTTTCTAGAATCTACACCAAGGTGCAATGAAGCTGTTCTGGTGACTAGTGGTGGCTGAACACCTTATAAAGACACAAGTATTGTGTTTTCCTCTACTCTGTTGCCTGTCTGTAGCTCTCTGATACAACCAGAGAAATTCTGTTGAAATTCCTTTGAATACTCTAAATCTTCAGTACCACATTTGTGCTCTAAAGCAGAAGAAGAGGTTTTTATTACAGTTTGAATTTGTTGAAAAGTTTTTGCATACAGTCTTGTTTCTTATGAATTTTGGTCTTTTTTTGACATTGTAACAAGCGGAAAACATTAGAAATGCAGACTTGAAACTGTCAATACAAAATGTAAATTGAATATAAATGCAATTGATCGCATTACTTATTATGTAATTAAATATGAAAGAGTTTGTTGCAAAAATGCATTATAGACTATTTTCATGAATTTTCTTTTTTGTGAAAAAAGTTGTTGGGAGTCGGCTTTACACATACAAGTAATATCAGTGCTATATTACGATTAATAATGCTTTTATAACTGTTTTCCTATATAAATCAGCTGCTATTCTTTTTTAAAACCTCTTTATATCCAACAGTGTTACAAATGCATATAAAGCTTTTTAGAATAAAACACTTGAAATGTAATTACATAATGACAAATAGCAAAATGGTAATAACAACATTTGCCTTATATATGGACACCTCTCAAATCTCAGAATCATGTTTTAGTTAATCTAAAGACTCATAACAATTGTGGAACCCTTTTTAGTATGTACAGTTGGTTTTCCATTACAGATAAGAACCATTTGACCATACAAAGAAACATTTATGCACTCATATGGTTCTTTGAGTGTTCGTGAGTTCTGAGGCCACTGTCTTTACTGAAGAATCCCTTGGAGAACCATTTTTAAGAGTGTGCAATAAATGATAAATTAATCAATATCCACAAGAAAACGAATGCTTTTTGAGTTTGAAGCAGAGTTTGAAACACTTCACTTGCAGATTGATATTACTACTGCTGTATTGGTAGTGGATGTGCATTGATGTCGCTTTTGGCAGTTAAATGGTAGAGATGGGGTTGATTTGACTGTGAGGGGAGCTAAAGTGTCCCTCCCAGGCTGTGGGATCCTGCACACAATGCCTGCAGCACAACCACCCACGGGACGCAATCTCTCTGTGATCTCAGGAGGCTAAGCCTGGTCAACGCCTCAGAGCGCACCTCAATTACACACACACACATGCGCGCACACACACACACTCTCTGGTGCTATAACAACAGACTGAAAAAAATGTAACCTCAGCAAAGCCCACACCTCTAGGCATGATTAACATTACTCTCACCTACATCTCCAAACTCATGTGTTTTTACTTCCTGCTGTGGTCATCATTCAAATGTGTAAAATCTCATCGGTGTGTCATAAAGTGGAAATGTATAGAAACTAAATACACAGTTTAGCCATTCAGTATGTTTGCTTATAGAAGCAAAAAGGCACTGTAAAATGATTACAGAGGATGTCTTGGATTGTGACATTATTTCCAAATATAAATGTATAGCCTATAATTCAGGCCAATTCAAACTGCGATTGAGCAGCAGGCAGTGACTACCAGTGCTTGAGGTGCACAGAAGTGCACCCAACAGCTGAGATTCAGCTGAGATAAAAGCTTCCTGTGACTGTCTCTAGTCAGGCATACCCAAGTGTGCAGCTGGGAACAGGGGGTCTACAGCCATTAAGGGGTCTGCATGTACCTGTATGGCATCTAGTTGTAAGCTGGAAGGTAGCAAACTTTTTATGCCTCTCAGTCATTGGCTGGGTGGAAAATACTTGAATGTTTTTGTTAGGAACTATTTTTGAGGAAATGTACTTTACTGGAGTATTGAAATTGGATATTTGTATTTTTACTCAGTTACATTTCCAAGAGAGAAAAAAAAACATACTTTATTCAGACCTTCAAAGTACTCATTACAAATTCCTGTATATTTAAGTTCACATACATATGAATTTATTGTTTTATTGAAACATCCAACCAAATTCATATCAGTGCATAATGAAACTGCTCATACGTATTCTAAAAATGCCACGGCACCACACCACCAAACAAAGAAAACTTCTATGAATATATTTAAATGTTGATATTTCTTTACTTTGACTCAAGTATATTGTTGACTCCATACTTCTGTTTTTTAATTGAAGAAGCTCTCATACTTTCATTTTGGTATATTTTTTGTACTTTTTACACCCTTGGTCATAGGTAGTAGCTGCTCTACTTTGGAGAAATCTATTACTTTTGTTATTGGGTCATGAAAATACTTTTTAAAATTCTAAAAGAAAATATTAAATAAATCTCATTTAAAAGTCAGAACATTATTATGTCATTACTATGCTATTATGTCTTTTAATTTGTTATTAAAATGTAATTACACAATTATAAGATAAGTTGTATCATGCGTTATGTGTTGAATCACATATAGATTCAAATTACATTCTGTTTTTACAATTCAGGCTTTTATTTGTTTACTTTGATGTCAAAGAATCTGTTCAATAGAATTTCTCCCTTAATTGCAACGTGCTATAAGTGAGAATCAAATCAAATAAAATCAAATCACATCAAATTACACAGGTGCAAAGGTGAGTGAAAGTCTTAGGTGCAAAGTATATATATATATATATATATATATATATATATATATATATATATATATATATATATTAGAAATATATACATATATTAGAAATATATACATATATACACAATATACACAAAATATACACTAGTATTGCGCTGATTGCAGTGAGTTGATTTGATTTAAAAGCTGACATGATACAAAAAAAGTCATAATAGCCCTTTTACGTGTAGGCCTATGGTTGGAAAACTCATAAAGAGGCATTGGTGTAAGAAGTCTATTTTACTACAGGATCAATTTGACAAAGTAGTACAGAGTAAGTCTAAAGTACAGAGAAGTCCAGTTGTTTGAGAAATCCAATAAAGATATATAACCTCTGGGATCCACTGGGGAGTCAGAACCGGTCACCAGCTTACAGCTGGGCTCATGGCCAGTGCAAGTGTTGTGGACAGGGTGTCTTGAGTGCAATGCACCCTGAGCCGGGACAGTGCAAGTGAACAGCTGCTGCATGAGCACAGCCATAGGGTGCAATAACACAGCATCCCGGACTGGCCAGATGTGGGGGGTCCTCAGTAGTCCTAATGCTCCCTGTTATCCTACAGGTCATTGACTCACAGAGGCATCTATATGATAAACACGAGGATTCTAATAAACAAAGATTTGTCATGAATATCGAGTGTGTGTGCTTTATAGGCTGCTCATTGGCTGATAACTGTCTGTGTATAGTGCTGAGTGGGCAGTTACTTGATTTCATTTACATAACAAATGTAATGACAGGCCTGTAATGGTATTTGCCCATTCCCCCCAGGTCAACTTCTATCCCTCCACGTGTGACATGTGACCAGTTTTTTCTTTACTGTGGATTCGGAGAGGGTGGTGATGAATTAAAGGTGAGTGTTACCTTATGACCCTCTGTCAAGCAGACAGGGAAGCTATATGCTAATGAGCGAGTGTCTGTGAGGGCTCATTCACACACAGGGCCTTTAGTGGGCAGAAAGAAGAATCGTAGTGATCCTGGTGATAAGGGACATTCACTGATCTCCCTTTTCTACTGTAAAGGTCATGCAACAATGCAAGCGCCGCAAATCCTGTTTAATTGCTCCTCAGTGCAGATGACTTTCCATGGGAGCTAAGAGCTGATAAAGCCGCTTGGTGGGACCACTGGTGTCATTAGATGGTGAAGAAGCAACATTGTGTAAAACTTATATGGGATTATGTTTCATATATGTGAAACAGGCCATCCTCCGCCTCATGGGGTTGTTTAGGTATGTCAGTGAACACTTGAATTGACTGGCATACATGAGGTGTAACAAACAGCCCCAGTCATTTGCATGAAGTGCCTTCTGAATGTTGATGAAAATCAACAAAGCGTCATTTGACCAGAGGTACCCAAACTTTTGCATAAGGCCGCATTTTATGTTTTCCAATAGGTTAAATTTAGTAAATAAACAGTATTTGTGCATTACAAATATGCAGAAATGTGTTTCCTGTGTTGACTTTTTTCCAAAAATCATTAAAAAAACAGTGTAATTTGACTAGTGGGGGCTGCCCCCACTATGTTTGTGAGTTTGGATTAAAGACCTTGACCAAGGAGATGGAGGGATCTATACACAAACATACACTCACACATTTACTAAACCGCTTATCTTTCTGGGTTGTGGGGTGGAGGGATCTAATGGATTTAATAAATAATTACATTTCATTCAGTACATACCTTCTTTTTTGATAATGGCCCATTCAGATCAATGTAATTGTACAATAAAGGAAATATACATATAAGAAATTAAAATTTTGTGACAGGTCATAGCTGGCCTGATTTAGAATTGTTTTGCAAGATAAGGGGGTGCATCTATTACTAGACCAGGAGCATCACATTTGATTGGTAAATAAAAGAATTACATTGGGTGTAACAAGTGTAATACTGTCAATTCTATATTATATATAATCAGCAGGGATGGACTGCACTGGTTTATATATAATTATGATGTAGACACAATATGATATTGTACATTAATACGAGAGTTCATAGTTAAAATGAATATTGTGTCTACATCAGTTAGTTAATAATAGTTTATAGAGTTTATAAATATTTCTACTCTTTATCTTTATAGCCAAACCAAGATATAATGCCAAAACAGAAGTAGTCGTATGTACATGGAAGGGTAATTGCTGTCCCAAATGCATTCAGTAACATATTCTGTTAAAACACATAAAAAGTAATGTATTCAGAATACACTGAGAAAACATCATAAGGAAAACTCTGCTGTTAGCAGTTTGTCCTTAATTCACATGGTTACTTTGTTAGCCCCCTTTCATCTGTTCTTAAATGGTCAGGACCCTCACAGGACCCTCACAGAGCAGGTATTATTTGGGTGGTCGATCATTCTCAGCACTGCAGTGACAGTGATGTAGTGGTGGTGTGTTAGTGTGTGTTGTGCTGGTACAAGCGGATCAGACACAGCAGTGCTGCTGGAGATATTAAACACCTCAGTGCCACTGCTGGACTGAGAATAGTCCAACAACTAAAAATATCCAGCCAACAGCGTCCTGTGGGCAGTGTCCTTTGACCACTGATGAAGGACTAGAGGATGACAAACACAAACTGTGCAGCAACAGATGAGCTATCGTCTCTGACTTTACATCTACAAGGTGGACCAACAAAGTAGGAGTGTCTAATAGAGTGGACAGTGAGTGGACACAGTGTTTAAGAACTCCAGCACCACTACAACACACACTAACACGTGTATATATATATATATATATATATATATATATATGTATATATATGGTCACCCACAGCTTTAAATGGACAGTGAGTGTATCCATTTTATCAGCTGCACTTACCATATAGCACTTTATAGTGTGTGCGTGTGTGTATATATATATATATATATATATATATATATATACACACACACATATATATATATATATATATATATATATATATATATATATATATATATATCACACACACACACCAAACTACATGCACATTACATGCCAATGCCTGTTTATGAGCGTGCATGCGTGTATGCACGTGTATGTGTGTGCGCACGTGTGAACATGCATACGTGTGTGTATGTGAATGTGAATGGCGTGAATGTGTGTGCATTCAACCTGTCCGACGAAAACCCAAGCAGGCATTTTAACAGGATACATGTAGTGGCCAAAGGGGAGCTGGTGCACTAAACCATATATTCCAAAAAATATGACACGCTCCACAGTGTGTTCTTTCAGAGAGAGAGAGAGAGAGAGAGAGAGAGAGAGAGAGAGAGAGAGAGAGAGACAGTCAGAAAAGAGGGCCATGTAACAGTTGTAAAAATAAAACGCTCTGATTTTCGGTGTGTGTTCTCTGGGGAGCGCGAGGGGGAGGTGGTTTATCTTAGGTGCCGGACAGGCCGGTGGGTTGGAGGGGGGGGCGGGGGGGGGGTTGAGGGAGGGAGAGGAGGGTGGGAGTGGAGGAGGAGGAGAGCGCAGGCCTGAACTGGGCGGGACTCATAAAGAGTGCAGCAGCGCTGGAGCTGCAGATCAGTCTGTGAGTGAGTGTGTGAGTCGCGCGTCCTGCTCTGGAGCTACCAGCCTGCGCTCTGTCCCGGGACACTTCGGACCTAATGAGACGCGCGAGCTTCGGCCCTCTTTTAGCGGACTTCTGTCGCGTGGCTTTTGAAGCTCTTTAGAGGACCCCCTCCGTCCCGTTTTGCCTTCGCCCTGAGGATACAGCTCGCGCCTCTACCCATGGTGAGTGCTCTCCGCTCTGTTCTGGACGGTGTGATGGAGATGGACGGGATGGATGTTTAGGAGTTGCGCGCGTTCTCGGGGTTGGACGCTTGTGGTTGCTTGTGGCTGCGCGCGCTCGAGCCCGTTCGCGCAGCTGTGTGAAGCGTAATTTAGCTGTAGGTAAAGCTGCATGGAGTGGATAAGTCAGAGGGACAGCAGGGAGGCTGGAAGTGGAACAGTTCTGTCTCTGTCTCTACACTCCATGCAAGCTTCACTGGAAAGCGCAGCGCGTTTTGTCCCGTTTCCAGATGGGCCGAGGGGCCGCGCACCTGCGCGCGCTTCCCGAGTCTCCTGCTGCTATCCTCTGCTCTGTGTGAAGGCAGGAGAGCTAATGCTGCTCTGACCGGGTTGTAGTTGAGCTGTTAGCGCGTGCAGGTCATAAAGAGAACGAGATACACTGAGTTACAGTCTTGTGGAAACTGGTTGTTTCTTCTGAGAAGCTAAATTGGGTAAAGTGGTGTTGATTTCGCAGTGCGTGTGGTTTTCTTGTTTGGTCCAGACATACCTTACTGAGAAACATCAAACTATTAGAAAGTATATAAAGAGTATAAACTGTAATATATGTAGTGTGGTGTAGTATAATCAACTGTTTAGAGAGGAAACAGACTAGTCTTAGTAAACAAACTAGTAAACAAAATCAAATAGCATAATGAATTGCTTGGTGGAGAAACAGAAAGGTTTCAAAAGCTTTGTGTACTTCTGTAAAGAATCTCAACATTTTTCTGTTCATCTAATTTTGGCCACACACTCAGTTTATTTTCTTACTTCTGTCCCTAATTGTGGTACTCTGTGTCTTCTGCCCTTCAGAAAATTGGTCAGTCTGGCCTCAGAGCTCAGTATAGATGGGCCCCGGGCCCTGGCCGCAGTAAACTCATGGGGGGGGAGAGACTAAAACAGGGACTAAGCACATTTTAAAAGTGGTTCCACATATCAGAGCAAACTGCGGGGAGTGCCGTCTCAGTAATAAATCAACTCCAGAGAACTTGACGTTGCCAAACCTAGCTGTTTTGCTTTGTGTATTTTCGCTTATTTTATTTTAAGAAACGTATGGCTGCGATAGTGGAACAATGGGGGGTGAGGGGGGGGGTGAAAAAGTTAAATATGGTCACATAGAGTTTTATTTGCACAAATAGCAAAAGAGTTAGCAGACTCAGACCACACATTCATCCTGCTTTCTATTTTGATAGACTGATTAGTATATACTCAGAATCATGTGAAAAGAGTCTTGTAGTGAGTGAGAGGATTAAAAGAAACACCTGCAAATGTGTTGTTCAGCTTTCCATGAAAAAAGGGGAAACGGATACGGAGCAGTTTTGTTCTTCACAGTTTAAATAGCAGGTAATTTGAAGCGAACTGTGAGTATAGCAGAGCACCGGCAAAATGAGGTGTCACCCTGTTTAAAGAGGCATAAACCGTAAATAGAGTGAAAAGTTATGTGTGCTCTGAATGCTTATAGTCAACATACATTGCGCAATAGAGAGTCTCTTTAATGTTCCCTTTGCTAATTAATTCCCCCCTTTTTATCCTCATACACATTCTGGAATGTAAAATCTACAAATGACCTCAACAACTCCAGGCATGTTAGACATTATATAAGCCATACATCTGCACACTAAAGCCCCCAAAACAGAAGACAACAACACAATGCAGCCTTCTCAGCTCAGGGAGCGGCGACTTCTAAAGACGTTCTGGTGTGATCTGAATGAAGCGTGACAGAGATAAAATGCTAAAATTGGGTCCTTACTATTGTCTGTTCCTGCGGTAACCTGCTCCCCCCCTCATTCCCTGTCAAATCCTCAGGAAACACATCTAAAGGGCCATGTGCATAGTCGGCTCTCATTAAGTCGGGTTAGGGAGAGTGAAGTCAAACGCCGTGAGGCCCACAGCGCTCTGCCAAACCAGAGGAAGCAAGCAGCCCAGGCCAAATTGCACCATAAGCTGCACTCGTTGCAAAAGAGCCTGCATTGCTCGTCTTCATTCTCGAGTACATCAAAAAAAATTGTAAACATTTTGGACAGCGGTTTTAAATAAGGGTTGATGGTCTGAATGTTTTCCATATATGTGTGTTTTGACTATGTTTAGTGGCCTTTTAATGATATTAATCTTTATAGTTGTGCTGATCACGTTGAACTACAAATTACTGCATAAAACATATTAAAGTTCATTTTAGCTGTTACTCCATTAGGGGGCCTAAATCCACTAAACCTTGAACAGAAAGCATGATCCTCACAGAACCCCCCCCCCCACCTCCAGACACAAAAGTCCATTACCTCCCAAACTGTATCCCCACACTTCTGTTGAACTTGTCACTGGAAAGCTTAGCTCTGCGATCGAATGTATGCGAGTTCTGTCCAAACCACACACTATAACAACGGAGCATGCAGGGTCAGACAAGGGTCACCACCAAGATCTGGTGCCAGAATCATTCCTTGATTGCATGAAGAATGACCAAATGGAGCAATAAAATACACTAACAATTGTGCGCTCATGAAACACACTCATACATACACTCACTCACCCAGCGTTCTTGTTAATATGCATCATTTCTGTTGTAATGTTTGGGCTCACTCCAGTGGAACCCAATCCAAAAGATGACAAAATGCACGCGTTGCTGCTCTCACCCATCGAGTTGGGCTGTCCTCTCAGTGGTGCCGTTGTTTGTTGAGGCCTTGTTTGACCAACACTCCTAATATTATTAGTGCACTTCCTCACTGTACTGACAGAGATTAATCCTGCAGAAGTCTTAGAAATTGCATGACTGGAAGGGTCCGGTCCACCAATTCACTTTGTTATTGTGTTATATTGTCACCAGTGTACCATCTTTAATGGTTTTCTTAAAGATCCTTATTGCCTTAGTTTGTGTATTTACTTTGCTTTGTATTTGAATTGTGCTGTGCTAGTTATACTTACTCTTAAAACTGTAGGCTTATTATTATTCAGTAAACACCACAAAATTTCAATATAGAGTTTAAAATGATAAAGCACGGTTCTTGTAATTTCCATCTCATTTGATGGATGTATAGCAGCAGAAGGATGAACTTCAATGGTGCTGACAGTGATGAGGAAGACTCCACCTCTCTGCTCGGTTTGGGTGACCTCTTAGGGAGGGGTTAAACTGATGACGACTGGACTGCTTTCAGGAGCCGTTAAGAGAAGCAGTTGTGGGATCCCTTTGTTGACAAGCCTCACCTCTATTTTCATGCTAATTAGGCTCTGCTATCATCTCTGAACTGTCATGTGCTATCTGATAGCACGTCTAATGAGCACAGATAGCTCTGGTGCGCTGGAGAGCAAAGGGGGGATTAACTGTCTGCTCTGTTGGTCATGGAACTGTTAATGTAATACTTTGTCAGCGATGTGTTCTTAAGTTCATTTTTCTTGTTTCCGTTTTTTCTGTTTGTATATGAGTTGAATATGAGAATCAGTGACAATTTTCTGCTTTTATCTTCTTTTTTTCAGGACAAGACTCTCTCCAAAGTTCTCAAGCAGCCTCCCAGCACCACGTAACATTTCCTCAAAGAACTCGTCCAGCGTTGGCTCCCAACAAACATGGACTGTTTTCCCATGCTTTATTTTCTGTCGGTAAGTGGACCACGCCTATCCAATTTATGCCATGTGACAGGGTCACTGCATTTTTGGGCCTGTTTTCCGAGGACTTGCTCGGGTATATGATTTCTAGGAGCAAATTTAAGCCTTAGTCATTTAGTCATTCTTACCAAACAGTGGCAAAAGAAAGGGATCTTTTTGACTTTTGCTCTAAAAGTTTGTGAAATGTGTGGCACGCGCTCCTTTGTTTGGCCTTAGTTGGGTCAGGCTTGTAGGGATCCTGCTCCTTATCGAGTTAGAGTTTGCTTTGACCCTGAGGCTGCTCTTGTCTTATTTGTCTAATCATCCTGCTGGGGAGGAGGGGGGTGGTGTATGGCTCCACTAGATTCCATTCAAGAGTTTTTTTCAAGCTTTTTCACTAGCTGTTTATTCGTTGAGGATGTTGTTGTAGATAAAAAGGATAGAGGATATCTGATCATCGGCCTTTAAACAAGCCAGACTGAGTAATTATTACCCATTAAAAATGTTTTCATTGGGAAGTATAAGGCAGCTTCGGGTCTGTGGAATTGTTGGGGGTTGTGTTGTGGGGAGTTAAACATCTCTTAAAACATAGTGCTCTCTCTTTCTTTTTCCACCCTCTTTTCTGCTACTCCAACCCCCCCCCCTTGCCTCCTCCACCACACTGTCTTGTCATCAATTGTCCACCAGAGACATCATGATTCCTGGTAATCGAATGCTGATGGTCATTTTATTATGCCAAGTCGTACTGGGAGAGAGCAACCATGCTAGTTTGATACCTGAGGAAGGAAAGAAGAAAGTGTCGGGTCATCACCCGGGTCAGAGTCATGAACTGCTCCGGGACTTTGAGGCCACGCTGCTGCACATGTTTGGCCTGCAGAGGCGGCCACGGCCCAGCCGCTCGGCGGTGGTGCCCCAGTATCTGCTGGACCTCTACCGGCTGCAGTCGGGGGAGGCGGACGAGGCCGGAGCTCAGGAGGTCAGCTTTGAGTACCCCGAGAGGTCCACGAGCCGAGCCAACACTGTAAGAGCATTCCATCATGAAGGTAAGACTCATGTAAATACTTATGTTTGTCACGTTAAATGGACCAATAGAAATAGTCTGAATTTGCTTAAAAATCTCAATAAGTTCATACGTTTTTGATTGTATTATAAAGTTACCATTTCAGAGATATAAGGTTTTGTTACCACAATTCCTTGCAACTAAGATTATCAGACTCAGTGGCTAATCATTGCTGATGAAAATGATAAAAAAGTCCCTCTCAGAAAAAAGATAAAATGCATCTTTATATCACTGCATATGCTCAAAACACTAAAACAAGTATGGCTAAAGACTGTGCAGCAGTGTGCCTCTGCCTTCAGTTATGTAGATCTTTTTGAGGGACCTTCCTTAACATGCAATTATCTTTAATGCTACTCTGCAGACTTCTAAATAAAGTCCTGCTGCCAACAATGTGGGCACTTAGGCAGACAGAGTGCCCAGGAGCCTTGGAAAAACAAACTCTCAGTGCCAAGGTGATAGAGGGGCACCAGCATGGCAAGCAGAGCATTCCTGTTATTTTGTCTTTTATTTATTTTGTTGGCCATATGTGTTCCTAAATAAGATCGTAGTGATAGGGACAGGCATACAGAGCACAGTAAAGGAAAAAGAAAGAGTAGAGAAGATGTCTGCCATTGGGAAGGGAGGAGCCAGTCTTAATGTGGCCTGTTTGGCTCCCAGAGAACACAAAGAGGAAAGCAAAATTGTCCAAACTGGCCTTCATGTTGAAGAATTTCCTAACTCTATAATAGAAAAGATTGAAAAATGATAAAAAGTTTCCGCTGGTTTGCTTATGTTTTCCTTATGACCTGTTAAACGCTTTACAAAGTGCAAAATTCTCCAGACTACTGAGTGTGATAAGGTGCAGGAAAGGTCTCAAGTTTGAATGGCATTTCAATAAACACAGTTATTAAAATGCAAGTATTAACATGGTGCAGCCAGACATTCTCTGCCACCAAAGACTGTCTGAGTGAACAGCTAATGATTATTCATGATGAAAATGATAAATGTCCCCAGTTAACAAACTGCAGATCTAATCAAAAACACAGATTGTTCCAATAACAAGAACCACCTGGTCGAGATTAGGTCCTGGGTGTGAAATAACAGGGCCAAATTGAGCAGGAACATGGCAGACACAACATTCGTTTTCCAACAATAGTGATCGTGCCAGAAATCTGCAGACTGAGCACGGAACAGTTACCCTCCGCTTTGTTTGCACTGCAGCCACGGCGCAGTAATCAGGCCTGTCTCAGTAATGCACTTCTCAGCACAGCCAGGGGAGAACAGACAGTGTGGATTCTTGTGATCTAGGCCACAGATAGGGAAGCATGTATGTGAGCTAAATAAACCCTTGTGACTGCTGAAGGTGAGTGTGTACATACTTTGTATGTATTAAGTGGTCTTTGGCCACATATGCAAATGTAGTTTACTTTAAATTAAATTCCCTCAGGCATGCCCAAGTGGAGAAACAGCAGATTCTGATGTATAGGATTTGGGTGGATAATGAGCATCAGCTTGGAGAGTCCAGGAACAGAGAGGGAAGGTCACTGGTGTCTATAGAGCAGGGGTGCACAACTCCAGTCCTAGAGTGCCGGTGTCCAACACAGTTTGATGATTTTCTTGCTCAAATATGTCTCATTCAGCTCTTCTGATTGAAGTTTTAGGGGAAGTGTTTGAATAGAGAAATTACCAAACTGTGCTGGACACCAGACCTCCAGGACTGGAACTGTGCACCCCTGCTATAGAAGAAAGACAGGAGAACTATTAGTTTAAAGAGTCTGTCTTGGCCTGACTGAAACTATGCCCTATTAAATATATAATGCGCTGTTTTGGAAGCCTACCATTTTGTAATGGTGTTTAAAAACATAATGAAGTATGTCATGTGCTTTCTTACAGTCCCACAGTGCATTTCAATAGGTGTACAAATTATAGCTGCTTTGGCAAATACTGGCTACTCATAATGTACTGTGTCATTTGGTTTGGTATCTCTGAGGATAGCTAGTCACCACACATAACCAGGGATACTTTAGGTGTCTGCCCTCTTTCTGGAGATCAGCTTTTAATCATTGGAATAGAAATCAACTCGGGTACTTTTGACTAATATAATTAAATAAAATATTTCCCCCCTAACACTGTTATTATTAACTTGGCCACTTTTGTGTAAAATGTTTTGACGGTGCTGAGCTGCTAATGAGCAAAGAGGGGTGAAAAAAGAGTACAGTTCCCACCTCTCCATAACTACATTTCCTACCTCTCAGTAAAGATGGCCCTGCTGAGATAAAACAGATAAATGTTGACAGATAAATGTTTTAGAAATATTAACTTGCTTGCTGACTTATGAAAACTGAGGGACGTCCAAAACAGGCGGAAATTGCATATTATGGCTACTGTGAAAAGGCTCCAGACTTCTAAGACTCTAACTCGTGAAGGCTTTTTTAACTAATTAACTGATCAGCTAATAATTCTTCTCATTAATTGAATCATGAATTTTGTTTTTTGTAATAGTGTCATATATAGTGCTTCTCTTGTTCCACAATTGGTGATAGGGACCATTTTGAACACATTTGAAGCTTGAAGAACTAACCTGTGTATCCTCTGTGTCTCTTCCCTCAGAGCATATGGAGCAGGTGCCATCAGATGGGCCATATACCACCGGTACTCCACTTCGTTTCCTCTTCAACCTCAGCAGCATCCCGGAGGACGAGCTGCTGTCCACAGCTGAGCTGCGCTTGTACAGAAAGCAGATCGAAGAGGCCAGCTCAGAGGATGCTGGAAATGAAGGGCTCCACCGGATAAATGTCTATGAGGTGCTAAAGCCGCCGCGGCCCGGGCAGTTGATCACGCGGCTCCTGGACACGCGACTGGTGCGCCACAATACCTCCAACTGGGAGAGTTTTGATGTGAGTCCAGCTGTGCTGCGCTGGACCCGCGACAGATTGCCAAATCATGGACTGGCCGTTGAGGTGCTGCATCTGAACCGAACGCCGCGGCACCAGGACAAGCATGTGCGCATCAGCCGCTCCCTGCACCAGGCTCCAGGCGAAGACTGGGACCAGCTGCGCCCTCTGTTGGTGACTTTCGGCCATGATGGCAAAGGCCACCCGCTGACACGCAGGACCAAACGCAGCCCTAAGCAGAGAGGCCGCAAGCGCAACCGCAACTGCCGGAGACACGCACTCTATGTGGACTTCAGTGAAGTAGGCTGGAACGACTGGATAGTGGCCCCTCCCGGCTACCAGGCCTACTACTGTCATGGGGAATGCCCTTTCCCTCTGGCGGACCATCTGAACTCCACTAACCACGCTATTGTACAAACACTGGTCAACTCGGTGAACAGCAATATCCCCAAGGCTTGCTGCGTGCCCACTGAGCTCAGTGCCATCTCAATGCTCTACTTGGATGAGACTGACAGGGTGGTCCTGAAAAACTATCAAGAAATGGTTGTAGAGGGCTGTGGCTGCCGCTAGCCCGTTACGAATTAAGAAATGCTAGCGCCGATGTCTAACGGCCCCATTGTACACCCAAATATCATCACTTGGACGCTTATTTATAAGATGTATGTTTGTCTCCTTTTTGTTTCCTTGACCATATGATCATATATTTTGACAAAATATATATATTTATATCTACATATTAAAAAAATAAAAGTGAGACCTTATTTTAAACATTAATAAGAAGCTGTACAACTTTTCATAATGTATATTAGATTGTATAAGGGTTTTAAATGAGAAAATAATACAAAAAAAATCACCAAAAATGTAAAGTATATATACTGGTAATATTTATTTCTTTCATACTATATACATTTACAAAGAAAATGGGAAATGCATAACCTCCCAGCCAGCTTCCTATTTGAGCAGATGAACAAAAGCAACATGCATCATTTGTGTACGAAAATAGAGCACTGTGTGAGATGATTAACTGGTTTGTGTGAGAAATCAGTTGAAGAAATCATAAATGTACTTTGATTTTAATTCACGTTTTTGCATCAACTTTTAGACATGTGATTTTAGATGTCCCCATAATTTGTTCCTTTTTTTTTTAATAAATGGTGAAACGTTACAAGACAAACGTGAGATTAATATAAAGGTAGTGCAAGGCCAAAACACTTTGGGCTTTTACAAATGGGTCATGAATAAGGGGAGGCGCTCGTTTGAAATTTAGAGAGCATTGTTTATAGCACACAAGCACCAGCAAGTTTGGAGTATAATCTCCTTCAGCAGGCTGTAGTCTACGGCTCTCCACAGCCATTAGCGAAACTGATTAAGATAGACTTCTTTACAAGTGTGTGGACATGGCGCTGCGCTGTGATCGTGGCAGACGTGTGCCGAGACACTGCCACCTCTCCCTGGAAGGAATCAAAGGTTAGACCGTCTGTCTCCTGCCTTTGTCTCCTGCTGAATGAGACGCCTGTCTCCAACCTCCAACCATCAGACAATAGATTTCTACTTCACTTATTTACAGCTTGACGACTAGGCCGTCCTCCACCATAGAGCCAACGGCAGGGCTTTGAACGTGGCGTCAGATTAAGGAGGAGGTTAACATAGTTGTGTAGAAGTCATGTTCTTAAAACTTAATGTGAGCAGCATACATGTTTTTTTTTAGCTCATTTAATTTAATTTTGGTTATAAAAAGGCAAAGCAGTAGAGAAACAGTGGAGAAAGTCAGGTTTACACTGATTTGACTGTGAACTCATGCTTCCTCTGAAAAGCTGAAAACAACACTACTACTAAAACAGTAGTGCTGTGTTCTTCTTGTGTTAAAAGGTCATTTTAAGGCAGACTAGATAGCCCTAAATTGCCTAAATACCCTTTATAAATAATCAGTCCAACACCTACAGTTGACAATTCTCTCATCAGGTTGGGGGTTACTCATTGTCCCCTGAGTTTGTACTGGATTTAACACCAGTCTGTCATCTCAAATCTGTAGTAGAAAACATTTTAGAGTTCTGTTACCACATAGTTGTAACAGTGTTTCTTCCTCTGCGCCCCTCAGTAAAGTGTAAGCTTTCTCTCTGAAGATTCTCCATCAGACACAGGCTCAACAGATGAGTGGAGAGAGAGAAGTATAGAGAAGAATTTCATTTTGAAGTGGCTGAGGGCAGAGGGGAGCGCTTTAAAGCCGGCTGACAGAGCAATTACACACATCTCAGCTGCTCTACTGCTTGAAGATAACATCGGCAAGTCATGGTAATTGTGGGGCAGTTCATTATCCCACCTCGCCTTCATGAAGAGGGCACGCATTAGTTAAAATGGCGAGAGCCAACACGACTTGCTGTAATCTAAACATTTATGTAAGCTAAACCACAGAATTGTATGTAATGGTACCACGTAATGCTTTTAAGTTTGGATTGAAAGGACATTTTCTGTCCCTGTCTTTTGGTACTTGCTCAATCATTTAAGGGAGCTGGTGAACTTTATATGGTTTAAAAACATTTAAAAAGCTCTCAGAAACACCAGATTAATTTCAGTATTCCCTTAAACTCCCTGTTTATATGAGATAAAGGTATTCTTTCATGGCTTACCCCGTTTCTATTATTGTAACTGGATGGCCCATTGTGATCACAACGACTTTTTGTCTTGTACTGTTTTCACGCACTTACAAAAAGCTCATTATTGTCTGTTGACATTACTAGACTAACTGACCCTTCAGGAGGCCTTTAACCAAACATTCAGCTTTAAAGCTTAGCGGTTTATAGACAATTAACCCCCTCCTAAGAACAAAAAATGACATCACTTGTGTTTGGATGAACTTATCCTACGTAGGGTTTCAGCTAAAAAGCTTTTTGTTAGTTTGTACTAGTTATTGCAATTAAAAAAGTGCCCTTTGTGCTGCTGAGTTTCTCTAACCACTCCAACCATTTCTCTAACTTACCATATTTCCCTCTTCTTTTCCCCCATTCACTCTTTTCTGTAATAGTACCGGTGCACCTGACTTGGTACAGCTTAGTAAGTCACTCGATTTGTTTGAAAGCGGTCGCTTCAGATAAAAGAGTGCTTTCCTATGCTAGATTGGGCACTCAAAAGCCCCTGTTGTTGAGAAAGGGGGCGTCGCTCTGTGCGGTCCGCAGCTCAAAACCTGTTTCTTCGTGCACCCTTGAGCCGCTCCTTGCTAGGTATTGGATGGGGGTTTATTTGGAAGTGGAGGGGTGGGGGGGGGGTGAGTTGGGTGCTGACAGGCGATGTCAGTGCAGCTGGAGGTCAGAGCCTCTTGTTTCAGTCTCCCACTCACTGTGCCGCTTTCACACATGGTCCCAAGTGTGTAGAGTGCGAGCCAAGGGGGGTGAAACATTAGAAGCGGCCGCTTTCCATCTGTGGGGGTTATCCGTGTCACACACTCTCACCCTCGCTTGCACCTCTGCTCCTGAGAGACACCTCTGTGCTTCAGCCTTGTACCTGAGACACACACACGCACTCAGCGTGGGGAGCTGTGAGCCATCACGCAAGAGAGAACACGGCCATGCTGCAGTTAGCTCACAAGTGGACAGTCCATCTAATCTCAGTGACTCTGCCGACCCTCCAAGACTTATCCAGGTGAAAGGGTCATGGCCAGAGGCATATTTCAGTCATATGCATAATGCTCAATGACAATACCTGGTCTGGAGGACTTATTTTCAGCCTGGCAAATCAAAGCCAGATCAGTAATAGGATATCTATTAGTGTTGCTGCAACACTTAATGGACTCGTGATAACCTATAGATTTTGCTGGGTTTGTATCGCAAAACTAAAATCTTTCAGTAAATTAACTAATTGTGCATGTATTTGACAAATGGAGATCACTGAGAAGTCTGGGAGTAAACATTTAAAAACCCTCTGAAACGTTTAAAGATAAAAATGTAAGGCGATGCCATAGAATAAAGATCTTCAATCTGAATCCAGTTTCTGGTGCAGAATTTTGCAGTCGCTGGAAGGTATGACAATCATTCATTGGCCAATCAGTGGCCAATCAGTTACATAAACAACAGATAAAATAATAAAGACATACATTTAAACCAATTTTTCAAAATTTCTGCATAATTCACATGTTGAGATTTAAGCAAAGTCTTTAAAATGCTTTAAAGTGAAATGGTTGATTGTAGTAAATTTCTTTGCAATGGTGGTGATAGAAATCAGGGGTCATGATGTCTACAATATGTCTGTATGTCTAGTGTATGTACACAGTAGCAATATAATCATTTTACTTACTATTCAAAATAACCAGCAAAACTGCGTCCTCTGAAAATAGTGGTACATCTAAAAATAGTTTTCCTTGGGTACTATTATGCCTTACAACACCCTGTATGTATCTTTCTGCTATGAATGGATATTAAAAAACATGTTTTAGACCAAAATCTTATATGAAAACTATGTGTCAGGCGCCAGGAGGCTTGTAATAACTTTCTGTGACAGAGCTTTAGAGGCGGAATGACTGTTTACATGTTAACCATTTATTATGCAGACTTTTTGAAAAATTGGTGGAATTCCTCTTTAACTACCAGTGGTAACAAAATACAGGACTGAAAGCTGGATTCAATGTGAGGATTTGAAGACGTTTGCCCTTGAAAACCACTTTCGGTTTCTTAAAGATGCTTTCAATTAGAGCCCGATCGTTGTCGCTACCAATTTTAGGTCCCAAAGTTAAGATGTCTGACCACTGAAAAGTGACAGTCATATCAGTCACTAAAACACTGTTTAAGTAAAACTACTGGAATATAAAATTCTGATTATCAATAACACTATATGATATAACTTTATATTCATCTTTTAATTTTGTACTCTAATAGTTTTACCTCAACAGTGTTTTATTGACTGACATGATTGTCACTTTTCAAACATTGTAAGCTCAGTTAAACAACAGAAACTGACAGTCTTGTAATACATTTGTATAAAATATTGCTTTTGGTTTCTGTTCATCACCTCTTTTTCTAATGTTTTATTAGTTCTGTTCATTAAAACAAACATGGTTTTGTTATAAGATGTTATTCTAATGCTAAAGGTTAGGTGTAGATGCATTTTATGTGGTTTTGTAATGCTTATCATGAAGGTGTTTTGTGTCCAGCATCACCAGTTTTGCCTTTATTGCTGTATAGGTAAACAAAGAATGCCTCATATCGAGCTATCCTGTGAAACTGTCCAAAGTTTTGCCCTGTCTTGAGGAAATTGTGCATTAAACCCCCAAAAGGAAGGCCAAAAAAACAAAAGGCACAAATTATTGCCACGTATCAGTCAAGCCCTACTTTCAATGTATAGTGTTTTTTTAAAGCATATGTCCAAGTCGAGAACCATTTAGAAAACCTTTCTTTCTTTTACACTTTATTTTGGTGGTCCACTCTAGATGCTTGGTAGATGTTGTGAACTTCTAACCCTACCAGTGCTAAAATCAACTAAGATAAACCAGACAGTTTTTTTAACAATCAAGCATTTGTAGCTTTACAGGGAACTATAAAAATAAAGGGTGACCCTTACTTGCACTGGCCTGAAGAAGTTCTATTTGGCATTTTAAAGCTGGCATAGAAATCCAGCCCAGCAGTAACCAATAAAAATAATAGTTCAAAGATCTAAATTAGCATCATCCTCTACTATCCTTATACAAGCTCCAACTTAAGCCAGCATTTCCTATACTTTGCTTTCAGTTGCTCAACACAGACACATGCTACCTGTGGGCTGGCAGAGTGGAAATTTCCATGTGGAGAGGAAACGCTCAGAGTTGAAACTGGGTGTTAAGTGCTGGTGTCGCTGCGAGGACGGAATGCCCCTTTTGTTGTTGGAGTGGCAGTGTAATTTTGGAGCGGGTAGTGAGTCCCAGCAGTAGGGCTTTCTTCCCGGTTGCCGTGCAGTTTCATTAGGTACAGCTAATGAAAATATGGCCCTTGGCTCTGCCTGCCCTCTAACTGTCCACTGGCCTCTCCCTTTTTTCCCCAGCATTCCCTCGTAACCTTTCCAACAGGTGTGCTGCTCTCAGGTCCTGCATCTGCCTCCCTTCTCTGTGTGACTGGAATTTCACCAGGAGCCAAATCATTCCAGGGCCTACGCTGGGATCCTTCCCAGCATTTTTAAACTGTTAGATGATTCCAACAAAGCCCTAATTGTGCATTGTAAACACCTTCTAAAAAGAAAGAGACACTCATAACCTGCGTTTAGAGACAGATACTCCGTAAGACTTAAAGAGCAAGACAATAAACACTTTGCGTTCAGTTGAACCAGAAGCGCTTCGCCCGGCGGCTTTTGTTTACCTGCACGTGAAAGAACAAGGCGACGGTTTCTGATACCTGCTATGAATCAGCCCGCTTGTTTTCTCAAAGGTCCTCTGTTAATATATTGCCACTGAGCTCACCTGATAGAGACAGGTGGATTGTGCTCTAGGTTTTGCAGGCTGCCGTTTGAAAGCACGGATGTGAAACCAGATCTGTAACTTGACCTTGTGGCAATTAGGTCCACAATGGAACGTTTTTTTTTTCTTTCACTCCCACTTCTTTTGTATTGATAATGACATTTGAAAGAAAATTAAAGGCAAGATGAACATTATATCTTTCTTTGAAAGAACATTAAAGTTAACGTGGGGTTAGTGTGTGTCGTTCTTTCAGTGCGTGGCGAGTGTTTCTTTCCAGACGCTCTCTGGTGGCGCGGGCCTCCCCCTTAATGTGCCTTTTAGGCCGTACCTTCCTTTGAAGTCGTGTCACCTTGTTGCTCCTGTTTTTTTGAAGGGGGCTGGTTGGGAGCACGGGCTGGAGGCGATTGTTTGTCGGAGAGCAGTCGACCCTTTCCCATGTTTGCAGACAGACAGCAAGGGCAGCGGGGAGGGGAACTGCCCACCCCTTTTCCCTTTCCTCTGCAGTATTCTTCTCTGAATGGAGTGTGTCCACCGGATCTGCCTGGGATGAAATGTCATATCTCAGACTGATCTTTATCTCTTAATCGCTTCCTTTGTCTCCCATGATTCCCCAGGCCCTGCCTTTGCCTCTCTGGGCAGACTGGGCTTTGAAGTGTCAAAGGAGGTTAGGGATACAGGCTGTGTTTGGGGTTGCTAAAGGGCTTCTGGTGGACGGCCTCAGCCTGACTGCTTCAGGTGATGAATCAGAGCCATGCAGGAAGAGCAATGCCAGATGTTAGTGACAGAGTGTACCCATGCTTGTCAGTCTATTACCCCAGATGACCTAACCATTTGTCATGCAGGTGGTCTTTTGGCCCGAATGCAACCAAGAAAATAAAAGGTCGATTCTATTATGGCTGATGGGAAGTAAGGGATTGTGAAAAACACTTGAATGTTTAAAGTGGATCTGCTTGTGTGGCATAGTAAACAGTACAATACACAGTTACACATAAAAGTTCCTAAATGGTTCATGGGTTTAGAAAAAATCTTTAACCGGTATAGAATGTTTACATTATGTGGAGATTCCTTAAAAGGCCCATATCCTGCATTTATATTGTTATATTTTGAGGTCCACCTAAGTATATAATACATATTTGATATTTGTATGGTTTTATGATGATAATGAATTTTTACATAACCATTTTCCAACCTCTCCTCATCACCTCGCTTCTATGATGGGGTGGGAGGAGAACTGAGGGCCGGGGTCCTGCACAGTTTGCTGATTTCTCTGATCTGACAAAACTAAACCTGGCAATTAACTGCTGAGTTGAATCAGGTGTGTTTGAGCAGGAAAATCACCAAACTGTGCAAGAATCCAGCCCTCCAGGACTGAAGTTCTCCACCCCTGTTCTATGGCACTGCTTCAAAGACCCATTTCTGGCACTTTTATTTGTAAGAGTGTAATATGAGTTCATATGCAGTTATGATTCAGTGTGTAACTGAAGTGTACATATGGGCCCTTGGGGTTTCAGGGGTTAACTTCATTCTTTCATGTTCTTCATGTCATGGTCTTTGTTAACTGTGGGCCAACCTAAAAAGCTATGGACTGCTATACTGTGTAATGTCTGACTTTGTGTACACTATGCATGACTAGTAAGTTTAAAGTCAGGCAGGCAGTTGAAAAGTACTGACTGCAGGTCAATCCCCAATCAGGGCCACAAACAGATGTTCTCTTCGGTGTGGGAGCCAGCCAAAAATGATATCAATGTCAGGAATTTAACACAAGTAAAGATGTATATAGAGCAAAATAACAATCGGAGCAGGGTAGGGAGCCCCACCAGCCGTGAACCACAGACGGGGTCCGGCTCGGGGGAGACAGCTGGATGGATGGTGCAGTGGAAGAGAGGACGGAGGGCAGGCATTTAGACCCCCTCAGTGTGTACTTCAGCTGCAGCGGACAGCTGTAATGGCCAGAGTTCCATTAAAGGAATAGCTGTGCAAAAAATAGTTACTGTTGTGAATAAAAAAGGGCAAAAGTGCAGGAAAAAACACTTGGGTAGCCGTTACTGCTATTTTAAGCTATGCAATGTACTTTAGTTGATGTTATAGATATCATACAGTGTTGTAAACCACATAAGTCAATTTGATGATGTCAATTTCAGACACCAAATATGTCTTGGCTGGCTACATTTGAGCAGAAAACTGTGTAAATTTGATTCCTTGCCAGACTATTTCTCTAACAACCACTGATGGTGGTGGCACCAAAGTGTGCGTGAGCCTGTCTACAAGTGCATGTGTGTTTATGTGCATGGAGCAATGACAGAATGAGGAAGGTATGAAAGAACAAAGGACAAAAGCAGGGATGTATGTGAAGGTTTGGTCTGAAGTGAACAGGACACGTTCTGTGGCAATAACAATAGCACTGAAAAAAATGACCAGGTGGTATAGGGGTTTATTGTGTGCACCCTCTGCTGGTAGGACGTCAGATGTCAGTTTATGCGTGCAGACAATAAAAGGCCTGGGTTGGAGACGGAACTGGAACTAGCATTGCATAGTTATTTTGAAGGCTATTGGACGGAAATCGAATCAAAGGCTTTTGTCAGGTCCAAAGCAAGCACGTCACAGAGCGTAGACTGTTTACAGTATCTATTATTGTTGGACTTCAAATAAGAAATGCGTTCATGTAAGCTAACTCAAAAATGATTACATCTGTGTACCAAGATAGTGACCAAAAACATCATATCAGGGTGTTGTTTGACTGCGTGTACACAGGCTCCGGTGTAGGTTTGGGTTTTTAGTCGCCTCTCTAAAGTCACATGGCCAGTATTTATGTTCCTCACATCTGTACACTCGCATGATGCATTTGTCCCACAGGGAAAATACATTTGCACTTTTCCCTACATTCACATCCAAGTCAAAATGGCCACTCCCTCTGTCGTAAGAGTTACTAACAGGCATCAAGACGAATTTGGCACAAGTTTACAACACAGCTGTATACATTAGACATCAACATAAGGACATATAAAAGTGAGGTCATTGAATTATGGCCTGACTAGTGAAGGCTCTCTACCATTTTGAGATAGGGTTACTTTATAAACATTAGCTGTTATTATTACATTATATAATGTTTACATTATTGGCAATACTGTATTTGCAATTCACATATGAAAAAAAATAATATGGGAAAGAACATAGTATTTATGGTAATATAAGTTTTAACATAGAGTTGAGGACCCCATGCACTCTTTCAGGCTGGAGTTCAGCTTCACTGTTACCAGGCACTTCATACTTAGACAATACAGTTAAAACATTCCTGCACAACTTGATTGTTGTAGTGTACATAAAGTCAATTGATGGGAAATGGTGCATTGCCGAGGAACAGACTGTCTCTGACTGATTCTTTGATAATGTACAATGGAGATAAATCCTGCTACATAACATTGACATTACTATACTGTAAACATGTCCTGTCATAAACTGTCACGAGTTATCATTACAGATTATGTCCTGTAACATAACAGTAGCATGTTACCATTATTGTTAATTGTCATGACAGATGCCATAATGTTTGATGTTATGATGGCTAGAGTACACAAAAATAGCATGAAACAAAAGCTGTCATTACATTAAACATCATGGCATCTGTCATAACAATTACTGGTAATGGTAACATGACACCAGTAACATGATATTACTGAACAGCATCTATCATGACACTTCCTGACAGCATATGTTATCTGCAATGACATGTTTATGACATAGTTATGTCAATGTAATATAGCAGGGATCAAATAAAGTGTTACTGCATTTTCTTTGGGTATTATCTCTGCTGGGTGCATGCTTTAAAATACGATTTAGGCCAAAAGCTTATTGCAGGACTAGATAAAACAATGTATTAGGCATCATTTGGCATATTTGTAACCATTTTATATAATAACTTAGTTACTTGGAAGCATTTCATGTCTTAGATGTTTAGTTCCTATACTGTTGTGAATAATTCTCTGAGAATGACTGTGATTTTCTCTAGAATTAGAACGTTTCTCATCAAACCATTCTGAATGACATTATTTCAAATTTTAATGGTTGAATTATGCAGTAATTTGGAAAAGTCAATGGAATATAGTAGAAATCTGGTTCACACGTTGCAGGGTACAAGTTAATTTCACACCATTCAGACTGCAAGACCTGTCACAGTGAGCTAGACTATGGTTCCTAGGCTGAAGCACTTTCACGATGCCTGTACATTTTCTCCTAATCAGTACATCAAAACAAAGCGTGACAGTGTGTTGTTTGACTGTGTGTACATAGACTCTGGTGTAGGTTTGGGTTTTTAGTCACCCCTCACATGGCCAGTATTTATGTTCCTCACATCTGTACATTCACATGATGCATTATACACTTGAACAACCGTAGAAAAAGCTCCCACAAACTAGAAGAAACATGACGTGTCAAAGGAGCTCTCGAATCTGTCATTCCAAATGTTTTCTTGTCTAACGGCCATGTAATGTAATGGCCATGTGAGTGTTTGACCAGACTACTTGGAGGAAGCTGCGACAGATTTGTAAGTTCTTTTCAGAAGTGATGCATGTAGCAATTCATCTGTATGATCTTTTCAAATTATGAAAATTGTGATGAAGTTGCATAAAACAACTCTTCGTTCTTTCATTTTCATTTTCCAGGTTGTGTTTTTCTGCTCTATAGCCTAGAGCTAAAAAGCCAAATTGCCAAAATCCAGAAGCAGCAATCTGACTAAGCAATGCTTTCTGAAAACATGCACTGGTCCCTGACCCTTAGTCCAGTTTTTTTCATAGCCTGCTCAGAGATGCTTACTTTGACATGGTTTTATTTCTCAACAAGAATGCACTGGGAGCAAATTCCATTAGGAGCCTGCAATGAGTACAGGGCAATATAATGATCCACATTAACGCTGATTGAGAAATGAGGGAAAGATTCCACTAACAAACAATGCTGTTGCCATGATGCCGAATGAGTCCTGCTGAGGAAGGCCCCGAGGACAGACTGGAGTAGAGCAGGTAGCGTCCAACAGCTGGCAGAGAGGCTGGACTGAAACAGAACGGTGGGTAAGTGTTTGTGTTGAAGACTTTTAGCGAGGGAGGTTCCTTACACCTCTTCGCTCTTCGATCAGCGTTTGTTTGCACTAAAAGTTTACTCTGCAATGTTTTTATGCTGGTCTACCATGTCCTAACGTGCTTTAGCAGTAATAGGAGGAGTGCAGAGGGATGCAAGCTTAATGAAGACCAGATACCTGAAAAAAGAGTACAGGCTCTCTGGGGATTATCAGTGGTTTTATTTAGCATGGGGGATTTGCACTGGATGCTTTTGCTTGGTTATGGGCTTGTGCCATTGGGGTGAATCACTGACCTGCAGCTTCTCCTGGCTGATTGGTATTATCAGGTGCCTGCTGGTGTATGCATATGTGTGTGTGTACGTGTGTTTTCTGTCTGGACACCATGTGTGTGAGGGTGGCTGGCGGCCACAGCCATGCCCGGAAAGGCTCGGAGCACAGCGAGTCATTAGGAAGTGAAGATGTCTGGAGTGCATTAGGGCCCGGGTACTGTAACTCTTACAAGCATGGGCTGGTATCAATTCCAACCAGGGAGGGAGAGAAAGAGAGGGAGAGAGAGAGAGCTTGGGGGGAAAAAAGAGTAAAAAAAGAGTTCTTTTGGAGGAGGAGAAAGGGGAGCGAGAGAATGTCCAGAAAATGACAGCGCTAAAATGTTATCCACAGCTGCAGTTTTGACTGCGGACCTCAACAGTTTGACAGTTTTCGGTGTTTCTCGTCAAGGCACTGCTTACATTGGCTCTGTTTGAGTTTCATCAAACGAGCATGATTCACTCCGGACAGCAGGATGGAGAGGGAGACGCGAGACGATTCCCACATTCCAGCTCCCTGCGTCCACACTTCTGCAGGACCCCGTGTGAGCATGAGACAAAAGTAATGAGTGTTTTAGGCCGAACATTTCAGATAAATATTTCTTAACTACAGTCAGTGGCACAGAGCTGAATTCTCCTCTTGATTAAGCAATGTTGTGGTATGAGCCCTTACAAAAAAAGCCTCAGCACAGTCACAAGGATTGTTTTTGGTTGTGGTGCACTGATCTGTCCACATTTTTTCATAGTACCTGTTGCAAAGTTGCTTTACAGAAAGCTAGCAAAAATCCCTTTCTACCTAAGGAGAAAATGTAGCGCACAGTTCATTTCATGTCAAAACACCTAAAGTTAGAGTGCGGTATTACTATTGTTAAGCTGCCTGTACATGCTTAAAACTCATGCCTCTAGTTGCATGGTCCAAGTTGCATGAAACATAATTCCTGTTCATCTTACACAGAGCAACACATTCATTATTCCAGTAGTTAGCAATACTAGTAGTTAACATTTCAAATATTGCATTTTTCTAGCTTAATAAAATCATCTGTACCTTGATATTTAGCCTACATTTGCCTCTTGTTGTCATTAAATGTTAAGAGGAAAATTAATGACCTAGCTATATTGAATGATAACAAAGCAGAACAAACATGAGCAAATGTTCAAATGGCTGTCATGTTAACATTAGCTGGTTAGCTAGCTAACTTGTTATGTCATATTGTGTCCATAACCAGATTAGCAAGTCTGGATGTGGAAAACCTGCATTTGGAGCGAGCTGAGAGATGATATCAGTGTCTATTGTTTTCTAGTGTTTATTAGCAGTGTTAGCCTCATAGTGCCAGTGCTAGACTAAAGAAGCAAAATTTGGACATCAAACACATTTCGACTGAACAGCTACACCTGGGGTAAGTGGAAAATTGCGTACATTTGACTTTTTGGCAAAACGTTTTTTAAGTGATTACCAATAACCCTGCGACCCAGAAGGATAAGCAGCTTAGAAAATGTGTGTGTGTATGTGTGTGATTACCAATCACAGCTGCATGATTACCAATAAGAAACGTAGTTCCAGTCCATCCTCTTTTATTGTCTATGATGTGTCAATTGAAATCTGTTGATTGAATTGACAGCTTTTGATGTGACCACATGATACTGTAGCAGCATCTTAATCAGCTGTTTTAAATAGACATTTACGGTTGCTTATTATGAAGTCTGTATGGCACCAAAAAGGGTTCTTCTATTGTTATGATGTCATGCTAGTGATAATAGATGAATCCTTTGTGGTGCTATAAAGAACCATTTTAAACCATATATAACACATTCTTCATCAATCTGAAGAATGACTTCACCATGCAAAAAACCATTTAAGAATGTAATGGTTCAGTTTAGAACCCATGGTTCTAAATAGAACCATTCCCTTTACTAAAGAACCCTTGAAAAACCTACACTGAATAAAGTAATGCTTTGAATTTATCTGATTCACATGCCTACATCGGTTTCCACATGAATAAAATGCATCAACCGAATTCTTGCCAAAATTAAGTAATATACACAGCAGTAGTTGTGTTGATGTAATATATATTACATTCATGTGAAAATTACTGAACTGAATCAAGTAGCCCTTTTTTCAGTGTATGCTTCCGTGGCATGTCTGTTCTTCACCTGTGCCACAAGCTTGGCAACAGATGCTAAGAAAAATGAACTTAGAGCATAGATAGGTCAGTTGGAGGTGTATGAGAAAATGATAGAAGTGCTTTTGCTTAGTCCAGCCAGAGTGGAGAGAGTCTTTGGCAGTGCTGTGAGAAGAGGCTGGGCTCAGCAGTTCAACAGAATTCAACATCTTAGCCCCACTGTGAAGAAGCAGCATGTAGCTGGCTTTCAAATTGCCACTTTCAAGGCTCTTTTTAAAACTCCTCATCTCACTGAGGCTTGCTTTATGATGCAGGGCAGAAGAGAAATGGCTTGGCGCTGCAAAATTGCACACATTAGGCCCAAATGTAACAAACCACACACCTGTTTTAATTTACGATGTTTGAAGACTTGGCTGTGAACAGAAAGCCTTAACAGCACTTTAAGCTAACGCACTCTTTCACACACACACACAAAAACACACGTGCAGGCACTCTCCCACACGCGCGCACACAGACAAACACAACCTTTACCTCCTTGCCCAACACATTATAAATGAATCAAGCAAGAAGACGTTCTGTAAATCAACGTTAAAAGCAGCGGTGCTCTGGAGCGGCCTGCAGGTGCTGGAAGTCCAGGTTAATGCCGTTCCCACTCACAACACTCCTGCCAGGCACAGGTGCACTCAAGCCTCCGCTGGCACAGAGACAGGCTGAGAGAACACTCTGAGCTTTTGCACTCTTTTCACCTTAATAAGCCTTTGGGTACTCAAGGCTCTTCTCTTCTGTTTCTATGGACCCTGATGCACGGCCTGCAAAGAGCAGCTTGAGAGAGAGGGACTACAAAATGATGGAATCCATAGGAACGTTTATGTTGGACTCAGCTCAGCTCTCTCTTAACGTTGTGAGATTCTTGGAACAGACAACAAAAGCAAGAGGCAACAGTTTGCAGTGAGCTGCCAAGGTGTTCTCACCCTAAATCCCACCATCAGACTGCAGCAAGTAGATCAGATAAAAAGCCCATATGTGAGCTGCATGTCTTCTTTATATAGAGCCCAGGATTGAGGCTTTTGCCTTTTAAAGATTCCGTCACTTTACCTAAGTACTGATGTTTAGACACATCTTTTTATTTGAGCAGTTTCAAGCTTTTTCATTTAAAGGGACCATATAATGGAAAGCCAACTTTTTTGTGTATATTTGGCAGTTTTGCAGTCGCTGTTTTTGTGATGTTACAAAAACGAACACATTTTACAAACATCTGCGTTTTCAGCCCACAGAAGTTCAGCTCTGCCAATATATATTTAAGTTAGAAGGACTGTTTAGCCCACACTGCTTTTTGATTGTGGCAGCCAGTCAGAACAGAGATTATGTACATATAGCTGTTGTCTGAACAAACCTCATATCTCTAAAATGGTAACTTTACAGGAGGAGAGAAATACTTTTAATGTGACTTTTTTCCAAGTCATTTTTGATAATTTCTTTTGATCCATCCCTCATGAAATTGACATACACTGTAAAGGAAAACAGGCCCCTTCAAATTATGTCAAAACTGAAAAATGACAAAAATAGAGATACAAGGATATCAACAGCAATATACCTGCCCTACCCTGTTAAAATGCCTGCCATTTTAATGCCAGCAGGCCTGAAATCAATCATACTGTACATCCAAGGCAACCAAGGTATCACATTAAAGCTTAAAATCTCTGCTTTTCATCCATTTTGACATTTTATCCTTATTTACATTAGAACAATAAATGTTTAGGTCACAAAATAGCTTGCCAGGATAGTTTTTATTAAAAAATCTCAGTTACAGTATGAACCTTCATGCTTTCACTAAGCCATATTTTGGATATTTTTCAATGTGGACATATTATACGTCAAACGAACAGGCTGACTCTCAGGATTGCAATACTATCAAATTAAAGGCACAGTAACACAAACAGCCTGTTTAAAGGGGATCTACTATGCTCATTTTCAATACTCATTATTTGATTTTTTGGGTCTACTATTTGTGTCTGTATGCACCCCTCCCTTCAAGCACAGTGTGCTCTGATCTGGTCATCTCGCCCACTCTGTTCTGATCGATCAAGTGCCAGAGCAGCATCCTGCTACAAGTTCCGCCCCTATACCGCTGTGGTTATTCTTACAATGGTGTCAGTTCTGCTGCATCAGGTTGAGCCAGAATCTGACCCTGAAAGCCAGGTAGAACATGTTGGTAGGCCCGATCTACCTTTGCAAGCTAGACTGGAGCATGTTGTTTCAGAGTGGTACATTTTTACTTTTGTAGCTCTTGAGCGAGGGCATGCCAAGCTTGCCCTTAGGCGGGCAACAAGGATTGTGTTACGAGATTGCATCATCTTGTAACAAAGGGAAAGGGCTGGAATTCCAATGAGGTGTTCCAGGCAGCTGTGAAAAGGGGTTTCTGTGGGAGACAGTTACTACCTCTGGTGTGAACTTTGAGCTTTGTGACTTTGCAGGCCGGTTACATGCACAAAAACCTATATAACACACTAAAGGAAAGGGAAAAATGGAAAAGTCTAGTAGGTCCCTTAATTCTAAAAGACGGATGCATTCTGATTGTTTTTGGTACAAACGTTCACACAAATGTCACAAGTGGGCCTCAGGGTAAAAACTAATACATAAGAAAAATGTAGGATGTGGGTCCTTTAAAATGTGAGTTGTTTGTTTGGCATTTTGTGGAGCGATTCTGAGGTTTGTAGTACTGTGATAGTAAACGCTACATCCTCTTAGTCAGTCTACGTCCCTTATTATGTTATTTGGTACACCTCTCGCCATGTTGCTTCTAGTCGACCCTAAAGCAAAAGGAGCAAATTTACGGTGAATCAGCAACAGACGGAGCAAACCCTTAAATCTGAAAGTGAATCAGAGTGTGAATCAGTATGTGTGTACACCATACTGGAGTCATCACCTCGCTGGCGTCACGATCTGGACGCTTGGTCATCCTCTCAGTAACCTGTGTTAGGTCTGTGAGCGCAGGAGGCTGTGTGTGTATTATGTCTGGAAGAAAGGTCTGGGCTGCTATCAGGCCCTAATAAGGAAGAATAGGGGATGCCATAAACTATGGGCCATGCCACTTAACGCTGGAATGCTCATCATGTTATTTCTTTTTGAAAGTGCAGGACCACAGTGCGGTCTGCTGCAGCTGGGATAACAACAGGATTGATGAAGTGGCTGCCAGGCTGAGATGTAGCTGCCCTCTTTAGCCTGTGCCTCTCTCTCTCTCTCTCTCTCTCTCTCTCTCTCTCTCTGTCTCTCTTTCTTTCTCTCTTGTTTCTTGTTCTCTCTTTCTTCCTCTCCCTTCACTCTCTCATTTCCTTTTTGTCTTACTCTTGTTACTCTCTTTCATTTCTCTCAATCCTTCACTCTCTACTTTTCCGCTCTCTCTCTGCTCCACTTTCTCTATTTCTCTCCTATCTCTCTTTCACTACCTTACAGTTTCTATGTACATTTCTCCCCTCTCTCTCTTTCTTCCTGTCTCTCTCACTCTCTCTTTCTCGCTTATCTATCTTTCTTTCATTCTATCCCTCACTCTCCGCTTTCCTCTCTCTCTCATTCCTCTTTTTCTCATTCCTCTTTCTTTCTCTTTCTCTCTCTCTTTCTATCTTTCTTCTCTCTCTGTCTTATTCCTCTTTCTTTCTCTCTCTCTCTCTCTCTCTCTCTCTCTCTCTCTGTCTCTCTCTCTCTCTGTCTCTCTCTCTCTCTATCTCTCTCTCTCTCTGGCCTGTACAGCTGTATGAGCTGTAGGCCTATACCATCAGGCCTATGAGCCACTTGTTGGGCCATAGCAATAAAACAAAGCACTTGTAACATGAAAGAATTCCTCCCGCTTTACAAGAGGAAGTGGAACATCTGAGGGATGATGTTTGAATTCTCTCGGTGCTCTTCGGGGTGTGTCAAAGTGTCAAAGCTGGGGCGGGCGCCTGACTCTCTCTCTATCTCTCTCTCTCTTTCTCTCTCTCTCTTAAAATCTTAAATCTCTTCCTGAACCCCCTCCCTGTTGAGCCCCGTCTCTCCCTGAGCAAGAGGAGCTCAGTAAAACATGTCCACCTGAAATGCAGAGGCACCCTGGACAGGCCAGGGCAGTGAGTGAGGGCCCTTTGCTGGCTTTGAACCTGTCAGCTCCGGGGAACATTCCTGGCTTGAAAGGTTTATTTGGTTATCTCTCACAATGTCCTGAAGAGAAATATACTGTTAAGTAAACTTAGCTGATACAAACCAGTTGTGGGCAAGGCAATAGTAAACACATTTGAGCCCCTCGTGAAACGTCTGCAGCCTGTCGAGAGCACTTCCCTGCAATGTTAAAAGAACATGCTCTCGTAATGTGCACTGTTTTTTCCCTAGAAGTCCTGTAACTAACACACAAACTTTAATACCAGAGAAGTTCAGACAGTATGTGAAATGATAATAAAAACAAAAAGCAGTGATTTAATATAGGCCAAATTCTTAAACAGAAAACAGTACAAAAACACATTATTTGATGTTTTACTTTATGAACTTTGTTAAGTAATTCATTATTATTAATGTTGTATTAATTATTAATAGTTATTAATAGGTATTATTAATAATTATTCATTATTGTTCATTAATTCATGTATTTATTGTGAACATACACTCATTCCAAATTAAATGACTGTAACATGTTCCAAAAAGGTTGGAACAGGAGCAACATTACCACTTTGTTACATCACTATTCCTTTCATTAATAGTTTGGGGGCTGAATACTAATTATACAGGTCTTCAGCTGCATAAACATCTGGAACCTTTATTGTCGTATTTTGCGCTTCATAATGCACCACCATGATTTTCAACAGGAGACCGTCTATGGCAGGGGTTGGCAACATGTGGCTCTTTTACTGCTCTATTGTGGCTTCACAACAGAATTTTTAGGTAAACATGAAATAATCCTTCTTTGCAGTAAAATAAAGCTCTGCTGATCGTTTGTAACACACAGTTTTAACAATAAATGGTCTTAAACACTGGAGTTAATTCATATCTGCTAATTCCCCCTTTAACCCTGAAGGTTGGCACGCAGACTGCTGGTCACCATAGCAATGCAAACAACCTTGCCTAGCTGGTAGCTAAAGAAAAGGCAAAGAGAAAGATTTAAGACGAACATCAATAATTTAGAGGCAAATGAACTTATTTGCATTTAAGCACTCCAGCTGGTTTCCTGATATGTTTAATCTGCAATGAGAAACTATCAAACACTAAAAAGTCGCGAGGTTGAAGTCAGCTTAAATGGTTCAGCAGTTACATTCTGGCACCTCAGGCATCACTTAGTGAGAAACGGGAAGATTAGAACAAGAATCTAGTGAATGAGAAGCTGACTTCAGCCTCGTAAAAATCAACATTGAGAGACAAAAAAGTTTCCTGCTGGAGATGCACACACTGAGATATTCACAGCCAAGATGGTAAAATGGACATAAATGTTGTGGCTCCCAAGGTGGTTTGATTTTTATTGAAAGGACAAAATGGCGCTTCTTAATATTTGTGTTATGGTCTATGGAGACAAGTCTAGCACCTGCACTGTCTGATTACGCAGCCATGCTGTTATAACGTGCGGAATGTGGCTTGGCATGTCATGTTGACATATGCATGGACATCCCTGAAAAAGATGGCGTCTAGAAGGCAGCATATGTTTCTACCAAAATGTGTATATGTTTTTCAGTGTTAGTGGTGTCTTCACAGATATGCAGCTTACCCATGCCATCTGTACTAATACTCAGATTAGACTCTGGCTTTTGAACTTTATGCTGGTATTAACCTGAATGGTGCTTTTCTTCTCGGCCCAGAGAACACAAAGTCCATAAACAGTCTGACAAGTTGACTCATCAGACCACATTGCATGTTTCTTCAGTGCATCAGTCAGAGCTCAAACCCAGAGACGTCAAGACAATCGGCATTTCTCTGACTTACAGCTTCCACTGTGCATACTGTACAGTCTTAGCTTGCATTTGTAGATGCAACAGCCAAAGCCAATCAAATGCAGAATGTGGACTACAGCATGACATGTCACAAAAAAGATGGCTGAATCAACTATTAGAACTGATCTGTATACAAAATGACTGAATAAGCATTGTGTCAAGTGCATGAAAAGGGTATGCATGTTTTCTATAAATGTAGACTGTAGGTCTACACAGGAAGCAAATGACCCACAACAACAAACTTGGGCTTGCAATTAAGCGCTATTTCTCTAATTTCAGGGGGGAAAACACTCTCTAGCTGACACTACTGAGGAGCTGTGAGGCCTTAAAGATGGCATGGTGTTTCGTCTCACTGGCAAGACGGCCAATTCTAAAGGGCTGCAGGACTAGTTCTATCTTGGATGCTACTTTTATACCCAAACATGACTGCATCTGCTGTTTAAGATTTTATTATTATTATTATTATTATTATTATTATTATTATTATTTCCCCATCACAGTTCTTTAACATAATGCAAGCATCAGTTTCAGAATGAGTATGTCTTTATATGCAGTTGCTAAGGTAACTCATAAACTACCTTTCTGCCATTTTCATGTAAATAAGGGTCTATATGAATTTAGAAATCACTTTTTTTTTGTTTTTATTTGCATTTCACATACTGTGCTAACTGGAATTGAGATTTGTATGTCAACACTGAAAAGGCCTGTTTTAGAAAATGTTAAAATAGTCAAAACACAAAGTCAGTAACAAGTGTTTTTAGTATTCAGTATAAAACGGAATCACACACTGCTGTATCTCTCTTACAGCCCAAAGGCGTAAGTTCAGGTTACTATGGACACATGGAGGAGTGTGAAATGTGAAAGAGTGTAAAATGTGTAGGCTTTTTTCATGTTTGGTCATTTCTGTTTACAATTAATACTTTATGGCATTTTTTCCCTCTTTCTGTGACTACATCTGTGGAAGCAAATAAAAAGGGTGGAGGCCATTCTCTCTCTCTCCCTCTCTTTCTCTCTCTCTCTCTCTCTGCTGGGACCACCAGCATCTCAGGTCCAGTCAGGATCCTGGACCAGAGTTCAGGATCTATCGACAGAAGTAGGCACAAATGGGCAGTAATGACTCCCACTTAGAGTCGCTCCATAAACACTCTCAGATGCAGCACTCGGTGGAGCGGGGCCAAGCACTCAAAGGTTTTAGATTTCTGGAAATGTGAAAATGTTACTCTCCTTAGTCGACCCACTTGGGGGATAGTGTACCTGGGAGGGTCATTATCGTACGGCTTGTAATATGAAACACTATTACGAGGTAACGTAAATCACAAATAAACAGCTTTTTTTCTCTTCAAATGTGTTCGTCTTGTTGCTAATGTCAACAGTGCTGGAGGGGCCCAGTGTTCTGTAAATCATGGAGTGACCTCATGGCAGTCAATCTGCCCTCAAACCCTGGCGGCCTTAGATCTGCGTCAGGGAGCTCAATATGAAATACTTTTCAGTTCAACTCACGCCTATCAGAAGCCTGGCTCTCAGTAGTTATGGCTGCACTTTTCCGTTGCCAAACTTAAATCAAAACATAATGTGTTACCAAATGAATTAAAATCCTATTGCAGTTTGGTTTGTGCACGTCTGAAAAGAGTTCCCACATCATCGGCTTTGAGTCTGCAGAGAGGTGTCAGTGTGACAGAGAAGTCCAAAGGAACGGAGCGCTTTATCTCAAGCTCAGCACCTGGCCTTAATCTGCTGTAAGAAACGTACAAACACTCGGCACATCAACCCACACTCATCACGATAAACCCAATCCTGTTAGTTTGTGGTGAGAGATCAAGGCAGCAGATCTTGTAGCTGTTCACTTTTTGGCCGATAAAACCATCTGAGATGACATTTTTGCCAGCAGACCATGAGGCTCATTACGTGACAACAGGCCATCTCCTGCAGCGGGTGGAAAAACGAAGCTGTGAAACCTAAGCAGGAGGAGGGAGATTAACATCTGAGCTTTTCTTCTTGTCTCCCATCAGATGGAGCTGAGCTTTCTCACACGAGCTTCCTCATCAGCATCACTATCACCGCTATGTTGCTGAGGTAGTTTGATACTGATATACACCCCATATCTGAGTGAAATTTGAAAGCACACTGGCGTTCCTCGACATGCTCATAATTTCCATGCAATAACTCAAGGCCACAACAAACACATTTTTTTCATCCCACCTGCCCCAGCCTTCTCTCAATGTTTTCATTCAGATGAGGCAAAGCATCATGTTTTGAAATCACGCTTGCTTTAATCATGTTTGGACATCATGCTTCTCCATCAGCACAGAGGTGTGCTATCTTGACAGCCGTCCATCTTGCAAAGCGTGGGGTTTCACAGCTCCAGGAGCACTCTCTGTGGCGTGACACACACACTCTTATCAGGCTGCGGAGGCCCGGAGGTGACTGCCACGCCATCACACGCTGCACCAAGGCCTGGCTGCTGTTTCAAAACTTCCTGAAAGATCGCACAGATTACTGGTAGCACTTTCAAAGAGCTGCCTTTGCGAGTATAGTGAAGGGCTGGGAAGCTGTTCTGTAGGCCTAACATCCAATGAATATTGGGTTTGCAACAATTTGTGGAAGTGACCAGTGACAAATCTAGAATGGTCAGTATTGAGAGGTTTCAAGCAGAGGCAGAAGCATTCGTGAAAAGTATGACATCATACTGATGTAGAGATAACACAGCATTTACTTGGTGATCGCAATCTTTGGACAGCCTGGTGTAAACATTATAACCTCTTGAACCCTTGGCTTATTCAGCAATTAATCTTAAAACTACTATAATTAAATCAGTTTACGATGAATTAATATATAAGTTACATAGCTATGGCACATATAGTATCCTTAGGATTAAACGTTTGGCCTTAATTTGCATACACTGTACTGTGCAAAAGTCAGAGACCACTCTTTTCAGTCAACATTACTATAAAGTACAAGTACATTTTTCAGGAGAAATTTCCAATAGAAAATCCAATGGCATGAGGAATTGAAAAGTCATAGGAAAATAATGTCGCTGTCCAAAGAAAAACATGTCTCTCCATTTTTGTGATTTTTACTTCTTTGCATCATTTGAGCACGGCAGCTGTCCTTTGCACTGTGTGAAAATTTCATGATGATTTGACCAATAGAAATGCTCCAAAATGGCTTGGAAGAAAATATATTTCTATGAACTTATGCTGAAAGAAAAGAACATTTTTGCCCTCTCCTGTAAAGTTACTATGTTGGAGATACTTGTTTATCTTTGGACTGTGACGATAAGTAAAAAAACAAGAGTTTCCAGAACTGGAGTTCAAAAATATATTAAAAGATTTATGTAAATCAGGGGTGCACGACTCCGGTCCTGGAGGGCCAAAGTCTTGCACAGTTTGGTAACTTCCCTACTCAAACACACCCACTAAACCTGCCAATTAACAGAGGAGTTGAATCAGGTGTGTGAGCAGCAAGACCACCAAACTTTGCTGGACTGGCCCTCCAGGACTGGAGTTATGCACCCCTGATGTAGAGAAAATGGGACTTCCATCAACCGTGCAAGACAACCTAGACCACCAAAACTGAAACTAGCAAATAAACAGTACTTAAAACTTTCATCTTTGAGGGAGAGGAAGAAATCAAGCTCCACTCTTGCTGTGGTTAGGTAAAAATCCACATGTGTTTCTGTCCATCCTTCAACTGTGAGAAGGCAAACTCAACACTATGAGTCTGAAAGGATATGTAACTGTCCAGAAGCCATTACTAAAAAAAGAAAATAGATGCAATAGAAGAACATTTGCAAATCAAAGAAGCTGCTGTTGTTCTCAAAATGATAGACTGACCACCCCAGAGTCCAGACCTCAACATGATTGAATGTGTTTATGATTACTTCGACCGTGAGAAGCAGAAAATGCAAAAGCAACTTCTAAGACAGAACCTTGGGGGGGTTTCCAGAAAAGAATGGAAGCTGTAATAAAGGCACAGAGTGAACACAGAAAATAATGAAAAATGTGATATTATATTTAGTTGTTGAGGCATTTCTATGAATACATGTTTCTGCTTTTTCCTGATACAAATAAAAAAGTTGTTCTTAATGGCAGTTTTGACTGGGAAATTGAATAATGACATTGGCACAGTACTGTATATGCTAAAGCAGTTTGCATTGCATGTTAAATGTATGAAAGGTCAGTACATTAAAGTTATTATTAATTACACAATAAATATTGTAATAGTTTATTTAATTATTATTACAGTTGTTGTTGTTACTATAAAAATGATACCAACAAAAACAACAGTAATAATGATGATAATCAGTAGTAGTAATAGTAGTCATTTAGCTATGATCTAAACAGCAAAACATTGTTTCCATTAAGACAGCTTGTGCTGTGTTTCAGTGCTTTTATCATCATATGGCTCATTGATACAGGTGCGTGATACCCAGTTCACCTGTAGCAGAGCTGTTGGTGCTGTTGGAAAATGAGAAAATGGTAAATGGAAACTAGGGTATCTGAGGTCTGGCAGAAGATCAACAAGTACTCTCCTCACAGCCACCTGTAAGCCTGAAGCCTAGAATAGGCCAGCTCAGGAAAAGCAGTAATGCTGGGCTCCAGTGTGGCCTCAAGGACACAGAGCTGGAATACACATCCAGTCCAGAGCTCTGTGGCCTGCTGTGTGTGTATGTGTTTCACATGCACGTACACACAAACACAAGCGCATACACACCCATCTGAGCTCACACACACACTTCAAAAGGAGCAGAAATTACAGCTTGTGTCCAAAACAGTCTCTGGCTAGATTTCATACAAAACAGCAGAGACAGAGGAATCCTTGGTCACCATGAAAGCAGCTCCCTTCCCTCTCCTGCATGTGTATGTACTGTGTACTGCACTGTGGTTTAGGGTGGCGAGACCCTCATGCTCCTTCTAAAGCCTGATAAGGACCGCCTCAAGGCCTTTATCATCACCCATCACATTTTTATTTCATGTCTTATCAAAGATTAGTGTTGGAAGGAGCAGGAGCCCCGCGTGGTGGGGACAAGATAACGGTCTCTGAAGCTAAAAAAGAGGCGAGTCAAAGTCCGCGAGCGCGCCTTATCTGCCCAGCTATTACAGGGAAGCGCATCTGATGGTTTCGGCTCTTTTGACATCCTGAGAGATAGGAGACAAATATGGGCATCATATTTCTAACCTTCGTCACAATATATTTCTCTCTGAAGGCAAGTCAAACAAAGCCATTCCACAGATTCCTGGGGTGTGAGGCTTATCTCATGTTTTGACCACCACACTATAAAGCAAAAATCGGGCAGGATGTCGAGACATTGCAATATGCGGAGAACATGCCCAGCATGATCCCTGAAATCCTCAAAAAAAAGATTTAGCTCTGAGGCTTTGTTACAGCACACGTTCAGTGGTATGCAGTTATCACACATGATTTTAATTAAAACAAGATCTGTCAAGGTGAAAGCAACTTTGATGGCTACATTGATACTGTAATGTGCAAATCCAAGGGTTTTCACAAGGGAAAAAAACACCAAAACTAACAATAGCATCAGTAATAAGATATAGTACTGTGCAAAGGTCAGATGTCCATTCTTCATTTATTTAGCTTCCATTCGAAACAGCCATGAAGTGTAAGTTATTCATTTTTTTGAGATATTTCTGAGGAGATTAGATATAAGATAATTCACTTGCTTAAAGAAGAGGAATTTAAAAAAGAAAATAAGTGGAAAAAACTATAAAAAGACAACCTACAGCTATGCAAAACCTGGCAAACCATCAAAACTGTCCCCATCAGATAAATAAAAGCTTTCATCTTTGATAGAGAGCAGAAAATCAAGCTCCACTCTTACTTCACATCTGAAAAAAAGTGTTTCTGTCCAACGCTATGGGTCCGAAAGAATGTGTAGCTGTCAATAAGCCATAACTGAGAAAAGGAAATAGACAAATGAGAAGAAAATTTGCAAGTTGCAAGTGAGTCCACTCTTCAACATCACTGAATAATTTTTGGGATTACTCGGATCGAAAGCAGCAGAAAATGCAACCAACCTCTGAGACTGAACTTTGACGGTTTAGAAAAATATCGCTGCACATTTCCAGGAAAAGCCAGCCTCCTGAAAAGAATGGACATTGTACTTAAGACAAATGGTGGAAATACTGGAAATGTGATATTAACTGTAGTTGCTGAGGCCTCTGCATAGTTGTCTGTCAATTATATGTTTTCTACTTTTATTCTGACGCTGAAAAATGAATAACTTGTACTAATAGGCCATTTTGACTGGAAATTGAATCACTGAAGGGTGGTCTCTGACTTTTACACAGTAGCGTATGTTTGTACAAAAAAAAATCTGAAATAACAACTACGGCTGTATTACGATGCTCAAAGTTAGGAAATTGCACAACATAGAGAAAAAAAACACAAGTGATAATTACGCTCATGTTACAATACTCAAATCAATGGGTTTGCACAAGCATTTCTTGCTGAAACCAATCGATTTGACTATTGTAACACGGGTGTAATTGTCATTTCCTATTTTCTTGGTCAGCGTTTTCTGAGCAGAAAGATGTATGTCGGCTGTAATTTTGCATGGAAAGTCTGAATGTTCTGTTTTTGCAGATTTGGGGATTGGAGTACATCTGCTTTCTTTATTTGGTAGGTATTCCTATGTGTGTGCGTGTGTATGTGTGTGTATGTGTGTGTGTGTGTGTGTGTGTGTGTGTGTGTGTGTGTGTGTGTGTGTGTGTGTGTGTATCAGCTCTCTTCGCCCTGCTCTGCTCCAGACGGCACTGTGTAGAGCAGCTGGGCTCTGGGGAAGGAAGGGGAAACCCAAAGCTCTCAGTCTCTGAAATAAATCAGGACCCTGCTAAACACACTGAAAACACTCAGGACCTCTGCAGCTCCAAGCTCTGTCTGTCTGAGTGAGTGTGTGTCTGACTGTGAGGCCACAGAACGCTGAATTTGCCTGTTTTTCAATCCCTCTTCGTATTTGGCCCAAGGCTCAGTCTGATTGTCTGATCATTAGTCTGTCTGATCATGTTCTTTGTCTGCATGTAGACCAATATTCCCTGTTTCCTTCACCACACACAGACAGACACACACACACACACACACACAGACTTATTTTTATACCTTGTCAGAATGCAGGACCTTACATGTCGCATGTGTATTATTCATACATGTAAGCACCTACACAGCTGTAAGCAAAAGTTTGTGCCCCTTATTAAATTTCATATTTTGATTTTTTTAAAGTAAAAAATAAGTTCCTCTACAGTGAATGATACTGAGCCCTGCTGGTGACATCCTGTATGAATGAAAATAACATGTGGCAATGCCGTATTAATGTATGGGAACGGGATCCTAATGCATAGCCATGACTTAGTGAGGTGTGGGAACAAGATAATTAAGCCATGGCCACAATTTAGTAAGGCGTGGAAATGGGATCATGCCTTAATAAGCTGTGGTCAAGGCTTAATTATCTCATTCCTATGCCTTACTAAGTTGTGGCCAAGACTTAGTGAGGCATGGTAATGAGATGATTAAGTTGCATTATTTTTATTTATATGGGAGGTCACCACCAGGGCTCCGTAGAATTTTAAAATGCTAAGGTAAAAATTTTAGTCCACAATTTCTATTTATTTGAGTTTAACTAAAAAAAATGTAAAATACAAAATGTGGGAAATTTGACAAATAAACAGTAATTTGGCCCTAACTTAACCCTAACCCTAGAGTTGCCAAAACTTTTGCATACAAGTTTATGTAATACTTTTTCAGACCCTAACTCTAAACCTAATTCTATCCTCAACCCCTTTTCAGTGTAGACTGTAAATAGTGATGTAAATTTACAGCAGAAACATTGCAGTCCTGTACCGTATTCCTTAAATACAGCAGATTGCTAAAAAAATGCATCCTGGAAGATACAAACTTAAGCTTCTTGTCAAAGAAGCTAACATGAGAGATTTTACAATAGTTAGCTATTATTTCTAAAGCATATTTAATTAGTGCAGTCTCGAGCAGCCTGTCTGTGAATGATGTAGTGACAGGGGCGGAGCTTATTAGCATTTCTTACAGTTTTGTTAGTATCTGTTAATAAGCTTTTATTTCTTCATCTACCATTCATTTTTTATGGTTTTTTGGTTTAACATCTTACTCCTACCTCAAAGATAAGTTTGAATGCATTTTACGTTTTTTGATATTACCCCCATGAAGGTGTTTTGTGTTCAGTCAACTAGTTTTTTCTTTAGTGTTACATCAAAACAAAACAAGTTTACTGAGAGCACTGTGATCTTAAAGACCGGTATAGTGCAAGTAACTGCTATATTGTATTGTGTATAAGTTGTGCTTGATAAACAGTTTAATCGCTGCCAGTTAATTCCTGTAATTTCTCAAGTAAATTTTTACATAACCACAATGAACAAATTTCTGCCTCTTCCTTCGCATATGCATCCTGTCCAAATGCATATGCATGAGGGGGAGAAGGGCATTCAGTGTTTTTACATGCACATGGCACAGAAACTGCGTGTTAGGCTTGTCTTCCAGTTTCATACATAACGTGGGCCGAATGTGTCTGAATCGCGACTGAAACTGGCGTAAAAGTCTTAGTACATTGTTTTTTCCTTTCAATTTATACTGCAGATGACCATACATGCTTAGGCTAAACTGTGTTGATCACATTGTCACATTGTTGGTTTGGGGGTCCATACTGACCCATAGTCTAGCTCCATGCTGGAAAATTAAATATGATGTTTCCAATGTTCAAGCACACATATGAGGCTTGTTGTAACCTACGTTTCATTGACTATCTTCAACTCTGCATTGTACTTTACAGCAATGCGACAAGCAGTCACTCCAGTGATGTAGGCAGAAATAAATTACTGGGTAGGCCTGTGAAAAAGTGGGCTGGCCAACTTGGTAGAAACAATTTCCAAATGGGCTAATGTCTCGCAATGTGGTGACATTAAGCTGTAGCCTATTGCTAATAGCAATGAAGTCATAACTCTATCTATTCGAATGCTTCCACCTTATGGTGATACAAAACAATAGCAATCAAACAGAATGCAGGATTCACATAAACACAACCAACACTTCATCTCACTAACCAACAGCAACCTTCACTGAAAGCATGCAACTGCGTTAAAATCAGTCAGAGAGCTGTGATGTATAAAGACAAGGGAACACGGCAAACCTAAACACCTAAACATAGTCATTCTTGGTCAAGGTACACTATCACAGCAGGCATGAAAAGGTATATCGTACCTTTGATGACTCAAAGCATTTCAGTCGACTTTTGCTTGGGCATTTTGATTTTAGCATTTGAAGCTAGTTAAAGACCACTGACAATAACGACATTATGAAACTTTGTTTTGCCTTTGGATGGGTAGAGAATGACATACTCTACTCTATGGGGGACGGCATCTCACTTTTACTGGTCCTTCAGGTACCTCTTTTAACTGCAGCTGGAGCTCCAAATTCAAACACTGGTGCTCAGATAATGGCTTCAAGCACTGGCAGATAGCAATGGTTGCTAAGCAGTTATTAGGGGGCTGAGAAAATCAGGTGGAGCTTGGTGGAGAGGGTAATGATTGGAGTGGCCATAATACAGTGACAGCACTAATGGAAAACAAATCGTATTTCATTATCTTAAAAAATGCAGCTTAATAAATATTCTGACCCTGTTCAATAGGGTGGCCTGTGATCATACATTGCGGTGCTCCTTGCAGATCTAAAGGCTATAACCAGGCTATGGCGATAGACTCACGTGTACCGAAGCAGTGCTGTAACTGATGAAGAAACTGGTGGGAGCAGTTGGTACTTTTGCTGTTTAATTCTGACCTTTCTTGTTGTCTTTTGGAAGGAATAAGAAGTGGTCCATGTTTAAATGGCTTACCAAAAATAATCCCCTTTGAGAATTTTATGAGAATATTGAATACATATATAGTAACAGACTGAAGATCAGCATTTTTGGGTGTCAGTTAATGTTTTGACTGAGAGTACCCTGGTGCCACGCCTGAGGTTAGCCCTGTTTTACTCTGCTTTTTTTTTTTTTTAGCAAAGTCAGGATAAAAACATTCACACACATACACAAACAAAAACACACCACACTCTGGTGGCTGATTATAAATCATTATGAATATGGCTGTCACACTTGTTTCAGCCCTTTATTTCTACAACCAGTGTAATTATACACACATAGGCTACACACAGACACACACAGATGTGCACACACAGCTGGCAGGCGGCGGCCCACCCTGCAGCCTGATCTTGTTAGCAGAGCGGCCGTAAGCACGGCCACACCTTGGGAGAAAAAAGCGAGAGATGAGATTTTTGCTTTCGGGCTGACCTCTTCCCGCTCACACGGTATCCTCGGAGCCTCTGCCTTCACTTAACACGCCTGACGGAATGGTCATCCCACTATCCCTGTCTGAGGCCCTGTCACGACACATACACACACTTTCTTATGCACACGTGCACAGCTGTTACTGGAAAACAGAGAAATGGAAGGTACGTGTGAACTAAGTAATCCCTCAGTCACATGAGAGACGAGAAAATCGAGCTGCACTCTTGCTTCAGATCTGAAAAAATCCACAGGTGTTTTTGTCCATCCTTCCACTGTGAGAAAACTACTCAACACTATGGGTCTGAAAGGGTGTGTAGCTGTCAAGAAGCCCTTACTGAGAAAAGGAAATAGAAAAAAGAAGATCATTTGCAAAACAAAGAAGCTGCTGGTGTTCTCAAAACAACGAACCGACCACCCCAGAGTCCACACCTCAACATCGATGAATGTGTTTGGGAATATCTGGATTGTGAGAAGCAAAAAACAAATTTTATTACTGAACTTTGGAGGTTTGGAAAAATATCCCTGCAGATTTCTTTGAAAAACTGAAAGCAAGTCTCCTGAAAAGAATGAAAGCTGTAACAAAGGCAAAAGGTGGACACAGTAAGTATGCAACAAAATTTTATTCAGGTAGTTGGTGAGTCTTCTGTGTATTTTTTTGTTCTGCTTTGTTTCCTGATGCTGACAAATAAATAACTTGTATTTAATGACCACTCAAGGTGGGCCTCTGACTTTTGCACAGTACTGTAGATTAGAGAGAAATATTGCAATTCATATCAGAAGTTTGGCCCCATTGTGAAAAAAGACTGGAAATATTTGGGTCATAAATAACTACTTCAGTACGATGAGCTTTGCATTTGCTTGTTTTTGCTCTCCACTTCCTCTGAACGTCTGCTGCTATGAAAAGCTTCAAGTGTTTTGCCAAAAAAAAAAACAGCTTGGAGGGCCGTCCATATCTTTGAAGTGCTGTGCTTTTCTCATCTAATGCTGAGTAAGGACAACAGCGTAAGGTAGGTCAGGAGTTGACATATAGACAGCATGCGCACTACACGCACACATGCATACAAACATGCCGTCCAGGCCTGCCATGTCGAGGCCCGACTCTAACGTGTGTCTGGAGGGTGAGCTCACAGCTGGAAAGACTGTGCGTGTGTGTATGTGTGTCAGTGTCTGCGTGCCGGTGTGCGTGTGTCCACAAGTGCAGCCAAATCCCCGGCACATGACTCGCCCCACTTGTCAAAATCACCATGTGTGCAATAATGTGATTATGGCGCGGTTACTGTTATGACTTAAGCCAGCGTGCTGTGCGGAGGTGAAGTGCAGCTGAAAGAAAGTGAGGGTGGGGGTGTGGGGTGCAGAGAGTGGAGCACCGCTGATGCACACAGTCCTCTGGGACTGTAGGGATAGGCGCACTGCTGACCGGCTGTGCGGATCTCGTCTGGGTTTTATGGGTTAGTGGGAACCTTTGAGTTCTTCTCTCTCATATTCAAATGCTACAACACCCCCCACCAACCAACCAACCCCCCCCCCCACCATTTACACGTTACACAATCCGTGCACAGCATTCGAGGGGTTGTCATCACAGGTGCAGCCGAGATTCAACAGGGTGGAGGAAGGCTTCCAGCTCAAGATGTTTTTTATTTCTCATTCTTCTCTTTTTTTTTCTCTCTCTCTCTCTCTCTCTCTCTCTCTCTCTCTCTCTCCCTTTCTCTCTCTCTCTCTGACACTCTCTGAGCTGTTTCCAGGGAGGCCTCGGTGGAGAGAACAGCAGGTCCGAATCAACAGCGCACACACGCTCAGCCTTGGGCTTTTGTTTGCCAGAAGGACTTTTATTAGCATATGCTATACCTTTAAAAACAGTGCTGTCTTACAGGAGCGTTTCAGCATAAAATAATGTAATATGTTGTCTGTCGTATTATGCAGTATTCTGTAGCTAGTGGTGCACTGTGACTATTAGAGATGGGCCTTCAGTTCAGGCTGTAAAGGTCAAAACTCGGTCAAACACAAGGAAAAAAACACCTCTGCATTAACTTGCTAACAGCGATTCAGATTTTTTCGACATTTTAGATTAACTGTAGAAATCTGAAGCTTGTAAAAAACACATTAACATATACACCAATCAGGTATAACATTATGACCACCTCCTTGTTTCTACGCTTATTGTCCATTTTATCAGCTCCACTTACTATAGAGGTGCACTTTGTAGTTCTACAATTATAGACTGTAGTCCATCAGTTTCTATGCATACTTTGTTAGCCCCCTTTTATCCTGTTCTTCCGTGGTCAGGACCCCCATGGACCCTCACAGAGCAGGTACTATTTGGGTGGTGGATCATTCTCGGCACTGCAGTAACACTGATGTGGTGGTGGTGTGTTAGTGTATGTTATGCTGGTACGAGTGGATCAGACACAGCAGTGCTGCTGGAGTTTTTAAACACTGTGTCCACTCACTGTCCACGCTATTAGACACTCTTACCTTGTCAGTCCACCTTGTAGATGTAAAGTCAGAGACGATAGCTCATCTGCTGCTGCACAGTTTGTGTTGGTCATCCTCTAGTCCTTCATCAGTGGTCACAGGACGCTGCCCACAGGATGCTGTTGGCTGGATATTTTTGGTTGGTGGACTATTCTCAGTCCAGCAGTGACACTGAGGTGTTTAAAAACTCCAGCAGCACTGCTGTGTCTGATCCGCTCGTACCAGCACAACGTCAGTGTTACTGCAGTGCTGAGAATGATCCACCACCCAAATAGTACCTGCTCTGTCATGGTCCATGGGGGTCCTGACCACTGAAGAACAGGGTCAAAGGGGGCTAACAAAGTATCAGAGAAACAGATGGACTACAGTCTGTAATTGTAGAACACAAAGTGCACCTATACAGTAAATGGAGCTGACAAAATGGGCAGTGAGCGTAGAAACAAGGAGGTGGTCATAATGTTATGCCTGATCAGTGTACTTTACCTTGTAGCAGTTTCATGGTGACTCCTTTGTAGAGCTGAAACTCACTGGTCAGGCTAATACTTGTACAATCAGTGACATGTCTAAGACTGTCTTGCAAAATTGGTCACACCAAATGGAAGTCTAACGCGATTGGTTGATCCCACTGTCAATTCCCAGTTATTTTAGTGGTTAACACAACCACCTCATAACCAGTTTAACTCCTGAAGTCCTAGCCAATGGGAGAGCTTGCTTGGCTGTATCTACCTAGATATCACAGAGAGATAGATTATTTTTACATGATGAGATGGGTTAATGTAATTATTACTGATGTTTCTCTCTGATGTTTCTCCCATCTATATGTCAGTAATTTGTTAGCGTGGACTGCATCCTCCCTTGTGAGTAAAGATGAGGGCGGCTTTTACTCACTGCATGTAAATCAAACTGTAGAAATAACCCCAGGTTACATCAATCCCATGTGAATTACTGTCTTTGTAAATATTCGATCACGTCCTGTGGAAAAGGACATTTCACATTTTTTATAAGGATGAAAGTGCTGGAAGAAGTGTTTGAGTCATTCTATGGAAACGTCCATTTTTGTGCCCCTAGCATTTACATATACATAGATATATCACACTTGAAAAACATGTTAGGGTTGCAATTTATTTACATTTTAAAATAAAACAATAGGTTATTTTAGCAATTATACCTTCTTGAGCCTCAATTTAGCAATATTGTTTTTTAAATCAATTATATAGAATTTCAAACACCACAGAAGTGCTCGTCCTTACAGTCGTGTATAAAGGGTCAGCGCCATATTTTAAGGTAAAAAAACATGTTTGACATCAAACAGATGACATCACTTGACTTCCTTTCACCTATGTTCTGAGGATCTATAAAGAAAAGCACATGGTAAGTCCACTGTGCCTTTTCAGTTATCAGAAATTGATTTCATTTTACATGTTTTATTACATGTTTTAGTAGATATTCCATGATTGACAACATGTGGGTTAATGCTCTGTAGCAGCCATTTTGTAAAATGCATTTTTCATTAAAAATGTCACTGGTGTTCCTGTCTCTGGTGATGATCAGTAACACCAGTGACTCCTATGGGTAGATAAAAAAGCGGACATTTTCTTTAGAATGACCCACTTACTTGTATTCTCTGTGGCCCAAATCAAACTGATATTTATTGTCCTACCACAGGTGTATGACTACATTAAAACACTAAAACATGTAAAAAGACAAAGAGGTTGATTTTATGTAGCAAAGTTGCCTGCTGGCTGTAAATTCCGAAGTGTTCCTAAAAGCATTCCTAAATGTTTGGACGTGCTTTCTACCTGTGAGCAGATGACTGTATTGTGTATGGAACTTTTTTGACGATGACGAGTAAATTGAGTAGCCACTCCTGCTTCTGTAATTTATAACGAGATTCCTTATCCAGTGCAATTTGACCATAAACATACAGACATCCTGGGGAAAAATGACATAACCCCACCTCCCTGTTTAAAAAGTAATCCCACCCATATAGTCATTCAGTTGAGGAATGCCTGCTGGGAAATATGAAGAGACAAAAGCTAAAGATAGTATTTTGTTTTCTTTAAGAGATGTCAAACTGATGTTGAGGGGTTAGCAGCTAGGAAAAGATGATTGACACATTTAAATATGACAAATTAGCAAAAATAGAAGAAACCAGTTAAGGGGCAAATACTTTTTCATAGCACTGCAGCTAGTTAGGTTTAGCAGCTGTAACCTAATTAAAGAGCTTGAGCTCTCCTTGCCTTCCCTATCTCTGTAGTTCTGTAAACTCTCAAACGTGTCTGGCTGGACATTGCTGTGCAATAGTAAGTAAAACAAATCCTCTCTTGACTGATCATTTTTGTTAGATAATCCATGCTCAGCATTGTAAGTGTGCAAACCGACAGCAAAGTTATATGGTTGCAGTATGATTTCCGCTTCCTAGCAGTTTTCTGGCTTCCATCTGCATTAGCCTAAAGGCATTAGCTAGTGACCTAACCATTGAAAAAATTCTAACAGCTCACCTTCAAGTATCCCACCATCAAGATATGTTATCAGGGGAGGGGATTCTCTGTATTCAAACTGTGAAATCTTGCTCTAGAGACTAGTTTGTCAATGCTTTTTATTATTATTATTTTGGCTGTAGTTTCTCTTTAATGCCCTGCTTTTAACGAGTGAAGCTGAGAGATGAGGCCTTCCACTGCTGGAGGTGTGGGTGTAAGAAAACTGGAACTGGGGTTGCCGTAATATGGGACAGTTGTCTCAACATGAGTCCATGACAGCACAGGAAGGCCTCCCGGCCCCTCTCCACTCCACAGTGGGCATGGTGCCTCTCAGCACCAGGCGGGGCTCTAGCCAAGCTGGAGAGTGTGCCAGAGTGTTGATACAAGCCGTTATAAATATGCCACCAATTGTGCCAATTGGGTTCCCAGGTGTCTGTGCCAACCTGCTCCCAGCACTTTACCTGAAAGGTCTGCCGGAATGCCACCCATCTCAGAAGCCAGAGAAAGGAAAACAAATGCCGGTGGCCACAGAGAGAGGGATATCCGGTCCGAGTCATCTAACACCGCCCAGAAATCCCAGAATCCGGAGGAGGGGAGCCAGGGCCATAGTAAGCCGCTCTAGTGTGCGGTAATTCCACTGTAAGTTCCACCTTCCTGCATTAACGTCTGTCAGCTTAGCGCTAGCCCTTGCTCACCCGGCCTGCTTCTCTCACTCTCTCTCTCTCTCCTTGCTTGGGCTGTGGAAGTAAAAGTGGATTTCAGACAAGCCTGAGAAGATCAAGTAAATGACCAAAAAATACTAATCGGCAAAAATCTGAATCTCTTCCCCCCACCTCGCACTTCATTTATACTTTTTTTTCTCACAATTGCTTCCATTGTGTTAACTTGAGACTTGGCTGTCCTGGTCCTTAATCTTGATGGGGTGGGGGGTGGAAAGAGCCAGGTTTAACAGAGGGCACTTGGCACCTTCTTTTACTTCTGTTCCTGACCCGTCCTATTCAAGGCGTGCTGCAGGATTAAGGAGCAGAGAGGCCGTTTGAAGTGTGAACCCTGGTCACCAGGTGATGGGCTTGTCCTTGGTCAGGCAAGCTAACCCATCACCTAAGTGCACGCTCTTAGCACCCTCAGCTCTTTGCACAGGTCTTAACAGTGCAGCTGTCTTAACGTTGCTGATTCCTGGGGCTGCAGATGTTTTCAGCACAAAAAACCCCAGACTTTTTTTTATACGACAATAGAGCGCCTGCTCGGGGAGGCTCGCTGCAAGTTAAAGCGCGTGCATCGGCAAGGGTGGCTCTGGTGTGCTGCTTTGGTCTCTTTAGTGCCTCTGTCTTCTCATTCCCTCGATGGGACAGCTGGATCAACCCGGACTGACGGCGGGGTGGGGTGGGGCGACCCCTGGCCCTCGTGCTGAAGACCGGTGTGAAGGAGCCGGGTCACCGCGCGCCCAGGTCTAATGGGATTTTAAGCATGTGTCTCCGAGTGATGAATAGCAAGCACCTGCACTGCTCACGACAGGAGGAAAGAGAGAGGGAGGGAGGGTGAGAGAGAGAGAGAGAGCGAGAGAGAGAATGACCCCTGCTCACAGTCTGCAACATGAGATCTCACCTGCCTCAGTGCTGAGCAATAAAACAATTCTGTACCTCCCCTCACCAAACTCCCCCCTCCACCCTTTCCCCACTCAAGTGTTTGTCTTGCTAATGTGGGATACCTCTGGGAGAATGGGCCTTAATGCGAGGACGGCCTGTCCAGGACCTTAATAATGCTGCAAGCTGGCCAGCACTGAGTGTTTCTGTGAGGAGAGGAGCGAAAGAAGGAGGAGGGAGTGTGAGGATTGTTTTACAAACAGAATTCCTTTAATTAATCACTCTGTTTGAACAGCTGGGCCACTCAAGTCAAGCCGTAACGGGATCCCTGCGTGGAAGTGCAGATTATAGACACGGATTCAGCAGAAAAATATTATCTGTCAGGCACTGTGGGGAGAATGGCAGAAATAGGGCCCTGCTTCCTGGAGGGGAGAGCGAGTGGAGGGCCCTCTCTGATCCCCAGAGCCCCCTTTCCAGGCCAGAGCTGCAGGGGGCCCCACACAGCCAGTCCCTGCTGGATCTGGCTCTCTTAGTGCTCTAGATTTATGGGCCAGTGGACTTTGCATTACGAACGCTCCGGCCAAAAGGCAGTGCATCATCACTCTCCACCATCACTCTGCTGTTAAATGACTAGCACATTAGCATCTACTACTTGCACGCCCCCTCCCCAAGTGGTGGCCAGGACCGTTTAGTACCATTTCTGCTGTAGGCTGTGCACTGAGCTAACAGACTATTATTCAACCCCTGTTTTTCCACACACGGCAAGTTGATCGGGAATGTGTTTACTAATGGTTTTTGACAGCAAATCCAAATTATATCTCATTAGAGCAACTCAAGTGTGCGTGTGTATGCATATGTGTGTGTGCATGTGTGTGTGTGTGGGGTGTGTTTACACTGTCTTCTGTACTGTGGAGCAGCAAGGGCCATGGGCCTGTATGTTTACATTTTCCTTTTCTCCCTGTGCTTGCTCACACATAGCGCCTGTCAGTGTTAATGAGTTTTGGACAGAGGAGGGGAGTCAGAACTCGGCCGCTGAACTCCGACCTCCTCTTATTCTCCCGCTTTCAATTAGCTGCCCTGCGTTTACACGCCTGCGTCGTGCCCTCCAGACATTTTTCTTGCAAAAAACCCTAAAACCCTAAAAAATGATCCAATGTTCACTTAAAAAGTAAGTAATCTGGTTGACCTAAAATTTAATGTATTGAACCTCTAATAGTAAGTAAACAGAACAATAATCTGTTTACATTCTATTAACTTAAAGAGCCCATATCATGGACAACCAAATTTTAAAATAAAGGAGTTGTATGTTAACATTGTTAAAGTTTCTGAACATATCATTCGCTACCCAGTCTGTATGTGGAAAAAAGCTGCAAAAACAGTTAGTTTTGCATCCATTGTTTCTGTGATGTCACCAGACCCCGGCACATTTACATATATTCAGCCAGCAGTTCTGCCTATTTTGAAGTTCTAATGAGTGTTTTAGCTCTGAGGCCTTTTTGAATGAGGCACAATACAGGCCAGCCCTTCAGAACAGAGCTTATTTATCAGTCTGTTTTTGTATCACAGTAACAGAAACACCCTGTTTAATTCTAAATAAATAGCCGTTGGAAAATAGTGATGTGAAAGTAAATTATGACCACTTTTGGTAAATGAAACCACACAAATGTTATAAGTGGAGCTCATAGGTAAAAATAAACTGTTTTAAACTTGATCAATGAACTTGAAATTTTAAGGCAACCAAGTAACCAAATACATTTTTATTTTTACAGTGCATTATGTCTTACTATACTTAAACTTTTATTACATCCTAAGGATTATTGTTCAGCAATTACATAAACAGTACTGGCTGGGTCATTCTTAAGTTATAAGAGTGAGGATTGTAAGTCTGGAACCACTGGTGGTTCTGTGGGGTTTATTAAGGGGCGTTGTCAGGCAAGAAGTGCCAACAACAGGGCCAGTGCCAGAGCAGAATGAATAGGGCATATGGAATTCTGATGTTAAAATTTAAGTACCTTGAGTTACTTTGCAACTATCCAGGTGCCCTGACAGAAACTACACAATCTGATGGGTGCTGTCGCAGTGGCATGGCTCAGCATTATCACGCTGACACAAAGCAAAAGCATAACAAAATACATTAACTCCATCCTTCTCAGCTACTGTTGCTCCATCTGCAAGCTTTCAAGTCTGTCACGTCATCTATTTTCAGTGGTGAAGGTATTTGATTTAACCTCTGAAATTCATAGTAATGTTTGGAGCAATGCATCCAAAATTTCAGCAAACATTTCTTACTTAACATGTAAGCAACATGTTAACAAGAAAGTTAATTTAGCCACATACTTTGAACTTTTGACAGGTGTGGTCTGCCTCACTGTTCAATCCAGATCTTAAACACTTCCTTTTGTCTTTGGTTTAGGAAATGAGTAAAATTTGGTAATTTGAGTATCACACACACACACACACACACACACACAAACACACATACGCACACACACACACACACACACACACACACACACACACACACACACACACACACACACACACACACATAATAATAATATATTAAATCCCCAGTGCTGCAATGAAACTGCAAGTTTGTATTTATGAAAGAAGGGAAGGTGTGGTGTATACCAGTATACACCTACAGTTACCTGACCACTGATCACTGAGTTAAAACACAAAAATCCTTGGGAGAACTAATCTAGCTATTTAGAATGGTGTCCAGGAAGACATGAGAGGGAAGTGCTTTCTGAGAGGGAAGTGCTTTCCCTCTGTGCCATAACCCTAGCTCATTCTTTCTAACTGGTGATATACAGGTACATGTGACATTCATTTGGCTTAGATATTAGACACTATTCTTTTGTGCTGCTGTGATCCAGCTGATTCTTAGGTGGTCTTTCTGATCTGGAATATTCTGCGACTTCAGTGCAACATAAATGAATAATGAGTGTTTGAATATTCCATAGTGTGAGGCTAAGTCTTAAAACAAAAACATTACTGTTATGACTCTTTGCTTTCTTACATGGTGGATTAATAGTGCAGTAGTACAATAAATAGTTCATTAATAGAATTTAGTTAACTGGTGCAGTCTTGTGTTGTCACTCCACAAAAAACCCCATTGTATCTCCAAAATGGTAAGGAGAAGGGAAAAACGTTCTTAGCCTTAATGCAAGTTAAAGAGTAAAGAGATTTTATTCCAAGTAATTTTGAGCCATTTCTGTTGGTCCATTCATCATGAACTTTTCACACAATCTGCAGTGCAGCTGCAGTGCTCAAATCATGTAGAAAAGATCATTTCTATTTTTAAAAGAATGTGTGTTTAGAGTATTTTACATTCACTTTAGGACATCCGTCATGTTTTAAAACCGGAACTATACTAGAACTCCTTTTACATATACAGGAAACCTAACCAAGACCATCTTCTGCTGTTCATTATACCTCATAAATGATAATCATAATTTGTAATGGTGGGGACCTAAATGCATATAGCATACAGTAGATTGAAAACTGCAATTCAGAGGAAAAAAATGTGTTAACATCTGTTGAATTTTCCACTGAGAGCCTCATAAAGTTTCAACACATAGTTTCTGGTGATTTTCAGTGGTTCTGGCTCTGTCCCTATAGGGCACCAGTAGTTTCCTCAGTGAACCGTGTTCAGTTCAAAGCCTGCACAGAAGTGTTCGCCGTGTTAAAGGAGGTGATATACGAGCGCTCAGCTCTTCCCAGACCACCGGGGTCACACAGGCGCAGCTTTGGTGTGTGTAGAGACTGTCAGTGATGTAGCAGAGAGAGATTGCTCTCATCACACACACACACACACGTGTGCACAGTCTCTCTCACACACACACATAGACACTTTCCATGCCTCCAGCGTCTTCTCTGACCTGGGTAATTACACATGGTTTTGTTTCTCTTCTGAGAGGAGCCTGTGGGTGTGGGCAGTTGTTAGGAAAGTAGAGGCTCAAGGCAGCTGGGAACAAGAATCTTCTAGTACATTAGTAAAGTCTTGTATTTCTCTTACTGTGTTTTTTAACTTATCATTTGCATCTGCACTTTAGCTTTTGAGAATGCATGCTGTGGTCCATGTGAATAGACTAATTGTTACTGTAATTTTTGAACTCATTATGATTTTAGTGATCGTTTATGAGGGGTGGACAAAGTACGATTTTCTGTACTTCTGCCTGTGCTCTTGGTAAAATATTACTTGAGCGCACTCTCAGAAATAAAGGTAGTAAACTGTCACTGGGGCAGTACCCCTCTTGTCACTGGGGTGGTACCCTCAAGGGTACATCTCAGTACCTTTGGTCAGGAAACATAATTGTACCATAATCCACTGAAATTACATTTTCTAGGTTGTATTGACTCCACACACCCCGTCTCGTCTCCAAGCTTTTTATTGTATCGTTCTGTTTTAAAACACCAGGTTATGAAAAGGTACAAATATATACTTTTCCACTGAGAAAAATGTATTTAAGGTGCACAATTGGGCCTTAAAACCACTGTTGTACCTTTGAGAGCACATTTACATTGTTTGTACCTTGATGAACTAAAAATGTACCTGCACAGTGCCTTTATTTCTAACAGTGCAGAAGTACAAGTATAATATCTGTATTTTTACTTGAGTAAAAGTGCAGAAGTTAACAGCAGAAACACTGCTGTAATCTACTGAGTTCCTTAGATTGCTGTAACAAAAAATAGTGTGATCTGGACAGGTCGATCTCCTTGTTAAAGAAGTTAAAATCAGGTTCAGCTGGTATAAATGGGTTATTGGGGCTTAGCTCTCCAGCTTTTTTTAAGAAAAAAAAATGCATCACAATAAGTTTTCATTTTTGGCACCCACATCATTTTACTTGCAGTTAATAAATGATAATAAATAAGCTGGTTATTTTGCAATAGCAATATTTAGGGCTGGTTCTAAAATCTGATTGGCTGAGACAAGCTATGAGTTGTTGTAAAATAATTTTGCTGAGAGTCAGATACAGTTTGTGAGCACAACATATTGTAAGCATTCTGCCACTGCAATAATGCTAATTTCCAAAAGGCACCTCATAGGATCTGCAGTAGTAGGCTAGCACCATGCTAACGGAGGTGCTAAAGCAGCTGCACAGAGATATTTGGAGCTTATAGCCACTTATAACAGACATTCAGGGAAGATGTTTTTGTTTGTATATTACTTTTTCACAGAGGGGTGGTAATATTTGAAATTAAATCTTGTTCTGTTAATGTTGTAGTTGATAAAAAGTGTATTAGTGTGATTGTTCTGTTGGCTTGTTGTAGCAATTACATAATGGTGCGCATCAACATTTAAGCATTTAGCCTCATTTCATTGTTTCATCGCTGTAGCTAGTAGGGGGATCAAATGTAATGCAGCAGTGTGTGCACTATTGACTGATGTTTCTTTAAAGCTGCAATATGCGAGAACTGGTATTTTTTTGCTCTTGGTGTCCCCCTACAATTGCAGAGTGTATTTCACTTTTACACCACTGCCATAAATACAAGTTGTGCTTTGAGCCCCCTCATAGACAGCTGTACATGTGCCTTTGTTGATGAGCTGAAGGACACAGAATCTGACCTCACATCATGCAGACGTATGGATGCTACAGATTACACTCACGATTCAGTTGTTTCTACGTGTACTCTGTGGAGTCCATATGCCTGCGTGACACATGCATGCAAAGGGGAGTTAGAATTCGGCATAACACCTACAAAGACAACATCAGACGAGAAAGAACAATGTTGACCTACAAGGTAGAATAATCTTACAGGATTTTATTAGAGGTTGCAAACTTTCAAGGCTTATTTGGACCGACCAACTTTTTGGCGTGAGATGAATTTATTTCTTTGCATGCTAGCCTAAAACAGAGGCTAGAGGACTTTTGGCATCCAGAAAAACTACAAAACTCCATGAGAGCAGAAGCCAGTCTAAGATTTGCTCTTGTCTGTTACATAATGTTGCATTAAGTCCTCCTATTAAATAATATGACCAGCCATCACTGGTTAAAATGTCAGATTTTTAAGTAATTGACTTTTATTTGCAGAGCATGCTGGGAAAGTGGGAGGTGCTTTGTGCAGTCTTGAGCCACCAGTGCACTGATAAAAAAATACATGCACTATTAACTATTATTGCTGCTGTGGACCAACCACTGGTCTATTTTTTATTTGTTTTCCTTGCTCAATGGCTGTATAGTTGTAGTTATTGTGTACTGTAGAGAAGGGTTTATTGTACAGGGTTTGGATAGTTTGTGTATATTTATTGTATTTATTGTCTGTCTGCACTGTTGTCTGCTGCTGTTTTGTGTTTAATGTAGCACTGTGTCCTGGAGAAACTGCTGACTTCGTCTCTGAATATTGTTGTGAGGGGTGGAGCTTCCCAGCAGTCCTTGGAGTTTTGCAGTTTCGTTTCTAATTTTTTGTTTGTACCCCAAAGATATGTTTGATTTTATTTTTTCCCCATCATGATGGTATTCTGTGTTTCACTTATCTAGTTCATCGCGTAATGTTAGAATTGAAAGATATTTGCCATTTTTGCAGCCTTAACGACTGATATAAATACATATAACTGCTGTAATGTGATGTTCAGTTAAAGATGTGATAAACTATACTACACAGTTGAGTAAAATAGCATGATCTTTTTCTTTGCTATGTAACAGTAAATGGGTAAACATTTGCTAGTGGAAGGTAGCCAGATAGACTGCCTACATCTTTACATTGTACTACATAATTTAGTGAAACTGAAGGTCCTCAGAGAGCTGTTGGTTCACGTAAGAGTACATATGACCTGTACATTATAAATGCAAGGGTGCAGGGAAAAATTGTACAAATATAGAAATCAGCTGTGATTTTATAATACAGTGTGAGTACTGCTTGTGAATGTAAGTATCAAAAACAAAAGTATTTTGAGTTATTAAAAACCTATAAATATAAGGTATAATATTATTTTGATGAACATGTTCTTTGTGTGACTGCAAACATGAAAAATGTGTCTGCAGCCAACAGGTCCCCGTAATACTCAGCTTAATACTTAATACTTAATGCAGCCCAAAATCAAAGGGCGGTAGATCTCAGGGGGCACCCCTGCTGTATAGGCTAGCTAAAAACAGTGTAACAGTGAGAGTGTCTATTTTATTTGCCAAGAATATGGTGTACAAGGAACCTCTCACAGTGCAGGTGTCATTATAAATTCCTTAATTCCTACATAAAATACACAATACAGAAAATAACCTAAGATAATGTGTTATGTACAGTTAAGTTAGCCCTGTACTCTAGAGTGCTGTGTTTCTTTTGGGTACAGATTTGCATTGGTCCATGGTAAACATTCAGCTGGTGTGTCCAGTGCGTAGAACAGCGGGCCGCTCCCACAAACCCGTCCCCCCCTCACCCCCCCGCCCGCCTCTGGGCGAGCTCACTGGCTCTCGTCTGCAGCGGGGGAAAGGAAGCGGACGACGGATTTACTGTTGGGTCCTGACTTGTACACATTCCTAGTGCTGTTTTTCTCCCCTCGGCCCCTTGGCCATACCAAAGGCCTCTAAAACAACAGCCTGTCAGGTTGTGACAGCTGGCTTCAAACAGCTCCTACTGCACTGTTACAGTGAAGTTCCCAGCCACACCAATGTCTGGTGTGTGTGTGTGATTAAACATACTTATCTGTAAGGTGAGCTTGAGCCAGTGTTTCTCTGGAATTATGTTGGTGTGTATACACGATGTATTTCTCTGATGCATAAACATACAGCAAAAATTGATGAACGAGTGTTTGTGTGTGTCAGGGAGTATGAGTGTGGGAGGGAAAGTGTATCTACTAGGCCGAAAAGGGGGAGGATTTACTTAAGGAATATCTTTAATCCTTAGAAGACTTATTATTTTTATTCAGCTACAGTATTCAAATGTAAATGTGCAAATACAAATTTCATTACATAGTGAGTTATGTAATTACCTTCAGCTAAAGTTTGGTTTCAGCAGCTTGAAGTCTGCACTTCAAACGTTTGTTTCAATGTCAAGCAATGACAGAAAAATGTAAAGAAGGTTATTTCTATCCTCGACTGTATGCATTAAATTTTCATTAAATTCATGATACAATATCTCTTCTCCCAGCAAACATATCTACATTAGACTAGTGAGGGCTCAATGTGGGCAACAACATTGATCCATTGGGGATTTACACATTGCTGTAGTGTATCAGTCTCATGGCACTGGCCCATTGTAGACAGCCCATATCAGGTCAGTGGGGATTTTCTTTTTTGGTATGGCATTGGCCTCAAGGCGTTGGCCCCATGGCATTGGCCCTATGGCATTGACCCATTGTGGGCAGCCCACATTAGACCATTAGAGATTTACTCAGTGGTACAGCCTTGGCCCATTTTGTGCAGCCCACATTGGGCCAGTTGAGATTTGTTTATCATTTATGGTCAGACCATGTCTGGTCTGGTATCTCAGAAAGCTTGGGCTAGCCTAAAGAGGGCCCAGTAAGGGCTCCCGACATGCTGCTAATAGTGTGTCTTAATATAACTTCCACTAGAAAGACTGTTTAGGTACTTACAAACACAACTGTGGTATTGATTGAAATTGTACAGTCTGCACTGTGCCAGAATTTCTTATGGGTGAGAAATAACTTAAATGTCATTGAACCATGTTTTTTGTAACTTCCAGCTTCTAAAGCTGCTTTTCACACTGTTTGCTATATGTGCTGCACTCGCTACAACAGAAAAATAGGGAACTTAGCCTATTTATCTGTAGATAAACCTTTGAAAATTGCACCTCTGAAAAGTCCATATATTTCCCCCTAGCCTATGCCTAGTTATTTCTTCTATTACTTCAGTGACAGTAATTTTTCATCATTCTCAACATTTCAATCACAGCACACATCAGTAGCTACTGTACTGGCTAGCTGAAGATGTGGCCAGCCAATGTTAACTTGTAACTTTCAGAGACTACCTTTTGATGGCTTAAATGTTATCAACTATACACCTAGAAGGCTGACATAGGCTGACTCACCTGCTTTATTGCTACAGTTTGTTATGAGATTCCTCATGCCCAGACCCCACACTGAAGGGAACTACTAAACTACTACACAGATACATTTACTGCTCTCCTATTGGTCCTGCTGAGATTTAGTTGTGCAAAAAATTGAAAACCTACCTTACATTGAAAAACACTGCAACACGGCAACACTCTTCCAACCAAAGCACAGCTTACATAAAAAATACAAATAAACACATAAAAATGTGTTTCAGAAATGAAACTCACTGATAATTATTTCTCCCTGTTCATCTACATTTGATGAGCCTAAATAATACGGTTTTCTACACTTTCACCCTACTGTTTAAAAAAATGACCACATTAAGCACACTAGCGTCCTGTGTTTAATTTACTTCCAGAAGTATTGCTGGAGACTTTGCATGGACAGTTAATACTTTAGACTCTCCTCTTTCTAAGCACTGCAATGTTAGGCCATCTAAGAGATGAGAAAAGTGTTACTGAGGAACATTTAATTAATCTTATTTTTGGAATAAACTAGTAGAAGACCACATCTGCAGCTTTAAGGTAGGCTAAACTTTATCCAGTTTACTATATTTGCTAACACTCATTTTAATATGTCTGCTGATAAACAACAGTACAGAACAATGTTAAGATCATTAGTGAGCTAACTAAGTTAGCTTTTGATAACTTAGCTCAAGAAAGTTAGCTTGATAAATTAACTTAAATCAGATTAAACAGAACTGTGCAATTAAAAATGCACTAATATTAATGCACTCATATGCATGCCATTACAGGTTTGATAGAAAACTGTATAAAACGTGTTCTCCTCAGCAGAATGTTGCACTAAATAGCTCTAGCTTTAGGTCTAGCATTAGCTCTCTTAAGCACTTTGAATATTTTCTCCCTACTATGGTGCTCAATACCCAAACTTGACCACCAGCCACCTCTAATGTATGTGTTTGGGTTCTTGAGCATGTGTATGTGTACATATGCATGTGTGTGTGTATGAGGGTGGGTGGTTATGGCTGGGCATTCTCAGGGCCCAGGTGGTAGTCTCTTCTTTGAAGCCTGAGCTGCTTCCCTGTGATTCCTCTCGCCGTCCAGGTGTGGAAGGGCCGGCCCGTCTAAGAGAAGCTTTTTTTGTCTGAGAGCCATCAACCGAGAGAAGGCCATTGATCTCCAAAACCAGCCTCCTGCTCTCCAGCCTGCCTTCTGATGTGGTGGAGGGAGGGGGCGGAGGAGGAGAGGCAGGGCTGAGGTGGGACAGGGGGACTGGGGCGGCCACCTCTCCACACTAATAGGATAATTGTTTGCACTCTGCAGGTGCTCACCTCACAAATGAGGTCACAGCTCAAGTGTGGCTCTTCAGGAGCTTGGAGAGATTGGAATTCCTCTGAGTCCTGGCAGACGGGCGAAACGCACAAATACGCACACACTCACATGTGCACGGATACACACACCTGCCTGTGCTCGGCCCACATAAATGCCCTCAGAACATGAAGTGGAGCTCAGAGTGTTTTTGAGACCTTAAAAGACCTGTGTTAGTGACTGTGTTCTATGTTAGTGGCTGATTCAGCAGACTTTTTAATGTTTACAGGGATAATTGGACCATATTCTGTCTAAACTTAAACACCTTTACAACTATTTGACATATCAACAACAATATCTAACTCCACATTAAGCTAGAGAAGCTGAGCTTCCAACCATATACCATATGCGGTACTGTGTGTCGTATACCCCTCTGAAATCCCAGACTCGATCTATACTACATTTGTGGAGTCATCTGTAAACTTAGTTTACAGTGTGTCAGATGTTTAGTGGCCATTTTTCCACACTTTTTTATTTCATTATTGTTTTCATTACTTGGCAGACAATGAGAGTCTTAAACACGCCATCCAGTAGATCCAATTAAAGCAAAGATTTGGCTTTAGAGACCCTTCAATACCGCTTTGTGTTGAAAACAAATTCTACTTCTGAATTTCAGCACAACTTTTGAAAACTTCAAAACATTTGACTTTAGACTTTTAGAAAAACAGAATTATCTGCTGAATTACTACAAATGCTTTTTGATGGCGCTGATCAGGAGGCTGGAGACACTTGACAAATGTTAGGACTGTGGTGTGGACTGGTACAGCTAGATAGCAATACACATGACCAATAAGAGCATAAACAAAACACCTACTTGACAGTCCTGAGACAAATGGTCACAGGCCCATACACACAGACAGCAGAGGCTTCCAGTGACTATCACAAGTTGTTATAGTGGTTGATTGTTTATTTTTCTTTTTATTTATTTCTTAATTATTCTTCATTCTTATTGTTTCAGTTTGTATATTTCCATTACTTTTCAGTAAAAGTATGAGAAAATTAATTTCCAGTTTGTTTTTTGCATTTGCAAACTATTTTCATCTTAAACATTGGAAAATTGTGTTAATAACTAATATTACTGAAATAGCTGAGTTTGTGTTGAATCATAGCAGATCAATAGTATACTATATCAACAAGTTACAGTCAAACATATAAAGTCAGCTACTCTTAGGCTTAGGTTCTAAAGAGTTAATCAGCTGCTACATATAGTAAAAATTCACCACTGTTAGATTGGTGCTAACACAATACTTAAAACCCCATTAGCAGCCCATTTACATTCCGTTCTGCTGCAGACATTAGCTTTCCTCCACCACCCAACAGCCACACCCCCTACCTGCCCCCATCAGAACATTCCTTATTACTTTGGCAAGCTAACCAGTTGTAGGCTGAATGGGTAATCCTTTAAATTAATTGATGGTTGTGACATCACCACCATGATAAATTCAAAACAGGATGTTTTTGCAGCTTAGCTTACATACATGGGCTGTACAGACAGGAAATATTGTAACAATCTTTACACAGTAATTCAAATTCTTTCATTTAAAAAAAAAAAGTTTTTTTCTTGATATGAACCCTTTAATCACATTAGGTATTAAAATTTTTCATGGTAAAGTGAGGTCAAGGGACAAGTGGGATAAATGGAGAGGCAGAAGGTAAAATTAAAAGGATTTTCATCAGCTTTGATCACATTGTCAGTTTGAATGTGTGCTTTCAATCTCCCAGCTCCACTGTGAGGGAAGCGAGGCCTTAGGCTAAAATTTAGAGAGAGAAACTGACAGTGTCCTCAGGATAATAGACCTGATGAGAACTGTTAACATCTGAAACACCTGAAGCCTCCCACACACAGGCAACACGCACAAACACATACATGTGCTCGCACACAAAGACCACCTCTATTGCTACGTCCTGCTTACATGAGAATCTATGCAGGTATTTTTCTTCAGAAATGTCCGGTGCCCTCTGCCTGTCCATTGTGTCGGTAAAGCTAAAAAAAAGCCAGAGGAAATCCCTTGATGTTCTACACAGGTAGGGCATTTATTTTCAAAAATGCATCTGACGTGTTTTTTTCCCTTCTTCTCCCTCAGAAGATTAGCAGCAGGGAAAAAGGGGGGTGAACGTAAAAGAAAAGAGATCTCTTGTATGTCCCACAGGGTTTAGAAAAAGTGATTTTTACACTAGCGGGTTGAATGTCAGAGTTTTTCTGCGCCCGGCTGGAGGCTGGCCTCTGCTCGAGGAAACATGGGTTTGAGGGTCAGGTGCAATATTGAGACTGTGGAGAGAACTGCTTCCTGTTGTTGTAACTTTATGCCCTTCCGTTGCCAATTAGCTGCTTTTTAAAAAGGGTATATTCACGTCTCAGTAGCAGTGAGCTGGCCTGAACATGTGGGCATGAAAACGCATGAAAACGAGCCCCATCAAAGCACTTCCCATGGACACTGTGTCTATAGACTACTGAAGGTTATCCTCTGGCCTAGCCAACAACAACTACACTGTTACTACTAAAAGGTGCTCTAAGTCCTAAACCTTAGTGGCTTGTTCATGGCAGAGATGTTCACAAATTGATTCATGCATTCAAACCGATTCTGTGCTAAAGTCTTTAGCACAGAATTTAAGTTTAAACACATTATTAGCTGCAGCCATTGCACTGCACAGAACAAACCCTACTAAAAACCTCAAGTTTCACGTGAGTTCATATAATGAGCCGTCTATTATAGAAAAATCTTCGGTCTGAAGGACAGTACTGTTTGCTGGTCTGTAATTTAAATAGCACACATGCTAGCTAGCACAACAGCTGATCCAGCAACACTTTGTCTAGAGTAGTCCTTTGTAGATGATTAATAAACTCTTAACAGATTATCTGTAACACATCAACAACATATCAGTGAAGTAGCAGTAGTGAATTATCTGAATACATTGAAGTAAATGTCTTGTAGATGTTTTGTTGATACATTACTTACATTAAGTAGATGTAGTGTGAATATGTTACTTCCATCATGCAAAACCTAACCTAACCCAACCTTACCCAAAACCTAACCCAAACCCTGGTCCTAATCCTAACCCTAACCTCAACCTCAACCCAAAACCTAATCCTAACCCTCATATGTTTTTGACACATTACTGAGAGTCCATTGAGTGTTGGTTTCATTTAAAAAGGACCACTCAAAATAAAATGTCACCACTGTTGCTCTTGATAGCATATTTGCTATCCAAACTACATGCTAACCAGCCATTTCATGCTGTTTTCCTCTTCATTTTAAAGCATCACATAGCATTTACTGAGTGTAGCAGTCAAACATGTACAGCTAGAGAAAAAAGGTTGTATTCACTACGGTTGATGGTCCTAATTGAATCAGTTTTGTTCATGCTTTTTTCTCAGGCCGACGTTCTAAGAGCTGTACGTCTTGAGTCCAAGTTGAGCTGCGAGATTTTCAAGGGTGAGTCTGAGTCAAGTCACAAGTCAGTCAACATGCAACTTGAGTCCCAGTCGCTGACTCGAGTCACCATCTACAAGCTACAGGCTCATGAGGCTGAGACACATTCCTACATAAATGTTCATAATGACCACTTTTTAAAAACCTGTTTATCCCTGTCTAATTAGAACATGCTTACATGGACATCCAGGAAAACCTAGTAATGTGACATCTGGAGGAAGTGTCCCAAGACAGAGGTGAAATTTTCCTGATGTGCATATGAGGGATGGTCAGCAGGGCTTTAGTCGGGCCTAGACGGCTCTGGCAGACCGGGACCAGACACCGGGGAACAAAGCGAGTCTCAGAGTGTTCCTCAGTGGTGCGGCGCTAAAGGTTAACTCCCCAACACAAGAGCCGCTTTCTTTTCCTTCTCCCCAGTCGCTGTAATATACTGCCTCAGACCCACCAAGACAGAGGAGAGGGGCGCTGGGAGCTTCTTGTGAATCAATTTCAGCATGTCAGGGTCAAGGCGTCTGGCAAGAAGGGAGAGAGGGAGAGAGAGAGAGAGTGCAAAAGACATGCGGACAAGCATTTTGCTAAAAAAGAAGCTTTGAGTCTTTGAAAGAGAGAGAGAGAGAGAGAGCAAAAGAGGGGAAGATGTTACAAACTTTTGGACAGAGAGATCTAGAGAGAGAGAGGCAAGAGAGAGAGAAGAAATTGAGAAAGTTCAAAAGAAATGCAGACAAACGTGTTGCTAAAAAAGAAGTATTGAGACTCTGAAAGACAGAGAGATAGTCTTGGAGAGTTAAAGAGAGAGACAGAGACACAGAGATAGAGAGTACGAGATAGAAAAAGAGAGAGGGAGAAGGAGAGAGAGAAAATTTAATTAGGTGTGATTGAATCAAGAGTGCATCAGATTGGGGTTTCCATGTAAAATCAAATATGCAAGTCTGGTACGTAGACCAGCTTCTCTCACTGCAAGGAGCTACTGTGAGTCAAAGATGAGAGAGAGAGTCACATGAAGGAAATACTGCAATATTGTACTGCCAGTGCTGCACTGCTAACAGTACAGGCAGAGACAGATAGTTGCAGTGACTGGGAGACAGGCCTCTGACTGCCCGGGGGGCCTCAGGGGGCCTCAGACCACAAGGTCCAGAAAGCTCAGATACTTCGGGCAATTCACTGCAGATACAAACCAAATTCCAAAAAAACTCAGACGTATGAAGACAAGATATAGTGTTTTACCTTTCAAATTGAATTATTTTTGTAAATATACACTAAATCTGGCGTACATGCCAAAAAAGTTAGGATGGGGCAGTTCAATACCAGAAATGTAAAATGTCCAAAAAAACCCCATTTCAAATGGGTACTGCAATCATGCTTTGGTCTAAAAGGAGCATCCAGGAAAGGCCGAGTCCATTACGAGTGAAGGTGGATTGAGGCTCGCCACTTTGACAAATAATGCATCAAAAGTTTAAGAATATTTGCAAGGATTTTAGGCACTTAAAAGTGCCTACAGTGCAGTGCAGAGGATAAAATCATCAAAGGTCAAAAACAAGTAATGAATGCCAGTGACCATCGATCTCTCATTAAAAACCAAAATGCTTCTGCAATGATTATAATCACATGGGCTCAGGAGTATTTTGGAAAACCCTTGTCAGTAAACACAGTTAGTTGCTGCATCAACAAATGCAAGTTAAGACTCTACTATGCAAAGTGGAAGCCATATGTCAAGAACCTCCAGAATGGCTGGCAACTTCTCGGGGCTAAAACTCATATGAGATGGACTAGCGCAAAGTGGAAACCTGTGCTATGGTCTGATGTGTCTATCTTTCAAATTATTTTTTGGAAATAATGGACGTTGTGTTCTCTGGGCCAAAGAAAAAAAGGACTCTCCTGATTGTTACCAGCATAAAGTTCAAAAGCAAGCATGTGTCATGCTATAGGGGTGGATTAGCGGGTAAGTTATCTGTGAGGGCACCATTGATGCTGAGAGGTACATTTTGAAGTAACATATGCTGCCATCTAGATGACGTCTTTTTCAGGGATGTCCCTGCTTGTTTTAGCTTGACAGTGCCAAGCCACATTCTGCATGTGTTACAACAGTGTGGCTTTGTAGTAAGGGAGTATAGGAGATAGACTGGCCTGGCTGCAGTCCAGACCTGTCTCCCACTGAAAATGTGTGGCACATTATAAAGCACAATATCTTCAACGGAAACCATGAACTGTTGATATATATTGAAATATGTGTTATATCAAGCAAGAATAGGGGAAAATAATTCCACTTTCACAGCTACAACAATTGGTGTCAGTTCACAATTGATTACTAAATGTTATTAAAAGGAAAGGTGATGTAACAGTGGTAACATGTTGCAGGCATTAAATTGTATACATATACACAAAACATTGAAATTGATTGAAACAAATATCTAGTCTTTGTACTGTTTTCAGTTGAATACTACAAGAGAAATTACAAATTACTATTGTCTGTTTTTATTCACATTTTTTCCACTGTGCTAACTGTTTTGGAAATGGCTTTGTATAAATATTAAACAAATGAATTTTATGTGTTCTCAGGCCCCTCAGGTTTTATATTATCATTGATTTTGTTGCTGTCATTCAAATGGGATGTTTTACCCTTTTTATACATGAAGGAATATTCGGATTTCTGTGTTACATCTCAGTTTGGCTTAAATGAAAAAGAGAAGAAATGTTGATTCAAGTCAGCCTTCACATATATAAACTTTTACAATGTAGTCATGATGAGATAATTTGGAAGATATTTCTTTGTTCACTTTCCTAAAGGGACATTCCAGCCAAAATGAAAAATGTAAACATTGCGACATATGTTGTAAACACGCTTACTCACCTCCTACAGTGGTGCCACAATAGTCTCGAGAGTGAGATTGTCCAGTTTAAGGCCTAGAAAAACTCCCTTCTGATGATGTGTCTTAAAGGTAGGAGAGAAAATATGAGGTGAACATATGAGGGTGGGCTGTTTATTTTTATTTTTTTCCTGTTAGCTGATGTTACTGCTAAGAAGCTGATTATCATGTCTGTGATTTTTAGCCTCCACATCAGTGGTACATCACTGGATGTCTTTACCGATGTTGGGACATCCTACAATGGTAGTATCATGAATTTCCATAATGCATGTTAGGAAATATACTGAAAGAACATTGACAGACAAAAACACAAAAAGGATATAAAACAGTACATTTTTTAAAACAGGTAAGGCTAAGGGACCCACACAACAAATAACATATTACACGCTAGTGTTAGGTAGGAGTGCCCCTTTAAAGTAGCTCCTGCATCACGTGACCACTCAGCTCTGCTTGATTTGATTCTTCTGCTTCTTTCATTCTTTTGCTTTTTCCTGATCACCTCGTCCTCTCCCGCCAACGCTCGTTCTTTTGCACATTCTTTTGGACGTGGGTGCCCCCCTCTCATCCCTCACACCCCACGCAGAGGGCCACTTCCTCCCCCCCAACATACCCCACCAAACCCCTCGCTCTAAAAGAAAAAGCTTTTACTCATTAGTGGGTGACCTTTGGCCTCCAGGCCACATTTTAAGAGGTTCTACTTGACTCCTGACATTCCCGTCAGTAATCAAAACATGTGTGTTCGGTCCAGGCATATGGACAATATTGATGGGGCTAGATGTGCCTCTGACAGCTGCCTGACATGAGACAGACAGGTTCATTACCCCACAGTGGCCCAAAGCCTTATGTACATACATTCACATGCAGTGGCCAAGTACACGTACATAAGCACAAATGAACACACACACGTGGAGGTCCTATGACCTATGATTTCAGCATGTTCTCAGTCTTAAAGAGCCCATATCCTACAGTTTCTTCTATTATTTTTTCTCTTCGGTCCACTTATGGCATTTGTGTGAGTTTATGTTCCTTTAAGACTGACAGATGTAAATAACTTCTCTTCTGATTGGCTCTGTGTTGTGCCTCACTGACAAACTGTATGGGCTGAAAGGTTCTTTACAACTTCAGTGTAAATGGGTGGGACTAAAGTCCTGTAGACTGAATAGGCAGATATTCAGTATTGTGCAAAAGTCAGAGACCACCTTCATCTGTTAAATTTTATTTTTCAGGTGATATTTCTGAGTCAAGAAGCCTTTACTGAGAAAAATACACAAAAAAAGAAGATAATTTGCAAATCAATTAAAGAAGCTGTAGGTATTCTGAGGTCTTTGACTTTTGCACAGTTCTGTCACACTGATTTTTGTGACATCACAGAAACATTTATGCCAAACAGGCTCTTTTTGCAGCATTGTTTTCACATATGGACTGCAAACAATACATTTTGAAACAATAACAATGTTTACATATTGCATTAAACATGTTTAGTTAAAAAAAGCAGGGAAAATCCAGTTTTCCATGAAATGGGCCCTTTAATTAAAGTAAAATGGCAAAGATGCAGCCATGCTAATGCTAAATATGAATAGTTTGAATTTGATCATCTTGTTGTACCCTACCATCCAGCGACCATGCGCACATACATGTGCACGAAAGACCAAAAACACCTGCAGATCCTATGATGACTGTAATACGCTCTTAACGTAAAGATGTTTTAAAGTAAAATGGTAAAGATGCAGCCATGCTAACACTATGGGTGATTAGCTCATTTTCTTTTAGACAGTGCTTTTTTTTTGAGTCAGTCTTTTTCCCTCTCTTTCTTCGTTCTTTCCTATTATAATGTGTATCACAGAGCCGTGTGCTCTGTGTAATGTAAAAGGCTGTGAGCTCTGCTGTGCTGTGCTTTCTCTGGGCAGGTAAAGCCTTTTATGAGTCAATTGACAGGCCTCCCTCAGGCTGCAGGTTGCTACTGTAGTGATGGCTCTTCATCGCTGACAGATTCATATGTGTGCGGTGTTTGATGTGGTTCTCTGCTCCTCCCCAGTTAAAAGATTGACCTCTTTTTTGGAAAGAGCCCTTTTTTTCTAGAGAAGAGACAGTGTTAGGAAGGTAATTAACTGTCTCTTTACATGTTTTACTGGCTGATGAAACTATATTTTACTACTTCCAGCACACACACCATAACAGATGAGTTCGTCTCTCCTCACTATGAAGAAATTAACCTCTTTTCCTGGTTAAATTTACAAATTAGGAATTTGAAGTTACAGGATAGCGTTTATAGTAAAGGCAGGAAACTGAATAAAAAAGAAAGTTCACATGCTATGGCACCCATTTAACTTAGCAGCTTGAACTGCTACTGAAATCACAAGAAGCAGCTACTTTCTGACGGAGCTCCATTTGCAAAGCTCACCTCAATACAGACAAAATAACAAACAAGCTGTCAGTTATTAAAGACAAGCCAGCATTAGCACTGAATTTGTGTTTGTGAGGTGTTCATGTTCCTACAGCTGTGTGTTTATGTTTGCATGCCCGTGTGTATATGCGTGTAGGGGGCTGATATCAGATGAATTATGAGGTCCGGGGGGTCTCCAGTCTTGCTCCTGTCCTCACCGCCCCTGCTCTCCCCCCGGCTTTTCGCAGGGTTTATTTTCAGCCTCTACGTGGATGTTTAGCATGAAACCCAACCCAGCAATAACTACACATGGAGCAAAAGAGCAAAAAGCAGGGACATGTGGTCACCAGATCTGCAGACCCCTACATCCAAAACCTCTGTTCCCCCCTTTCTCTCTCTTCCTCTCCATCTCTCCTGCTGTTCTTCTGAAAACACAGCGTCCCACTGCATGAACAAACATGTCTCTATGTCTGTGTGTGTGTGTGTGTGTGTGAGTGCATACATGTATGCCTGCATGTGTGTGTTTGTATGTGTTTAAATGCATGTGTACATTTGTATAAGAAGGAGTTTTGAGATATTTTGGTTTTTGCTTTTGAAACATTGTCATAAGCTCACCTGCCTGACATCCTATTGTGCAGCATTGATTTAGGCCTCTAAAGCATAGCTATCGCTTCTGCCATTGGACAAAGGAGATGGCTGGGCAATGGCATCGTAGGAAAAACTCCCAACTTCCTTGAACATGTTGCCCTCTAGTGGAGAATTCTTAAAGAGGATGCCTGAACCATGGCCAAACTCATAGGAAACACGAGAGTTAAAAATAAAGAAATCACTTGTTCACTTGATTACTTTTATGTGGATAATCCTTTAAAGATGATCTATAGATGATATATATATATATATACATACATACACACACATACTGCGTCCTAGACCACACCAACAGATCAGTGCAACCTATATGTTGTTGATTCTCAGCAATGTCAGGATTAGGGTGAGGGAAAAAAAACAAGTGTAGGTTTTGGGGTAGGTTTCTATTTTGCATTAAAGTTAAGGTTAGCATTAGAGTAAGTGTTACATTTAGTATTAAAGAACATTTCAGGGGCTGTTGAAGGAATAGTTTGGCAAAAAAATCAAACACACCAGTTTCTACTTAATCTACATGTTTCAAGTCCAAATTTTGCTTCTTAAGTTTAGAACTCGAGCTGCAAAGCTATCTTTGCTAATAAACACTACAACTCAATAGTCACTCAAATAACCCAAATCATTTCCGTAAAAACACACTACCAAAACTTCCCTCAGCCCACTCAAACCAACACGAGATCTTCATTAAGGTTGTGGAGACTTGTCAATATAGTTTAGGACCCAGTATGACTTTTTAAAAAAATTCATAAATCATCTCAGGAGTAGGACTGCTGATCTAGAATCAGTTTTTTTTTGACAATTGGCATCATAAATATTTTGAATACCAGCCCAGGTGTTGTCTGAGATGGCTGCCCATAGCAGTGAAGTTTCATTCATTTTTAAAGCTCACAGTAGGTCATACTGTCTCCTAGACCACACCAACAAATCAGCACAACCTTAATTAAGATCTGGATGGGGTTAAAGTGTGATCAATTTTTACAGAAACAATTTGGGCTTTTTGGGTGACTATTGAGTTCAAGTGTTATGTTAACCTTGCAGTTCCAGTTCTAAACTAAAGAAGCGTAATTTGGACTCCAGACATGTCTTAGCTACTTGATTACATCTGGGATAAGTGGACAATTGCATAAACTTGATTTTCCACCCAACTATTTCTTTTATGGATATTTAGTCAAATGTCAGTTAATGACAACAAAGTGTAGCTAATTTATAATCATAATCCAAGCTAAAACGGATACCATGAGCTGTGATACGGTATTCTTACCATCCATTTTGACCCTGGCGTTTCTGTGAGTGGAAAGGTCATTCAGTGTGAGTCGATCAATTTGAGACGCAGGTATTGAACAGGACAACAACTTCCCATGGGCCTCATGCCACACTGAAGAGGGCATGCTCGCTGACCCACATGTGGCAGAAAGAGAGGGGGAGAGAAAAAAAGAGGGTGAAAAAAGGAGGAGAGAGAGAAAGAGAGTGAGAGAAAGAGAGAGAGTAAAGAAGAAGAAAGCACAGCTGCTAGGCCTCAACTCAGAAAAGCCAGCCATTGCCAGAACTGCAATGACTTCCCTAATTAAAAAAGCACATGAATGTGGAGGGATCCCTGGAAGGAGTAGAGAAGGGAGCCACGGGATCAGCAGACACCTGCTTGTTTTGGCCGCGGCGCCTCTACGGAGCGTGTGTATGCCGAGAGGGAACTTGCACAACCTCCCAGCACGCAGCCCGGGCCCAGAGAGGGGGAGGATGGGGTCTGCAGGCTGGACTTAACCCCTTAAGCTATAAACAGCTGTCTTACATATTAGTTGGTGCTGCACTTATTAGTTTAGTAGTGTTTACTGCATAATCCATAGAAGCTTTTGGATAAGGAAAAAGCCTGTGCAAGCTTACAACTACAATTGTATAGTGGGGATACGAGTCAGTGACATGGATAGCGACTCGACTTTAACTGACTCATAAATTGACTCTGATACAAGACTGAAGACTTGTCAAATTCCAGCCTGAGAAAAAAAATTAATTAGAACCATCAATGCTGTAACTGAATAAAGCCTCTTATTTCCAACCTCACATGTGATTTTGCTTGTCAGTTTTGCTACAATCATGCACAGTCAGTTACTGCACCACTGTTTTCCTGCAGCTTGCAGTGGCATCAGGTTCAATATGGCTTCAAATAAATAGGCTTCATTATAGAACAGTCTAATGGACAGAACAAAGCGCTAAATGGTGTGTTCAAAGGAAAGAGGCAAAATAACTTGAAATGGTTGGCTAGCATGTAGTTTGGATAGCATGTATCCTAGCCAGTGCACTAGCTAATTTAACTAAATATGATAGCTAATCTAGTTCAAGTTTTAGTAGGTTACAGATCATATTCCTTCAAAAGTTATTATGCTACTTTCTCCTATGGAAAAACTACAGACTAACCGTTTCAAGTTTTGCCTCTTTCCACTGCATTTTTTGCATGTAGCATTTTAGTTCTGTCCATCATAGTAAGGCTGTTTCTGCTTGTCTTTTAAAACCGTGTCAAACTTGACAGGTTTTTAGTAGGCTTTACTTTTGTAGAATGCCATGCCTGCAGCTAATAATGAGATTAAACTAAAATTCAGTATTAAAGACTCAAGACTCCAGAAACTTTAGATGTGACTCGGACTAGCTGCCCAGAGACCTGATTTGGACTAGCAGCCCAGAGGCTTGACTTGGACTGTTATTCCAGAGGCTCTATTGGGACTCGTACCCTTGAGACTCGAGATTCAACTTTGACTCACACCCCAACTCAACTTGGACTCGCACCACAGAGACTCGGAACTTGACTCGGACTGGCACCCCAGGGACCTGCCTCGAACTAGCAGCCCCGAGACCTGACTCGGACTAGCAGCCCAGAGACCTGACTCAGACAAGCAGCCCAGAGACCTGATTCAGACTAGCAGCCCAGAGGCTTGTCTTGGACTGACATCCCAGAGGCTCTATTGGGACTCGTACCCTTGAGACTCGAGACTCAACTTTGACTCACACCCCAGAGACTCAAGACTTCACTCAGAATCTCATAAAGCAACTTCTCTGCCATACTACTACACAGAGTCTTTCCTCTGGAAAACTAGGGAAATGCATCAAAATGTGCATTGTAAGCAACAGTACTCTACAGGCTGATCAGATAAAGATTAGGATGAAAAACGCTGGAGAATTGCTTTAAGATTAATAACTCAGTGATCAGCCTAGAGTTTAAGGGGTTAGCCACGTCAGTAGTGGAGTTCAATAGTGTTAATGAGCCAGTGGGGGTCAGTGTTGAGAGTTCACTCAACAAGTGTGACACAAAAAACACCCCTTCGTCCTACAGCAACAAGTGTGCTGTTTACTCAAAGCTCTCTCCCATGAAAAAAGGAATTATAATGTCATGTACTATCCCACTTCAGTATTTCAGATGCTGTGACTGGTTCCTGGACAATGGAGGGTCATGTTCAGGTCAGTGCACAATGTAGCTTGTGGGTCAGTGTGTACACATGTTACACCTCTATGATATACGGGCCTCTTTGACACCACACAATTTCCGCCAAGTTTTCATTGCTCATATGAGCTGTTAAGGCGCTGTTTGAGAGATTGGTGGAACACTAGTGAGGAATTAATATTCTACATCACACAAATGACACCGTAGAACATCTTGGCAAAATATGATGTAAAGGAGATTTTTCTGCAGAAAAACATAAAACTGAACCAAATTATAACCAAATTATACCATTGAATGCAAGAGATCTGCACATTATTAGGCCATTTGTTTTCTCCAAAAAATAAACCTGTTTACTATAATAATAATAATAATAATAATAATGTCATGCATTGTTTCATGTACTTACAGAACAGTAAACATGCAGTTTGGTGACACTGATTTAATTAGAACCAGCAATGCTGAAACTGAATGAAGCCTCTCATTTCAAACCTTTCATTTGTGAATTTAATTTGCCTGTCAGTTTTGCTACAGTCATGCAGTCATTTACTGCACCGCTGTCTTTCTGCAGCTCACAGTGGCATCTGGTTCAATAAGGCTTCAAATGAGTCTTTCATTATAAAAAATAAATTCAGTGTGATGGACAGAATGAAGCACTACACACAGCAAAGACAGTAAAGACTGTTTGCACAGGGAACTCTATTAGGCATCTGTGATATCTCAGTTTGTTTACATCACAAAAATATTACATATTGATGTAAAGAAGAAAGCAAACAAAAGAAAATTCCTGCATAATTCAGTTGTTGCAATGTGAACAAAATAATGAGTGTTTTGCTGTGAAAAGGCACGTCAATGAGAATTCTACTGAGCCAGAATTTTACACAATTTATTTGCTATAAAACACTACTTTATGTAATGTTGATAACAGACAAATATTGGGAAGTCTATAAAATAAGCTTTATTTAGGTTCTATTTTGCTCTACAACACCCTTTATGTACATCTTCACCCGCATACAACTGAAAAAACACGTTTTTGACCAAAAGTGTCACGCTTCCCTCCATTCCCGCTGTCTCTGCCTCCCAACCTCTGGATTCCATTTCCCAGGACCCCACACTGGATCACATGACCTCCAATTTCCCTCACCTGACTACTGATTACCAACACCTGTTCCTTGTTCCATGTGCTTGTTAGTTTAGTATATAAGCCCAGGCTTTAGCTTAGTCTTGTTGCGAAGTATTGTCTTTGTGCTCAGAGCATTACTGAGCCCTCTGTCTGTTTGCCTTATTGTGTATGACCATTGCCTTGTTTGTTTTTTTGACCTTGCCTTTTGCCTTGCCCTTTCAGTACTGTTGTTTTTTCTGGTTTGACCTTGTTTCTGGATTTTGGACATTGCTTTTTGGACTTCCCACATGGTTACTGTTTTCGTGTTCTGGCTTTTGACTTTGGACTGGCTGACCTTGATTTTGGATCCTCCCTTTGTTAATAAAGCCATTTTACTTAAGCGTGGTCTGCAAGCATCTGAGTTCTGTCCGAGCCTGAAAAAAACATATCTGTGATTGCAGGTCTGTAACACTAAGTAACAGTGAAGAAAGAAAGAGAGCGAGAGAGAGTGTTCCAGACGTTCCTCCAAATCACATCAAAATCAGTACACCACCTAAAGCAGTGTTGCTGTGTAGTTTGTAGTGTGGAGTGTGACAGCTGAGCAGTCTGGTTGGCTTATGATCGATTGTGAAGGAGCTTGACTAAACCCTGTGTTTGTACATAAATGTATACAAGTAATTAGGGGTACAGACCCCAGATGTGTTTCAGATTCTGAATAGTTTCCTAACAGTTTGCATGCATAACATATGCATGCAAACTGGGTCTGACCATGTTGAGGGTGTGCATTTCCACTAAGCCTGCTTGCCAAATCCACTCCATGAGTGATATGCAGGTTCAGAACACACATTCAAACAGAGCTGAAACATTGCTTTCAGCACATTATATACAGTGCATTGATGGGACTCTAGGGTAGAGACTCTTTACGGTACTGAACTTCATCTAATCCTTCAGACTTCACAAGTGTGTTGTAAATGCATTTGGTCTATGTTTCCTGTTTATATTGTGAATCATAAGTGGAGAGTGCATTGCTGTTGGAATGCATGTAGCTGTACACACAGCCTGGAACCCCTCAAATCATGCCTGACATCTCTCTCCCTTCTTCACTTTTTTAGCTCTGACACGCACTTGCTATTTGTAAACACTACCTTTCACTGCAGGATGCTGGATTGTGATTGGTGTAACTCAGTGGTGAACCATTTTAGAGCTAGTATTAGAGCTAGGCCTTCAATTTGGGCCATAAACAAGGAAAAAATATATCTACAATACTTCTAATTTCTGCTAGTGGTCCTATGGGATCCTAGTAGGATGTTAGCACAAAAATAACACTGATTCACATGAACATTTTTGGCCATTTTAGAATAAGCGTACATTTGAAGCTCATACATTCAATGTTTTATTTGACAGTGTATTAACAAATAACACATATTGACATATATTTTACATTGTATGAAGCAGTTGTAGAGTTATTAAAGCACAGTAAAGAGCAGGAAAGAACACTGGCATAGAACTGCCGCTGTTTTCCATTTCTGAAGGCCTAGAGCGATTTATTCACAAAATTGGTTCCAAATCAAACCGTGATTGGTTGATTTTACTGTCGCTTTTGAATTATGTTAGTGGTTAATCTGTCAGGCCTTCAGTCCAGCTTCTGAAGGCCTAACCAATAAGAGAGCTTGCTTAGCTGTATCTACCTAAATACCACAGAAAAATAATCCTGACTGGACAATACTCCATTGGCTGGTTCAAGAATTCAACCCTTTTGTTTCCAACTAAAACTGAACCATGAGATAAGAGTAGTACTACAATACTTGCAGAGTTTAAATACAACAAGCATGATCACTGTATTAAATAAAATGAACTATAATTACAGATATGTATGTCTCTGAAGGCCTAGAAGGCCATGAGTGTTCCCCAGTGCTGTCACTACACCACTATTTGAATTGTGCAGATGCTCCTTTCTTGCCTCTTGAGTGCTTACCTTGACTTACAGCTGTCTTTATAAGATGTCCAACCCAACAATGCACTGAACTCTCTGAACTCTAGCACCCAACAGCATTTAGATCAGCTAAAATAAAAATTAGAGTGTATTGCTGGACATTTTAGCGTTTTGATATTAAGATAACACTTCTACAGTTCAAGGTTATCAGGGAGTGGGTGCACTAAAGGACATCTGCACACTAAGCAACAAAGGGCAAGAAAGTCACCTCCACATACTTTCAAAAATAGCTTTGCCAACTAAGCAAGGAGCTTTTAATGAAACCGCAATGTTTGCACAAACCTCAGCCCTTTTTTGGACTGCTCCCAGAAACTGCAAACAGTGAAGGTGCCACTGTAAGCAGGACAGTGAAGAAGATAGCTGGAAGCCAAAGAGTTAAAGACATCTGCCAACATCTGTAGTTGCGTGGCTAGCTTATAATTGTGAGGCCCAGCTAGTGAGGAGGCTGTTGGAGGGGGTGCTGGCAGGCAACATATTTCAGCCAAGTGTTCACAGAGGTGCTTTCCGGCTTGCCATGTGGACTCAATGACGGCGTCCAGGGCATGCTGCGTTTCTATGAAATATTAAATCTGCAGCCGGCCCCCAAGCGTGGATGGACCACCTGCGAGCAAGTGTGGCGTGCGGCGAGTGAGAGATCGGATGTCCCAGCACACATCTAAGCGCCCACTCAAGCACACACACATGCACAAACACAATCCCACAAGTACATGTAGTATACACACAGACCTGGTCAACTCACAGACATCAAGCACACACAAACATTAAACATGCTCTATTTCAGATTTAAATACAGATTTATATAAAGTTATATACATCTATGTATGCTCAGTTGTATAAGATTCATTGTCAAAGCATCATTAAGGATTACCTTAAGTTATACGTAAAGATTCCCTTGAGTTCAAGCACACATTAGTAAATCCATAGTGTTGTTTAAATCTCTTGTAAGTCTTGTAAATTATGTAATTTTTTATACTTTTTCTTCAGATGTATACATTTTGTCCAGTTTTTTTTGTTGCTGCTGCAGGAAGAAGATAGAAAGTTTCCATCCATCTGCACTACATGGCCCAATGATAATCATATCCAAATTGAACATCATAACCATGTGTGGTTGTCGAAGATCTCATTCCAAAACCATGGGCAGAAATATGGATTTGGTCTCGCTTCGCTGCTATAACAGCCTCCACTCTTCTGGGAAGGTTTCCACTAGATTTTGGGACTCAGCTGTGGGGATTCACTTCCATTCAGGCCTGGTCCACACTTGGTGTTCCAGTTCTTCCTAACAGTGTTGCATGGAGTTGAGGTCAGGGTTCTGTGCAGGCCAGTCAAGTTCCTCCACACCAAACACTGCAAATCATTCCAGGAAAGGGCTGTCCCCAACCTGCTGCCACATAGCTGGAAGCACACAATTCTCAAGAATGCCGCTGTATGCTGTAGCGTTAACATTACCCTTCACTGGAACTAAGGGGCCCGGCCCAAACCCTGAAAAGCAGCCCAGACCATTATTTATTTTCCACTAAATTTTATAATTGGCACTATGCACCCACTTAGGTCACGTTCTCCTGGCATTTGCCAAAACCAGATTCGTGCTTCAGTCTTCAAGATCACTCCAGAGAGTCTTCACTGCTCCAATGGTGGTGTGCTATTTATCATGCCAGCCAGTGCTTGGCAAAGTGCATGGTGATCTTAGACCTGTGTGTGTGTGGCTGCTCAGCCATGAAAAACCAATCTATGAAGTTCTTGTGCTGAAGTTGCCTCCAGAGGCTGTCTGTCTATCTAGCTATCTGCTATTGGCAAAAGGCCTGTAGACCTAGAATGAAAAGGATACATGTACTGTATTGTAACCTTAGATTTCTGTCATAAATCAATCAGCACAGATTTTTTGTTTAGCGAGATTATGAGACAACTGAATGTAGACACTGATGATTAATCCTACTATTACTCCATATACACGGAACATTGCCTCACCGTTGGAGTATTAGTGATGGATGGATATAATCGGACTGCTGGTCTACATATGGAGTGAAGTTGCGGGCTGGATGCATAGCATCTGCAACCCACACCAAGCCTTCAGATCATGTAAACACTTTAACCAGATACATCCGTTTGTTTCTCTGCATGCAACCCATAAGAACCCAATAGTTCCAGAGACTGAGATGTGTATGTATGCACTCAAAGGCTGCTCAAGTTGAGAAATGTGACATAGACAAGGAAGCTTTTCTCCAAAGTTCAGTACCCAGTTTTGCTCAAAATATGGCCAATAAGAAGATGCTTCACACTGACCTTCTGGAGCATAATTTGCCTATCTGCCCAGATGTGTGCCTGTTTATGTAGAGCGGGATGTGTGACAGACAGCTTGTTAATGCTCTCAGCACTCTCAGACCACAGCAGGGGGATACATCTGACACAGCTAACTCAGCTCAGCAGCCCAAAAGTGGGGGCCTTGCAGAAGGAGCTCCAGGTTTGAGAACTCTGGACCACCAATTGCAGGCTGTGAAAACCTTTTTCAGAGATAAAAATGCACAGGAAGTAACATTATATCATAATGATTTAGAAAAATATGTCAAGCCATTCAGAAAACAAATGATAGCCTGAATTATATGATATGAGTTTCAGTTTGTGTAGCCTACTACAACAAAGCAACCTATTTTAACACACTTAACCCTAGGATTATTATTATTATTATTATTATTATTAACACTTCTTATTTCAATTTATTATTTATTCATTATTCAGTAACCATTATGAAACTAATATGCAAATTATATAGTTTTAAAAGTGAGGAATTGATGTGCGGGCAAACATTTGGACCCCTAGGGTGCACAACTCTGGCCCTGGGGGGCTGGTATACAGCACCGTTTGGTGGCTCCCCTGCTCAAACTCACCCACTAAAACTGGAAACTAACAGATGAATGTAATTAGTTGTGCTTGATCAGGTAAATTACCAAACTGTGCTGGACACCAGCCCTCCAAGACCGGAGTTGTGCACCCCTGGTTTTGGAGGTTAATCGTTCCATCCTCCGACGTCAGCAAAGTTTTAAGGTCACTGCATCAAAACAAGGCCAACAGCGCCCTCATGAGGACATGTACGTATATCCACAGTAAAAAGCAGAGACTGGATCAGTATAATACCTAAACATACAAAAGGCGATGTGCTTTCCTGCATATAAATATCCGTTGGTCTTTGCTGAAGATGGAGACCCTAAGAGTAGCCTGATTCGCCGCCTGCTTTAAACTATCCCCCAAACCACTTCTTAAAAGTCTTCATTTAAACAAAGGTTGGTATTATATGATGCAGTTGTGGCTTGATAGTAAGAGAACTTGAGTGAAAATAAATTCAGTGTGGTTAAGCTTGTAATAAGCCCGTCCATAAACAGACTCCCACACCTCTCCCACCTGTGGCGGCCACGACGCGCGCTGCGCGCTCCCGTCGGAAAATAAAAACTGGGCTTGCGTGCGCCATGACGTAGGCGGAGGGATTACGCGCTCGTGCCCGCGCGAGCCGGCGAGCTGTTTGGAAGCGAACGAAATTCGCGAATGAAGTCCGACAGACAGCGGGGCAAGAACTCTCAATGAGGGCAAATAAAGGGACCGGAGTGGGGCAAAATCAAGAAAGTTCCGTCAGAGAAGGTTCCAGTGTCACAGCTGTAGGTGGAGGTGGTCACTGCGGGGAGAGAGAGACAGAGAGAGGAAGAGAAGCAGATTGTCAGTCTGACAGATTTCAACGGTCGTTAGTTGACGCTGCGTTAAAAAGCGTATGTTAGCCTGCTAGCATGGCACGTATTTTACATTTTCACACTGAGATAAGTTTAGTTACAGTGTTACCGCACTGTTGTGAGCTTGATTGATATAGTTTTGTATGAATTATAGGTGCGTAATGCTACTTAGCGCTTATGACAACGTACTGTCCATTAGCGTTCGCAGCTAAAAGGCTGGCTCTCGTCGACGGGATAGTGAGTAGTGTTGACATTAGCTAGTAATGAACAGTTTTACGAGCAAGACCCCTTTCATCAGCCCGCCGCAGAGTCCTGAGAACAGAGGCTCCTCTCTTGGCAGCAGTGACTGGGACCTTGGCAATGATGTGTTCGTCTGCTGCTATGACGAATCCATTGGCAGAGGGATGCAAGCTGTGCAGGCGGGCGTGGAGAGACACCTGCCGCCGCTTCTGCGTAGTCGCAACCGCGCTGCGGCTACTGCGGACGGCGTGACCCCAGGCCCGGAGGAGCCTTACCCTGGTTTCCCTAGCCGGAGCTCCACTAACGCCGATTCCGACGCAGCCGTCGCCGCCACCGCCTACCTAACCAACGCCGATGCCTCCAATCACCTGCTTTACAGTGAGAGTGACGGGAACGTCAGTCCACTGGAAAGCAGGAAGAGAAACCGCTCCGGATGCGCTTCTTCCAGGCACCGTTTGGAGGTGGTCACGGAGCTCGGGCCAGAGGAGGTCCGGTGGTTTTATAAGGAAGACAAGAAGACGTGGAAGCCTTTTGTGGGACACGATTCTCTCAAGATCGAGCTCATGTACCGCAAGTTCTGTGAACTGAGTCCTGTAGAGCTCGATCAGGAAAGCGCCTCCGCTGCTGGAAGTGAGGAAGCAGACACGACCAATGTGCTGGGTGAGGTGGGAACATGTGGGCCAGAGCCGGCCATGGGGCAAAGCGAAGGGGCCTCGGTGGAGAGACCTGAATCAGCCGAGGAAAGAGATGAAGATATCAGCATCAGTGTTGATGCTGTGTGTGTCAGAGGAGGGCTTTATCAGGTGGATGTGAGGGAGAAAGAGTGTTACCCTGTGTACTGGCACCGTGAGTACTAATGTTCAGTCATTTTAAATTTATTAAAATTTGCCTTAATTACAACTTGAATTGCATCCTCTGGCATTGATTATGAAACTTTATGCAGAACTGGAGGATCCACATTATTGCAGTTCTCTTTTAGAGCAGAGCTTTTCATACTAATTTTTCACTTTGCAAATGTTCTCGAAGATAACTAGTGGTCTGGTTTTCTCAGTAAATATTAATCTCAGTTTAACAGAAGTGTCATTAAATAATAAGTATCAGATGAGTCAATTGTAGTAGTTATTGATAAGTTATGAAATCAAGTTAGTTGTTGGTAATGATCTCAGCTTTTTTGACTCTCCTGTAAATATTTGTACGTCTTCTGGTATTATAGAACATTACAAAGGCTGCACAAATGGCCATTGTAGTAAGAAAATATAGGTTTAAATATATACAAAAACACCCTAGTGTTGGAGTGCTTTGGCAGGATGCTCTTCTGCCAGATGCTGTATGGTGTCTGTAATCTCTGGGTTTAACAGCTTGGCTCCACTGACATACTGACCATTGAGATTAGTGGGCAATTCTAGGATCAAGTTTAAAAGGTCACAAGCGTTCATTGATGTCCATTATTACACACTTGAGCACACTAAAAGCAAGGTCTATATTAATAAATAATGACATTGTAATAACATGAAGAAGTGCTTTCAAAAGTTAAAGAGTGGCTACATAGGCCTTATCCACAGTACCTGGGACCTTATTAGGATAGTGATAAATTATCAACATAGTGTCAAAACTTTTCTTGATTTGTGAATTACTTCCCAGTGGTAAGAGACCTGAACCTCTGTTTATGAACTGTAAGAATTTGTGGATTTTTTTTTATTTAGCGCCCTAGTTGGTAGGCACTTGGATGAAACACAGCCTTAGATTTAAGATCAGCTAGTCTTTCTGGAGACCTTTACTGTAAACCCTCATGGCCTTTACTCGTATGCATTTCTAGAGAGTCATCACAGGACTCCTATGTTATAAATTCCTGTTCATTGAAGTTGTGTCTCATCCCCACAGAGCAGGATCACATCCCAGTGATGAGGGGCCAGTGGTTTATAGATGGCACATGGACGCCCATGGAGGAGGACGAAAGTGACCTCATTGAGAAAGAGCACCTAACCTGTTTCCGGGGCCAACAGATGCAGGATAGTTTTGAGAATGATGTAGTGGTCAAGACAGTGGACACCAAAGATGGTAAGAAAATGCGTAGTTGATGTGTTAGCACATTAAAGGAGGTTGATAGTAAGGGAAAGAGAGCATTCCATTCTGTGTGTGTGTGATAGTATAAGAAAATTCCCTCTCTCCATTTGTCCCAACACATTCTCAGAACTGACTATATTTAAAGCTAGGTGGTCTTGTATGTGAATCAAATGTATTATGCCGTGATGGGATGGCAGCTGTTAAACGAGATTTGGGTAGATACTGTCTGGATTAGTTGTGAGCTCCATTAAAAGGCGGATGCAGACATTAGTTAATTTACTCAGACTGACCTATGTCCCTTTGAAAGCAGGAGTACTCAAAGCTATTAAGCATAAATTATTAGGGGTTTGCTGTGTGTCTGTGAAGTGAAATTGTGTTTGTGATTTATCTCAGAGCTGAATCTATATTGAATGTACCAAGGCTATGTAACTTGCCCTGCAGTGCTTGAGCTTGGATGGTCTGTGAGCGACAGTGTACTTCATAGTGCCCCCTTTGAGCGGGGGGAGTTTATATGGTGAATGCTGCAATCAAGGAGGTTTGATCGTGAAAGCAGTTGTTTGTGGCCATTTAAATTTTGTGGGATTTTTATATGGTATCTTATTGTGTCATGGGTTTGTTCAGGGGTATTTTATCAAAATGTTGAGATTATTACTGAAATGAAAAAAATATTGTTAACAATAACACCAACAATCATATTAGTAAATGAAGTGGTAGCTGGTCTTTGAATGAGAACAATGAATTTCTTCTCAAGTGAAACTTGAGATTTGCTAAAATGAGTCAGATGTGTTCTTCCTCTTTATGTTTCCTGCAGTAAAATCTTGTTAAATGTTAAAAACAAAAAAAGTGGTGTTCTCTATGTGAATAAAAACATGGAGTAGCAGCTCACTCTACGCTGGTAAGGTTTCTGTTGTGGATCATTGTAAGCTGTCTAAGACCTCTGCAGTGCAAGGTCATATCTACTCCCCCTGAAGCTATAGAGTACTTTAAATAAGGAAGTGTGGGTGAATGTTTATGTCACATATGTTGTTGCCTTCACATGACATTCCATAGGCATGATCCTTTTTCCACAGTAATAAGATCGAGCAGGGGGCAATTATGTGTTGCTGTGACCATTGCAGGCATGTTTTGTATACATATCCAGTCTCATGCAACATGCATTTCTATCTGCTATGATTCATTTCACCCAAGGACGTGTAAAAATAGTCACTTTCACATATTGAAACATAATTTAATGCAGGCAGTTGACAGCATTGCATCCAGCCATCCGTTAATTGAACTGAATTGAAAAGATCTAATATTCCAGTATGTCTGAAATTTTTTAGTGCATCTCATGGACTGTGCTGACCAGCGCCTAGAGCTACTTGAGCAGCAGAGAATAGAGCTAGCTGTGCTTGAACAAAGCCTCTCCATTGGCCAACAAGGGACTAATGTAGCAGAAGACATATGGCTGGTACGTTGCTGCACTAATGCATCACTGCTGCAGTGCACACAGTGGGACCAGTGAAACACCAAGACCTAGGTATAGGTGCTGTATTCTTTTTAAGGAGGAGTCATAATATTGGCATGCCATGTAGATCTCATGGACTTATGGAGCAAGATTAAGCTTTCTGTGTAGACAAGAAATAGATGCAAGGAGCATATAAGCTTAAATATCTATCATTTAAGCTGACGGCTAAAATGGGCCTTCTCCTGTTGTAAGTTCGCTGTCATACTCAGCTATTTTTAAGCTGTGTTTTCTAAAGAGCAGCACTTCAGCAAAGTAACTCATTGTTTTTTTTCTTCTGTTAAGGGAAGTCAGGGTGATAGAAGCCATGGAGAAGTGAGTGTGTGCGTGGAAACTCCCTAATTTTGTCACTCTTTCTCTATTACATGCACCCAGTGAGTATTCATAGTCTCACATGATTCATTTATTTAACAGTGCCTGGAGGTACCCGGGGACCTTTGCTATTAAATCTCACTCACCTAATTCCATAGCAGTAATTGCTTTTGATGTCAGCAAGCTTAATCACAAGAAAGGGTCAGCTAACAGCTTCATTGGGCCTCTCAAGGAGTGCCTTGGTTACTTTGTCTGATCATTTTTCACCATCGCTCAGGCTCACACTGTGGCCATGTTTGCTCCCAGTCCACATACAGGCCTGCAGTATTGTTCATCTGTTCCAGTCTGTCAAAATTGTCTAGCACTGGGGCAAAGCAGATGGGTGTGTCTGTAACAAGAGCTTGTATAAGTCATTAGGTTAGCCACAGAACTAAATACAAACTGCTGGTTTCGTGGCAGTGTTGTGCAGTCTAAAAGTAGGAATGCAGCAATATGGGAATCATGGGCTGATATTCAGTGTTTTCATGTACACACTTGCAGATGTCAATACCTAAACATTTATAAAATGTAGAAATTGGGACTCAATGCCATTGTGCATTGCTATCAAAATGTTATTGTCAAAGAATTTGGTCGTGAGTATTAAGTCAATAAGAAATGTGACCTCACTCTGAGATTCAGGCAAGAATTTACAGGAACGTGACAAGGCTGCCCCAGGACTCGCGGTAAGGTTATTAAAAAAACTGGGCACCCTTTAGTTTGTGGATGCCTTGTTATTCATCAAAAGCCTCTCGATTGTGAAGTAATCAAAAAAGCTCTCACTAATTGCAGTGAACCTTGGCTGGAGCTTTAAATACCACCATAAATATGGGTAGAAGTTTGATGGGACACTTGTCCCTAATGTGTAATATAAGGTTGTATTTACATCTTAAATATTTTTGTTGACACAGGAAAAAATGTTAGCAATAAAAAATGGTGCACATTGTTTCTATAAACGAAAGTTTAAATCATAGTCTGTACAGGCAAAATGGCAGGACAACTATGCAGAGAGCTCCAATCAGAGCTCAGCTATGATCTGTAGACAGGAAGTGGACCAATCAGATTAACTATTGAGCGGGACAAAACAAGAGCCTAAACTCGATTACACATGGAACACGGGAGAATATGGCAAAACTACTTTTACTGATAAATTACATGTTATCTTTCTAATTTGCAAAAGGTAGGATAGAGAAGTGTTAAAATGTCTATGGTTATGTATTGAACATCTTCTAACACATCTGTGACCTACTGTTCTCTCACTACTCACCTTGGTCTACCACAGTGGCAGCAGCAGTTCCAGATAATTGCTGCCCATAGAATTTCCTAATAAACTGCTTCATTCATATATGTTCATATATGTTTGTATTCATTTGTATGTACATGAAGAGGGACATCTGTCTGTGTTCAGGAGAATGTCCAGTTCATGCATAGTGTTCCTTATGGTAATTAGTTTATTATTCTTTGGCTGATCAATAAAGAACACTGAAAAAGTGGAACATGGCAGAAGTTGATTTTGAAGTGTTTTTAGGTTTGAATTGATGTAAAATGTTGAATTTTGTTCATCTAAACTAAATTTTTACTTTACATTGTTTCATTGAAAGTATTTATTTGAGTTGAAATAAACCACTTAAATTGCTACCACATGAAATATTTTTAGGGTAGTGACAAACCAGTTATTACATCAGAGAAACTTTAAAAAACAGAATGGTATATCTTTATTGTAAGTATGTATGTATTATAGGGACAAATGAAGTAATAGAAACTAAATAATCCAATATTTTACATTATCTTCCAAAGAAAAAAAAAGTCACAGATACTGTTAATGCTTAGTGTACCTGGTGGGTGTTATTTGGCCACATGTTCTTTTCTCACCTAATGTCCTGTCTTGCTTATACATATACAAAAATCCTTGTTCATTATGTTATAGGCCCATAAATGGACCATGTATTGTGAACAAAATAACTCCAGGAGTGACCCCTTTTAATAGATGGTCGGTGCTTGGGTAGGACTTCAACTCATATGGGAATTGATTTTAATTGATAAATAAGACAGACTAACAGAGAGGAGAAAAGAAAAGACATTTTGAGTAAAAGAATATTCATATTTAGCATGATAACATTTATATTCACGATAACTACCTATTAAATATAACTTGCTTTTATGCTGCAATAAGAAAACTGTAAGATTAGCAATGCAACCTGCACACCACTAGTGTCAGTTTAGCCTCTATTCAGCAGCCTTGTTTCAACTTCTGTGCTATGAGGAACTAATAAACAATATAAATTATGTTCTTATAATTTTTATTATACATACTTACATTATGTAATATTCGTAACAGTTACACGCATACATCGAGTGTAATCAGATGAACCCTCTGGGGTAGCACTATTTACCACTTTGTTTAGTAGCTGATGGCGTTTGCCTGAGTAGCTTCATGACTTAGTATAAAGTTTACAGAAAAATGTGCAGAAACTGAGAATGCCAACAATCGCCATTGCAGTTTCGAGGGGATCGATCAACTCAAGAAACTAAAACGGATATTCCGCCACCTACATATATAGATTTTGTACACATCATGCCCAGAGGTTTATCCAATATTTGTTCTGAAATCAACAGTGTTAATAGGGAGTTTATAGGGAGGATTTGATTGCATTCAGCCACAAGAGCATTTGTGAGGTCAAGTGTTGCTGTTGGATGATTAGTTATGGATCACAAATGACACTCAAATTCATCCCAAATGTATTCAGTGGTGCTCCATCATTCTAGAGATTGAAATCTTACTGCTTGAAAGCCCAGTGCTACTATCTTTGTAGCCCTCTCGCTGACACTTGGCATTGAGCATGGTGAATTTGGAATCATGTCCAATTCCATTGGCGGTGCTTATCTATAGTGATTATACAGGGAGGTTCACTCGAAAGAGGCCCCAAATATTCTGAAATAACTCTCTCTAGGATGAAGCAATCTGTACGAAACAACGTGCAATGTGCTTCTCAGTATATGGAGCTTCGAACAAGTCAGGATGCCCCTGCGTCAGAGCGATGAGGTAGGCGCTGGACAGCCGTCACAACGTTTAACCTCCATTTGAGAGTTCCGGGTGCATACCGCCGTACCCCTTCATGTGTCTGCCAGAAAATGGAGATCACCTCCAGCATCACATGTAATGCAATCAATTACATATATGTCAAGGTATGTTGCTATTTTTTTGGTTCAGATTGCTTCATCCTAACGAGAGTTACAGCAGAATTTTCGGGCCTCTTTCAAGTGAATCTCCCTGTACAAGCTGTGTGTGCACAATTGAACCAATGTGTCAGCAGTGGGTACACCTTGGAGTAGCTGAATTTACTAATTAGAAGGGGTGTCTGGGTTTTTTTGGAGATATGGTGTTTTGAGAACCTGGTGAAGCTGGTGTCAATGTCCATCCATTTTAAGTGCCATAATTAATATATGCTAGAGGCAGGATATTCAGTACAAAGTATACTCAGTTGATTGAGATGTTGTAATAGACTGCAGTAATCTTACCCTTACTTTTAGCCAAACAGATTGTTTACCTGTATGTTTGCTTGGGTTGTGCAGTTGAGATATTGACTATTGCTGATGGTCTGCTAAATATCCCAAACACTCTAGCTCTCCTGAGGCTGAAGCCTCCATTGATACTCTCAGCTACTTTGTCTCCTTTTCCTGATGAGAGAAGCACTGTTGTTATTTGCAAGTCTGAAAGCTTCTTCCAAGGCTGTGTCTAATGGACAATAATAGTAGCTTGTCAGGAATGCAGTTTCAAGACACTATCATATACCTTCTCAGAATGATGGCAGTGGTGCCTTGTCTTTGCATGGCTGATTACTCTCATTATGTTACTAGTGTAGTCTATTTACAGTTAGAGCTGACTGTACAGCAAAATAATGTCTGATAGGTTATTTGGATTCTGGAATTCAGTAATAGTCAAGTAACTAAAATCAGTTTGCACATTTGTGTGGAAAGTTTGTTTATTTAGCTGTTGCATTCATCACATAGGTTATGAGTTAATGGTCATGATACTGCACTAGCTAACTTGTCACATTCGCATAACAGCCTGGAGCCGAGAGACTAGAGGCCTGGTGTGATCTGAGCTCATGTGGCAGGGGTGACCTTGTGTGTTAGGGACACACTTGAAGCTCTGGTTCCCTTATTCACTCTGGTTAGTTTTAGGGTAGTTGTTGAATGTAATTCAACAACTGTTACTCTGTCATTTACTCTGATCCTTATTGAATGTGAAGGTTTGTGTGTGTGTGTGTGTATGTGTGATAGTAGTTGCTAGAAACAACTGCACAGCAAGGGATTGCTCTCTTTAAAGAGTACTTCACCCAAATATGCAAATAGAGCTTACTGAGCCATATTAGGTTTACTTCAGTATTAGAAATGTTAGCATTTTGTGTGAAGTATTTCATTAAGTCATGATGTAAAGTGTTTATTGATTAATAATTTATGACTGAACTAGGGCTGCACCAATATGGGACCTGTAGGCTGATGCATATTTCTGATCATTTTCATTTACATATACACTATATTTTGTAAGCAAATATCTGCAGATACTGACATGATCCTGATGTCATCATGCATCCCTAGACTGAACTTGTAATTAACATGAATGGATATTAGTTAGATGTTTGACTAGACTGCCTTTTTTACATTTGAAATATTAAATAGTAGATTCTTGAAATATTTGAGAACAATGCATATTTTAGAACAATGCAAATGTGATGTGGGAATTGTATTTATTTTCAGATGACTGTCATTCACAGGGTTTTGACTGCTGTGTTGTGTGTTTTCATTGTTTCGTTGCTGTCTTAATGTTAAATCATCTTGATATTAGAAGAACTAAAAAGAAATGTCCTTCTTAAACTCAGTTGTATCATAAAAAGGTATATGTCCTCCAAAAGTCCCTTTCATTCATTAAAGGGCTACAACATTTAATACCATTCATTTCCTTATTACACCATCCTGGTCTGTGCTCCATGATTAACATACACTAAACACATAGTGGAATGCCCTGTATTTTGCGTTGCTGTCATGGACAACAGCAAGCATTTAGTCTTGAAATGGCTGTTACCTCACCTAACAAGAGCTGTATTCTTATGGGAAAACATAAACCTCTGCTTAAGTTTAAATGAAAGATAGCTCTTGTAAAGCCAAGTGTACAGAGACTTGCCAGGAATTATATTGCAGAAGCTTATAGTGTTACAGTGGTGACACTTGGCACTACCATGACCACTTACTGTTTTTGGTTTGTTAGCTCTCTCCCACTTCCCTCCTTTCTACCTCCCCTTTCTGTTCAAATGGAGTGGATATCAGACGAGTGCTAAAAGTCACAAGCGAAAGCGTTGCCAAGGTATTGTAATTCCAGCGTCTTTGCCTACAACTCCCCTTGGATCCTATCTTTTGTTTGGACTTTCTCCTTTGCCCTTTAGCTGAGCCTGCTAGCTCTAGAACGAGGCCCACATATACTTATTTTCCACTACATCATGGCCTGGTGCTTAGAGGTCCCTTATACATTGGGATTGAGCTAAGTGTTTCTTGTTTTTCTGAATAGAAGAACTCACCATTTGTAGTACTTGGCCAAAATTGTTGCAGGCCTTTAACTTCTAAGCAAATTTCTAATCCTAGAAGTTGTAGCACTACTTGTAGACTTCTAAAGCACTGGCCTTGTTCTCCTTTTAAGAGTTTGGCCTAGTTGTAGATCTAAGACCTAGGCGGTTTTATTAGCGTAGGTTTAGTTTCCTCTGATTTAAGTTTGTCACTTTGGTTTGTTGGCTACTCTCTTGGGTTTATGAGGAAGCCCTTATGCTCTGCTCACATCATATAATTCGTAGGTGTGTTCTCCTTAAACCAGGAAGAGTGCGGTGCTACCATGTTAAAGTGATTTGTCTGCCAGATGGCATATAGACCTCTGAAGTTCGTCATTCTGTATTTGGCATCCAGAACTCCAGAACACAGCTATCATACCCTGTCCGAAAAAATTTCCAAATCCAATATGTTTTGCTGTATGTACATTTTCCCCCTGAATATTACTGGATCTTCTGAAGGTTGTTAAAGAGTCAAAATATGAATGTTGCTGCCTGCGAGCTAACACTGCTGTGCATTAAACTGACAACATCCTCTCCAAAATACCCCCACAAACCAGCAAGCTTTGTCAAATGTGGTAGGTAAGCTGCTTTGGCAGTAGTAAAGCACAGCTTGAGTAGCTTGTGTTGTTATATGTTTATGTTAAAGTTTAATAGTAGACTTACTTTTATGCAGCGTCATTTCAATGCTCAGGAGTGCTAGCTTACTTGAAACATGGGCAATATTCACATTTTGACTGCCAAACGACCTTATAACTCAGAAGACAAATGTTCATAGGACAAAACTTACTGGCTTTGGAACATTATTGTTACCACAGGGTATGACGGTGACATGTTTTGACAGTGGTGGACAGACACATGACTTCAGAGGTCTGCTCTGTATCAATGAATAAATCGTGGCACCCAACAGCACAAAGTATTCAGTATGTTAGTCAAGAGAAGCAACATTTGGGCCCCTCATCCTTCCTTCAAACAGTGTGTACTATGCCCCTCTGCACCATAAGAGCTGTATGTTGTGTGTGCTGTGGAAGGGGAGTAAATTGTACCCATTCACAAAATTTACTCTGGGGCGGGGGGGGGGACCTCCCTCCCTCCCTCAAAAACTATTAAAACATTATTATGTTGATCTAACAGTGGGCTGGGACTTTTGCTTGAATTGCATTGCTGAGATTTTTCATAGGCCCCCTGAGTTTTTTTCCATGTAATTGATGTAGTGTAATTTTCCCATGTGAACAAAGAAGACAACGTAGCTCAGAGGGTTCAAACAATAGCCTGTTCTGTTATGCTCCCAGCATTAATTGGTGCAAAGGAGCTTTGCCCTGGTTTAGTGGGGTAATACTCTCATCAGAAACAAAGCAAGACCTCTTATTCCCTACACTTTCTGGTCATGCTGGGGAAGCCCCTGCTAAGCCTCTTACCTCTGTAGATCACTGCTGCTTCTCCTCTATGCTTTGATTCTGTGCTCATAGTCTAGATTTATTCTTCTCACTGCCAGGCACGTAACAGAGTCAAACATGCATTCAGGAATACAGGAAAACGATACATCTGTATATGTCTATATATCTGATAAAGCAGATGACTCTGTTAAATTGTATTCTGAAAACTCAGATTTTCAGTAGCATGTTTGACCTTGATGTGCCCTGTTGTGCTGTAAAATGGGATTAGTTCTACCTTCATATTAGTATGTATTCTTACATGCATCCATTATTCATACTGAGACTGCTAGAGAATGCGGAGCAATTTAGCCTCACTATTCCCTAAGAACATCCTGTTTTACAGCGTACTTCTAGATGTGTGGTGGATTGTGTTTAGTATCCTGTATGGCTGGAGTTTATTAGTAAATTTCTGGATTCTGTCGTATCTGACATGTCTTCAGTATATTCTAGTGTGAAAAATGAAAATGACAAAATTGATTATGTGATTGATTGTTTTCAGTTTAAACTCTAAATGTCCTCATAACCTTTTCTTGTTAACGCTTGGAACTGGAAAAGAGAAAAAAGTGGGTCCTCCAAAGGGTTAAAAGCTTATGATTTCGTTGTAGTTGGCTGGGTTTGTGTAAGTTGAAAGCTCCAGTCCAAAAGAATCAGGCACACAAAGAGGTCTGCTATGCAGTAAACCATGTGACTGTCCCAAAGAAGTGCCACATTCCTTTGCTTAGATGCCTTTGTTAAGAGAGACAAATTCTCTGAACCAAGTTCTCACTCATTGGCACTCCTTTTTCCTGTCCCTGGCCTTCACTGCTCAGGGCCCACAGCTAATTTCCACACCAACAAGAAAAGAGTATCTGACACCGGCGTGACACCCATGCTAAATGACATGCAGGACCCAATTGATTCAGTTCCTTCTCCTGTGAGGCAGAGAGCCAGGGATAACAGCACTGAGGGACTTGAATAGAAACACACACTCCCTGTATTATCCTGGTCTGCTCTGCTCACCTGTAATGAAGGACACAACTAGAACAGCATGTCCCTTAGAAATGCTGACATGCGAAGCCATTAGAATACAAAAATAGTAATGCTTATTTTGTCTTCGAGACTTCTTCTTAACAATGTGCATTTGCTGTATCTTTTAATCTCACAGAACAGGTCACAGATTTATATGCAATAGACTGATTTCTCAAGGTCAATTTTACTTGTTTAGTGTGGCGAGTCTAGTGTAGTCACGTGGAAACTAAAACATCTGTCCTCGTAGTGTCTTTGGCATGAGCTCTAGTTTTCATGTTTAATCCCGGTTGAGTGACTCAGAGTGCAGGCCGTCTGGTGACTGTGCTTTCTTCCGATGGCGGTGAGCTGAGGACCCAGAGTCACCTTCACACCTCAAGTGCTGTTCATGCTATTTACTCATCCAGTGTCATTTCGTTTATTATTAATGTCTCTTTGTTTTCTGAGAAAGAGTGGATGACTGCTTTTCAGTTCCCTCTCGTGTGATATTTCAGTTCCTACTTGCGCTGTTCTTGCCTCTTGGCACACTATGGCTGAAATTGGATCCAGTCAGATTTCTATTAGCCTTGAATTGCAGGCCTGAATAAATAAGAGCCGTGGCTGTAGAATCAGCCATCCTTTCTTGAGAGACATACATGCTTTTTTTGCCCAGCTAATCAAAGCTACATAGGACATCAGTGATAAATTATTCAAATAGAGATGCATGTGCATTGGGTAAAGTGCTCCCCAGTGCACAACTTGTTGGTTGTAGTACGACTACAGTGTGGCTTCACACCTTTTAGCTAACTTGAGTATGTCTTGTTTTGAAATCAGCAAGCTTAAACAAAATATGTTAAATGGCTTTACTAAGTTGATCAATAATAATATTAATCATAGTAATAGTCACCATACAGAAATGTATGAAATCTGTGCTTTGTTCGGACTTCTAAACGCTTTGCTGTCTACCTACAGGGACTTGTTACAGGATCTTATTCGATGGACCAACTAGAGGGGTGGTCATAAAGTTTAAGAAGAACTTTCTGATGACAGTGAAGTGCCGAGAGTCTCTGCAGCAAACCAGTTATCATTATATTCAGCTCCACATTAAAAGATTACCACATATCTTTATGGAACTCAAGGCATCTGGTACTGAGTCTAGATCACTGCAAATCATCTAAGAACAAAGCATTTCCCGTTATGTGTGCAGTGCAAGTATGAACTGAAATATCAGGACATTGAGTAGGCCAAAGCCGCTTCTTCTATTCCAATGTCCTAACTTTCTTTTGCTGGGTAATGACTGTATTACAGTTGTGCATGTTGTGTGAGTTCAGTGGAATGTTTGATCTATTATTTTCCTTTCCATTTCCCTTTGCCACTCTCCGTTTGTCTGGCTCTTACTCCCCTTCTACCTTGTGTATTCCCTCTGTTGCTCTCCGTGTGCCACAGCTATCCACAGCCTGAAACTGAGTCGGAGCCACGTTGACTGGCACAGCGTTGATGAGGTGTATCTGTACAGTGATGCCACCACCTCAAAGATCGCCCGCACTGTCACTCAGAAGCTAGGCTTCTCAAAAGGTCAGTGTTTACACATGCACCATCATGTTCCGATTGAGCTCATCTCTCCACTCGACAACGCATCCTGTAACCCACTGCTCTACTCTATTCAGGGATCTGGCAGCCTTTAACTGTCTATGCTGCTGACACACAAACCAATCCCCAGATGGCCACAAAATCCCTTTGTTGGCTTGCTGTGACTTAGGACAGTGTAGTAATTTGGTACACCCGTAGACCATAGACATAAAGCAAAGAATTGAGGTGCCATTTTTGTGATCAACATGCTTACAATATAATACAAAATGTCCTCATCTAAGCTTTTGGTTGGAACAATCACATGGTTCCCAGGCCAGTTTAGAAACATAGGTAGGCTCCCCTGTGGAGCAGCTTTTGAATTATAATAATTTCCTGATGCAATGTTTTTTTTTGGTTTTTTTTGCAGCCTCTAGCAGTGGCACCAGACTCCATCGTGGATATGTGGAAGAGGCCTCTCTGGAAGATAAGCCACCTCAGACAACACACATTGTCTTTGTGGTGCATGGCATTGGACAGAAAATGGACAAAGATCGCATAATCAAGAACACAGGCATGTAAGTAGTCATGACTTGACCGGGAAGTGTGCAATTTTATGTTTATACAACATAGTGTTGTGTGTAATCTGTCCTCACAGAAGACATAGACTGAGGGTTATGTTTAGGCTCTTCTCAGTATGTTTAAGTGAAACACAGTAGAAAAATGTAAAAGAGTGACTGCACTTTGTTCATATTGGGTCATGACTGTGATGTGATTGACTGGAGTGACAGTAAGATGAAGTTACTCTGCAAAAATGTGATTGCAGCCAGTAGCCAGTTGCTCATAAATTAGGATAAAAAGTATCACTTTCTTGATCTGTTTTATTTTAAAATGCTCCAGATATGCTTAGAACAAATACTAATAACATTTAATACAAGAAGTAGTGATTTTATATATGTCAGTGTGTTTGCTTAACCATTTTCAAGCTGCTCCTCATGGCAGCCCGATATTATAGTTATACCTAGTTTGACTAATTAGTGCCTTATTAAGTTAAATCAGGTGCTGCTGATGGAATTTAACATTCTTTCCATGGCTAGGTGCGTCAGAGAGAAATGTGGTACCAAATGAAGTATTTTTCTAACCACCTACTTTTTTGAAAACAAGAAATTCTTTTTATTTGCTGTATTGTGCTTATGTTATTTTTTCCAATGTTATGTAGTGTTTGCTTACTGATTTCAAACAATGATTTCAAACAATTTAATCAATGATTAAACAATGATGTAAACAATGATTTCAAACAGTATAATACTTTATATACACTGCTGATTTTTATGTATATGATATTGAATTATTATCTTAGTGTGTTCTTTTATAACTGCATATCAACAGTCTTTACTGGTAGATAAGTGCACCCTCCACTTGATCAGTCAGTATTGGCATTACGTTTTATGTGTGTTTTGTTGACTTGTGAGTCATGAACAGCTTGCTTGTAAAGTCTTGTATTATAAGATGTGTGGGACCTGTCTGGCAGGTTTTAGTGAGAGAACATTTGTTTGGAATGTGCTTGTTCCCAGCCGTTCGTAAGATGTACATTTGTGAAGATTTCATGAACAGGTGGGGGTAACAGCAAGTTGGTTCAAACTAGTCCATACATATGCCTTTCTTATACAGCTGTTGGAAACTTAAACTGACAACATTGTATATGGAATGTTTAACCATACAACAAGAACACTTTAGTGAGCTTGTTAACAGTAATTTACCATTGCGTCTTTATGGCCATTCACTTTCTGATCCCCTTTACCCAAAACAACAGTGTAGCTGCCCTTCACCTGAGGCTATTGGTTTTTGGTCTGAGCCATTCTAAACATTTCTCTCCTATGTGTACTTTGTTATAACCACCTGCAGCTCTGCTTTGTGGCTCCTCTCCCTTTTTGTTGGTGTGTTTCGTTAGTTTCCCCAAAGCTGACCTTTGAAATGAAGTCTTTTCAGGTGAGGATAATTGACTTGTTTTTCATTAGGAGTCCAGGCGGTTCTCGTCAGCACAAGTCAACAGACCTTTTCTGTGAGATGTGTACCGTGCCGATGTCTTTGAACAGGACAAGACATGTTTTCTTAGATGCATGATGTTTCTATAGATTATTTTCCCTATATAAATGTAGAGATTAAAACTCCAACATTAAAAAATGAGGGGACATGGCCTGTCATTTAAATTTGAAGTGGAGCAAGTAAACCTGAAAGACTGGTACTCTTTACAATACAGTGCCTGTTGGTGTTTATTAAGAGTATTATGCATTCGCATTCTATTGTTAGCAAAGATTAAGTGAGAATACAAGTGTACTGCAGGTTATTGTCCGTACTGCTGGTTGTTTTTTGCTGTGCTGTCTGGGAGCCAGGCAGAAGGTGATGTTTGCTGGTTAGTGGGTTTTAGTGTCTGCTCTTTGCTTAGAGCTTAGGGTGTTAAGAAGGTAAAGTAGACCAATCCAGGCTCTAAGCTCGCTCTCTCTCTGAATGGGAGGGGGGACTCAGATTACTCATTTTACTGCAAGAATGAGCAAAGATCATTACTGTCATAGCCTTTCTCCTCCCTTCTTTTTTTGCTTCCCTCTACTTCTCTGTCTCTTCCTCCAGCCCTAAGCCCCAGTGACTATGTCTTTGTGCAGAGTCTCGTTAACACTCCAGTCCAGTACCGTGCACCCCATCCCCTTCTGTTGTCTTTTCCTCTCTTGTCGCTTGTGCGTGATTAGACTTGGCGATGGCTGTATGAAAGCCTTTCTTGGAACTGCCATGTTTCTCCTATATACATTATGCCTATATACTTCTTTCCTATAATGCAGCATGTTAAACAGCGTTTCTTCTGGACCAGGTGGCAGACCTTTCCACTGTTGTGCAAATATGCACAGGGCTGGAGTGGTATCATGATGCAAATCATTTTTAAAAGTACAGTGAAATGCACTGCATACACCTAAGTTTTATGATCTTTGAACTTTTTTGAACTCTCTGAAGTGTCATTGTGACCAATTTTGCAAATAGATCTGCTTTTGGTTATTAGGGCTTGAAGAATGCAATAGTAAGTTGATTGACCATGTCCAGGAGGAGAGCTCCCACTAGAGTAGGTTAGATCTTATAAAATTGTCTGCCAGATCAGCATGAAGAGTTTATCACTGAAAAGTCATTTAGAAAAGGACTAGTATATAATTATCCTGCTTAAATTATATATTATGTTTTACACATTTTTTTTTCCAAATCTAGTCATAGAGGTATATTGGTATATTTATATGCAGTACCACATGCATATAAATTTATGTGTGTATGTATGTATGTGTGTGTATTGCCCAGTAGTGTTATTGCCACTTTTCAGGACAAAGAAGAACCAAGCAAAACCATGTTTTAATAAGGCTGAAAGTGAATCTTACTGAGGTAGACATTGGCTATTGCGCGGTGCACCCAGACACAACATATCACATTTTAGCCATGTTTAGGCATGTTACTGATTCTATCAAATCAGATTTTGTCAGAATTTGTTAACTGTAAACAGTTGGTATGGTGTGGTGACCAGGGTGCGCCTGGAATAACAGACATTATTCCATTTGCTTAAGTTTGCTAAAATTGCTTCATGATATAATGTTTTACATATAACAAGGTGGGAAATAAACTGGCTTTACTGCAAGCCTATCACTGCAGTAGCTAAACATTACCTAATGACATAACCAAGATCTGATGTCAGGGCAAACCAGATCAGCAGGGTCACAATCACCATAACAGCAACATTCTTATTAAAGTAAAGATATTAATAAATACTTTTTTTACAAAACAACAACTGTTTCTTTTTGTTCCGAGGCATTCTTGTTAACTGTAAATACGATGTATACATGATAAATATATTTCTACTCATGTGGTCACAAATTCTTAACCACGTGATTCATTAGCTTAGTGGCCTGAGTGGACAGTGCAAATATTTTATTTGTCTACTCTTGTTACTGTGCCTGCATTTACATGGTGTTTGTGTGTGTCTTCAGGTTGCGAGAGGCTGTGAGGAAAATGGAGGAGAAACACTTCACAGAGCACACGGACGAGCATGTTGAGTTTTTGCCAGTAGAATGGCGGTCCAAGCTGGTGCTGGATGGAGGTATATTTCACAAACAGCCTGTCCTCACAGCTCTCATCCAGCTTTTACATCAACTGCACCTGGCTGTCTGTCACTAACACCTGCGTACACACACATATATGCTGATTTATGATCTGCTTGCTCGTCACTATCAGTCTTTCCTTGGTATGTGGTGATACATTTAGTTTGTGAAAGCAGCAAAGGTTAAAAACAGCAAGCATTTCGGCTTCTCAGACAGAGGTGTGTGAGAAGTGTTTAGTGACATGCTGCTGCTTTTCTTATAGATACAGTCGATTCTATCACCCCAGATAAGGTGAGAGGGCTGAGAGACCTGTTGAACAGCAGTGCCATGGACATCATGTACTACACCAGTCCTCTCTACAGAGATGAGGTACATTTTACCCTCTGTGTCAGTGTCAAATACTGAAGTGTTGTGATACACTTTTACTGGTACACTTTGAAGGTCAAAGGCCTAAAGATCCCCTGGCTTGTTTACTATGTTCCAATCCATACTTCTCTCCTGTCTAGATCACTAAAGGGCTGACCCAGGAACTCAACCGCCTGTACAGGTTGTTCTGCTCTCGGAACCCTGAGTTTGAGGAAAAGGGGGGCAAAGTGTCCATCATCTCCCATTCCCTGGGCTGTGTGATCGCATATGACATTATGACGGGCTGGGACCCTGTGCGCTTCTGCCTGCAAGAGCAGCAGGAGCCTGATGAGGAAGAGCTGCGCTGGATGAGCTATGAGGAGCGGCACCTGCTGGAGCAAGTGCACCTTACCCGACAGAGGTACTGTGTGATTGCAATATGCTGACAATTTGTCCTGTTTGGTTTTGGTATTTTTGTAAAAAATTTATCTTGCTATTTTACATCTACAAAAATGCATATCTATGTCAATTTTAAGATTCTTATTCTTGTACTGTATTTACTGTTGTGTCAGGTTGCGAGAACTGGAGGATCAGCTTCAGGGTTTGGAGGCTTCTAAACCTCTAGCCCCCCCTGCACTGAAATTTAAGGTATGACAGAGCCGTATTTTCCGGTGTGACTGCAGGTTTTCATTCTAACAAAGCAGGGGCTCACCTGACCAGTTGTTTGAAGCCTGACCAACTGATTAAACCAGTGGAAGCAGGTGAGCTCCTGCTTGTTTGGAATGAAATCTGGCCCTTTGTGAATAAGATTGGACACACCATATCTAGGTCGTTCGTTTCTGAAAAGTATTGGCAATATTAAATGTAAATTGATTCTTTGTTGATGGTATAGTGGTGATGATGGTACAACTTCTGGCCAGGACAGTGGTACCAACAGGATTATCAGCACTGCAGGCTTCTCCAAGCAATGCTAGTTTCAAACAAAAGCTAAAGGCTATATATCCAAACTTTTCGCAGTAAAATTATAAAAACATCACCTGCCCTAAAACTTTAGTGGAGCTCATTGTTCAGCCTACAGTATCCCTGTATCTCCATCCCACAGGTGGAGAACTACTTCTGCATGGGCTCTCCTCTGGCTGTGTTCTTGGCATTGCGAGGCATTCGGCCCGGCAACACTGGATATCAGGACCACATCATGCCCAAATCTATCTGCCAGCGCCTTTTCAACATTTTCCACCCCACAGACCCAGTGGTGAGAGAACCATCTTTAGTATGAAATATTAGCAATGTTTTGAGTGGTGAGGGACAGTGATTTCGTTGGTGTATGTTTTTATTTATTTGTTTATTGTTTGGCAGGCCTATCGACTGGAACCTCTTGTCTTGAAGCACTATAGCAATATTGCACCTGTCCAAATACACTGGTAAGTGTTACCTGCTGAAGGTAATGAACAAGGATTTTATTTGCCTTGCTTGCATTAGATCATTTCATTGTTTATTTGCCAGAGTTTTATTTAAAATGTTTTCCATTTGAAATGTACAAAAAATCAGGTAAAGCTGCTGATGGCTCCTCATTTTGTTATGATGTCCATTTTTAGCAGTGATATTTTGCTGAAGAAATAGAAATATGTTTAAATTGTCTCTGTAGGTGTAACACCACTAACCCCACACCATATGATGAAATGAAACCGACGTTTCTGAACCCAGTGAAGGACCCAGTTTCAGACACAGAGAGCCTCCCTAGCCCCAGCACGTCACCTGTAATGACCCGGAGACACTATGGCGAGTCCATTACCAACCTGGGCAAGGCCAGCATACTAGGTATAACAGAACTTGTTAACTTGTTCTACAGATGTAAAGCTTACATAAACTAGCATTCAAAAGTTTGGAATCACAATTCAGAGGTTTTCAGTAAATAAAAAAAAATATTTTTACCGATTGTTTCAAATAAATGTATGAAAGGGTTCCATTATGATACTTCTACTCACAGATTTCATATAATTAATAGCAAGCTGTGAAGAAAAAGAAATTTTTAGACATGTCCAGTTATGAATAAAGCTGCAGGTAGTTCTAAAATAAGATAGCTTAGAAATTTTAGCAAACATCCAGAATACATCATATTTGAAAAGTGGTGGTTATTTAACAAAAAAAATTTAAATTTGAAAAAAACAGCTTGAAATACTTTCTGATGTCTAGAGTATAGTATTTTAATCTACACAATATACATCATTATTGAATAAAATAACAGCAATCATTAAGTGATTCCAAACCTTCAAACACTAGTATATGAAATTGCGTGTTGCCAGGAGTTTTGATGTCCTAGTATTACACAAAAAAAAAAATCAAATTTTTGCATCATAAAGAGGAAAAAGTGGAAAATATGTCAGAAGGAATGTGAGAACTTTGGTAAGCTGGTAAATATAAAATCTTTGAACCTTTTAAAATATGTGAAGTTTTATAAAGGTCTGTATTGCTGCAGTTCGCAACATCAACACCTGCAACATCAGCAACTTACAATAAAAACAGAATCCACTTTGTAACTAGAGAATAAGAATCCACATTCTAACTAAATGATAAGAATTCACATTTCAGCGTTTGTTATTTATTATGTTATTCAATATACAGAGAAAAGCTATAGCACTTGCACATTTGGTGTCACAGAAATTGATTTGGACGTAGATTTTATCGCCATCTTGTGGTGAATGTCGGAACATTTGCTTCCCTGTCTCTCCTCTGAGCTACATAAGGATTAGATGGGCAGATGGAAACAGAGCCATCTAGTGGTAAATGATGGAAAAATAGCCTTTGCGTCTTTTATATGTCCGTTTTAAAGTGGCATTACATGTGCAAATGGAAAGTGAAGAAAATCAGGAACACGTGAGTCTATATTTTGTCCATGACATGTGATAAAACCATGAGAATACAGTGCATGAATTCTGCAGTGATATGTCAGCATAAGATGAATATACCTAATTTCTTTGCCGTTCAAGCATAAGTCAAAAGAAAATTTCTGGAGGCTATATTAAAAGTGAAGAATTTTGTGAAAATACAAGTGAATGCCTTGTTATAAACTGCTTAATATTAGAAATATATGTTGTCTCTGAACTTTGATGTTGCTGTATGCCCAGGTGCAGCCAGCATTGGAAAAGGCATTGGAGGAATGTTGTTCTCCCGTTTCTCACGCTCCAGTAGCCAACCATCAGGAGTGGATTCTGGGCCAGTGGAAGGTGAAGAGAAGAGCCAGTCTGCATATGGACTGTCCACCATGTCCCAGTCTACATCCACCATCATTGACACTGCAGGTCTGTGCATACATTTGCATGTGAAATATTCACATTTTAGTGCATTTTGGGAAAATGGGATGGTTTGCTGATAAAAGCATCCAGCATCATTACCTGATAGCATTGGTTATCAGCCAAGAATTCAGTAGTAAAGGTCAGCTTCCTGATGTTTATTTTCAAAAGCAATAACGATGAGTGTTTTTGTTGTTACAGTGGAGATGGAGCATCGTATTGACTTTGAGTTGCGAGAGGGCTTGGTCGAGAGCCGTTACTGGTCTGCGGTCACCTCTCACACAGCCTACTGGACCTCTCATGATGTTGCTCTGTTCCTGCTGACCTTCATTTATAAATCACAGAGCTCATCTCAGACATCTGAAGACAATCCTGACCCTGAGTAATGCCGTGATATGTCCACTCGCAGAGCATGGAAGCACTCAAGCACACGCCTCCTCTCACTTTGCCTCTCATGCAAATGCTTCTTTGTCATACAAAGACTGATCCCAACTCCCTCTTGCTTCATGCAGCAATCCTTCCTATTAACCCATTAACTGGGAGAAACACTAGGTGCATGGCGTATACTTATAACTCTATGAACGTTTTGTAACCGTTGCTGTGCTTTGCTCAGCTTAGGGTGGACTGGACTGTGCAGGACCAGTGTACAAGGTATTTATCTCTGCTACCCCTGATCCTCAGTCCAGCTCACAAAGCTTGCGTAGCACCAGTGACACAGCTTAGTCCAAGGCCTTGTAGTTACAAAGCAGACCCTAACAGAAGCCTGGACCACACTCTCCCATCAGTGTCTGTTCCTTTTGTCTGGTTCTGTCTACTTTTAAGTTTCAGGACACTTCAAGTTATTGATTTTTGAGGAGGAACAGATAATGTATTCACTTATAAGGACAGTTACAGAGCAAATATTCAACGCAACATTCAGCGTAGGCATATTTATTTAAACAGATATATCTCCTAAAGGTTTTTTTGGAAAGTCTTCTGTGTTCTTTTTTAGAAAAGTACATCAAGACTAAAACGTTTATTTTTACTTTAATATTCCTGGAGAATACTGGATGTCTTTATTCACTAACTCTGAAACCAGTTGCAAAGTGGAGAAGAATGAACTTGCCTTGGTGTAACCCATCAACAAAAAGCAATGTCCTTTTTCTATAAAGAGATAAATAATAATAAGCATTTTTCGTATCCGACAGATGGTGCTGTAGTGAAACAAAATTTACCATGGCATTTTCTTAAGTCCAAGTAGTGCTTAAGGTCTTGTGTAATTCTGCTTTGCTTGGAGGTTGAAGAGGAAATTGCTGCTGCCCTGTTTTTTGTAGCCAAATCTGACCTGTTGCCAACTGCCTACAGTATGTTGAGTAATGAATCACACCATGTGTTGATGAATTAAGCCTACTGTGTGCTGGTGCATTGTTACTTTGAAGAATTAGAACTACTATGTAGCTCTAATGAGAACCCTCCCCCCTCTTTTCATTGTACATAATCTTTTTAAACCGAGCCAAATGCAGAGTGGAGTGAAAGGAACTGATATTTGCAGAAATGCTTTATGCAGTTAAATAGTCTTTAGGTCATGTGAGAACATGTGTATAGTATATAACTGGGTTCAGAGATTTGTCAGTGCTTTCTCATGTCTCTTTCCCTCATGCTGAAAGTGTGATATTCAGGCACTATTTTGTTTACATTGAAACCCATAGTAATAAAAAGAGATATATATTTTATATCTATTTAGTTGTTGACTGTGGGATTGATAGTGATGCCCCTTCGTCATTGTGATACTCCACTTGGAGGCCAAACGTTTCTGCTGTCTCTAAACCTGCTGCTCATAGAGCTAGTCTTAGTTCATGTTAAAGCTTTTAGTCACCCATTTTTAAGCACCTTGTGAGATGTTAAAGTTAGATATGCACACAGAAAAGAATGACCGAGGTGATTTCACAGTAGCAGTAAAGAATGAAATGGATCTAACTTTTAACAGACATTGTCTATTCTGTTTAGTCTGCATTGTGTCCACATTGTCTTTGAAATTCCAGAGAACGTTGAGCTGTACCATTCTTTACATTCATCACGGCTGACCATCTGTTACCCTCTTGCACAGTTGTTGGAACTTTTCAAGACAAGGGCTGCAGTATGCATCCTATATGATGTCAATTAAGACAACACCCGTTTTGGTTTTGTCATTGTGCGCACTTAGTTATTAGTAAGTGTTAGTGAGGTACTAATCCTGTGTTGATATGTTGAAATGGCCAAGCTGCCTCTGAGGACCACAGAGCCAGTTCACTACTGGGAGGCTGACGTGGCTTTTCTCCCACACTGGATGAAGCAGAGCTATTTATCACTCACTGTTGTTGTTGTTGTTGTTGTTGTTGTTGGCAGATACAGAAATTAATGAAGGACCAGACATTGCATGTACTGTACTCTATAAATTGCACAGAACTGATTTAATGACCCCCTAGATATGCTTCGCTGTTTTTAATAGTTTATAAATTGCATTACAGTAACATGAAGAGAATACACTTTTGCTGAGTCACTGAGTGATTGTTTTCCATTTAAATGTCAAAGTCTGTTTTGAATGTATTGTTCTTCTGGCCATATTGCTGCAATTTCCCTCCAGACTGTACCTCAGAATCTTTGCATGATCCAGTGATACCAACTGGCTAATGGAAAAATTTGAAACAATAACTTCTTTGTAGTTTCACAGTAAGCTTTTTGCATCAATGATCTTTTTACCACTCTGAGCTGAGCCTACACAAAGCACAGAGCCAAATGATTCCTCCACACAACTGATATGAGCACAATGATGTTGGAGGCCAGCATAATAAGGGGTTCTGCTTCAACACAACATCAGTAAGATGTGCACTTGCTCTGATGCATGCCTGAGTTTTAGATTATTGGGGGAATGAAGATTCATTGTCTGATATTTTTGAATCCTGTGGTATCTAGGCTACATTTTTTTTTTTTACTTCAGTCCATTTTATTGTTCATTTACCTTTTAGCAGGGCATCTCTGAATGTTGAAAATCATGTTTGTTTGTCTGATTTGTCCATGGTGAGACTGATGGCTAGTCTCCTAGGTGTAGTGTTCTCCACCATCTTCTGTACAATTCAGTCAAAAAGTCCAGCAGGTGTCATCCACAACTGGTTATTGATTAACCAGAAACACGGGAAGTGTCCCAAACGACTGTTATTTAAATACAATTGAGGCATTGAGCTTGGAAGAGAGAGCTGTGCAATAACCCATGCCTGTAATGGATTCAAACTGCCATCCGAATAACACTGTATTTATTTCAGTTTATTAAAGCATTACCTTTTTGAATACAGCATCTGCTTCTTTTTCTTCATACAGCTGCAGTGTTGTCCTTTGCTTGAACCCCAATTTTTCATTTCAGTAGTGATTATAAATAGAATAAAGTTGTCTGAACAGTGTAAGTGAGGAGTGCTGAAATGTGTGTGGGATGAACAGAATTCCACAGTGAAAGATATTTTCAAAATATTTAGAAGACTGTCTAAACTGAGGCTGCTCAGACAGGCCTCCTGTGCATTTCATGATGATAAAAGCCAATGAATTAGACATGTGCCACTGCCTGCAATTTCTGATAATGAGCCACAGTGCCTTGGTAGTCTCAAAATACTGTGGTCTTTTGGATTATGAATACTCGATCATGCCTCCAGAAGCCACTGACGGTTGTTTAGAAAGCTCAGTGTGGCCGTTAACATCAAGAATGCAAACAATAACCTTCAGGAATTAGTAGCAGATGCTCATTAAACTGATTAAAAATTATGATCTCAGGGCTTCATAATGCCTGGAGAGATAAATGGAGCTGTTACTGTAATAGAAACCAAACTATTACTGCCTTAACATCACTGATAGCTTATCAGCTCATCCTTCTGAATTGGAAACAAGTTGGCCCATTTCTACAGACTAATTAGAAAGTTTGAAAAAGTTATAAAATTACAGGCAAAAGACTGTTTGCCAACCAATAATTAACACGCCTCTCAGCCAATCATAATCTCTCTAAATGCAACATTCTCCCTCAAGTGAAGAAAAGTTCCAACATAACTCATCAAAACAAGCCTGCAGTGAGAACTGCAGTGGTAGTAAATTAGTGATTAAGAGTGATTAAGCTAAGAGAGGTGAAAAGGTGGTACTTAGGACCATTTCGTTCAGATACACACTATCCTGATCACCTGAACGGTTTCATTTCTGAATGTGAAAAAGTTTTGGATGGGCTTATGTGAAAGACCTCACTCACTGCTCTGTGTGAAAACTATTAAGGTAAGGTAAACTTTATTTGGTTTACTGCATTTGCTAACACTTCTTTTAATATGAGGTCTAAAGATAAATAACATTGCAAAATGATGTCAAGATTAATTTTCTTAGATTTAGCATTAGCATTAGCTCATCTGAAGGGTCAGCCTCAGTTATTAAAACTTCCCCCTTATTAGACATGAAGATATCTAATGTTGTCGAAAGAAAGCTTCGTATCTCCAAAAAATAACTTTATAGGAAAAGGAAAAAACATACTTTACTTTCAATGCAAGTCAATGGAACCAGACTGTTTTCCAAGTCATTTCGGGCCGTTTCTTTTGGTCCATTCATCATGACATTTACACACAACGTTAAGAGCAACAGGCATTTTCAAATTATGTAAAAAAAAACTAAAAAGCGACAAAAATAGAGATACGAGGTTTCTTCTGACAGAATGATGAATAAAAATATGTAGTGTCATCAGCTACTAAACCCCTTAAAGGTGCAGTGTGTAAGATTTAGGGGGATCTATTAGCATAAATGCAAATTTACAAAACCATGCTGTCGGTAGTATCAGTAATCACATGTAACTATGAATCGTGTTGTTGTTAGCTTAGAATGAGCCCTTCATGACTACATAAGAAGCGGGTCCTCTTCCAACACAGGCTGCCATGTTGTGCCGCCGTGCTTCTACAGTAGGCCAGAATGGACAAACCAAATACTGGCTCTAAAGAGCACCTTTTACATTTTTATGTTGAAGCCACAGCATGAATATGGTGGTGCTCAAGCATTGGTTGTAAAAACAGAAAGAAGAAGAATAAGCAGTTGCTGTCAGTGCTGGCTGACCGTTTTGAGAACCCAAATTTTGACAAATGAAGGATCGTACTTGTTATTTAGCACAAGAAAAAGCAAGGGAGGGCGAATCCTCGTCATCAAAGAAGCAAAAACATGACGGCCACCGTAGGTTCTACTATAGCTTGGAAAGGGAGGAGTGAGGAAGGGGTATTCAGTTGGTTGACATTTTGTATTTTTTCTGAACATGTTCCTGCTGCTGGGCTGTTTCATCTGTTTCAAGATGTTTCATACAGCTGCCTCATGATGAGGAGAGGGCCCTGCAACAGTGACTTATTGGAGTTCCTGTGACCGAGGGCTAAGGTTCATGGTGTAGGAGGGGATGAATTGGAGCACAGGGAACCCCACTTGCTGAGACTGCATTAGCGTTGCTGATCATGTGGATGTCAACAATGTCACAAGCTTGAAAAACGAACTAGAATTGCAGTCCAAAACAAACACTGGTTTAGTAGCGCAGTGCAGAGTCGACTACCTCAGTCAACTGGCCAGCAGATGGCAAGACACTCCATGATTTTCTTTGGTCTCTTTATAGGTACTAGCATTGAATTTTCCATTAGCCCAGCCCAAAATGTGAGCTGTTTCAGTTTTCTGCTCCTACATTGAGTCCATATGTGAATTTTGTTCTTCTAATTAATACTAATACCTCTCTGTTTGATTCATAATCTCTTTACTGCCTTTGCATGTTTTATACTGTGAAATGTTAGACAGTCAGAAGAAGAGTAAACTTTTCTCATCCTCAAAGTTGTATCTAAAATTTTGAACATCATCAGAAAAGAGTGGAAGCTGATTTGAAATCTTTGTGAGATTTGAACTGACATTTCACTTCATTAATGAAATAATTAACTTGATTGGAATAAACCTAGTTTAACTGCTTGTTGCCACACAAAGTACATATTTTGGGTAGAACGACAAAATACTTTTATGGTGCATTTTCTCAGTCCAGTGTATGACATCAGTGTTCCTCTATGTGGCAGTCTTTCCACTCCAGTGTGACTCAGAGACTGACTCTCTGGGCTCCTCCTGCAGGCCTCTCCTCATCCACAGCCCCCATTTCACTTTCCTGCGCTGTGTCTCACTCACTGTTTACACTGTAATTAAAACACGGCCTATAAAAGGCAATGGCTGTGTTGCCAGACGCTGCGGAGGGGGTCAGAGCAGCAGGGAGAGAGGTTATAAATCGCTTTGATGCAGTCCAAGGCTGCAGCCCGCATTCTTGAGCTGAAGCCGGTCCTGCACTGGAGCAGCCAACAGTCCCGATGATTCATGCTGTACTGTCCCGTCTGAGAAGGCCTGCTAATGTAGTCCTGTGTAGGCGAGAGAGCAGTTAATGGACCAACAAGCGATAAAGAAATGCTTTTCTAAGAAATGTTCAATACATTTCTTATTCACTTCAGTAGTCAAAGCTGTTCTATTTTACTTTTTTCTGAAATTTAATTCATTAGAACAGTGTTGTGTGTTTTAGTGTCCTTTACATTGGCCTTCTTATACCTTAAATGAATGTTGAGGATAGATGGTAATTATTTTCACACAGCAGTTTAAGCAGTTTTGACTGAGTTGCAATCAGTTTTATTGGGCCATGGCCTGCACATGAGCTCTATGTTTTTTGCATTTTAAATTAATTTTGTATTCTTCATTATTATTGTTATTATTATTATTATTATTATTATCATTATTATTATTATTTAAATCATTTCAAATTAACCACATATTACTTTGGACTGCTGCAGTAGGATGTAGCACAATTTTTTTTCAGATTTGGTGTGCCTGAGAGAAATAAGAGAGAAAAATGGACATACAAGGACAAGAAGATAACAGGAATTGTTCATTACCCACATAAGGCTTAGGAAAGAACACAGTGTACAGGTTTGGTTACATATAACCAGTTTCAATTTTTTTTCTTCATTATTTTTTCTTTTTTTCTTCTTCTTTTTTTTTTTAAACATAGCCCTAATTATTACTCCTGTGTAATGAATAAAACAAGTTAATCTTCACTGATAACAACAATATAGCCCACAGCTACTCTCCAGTTATGCTAATCCAGTGCTAACTACACCAGCAGGTTGTATTTCAGATGATTAATTGTGTGTAAATCCTAAAAAGAACAGTGTTGTTTTCCTCCTGCTCATAGTAGAGCAACACTAGCATTATTTCCATAAAAGGTAGTCTATTATAGTGGTCAATAAATGCTGCTTCATAGGCCAGTGCAGTATCCCATGAACTGTTGACTTTGGACCTCTTACAGAGTAAACGCAGGATAAAACATGATAAAAGGTGATTATAAACAAAATATGGAAACATAATTTAAAACACTGGCAAATTAGGAGAGGAACGACAATAAGAGATATTATAAAACTCTTCAGAGAAGACTAGCCTACAGTGCGAAGATGCTAAGTGAGGAGGGGGTGAGGGGAAGTGAGCGCAGCGTTAGAAAGGAAAAGTGGGATTGGAGCACGGAGTGACGTTATGGTGGAGAGAGGGGGGGAGAGAGCGAGCGAGGGAGAGAGAGAGAGACAGAGAGAGAAAGAGTGAGAAAGGGAGAGACAGGGAGAGAGAGAGAGAGAGAGAGGGACGGCCGCTGGACTCCATTAGCTTAAACCCTCAGGAGGTCTTAGTTTTGAGGGACTTTAGCTGGACCAATCCTTTTGGAAATTTTCTCCATGATAGAATTGAACACATGATTTAAAGAAGAGAAACAAAGAAGGAAGAGAAGAAAGAGAAAAGTGTTCAGTTCTCGTAACGTTGGAAGTTGAAGTGGCACTTGTGGATTTGGTTTAGCGTGCTGGTGAAGGTGAGTGGAGCGTCATTGTAGCTTAAATATTTGTGTCGTTTTCAGAAGCGCAGGGCTCGTTCACTGAGCTCTGACCGGAGATATAACGTTACATAGAAAAATATAAGTATCTCTTCCTCCGGTTTCTCACTCTTTATGGTCAGTGAGTTAAATATAACTTCAAAAACGCTGTTTCTGTTGTGGGGACAAACCCGCTTGCTGTTCCCGCTGAGCGGACTTTTCATGAGGAGTTCAGTGTGGAGCTGCTTACGCAATCAACCATCTTCCTCAGTTTAGCTTTACCGTTAGTTACATATCAGGTCAGGCCTCGCAGGTGAACAGGCCCTGGACACGTTTAGCACTTTTCTACCGACCTTTGTTTCGTTACCCCGTCTGTCCTTTCGTTCTTTTTCATTTGTCAGTCATGGACCAGTTTTACTTTGTCGGGTCTTCGTATTCATACAAAACTAACGCAGCTAGTCTAGAAGGGTGTATCAGTCACTCGTAGCACTGTTTCAGCTTTATTTGTCTTTGTTTATGAACACCGAACGTTACAGTGTCACTGTCGAGAGCTTCAATGTAAAAGCCCTTCGCTCACTAGCTGAGGTACAGCAGTATAAAACTAGCTATGTTAGTCAGCTTTAACTTAAAAAAAAGTGTTGTTACTTCAGCGAAACGAGGACCCCAGTCAGAGCTCAAGTGCTGTGTTCCCTACAGAGCTGCAGTGGAGCTTAATACATCCAGCATCTATCAGCTTGGGAGCTGAACTAAAACGGAAGGGACTGATAGGCATTTTTCTCTTCTCTATTTGGGATCCTTTTGGTGGCAGTCATGACTTTTGTCCTCCACGGATCCGTAGCTATATTGTCATTCATACTGTATTTGTGTTGATATTTTCTTATTGAGGCTGAACTAAAATGCTAAAGCTTGAAAGTGAGGTGGAACCAAAGCAGTCCAGGGTATTCCTTAAGCTAAGACCAGATTTATTTTTTGATTAGGATGATCTTACTGTCAGGAACAGATCCTAGATCAGCACTGCTGCACCTACTCTGAAAAGCTTGATGAAGACAGGCCTAAGTGCTGCCACCAATGCTACATAATGGAAAAAGAATAGCTAAATATGAAAGACTAAAATAGATCTGAGGAATTAATTTCTTTACAGCTGTACTAATACATTTATTATGGCTATTATCATTTGAAAATGGTCAAATGTGCAATCCAGTGTTGCTGTAGCACGTCTGCTCCAAAGACTTTTGCCACCAACAGGACAGAATTAAAAAAAAGACCTAAATATGAAGGTTTCATGTGTAACTAAGCAAAAGAAAAAACATTGATTTCCTTACAAATATGCTGTGTCATAACTGCTATCATTTGAAAGTACAAATCAGCCATGATGTTACTGTAGCTCCTCTGTTCAGAAGCTTTTTGCCAACTGAAACATGACTTGGTTTCTAATATGAAACACTGATTACAGTCTGTTTTGAAAGGATGGCGCTGGATGGTATACGGATGCCCGATGGCTGCTATGCCGATGGGACTTGGGAACTGAAGATGCATGTGACTGACCTCAACAAGGACGTGTCTTTGAGAGTCACCGGTGAAATTCATATCGGCGGAGTAATGCTGAAGCTTGTCGAGAAACTTGGTAAGCACTCTCGCCCCCCCCCGCCCAAAGCTGCTGTTGATTATCAGTCAGTAATGTAGCTAGTTTGTTGTGAAACACTCTCTGCCTTATAGCACAGTTAATCAGCGTGAACCTGGAGCTGTGCTTCATGGCTGTTCATTCACAGTTCAAGGAGTAGAAGACACATTACTGAAGCTTCTTCTATCCTATTCTGCATGGCGGTGTGTTAGCCATTGTATGTGAGACCCTATGGATGTTGTGATCAGCAGTTCTGTACATTAAAGGCCACGTTTCTTATTGTGCAATGTTGTAGGCCTGTGCTGGTGCCTTATTTTGTGTCCTCTGTGATTAAAAACTGAGCATAATTGAGGCCTTTATTCCTTGTGGTCCTCTAGTGAGGCTTGGCTCATATGGAGAGCTGTATATTGCAGAATAGGCAACTCTTGGCCCATAAAACTGTAGTCGCTTTGTCAGTGAGTAATTTTGTAGTTCTTGACAAACTTGTATAACCTGTTGATAGAATATTGTAAAAGAATAAAAAAAAAAGAAACAAGCAGACCAGAGTTTTGACACCCTTCTGCAGTAACAATGCCATTTTAATATTGAGAAGGTTAGTGAAGTATTGAATGGTTGATTGTGCTATTAATATGATAGTTACATATTTCCAGATGGATTGTTGTTTGAATTTTTCATCTGTGGACTTTCCTGTTGTTTGGCAAAGCACACTTTGACCCTGGTATTGAGTTTAACTTGTCTAGAGAAAAACTTAGTTACACTGGTCCGTAGTTCAGTGTATGTTATAGCCTTCAAGATACCTTCTGTACATGCCTTTTCAGCCACAGGATGTTTCCTTGAACTTGTGAACCAACCCCCAGTAAAGTTGTATATCAGAGAGGGTATGCTGGACCAGAACCCATGGCAATTATTAACCCTTAAGAGGAAGCCCTTCAGAAGTCTGTAAGCTCTTGACTGTATGCATAAAAGTACAGTCCACTACTCCTGAGTCGGCAGCTCCAAGTAAAACCTGTTTATTTTCCTCTTTACTATTTTTAACTACAAAGAAAAGCAGTGACCTCTGGGACATTCCTCTACTACTGATGTGACACATTTGATGCCAAACCTTGATAAGATAAAGTAGTCTTAGCCAAGTTCACACATGGTTGTAACAAATGTGGAAAAAGAATGAATACGTAGATGACCACTATGCTGTAGTGACGTATCTGTACATTTTTAGGATCTTTGAAATTGCTTTTTGCTTATGCACTGTAGCCAGAGTAATGTGGGCCTAGATTGGGGTAGAAGTTGACAAATAGAAATTGAAAGTATCTTTGGCTCATTATGGAGTTCATGCAGCTTCTTTGAGGAAACAAACTGTTACAGTGCAAGGACACTATGGTCATGCACAAGAGGGTTCACTGACCCAATAAGGCTCTTATGATTTAGCAGGCTAGTTTGTAGTAGAAAGTCCTTTGTCTGCTCCCAGAGCTTTCAGCTACTGACCTTGTTTTAATCTCTCCCTTCCCCCTCTGTGACATTGCACATATAAGAACAGGCACCTCTAAATTGTTCTCAAGTGATTGCTGTCACGTGTTCTTCTGGACTCTGTGATAGGTGGAAAGTGGTCAGGTGACTTTTGTCAGGTGACTTTCTTTTGTTATGGGTCTCTTCATGCCCTTGTGAGATTGCTTTTAGAAGTTTGTCCAGCCTGCTGGTGTTTGATGAGACACACATAGCAGCAAACACGTATGGCATGTACGCTGTCTGACCGTCACATTCTGTGTCACTGAATGTCCTTCAAACTATTAAGGACTGAACTAGCCCACAGTTTTACTATACTGTGGTATAACTTTTTTGGGTCATGCAAGCATGTTCACTATCATGCTGCAGAATGAGTGATGTCATGTTAGTATCTGCAGATATTTGCTTTAAAAAATATTGATCATTAGAGAGATGTTTAGATTTGACTGATATTTCAAACCAGCATTAGATGATTAGTATTTAGCTTATTTTCAGCAGATAACAGCAGATCATTTAGGCATTGCTGAGCTGCTATGCCAAAACATCTGTATTTTATTCATTTTACCACACTTGTAACCTTTTTATAAGTAATTGTTTTGTTTCTCTGTAATACTAATCCAGGTGGATCTAGTGGCAGTTTCTACATTTTATAATTCTTCGTTGTCCAATGTGGAAAAGTAAAAAGGATAAAAAATAGAGATGCATCATTTGAACACGGCAGCTGCACATTGTGTGAAAATTTCAGACTGAATGGACCAACAGAAATGCTGGAAAATTGCTTGGAATAAAATCTCTCTATATTAACTTATACTAAAAGTAAAGAAAGTTTTTGCCCTCTCTTGTAAAATTATCATTTTGTAGATACTTTTTGAGGCAATGTATGTATACATGGAAAAATATTTAATATTGGCATCAGCCCACAATTCCCATATCAGTGCATTCTTAATTTTTAGTTTAAATGATAGTGGTGCATATTGTAGATTGTATCGACAGTGACATTCTGTTCCATAAGATAGTATGTTCTTGTGTTCATACTGTGTAAGCCTCCCTTTGTAGACATTTCAAGAGAAGAAAATGCAACAAAACAATGCGTTTAGAACAAGCTATGACAGATTTGACATACTCTCATTGAGTTCCGTTACAGTTATAGAATGGGCACATTAATTTTATTCATTTAAAATTAAATATTATCTGGTAATGTGATACTGTGATATTACAGTATTGAATTTTATCAGTATCACCCAGCATCTACTCGCATGCATCCTGTGCTAGTTCTCTGAGTTTTACCTCTGAAAGTCTTAATGGATTAAAATGTGAACGCCAGGAAAGTGCTTTATTGATTATGCTGGTGATTTCTGCAAGATCTTTTCTAGAGAGCGCTTTTTTTAACATTTAATGATCAGAAACATCAATCACCTGCAGTACCATGTGTAATTCAAACATTTCCATCCTCAGTTCCAGCTGTTCTGCCACAGTGTATAGTCTGTTAGTGGCTTTGTCTTTGATATGCAGTCTATTGCATGACTTTGGCTTATGTTTTATGAATTGATTCGTCCTCTGAGGCAGGGTCCCCTTTGAACACATGCAGCTGAAATCCCCAGAATACTGAAGAGTGAACTGAGACATCATAAAAAGGAGCTGGGCACATTTTGTGCACTCAGTGTGAATATCTATTACTGGGTGAATCTGCAGTGTGTCTGTGACTGAGTAGTCTCCTCTTGTGAGATGGGTAAGAATGCGTGATCATGATGTGTGGGGAAATTGGCCTAGTAGGTTTGATTTGAATAAGAAAAGGGCACTTGTTTGTGAAATAATAGAGAGATTAGAATGACATCAGAGAAAGAACAGAAGAAGGGAGGCATTTATTAGAGCCTGCTTTTTGAGCCTTTTGCTGTTGAGTCAGCTGCAGTTTGTTCTGACTGTTTGCCAAGGTTTTATTAGCAAGAAAGGCAAGTAATGTGAATATGGTTGGGGTGGGTTAATCTGTTAACCCTCTGTGTGTGTTGTGTTGAACATATAGACAGAGATCTATTGGGGGGAAGGTTTTTTTTGGGAGGGGGTTAGGCCCCCCTCTGTGACGTGGGATGCTCTAATAGAATTCCATAAAAGTCTTCTGTTGAACAGGAAATGACTTCCAGAGTTTGGCATGTTCCCTGGACGCTGCCGTCATCACAGTATTTTCTGCTGCCTGCTCAGGCCTCAGGTTCTCTCCAGTTTTTGGCTTGTCGTGAACTGCTCCTTTTTTAGACCTCAGTGCTATTTTTCCAAATGTTGAGTAATTGTTGTCTTTTACGAACTGACCAGTAATAAAATCTAGTCCTGTGGGTAAATGTGGCTGCCCAAAGAGTTCAGCAAGCAGAAAGAACAGTAACTTATTAAAAACTCCAGCCACTGACTAGCGTAGGCTACTTGTGTGTAATTTACTTTGGCGTGCTCATATCTCTGAAATTTTGTAGTGAGGGTAAGATGGCCCACCGTTGACAATGGAGCAGGGGCTTTTCAAGGAAATGGACGTCATTTAGCTCAGGATGTAACAGTTCCTGTGTAATTTTTTTTTTGTTGACTTCCATGCGTTAGGGGGTTTTGGAGCCTGTATGCCTTCCCGGAATTCTTTCTAGTTTTAACGTACATTTACGGGATGATAGTGGGAAAACTGGGGGTGTCTTGTTTTACAGTGAGCAAGAAACTGAATTGAAAGAAGGATGTGATTCATTTTGCCAGATTTTCATGATGCTCATGTCTCTCTTTGTTCTTGAATGATTCATGTCTTTTAATTTATTTTCAGGTTATGTGTGTCCTTCATTGTCACTAGGATGTGGTTCTTTTAGGGGATGTATATGGCGGAGTGATACTGCTGCGTCTTCAGGACGCTCTAATCTATTATACAGGAAGTAGTTAGGCTAAGTAGGAGCCCTTCCCACTGCAGAGCTTTCCTGTTGCACTGATCAAATCCGGCTGTGATTTAGCATTTCCCTGCAGCTCTGTGGCTTACTCGCTCAGACCGAACCCTTCTGCCTGTAAAAACAATAACATGCCTACTTTCTGTGCAGTTAGCTTTATTACAAATTGTGGCCTAAAATTCAAGAGCAGATGTGTTGAAGGACTTTAAATTCCTAAAATGTCTGATATTTCTTGGCCTTATTCTCTAACTAATTATCATCGCTTTTTCTAGGTTTTATTACCAGTTCCAGTTTCCCATTAAGCTGCGGAGTTTGATGTTTACACAGTTGTTTGCAATAATGGCCAATCGGACTTGCAAATGACAGACCGTGGCCTGTCGCAGCCTCTGCCTTTTTGCAGGACTCCCCTGCTGGACGTCTCCACCCAAAATGAAACCTCCTACCTTTTCTCTTCAGCAGGCAAAGCTCCAAAGGAGAAGCTTGATGATGACAATCATATTTGTCAGACACATTAGAAAGAAAGATAGCTATCTGCGGATTTCCTTTATCTGACTCACCTTTATTCTACCTTCTGGCATCGATCTGTAACTATGATATAACATGTAATGCCATTGTAAGACTGCAGCCCTGGCATATAAGTGTATCAATAATAAAATGCCCTTAAGGGTGAAAAACTAAAATGTTACTGCAGAAACCAAACCTGCTGCAGACTGAGTGAAAGTTCTGTAGTCTTGGACAGATATACATGGATATGCTGCTGTGTACTTGGTCTGGTGAAAAATGTACACCGTGGACTAGTGACTTTTTTTGATTGCTTGTTATTATGTGATAAGTTACAGTTGCAATATCTCACAGCAGATGTAAGAGTAAAGAAATATGAGGTATAGCAGAGCTGCTGTACGAATGGTAATTGCTAGACTGCTTAATCAGAAAGAATGTCTCTACATTCTGCAGTGCTGTGACACGTGCAATGAATTAGAATAGTCATCTTTGAATTGTTAGTCAGATCTGTTTAATGTGTTTCAGTTGTGAATATTTTGTAGAAAGAACATTTTAAAACCCATGAAATGGGTTCATTGAGATCATGAAATCTGTGAGGTGGACTTTTTAGTCCTTGTTTGCACCAGCGTATCCCTGTAGATATCTCGGGTTGCAGTGTCCATGAACACCCCTCAAATGTAGACCGGTATCTGGGGAAAGCCTGGCAGACTGAACTCATTTTGGGATGGCTGATCCTCCTGGATCCAACTGGCTCCCCGGCTAATCTCCAGGCTGCAGTGCATGGAGTTTGGACCTGTGCTGTACCTCCAGAGGAGCTTTAAGCTTAACCAGAAGCAGTGTTCTTCCCTCTGGTGTGTGCTCTGTTTTTATTCCTGCTTGATCAGGTTAAGGGAATTATTACACGTGCCCTCAGGGAGTTTTGAGTGTCTCAAAACAAGATCAGAGGGACCATTATTGATCAAGCGTGCTCTTTAGATGACCATGACCCCCGGTATCCTTTATCACCTGTCCTTGAGGAAGAGCTGAGGAAGGAGATGGCTTGGGTTTTTTTTTTTTAAAAAATCATTGTATTGTGTTTTTCAGACTGAGGTATTACACAGGGTTTGGGCCATTCTCAAGATCAGCGTTTGAGAAATTGATTTTGGCTTTTGCTGGATCATGAAAATTTAATATTAGGCTGACTAATACTTCATGTCTCAGTGTAGTGGCTATTGGTGGTGTGCTGACTACAGAGAACCCGAATGCATTGTCAAAGTTGTAGAGTAGCTCATGACCTTCTCTGATTGTATACCCTCAGTAGGATGTTAGCTTTGTGTTTAGGACTAACCATGTGTGAAGGAGGCTTGTATGTGGAGGAGATGGAACTTGATCTTCTGTGTATCTACTGATGTTTTGGCCCGCAGAGTGAAAGTGTCTCTTGAGAGATCCATTTCGCTTCTGTAGCCTTATGTAGCCATGGGCAAGAAATTTGACTTGTCTGGAAAGTTTTAGCTAATCTGAAGTAACAGGAGTAACTCTGGCCCAGATACTTGGCAGTTGTGGTTATCATTTTTTGTGTGCTTTTCCAGATTTTGCATACCTGACTTTGTAGATATTAAAGATATTAAGGATGATGGACATGAGATTTGGATTTGTGTGTTCAAAATGAATGTTAGACCTGTTAATTTCTGGTTTGTCATTCTTTATCTTGGTATTTTTTCAGAAATAATTCAGTGCCTCTGCTTGTGTCTTTGGTCAGACCTGTATGATATAAATAGCATGCGGTGGATGTGATTGTTGTAACACCTATATGTAGGGCTGGCACAGATAATTCAAATACTTGAGTATTTGTTTGTTACATTGGTATTTATCTCTCTATTTAGTAATCTGAAGGCAGAGACATTTAGATTAAATGTATGGAATATATGGAATATGGCACATTTGTGCCCGGCGTCCATGTCACCTCGCCTCAGAGTGCAGTGGGATGGGCAATTAGAAAAATGCTCACCGCAAAATTTGCAATAAGGGACAACAGGTTCAGTGAAATACCTCAAGTATTTAAGTATAATGATCCTTATGTGTGTACTGCCATGAGTCCACTCTCAGTCATGTCACTGCATCAGGTGGGAATATTGGTTCTTTTTTCCCTTTTTTTTCTTTTCTAATGAAACAGAAATAGCGATTGGTATATAAAGCCTGTGAAATGCTCCTACTTATGTTACTTGGTGAATAAGATATTTCTTTAACAGTTTTTTGTTACATATGTTTTCTTCGCTTGTGCATATTGCAGACAGCACCACTAATGTCATTATGTTGCGTGACAGAGAACACAGGACTCAAGATGTCTATCACGTCTAGATGATTTCATGTGTAACTAATTGTCTGACAGAACAAAACGTTACCTTGTCGTCATCCAGGCTGTCAGTATTTACCTGACCCTTTGCCTCAAAGAGATAAAGCTTGTATAACATATGGTATGTCCATTCAAACACACAGCACATGAAACGCTGTCCATTCAAAATGTGCCGGTCTTTATTTTCCATCAAAACACAGCACGTGCAGTACTACCTTACAGTGTGTGAGCAGTCGCCAGGGAAACAGCCTCACAGCGTGACTAACATGCTGATTTTATCAGCTAATGCCAACCTTTAACCCCTACTCTAGTCTGCGTGTGTGTTTGTGTTTGTGTGTTTATGATTGATGTGCTCTTCTGAGCAATATGAATCCATTTGGCTTGAGTCTGTAATAGACAAGAAATGCTTGATGGAATTAATTTGTAGGGCTGTAGTGTTAGTGCCGCTGCCCTTTGTGCTTTCTCAGCTTTATACCGTCCTTGTTTGTCATGTTCGTCATTGATCTAGTCTTATAAGTAGCTCAGGTCAATATTTCTTCAAGGAAAGACTGCATGCGTTTGGGAAGTCGTCTGAACTAAAGTGCATTGGCGGTGCTTCCAATTGATTCTGCAGTGGTTAATCAATAATAAGCATTTCAGTTGTTGACTTTCTATCCGCTTTTCCAGAGTTTTGCTACTGCTGCTAACTTCTTCAAACACTTAACTTTTTTGTATGTTTGGATGGGACCCTTGAAACTGTCAGCTGCACAAACAGCTCTTTCAAGCCACCAGTAGCTCTAGGTAATTATCAGCGTGATGGCTTTTAGGCCTTGGTTCATGCTGTACTCCTCAGTGTTGTGTAGTACCCCTCCCCCACATCCTGGCCTTCATAAACATGCTCTGTCCCAGTGTAAACAGTGAGGAGACACTGGCGCGCTGGCAGGAGGGTGGAAGCCTGGCCTCCACTAATCAGTTCAGGATCCACCACTGAGCAACGTTTCGACTCTTCTGCCTTCAAATCTCTCCAAGGGTTCAGTGAACAAAGTGGCTGTGTTTGCTTTGTAAACATTAGAGACACTTTCAAGGAATTTTCCAGAGAAAGCAGTTTTCTTTCTATCCATGTTTTTTTCGCTACTCATTCCTCAGTGTTTCATCAAACGAACCTTTTTGGTGTTACCAAAGCAGCTAGGGCTGAAAAATATGGTGAGAAATACCTAATGGCAATTTTTCAGACAAATATTAGAAATGGTGATTATTTTCTATGAATTTAGATCCAGAGTTGTTTATTTGGACACAAACACCTGCATGTCTTTTTTTGCTGGGCTGGGTTAGTAACTCTGAACTCTAGACTGCCAGTTTGGTCTAGTTGTGTTAATGGTTCACCAAAACAAAAAAAAATATGTTTTGGCTTCATGAAAACTAACAAATAGAACCAAGAATGAACTTTTATGAAGGCAGTTAACAACTTTCTCTGTTAACCCTGGTCTGAACACTGAAGCTGTGATAAATCCTCGTGCAAGTGCAAATCCAAGAGTTACATTTGTAATGAATAGTCAATTGCGAGAAACATGAGAAAAAGAAAAGCATAAATATGCATAAAGGAAAGCATTTGTAATGTCAAAAGAGTAACGCTGTTGCCAGTGCCACTGTGCTAATGATGATTTGAGTAATAATTGGTTTATATTCATTAAGGAAGCCCTAAATGTTAAGACGTGTAAGTCTCAATATGATGTATCTGTCCAATAGTACTAAAATATGTTGTATAAACCAAGCAAAATACTTCATTAATAAAAATAGGAAAAAATCCATCTTCTAGTAGGTTGCCATTTTTGTTATGGCTTCAAATGGTGTCTCTCTCTTTCTTTCTTTCTTTCTTTCTTTCTTTCTTTTTCTGTCTTTCTCTCTCTCTCTCTCTCTCTCTCGCTCTCTCTCGCTCTCTCTCTCGCTCTCTCTCGCGCTCTCTCTCTCTCTCTAATATCCACTGTGTGCAGAACAATGAGCTAAGGATCTAATTTAACTCAAATACATTATTCAGCCTTTCCTAATTTAGCTAGAGCATGATGCTTCCTACAAGTCGTATTTTCCATACGACTGATTCCAGTTCAACCATATAGCAACACCACCGTGTGGCAATGGTGACACACTTTGCTTTATATCAATAAGACATTTATATTTGATTTAAACATCATATTTTAATGGCATTAGACATGCTACATGCTTAAAAATGATGGGTCTTCTAGGGTTCTTTAGTAAAGAACATGGTACTGCATAGAACCATGAACACTGAAAGAACCCTTCTCATGATTAAATTGTTTTTCAGATTGATGGAGAATGTGCTGTGGATGGTTCTATATAGAACCTTTTTGAAAAGTATCAAACCTGTAACAATAGGAGAACCCTTATTGGTGCTATATAAAACATTTTCAAAAAGGTTCTGCATAAAACCACATAAAACCCTTTAATGATACAAAGGGTTCTTTCAGTGTTCATGGTTCTATATAGTACCATTTTCTTTACTAAAGAACTCTGGAAAACCATCTTTTTTTAAGTGTGTGCTTTAAGGTATGTAAGCCTTTACAGTCAGGGTCCCCTTTAATATCTGTGTAGTATGATTTGCTTTCATTGCTAAATATGCAACATTCTTCACGTGATTGATGCCACAAATGTCAGGTGGGGTTGGTCCAAGACCTGTTTATGATCCAAAGGCGTGCAGCATAAGTTGCGATGGTGATCTAGCCTGGCAAAAGTGATCCACTATTGTTAGATAGAAAATCCAAGGTTAAACTGATCCGAGCTTTTTTAGTTAAGAAGAAATCCTGCTTTGTGAGACAGGCCATTGGCGTCTGAAGTTTGCTTCTGTAGTTTTGCTAATGTAGCTAAAAAGGAATGGTGGTCTGTGTCACCTGTAATCTATGAGGCTAATGTAATCTTCTGTTTAGATTGGCTTTGTAGCTCTGCTCCAAAACTAAAGAAGCAAACTTTGGACAGCAAACATATCTTTACTAAATGACTATGTTTTGAGGATGGGGAATTGTGTAATTTTTTATTTCTTTTTTTTTTCCATAAACCATTGCTTTAAATATATTATATGCATAGGCAAAGCACAATGTTCTCACTGATACCTGCTGCTGGGTTTGCATTAAATATCACATTGTGGACCCTTTAGCTGCACGCTGTCTCCTTTACTTTCAATGCTTTCGTGTGAGAAATCTGCATAATTCCCCATTTGTATTGCCACTTAAATGGGTGGGACCTACTGAGATGAGGTTTACTGTGTTTTGATAGTCAATGCTCATGAATTGATATAGCTCATTAGTGCAGAAGCAAAAAAGATATAATGCATGGCCATACATTCCCCTCAACGTGGACTGTGCCTCCCACGTGCCTGCAGAGGTCATAAAATCTCCCTCCATTTCTGCAGCACCAGCTCTGCATTCAGTGCACCCAATTACTTAGCCCTGCTTTCATTTAGCTACAGCATTACGTCATCCGCTGGCGGCCTGTATTTTTAGCCAGTAGATACCATTGGCCTGCCGCAGATTGAATTACCAGCCTTTATTCAGGCTGATAGATGAAGCCTGGACTACCCCCCTCAGTGCACATCCCAGGGTGGGGTTTGAAGTGGAGACCATCAGAGAATATGTCAGGGGCTGTGGGGACTCCATCATGAATGTATTTATTTGGTCCTTTCTGTGTTTGTGTTCTACTGCTGAACACATTGGTCAAGACTGATTCTACCCTAGCGAAAGCATTAGAATTTAAGTGGTCCTGATAAAAGCATCTGATGGAGTGTTTCTTTCCCACAGAATAGCCCCATTTTTAGCCCAGTTCAGCCAAAGGACAGCCCAGGTAACATACGGACATGTGGTAGTAGATCAGTTTTATGATGTACTTCAATGCTGTGTAGAGATGAGGCAACTCCACGCATACTGAACATGTCCATGTGCTTCTCTAGTGTTGAACACAAGCAGAAAGCCCATTTATTTTCATGGCTTTGTTCTTCTTGGACAGAGCCACATGTAGCATTAAACCAGTAATGAACTCTGGTCATTAAAGATCTTTTTTGAGATTTTAAATCATTAAACAAGTAACCGAATTTTATACATGTCGTTTAAACAACTAATAGCAGATGTTAAAATGAAATGTTTGATCAGTCATACTAAATATTTCCATATTTCCAGTACTCTGTTCAACCATTCTTTTTAAAAATGTCTCATTGAATTATGTATGTGTATGTGTAATCAGTAAAGAAGTCAATGTTTACTGTGAAGGAGTCGATGTTTGCTATAAAATTTGCTTTAAAAATGATAGTAATTATGTGATATATATATGCACAGAGATGCAGAGGAGTGAACTCTCTGCCCTTTTAATCACAGAGGCAGCAACCTGGGAGGCAGTCGGCAGTATTCGAGCACATATGCGAGTGTAAGAGAGTTCATAGCTGTAAAAATATTAGAGGACAGCAAAATGTTTATGCCATATACATCACATACAGAGCTGAACAACCTGTGGAAAATATCTAATTGCATTTTTTCTGACTAATATTGTGATTGCAATTTAAATGCTATTAAATGTAATTATTTTATATTAATTAATTAATTAAGACCTATTTTTTCACCAAGATCAACACATCCATGTTTTTTGGACTTGAAGGGTGCCAGTTCACTAGCTTTCACGTTCGCATCAGTTTAACATTGTGATTTCAGTATGAAAACGGTGAATTGTTCAGCCCTACGTGCAGCACAGTAACATCATCTATGAAGCCTTTAACAGCACCACAACATGAAGCAGCTCTTCAGACACGTGACCAAAATGCTAACAGCTAAGTGCTAATCACTGCAGGATACAACCTAATAGCTCACTACAACTGTGAGTTAAGCTCTGTGAAAGTGAAGCTAACTTGAGTACACAGTTAACAAGCGTCATACAGGCCTTAACAACGGTTTGTAAAGGATGCTCACTTTATTCATCCACACAACAGCAGACAGAATCTAATGAATGAACTTCACTCTCTGCTCAGTTTCTCCTGTACATGCAACATGCAGAATGGACCGCAGTGCAATGCTTTATTCTCCAACACAGCCTTTTATGTGAATAATAATAAATAATGAACAAACCCCTAAGTAGAGCACATGTTTGCTGTGTTGGATATTATAAACATAGCACTCTCTTGAGTGCAGTATTAGTTTTACTCATGCATAAACACATGATGTAAGAGTAAATGTATGAATATAGATATGGCCATCTCTCTACGGATGCATGTATTACCACAAGCTTATATACAATATGACGCCTGCATCAATAATTTGAACACCGCCCTAGTAAGTAAGCATCCTTTAGGCTCCTGCTGGGACCAGAGGCGTGTACCACTACTGCAGGTGTTCACACAGCATGGAGAAATCACATGCACTGCTTACTTACCACATTTACTTTGCTACAGATGGGGGTGGGCAGTAGGCCAAAAATATTTTATCACAATACTTTTTTTCACGGTTCACAGTATGTATCACAATATTTTGTTACAGAGTCTGCCATCAAAAACAGTGATTTTTATTTGACTTTTCTGACATATAATTTGTATAATTATACTATCTTTGTAAAGAAACATGCAGTTGGTCAGTGTATGGATGATATCCACGATATGCCCAGAAAAGACTATTATTTATCACTATAACAAAATGTATCAAATTAATAATGATAAAATATTGAATATTGCCCACCTCTACAGAACTACAGAACATCCATTTGTTGACATTATAGTGTTATATTACATAAAGTGAATACTGACATTCCTCTTGTCCTCAGAGCTGAAAGATAAGCCTCGAAGATTCACGTTTGTTGGGCTAAGTCAGTGGAAAAGTTCTCTTCTGAGAAGATTCTGTTTTGCAGGAGGTTTTCTGGCAGCACTATTGGATGGCGCCTCTTGCTTGATTGACAAGGCTAAATGGCACTATAGTGGGTATTTCCAGTAAGCTGAGATGATGGGTAATGTGGAGAGAGCTTCTATAGCCAGAATGTATATTTGTGTTGCCCCACTCATCTGAATTCACTCATGGAAACATGTACTCACAGCATGTACGAGCTGGTGGTTGCAGAACATAAAGATTGCAAAGATCATATCCAAACCACACTGTAATATTATGTACTGTGTTTCACTCTCTGCAGGGTTGCCAGCTATGAATCGGCCTATAGATAATTCCATGTTCTGGAGGAGATGTCCAATTAACCTTTAATTGATTTTTCCTACAGGCTCAGCTATATGTGGTAATTGCCAGCGTTGTATGAGACGCAAGCAGTTTCTGCCACCACAGACTGCCTAGAGAATAAGAGGCTGAAGTTTAAATGGAAACACTGCGGTTTAGTGAGCCTTAAGTAGAAAGGTTGGAATGCCAGCAGCATGGAGGAGAAACTCTGAGTCAGTGTGTTTGAGTCAGGAGCTGGTAGCGTGGAGAGAAGTGGAGAGCATGGGAGTGAGAGAGGAGAGGGGGGTGGAAACTGGACACTGTTGAGGGAAGTACTAGTCCCTGTGCTGTCCTGGAAGCATGCCTGAGTACTGACATCACTGCTGGAGCAGGAACATCCGCTGCTTCCCCCTCCATTCAGTTATTGTAGACCCATATCAGGTTTATTGCACCACCAGACAGTTTTGTTAGCTCATTTAGAACAGTAATTCATTTATCTGATTACAATTCCATATATGCCTGTTCTTATCCAGATGTCTGCTGTCTCCAGATTTGATTTTTTAAGGGGGATCTGTGGAGTATCTATTTTTTATGTTGATGCCAGAGGAACTGTTGCATTTCTGACAGTGAACATTTTTACTTCGTTGGTTTACTAAAAAAGCACCCTGTACTGCTTTATCATCATATGGCTCACTTTCAGGCAGAATATGATGCGCTACAGAAAGTGTTGGTGGCCATGTTGCTCCTGTTGTCTTGTTGTGCTTTGAAATAAGAGAACTTTAATGGTGGTTGCAAAACTACAGGAACCACAAAAGGACATAACATAATAGTCAGTGAAATTAATAATATTTCATAGGTACATTGTTGTACTGTGAAAAAGTCAGAATTCCCTGTCTAAACTGCCATTGGGCTCCTGTATCTCAAAGATTTATATATCGTTTATCGGATGGTGACGGTTTTGGTGGTCTGCTAGGTCTGTTAGGAGTCCCATTTTCTCTATATCTTTTAATACTTTTTTAAAACTTATTTATTTTCTTTTGACTTTCCCATTCCATTCCTTATGCAAGTATATTATCTCCTTAAAAATATTTTCTGAAAAATGAATAAATTATACTTAATGCCCATTTTGACTGGAAATTACATAAATGAAGGGTGGTTTGCATCATACTGTATATTAATTAACCCATTAAGACTAAAAGGGTCCATATATGGACACATGCTTCAGTTTCTAACTTTCATAACTTGTGTTATTGAATGTTATTGAATGATCTGATAGAATTTACTAAAACAATATTTTTAAATTCATATTTCATCTTTATTTTCATTTTAAAATAAAAAATAGTAGTAAGTCTTGGGTTCAAGGTAAAGGTTGGTGATATGGCCAACATGTAATCACAATGCTTCAGGAAATTTTCATGATACACATCTTGATGTTTTTGTGACATCTGATAAATTGGAAAATACAAAGTAGTGCCACATTTAAAAATGCATAAACTACAAATGATTTATATTCAGCATTTCGTATACCGTGCTGCATTCAGTCTAATAAAACATAATTAAGCGAATCATGCTCACTATGTAGGCAAACATGCAGTTAGGAGGTGTCTTAAAGTACTAATGATATCCACAATATGCTCATAAAAGCATACTGTGATGTAATTTATCACAATGACAATAGCATTGTCATATTACCATGCCCTAGTTTAAGGGATTAAGTTAATTTATTTAGTTACAGCTGGTTCCTTGCCCTGTGGACCTCAGTACAGTAGACCTGCAGAACCCTCAGCCTTGGCCTCCAAACTGAGGTAAGAGTGAGCAGGTACTCAGTAAACCAGCTGCTTCTGGGCTCCCCTAATCTTGGTGGATTTCATCTTCTCTCCGAGGGTGTTCAAAGGGACACTGCTGTGCTCCACACACACAGAGCTCTGCTCCTCTATTGTTAACCCGCAGCTGTGGGGAGAGAAACGGGTTTTAGGTGCCACGTCTCTGCTTTCTGACATTACACACAGCCTCTGGAACAAAGGGGGAAGCCTGAACCTGATCTGCACACAGTGTCACGCGAGCGACACTTCTTACACTCAAACATTCCCCCAGCCCAGCCCCCTTCTTCTGTGCTCAGCCCTATCCCATAAATGCATCCCCCATGCTTAGGCACATCTGGTGATGTCATGCCATGTTTGATGTGAGGTCTCTAGAGGCACAGACGAAGTAAACCCCCCTAAATTCAGCATCACACTCCTGTCATTAAAGCTATAGATCTCTGTGCTATACTAATGGCCTATTAATTCAGTAATAAATCACTGTCACTCACTCACACTGTCAGTGTTTACATCTGACCGACCTCTGTCCCACTTAGAGTATTAGCATTAGCATTTGTCTTCCTCCTTTTTTCTGTCTTTCCTCTAATTCATTTGTTTTTATCTTGTTTCTGGTTGTCTAGATGTGAAGAAGGATTGGTCAGACCATGCGTTGTGGTGGGAAAAGAAGAAAACATGGCTGTTGAAGACCCATTGGACACTGGATAAATATGGGATTCAGGCTGACGCCAGGCTGCTCTTCACACCTCAGCACAAGGTACTGCGCCTGCAGCTGCCCAATATGAAACACATGAAGGTCAAGGTGAACTTCTCTGACCGCGTCTTCAAGGCTGTGTCTGACATCTGCAAAACTTTCAGTAAGTGCAGCTTTTGCTGTTTTTCTTTTTTATATATGTAGAAAAAGAGATTGTTTTATGGAGGGCTGTCCTACATATACATGTCTGTGTCAATGGTTTGGATACATTTTACCTTCTTCTAAAACGTTGATGTTTTCACTGTTAATTTGCAGTTGAGTAAGAAAAATAACTGCCAAGTTAGTTGACTGTTCTGCTTCATGTTCCTCAAAGTGTCACATTTGATTGGAACAATTGCTAAAAGCACATATTGAGAAAAAGTGGTTTAAATACTTGAAAAGTTTGTCCTTTTCTCCACTGTAGAGCCGAAAGGTTCCCACAGCCGTAATGTGCTGTTCCGTGCCGGTGAGAGACAGTTTTGGTTGGTTACAGTTTCTTGTTCCATCTAATGTGGTGCTTAATCAGGACCAGGATATACCAAAGAAAAACTATACACAACAGTGGTTAACAGCTACACACACCACAGAACATATTTGTTTCCAGCTCCAGCATCGCTCACTTAACTTTGAACTCTTGCATGTGACTCTTTTATCCTCCAAACATGTCTTATATGGGCATCACTTGGCTGCACTGTGGTGAGTGGCACTTGTGGCCTGCTAACTAAGCTATCATTAGTTTAGCAAAGCAGGTTACAGCTTAAAACACCACAGAACGGGTTTGATTTCAGCCTGCTGTCACTCTCAACACTGTTCGCTCATGTGCGCGCTCTTTTATTGTGTACACTTGTAACAGCAAGTTTGACGGAATCAAGCCTGTACTGTGGTGTGTGGCACTGTTTGGATCTGTAGCCCACTAACTGAGCTAAATAGAAGTGCTACTAAGTAAGAGAGAGGTGCTGGCCAGTGTTAGGCTAGCTATCCAAACACCACAGAACAAGTTTAATTATGGCTTTCTGTCACTCCAGCAACAGTCATTTGAATTCACTTCCTCAGATTTGAGCCATTGTCATCTAAACTTGTATCAGCATGGCGTGTGTTACCCAGCAATCAGATCTGTTCTGTGGTATGTGGTAATTCCGGATGAGGTGGCATAATACCAACGTAAACGTAGAAGCAATCAGCGAACTTCCAGGTCATTCAGTCATCCCACCAACGCTGTTGTGGAAACCGTACCAAAATTATTTGTTCCATGTCGAACATGTGTCTGTGTGGAAATGTGACTGAAATGAATACTCCAGTTTAAATTTCCTAACAGCCAGATTGGCCTGTCCTTACGTCCAAATTGGCCTGTCAGTGGTGGAGGCATAAATAGCATTGCCTATTTGACTAACATGAAATCAAATAAAATCTTACATCAACAGTAAGGTATTTAGCATAGTGAGCCATGAGGTGTTTAGCACAGTGAGTCATGAATAATTGCTGTGACCTTTTGTGTAGCTTTCTAATACAGTGTAAGTGTACATACCTGCTCATATTATTTATAATTTATAAATTACCATACAGGCTAGCTAAAATAAAAACAATAAAGTTGCTGGTTGCTTGTTTGGAATAAAAATCATCTTTCTGATCTTGGATCCAGTTATGCACCCAAGCGGGCTTTGGCATTATTTCCTCTGTCGCAAATACTGCCACAAATATTTACTTGCGATATTGACTGTGTTTCTATTAACCTAAAAACTGCTTATTCTTTAATATGCAGCTCGACAAAAAAAATTTATATTAAAATCATTTTAGGCAGTGTTGTAACCTCAGTGTTGTGTTTTTTGCCCCTCCTTTTTTAATTTATTGGTTTCATATAATTGAGTCATGTAATAGACTGTCATGAGTCATGCTGCTCTGTGTATTGTGTTGAAATTTTGAGTCTTAAACAGTCGACATGCCCTTGGACTACTGCTTAAAACTGTTCCAAATCCTGTTTTGTATACAGTGCTTACTTGGTATCTTTGTGTGCATGTTTAACCCATGTGACCCTGACTAGCAGTTAAAGGTTGAATTCGCTCTCTATCAATATCTTGCATTGTCAGTGCTCTGGACCTGCTGAACTTAGGGTGAAAGGTCACACACTGGAGCCTTTTGATTGGTAACTTCCAGCTGCCTCGCTCTTTCAGATACTAGGCACATCTGAGATGGGTGTGTTCTCTTGTTGATGCAACAGATGCCATGAATTCTTATTCAACATTTAATTAATTTTTGTAATGTTTCTTGCTTAACTACTTTTGCAGTGTATAAATTGTTAGATTTGCAGCTACACCCTCCAGGTGTTTTGGTTGTCAGAGAAAACTGAATTATCATTATTGTTTTTTGATATGTTTTATTTTTTAATATCTATGCAGATTTTCCATGATAGAGCCAGTAACAATGTTTGGTGGTAAACAACTGATAAAATATGTAAGCTTGTTCTGTTTGTTGCTACACTAATATGGTCCAGAAGAAAATATCTATGTACTTCTCTATGTTTGGCATGCCTGTACCTCTGCCATAATAAATCTATTTTAGCTTCAGAGCGATTCAGGACAAATTGCTCTTGGCTGACTTTACGCATGCCTGAGTGACGTACGGTAACTTACAGTGGATGGAGACGCTCATTTTGTACATCTAGGCTGTACACTTTGAAGGAGCTGGTAACCTCGCATTTAATTTCACTTCACAGCATCAGTGGCTTCTGTTGGATATCCACAGAAGTGCATCACAAACCGTGCTCTATTTTTCCCTCTGATTTTTTCCATGAGCTGTGTGACAGAAATATCACTGACAGTTTCCTTTGCTTGCACCTTTTGCTAGCTGTGCTGCACAGCTTTAGAACGGAGATGGTTCCAGGAAGTTTACAGCAGTCCAACTGGCCGCAGCTCCAGACAGACACAGTGCTGGATTCTTCTTGCAGCTGTGCGTGAGACTGAAACAATGACCGGCTCACATATGCTGGCCTGGCTCTTTGTCCCTCACACTCTGAGTTTAATTTGCTGAGAAATGGAGCGTTTCTTTGTCTGTTCCTTTAATCAGTTGGTCATGCAGTAGCAGATTCCCAGGACTTCACTCCACCACTGCAGTGGCTAATGGACCATTTCTGAGTGACTTGCACTTTTGAAAGGCCTGTGATTGTACATGCTGCAAAACTACCATGTCCTGGAATGCTGCTCCTTAAAATCCATGTAGGTCTCAGTTACACTAACTCTAAAGAGACCAGTTTGTATCACTGAATAGTCGGTTTGTGATGGGCAAGCGTGTGAGCCGCCTGAAATCAGTTCACAATCTGAGCGTAAGTAATAGTGTCTTCACTAATGAACGCTTAAATTTCGTTCACCCAGACATTTTGGCCAAAAATGGTTAAAAGTGTCACTTTTGGTTTTTGACTGAAAAAAATTGGTAGAAAAAACTTCTAATAGATTAAATTTAATTCAATTGGACAATGCAATGTCAGATCAGAATCACTTGATCAGAATCAAATTATTTGGATGATAATGAAAAACATTGTTTTTTTGTTTTTTTTTCATTTTATTTACCTGAAGAGTTTGATCAGCAGCAGATGAACAGTGAGGGGTGGGGGGGAGTTGACAGCACTCCAGAACTTCTCCATCACGTTTGATATCACACAACGTCCCACTCGATATGCAGAATACAACAGAACAGAAGCAGAAAGCACCCTTGTTACCCTGTACTTTTGTTTAATTTATTAAAAAGGATGAACTGGCAAATTGAGAAACACAAAACAAAAAACTTTGGATCAGATGATTCAGCCATTTTCATTACAGTGCATTACTGGTGTTCCCTCTTGGCAGATTTGGTTTGATTAAAATAAACCAATGACCTGAGGAACGTAACAATACAGCTGTAAAATGCCTCCTTTACAAACAAATGACCAGAATTACTTAGGACTGAAACACCCTGCAATTACAGTTATCAAGGGTCCTCCTTCAGTTTGGCTCAAAGAAGCACATCTGCAGAACTGAGATGTCAGTCATAATGCATTAGGTAATGATGAACTTTGGATCCAAGTGCTTTCTCCAAGGTTCTTGTAATCACTAGCAGTTTCGCTCTTGCCGAATTCCTGCGAATGCAGTGCAAAAGGGCAATCTGTTTGACTTCCTGCTCCTTCTCTTCTTCCCCTCACTCAACAAATGGCCTCTTGTGTGAAATGTCACAGAAATATCACTGAAGTGACAAGAGTTTAGAAGCTTAGCCTTAGTTCTCCTGCTCTGGAGCCCACACACACATAACAAAAAAATTAAAAAGGCACTTTACAGTGGTGTAATACAGCTAGCAATAAGTATCTTAATCAAAGTGAGGTTATTTATGTGCCCCACACCTGTATGTATTGTGCGGTTTTCAAATGTGATTTAAATACTATCACGAACAACCAACCAACAGTTCCAAACATAATCAGGGTTGATTTCAAATGATTTTAGGAATAAACAGTTCTGTGGGAAATCTTTTTGCTCTGAGTAGAAAAGAGGAAGCAAAAGGGAAGTGTAGCTGGCAGTGTGCTTCAGTTTGGTTTGGTGCTAATGACATTGTCGCTGGGGATGTCAATAGCTGTGGAAGCATGGCTGTCAGAGCCCGTGGTTGCTGATGGATTCTAAAGAACAGTGTCACTTCTTTTAGGATTATAACCCAAATGAACGGCTTTGCTGCTGGCTGCGCTGTCTCGTCTCTGTGTGAGGAGACTGCAGATGGAGGGCACCGCCAATGACTTGCGCATGACTTGGTAGAGCTGGGAGCCTCAGATGCTACAAAGAGGCTGCTCTTGTTGGCCTGCTGAAAGGTAATTTAGCTAGTGGGGCATTGAGCCTTAATGTTAGTCATGCAGCTTCATTTAGCGGCTCCAGCAGGTCTTGCTATCCCTACACTAATGCCTTTAGTGTACCTCTTTTTGAATCATACTGTAATTGAGAAAAGGCTTCTGTTTTGGTCCGGCTGACCTATACACTGTTTGGAGTATAAAGTCACAAGTTGTATTGATTTCACAGACTCATAACTCTGCACGTAGTCATGTGCCATTACATTACATTTTCAGGCTTAGAACCTGATTCATTGAGTTCAATCTCTTTACTGAAATAGTTTAACAGTCCGACCCAGTGAACTGTTGTAAGTGAATTCTCTACTAAAACCATGTCTGATGAAGTGACACATAGCAGTGAGCTATCTCAGTTTATATTTGTAAGACAGATTAGTCTTGAATCAGTTTTGGAAGCTGTTAAAGCTCCAGTAAGGATGGAATTAGTTTGTAGCTAAATCTGGTACATTTTTATTAATAATACTGTTTAACCAAAATGTTTATTAATGTTTCATGTTAAATTAATAAATTTAAACGATTGATCTGGAATCATTAGTGTTTCATGACCGCCTTCCTAATTGACAGTTCAGTGGGCAGTAATGGCGTAATTGGATCAGTGCTCATGACCAGTATGTATGGTCTTATTGGGGGTCTCAGGACAAATCCTTTTAAAATACTTATTTGAGCCTTAGATGGCTTGTTGGCAGGCAAATCCCGATTGTGAAAAGTCACCAGATCATAATAGTGTGTTTGAGGTTTTGAGATGGAAAAGGATGTTTGTTTTGTATACTTTCTAATCCAGCAGTGTGCCTGGCTTTGGAGCGTATCCTCACTCGGTTAACAGGTGTTCCAGGCTATGTTGTCTTGGCAAACCGTGTTATGGCCTGCATTCTTGTCATTACTTTTGCTTTCTTTTCTTGCTTTCATGTGACGGATGAAAAGAATATCTCTGTCCGTGTATTATTTAGCCCTTCTCTGATGCCAGAAGGGTGGAGAGAACACTACTCTCATCAAACTGGCTGCTGCTCAAACAGGTGCCTCGGCTTTCAAGTGCCCAAAAGAGCTCCTCACTATCTGTGCAGTTTAGTGCAGTGTACCTGGTTGATTACCTTTGCCCTGCCAGCAACACCACTGCTTTAGGATTTAGTTAGGTTGTTATATTGTGTGAAATAAACCATTGTCCTGTCAATCCTCTGTGTCAGTGTTTCCAACCTGGTCCTCATGGCTCCCTAGACAGTCCACATTGTTGCTCTAACCTAACATACAACACATAGGGATAAAGGAAAAATGTAGACTGTCCTGGGGGCTCTGAGAATTGGGCAGGGGAATTTTGTTAAAATGTTCGTATAGGCTAAAGCTTACAGTGCTAGATTAGCTTATAGGCCACTGTTTTTCTAAAACGTAGAGAAACCAGTGAACAGCAGTAAGTGGAAAGCTAAACTTTTCCTCAAGACAAACTATATTGTAGTGGAATGACAGCAAAAGGCTACAGTCGTGGTGCAGTTCAGTTATATTCATGTGTGGATGTACTACTGTCTTCTTCTGGTTTACATGAAATAAACAGAAATAAATCAACAATTGAACAACAGGTATTTAAACTGGTGGTAAACGAGTTTTTACGATCTCTGGGGGTCATTACCCTGGTAACTCTGTTAACCACCACTCAGCACAGGCCTAATTTAAGCCCTCATTCATGGACCATGGGCAGAGACGTTCTGTGCATGGTGGTCAACAGCTCAACATTTACTAAGATGTGCTATCTGTTGCTTAATATGTGACATTTTGTTACCCTGTTCGACAAAAGACTTTTAAAGCAGATATGATTTTGTGCATCTTAAAGGCGCGGACAGTATGTTATCTGACATCTAGCTTGATGGCCGTGAATCAGCGATTCCTGATACCACGATCAATCAGCTCAAGTGAGGTTTGAGACAGAAAACTAGCGAGAGTTGATGCTCGCTTCTCATTACAACCTTTTCCTAAATCCTTTTCTCATCCTAGCCTTTTCACTGTCTTCTCTGTCCAGCTTGTCGCAGCACCCTTCTGCTCCTTGCTTGCTCGCATATGGCTGTATAAGGCCAGACGAGAGAGAGAGAGAGAGAGAGAGAGAGAGAGAGAGAGAGAGAGAGAGAGAGAGAGAGAGAGAGAGAGAGAGAGAGAGAGAGAGAGAGAGAGAGAGAGAGAGAGAGAGAGAGAGAGAGAGAGAGACAGAGAGAGAGAGAGAGAGAGAGACAGAGAGAGAGAACACACACCACCATCTGGTAGTTCTTAAAACCTCTGGAATGCTTTTGCTTTAGTAACACAAACTAAACAAGCAATTCTCGCCAAGCCAAGAAGTCCCCCCTCCCTTCCCTGACACACACACTCATTCTCTTCTCTGGCTGTGGAAGAGTGAGGGAGTGCAGGCTGTCCTGCAGTAGTGCTTTTAATGCAAAGTAATGAAGAGCCAAAATTCTTAGAACAGAACAGAGAATGCCAATCAATAAAACTCCTACGCCAGAAGTGGCCAGATTCTTTCAGATGCTTTTGTGTGGACAAAAAGATCCAGACGATGTCTCAGCTGGAACTGCAGACGCTGGATATTTATCCTTTTAGATACCTGCTGGCAGCACCTTCCACTGCTTGAAAAGCATTCTTAAATGTCAGAAAATTCATTATTAATATTGATTGATGTGTCTCCTCTCAGCTCAGCCAAAAGGAAAGTGGAAGAGGAGTGGGTCTGCTTTAGCCATCATGTCCTGAACAATTCACTTTTTCTGCTCTGCTTCTCTGCACTCTGCTTGTATTTATTACGTTCAGATGCCCTTTGAACATGGAGAGGACCTCTAAAGGGTCATGCCGTCTTGAGTAGGCTGTGAGGCTGGAAAGCTTTTGTTTTCAGAACAGATATTTGGTGGTATAAGCAGTGCCTGTGTGTTTTCTGTAAATTACATTTTGCCTTTGAGTACTTTTTCAAAATCACATTAGGGAGGTACTTCATAATTTTCAGGTGGTCTTTGGTTGTTTGCCTTCTTGCAGAGTGCAAATCAACAAGCAAATTTAAAACATAGGCCAAAGAATGAAGGCAGCTGAGTTTTATGGGCTATTCAGGGCACTTTGTTTTCCTTGTGTTTGTGTTGTCATAACTGTGGTGTTTAGCTGAAGGTGTATACAGTACCACAATCTGTTTGCAGATTTTGACTTTGTTTTTAGTTATTGTATTTGCAAAGTGCAACCATGTGTGACATAGTAGTTTGTGTGCCATACAAGCCATGCCCTCTATATATCTGTTGCCATTTTTTTCTCTCTCTCTATTGAAATCTACACCTGAATATCTCCCAATGTTTGTGTTTTTTTTTTCTGTAAAGCTTATTTTTTGACATGATGTATGACCTGTCCTAACCATTTGAGTTTATCTGTGTACAATAATGTTGTAGAATAGATATTTTTCTATATAGATTTTAAAGAAAAAATATCAGATCTGTATAATTAGAAATAACTGACATTAGGGAGGAGGAGGGCGTCTGGCCTTCTAGCTTAAAGCAAAAGCTGCTCAGATCTCCAGCCCAGAGGTTCTCAGAGTTCTAACCACTCCTGCAGTCTCCTGTCATTTTGCAACCAAGGCATGGACTGAACTAGTAAAATCTGTACTGGTACTGAAAAAGAAAAAGTGGTGGTATGCCATTGCTAGTTTCTGTGGCAGTAGAGTGTGGTCTGTGTAACAGGAATAGGGGTCAGTGATATGCCGTGGAAGGTGAATGTCCGCTAGAACTGAAAGATTCACTGTTTTCATATCAAAATCACCGTTTGCACCTCTGTGTCCTTACGAAGATTTTTTTTTTTTCTGCTCGTTTCTTTCCCCACCGTACTGAGGTTTATTCTGAGCCTACATTTAGAGAAGGGTTAAATATTATCTTTGCACAAGAATCTGACACAAAAACAAGGCTAGGTTATGTGCAGCTGCTTGGATGTGCTCTGTGGGTTGGCCAGTGAGACTTGGACCATAATAACTCCTTTTGTCTTGCAGATATCCGCCACCCTGAGGAGCTGTCTCTGCTGCGCAAGCCCCGTGACCCCAAGAAGAAGAAGAAAAAGCTGGAGGAGTCTGAGGAGGAGGCTCTGGAGTTGGAAGGCCCTCTGCTTACTCCTGGATCAGGTACATCTGTAGCCCTCCTGTGATCTCCTCCCTATTGCATTTACCTAGGCTCCACCGAGAACTGTACACCCAGCGTTCACCACAGATCGGAAGCCTCCGTTTTTGTCCTGTACGCATATCAGATCAATGTTTTATGTATTGTTCGGAGTTCAGCAAGATAAGTCATTTATGTTTTTGCATTTGACTTCCGTATTGCAGTATTTGAGAAGCATTCTTCTGTCTTTGGGAACGTGGCTCCATATTGGTGTGCATGTGGTTGCACTGCAGGGGGAAACAAAAGCGATTTTGTTATTTTGAGAGAGTGCCGAAATACGAATGTGTGGGCTTGGAACAAGCATATGATTTGCACTCGTACTGCGTGGTCTCTGGCTGTGGGGACCGAATGGTTTAGATTCCACACATATTTGGTCACGCTGCCATTTTGAAACAGACCAGGCAGCCATCGTGCTACGCCCCATAGTGATGAAGTAAACCCACTTTAGCAAGATGAGCCACTATCTGAGCCAGAGTTGCTGCCAAGGCTCCATGAATGGAGCTTATTGTCCCACCCATGCCCCACCCCAGGGCCCCAGAACAGACATCCCACACGCAGACATAGCTCACGGGCCCAGGGCCTGAAGCTGAGGGGTTGCAAGAGCCAGTGTGCAGGGTGACTTTTTCTGGGCTCGGGCTGCCACTGTCAATCCTGCTCTTGTTCTTTCGTTATTAGCATTTAACCCGAGGCTGACCCTTATTAGAATAGAGCAGGGGGCTTGCATGGTGTATAGAGGCTATAAGAGATTTCCATGTTTAACTCTACAAAGGCTCTTTTTCTGAAGAGCGAGCATACGTAATTGGAGCTTTTCCATGCACAAGCCACTGTGGGCCTTTCCCGCTCAACAGGAAACGAGTTCAAGGACTACTGTTTACTCCCCACTGGGAAGGGGTTGGGCCGGCCGATAAGAATCGCCCCGATGCAAACGATCTGGAGCACAGCCTCTACTCCACCCGTCAGGAGGAGGACTCTTACTCTGGTTGCTGTATCTCTCTGTTACCCACATAATGTTCAGTTAGAGCAAACTTGGCCAAGATTAAGGTTCTATAGATCTGAGAAAGTCCTGCCAAAAAGCATCAATATTGCTTTCAGTTTGCTTTTTTTATACTGCAACAAACATACAACTCCAAAGTGAGAAATGAATGAAGTATTTTTATAATCTTGTTCATTCCTGGGACTACAAAGTTGTCACAGATGCTCACTTCTATCATCATGTTCCCTCAGAAGCAGGATGGAGAACCACTAACTTGGAGGTGTCAGAGTGTAAATTGTGGGGTTTCTTTGTGAATTGTTTGATTAAACTGAAGCTGAACCTCTGGTGGCCTTTTTCACGCTTTGGGGCAACACCCCTGATCCTGCAGCTGTTGTCTCCTTTCTGCCTGCTGCTAGGAGGACCCGGCAAGCTCAGTGGTGTGGTGCAGTGCCATGCTGCTGAGTGTGATGGTAAAAATGACTAGGCTTGACCAAAGCCTGTGCAGAGGCTTGATCTCCTCCCCATTGTGGTTAGTGAACTCCTCAGACTGAGTCATAGACTCTAAAGGGTAACCTGGTGCCAGCCACATGTCTTCATACCCCATCTTCTTCCTGTCTGTCAGCCTGGGCAAGGGCAAAGTGAGTCACGCTCTGAGATTTGAGACTGGTTTCCATCAATGGGATGTCCAATTCTCTTTCTCCATATTCTTTAACCTTTTCCTTTCCTCCTGCCTGTTAATCTCTTTAATCTGTCCTCTCTTTTTGTTTCTTTTCCTCTGCTTTTCCTCCCCTTTCTCCTCTAGCATCTGAGATAATATACATCGGACCTGTGAAAGGTAAGGTTTCCTGTTTCTCTGTGCTTCTCTGCACTGCTTTCCTTCACCAAAGAAACGCTGGAGCAGTCAGCTGACAGCTGCTGGTTTTGTAGGATATCAGCTGATGGGGATCATGTGATAGACCATGCCCATGCAAAATATGGAAGGACTCTGCTCACTGTGCTTTTTGTTTTGCTTCTCACTTTCCCCCCCTAAACCCGTAATACTCTCTGAGATGTCATCCCCCTGATAGATATGAATCTGTGAGGCCAGGATAAAGAACTAATGTTGAGGAGATCCTAGATTAGTTTACAATTTTGCTAATTTCCCTTCATTTTAAAGGGATTTTTCTACACTACTGCTCAGACCTTCAGCACTCTATTTACTAATTTAATAAATAAAATGCCTTGCAAAAATATGCTAGCACACAGAATGGAATGAGCACCTCATGCTGATTATTAACTGTTTGTGTGCAAACAAACACTACGGCTTGGTGTGCTTATCCAGCGACTCTCTGTGTGGTTTAGGATTTAGGAGATGTTAACGTTCTTAGAGCCAGGCTGAGCTGACTATCTCCGAACCGTAAACTGGGTAGAGTAAACACCATGACCTGCTGCTCTCACAGCATGGCTGCAGTCCTTATCAGCTTTCTCTGCGAGTCTAACATTCCTTTAGGGAGCGGAAAACCCTTCGGTGACCTTCTGCTGAGTTTATGAGAACCTCCACAAGCCCTCCCCAAAGGCCTGGGGATGCACTGGTCCTCTGGCCCTCTCCCTTTTCTCATGACCTCTCCCCCTCCACAAGCCACTTCCTGTCCAGAATCACTGTGGCTTTACACTGCTACACTGGTGGCTTGGCCTGCCTGACACTCAGCCAATGGCCACTACGTGCCTCTTCGCCGGAGCAGTAAAGAGAAATGTTGACTGAGTGCAAATCTGTAGTGTGTAGTGATATTCATAATAAATTAAAGAATTCATATGGGAAATGGAATATGACATTGACCACGTTTACATGCATGTTGTTTTGGAGATTTTGGGCCTTTTCCAGCTATATGATTTACATCAGTCATGCCAAGAATCAGTTCTTGTTCCTTTTTACACACTAGCCATGCATTCCATTTAAAGCCCCGGGGAACCTAAATCTGTATTTTCTTTTTGCATAGGTTAATCTTGTTCTTGTGATTTTCATGTACAAAGTATGTCCTGTGAATAACTTTCCAACATCCATTAATTTGCCAATGTATTTTGACAAAAAATATCCCTTTTTGAGATAAACTAGGCAGTCCGAATGGTGGGTCATAAATACAAAAACTGTATTCTCACCCATCACAAAGCTGATGTGGGTTGTCATCTACACAGCTTTAACAAAACTGTTCTCCCCGTTGTCGTTTGTCTGTTCGTCTGTTCATCTGCTCATTCATTTAACCAGCCATGCCAGTGTTCCTTGGATGCACATCCAACAGTAACAAAAAATAATAAAAAGAACCTTATCTTATTTATGACATTACAATATAAAAACTGAGGAATGTTTGGTGATCAACAACACAACATGGATATGTACAGCCTGCTGCACTCAATTTATCCCACTCACACTTTTGTGTTTAGTTCTGCTTCAGTGGTATGGCCAGCTGGGAGTATGGGACTAAGGGCATCGTGCATGCTCATCAGAACATTTACGACCAGTTCTTATGTAGGTCTGATAAGCGTTTTTTTAAGCTGTTATATTTCTTTCTTAGTTTTTTTTTTTAAACTTAATCTTTGCTGGATGTTTAATTTAACATTCAGTGTTCCTATCATACAAACATTAATATTATATCATACAAACATTAATATTATAATAATCTTAATATTTTACACTGTGTTCCCTAGGACTTTACGACCTAAGAACTGCATGTTTTCCTATGATTTTTAACATGAGTGTATAGTGTATGAGTGTATAGAAATGGAAATTACTATTTTGGGCAGTTGGGGACAACAGTGTGACTCAGCAGCAAGTTCTACATCCAAAATCTTCAAGAATGTTCCATATTCATCTTCATGCATCTCTCAGTATGTATCTCAAGTTTAAGTTTGCACATGATTAGACCTAGTGTTGATGGTATGTGTATTTCATGTGTTTGTTTTTTTTTTTATTTTTTTATTTATTTATTTTTTTTTTAAATTGAGTAGTGTTGCAGCACCAGGCCTGTGACCAAACTGGATCCCTGTTTGTGTATTAGGGCACCATTATGATGTCGGCCGTTTTCCACAGTGATTTGGGGGCACTGCAATCTCCCACAATGCACTTGTATTTGTAATGAGTGTCAAATATCTTTGTGTGTGTAAACGTGGTCTAAGTATATAAGTATTTGTCATTTTCTGAACATGCTTAGTAGTTGATTGATGTGGTGAAAAACTGTGATTAAACTTCTAATATGAGAATTTATCACAGTGACTTTCTTTAGAAAGGTGTGATGATGAGCTTCACATGAGCACCATAGACTCGTAACTTTTAAGTTGAAGATTTTCCCGTTCACTTGTTATAAGTCATGCTGGCTGTCACAGCTCTGCAGCCTGAGCTCCAGGATCCGCTCATGCTTCTGGTTGTGCTGGTTTGCTGTGTGCACTCGTGAGGTTGAATATTTTTTAAATGTGCATCCGCATGTTGCCTCATTCAGAGTTACACTGCTTAAAGTTATGCATAGAGTCTAGGTATATTGATGACTGGACATCAAGTGTAGTTGGATTTGTAGTGATGTGCTGGCCCTGCATTGTGTTGTGTTAACCTACCTCACTGCTTTTGTAAGGGTTCACTTGAGTTATACAATGCAAATTAAACATAGTCCCGGGCTAAAATCCACCCAATTCTCTGTTGGAAATCATTTTTAGTCCTGGACTAAGGTTAATGTGTATGGCTTGCTGTATGTATATGCATTTGAAACGGACAGCAAAATACTGATGCACACATTCAATTTTAGGGAGCATCTACTCCAGTCCTGGCCTCTACAGTAAGACCATGACTCCAACCTATGATTCTCGAGATGGCAGCCCACTTTCCCCCACTTCAGCCTGGTTTGGGGACAGTCCCTTATCTGAGGGTAATCCCAGCATCCTCGCTGTCAGTCAGCCCATCTCCTCACCCGACATACTGGTGAAGCTCTACAAACCACCGTCTCTTCTGGATAAGGCCAAGATCAATCAGGGGTAAGTGCAGTGTCCTAGTTCTAATGACTGAGTGCTCTGTGATTTATGAGGTTCAGGCTGTAATTTAGCTTTATCTTCTGTGTGTTCTGAAGGTGGCTGGACTCCTCCAGGTCTCTCATGGAGCAAGATGTGAAGGAGAATGATGTTCTTCTTTTGCGGTTCAAATACCATAGTTTTTTCGACCTTAATCCTAAGGTTCGTGCCAGGTTTTCCTTACCCAGTTATACTGGTTTGTATTGTTACAGTCGGTCAAAACTGTTGGTTATTGGTTTATTTGGATTAGTGATGCCAAAGACAACATCCGCTCATCTTGCGATCCACATAAACATATAAACATCAAAAGCATTCCACATAATATACTGAACGTTTACAAAATGCAGTATGTTAAGGGAGTTTAATTGCACTTATTTTAATGCAAAACATCAGTCAGACTAGAGGAATTCTACTCATTTCATTTTTAGCGGTTTGTTAGAGATATTGTCCTCCATTGTCTAAACTTGATTGTTTTTAAATGGTAGTTTGCTAGTTAATCTGTTCTTCTCCTCCCAAAACTGTTTTTTGTTCTTGAATATTTGATTTGTATTGCTGCTAGTGATGCGGTCACGCAGGCGTACTAAGAACTGTAAGCAGTTTTGAATGACTTTGCTCGCTGTCAGCAGCCCACTACACTAAGCTTTGTTCAGGTCGTTGTTACAGCTGACACAGTGGGTGTGGGATAGAGGAAGTGGCTTTCAGAGGTGTCTTGTTTGCTCAGCTGGTGAAACCAGGTTGTGCTGGGGGTTAATGCTGTCTCTCTCTCCCCCTGCAGTATGATGCCATCCGGGTGAACCAGCTGTATGAGCAGGCCAAATGGGCCATCCTGCTGGAAGAAATCGAGTGTACTGAGGAGGAGATGATGATGTTTGCTGCTTTGCAGGTAAGTAAGAGTAAGTTGAGTAAGTGCTCAACTTTGTGCATGTCTGTCTGTCTGTTTGGATTCCACAAGGTGGGAGGTGCATCTCCAAAGCCTTATTAGGCTGTTTTGGATTGCTTAGTAAGCCAATGATGAGAGAGCATGCAGTGTTTACGTTGGGCTCCCTGCCCTGTTGCACTGTTAATGAATTGAATAGGCTTTGTGCCTGTAGGCCAGTACTTTAGCTTTGGCTTGGGTTGCCTTCTGCAGGCCACAAAAGTGCCTATTGCTACAGTCTGTATATGCAGCAAGAACTGCTGTATCTCAGTTTCATTAAATTAAGTTTGTCTGCAGTATGTGACGTGGTGTTCAAGGTAATTATTAAGAACAGAGACAAGTTTGTCATAAGCTTTTGTTTCTGAATATAAAAAAAATCAAGTTCTGTATATGAAGCTAATTGGGCCATTGGTGAAAGTGTATTATTTGCATGTATTTAGGTTTGTTGATTTATGCAGGTTCAAATCACCAGACAAGAAGTTCTAAAGTTTTCTTTCAGCTGACAAATGAATATGGAAGTTTTTAAAATTCACTTAGCCTTGATGTCAGGACAATCCAAAGGAACATGGCTCATGATGTAAAGAGGAATTCAAGATTATGGGTGTTACAGAAGCTCCATTACCCCCTTCAGAAGACCCCTTGGCCTTGGAGAGCCCTGCTATTTTAGACCATCGTAAAAGAGCTGAGTGACAAGACCCAAGGACGCCACACTGTCTTCACCCCCAGTGTATATATAGAGTGGGTGTCCAATGGATGGGAGATGAGGCAGGTCTGGACCACCCAGCATAACATCCATCCATCTCTAGTAGCCCTGCTGAAGAGGTGTTAGTTTTTCAGCATGGGATTTGTTGAGGTGTATTTGGGGGTCTAGTGTTTCTTTGCCCTGCACATGCTGGCTACAGGGGAGTTTAAATTAGACCATCCTGCCTCCACATCAGTCCTCAGTGCATTTTGTCACATGGATGAGTAGCTGAGGTTGGGGTTGGGTTTCAGGCTTTCTTGGCTTGAGCCAGTGGGTATCAGAGACTTTCATCTGCATCAGCATCACTTGGCTAATGATGGTGGTACCTAGTAGAGCCTGACCGATATATTGGCTAATATTGTCGACCTGCAGTTTTGTTGTTATCAGCAACAGATGTTTTCACCGGGAAGTGATCTCCTGACAGTAGGACAAAACTTTAGACGGTTATGTCAGTGGAGAACGTGCTGTGTTAACTATATTACAGCAATATGATATATTTTTATGTTATAACATACACCTTCAAAGTGAGAAATACCAAAACACAAAAATTACCTAAGTGAAAAAGTACTAAAGGAAAAATAAGAAAAGGTATTAAGCAGAAACCAACAATGCAAAGAATTGTAGATGGCTCATATAATACAATATAGTACAAAATTAGTTTGGATAGTATAATGACTTTTGTCGTTTCTAAACTCTTAATCACTATCTGTTTTGGTCACAATTTTACATCAGTTGGCTAGTAAAATCTAGTACGGCTGCACAATATGGACAAAATGCTACATTATGTTTGCATATTGGGATTGCATTATGTCTGCATTATGACATATAAAAGAAACATATTGTGGTGACATATGACATGGTGAAAGTTCAGCCTGCATTGTTTTGGCCAAAATTAGTCATCTGTTGCAGGCTTTAGTGATACCACTATTGCAAAGACCAATATTGCAATTAAGAAGCGATGTATTGTGCAGTCATTGTGTCAAGTTCAGCTTAATAATGGATCATGCTGCATGATGATGCCTGGTCTTTCACATACAGAACAGAGACCCTAGAGGTGGAGCTGGTGACGTAAGGACAACTTTGTCCTCCACTTTGAAACTTGAGTTGGATATAGAGTGGTAGTATGAAGCAGTGACTTAAAATATTCCTGCCCTCGCAGGCCATCTGCTCATTCACGTACAAGGTGGGGTGAGGGGGCTGCCGTGTGATACCACTATTCCATGTGTCAACAAGTTGTATTTAGGGATGTGTCTAACAACTCCGTTGTCATTTCCTGTACAGTTAAAAGCATATGACTAAGAAACAAAACAATGTGGCTGGATTTTTGTGTAGTTACAAACCACAAAAAGCATTCTCATATAACTTATTCAGACTCCTCAACCTGATTGAGACAGTGTGGAGAATAATTCATTGTTGTGGAAAATTAGATCATCAGAGCTTAGTTGCTGCTTATATACTATCTATTACATAAAAATGAGAAAATACTGGCTTTGCTTTGCTGTGAATTGCTCTCTGATGTGTTATTACTATTGAATTTTTAGTATCACATCAACAAGCTGTCTATCATGTCTTCGGACAATCACATGAACAACAGTGAGAAGGAGGTGGATGAGGTGGACGCTGCACTATCCGACCTGGAAATCACCCTGGAGGGAGGAAAGACTTCCAACACTCTGGTAGCTTAACTTTTCCTTAACACATTTTCACTGTCTCCATTGCAGTGTGTTCTGCATTTCACAATTCAAACGCAATTTGAATACACTGAAGGTTGTTTTTTGCATGTCACTGTCACCAAGTCAAAAATTTGAATGTCATCCTTCATTGAAATGACCAGTTTTGTCCTTATTTCATGTCCATTCCAGGGTGATATTACATCCATTCCTGAACTGGCTGACTATGTTAAAGTCTTCAAGTAAGTGGAATATAACAGAGCTCCTATATTTTTAAGGCTTAATGTTGTTTTTTATGAGCTGGATTGTTTTTTTTTACTGATGTGAGCTCTACTCTAGTTCCAAATTCACATCACAGGACTGTTTCATAGGATGAAATTTAAGATCACTGGCCTTAAGAAAACAAGCGACCAAGCAAATGCCTATTTCCTTGTAAGCTGTTGCCCATAAACTAGCCTTGTATTTTACATTGTGATGTTTCCAGAAAGTACCATTGTGTATATGTACGCAAGGGACCCATGTGGTTTTAATGCTTTGCTGAAACAGCCTAGTAATGGAATAATTTTCGTTAAGGGTGTGAGTCATCAGCACTATAGAAGATCAATTCCATTTAGGAAACAGTGAAATTGAAATCTACAGAGGTTTAAGTCATCATCTTAACAACCATTGAATCTTGGAAGGAAGAAAAACAATATGTAAACTCTTTTATAGAGACTGGGCTTTTCTTCATGTAGTTTAGTTGACCTCTGTTGTCTCTCTCAGGCCAAAGAAACTGACACTGAAAGGGCCCAAGCAGTACTGGTGCACATTCAAGGACATCACAATCTCCTGCTACAAGAGCCGTGAGGAGGCGCATGGGATACCTGCCCACCAAATGAACCTGAGAGGTAAGGTTTGCTGCACAATGTCTTTTTTTCTAGGCGTATTTATGGACATATCTGAAGCGAAGTGCTGAATCCTCTTCTCGTTTCTTTACAGGCTGTGAGGTGACACCAGATGTTAATATTTCTGGTCAGAAGTTCAACATCAAGTTGCTAATCCCAGTGGCGGATGGCATGAATGAGATCTGGCTCCGATGTGACACTGTGAGCAAGGCTCTTCCCTCCCCTGCCCCCAAGACACACACTCATGCTGTTAACACTCATTTTTGAAGAAGTTCATTTTTGAAGAGGGTTTTTGTAGAGGTCACTTCAGAGCAGACATGATTTCTAGTAAACATGCCTATGTTCCTTTATCTTGCCACCCTTGCCCTCTCACCTTCAGGAGAAGCAGTATGCGCAGTGGATGGCAGCCTGTCGCCTGGCCTCCAAGGGAAAGACAATGGCAGACAGCTCCTACAACCTGGAGGTCCAGAACATTCTGTCTTTCCTAAAGATGCAACATATGAACCCTGACCCGCAGATCATCGAGCCTATTACCACTGATATCAATCCTGAGTGTCTGGTGTCACCACGGTATCTGAAGAAATACAAGAACAAACAGGTAACTGACAGTGTGAGGATGAGTTTTTGACCTGTAGCTACTCACTGTTGCATCTAATGAAAAATAATGAAATTTAAATGAGTGTGGGGGGAGGCCTTCACCTCGCAGCTTGAGGCTGTCTAGTAATCTGCTGAAGTCTTTGATAACCCTGCTTGTGTGCAGAGTGTTTGAATACAACACAAATGTGGACTGGTTACTGGTCTACAAATAGTACTTTTCCACTGAGCATGGCACTGTTTGGTTACAAATGCATAATCACTCTTTTAATCATTGCAATACCTGTACTATACCCAAATGCCTGTATTGAATTTGGTTACAGTTTTTGCCACGGATGTAGGGTGATGTGGTGTTATGAAGTTGTATGAGTGGAGGTAGAAATACTGCAGAATCATATCAGAATCGTTGCGCATGGCAGTTGAGCAAGATAATCACCATGTACACCTTGCATTAACATACCTTACATGCATTTTTGGGAATTGGTTCATGTTCAGATTTCACGTCACTGCATTAAAAGCCAGTTGTAAACATACCTAGGACGCCTTTGGAGGTTGTCAGAGGCGGATCTCGACCAGGTTCAGCACAAGTGTAAATGGAATGCGTTTTCTATATCTCCTTACAATCACAAAAGTGGAAATGCGTCTGTGGAGTGCTGACTGGCAGGTGTGAGAATAAACAAGAAAACACAAGATGGAGGATACATAAGGTTATCCCTTCTTGCACTCTGGGCCATTGGAAGCATCCAAGCCAAGCTTGTCGATTCATATTGTAATGGAAGTAAAACATGAACAATGTATGTGTAACAGATTTTTTTTGCAGGAAAGTAAAGGAAAGTCAGGAAAGTCATCTGCTCACTGCATTTTGTGTAAAATGTAAACGGAATATGGCCAAAGTACATTCGGATATGATATGAACACAAAAGTTACTAAAAGGTGTCAACAGCCTTTCCAGACTCTTTACAATGCAGTCAGAACTTAAAGCTCCTCCATTGTTGCTGCTGTTGATTTTGTTTAATGTTGACACTATTGCTGCATGAGAAATATCACCACTACATGCCTCCAGAAAACCTCACCTACTTTTCCAGTAGTTATGTAGCCATGATATCATGCAGTACCACACTGTTCACTGTAAAATTGAGCAGATGTTCTGTGGAGGAGAGGTCACTTTAAGTGGGAGTACACAACAAGTTACTGGAAAAAGATTTGAGAGAAAGACAGACAGAAACCCAGACAGGACTAGAGAACGATTGAGAAACCAATGATTAGAACGTGGGTGAGAGGGTGAAGGACACTGAAGCGAATAATTGATTTGAGAGAGCAGTTACTTTGCCTGAGTAAAGGGTTTGAGGCCTCCCAGCTGGGTGTCTGGCGTCAGGCTGTTCTCTAGAGGAATGCAGCTAACCTAGATATCTGCATCCCCTCTCCTATTTCTGTTATTTTTTATTATTTTTTTTCCCCCGTTCCTATTCTGTTTCCCTTTTCCCATGACGGTGAAGGACATGCCTTTTAGCTCTAAAGACTCTAAATCTCTAAAGCCTAATGATGGGTAGATGGCACTTACATATACATGATATTTTGCATTAAAGGTATTTAGCACACACTCTTATCCAAAACAGCCTACAGAAGTGCTTTGTTCTATCTGTTTGTAGAAGAAACCAATTTTAGAAAGTAATATATGTTCAGTAAAGCTGTGTCTTGAATATTTGCTCACTAAGTTAAAATTCGATGTTGGCCTGAATTGTAGGGCACAGTATGTGGTACATATGTAAGTGGTTAAGTTGTGTATAGCGCAGCACATGGCGGTATGTTTTGGTGGATGCTATGGCTTTGCTGGAATGTGCCCAATGTGTAAGTGATTAGATGGTACTGGAAGGGGGTGTTGTTTGTGTAGGTGTAGCTGCATTAAGATGTGAGTCAGGGTGTGAGAGCAGCCCAGGCCTGGTCTGTGTGCATGCTTTGGCAGCCTGGCATCTCTGCAGACTGCTGAGAAGGCTGTAAAATAGCAACACAGGAAATGGCAGGAAATGCCTTATTAAATGGAAAAAAAATCTACAATCGTTGCAGTTTGATGCAGGGATGGAACTTTCACAGGAGCTTGAGCAAGTTTGAATGGAACAGTTCTGAGTGCGCCATGTTATTTTTTAAAATAGTCTGCAGTGTTTTTACTCCACTCAGAAACAGGAAGATGAGGAGGGAGAGACAGAGATAGACTGAGACTGTAAGGCCATTCTGAGTGAATGTGGACTGAGTGCAGGGGCAGTGGCCCTGGCTGAAGTCCAGAATTTACAGTGCTTTTAAAGGGTGGTGGCTGGTAGCGTCTGCCTCCTCTCCCAGCTGCTCCCCACCCTGCTGTCGCTACATGAAAGCCACAGAGCTGCCGGATCCCCTGAGCTTGTCCTCAGGATTTTGGGGGTGGGGCTGCAGAGAACAGGCGGGAAAGCAGCAGGAAATGAGAGCTGCTTGTGAATGCAGAGGGGGAAAAGAGCCTGGGACAAACACAACAGCCGCTTTCAGTTGTGCAGAAGATGAATTTTTTTTTCTTTTTGAACACTGCAGCCATGTCTTTCCTCCCTCAATAAACTGGACTTCTCTCTCCATCTAACAAAGTCTATTTTTTGTCTTTTAATCCTAGATGAACTGGGCCTTAATTAGCATATCTCTGGAGTGTAGGATGTCAGAATAGCTTGTCTTTGCTAAGTAGTTTAGTGAAAATGACTTGACAAACAACAAGGAACAGAGTCAGAGCCAAATGGTGGGTCACTTTGAGTCACTGAGTCTGTTCTGTTTGTCTTTAATCTGGGCTGTAGCACCCCCTGGTGGAAATAGTGAAAGGTACATGGTTGGATGTACAAGTTTGGGCGCTCCTGGTGAAACTGTGTCAGTTATGTTTTGCAGATGTTGTAAGTGGAAATAAATACACATTTTCTACAGAGAACACATTTCTACACAGTTTGATGCACGTTACTTTTTATTTGCTGAATTTAACATAATGAGGGGAAAATAAATAAGGCGAAGTCCCAGGACATGCTGCAAGAACCTAAACAAAAAAATCAAGAGCCATACCACAGCCTTATCTAATTAAATAAAATACGTTTTAAGTAAGAGAACAATAAAACACAGAATCAAAGTGCCGAGCAGTGAAGAGAAACTGTGAATCAGTGAATCAGAAATGAAGTGTGAATGAGTGCAATAAGGTCAGCGGAAGGAACTTGGTGACTATGCAGTGTAGAGTACCGTTTTTTTGTTTTTTTTTAATTAATGAATTTATTTTTTTAAAGTTACCTTAACAAATGATTGTTTTTCATTTTTTCACTGTAAAGGTATGTTAATACAAGCTTTTGTGATGGCAGTGATGTGAAAAGTGCTATCTTCCTTAACATTTAACAGCCAGTTCTTACCGTTTCTATCAAATCTTACATGTAGATATGACATATGATGCTGTTGGCTTTTATAACAGCCCAAAACCAGTCCTGGACTATGTTTGTAATCCACAGTTTCATGTTTTCTATTTATGAAAAAGCCAATCTGACACATCAGTTAATGTTCAAACAGAACAGATTTGCTTGAGTGGTCAAAATATTAACTGCGCAGTGTGTAATGTAGTCCAGGATGAGGATTGGCAAACACTGCTTTAACACAGATTAAGAATAAAAGAATACCATGTTTTCAGAAAAGCCTGCACTGTTGTGTATTAATGTTTTTTTTGCAGAAACTGTGTTTCTCATTGTTCTGCTCCTGCCTCCTCCTCTCGTGCCTTCAGCTGGAGACTGCTGCATGAGCTTTGTCTGCCACGTGCCCTTTATTGTTTTATTGCTTTATTTGCTAATCTGTTGTTTTGAACTTATCTGCTTGTTTGCTACTTTCTCACTTGCTTTATTTGTTTATTGTTTTATTCCTGTTCCTTATTTCTTCCCTCCTCTTGCTCTCTTCTCACCCCTGCCCCTCTTCAGCCAGGCTATATCAGGGACCTGGTAAGTGAAACTGTTTGTCAGTTGCAGTGATGTCTGTCTTTGTGTCTTACTTCCATTTTAGATACTCTTCTACTAACTCATTTTGGTTCTAAGTAGCTCAAAACGACTTCAGTGGCTGTTATGCACTCATGTCCGATCTGTTCTTAGTACTAACAACTTGTGAATGTGTGATCTTTAGAGTCTAAATGGTAGTAGTGGTGTCAGTACTGACAGCAGAAAATCTAAAATGGAAAATACTGTGAGTTTAAGGCAGACAGATGAGGCACCTCTCAGTCCATCTGTGTTTGTTGAGTCATTAGCTGTGGGGCTGAAGCAGCCCTGGGCTGTAGAGCTTTGGTGAGGTCAGGAGTGGTTAGAGATCACCACTGAGGCCTCTCTCAGGGGTGGAGAGCCTGTCTGCCTCATCACCTTCACGCCTGTGGGGACACGCTAATATCTGCCATGTGTGGCATGCTTGGTGACAGTTGGGTGATAGCATGAATATTCGTCACCATGAAGCGTTGTGACATCAACTGTTGCTAAATGTTGGTGAGTGTGCATGTGGTTGATGGGGAAGTACATGCTTAGTAACTTAAGTGTTGACATTGCTTTTTGTGTGTTTTTGTCTTCAGATCTCTGCTCGTATCCTGGAGGCCCATCAGAACGTGGCCCAGATGAGTCTGATTGAAGCCAAGATGCGCTTCATCCAGGCCTGGCAGTCGCTGCCAGAGTTTGGGATCACTCATTTCCTGGCCAAGTGAGTGTTTTCGCCACAGTCTTCTTAATCGTGTTTACCAGCCTCCATACGCCCTGATTCCAGCGGATATTTCCATGCATCAGTATGAACAGACACACCTCTTTGATCATTTAGCGTATTTTCCATTTTATTTAAACATGTTTATTAGAGAAGAGTTTATACCTGCATAGTAACCGCCTGTTTGGTCTTGACTACTGTATAAAAGGCCTCATTGTCATGTTTCCCTTTGTCTTCGTAAGATTCCAAGGGAGTAAGAGAGAGGAGCTGATTGGCATCACATACAACAGACTGATACGCATAGATGCCAGCACCAGAGATGCCATCAAGACCTGGCGGTTCAGCAACATGAAACAGTGGAACGTCAACTGGGAGATCAAGATGGTATGGCTTTTCTTTTACTCCTGCTCAGTTTTAAAATCAACCTAAAATCAAAACGCATCTTTCTTTTTACCTCGTCAGTTCATGTCCTTGGTCACATTAAGCACAGTCCATTGTGTCATATCGTTCACAAGGCAAAGTTCTCGTTTCTCCGTGATCTTTTATCAAATTTAGAGCCGTGGCTTTTGCCTGACTCTGAATGTTTTCTGACATTTTGCTGTGTCACTGTGTTCCAACGGGCAGGAAAAAAATTACACTAACCAATAATATCTCAGCATGATTTCCTTCCCTTCCCACCATCCTGACCTATCGTCGACCTCAATTCTTCACTCACTTTTGGTTTTTGAACAGGTTGAAAATAACAATGAATTATTTCAGCTTGTTCACACTGGCAATCATCACTCATGTTAATTCGAATGAGGTAGTTTGAGTGAGGTAATCACTCAGTCAGTATTTGTACTGTTTTATGAAGTTTTCCACTGCTCTGTGAGGCTGAGGCTCTGTGGGCGGAGGGCAGCTGATGATGAAGCGACGTGCACAGACACACACACACACACACACACACACACACACAGTACTGCCCACATACGTTCAGTAGTTACACTTGTACACAGGTTTATTTTAACGTTAACCTGACTTTTGTTCCTCTCGCTCTTGCTGTAAAAATGTAAACCAAAAAAGCGAGAAATTGTGGATGCTAAAAGGCTAGATTACTAACCAGCGCTTCACCTTCTCTGTGTCTTAAGAAGTTAAAAGAAATACACATTAAAATCAAGCTTTCACAATTATGTGTGTTTTAGAAAGAATAGAAAATACACCTCTAAATATTGTACTACTTGTTTTTTGTTTTTTTTCCTTTGGCTTTTCTGCAAAACAGATTCTGCCCACCATCAGAGTCTGACTCCCTGGTTGTTTTGGGATGCCTGTTTTTTTATGATCCAATCAGATCCTGAAGAACAAATGTTCGCCCACATTTTATCACCCGAATATCCTGTTTTACTCAGAAATATGTAATGTTAAGGAAGAAAAATGGGTTCTGATTTCTAATTCACGTTGACTAAAATTAGCTTTGGTTTCCCTCACATCTCATAAAGTTAGGACATGCAATATAGCCAAATATCTTGTCACTATATATTCATTATACTTTACTATATTTTTAGACTGAAGTGTATTATAAGGAATCTGATCAAAGACAGTTGCATCTTAGGAAACCAAACCAATTCCACACTGCAGAGGACTTTTACTGTATATAATTTCAACACTGAAAATAGTCGTTAACTTTTTCTTTTCTTTCTTTTTTTTTTGTTTTTTTACATTATGCTGATCTGTGGTGTTGTGAATGACTAGACTTCTCCCTCTCTGTGTAGTGAGTTAGTGTCTCATATTGCCCCCTAGTGTGTAGATGTAGCAGTAATTCAAAGTTCAAGCCTTTGTTGATAATACCAGGGTGAGAAGCAGAACAGCATAATCATTTTGGCAAAAACCTCAAATACATAATATTTATATATATTAAAAAAATGATTTCAGTTGTCTTATTATTGTTTTACAACCCAGCCCTAAATTCCTGCTGTTTTCTACTCTAGGTTACAGTAGAGTTTGCGGATGAGCCCAGTCTGTCGTTCATCTGTGCAGAAGTGGACTGCAAGGTGGTGCATGAGTTCATCGGTGGCTACATTTTCCTATCCACGCGTGCCAAGGACCAGAACGAGTCTCTAGACGAGGAGATGTTCTACAAGCTCACCAGTGGCTGGGTCTGAGAGCTGCTCTCCACCCAACAGAAAGGGATGGGGTGATGAGGGGAAGGAGATGTCTGGGTCTTTCTGTTCTTGTATTCTTTTCTTATCTTTTTTTTTTTGTTTGTTTTTTAAACCATGCCAAGAGTCTGACATGGCCACACAGTGATTGTTTGAAAGCTGACATCACCTTTTTAATTAAAAAGTTTTATTTTATTTTTTTCTTGCATTAACGCTGACAAACACATTAATAACACTAATGATGTGACTTTGAGGACGAGGAGAATGTTCTCACTCCGCCCAAGGCTTCACCTCTTGCTGAGGCATATCTGAGAATGCTTCCTGAAGTGAGCAGCTACTTTCACAGAGACTCCTGCCTGCTGGCAACCGGAATGCTTGGTGTGTGTGTGTGTGCAGTCACTGCAGCGTCCGACACCCGTCACTGCCTTCCTGCCACCTGCTACTGCAGTGCCCGTGCATCCTACAGGAGTGACATCCATGACCCTTTCACCTTTTGTGCTAATATTCAGGCTTTTCTCAGCAACAAAAGAATCCAACAGTTTTTTTTCAGCACGCACTTGTTATGTTTTGGTTGTATTGTTGGGGAATTGAGTGTTTTGGTTCTCTTGGTGCTCATTTGTGTTGATTAATCCTCTGTAGTCCATACGCCGCTTCACTGTGATTTAACTTGCCATCAATTTCATACCATTTCCATTGCATTTATTTTCCCTGACCAATTAACACTACAGACATTGTAAACATAGTCTCGGTGGTGGTAGCAGCCACTTTAATGAAGTATCTTTGGCACTACGTTTAGTTTTTCTCATTATGAAGGAGGTTGAGAGTCTTGCAGGATTAGGGCTGACACTCAAAACACTAAAGTCAATCCCACAACAAGACTGTAGTTCTATTTTAATATGGTCTGTCGACATGAAGACATTGCAAGCACTTCTACAGTGAAAGAAAGGTCCCGATGTGAATAAGCTGTAGTTTATCGTGTAGCTTTTTTTTAATTTCATATACTTTTTTATTTAGTCTAATATGCTGTCCAGGGCCCTTTAAGTTATGCGTTCAGTACTACAGCTGTTTGTGGATGGCCTCTGGGCTTTCTCTACTATAAAGAACAGTCACCGGTTTTATTGTTACTAGAAGCAGTTTGCAATGGACAGCATAAACAATATGATGAAGGCAACGTGATGAAGAAATAGCCCCAGTATCCCAAATGTGCTGTTCCTTCGAAAACTGTCCAGCGACTGTTCAGTTTGAAGTATGTAAGGATGACCTCAGCTGTGTTCTGGAGCCTGCTGGCTCTTACAAACATTAAGCACCATGAAGAGTTCGTTTCGTATTCTCCGTGCGGCCTGCTTTTCTGCCTTTCACACTTTATCCTAAACCATATAGTATTATCCAAAACTGTTATATTTTGTTAGGCACCAGCAATAGGTCACTGTGTTTTAAGACAATACATGCAATGTCCGTCTTTTTTTTTTTCTGAATATGAAGGAATGCTAAATGAAGTATTAGTTTTTGTAACTAATGTAAAAACACAGTTTTATAGAATTGTACAGTTATTGTCGTTTATGTTGCTGCTTTTTTCTGTCATTTTTTGGAAGTGCATTTTTCCAGAAGAGAAGGAAAAAAGCCATCGTTTAGCATTGTGTGGTATGATGTGTGCCTGCCAATGTTAAGGTCTTACTGAGTTTTTAAGAGTCAAATATATATAAATATATATAATGTGATGAAGCATGTCTCAAGCTCCAGGTCTGAAGAATCTGTTGTAGATCTAGCTGCATATTTCATCACTTCCACATTCAAGGGCTTTGCCATTTTTTTTCTTTTTCAGCTTTAAATTAAATATAGTAAAGAAATGTTTATTTCTGCGTCCTGCAGTAAAGTATTGGCCAAGCTTGTTTTTTAATGGTTTTGTTCCTGTTAGTAAACACACATGAAGACGCTTCTAGCAGCTATTTTCTTTGTGTCTTCTATAGGAAAGTCAGGTTGTTGTTTTATTAATGGTGATTTAAAAGCCAAATGTTTGGATGAAGGAAAACCTTCACACCCTGGAGTTTGAGACAAATCGCCATAAACTGAAGTAAAAGAACGGCTAGCTTAGCATATCTTTTCCTCCTATATTGTTTATTTTTTTGTTTTTGTTTGCCTCAGATGTTCTGAACGGCAGTGCATGGCCTGCTGTTTTTAGACTGTAAATGCATTTATTTTAAAAATAAAAATGGTTTTTATTTAAAATCCTATGATGAAAATGTCTCTCTCTGTTATTGCAGTTAGTACATTGTTCTGCTTTCACCAGCAGAGGTCACTATCTGTTTGCGCTGGTATCCCTACCCTTTATCAGGTGCACCTACCATGTAGGTTCATCTCGTAGGTTTCTGTAGCCCATCTGGTGCTGCACAGTTTATCAGCAGAGGACCACTGTTGACCTGATATTTTATGGGTGGTGGATCATTAAGTGTTTTGTCACTGCTGTGCTGAGTGTTGCCCACCAACTAAAAATGACCAGCCAAAAGTGGTCATGTGGTCAGAAGGTAAAGAAGGGCTTGAGGATGACTAACACAAACTGTTCATGGAAAAATATGAGCTATCATCTCTTACTGTTGACCTACAATGTGGACCAGCAGGGTAGACGTTTCTATCAGCTATAGCAAGGCTGCTGTATCTGATGCACACATGCCAGCACAACACACTGAATGACTGCTATGCTAAAAACGATTAACCGGCCAAGTAATATCTGGTCAGTGATGGTTCTGCGGCAGTCCGTTGATGGAAAGGTTAGAGGGGACTGAAAAATTGTGCGTCAGTGGATGGGATACAGTCAGTCATTTTAAACCTACAAAGTACACCTGTGTGGTTTGTGTTTCTGATCAAATGACATTAGTATGAGTGTCATCATGGTGTTTATTTTGTACGCCACTGGTGTACAGTACTGTACAAAAGTCCAAGACCATCATATATTTGTTAAATTTCCAGTCAAATCACCCATGAAGTACAAGTTGTTCATTTTTCAGGAGACATTTCTGAGGAAATCAGATAAAAGAATCGATTTGCATAAAAAATAGCAAAGGAAAATCAGGAGTTTCCAAAACTCAAGTTCAAAAACTGCATAAAATGCATAGAGAAAGAGATAAAATATATAAAGAACACCTGGTATATCACAAAAAAATCACCATCAGATAAACAGTTCTTAAAACTTTCATCTTGGAGAGAGAGGAGAAAATCAAGCTCCACTTTTGCTTCGTGTCTGAAAACATTCACAGATGTTTCTGTCCATCCTTCCACTGTGAGAAGACCTCTCAGTGATATGAGTCTGAAAGGATGTGTAGCTGTCAAGATGCCCTTACTGAGAAAAGGAAATAAACAAAAAAGAAAATCAAACAAAGAAGCTGCTGGAGTTCTCAGAATAATGGACTGACCACTCCAGAGTCCAGACCTTAACATTGCTGAATGTGTTTTGCATTGGTGGTCTATGACTTTTACACAGTATTGGATGTCTGTGGTTATATCGCTCCCTCATCCCTCGTTAGGTATACTCTTGGTATCTGGTTGTCTCTTACCTGTTGAGCAGATTGTACTGAGAGTCAGTGTCCTGGAGATGGAAATGTGTTCCTGACCACCTGGCACCCACAGATCCTGTGTTCTGTTCAGTGAGACCTGCTGAGCGTGACTGGTGAACAGCTATGGCTCAAGAGGAGAGTGTGTGTGAGGTGTGTTTCGTGCTTCTTGTTTCGGATCAGTCGTGACTTCTATATTCATAGTGTAAATGCACACCAACCTTCATTTTCTATGATACATAAGATTTATTTGCTAATCCTTGAGTGTTCATGCCGCAGGCCCACACATTGCTCTTAAGACTGTCAATAATGCTCTGAATTGATCTGCACCCACTCGAGCTGCACCTCCAGTCTTCTCTATAGCAGCGTTACTGGGATGGCTAGTAAGAGGCAGGCTAGTGGGTGTCTGTTCTCTTCTGCCTTGCACTGCTTCTTCCTCCTCATCCTGGACATATGTTTAAGCTGGGGGGGCCAAATTTATTTATTTTTTTTTATTCAGGGGCCAAAGTGCAATGTTTGTGGTGGGCCAAGGCCCAAAAGATAAAAACAGCTAGCTAGCAACCTGTTAGCTTCACATTTTTGTCACAAGTATACAATAAAGATTTCAGTGGACTCTTTACATGCGATACACACAGGCTTGCCTTTAAATTCAGTGAAGAGATATTCTTCGGTGGATATTTCTCACCTCTTTTCTGTGCGCCACTGCCTATTAGACTATTAGCTTGTAGCCGTTAGCCACAAACATGTTACATTGTTGTTGCACACACACATCTTCTAAGCCACTTATCCTTCTGGGTCACAGGGGGAGCTGGAGCCTATCCCAGCAATCATTGGGTGGAAGGCAGGACCATCACCGGTCCATCACAGGGCAGACAGACAGACATATACATTCACACACACCTAGGGGCAATTTAGCATGTCCAATTAGCCTGACTGCGTGTCTTTGGACTGTGGGAGGAAACCCCCGCAGCCACAGGGAGAACATGCAAACTCTGCACAGAAAGGACCCTGGTCGCCCAGCCAGGGAATCAAACCCAGGCCCTTCTTGCCGTGAGGCGCTACCCACTGCGCCACCATGTTGTCGTTGCAGTCAATGGCAATTGTATGATGTCGATTTTTCAATTTTTGTTTTATAATATTACACTACATATTTTCTCAAAAATAAAAAATAAAATTCCACTGAAGTCATAGTTTCAACCATGAAAAATCTATATTGAACATTAAATTGTTAAATATTTGTATGTATTGTTGCAAAAACCAGCATAAACCTGCATAGCTGGTCACCAGCAAAAACAGCATATGCTATGGTTTGGATGCTGGTGTGCTGGTTAGCAGCAATGGAAGTTATAATGCTGAGTGAATAATGCTTACACCAGCAAAACCAGCATATCGCTGCTGTCGGAACAAAACCTTGTATCTACATTTTTGTTGTTATCCAGTTTTTGAAAATGCCTATAGTAGTTTACATTGTGTGTAAAATTCATGATGAATGGGCCAAAAGAAATGGCCCAAAATGACTTGTAAAAAGTCTGGTTCCATTGACTTACATTAAAAGTAAAGTATGTATTTTTTCTCCTGTAAAGTTACCATTTTGGACATATGAGGTACAGTATGCTTCTAAACCAGCACCAGGCCAGCATAAACCAGCTTAGACTGGTATGGAATGCACACTGGTCTGAGCAGTTTTTCTACAGTACAGGAAACTACTAACTGTAGCTAAAGGCTCAACAAGCAATTCACTGCCTCACATTTTGGTCTTTATAATTCAGAAGTTGGTGTGTCAGTGAATCACCAGTCAACTGAACCTGTGTGATGAAGCTGTTTTTTCGGCCTGCTTGTTAAGCCTCTGGTGCTAGCACGGGCAGCGGTGTGTGAAGCTGTAGCATGCTAAGCTACTGTTGCTACATATATTTTAATATATTGGACCATGATAGCTTCATTGGTGACCTACAAAACTAAGCTGCTATGTAGTGCTCCACAAATCTCTTTACTTGAACTACTGAGAAAACCTGTGTTTTCAGTGGAAAAATGTGAACTTTGTGCTGTGGTAACACGTTTGACACAATATCATTCCTTATTGTCTCAATAAGCCATGCAAAAGAATCTACTTAAAAAAACATGTTTTTGATTGCAAGGGGGTCTTTAAAAAGAAAACTAAGCAAAAAAAAACAAAAAAAAAACAATTTAGGGTGTTGTTACGTGGGATGCTGTGTAACATGGAACACCTAACTTTGTTCGGTGTAGGTCTTCCTCAAACAATTGAAAGTCAATGAAATTATGGATTAACACAAGCTGTGATGTCATGTAATCAAAATCACATAACTTCGCAAATATCCAATCATAGATTAGGGTGAAGCAATCTTCAGACAGGAAGCACCCCAGATGAAGACCACCCTAAGTTTAGTGACATAGTGTTTAGACAAAATTAATGTTAAGGTATATTTTATAAATAAATAAAATAATTCTGCTAGTTTTTATAAGGATGTGTTTATAATATGATTGTACATCATAAATATTATAATATGGTGTAAATATACTCTATATTTGTTATTTCAATCAAATTTTCTATTGTCTTGCATGGTTTGAAAGGTGAGACAGTATGATTTGCCTTATATGTGACAGCTCTAAAAGTACTTCAGTCAGTCAAAAATGTGTGGAGGGGCATAGATTGTGTTATAACAATGATTATTTACAGGGTTTTAGTCTTCTAACAGATTACTTTAGACATTTAAGGTGAAAAGCTAATTATATTCAATAATTAAGTGAGGCTGCATCTGTTAAAATGGTATGAGGGTTTTTGTCAGTGTGGTTGTATGTATGTGTGCGTGAAAGGCACAATCTTGCCTCTTTAAAGTCAGGGATAGTGTTGGGGATAAATCTAGTCAGGTTTAGAACATAGCAATGGATTTCAAAACCAAAGATATTCAAATTATCATAGCAATTTAATAAAATCCTTCCACTTAATTCTGTGCATATTATTGATTAATTCAGTGGAATGTAGCCTCTTTCAGATCACAATGGCAGAAGAGAGAAATAAGATAGGGAGAGAACCTCAGATGCAGAGACAGAGTTTTTATTACATGAAGTAAAATTGATTTAGGCCTTTTAACATAGACTTTCCAGGTCCCACATTTTGGGCAGAACTGTCCCAGAATAGGAAATGCACTCTGAGACAACTTTGCACTACTAGCTCTGATATAGCCACCATTTATTCTCTCTTTTGGTTTGATTAGGACACATCCTGGGGATTTCAGAGTAGTACAGCGTGTAGATTTAATGTATTGGCTTCATATCACAATATATTCCAAAAGTCTGAAATACAAAAAACGTCCACCATTAGGCTAGTTCACCCTGTATAAAAATTGGCTGAGGCAGAGGTGGACAAAAGTGGGCCCCACTTTTTCCTGCAGGCCTCAATTTGGGCACTTTTGGTATAAGCTACAGAGCCCTGCTGGTGACATCCAATATAAATAAAATAATGCATGACCACGCCTTATTAATGCGAGGAATGAGATCCTAATGCATGGCCTCGACTTAGTAAGGCGTGGGAATGAGGTAATTAAGTCAAGGCCACGGCTTAGTAAGACATGGGAACGAGATCATGCCTTGCTAAGTCGTGACCACACATTAGGATCTTGTTCCCATGCCTTACTAAGTCGTGGCCATGTCTTAATTATCTTGTTCCCACACCTTACTAAGTCGTGGCCATGCATTATTTTTATTTATACACCAGCAGGGCTCCGTGTTAAGCTTTGCTTCTCCTGTTTGAATTTGGGTGGAAGCATGGAAGTTCACAACTCATATTGCCAACTTCACTCAGTTCATTGGGACTTTAGGCCAACAATGTGGAAATTTGATCATCTTAATTATGTTTTATGAAGCTTAACTGTACCAGTGTGTCTGAAACACTTCATTGCCAAGTCTTGCATTATCATTCTGGAACTTAAATAAGGCATTTATTGTTTGCTACTGTGAGAAAGTCCTGTATCTCTGAATTTGTGATTTCATAAGATGGAAAAAAGTCTTGTTAATTAGAATGAGTTTTATTATAATGAGATTTCATTCCAGCTAATTTTGGACCATTTCTATTGAACCATTCATCATACTGCTTGCTTTTTTAATTAATCTAAAAAAGATTTCCCCTCCTGGGACAGTGATGTTATCATACATGAAAAGATGGGCTTTCGATGTAGGTAGTCATCAAATAAAGTGCTACCAATGCATGAATTGACTTAAAACATGATGACCTATTGCTGGAACATAACAACATGACACTTTTGAACAATAATGTATCACTTATAAATGTCAAAATAATGTAACCTTGTGCACATATAGCGTGTAATATAAATGTCATGCGCCTCATTATATAATGCTTGGTGGTGCATTGCAATTGCCTGAATTACTTGGCTTCACTGGCTGTGCTTGGTGGATTTATGTTAACGCTTTCTTTTTATCCAGTGAATGCTTCTGTCTTCCAGGCAAATGGAGTCAAGGGAGCGTTGTGCCTTGGCAAGACACGCTCCAGCCTCCTGACACCAATGACAAAATGCTACTAGCTCTAACATCTCAGTGCAATTTCAGCTGTGTTTGGGGTCTTGGTTAAAACAACCGGAGGAAATTTCCATTCTCTGCAGCTTTTTAGGCAGAAAATTGGGCTGCAATGCAAATGTAATGATAATCAAGCACAGCCTGGAGCTTAAATTGAGGCTAACGGCTAAAAAACCTACCATTAAGTAAGAATAAATAACTAGTTCATCTGAAATGCAGATTTTAGAGCACACTTTTTGGCTGCAGAGTTTTTACTTTGTCAAATGGACCACATATTTGGGTTTTGCTACATGAGGTATATATGCTGATGTGAAGAGCTATTGGCAGCCTGGACAGGAAAAGCCCATCTCTTCAAACTGTACATACCATGACCTTATCAGCACAACACCTGCTGTCCATTTGTATTACACACTCAGTGTTGGAGAACGCTTCAAGGTCAGCAGACAGAGGCTTTATTATCAGTGCAAGTTAAGGAGTCAGCAGGTGTACGGTCCACTAATCAGACACGGGGCAAAGGCAGGGCCAGCTCTAATTTGTGGCATTTCATCTCAGCAATGATTCAAACCAGCGATGGCAGCCAAGCAAGACCTCTGGTTGAGGCTCGAAGCCCATATATGGAGAGGACTGGAGGCACCACTGTGCCTGACAGTGAATCATTAACATCTAAACCTCTTTTTCAGTTATTTTGCACATTATTCTCACATAAGAATATAAAAAGTCTTGATTGACATGATTTTTTTTCTCACCAGCATCTTTTATTATTCCAAGTGTTAAAAAAGAAGCTGTCTCTCCTTTCGCTGCCAAATCCAGTTGGCTTGGAGATGCTCTTAGAGGAATGCTGGAGATCTGTGGTCAGTTCTAATCGAGAGTGCTGGGGGAGTTGTAAAGATCCTAGTTTTGTCTCACACTGATCAGAAAATGCTTAAATATCCCCAGAGAGGAAAAGGTCATTGCCTTAGAGACATGAGCTTCTTCAAGCCTTAGAAAGCTATTAGGTGGTCTCTGCGCAAAGCCCATTGCTAATATGAGGTGCTATCTCATCCTCAGGACCACACAACTGTTTATGACGTGAGTCTATTGGCATGCAGGCCTCGACTCCTCTGCGCCACAGAGTTTTCTCCAACCCTCATATTAAAGTCAAATGACTTAGTTTAAAGTCAAATGACTTACCATCATCATCAGATAAAAGTAATTAAATTCATTAGGAGGCTTAACCTGTCAAACATGTTTGTAGTAAGTAGGCTTCATAACACAAGCATAGGCACTGAATAATGTATTTATAAATCAAGACTTGAATATTATTAACAGCTTATGCTAGTATTTGCAAGATGACAAACTAAAGTGACAGACATTTGCTCCATTTGTAGGACTGTTATGAGGCATCAAGTAATGGAGCTTAAATAGTAGAGGCCAAGTTAAGGAGACCATGTATTCTCAAGGTCTCTGGAAGATTTTGCTGCTCTTGAACTTCAGTGAATGTTTCATACATATTTTTCATATATATATATGAATATGCATAAATAAACAAAAATTCTGTACTTCTATAAATATACAAATGCCCTTATTAAAATATTACTTGGGTAAAAGTAAAAGGTCCCTCTCTGTGTTATTATCTAAGTAGAAAAGTACAAAATTAAGCATCAAAATGAAAAGTTATTTTTAATATTATTTTTGATTAACAATCTACAAGGTACTTTTGTACCTGAACTTGAGTTAAAAATATATGGAGTTGATATGTGATGTTTTTAACCAGGCACCTGCCTTATAACCTCCTTTACTTGGCAAAGATGCTTTATAACAGTGTTATAAATGGAACCAAAGTCCATCACTTCTGTTTAAGTGCCCTTATGTCAATGCAATGCAGTAGTCATCTTGTGATTACTGGCATAAACTGTTCTTAAATACCCAAATATTACATTATTACATTACATTATTTAATGCTTATGCATGTGCTGTGATGGTGGCTTTTGTCTGAATATAAATGCTAAACGAAGTATTAGTTTTTGTTAGTTTTTCCTTTTTCATGGGCTGTTAGAATGTACGCAGTAGAGGACACATTTACCATGCCACACCTTAACAGTTATAATTCAGTGAAAAATAATGGATGAGGAGTCTTTTTAAAACAGTTTCGTCTGTGCATTATTCAGTCTTGGCCCTGACTGGCTTGTATATTAGATGCTGTGTCAGATCTCCGCTGCTATGAAGGCTCGATTGAACTTTGGGAAACAGAATTGGATCTTTCTCTCCCACTAATAACCAAGGGCGACAGACCATCGATCGGCTAAATTAGCAAGCTCTGAAGGTTATCTGACAGAAACACAATAAAGGAACGAGACTGAGTAGGTTACTGGCTGTGAGGGACAAGTGTGCTCACCTCAAAGAGGATGACAAGCCATACATTTTAAAATGTGACCGTGCTACAGAGTTGGATTCCTCTAAAGAGAAGCCGTCCACTGCTGAAAGGCAAAGGAAAGATTTTTTACATCGTTTTTTTACAGTCAGAGACGTGCAGCTCGGTCAGGAGCAGGTGAGTTCAGCTGAAGGATGAAGGTTAAGACAGAGGTATTTGGTTTACGTGGCTGAGAACAGGAATGAGTGGAATGTGAGAGGGAAATGAGATAAACCCTGATTATCTATAGAGATGGTAGAGATGGTTTAACAGCAGAAAAGACCGTGTTGAGAAATTACTTTTGCTTTGGGAAGCTAGACCACACATCATGTCTTCTTAACGATTTCAGTCAGTATGAATGAGAATTCTGACAAAATCCTGATCTCACATCTGACCTAAACTAAGCAAAGAGCAGGTTTTGTTTACTAGTGCAGTGGATTTTAGGTGAACGTTAAACAGGAATTATAATTTCACAGCAATGTTTAATGCTGTCTGATTCTGTTTTGTTCCTATATGTTGAATATGTATAAAATAATTGAAAACAGTACATAGACAAAACAGCATCCCAGAGAGGCTGTTTCAGAGAGTGTTTCAGAAGTAAAGTGGGGGGGGGGTTCACCAGTCTGTGAAAGACTGCAGGATCAAATAGTGCAACAATTTAAGAAAAATGTATCTCAATGGAAAAAAGTAAAGAACTTGTGGGATTCATCATCCACAGTACATAATAAAATCATTGATTCAGAGAATCCAGAGAAATCTCTGTGTACAAGGGAAAAGGCTGAAAACCAATATTGGCTGGCCGTGATCTTTGGGCCCTCAGGCAGCACTGCATTAAAAACAGACAGGATTCCATAGTGGGAAACACTGCATGGGCTTATAAACGCTTCCAAAACTACTGTCTGTGAACACAGCTTGTCACTGCATCCACAAATGCAAGTTAAAACTCTTCCATGTGAAGAAGAAACCGTATATAAACAGGATCCAGAAATGCCGCTGCCTTCTCTGGGCCTGAGCTCATTTAAGAAGGACTGAGGCGAAGTGGAAAAGTGTCCTGTGGTCCAACAAATCAAAATCTGAAATTCTATTTTGGAAATCATGAATGCCAAGTCCAATGGGCTAAAGAGGAGAGGGACAATCAGGCTTGTTATTAGTGCACAGTTCAAAAGCCAGCATCTGTGATGGTATGGGGTGCATTAGTGCACATGGCTTGGGTGACTTGCACATCTGTGAAGGCTATAATGATATAAACAGATTTTAGAGTAACATATGTTGCCATCCAGACTACGTCTTTTTCACGGAAGGCCTTGCTCACTTCAGCAAGTCAAAGCCAAACCACATTCTGCATATATTACAACAGCATGGCTCTGTAGTAAAAGAGTCTGGATGCGAAACTGGCCTGCCTGCTGTCCAGTCTGTCATATACTGAAAACATCTGGTGCATTATGAAATGAAAAATATGACAAAGGAGATCCCGAACTCTTGAGCAGCTGGAATCCTATATTAAGCAAAGAACAGGAAAACATTTAACCTTCAAAACTACAGAAATTGGTCTCCTCAGATCCCAAAAGCTTACAGAGTGCTGTTAAAAGAAGAGGTGATGCAGCACAGTGGTAAACATGTCCCTGTCCCAACTTTTTTGAAATGTGTTGCTGGCATCAAATTCAATATGGACATATATACAAAAACAATCAAATTTCCCAGTTTCAACATTTGTTATGTCTTTGTACTATTTCCAATTAAAAATAAAGGGTTTGAATGATTTGCACATCATTGCATTCTGTTTATTATATATATATATATATATATATATATATATATATATATATATATATATATATATATATATATATATATATGTATATATATACACATATATTCAATGTGATAGTCTAACTTTTACTTTGAGTGTCATGTCAGAGGAACAGTCTGCTTCTATTATGGTACAGAGATGACTCCCCATAGCCTTTCTGTCTGGTTAAAACACCAGGTCAGCATTTGTTTGCTCTGTTTCAGTGAGAGTAATGGCCCGGTGAGTTTAGGAGAGTAGGAGGAGCAAAGCCATGTGCTGTGTGTGTGTGTGCAGTGGGACAGTGTTTACCCTGCTCTCCACAGAGACCAGAGACTGGGGGCTCCTTGTTCTCTCGCTGATGTCATTGGTATTTTTATATTCCACAAGTAATGGAGCTCTCAGAGTTTCAGGATTGAGTTAAAAAGTTCCAAAATGAAACCAGAAATGAAAACACTGATTTTTACTCACAGCTGAACTACCTTTCACTACCTTCTTTCTTTTTCTTTTGTTTTAAATTTCAGGCCTCTTTGATCAAAGCCCCCGATTGACTAAACCAAGATGTAAGTACTCCTTCATACCACAGAGCTGCTCAAATACAGACTCACTCTATTTGTGTGTAGGTTCCAGTCTGAGCATGGAGGTTACAGAGTTGGAATTCTCAACCTTTCTGGTAGTATGTGCTGATATGGAAACAGATGGTGCTCTCAATGGACCTAATTACCTAATGGCCTTCTTTTCATTTGCTTTTAACTAGTAATCTGTTCTATATAGTACTAACGATACAGCTTTTTACCAGATAAAGGACAATAAATTCCTAATCATGGAATCTCTGGATTACTCAAACAGTAGCCTGGAAAGCTTGTAGCTGACATGACTGTGAATGCTGGTTGAATAAAATGTGTTTGAAATTCTTATGTTCAGAATGCAGTGCACTGTCTGAGAGCTGGCTGAGTGCCCTCTCAGAACACAAGCACACAGACCAAAATATGGCTAATGGCTGTCTCATGGAATTCATGAAGCAAAAACACTAGGCCAGGATAAATTTACCTTTGCTAAAGTGTGAAACTATTACAGATACTTCCTTCAGATCATGGGTCAAAGATCAGGCGCAAGCACATATTCAGACTCTCTGTCTTTGTGCCAGTTCATAATTAGATTTAGTAGAAAAGGAAGAGCTTTGGAGACACAGTTACCCAGAAGGTGAGCTTTTAGGAGCTTTTATGACATCCCATTCTAAATCCGTATAATATTGAGTTGGTCCTCCCTTCACAGTTATAACAACTTCCACTCTTCTCGGAAGGTTTTCTACAAGATTTTATAGTGTGTGGGAATTTTTGCCCAGAAGAGCATTTGTGAGGTCAGACACTGATGTTGGATGAGAAGGCCTGGCTCGCAATCTCTGTTCTAGTGCATCCCAAAGGTGTTCAATGGGGTTGAGGGCAGGTCTGTGTGGGCCAGTCAAGTGTTTCCACACCAAACTCACCCAGCCATGCCTTTATGGACCGTGCTTTGTGCACCAAAGCATTTTGTGTCCAAAATGTACAGGTATACTAAATCATTAACATTTCCCTTCACTGAAACTAAGGGGCCTAGGCCAACCCCTAAAAAACAACCCCATAGCATTATCCCTCCTCCACCAAACTTTACACGCAGTTAGGCAGGTAACGTTCTCTTGGCAGTCACCAAACCCAGACTTGTCCATCAGACTGCTAGATAAAGAAGCGTGATTCATCACTCCACAGAATGTGTTTCCACTGCTCCAGAGTCCAGTGGCTGCATGCTTTACCCCCCGCATCTGACATTGTGTATCAGCCATGGAAACCCATTTCTTGAAGCTTCTAATGCACAGTGCTTTTGCTAATGTTGCTTCCAGAGACAATTTGGAGCTCTTGACTGAGTGATTCAACAGAGGACAGGCACTGTGCACTTCAGCATTCCCCGGTCCCACTCTGCATGTTTGTGTGGTCTACCGCTTTATGGTCGAGCTGTTGCTGCTCCTAGATGCTTCCATGTCACAATAATTGCACTTACAGTTGACAGGGGCAGATTTTGCAGGACAGAAATTTCCCAAACTGACTTGTGGCAGAGGCGACATCCTATGACAGGGCCACGTTTAAAGTCACTGAGCTCCTCAGTATGACCCATTCTACTGCCAGTGTTTGTCTGTCGAGACTGCAAGGCTATGTACTTAATTTTATACATCTGTTAGCAATGAGTGTGGCTGAAACACCTGAAGTCAATTATTAGGAGGGGTGTCCCAAAACTTTTGTATATATAGTGTATTTCTGATGAGATTAGATATACTCCACTCCTAAGGAAGAGGGAAAGTCAAAGGAAAATAATTTAAAAAAATGAAAAAAAAAAAGAATTTCCAAAACCAGAAACCAACGTCACCAAACCTATCCTTTACAGATAAACAGTACTTAAAGCTTTCATCTCTAAGAGGTCCATTACATTGTATATATATATATATATATATATATATATATATATATATATATATATATATATCTATATATATATATACATATATACATATATATACATATATACATATACATATATATACTTTCTGTGCTCTTTCTCTTGCGCAAACAGTAGAAGGTGTTGTTTTGTGAGTCCAATAAGATTTCAGTCAGTCTGCGCGCGTGCTGCCCACGTGACCGCCGTCTCCACGAAGTCAAACCGAGTCCGCACAGCGCGCTGTGCTGCTTTCCTCTTTCACTCACTCTCAGAGACCAGCTCAGCTCAGCCAGTGGGGGCTGCGGAGACCCGCACACGTCCTTGTTTACTCCTCCTGTACTGCCACAACCGAAATGCTACTCTCTTTGAGAAGATAACATTGTCCTGGCTGTGGAAGTGGACTGGAGCTCCTCACCCTGACCGAAAGCTACACGTGGGACGGAGGAGAAGTTAGCTAAACAAACCTTCATAGGTGAGTGTGGCTCTCTCTGTATTGCCCATTGCGCTTAACTCTTCCAAGGCGGTAAAGACGCCAGTATGCCGGTACTTTCATTAGTGCAGTCTTCATTGTATTAATGCTCGCGTTGTTGCTGCTCTACAGCTGTGAGTGTAAAGCTGCTTCTGTACTGCTTTATTTACTCAGACTGTTAGTCTGGAGTGCAGACTGAGCGTTCATCCTGTAAAGGGATGTAAACGCCGCCTGTAGATATAAAGATAAGAATTCGGAAGCAGAAGACTGATAATCACTACACGGTGGTCACCAAACGGAACATGAACGTGTGAAACAGTTCCTTTATAAATATGACCCATTGTACGTAAAATTATTGTGTAGGTAACGAACAAAAATCTTTTATTATTACCGTTTTTTCCCTAAAGAACACTGTCTAAGTAGGCTCATCAGTAATACACTAACACTGTGAAAATAACACTTCCTTATTTCTCAAGTGTCATCTGTCTGAGAAACTGCTAACCACAGTGAGGCACATATGGGGCGTGTCGTAATGAATGCCTTCTGTATGCTATACGTACAAAAGTATCCAGAAACCCTTCCAAATTAGTGAATTCAGCTACTTACTTGCACTAGTTACTGAAGCAGGTATTTAATTGTGCACACAGAGCTTGTATAGACTCCACAGAAATGGCTTTCCAGTAGAATAGGACCCCCTGGAGCAGCCGCACATGAGCCAGACCACCATGTCAGCTATGAGTTGAAGTGCCATTTGTGATCCATAACTGATCACCCTACATCACGTCCTGACCTCAGTAATGTAGAGTCCTGCTGGTGACATCCCTTTTTAACCAAATTAGTGCGTGGTCACAGTTTACTAAAGCGTGGGAACGGGTTACTAATGCATGGCCATGACTTAGTAAGGTGTGGGAATGATCATTATCTTGTTCCCACACCTTACTAAGTTGTGAGCATGACTTAATCAAAACTGATTGTCATTCCCACTCCTTACGAAGTCGTAGTCATGGTTTAGGATCCCATTCCCACTCTTATGTGGCCATGCAATTTTTAAGAAGTCATGTTACGACAGCTTCCACTGAATTTTTTTTCCAAATTTCTGTATAAATTTGTTGCTGAGATGTAAACAACATCGTTCAGAGTGGTTTGATATGAAGTGGCTAATTTGTAGAGAAACTTACCCGCTTGGATTTCTTTACAGTGATGGTGATGGGAACTAGGGGTCACAATGTCTACAACACCTGATATAGCCATTTTATTTACTATGCAATACCACCAGTGAACCTACATATGTCGTCTGAGCCTTTTTATGTAAAATTAATGATGGTAAAATAGTGGTAAGTACTTAAAAAGAACCTTTTATTTGGGGACTGTTTTGCCTCCTAACACCCTGTGTGTATCTCTCCACCATTAATGGCTTTTCAAAAACATATTACACCAAAATTTCATATCATAAAATTTCATAAAACGATGTTTCAGGCATCAGGCAGAGCATTCATAAACATTTCATGTAATAACTTTCTGTGATGGAGCTTTTAGATACATTCAGCCCCTTAGACGTTTGGTTCCTATCACCACCACTGTGAACAGTTCTGACTGAGTTCCTCTAAAACGGAGCATTTTACATTAAAGCACTCTGATTTACACATCTTAATGATTGAATTATACAGAAATTTTAGAAAAAAATCTGTGGTGTTCTCCTTTGAAACACTTGATTTCAGAAAAAAAATTGGATGGTCAGGTGTCTGTAAACTTTTGGACATATAGTGGAGCTCTGCAGCTCCCAGTCCTTTCTCTCACTCATACATGGGAAATATTTCATTCTGGTATCAAATGGAGGCTAGGAGGTATGTTTTCAGAGAGCAGGTGCTCTGGATTTATAGAATGTCTGCAAATTTAAGAACATTGTTCATGAACCTTTTACTTTTCTGCTGTCAGACTCTGCAGCTGCTCTAGTGTTGATGGACCACCTACTCATAACGAAAATGTTACTTCAGTGAATGAATCACCAGCCCGTATCAAAACTTTTAAAAGCAGCTTGGTCTGTCCATCTAATAGAGCTGTATGCTGTGTCTGACTTTCTGACTCTCAGTGGTGGACAAAAACCATGATATTTAATGGATTTATTGCTGCATTGTTTGTCATCACTATTTGCAGAGGGAGGACCATCTGGGTCACACTTTCTCTTTCTTTTGTGGGGCTGAATTGAGGCATTTGTTTTCATTCCTTTCTTCAAACCCATACTTCCAGCTCAGTGTGTACACACTAGTTTCTGTGAACATTTGTCCTAGGAACACAATGGAATGGCATTAAAAGAACAACATTTGCCAGAAGAATAATCAAACTTCCTTGTACATGTCAACAATACCTCTTTATGCAGTGGCTCCAAAAATATACAAAATAATTTATTCATTTGCCTATTGGTAAATGTGAATGATGTTCTTTAGGTTCTTTCATAAAATGTTTAACAGAATGATATTTTAGTTAGTATTAGGGGAAAGTATGTTTAGCACAACATCAAAGTGATTGGAGACTCTTTGTGTGGAAAAGAATTCCAGCCAGACTGCACTAAAGGTTCTGCACAGTGGTTGAAACAGACATTCCTTTGAGATTCTGGTGCGTGTTGACATGATTGTATGATGTAATTCCTGCAGATTTTTTAGGTGCAGTTTTAAGCTGTGAATCTCCCGTTCTGTGACAACCAGAGACGACTTTTGCTTTGTGACATGGTGAATTATCCTGCTGGAAGTAGCCATTAGAAGATGGGCAAATTATGGTCATGAAGGGGTGCACATGGTCAGCAGCAATACTCTAATAGGCTGTGGCATTCAAGCAATGATTGACTGATATTAATGGGCCCTAAAGCGCTGCCAAGAAAACATTCCCCACACCATTACACCACCTCCACCAGCCTGGACTGTTGGCACAAGGCAGGTTGGGTCCATGGATTCATTCTGTTGGTGCCAAATTTTGACCCTACCACCTGTGGGCCTAAATTCTATGAGCAGAAATCGAGATTCATCGGACCAGGCTGTGTTTCTCCAGTCCTCAGCTGTCCAGAAGTGGAACCTGATGTGGTCTTCTGCTGTTGTAGCCCATCTTCCTTGAGGTTTGGCATGTTGTACATTCTGAGATGCTTTTCTACCAATCAGAGATTGTACAAAGTAGTTCTGGGTAATCTGAGTTACTGGGTTTTATTGCCCCATTCTGACTAAAGACTGTTGTGTGTGAAATTCCAGGAGATCAGCAGTTACAGAAATACTCAAAACCAGCCTATCTGGCACCAACAATTATGCCACGGTCAAAAAAACTGATCACATTTTTCCCCATTCTGATGGTTGGATGGTGAACATTACCTGAAGCTGCTGGCCTCTATCTGCGTGATTTCATGCATTGCACAGCTGCCGCATGATTGGCTGATTAAATAATTGCATAAATGAGTAAGTGTACGGTTGTTCCCAGTAGAGTTCTCTGAGTGTAAGTGAAATTTGCTCACATTAGTTGAAGGACAAACTGAATCTCTTTCCTTTAAATTAAAGCATGACCTACTTTGAATGTATAGGAAATGGATTTTATAAAATTTACTATCCTTACTATGATGGGGCTCCTTAACTCTCATTTGGAAAATGAATAAATTAGGAACGGTGCTGCAAACTCTCATCTAGTGAAGGGAGCTGAAAAACGTAGCTCATTATGTAGAGGTGGTCTCCTTTGACATCTTCTGTTCATATCCACTGTAATGTGAAGTTATTGTGATGTAGGCCTAGCTTGTCCTCTTTAAAAGAGAAATCAAGGCTTATTGTAGTGAATTTTTATTTTTTGCTGGCTTATATAATGGAAAATTGGAGCGAAAAGATGGACAGTCTGCACTATTTTAAGCTTTGGAATGCTGTGTTACACAAATGATGCCATTAAGCGAGTCTGTATGCCCATAAACTGTACACTGAGAACAGCAGTGTAATTAAAACCTGAAGTTTTCTTTCATTTTGCCTCCCCAGAGCTACAGTCATACATGAAGTACGGTTCCTATGTTGGGGTTTTTGTTCTCCGCTTGTTTCACCACTGAAGTTATTCCCCTTAGAGAAGGCAGTTTATGTCGAGGGAGCTCAGCTCTAAAACAAAATGAAATTATTTGGCCACGTCCAGCTCCTTGATTCATGGCTAGCTGCTGGATCTTTGGCATGAGCTCTCACCTACTGCTGACTCACCAAGGCAAACAAATGGCTCCTTTTGTTGGGTGCGCTCTATAAGCTGCCATTATATCGTGTGCAGCAACTATTCTGAAAGGTCCCTCCAGATGTATGAACAGTGCATTTTACTCTAGTTTAGCACCGTTTTCTGTGGCTCCAAGTCCATTATCTCCCTCTTCTGTACTTAATTTCTGTGCATTGCTGCTGTGTGCCTACCTTCTTGAAGTTACAGTCTGTTTTTCAGGGAGCTGTTCTGCAGGCTGTTTAACAATTTATAGTCTCCTGCTGTGAAAGAAAGGACCGTAATGCGTCCTGTTAAGCCCGTTGCCTCAGTGCTGTTGTGACTTTTTGGGAGGTTTGAAACCTCACTCTGTTTTCTGGATGTAAATGATATTGGAGGTGGAAAATCATCACTCACCGTTGGCAGCAGGCAGCTAACAGGGTGGACAATGCACTCCGTTTATTATTTATGAGGGGCAACAAAAACCATCTGTGTTTTGTGTACGATCCATGTTCAAGATGTACTGTGGTGTTTAAAATCCAGCCTCCAGCACTGAACACAACAGACGTGTTCTCTGTTATTTAGGCTACGTTTGGCACCCTTACAGACTCTTACAGACAGGGTTCCACAGGTCTTATCTGTATTGCTGTGAAGTATTGCTTGTGCTGAGAATCAATAAGGGAAACACGGAGGAATGAATCAATGAAGAAAACGATTCGGAAGCTTGTACTGAAGCCAGACAGGAGGGAGAGAGCCGAGGAGCGGGGAGGAGGGGTTCAAGCCGAGTCCCAAGAGGGCAGAAAAGAGACTAGACCCTGTCAGCTTTGGCAGCGAAAGTATCTGGCTGGGTCAAAAACTACAGCGCACTGTTCCATGATGTCTGTTTCCCTCCACTTGTGGGCTTACTCAGTGTTTTCCTTAAGCTGTTTCTGATCTTCTGTCACATCCGTTCAAAATGTCTTCAGTTCACATCTGTTTATCTTTAGCTTTGTCTGCCTAATCGCAGAAAATGATTGGAAAAGATAAAGCTTCATTTTTGTTAATGTGCTGTTGTGATTTGTAATACAGTCTTGCAGAAAGACCAAACACAGCTTTCTAACAGTATATTATACAGTCTCATAGTGTTAATTCCTGTCTCTTGCTTTAAACCCTGAATCCTTCAAGCACTTCCTCATTTGGCTCTCGGGATTGACTCAGAATATGTGGGATGATCTCATGGGAATGGCTGGTGACCTTCAAGAATGTGCGATTTTCAGTTTTCTTTTGTATCTTTTCCTGCCAGTCTATGCTTTATTGTTTCCGCTAGGACACATGAATGTGGAGGAGAGATTGTAACAGAGTATTGTAACAGAGCTCCCGAAGTGCTGCTCCATTGCGCAGTGTGAAATTCTACTATTATATGAGCCAACTGTGAGTTCTGTAACCCGACGGTAAAGCTTTCTGCTTCTGCTTCTCGTTTTGTTATGCACTTATTTTGTAAAACAGAGAAAAATGTTCAGTTTGTGCCAACAAGACATTTGATTCAGACGCTGAGCACCCTTTTGTCCCTAGCTTTACAATCCTGTGTTTGTCCTTGGCTTTAAAAGCTTGCTGTGTGGGGAAGAGCCTGGTAAAGGGCTGCTGAAAGGACATAAAGAGCTGGCCCTGGTTCTAATGCATTCCTTCACTCTCTCGCTCTCTCACATTCACACACACATGCTCTATCCGAAGGGTTTCCTGGGTAGAGGTGAGTGGAGACTGAACACATTTCAAATTAACACAGTGGGCTGTATGAGCTGCTGTTCTCTCCCCTCTTTCTGCCCTACTGCCTGCATGAAGTGCTTTCGGAAGAGGCCTGCAATCCATACACAGACAGACCTGAGAGGTTGCTGCCTCTGAGCTGTTGAGCATCTAAAAATGATAGTTCTTTAAGGGTTCTTTAGTAAAGAAAATGGTTCTATATAGAACCATGACACTTAAAGAACCCTTTCCATGATTCTTGAGTTCTTTGCATTTTGAAAAGATTCTTCAGATTGATGGAGAATGTGTTGTATATAGAATCTTTATGGAAAGGGTTCTATATAGAACCAAAAAGAGTTCTTCTGTTATAACAAGCCTGAGGTTGTAACAAAAAAGAACGCTTTTGGGTGCTATATAGAACCCTTTTCAAAAAGGTTCTATATAGAAGCATCTACAGCACATTCTCTATCAATCTGAAGAATCTTTTCATGATGCAAAGAAGGGTTGGACTGCTCAACATTTTGGCTGATTTGATTTCTGAATTTCTCCGGTCACTATCAATGGTCTATGTGAGAGAAACTTTGAGTTCAGTAATGGTGAGATAATAAGTGGCAAAATCCAGTTGGCAAATAATGGTCATTACTTTGGTCATGTTTTTGTTTTCTTTTACGTTGTTGATATACTATTGGAATTCTTCAAATGTCATCTTTCATCCTCTGATACTCACTGTGGTCACTTTGGGTAATGTATCAGATGTGTCAGATCATCTTGACTGGTAGAGGGAGTGTTCAGTGTGATGCTCCATTTAAGACTCATTTTTGCACTAAGATGCTTTTGGGAAACCCAGCCCAGGCTAGTATTTAAATTCTTTGTTTTGCTTCCTCCGTGGGACACACTGCCAACTGTAACAGTTTTGGCATTAAACTCACGATTTTGGGTCTTTTTCTCAAGCCCCCATGCTGTGCAAAGTAATCTCAAGCCAGTGAATGTCCAGCCAACATACAGGCTCAGAACAAACGTGCAAGCAACTGCATGATGACATATTGAATCCTGTTGAGAAGACATTGGCTGTACCTTTCACAGCGCTGCCTTTCTTCCAGTGAGGAGTGGAAGCGGAGCAACGTGATTTTGCCTGGATTGAGGAGTGGCTTTAGGGCTTTAGAAAGCTGGGGTGTCAGCGTTCTCTCTCGCTGCAAGATCGTTGTCACACCATTCTATCCACGAGGGTAAATTCCTCTACGGATGCACTCCAGTTTCACCTTGTCTCCTCATCTGCTGCCAACCCTACAAAAGCTATATTACAGTCTTTCTGTTAAAATTTGATGTCTCCTTATATCATAGACTTTTTATTTGATCATTTAAAAATGGCAGCTCATGCTTATAGTAATCTATCAGCTTTATGTGGGGCTTCGGAGTGGTTCAGCTTGCCATGTGTGTTGCATAGCTACTGGTTTAACACCACTAAAGGTAGAACCCTTACATTTCATTTAGCAAAGATTTATAAAACAAATGCAAAGATGTCTGCTTCAGATATTTGAGAACACTGTCAACTGACATTTCTTATTCCAGTGCATGTGGCAAAATTTGGCCTATGTATTTTGCATCACAGATCTGTTCTTGCCTCATCCCCATATTTACAATGGAAATCAGCAGATTCCGATTTGTGACTGATCTTTCCCTCCCTACTAGCATCCCCAAGTGGGACATCCTTGGAGACGAGAGGTCACGCTTCAGTCGTCCACCTGAGGAGGCTCAGTTACCCCGCTGTCTGTTAACAGCTTGGAGAGTGACGGGGGAGCCTTCTATCCCAGCCGGAGAGGAGGGAAGGGTCCGGCTTAACACAGCCTGAGCAGGCCACTGCTGTGAAACCCTGATGCTTGGCCTCTCTCTTGGTAAACTCCTGCTGAGGGAACCTGAGGCGTGACCTTTGATGTCATTAGAAAAGTTCTCTTGTTCCGCTGGCGTTTGGTGCTACACATTGGAGTTCGGCTCGTTTTGTGAGGGCCGTTTTAAACAGTCTGTCCTTGTGTTTTATGGGAGTTTTTGCTAATGGAGCAGCTGCCATCAGCTGGAACAGCTCGCCGTTGACAGGGTGGATCGGTTTCATATGGTGCTTCTCAAAAGTGTGAGTGGTTTCACCGTTCCCTCTGATGGCATTACAGGCATGCTTCTCATCATTTTCAGGTAAAGCTTCTTGATTGCCTGGGGAAGGAGGAAAAAAAACAGCAGTTACTAAGAAGCTAATCCTCTTGCTTTCACTGTCATGAGAAATGTACTGTGAAACCCCATTAGGTTTTTACTATCCATGCCTGTGTGTTTATTGGGTATGGAGGCAGTGGTTTTTGCCATTATATTTACTGCCTAGTAAAATGCTTGAGCGAACTGACATGCATTAAGATCCCTCTTGGGTATTTTTTTAGGAATATACAGTGGAAGTTTCAGAATTGGACTCTGTGATTCTGTGTAATTGTTCAGAAGAACCCAGTCATATTGCCTCACGGCACAGCAAATTTGTCTTCTTTAGGTCTGTCATTGTGTGGTGACTACCTCATAATGTTATCTAATGATGTTGCTGAAGCCTGTTTTAATGACTAAGACTAATTTGCTCATGGTGGAATTGCAGTAATTACACAATATGCTCTCCCAAAACAGTGCATTCAGTGCATTATCTCTGGGATCAGCCATATAGTTTCTGGTTGAGAATGTAATTGATTGAGATTAATGGTGCAGACTGTCAGTATCCACTCTCATTACTGAACAATGAGAGAACAGCCAGTGAAATTATACCGGTCTGTTCAGCAGCTTGTTAGAAGATTGATCTGATCCACATCACTGAAGCAAGTGCAGTGAATTTTACTGGCGGTCATCTCACGGCTAATTAGGCCACACTGGTGCTTACTGCCGCATCTGTCACAGAGGCTGAATATAACCACTGCCACTGTTAAAAGCCCTCAAGCTCTTCTAAAATAGTTAAACAGACCAAGGCAACATGAGGCACAGTGAGACACTTTTAAGCTCAGCGTCATCTTCCTCGGCTTGGCTGGCTACTGAGTGTTTCTATCTGTGGGATTAGATCACTGTGTGCCATCCAGAAATGCACACTCCCGCCTGATGCTGGGAACGCCTGCTGTGGGGAAAAATGAAAAGAGCTATACCTAATCATTCTAAAGAGACAGGCTGATAAAAAGCACTGTCTCATTGCAGACTTACCTTATCAGTCCTGATCAGCTGTCCTGCTTTGACAGGTATTATCATGTACACTTACTGGCATTTCCTCATTAATCTTTTTTTGAAGATCCTTGTGCTTTTGAACAGGATCATACACCGATCAGGCATAGTGTTATGACCACCTCCTTGTTTCTACGCTCGTTGTCCATTTTATCAGCTCCACTTACTATATAGGTGCACTTTGTGTTCTACAAGTACAGACTGTAGTCCATCTGTTTCTCTGCATACTTTGTTAGCCCCCTTTTATCCTGTTCTTCAGTGGTCAGGACCCCCGTAGATCCTCACAGAGCAGGTACTGTTTGGGTGGTGGATCATTCTCAGCACTGGAGTAACACTGATGTGGTGGTGGTGTGTTAGTGTATGTTGCGCTGGTCTGAGTGGATCAGACACAGCAGTGCTGCTGGCATTTTTAAACACTGTGTCCACTCACTGTCCACGCTATTAGACACTCTTATCTTGTCAGTCAATTTTGTAGACGTAAAGTCAGACGACAGCTCATCTGCACATTTTGTGTTGGTCATCCCCAACATCTATGGGGGTCCTGACCACTGAAGAACAGGATGAAAGGGGGCTAACAAAGTATGCAGAGAAACAGATGGACTACAGTCTATAATTGTAGAACTACAAAGTGCACCTATATAGTAAGTGGAGCTGATAAAATGGACAATGAGCGTAGAAACAAGGAGGTGGTCATAATGTTATGCCTGATCGGTGTATAAACAGGTATTTGGGAGAGTGAAGGCTATGACTGTTAGGAACCATGAATGAGGCTATACATTGAAACTGTACCTGCATGTCTAGGCATTATTTTGATCACTTGGTGATTTATTTGTTTAGTTGTTGCCTGAAGGAACTAAGGAATGTACTTGACTGAAGGAAATGGTGACGAAGGTGGAGTCATTCATCGTAATTTTCTCACTCATGTTTGAACATGAAATATGCACATCAAAAGTGAGTCGAAAGTGATTGCACAGATTAACGTTGTGTGGGTAAAAAAAAGACAGAAATGTTACTTAAGTGAAATGTTATCATAGAGCAGGATAATAATAAGGGAAAATGGATTTACTTGTTTGTTTTGAATACTTTGTAATGTAACTTTCTTCAGTTTTTGAAAATTTTTCAGTGGTTTGGTTTGACATATAAAATAGAAATGCATTTAACATATAAAATAAAAAAGACTTGATGGTAAAGGCAAATATTGAATATAATCACCTAAACTAATATGGCAATTAAATAAAATGTGATCAAATATGCTGGACACGTGTTTGCCAGATGTAATATAAATACGAATAGAATAAAGTTATATGACCGCTCAGGCTTTCCATTTTTTTGCCTGGCTGTAGCTGTGAAACATCACAGAAGGTGTCAATTACATGTTGGTGTATGTTGTGCTGATACAAATGGATCAGACACAGCAGTGCTGTTGGAGTTTTTGTACACCTCAGTGTCACTGCTGGACTGAGAATGACCAGAAGTATCCAGCCTAGTATACGCCTAAACAGATGAGCTGTTGTCACCAACAAGGTAACTAGGTGTGTCTAATAGAGTGGGCTGTGAGTGGACACAGTGATTAAAAACACCAGCACTGCTGCTGTATCTGATACACTCATAGCAGCGCAACACACACTAACATGCCACCACCACGTCAGTGTTACTGCAGTGCTGAGAATTGTGACCCAAATAATACCCGGTCTGTAGTGGTCCAGATGGATACTGTCTATAATTGTAGAACTACAAAGTGTTCCTGTATGGTGGAGCTGATAAAATGTATGTTAAGTGTAGAAGGAGGTGTACATAATGAAGTGGCTGGTCTGTGTGTGGGTGTATGTGGTGATATGACCTCAGGAAAAGTATGAAAATGTGTCATTATTATTACAATGTTTATTTATTTGAAAAAAAGTAAGTCATAAGTCAAGTTAAAGTACAAAGGTTTCTACGAGTATATATATAAAATGCCCATAGATCTAGAAAATATATATATATATATATTATATATATATATATATATATATATATATATATATATATATATTAGGGGTGCAGGAAAAAATCGATTCTTAGATGCATCGCGATGCGGACATGAACGATTCTGAATCGACACACACTCACAAATGTCAAAAATCGATTTTCTAAATATTTAATTTATACCGTAATGTTGAGGGAACGCAAAAGGCGGAACTTAGAAGTGCGGAAGTTTAGCGCCTGGACAGTCCATGGCGGCACATAACAAAAACACAAATGGATGAGTGAGAAATCCGACCGGCTCCCTCTGCATTAAAGCCAGGTTAGATCAGGAGTCACAACCCAAATAAGAAGAGCCATTTTGACCTTTTAACAAAAATCAAACCACCTTAGGAGCCGCAACGTTTAATGTCCAGTATGTCTCAGTATGTGATCATAGTATAGTATAGGCTAAACAATATAAACGAAAACACAGATTTACTTCGCTCTGCTTTAAGCTTTTAAGGTTCCTCCCATCTCCGCCAGAAAACCTTTCTTCAGAAGTAGATCAGTTAAATGTCTCTCAATGTTCGACTGTTTTACGAGGCTGAAGTCGCTTCTCATTCTCCAGCTTCTTGTTCGAATTTACCCGTTCCACCTTAAATTCTAACTGAGGCGCCGACTGTAAATGTGGCACTATTTAAGGTGGAACGGGAGAATTCGAAAGAGAAGCGACTTCAGCTTCGCCACTTTTTAGTGTTTGACAGTCTCTCGTTGCAGATTTAACGTACCAGGGAACCAACTGCGCTGCTTATAAATGCGAATAACGCATTGCTGCTATGTGACCTGCAGTGCTGCACACGTCACGTCTCAAAGATACTTTACTGACACAGCGACCCCCCCCTCTCTCTACAACGAGACCAAAACTGAGGTTATAAAATCACTAAAGAAAACGGGTAGAATAGCTGTAACATGTGCTGCATGGACATCCACTGCCACTGGATCTTATTTCACTGCAACTGCGCATTTTATCGCAGATGAGTAGCAGCAGCTTCTCGTGCTCCAAACAAGAGCCTTCTAGTTCACTTGCCACATCACTTCCATTTGTTTTATTAAAAAAGTTATTGGAAGTAAATTCATTATGGATCATGACAAATACTTTGCTTTAAAAGTACCAAGTCACTTTAAATGACAATAACACAGAGTCACTTAGTCACTTTAACATGTATGTCTCTGTGTATATTCTGTGTATATTTAATATATTTCAATTGGTTTTTCTTGTATTTTTATTTTTACTTATTTACTTTCTGTAGAGTGATTAGCTGAGCCTCACCACAAGCATTTCAATGCATAAATGTGCTGACATGTTGTGCAAATGACAAATAAACTTGAAACTTGAACTCGAAACTTGAGCTCACACAGTGAGAAAATATAAATGCTATATAGAAAAAAAAAGATGCATCGAGATGCATTGATAATCGTTTTATAATCGCATCGCAGCCCTCTGAATCATAATCAAATCGAATCGTGAGGTGCCTAGAGATTCCCATGATGCCTGATTATTGCCACACCTGTTCTCAATCAAGAAATCACTTAAACAGGACCTGACAAAGTGAAGTAGACCAAAAGATCCTCAAAAGCTAGACATCATGCTTGTATCCAAAGAAATTCAGGAACAAATGAAAAACAAATTAACTGAGATCTATCAGTCTGGAAAAGGTCATAAAGCCATTTCTAAAGCTTTGGGACTCCAGCGAACCACAGTGAGAGCCATTATCCACAAATGGCAAAAACATGGAACAGTGGTGAACCTTCCCAGGAGTGGCCGGCCGACCAAAATTACCCCAAGAGCACAGCGACGACTCAACCAAGAAGTCACAAAAGACCCCACAACAACATCCAAAGAACTGCAGGCCTCACTTGCCTCAGTTAAGGTCAGTGTTCATGACTCCACCATAAGAAAGAGACTAGGCAAAAATAGCCTGCATGGCAGAGTTCCAAGACGAAAACCACGGGTGAGCAAAAAGAACATAAAGGCTTGTTTCAGTTTTACCAGAAAACATCTTGATGATCCCCAAGACTTTTGGGAGAATACTCTGTGGACTGACAAGACAAAAGTTAAACTTTTTGGAAGGTGTATGTCCCATTACATCTGGCGTAGAAGTGACACAGCATTTTAGAAAAGGAACATCATACCAACAGTAAAATATGGTGGTGGTAGTGTGATGGTCTGGGACTGTTTTGCTAATTCAGGTCCTGGAAGACTTGCCGTGGTAAATGGAACCATGAATTCTGCTGTCTACCAAAAAATCCTGAAGGAGAATGTCCGGCCATCTGTTCGTGACCTCAAGCTGAAGCACACTTGGGTTCTGCAGCAGGACAATGATCCAAAACACACCAGCAAGCCCACCTCTGAATGGCTTAAGAAAAACAAAATGAAGACTTTGGAGTGGCCTAGTCAAAGTCCTGACCTGAATCTGATTGAGATGCTGTGGCATGACCTTAAAAAGGTGGTTCATGCTTGGAAACCCTCCAATGTGGCTGAATTACAACAATTCTGCAAAGATGAGTGGCCAAAATTCCTCCACAGTGCTGTAAAAGACTCATTGCCAGTTATTGCAAACGCTTGATTGCAGTTGTTGCTGCTGAGGGTGGCCCAACCAGTTATTAGGTTTAGGGGGCAATCACTTTTTCACACAGGGCTCTGTAGGTTGGGATTTCTTTTTCCCTTAATAATAAAGACCTTCATTTATAAACTGCATTTTGTGTTTACTTGTGTTATCTTTGTCTAATATTTAAATTTGTTTGGTGATCTGAAACATTTAAGTGTGACAAACATGCAAAAGAATAAGAAATCAGGAAGGGGCAAACACTTTTTCACACCACTGTGTGTAATATATACACATTTTTTTAAGTAGTTTCAAGAAAAGAACATCCACTATAGAAAGTTTAATAACAGAGGAATTTTACCAGACTGTGTCTTACTTTCTCTTGTCAGTGTGAAGAGCACAGAACCTTCTTTTACATCCACCACTGGAAAAGGCCACAATGAGTGCCAGATCAGCAATCAACAAAGAGATCTTCACACCACATGATGAGAGGATGCTGGCAGCTGTGCAGGTGAAGAGGAGGACGAAGAAGAAGATTCCCTTCCTGGCTACAGGTGGACAGGGCGACTACACCACTTTCATCTGCCTGTCAGGTAACTTGCGACTCATCTCAGTGCTGCTGCGGCATTGTGTAGCTCAAACACCACGCCTAATTAAACAAAATGCTGAAATGTAATGCAGCACTGCAGGCCGGAGTAGAGGGGAGATGACACAGGGTTAACATGGATATTTTAAACAGATTCCAGAAGAACATGCTTTTAGTCATGTTGTCATACTCCCATCGCAACATCATCTGCAATTTTTTCATTGTACATGTTTTTTGATCACCGAGTTACGCATATAAGTATGTACAGAAATTACACCAATATTATTTGAATCACCCTCTTGGTGGCTACATCATACACCATTTTAAAGCATGTAAGCAACTCACAACTCGTAACGAGTGAATGTAATACAGTGCATTCTCCCAGTATAAGTGAATCTTGTTTATAATAGAAGCTCTATCTGAAAGTTTCATGTTGTTACATCATGATAAATGTGGCCTAGTAGTCCTTGTCTATAAATAGTGTTAGCACGTACAGTTGAAGCCTACTTTCCACTTGTACGTCTATTCAGTTCTGCCCCAGTCTGTTTTTTTTTTTATTTTTTTATTGTCTTTTGAATGCTACTTGAAAAGTGTGACCGAAGCAGTAGCCAGTTTGAGCAGAAACAGTACAGCTTTTCTTGTGGGGAGTGTGTGGAGGCTGAGCTATGGTGCACTGCTTATAATGATTAACATTTTGTTCCATCTTATCAGCTCTCTATTGAGTAACGGGCAGGAAAATCCGCTCACTTTTCAGAAAATGCCAGCCTCAATTCTCCATTTAATTCCCTGGGTGATTGTTGTTTCAGTGCCAGTGTAATGCTGCAGCTGTTTACTATAGCTTGGTGGCGAACATTTTAAGCAGATTAACTAAAGTCAAATAATTATGGTGGTAAAATTAGGTTTCATGCTGTTTGTGAAATCTATCCTTAACTAATGTTATAAACGGGAGTCTAATTGAATTGAAGATGCATATTAATTGATGGTTACCTAGTGGGAGAAGGACAGTGTTGCGAAGTGGAGGTCACAGAACAATTCATTAGCTAGAAGGATGGATGTTAATAAGAAATCTTTGACAAATGTGCACCATATTTAATGAGATAAAGTCAAGGTTAATGCTTCAAAGTGTCTGTAATCACAGCAGCATGTGTTCTCCTACATAAAGGTGGGGCTTGGTGATGTGGCTGTAGTGTAACATGATGTTGTAAAGCTTTTTTCATGATATATGATATGCAGATATTTATTTTCTGAGGTTTGGAAACAAATGAGAATTGGATAAATATTTCAGGAAAACAGCAGTGGCACAATACATTATTAATAAATTATAGTATAATAAATTATTAAGGTACGATAATGGCTTAATGCGCTCACGTCCAGACAGTTTACGCAGTTACTGTACATTGGTTGTTGTGTACAGTAAGTCAGATAACAGGTAGAAATCTGTCTGTTTATGATACATGCAGTTGTTATAGAAGTTGTGTCAATAATCATGAAAATTGTCTTGTGATATGTCATCATAATAACTGTATCATCATATTGCCCACCCCTACATACAAGAATGAGAGGTCTATAACTACTATAAGTCCTGATAAACTGCAAAACGAAGCACAGCTCACTCTCACACTCATTGTTTTCATCAGTGTAAAGTGCCAGTAATTAAAAGTTGGCCTTTCGGAACGACTTTGGCCGTAATCGTGACCATGTTTGTGAAGGAGGGCTCAGTACATGTCTGTGCTTCTTTAGAGATCCATTGCTTTGGTTTCCATCATTTCAAGGCTGAGCTACAGTCAGTGAATTAACTCTCAGCAGTGACCTTGCCATCTGGTTTAATAGAAAGCTATAAATTGAGGGTTGACTCTTTGACTTGAACATTTGATTTACCTAGGAGGGGTTGCATGTTGCAGATGGATGCTGTAGACTGAAAGGCTGGGTCATGCCGGTTTCTACTGTTTCATCTTGACTCTCTAAAATGTGAAGAGGCTTTGCGTCATTTTTGGATGTTTTAGCTGATATTTATGGACTGAATTGCCTGTGTTTGGTTGTATAGTGAGGATGATTTAAGTAGGCCTTTTTAGAACTCAGGTAAGAGAGGATATTGCATTGGAAATAAACTACATTGACTTTTTCCAGTGTTACATGTACCTGAAGGTTTTGTAAAACACATCTAAGTGTTCTGTTTTTTCATTTCAAAAGGAAAAATCATCATGGTGAGCTTTCGAAGTTTTTCTATTGGTGGGTGGATTTGCAATATTCAGTGTAAGTGAGAACATTTCCAGTTTTATTAATACATTTTACACAAATACTCATTTGAAATGAGTCATAGCATCCCAAATAGATAAAACCCCATAGTTGGGCTTTCCAAGCCATTGGAGTCCTACGATCACAATCTTAATGTGATTCTTCCAGTGCTTGGGTTTATGAAGTGTTATGGGATGTATGTTCTGTGTGGCTTACTGACTCATTAGAAATACACAGATTGAATGTTGGCTGTGACCTATGCTCTGAAATGTGTTCTGCCTAGCAACAATCCCTTGGGTTCTTTAACAGAAACTCTCAGATGCGTCATGTGGAAAGCACAGGCCATTGTGGCACGCTCAGGGCGGCTGGTTAAGGCGGGTTGTGGCCCAAAAAGGACGTTGGTAGTCTGATCAATCCAGCTTGATGTAGAAAACAGTAAGGGCCTTGGGTGAGTTGGCAAGCTTACGCAACAACGCATACCAGCAACAGCTCGGGGCAACTGGGGTGTCATCGCTCTAGTTTTGCCACACTGTACCCTCGGGGTTAAGCTGATTAGCTGGGGCTCTACCACTGTGTGAAAACCAGTGGGGGATGTGTAACAGTGCAACTACTTTGCTTCACAGCCTTCAGTGTTCTCAGAAGCAGTTCTGCCCTACTAACATAGCAGTACTGTACGCAGCAAATAGCAAGGCTTGACTGTTTCCCTCACATGTCCGTATTAGACTACAGTAGCTTTGCTGGAGGGCAGTTTTTGATTAGAATGCAGTGGCTGGCTTCAGTCGTCTATGGGAGGGTTTCAGGCTTGCCGATGTGTGTGGTGCATCCATCATAGAAACAAATGGAGCTGGACAGTTGCTGTTCGTGCAGTTTGGTGTGTTTTATTTGGTCTGTTTCGCTTAGAATCCAGAAGCGCTTACTCACTGAAGTCCAGCACGCCAACTTGGAAACGAATCTGAGGTCATCAAATGAAGTGATTTTCTGTAAAGGCCCGCAGTGAGAGGACTGGAGAAGAAAGGCATCCCTCAGCATCATTTGCAGTCAGCATGCACTGTGGAACGGAATGATTCTCAACCTGCTTTTTGGTCTAAGCATATACACATTACTTCAGACTTCCAAGATGGGCTATAGTTTCTTTTAAACTCTCATTCTGGAATGCATTAAGAGAAGCTGCTAATAAGGCTGCTTGTGCCACAGAGACAGTTAGTAGTGCAAAATGTTGCTGCAGTGGATTTAGATTTAAACCATGCACAGGATCGTATGGATCTGTAGAGCTGTTGAATTTATTTGAACTTTACTCTGTGCAGTACTTTATATTGTTTCAGAAACCATAAGTGAGTTGAGGGTTGTGTGTGTTGGAACAGTCAGTCTCCTTTGGTAAGAAAGAAGCAGCAATGGTCATTTGCTTTGATCTCACACACAAAGAAAGAGGTCAGTCTTCAGGAATGGGACAGTGTGCTGGGTGAATTCCAAGATTTCCACCATCAAAGACCACAGTCCACTTTTGCTTTGATCATCCTGTCAATGCAGTCACCTTTGGTCCTGGCTGAGCGGTCTTCATTTATTAAGCTGAACCTGGCAAGAGCTCATACTGAGCTAGAGACATAAGCCTTTCAATTATTTATGGAGTTGAGCAATGTTGAACTCCACCCATCCAACAAAAACACTAGAAATTAGGGTCATTTTCTATTTAAACAGAATAAGAGTGAAATGTCAGAACTGATCAAGTGTAATTTTAATTCTGTTAAATGTTTTATATTGGATCTGGCATTGTAATCAGACTTCGAGGGAAATTTTTGTCGTACATTTTAGAATATTTTTGCACATTTTGTAAATAAGTGGCTTGAGGCTTTGTGCTCCTTGCAGCGACATATAGCACCACACATGCTCTCTGTGAAGCCTGTTAACTTTCACTTGTGACCTTGCAGTAAAAAGCTCCCCTTTCTTTCCAACCTCAGTCCAAAACACACACCGGCTCCAGTGTAGCCTGGCTTAGAGGAGATAACCCAGAGGAAATGAGGAGCAGATTGCCTGGCAGTGCTTGGCTCTCTCTCTCATCCACCACCGGCCTGAAATGCAGCCAAATCAATGAGCAGCAGTCCTATCTGTAAGTGTACCTTCAACTCCGGGCATCCTTACAGCAGAGCCACCCAGTCTTATCAGGAGATTGCCTTAATGTATTCATGGGCTACAGACACAGTCTATGAGGCATGGCAGCCCCTGGTCATGTGTGTGCATTGATCTGACTAATTTTAATAGCAGGGGCAATCAACCAGGTGACACTAATGGCCCAAGACCTTGGCTTATTAACAGTCTTCACTATTTTATCCTGACTCCTACATTTTCCTCCCCTTCTGACATAAGCACTTATACACTTCAATTGCAAAACAGGTTAGGGACAGTATGTGAAATGCTAATAAAACCGAAAGCAGTCATTTTTAAACTGTGTTACCTATATTAAATATAAATTAGTGCAAAACATGATATTTGATGTTTATGTTATGAAATTGTTTTTTGGTCAGTATATGTTTATTCCAAATTTGATGCCTTCAACACGTTCCAAAAAGGTTGGGACATGAGCATGTTCACCACTGTGTTAAAGCACTGTTTGTTTTAACACTGAATAATCATTTGGGGACTGAAGACATCAGTTGATCCAGTTTTACAAAGCAGAATGTTTTGCCATTCTTCTGTAATGCAAGTCTTCAGCTGTGCAACCGTATAGGGCCTTCGTTGATGTATTTTGCACTTGTAGAATGTACCTGACAGCCTAGAACAGCGTCTAGAAGGCAGCATATGCCGCTTCAGAATTCAAACCCTGGCTTTTGAACTTTATACTGGTAACAATCTGAATGGTTCTTTTCTTCTTTGGCCAGGAGAGCACAACATCATTTCCATGAACAGTTTGAAAGGAGGACTTTATATGGTTCCACTGTGCAGCAGTCCATTTCAGATGAGCTCAAGCCTGTTGTGTTTATGGTCCTTTGATATTTACCTTTGTCTACAGCTGTGCATAATACAGTCTTAACTTGCATTTGTGATTGCAGTAACGATTGGTGTTTCTTGACAACAGTTTCTCAAAGTATTTCCAAGCCCATGTGGGGATACCCATCACAGCAGCTTTTTAAGGTGAAATACCTAAAATCCTTGTAGTGACTTGTTGAGGAACATTAGACCTCATTCTCCAACTCTTCGTAAGAAGAAATTTCTTCTTAACAGCTTCTGACGTTCACCAATATTTTGTTATTTGGGATTTGTTCTTAGGTAAGAACGGAATCTGCACACACTCAAGAGCGCAAAGCTGTGAACAATTCTGTGGTTTAAGAACACGTCATGAATCTGTTGAAGACTTTTTCTTAGGACCTTTCTCAAGAACAAACTGAAGAAAAAACTTAGGAAGATATTTGAGAACGAGGCCCATTGTTCTTAAAATGTTTGGTTATTTGATAATACATTTTTTGGCAAAATGGTGAGCTTCCTTTCATCTTTGCCCATAAAGGACTTGGCCTTTCCAGGATGATATTTTCCAGGATGACATCGCATGCTTAAGATGTTTTTTGAACATTTCACAACATGCCTAGTCTGAAGTTTCCCTTGTCTCATTTTTTTGGAATGTGTTGCTGGTATATTTACAGAAACCAACTTGATAAGGTGAAATCATGTGATTGTACTTTTACTTTCAGTATAGGTCTGTGGGTTTACAAACTACTGCTTTCAGTTTTTATTTGCATTTCACATACAGTGATAACCTTTTTGGAACTGAAATTTGCATTTAACTAGAGTTAACCAGAGCAGAGTATAATATAATTCAGCAAAGAATATTGACTTGTTTGTAATATTGATTTCTTTGGCATTACAATGCCTTGCATCTGCATGATAAACATTGATATGAGGAGCTATACACTGTAAGTAAATGCCTCACTCATTGTGGTTGTGCACTATTGATTGATGTTGCAGCACAGAGATAGAACGCTGTCTGGTGTCGAGCGTTCTGTTGAATTAATCTGTTTAGCATTACTGAAAGTGAGTGGAACACTGACCTTGATGGCCGGGTCTGATGAATTACCTGGCCCTCCTTTTTATTATTCACATGCTCTCACATACAGCGGTCTCCCTGGCCCGTGCACCACAGATGGATGGGCAATAGATGGATATTTATGTAGATTATAAATGCTCACTGGGGATGCAGATTTCGCTGTGATGAATAAACCATTGTGCAGGCAAGGCAAACAAATGAAAAGACCATGACTGGCCCTGTTTCAAAAACGAAAAATATTAAGCCGTAAATTTTGATACATGTTAGCGGGATTAATTATAATACATATTAAGACTCTCCCTTGGCAACTTTGTCAAAGTAAATTTATTGCTGTGAAAAGCTGATTTGGTATTGTATCGGTTTAAAACAGTTTTATTTCAGATCCTCCTGAGTGTACAGTATGCTTTTAGTGACAAAGCTTTCTTACGAGGGGATCATATGACAGCTAGTGCTGTTTTAAAGCATTGTTGCTGTTTTCATGGAACCAAATCCTCGTTTCCCTGCCTCTTCAGCGGTGGTCTGGAACAGCATGCAGCGTTGGGCTCATGACTGGCAGATAAGCTATGTATCAGACGCTCCGCCTGGCCTTGATCCACCTGGCTGTACATCATGTTGGTCCTCAGAGCTCTTTGACTGAGGTGTGTGTTATCTGCTGTCACCATCTCTTTCCTCCCACCAGCCTGTAGCCAGCGGCCAAAAAAGCTCCTTTGACTGCTCAGCATTCACCTCCCTTCTCCAGAAAAAAGGGCAGGCTGACCTGGAAAGAGCCCAGACTGAAAACCCAGGTGGATTGATTCTTCTGAATCTAGGATAATCCCCACAACCATAACGATGAAGTACGATCCCTCTGGAGTCAGTTTCTCTAGGCTTGACCTGCCTGTCCTGACTCTTCACCCAGCAGGTGTTACTGACCCTGGCTGTCTGGCCCATCCATCAGCTCTAACGACTGTGTGGATTTGTGTGGACCAGGTGTGTGTTAATGTGCTGCAGATGGAGGCCTTTGACAAGAATAAGTCACTTTCTTGGCTTTTGCACCAGCTCATTCAGTCTTTGAGGTGGTTTCCTTGGGGGTGTAAATTTACCCTCTGGACCACTGGGACCTCCCATTCTTGCAGCATACATATCTCTTCTTACCTTTTGTTGAATTATTTCTGTTGAATTATTTTTCTTTCTTTAAAACAATTAGAGAAACTCATTTTTGCAATCAGTATCACATTTGTGATTGTAAGATGTGGAAATTATTTAAATTTGATAAAACATTGTTTTGCATACAACAGAAAAAGCATCTTTTTTTTTATTAGGACTGGCCAGAAAAGCATTTTACAGGCTTCATTGGTATTTCTGAATGCTCGTCCTCTAAATCACTAAAGGTACTATTATATTTGAAGCTTTTTTTTTTAGATGTTATCTTAACAGAACAGAGATGCTTGTATTTTAATCTGTGATTCAGTTCTCACCAGCAGTGTTAGATGTGTCTTTCACTGGACTGGACTAGGGGTATCACGATATGCATGTTAAAATAAATTTTCTTTTGACATGGGGATCACATTTTTGGAATTATAATACAAGTGAAAGTTATATTTGCATCCTTTTCTAAATCTTTATTGAAAAGTATCATATTGTAAAGCAAAAAAAGCAGTATCTGTGCTTCTGTGGTATACCACCCTCTTATTGCACATTTTGCACTAAGCGTTTTTCTTCACTCATGTGAAAACAAGATCCTTTACAGGGAGCAAACTTAAATATGCATTTTTCTGTAAATTTTAGTGCATACTTTGTATTTATATGCAGATAACATATTTGAAAAACTTAAAGGTAAAATATAAAACGCACTATAACTTTTGCATGAGCCACATTTTATGTTTTATTTTATTTTATTTTTTAGCTTTCAGACGTAGATCAGTGGTTACTGTTGTGTCCATTGCCACAAGATTTACCTTATATTTTCTGTTTTTTATCCAGCCTTGACATGCTGCTTAGCCTCATGGTTAGACTGGCTGAATTTATGCAACGTTGCTGTGTTCCCTGATTGAACCTCTCTTTTGAATATGATGCTCCAGCTGCCGACTTAGGGGTATCCAACAGTTCTATTGATCTTATATCCTCCTTGGGGTTTGTTTCAGTGTCTCTCAGGTAGTCTAGACATTGAACTTTATCCCTCTAATCCTGTAATTGTCAAGTATTGCTGAAAGGCATGATTTTAATCTCAACCTTGCCTTTATTTGGCTCACCTCTCTGAGGTAGGACAGGAATCAGGCTTGCAGCGCAAGCATAAAGTTTGTTCTTGTGCAGTTAGATCTGTTATTTTTTTGCTTTGCTTAACTTTGGGCTGAAGTTTTTACAGTAACTTTGAGAAGTAGTAATCCACATCGATGTACGGTCACAGAAACACCACAGCCATGCTTGTTGCACTGATCATTGTGAGGCACGTGGGGGGAGTGAATGGGAATGAGAATGAAGCAATTAAAAAGGCATGAAAGATGGCCCATACATCATCCCCAGAAAATGGCTCAGTGCCACTCTGCAAGTCAAGGGTGTGTGAATGTGCTGCTTGCACACGCAGAGATGAGGGATGCTCTCTGAATTTTATGCTGACAGAACCAAGCGGATGTTTTTCACTCACTGCTTGATGGTAAAAGAATGAGTACTGTAGTTTGCAACACCTTGGTGTGGTTATGTAAAAGTGAAAGGAGGAGGAAATGAGGGAAGAGGGAAACAAAGCCGTAAAAAAGGATTCCAGCCTATGTTTCGCAAATGCAGCATTTCTGATTTCTATCCAACGTTTTGTTTGTGTCAAGCAGGGTTTCGTAAGAACATCTTTAATTCATGCATTTTATCTGACTTCAGGCCACACTTTAATGTAATGCTATTGAAGCTATGCTCCTTAAGCTTAGTCTCTGTAGTTTTGGCCATTTTTCCTACAATTTATCAAAGATGACTTGGCTATATGTCATACGGACAACCCGTTTAGCGGTGCATTGATATTGTCTTTTGCAAGATTTTTTTTTTTTCCTTTTTATTACAGATCCAATGCTGTCCAATGACAAATGCCCTTATATATGCCTAGATTGCCTCTGATTGAATCTGGTGGACATATGCAATACTCCGTAGAACCTCAGTTGCAATATTACTAATAGCGAGGGTGGGAATCATCATTCATTAAGCGGATGTATATCTGTGTCCTTCAGGCTGACCTCCCTCCAAGTCATTTCTGCTCACTGCTGCTCAATCACTGCTCCCTCGCTGCCTCGCTATGTCTGAGAATGGCTCATTTCTTCATTACAACTTGAATGGGCCGCATAGAGAAATCGACGTTCTGAGGGCTGTAATTCCTGTAATTCCAGGGGAGAGTGGTGTCCCTGGGGACTGACCTGAGAATGGCAGAGATGGGTAGTGATGTGAGGATGAAAGATGATTAAGGTGCTTTTCCTTATAAAACTGTGTAACACTGCAAATACTTTAAAATAGGGCTCAATCATCATCAATCAATCATCATCATCATCATCATCATCATTATCCCTCAAATATTTATGTTTGCCGTCATGTTTGCAGCTTTGATCTGCCTGCCAGAACGTGAACCATACATCTATATGTATGGTATATGTTATCTATAATATATTATGTATTATTTATAAAGTAGGAATGCAGCAAAAGTTTAGTTTCAGAAAATGTTCAGTGAGCAAGAGAGAAAAAGGCTGAAAATTTCGACTGAAAAAAGTTACGATTAAATTGGCCTACAACAAGGTGTAAAATGATTTTATTGTAATGAAAATGAGGGATGGTTGAGACATGCAAATTGAAAAACTCTGTTTTTCTTTCTTTTTCTTCTGATACATTCAAACAGAGCAGCAGCGGAGTGAAACTGTCACTGTTGGCTCATGCAATCTCATATTCAATTTATAATAATTTTTCATTTAGTGTGTGTGTGTGTATGTGTGTGGATTATTGTACAATTATGTTCCCTGACTAAAGGTACTGAGATGTACCCTTGACCACCCCAGTGACAAGATGGGTACTGCCTCAGTGACAGTTTCATACCTTTTATATCTGAGAGTGTAGTTTAATGCACCTAAGCTGTAATTGAGTGCTTCTTTTACACTTATACCAAAATGTTGTAGCATAATTATACATAAATGCTAGAAAGTACTGATACTAGCATGTTTCATGTGTTCATTTAGTCCACACAGTGTGAGCTCCAGTTAATTGGCCCAAAAAAGTCATGATCAGTGCATCACTAATCAGTTATCAATTATAAATTCCTACTAACAGCTTGCTTTCAGCATGGACAAGCTCATGCAGATTGTGAAAAGGCTGAAGAACAAGGTCCAGCTGGCTTAGATGAGCATATTTGGACAGTGTCTAGATATGTGTGGGCACTTGCTGTGTTTATCCAGGTCCTGAGCAGAGATAATGTGTTGACTTTGTGTGACGGAGTGCTCTCTGGCTGGTCAGATGAGTGTCTAATCTGTACAGCTGCATAGAGGAAACATCTGCCTTGCAATGAGGACGTTTAGTTCATCAGTTCATCACACACTCTGTCTCTCGTTATGTGGAAAAAGATTAGGAGAGAGTGCAAGAGAGGGCCAGCCAGCGCTGGAGGGTGAGAAGGTGAGCAGAACTGCTATGCATTAGTCATACACTCCTTACACCGTCCCAGCTTCATCCCTTCCATTCTCCTTTTCACCTTTTCTTTCCATCTCCCTTTTCCCCCTCAGTTCCTGCTCTCTGCTTCACTGGCACTGAGCCTTCAGAAAGCTGAAATGAAGCCTGAACTGTGATGTTGTCACAAAAAAGCACTCACAAAGTGGAGTGTTTGTCTAGCACAACAGAGAGAGAGGAAGAGGGTGCTGTCTCTTGCAGAAGTTTGTGTTTGTTTGAAAGTGCTTTGGACTGGGTGTACAGTACGCTCTGCTGTGGAATTTGAATTAGTCTTCATAACGTTCTGAACTTCACTAACTGTGTTTAGACTGTCATATTCAAGAATATACAAATAAAGTTCGAAGCAAGATCTCTAAAGTCTGAAGGAAGTGAATTTACCAGCTTGTTAAAGCCACATGAGCACATTAAGAAAATACATCACTGCCCACGTAGGCATACAAGTCTAATCTGTAATTGGACAGTGACACAATTTTGCAGTACATTTCATGACTAAAAAGTGCAGAAATAATTATTTCTTTGAAGGAGGCATAATTATCTGTCAGTGCAGTGGAGATAATCTTACTTGATAAGATTACTTAAGTAATAAGTAGAAATTGGTTGAGATAATCTTACAATAATTTATTAATGAGAAATATTAGATGTATTGCCTAGATTTAAGATGTTTTCCCTGGCCAAGATGATGTTTTCTGCATTTCTCATAGGGATAATTGAAAAAATGAACATAATCTTAAATAAAATTGTCATGTTTAGTACTTGGTTGCAAATCTTGTGCATTTAATGACTGCCAGAAGTCTGTGATTCACAGACTGTCATGATTCACAGATGGGTAAGCTCTGCTAGTCTTGTACTGCAGACATTTACAGTGTCTTTTGCTTTTGAGGGCTTTTTGCCTTCAGGCTTGTCTACAGTAAGTGGAATATGCATGTGACATTCAGTTATGGGTGACTGGTTTGACCAGTCAAGAGAATTCTGTTTTATCACCTTGAAGAATTCTGTAGTTCCTTCAGTAGTATCTTTTGTGAACCACACTCCAGTGAGCTTGGAAGATGCTCATGTACACTTTAATATTCATCCAGCCGCTGCTGCTGCTGCTGCTGCTGACAGTCATACTGCATGAAGAGAAAGAGAAGAACCAGTTCCACTGACAGTACATACTCGTGGTACCATGTTTCATAGATGAGGTGTTATTCATGATTGAAACCATTCTTCATCCACTACTGTGGTCTGCCATGTTGTGGTCTGCCAGCTGAACTCTGAACACTGAATTTTTGTACCCAGAAGCTGATTTTGATGCCTAATATTAAGCCGAGCTGTACCTGAAGCTTGAAGGGCTCGAGGTTGCATCTCATGTTTTGACCATTCCCATATGTTAGAGAAGGGCTGGTCCACTTTTTTGCTTTGTAGGCAAGCTTCAGCGTTTCAAATCTGATATAAGCAGGTACAGGAAGCCTGTGAAGGGAACGCAGCAGTGGATTGACACGAGTGAACTTGGGAAGATGCTGTGCTGCTGCATTGTGGATCAGTTGCAATTGCTTGAGTACCCTTGCACATCCCAACTCTATAAATGGACTAGTCTTTTATGCAGCTGATGTAAATGTTATGGTCTCTCCAGTTTCTTACTAAGAACCAGGCTACGATGAGCATGTAAATGTACCTAACGCTTAATTTCAAATCTGATGTGCTGGACTACAAAATGACAAATTGTCACTGTCGCTGACTCACTTGTCTGCATAAGTAAGGGGTCCACTGTATGCTGACTTCATGTCTTCTGTCTGCTCTTTCTGCCTCTAGGCTGTGAGTGAACTGATTTATGTTTGTCTCATCAAGAATCAATGTAAAGTTGACCATGCCTTGACTGCTAATGTGCAACTGCGTCTGTGAAGGAGATTGATTCACAGTCCAGCCTCTCGCTGTGGGACTTGCTCTGGTTTTATATGGTGCTGGGATATTGGATGGCAGCAAGTTTAAGCTCATGGGTCTACTTTACAGTGTTGTATCTGAAATAATTTTCAAGATCAGTCATAAAATCAGCCATGGTCAGTATATAATTTGAATCTTTTCATTTCCTTTTTTGCATGTATAAAATACATTTCCATTATTAAATGACAAGTTTGATTTAATACATGAAAACGGCTATATGATGAACTTTTCTTTGAGAACTCTTTCCCATAGTGCATGCACTGAATTTCCACTTTCAGTTTGACACGATTGATGTACGCTGCAGGGAATCTTCCGGCTCAATTTCAGCATAATTATCAGAACTCCTCAAAGATGAACCCTCCGCCTCTGTGCTTAAGAACCCCTGCGCATAACTGCAGTCCTTCAGTGTTCTCGACCATATGCTTTGCAGGCACGCACATCACGCTTTCCATGCACACTCTCACACATCTGGCCTGTCATGTGAGAATGTGCTATTGAACGTCCTCTTTAGCATATTCATTGAGGATTAGTTTTTGACGGGGGGCTCTTTAGCTTCATTCAGGATGTTTATTGCGTTCATTTGTTATTGCTGGTGCGTGTTGCTTTCCGTTTAACAGGCAAGCATTGGGATGTTGTGTGCTTAAAATGCTTAATGCTTTTTTTTATTTATTTATTTTTTTTAAGAATCTAGCCTGAGGGTTTTGAGGGATGAATAAAAAGTGACAAAATTTCCTAATTTAACGGAAAATTCTGTCTTTTAAGTAGAAAATTCTTTAACTAAAGGGAAGTCACTTGCCTAAAGAGAAGTACTGAAATACAGTTCATTGAAAAGGCACATCAATAACCTATTTGTACTTTATTATAGATATCCTGAAATGAGCTTCAGCTCCGGGTCTTTTCAGTAGTTAAGAAATGTACCTGTATTTTAGCAGTCAATACTTTCCCCTGCTCCCAGCACATGCTGAAGATTTAGTAGGCTGTGTAGAGGGGAATGGCTCCTGCATGGTGACTTTAGAAGGGAACCGTGGATTGATATTCTGAGATGTGTAATTAATTCCAGTGCTGTCTGATCCCAGGAGTGTGTCTATCTAGCTGCTGATGCTTATATCATTGGAAGCTCTATTGATTTAGGAGTGACAAGCAAGTACAGAATTGCTGTGGTAGTAGTTTTGGACTTAACTCCATTACTCCAAATAAGCACATTTTGATGATGTTCATGGGTTTTTTTTTCTTTGCCTGGCTGGGTATAGTATGTCGGTTTGGAAAGCCAGTCATCAATTTCATGCTATTTTAAATCATGTTGTTTTTATATTCTCTTATAGGCTACTTTCTGCTGGGGTGAGTTGGAGGACAGCTCTTAAGTGATCATATTCTATTAGTTAATCATGTTCTAGAATTGAAGTTACATTTTAATCCCTTTGAAATATCAGAACATTAATGGCTACTTAGCAAAATCCATTGAAATGAGTCAACCATGAAATCCCATGGCGGGTTTTTGATTAACCCTTTAAATAGCAGGTCCAGGGTTTTAAATGTTCTCCTATTTCTTAATGTTCACCCTGAGAGAACATCAACTGTTTAAAGGCTCAAATGTTTTATTAAACATTTTCAAATCAAACATTATTGGAGTACCATTACTCTATTGCTGAAGCTCCACCTGGTAACAGCCTCTGAGAGAAGAGAGTGGCTGTTGGACTGTGTGCAGTTGCTATGAGGAGCCTTGTGTGCTTTACGACAGGCGTTTTTGGAGGAAGGTGTGGAGAGTAGTGCGTCCAGAATCCAGACGGTGCTCCAAGCCCTCTGTGGCTCGCGGGTCTGGCTGGGTCACTCACACACAAAGAGCTGGACTCCCTTCCCAGCGCAGAGGTGCTCTGCAGCTGAGAAGAAGGACTGGGGGAATCCTCGCAACTTAGGCTTTCTTTATAGGTGTTGGATCTGGCAGCTAGATAGATCCAATTTCCACTTATCTCAGGAGAGATTCAGCCAGAGGCCAGTGCTTGTGTGCGCCGCATGCTCCACTCCCTGAAGAAATCTGCAGCTGGGCTTTGGATCTCCTCCAGCCAGAAGCTGCACATCTTTGTGAAGGAATAAAATGGCTTTGAATTTGAGGGACTTGAGCAGTTGAATCTTGTTGGGGGCTCATAGGTGTTTATAAGCAGACAAAGCATTAAATCTCAGTTCATGCTAATGATGAAAAGTTTTAATAAGGTGCTTTATATATAAGGTGGAGTTTGGAGTTTGCACATGTTTGTTCTCTGGTATGCAGATTATGTGATAAAGGCTAAAAGTCTGTTTTCTGTCAGGAATTTTTGTTCTTAGAAAGTAATATCATTAATTTAGCAGTGCAGATGGATTCTTTACCCATGTAAGGCATCAAGCATAGAGAAGTATTTCTGCTCATACATGAGATATTGTTTGCTATGATTCTTCCTAGAATTGTTCTTGCCTTCCTTGCTGTTTTCCCTTGCATTGTTTACATTACATATTCTGACTTTTTTCCAGCTGTTCCCAGCCAACAGAGTAATATCAACAGAGTAATATCAAATTGAATGCAGAGGATCTTTTCATTTTATACATATATATATATATATATATTATATATATATATATATATATATATATATATAAAATCATGATAATTACCTAACCTCTTATTATGGTTAACGATATACTCATGATATTCATTTTAAAAACATCTTTAAACATGTTGTAAATGTTCTGAATGTTATTTTTAAATAACAGTATACATATGTATAATAAAACTGGAATGCACTACTACTAAAAATGGAACAAACTACTATTACCTCAAAAATGGCATATTCTGCACTTTTTATGTAATCATTATGAACATGTTGTGCATATAATGGCACTTAATGTGGAATCTTATACTTTTATGGTAGGCTTTATTTATCAAAAACACCTGCAACAATAATTCTACTAGCGCATATATGGAATTTTCCATTGTATGCTAGCACCAAGTGAACAGTGGTGGGTTCAATACTACACAGCTGAAGTCTGCACACAGAATTTTGACAAATGAAGCATTTAACAGACATTCGGGTAACGTAAAGCCTAACTCTATTGCTGGATTAAGCTAAACTGCTTGTTGAACAAAACTGCTTGACTACAAAATTATTTTTTGCCTTCTGTTTTATACACATGCATTGTGTGACTGCAAACATCTGTTTTCTTTTATTTTTCTTAGATTTAAAATTTTTTTGGGTGGGTTATGAGTTTTCACCTTTCTGAGGAAGAAAAAGTTCTCGTTCTGCTCCTCCTTCTGTTGTGATGTGGTTGCATTCATTGTGATTATTTATAAGCTCTGCTCAGGTGAGGGACTATGCAACAGCATAGTGGGAGCTTGTGAGAACAGGCATATACTGATCTGAGTGTCCAAAAAATCTCAGTTGAAATTGAAGCTTGTTTGACTAAATTGCAGTGACAGTATTTCAAAGTGTCTTTGATAAAATCACTGTACACGTTTAATATTACAGTATATCAAACTACAGAATACCAGCACATGTGTAGTTATTAACATCAAAATCTGAAACTGATGTAAAACACTTGTGTGAGAGAGCCCAGCATGTTGGTATAGGTGTCACTTTCATTTATTAATGTCTTTGTCTGGCTGTTCTGGCATGTTCATGTATTTACCTAACTCTGCCCTGGGGCGCAGCTGTCTCCTTCACTGTTTATAGAAAAGTGGTGTGTTCTTGATCACAGATCTGAGGAGGGAGCATTTTAAGCCAGCTTTATTAAATCCACCTTTCATCTTGGACTGATCTCTTGAAATACAACACCTATTGTCAGTGTACTGATTTATGCTTGTAATCATGTTTTAAAAGGTCTTCATTTAAATGCTAAGCATTGAAATCAGATATTCAAATCAGTTTAATCAAATAACACATGCTTCAGTTTACTGAGCCATTAAATCTGAAAGGTAGGAAATAGTCTTATGCATCAGTTCTCACAGCTTATAGCTGGTGCTGTATTGCTAAATTACCAGCCATTTCTTTGTAGAAGAGGTCGTGGATGTTATGCAGTAAGAATAATAAACTTTATTCATGACACACTTTCTGTGCATTTTAACTGCAGCTTAGAGTCCTTATGTTAGTGACTCAGTACATATTCTGTGAGTCAGATGTCAAACTAAGTTCAGTGGCTGACCCGTTGAAGTGTGTGTGCAATTGTACAAAAAATGTACAATTGAAGACCTTCAGTACATTCTCACACCATGTCACAATTAACATAAGATATTGCCAACTCCCACTGATCGGCTTCCAGGTCAGAATGTTTAAAAATCAAGGGTTGCGCATAGTTTTTCAATTACTCATGATACACATCACCGGAATATCACATTAAATTGTTTGTGTGGCTCATAAGCTTATGAGCTGAATCTCTAATTAGCTCAAGCTCAAACTGAAAATATGAGAAAAAAAAATTCTACATTTTTGTACAAGTACATTTTGTCTAAGAGAACAAAAAGTCTTGCAATTTTTTGACAGAACCATGTTATAATTATTGCCACTCTTGTGTGTGGTACCACTCCTTAATACAGAATCTCTCCAGATCCTCCAGGGTCCTAGGTCATCTCTTTTGGGCTCCCCTCTTCGGCTCAGTCCACATGTTTTCAAAGGGGCTTAGGTCAGAGAGTAGAATGGGTAGAATGGCCATGTCAAAAGCTTTATTCTGTGGTCACTGAACCATTTTTGTATAGATTTGGAAGAGTGTGTGGATCATTGTCCTGTTGGAAGATCCCACCGTGACCCAGCCAACCAAAAGTTTATTTCTGCATAGTCCTCCTTCTTTTTACACCAAACTCACCTTTAGTGTTTGTTGCCAAAAGCTCTATTTGGTCTCATCTGACCCTAGAACCCAATTCCAATCGAAGATGCTGACATTTGAGGTTAGATAAAAGAGAAGACTTCCTCTAGCATGCCTTCCAACTAGTTTGCAGTAGTTATTATGAAAGCGGCTTCTGAGAGCAGTTTTAGAGACTCGTGGCCCCAGAATATTACAATCTTCTGCATATCTGCGGTCAAAATATGCTTGTGTCCTTTTCTAGGCATGTTTACTAGAGCTCTGATTGTTTTAAATGTCTTAATTATTGTCTAAACAGTAGATATGGACATTTTTGGGTATGTAACTATTTTTTAAAAGCCATTGCCTGATTTGTGAAGGTCAACACAATCTTGTCTCATTTCAATTGTGGATAATTGTGTATGTGCATTTTTCTTTGATTTTTTTAAACTAAATTTTCCTCAGTTAAAGGTTAGATTTGCAATATGAGATTGAACTAATTAATGACATGACCTTTTTTTCCTGAAACATATTTCCCCATCTTTACCTAGGGCATCAATAATTATGGCGCTGACTGGCATGATTATACATAGTAATGATAGAATTTTATCTTTAAATTCATAACACTTATTTTTTCAGCCTGTACTATAACAGGTTTGCAAAATAATGGCTGGCTAAGAAAGAGCCAACCTTTTCTTCTGATATCCATCTGTCACCCTGCTGAGTGAGAAGGTGAGAAATGCTTCTTTTCCCACTGTCCCAGGATGATGAATTGCCTACAAAGGAAGAGATGAAGGCCAAGTAAGATGAATGCTGTCTCCATTAGAGCAGGTGTGCTAACTTGGACCGTGAATGTGGCAGGGGGTTCAATTCTGAGGGAGCTTTCATCTCTGGTGAATTTTCAAAAAGTATCATAAAATAAGGATCTTACCATCAAAAGGACAGAGTAGCGATTTTGAGAAAGTGAGCTTAAAGGTTAGTTGAATGTGCTGGATAATGTGCTTAACGACTACCTCGGTCATGAACTTTTCATGCTGCATTTGTGGAAAAGTAGGGTTGAGTGCTCTAGTATGCTTCCAGCTGTTTTCCCATTATATGAAATCCCCAGATATTGAATAAGCAGTGTGTAGTACCTTTGAATAAAACCAGAATGTCTGGTTTTGGTTTTACTTAAACCTCTGCAAATTAAATGGTAAATAATGTTTTACTTTGCCAGGTTAATAAAAAAACTTTGCATGAGTTCTCATAGCAACAGCACTGCTATTCTTCTCCATGTATTGATTTAGCTGTCTGTACATTGCAGCAGATTTTTTGGAAGTGTCTTACGCCCTTTTCAGTTTTTTTATCAAACTCAATGGCCAACGAAGAGTCAAAATGTCTGCTTTATAGAGAGAACATGGCTGCGTACCAACCTACAGACCGAGACCAAATTCAGAGCCTTCTGTGTAGGCAACTTAGCAGTTTGTTCCTTCCTGATTTTCACTTGAACTTCAATCACTTTGCTCTGTTATTTGATTCAGCTCCACTCCTGTAAGCAGAGCACGTTTACAGAGAGAGTTGTCCTCATTAGTTAGTCCCTTAGTGATAGTCTGTTGGACTGTGAGACTGATGGGAGCTGTGGGAGACATGTCATCTGTTGGCTAACTATCCTGGCCAGAGTCTCCCTCCTCATGTTAAAAGTCATACTTATTGAAAGCTTTGTTTTTGAGTTTGCTCAATGCTCAAGGCAATAAATACAGCTAGGTCAGGGGATGTGGAGCAAATGATATGGCGGATATGGCAAAAAATATAGCAGCAGGATACTTCACATTTTCATGATACTCAGTATGTATCATTTTGCAGAATGTTGGAACCAACAAAATGCAGCAGCAAAATAGTGACACGTTTAAACAGTTGATACATATTAATGAATAAAATAAGGTAATGGTGTAATAGACTGACATCCAATTAGAGTAACACTTTATTTTGAGTGGTCCTTTATAGATGATTAATAAACTCTTAAGTATATCAGTAGCACATCAACAACTATCAGTGAAGTAGCAGTAAAGTAAATATCTTAAAGATGTTCTGTTGACACATTACTTACATTAATAAGTAGATGTATTGTTAATGTTACTTCCTTTTTACAAAACCTAACCTTACCCAACCTTGCCCAAAACCTAACCCTAACCCTCATATGTTCTTGACGTGTTACAGAGAGTTCGTAAAGTGTTTGTTTCATCTAACAAGGACCACTCAAAATAAAGTGTCACCCCAATTAGCTGCACTTTAGACCGACTGTTGTTTGCAGGCCCTCTAGAATTGTTGGTCCCATGTCCTTTACTTACTGTTGCACTTGTTTTGACTAAAAAGACTAAAATCTTAAGTAGCACAAAGGATGTAGAAGCACATGGAGTAGTATATTTTGAAATGTTATATTATTTAAAACATAAACTGGGTTTAAAGGCTGTTCTGTGCAAGCATAACATGTTACATGTTTGAGAGCTGTCAGTATGAATATAGGCCAATATAAATAAAAGATGTTTACATTAACCAAACCGCAGAAATCTTTTAGCGACTGGAAGTTAAAGCATCAGGTTTTCGTGTCTAATAAGGTGGAGATTTGATCTAAGAAAGCTGTCGCTCAGATGAGTTAATGCTAATGCTGGAGCTACTTAGAGGACTTATCTTACGCGCAAGATCTTTTAGCAAATTTAATGAAACGATACAAATGGTGTATGTATGAGTGCATTAATATTTATCATACACAGAATGGTTTTAGTTGCAAGTGTGTGTGCTGTACAGTCCTGTTTAATTTAGCTCATTTTTCAAGCTGCAGCAGCTAATGCTGACCATACACTGGAGGACTTTGAAAAGACTCCGAAAAGACTTCTAAAAGACTGAAGTCTGACACGCTGTCACATCTAAAGACAGTGTGTCATCAGTCATAGACCATGGTTTTGCAAAGACGAGGGATCTCGCAGGGTCACTATTTGCAAGACTGCAACTAGATTCCGTTTGAGATTATTTCCCATCATGCCCCTCGTGGAAATTTACAAGAAAAGAAGCTGTTTAGCAACAGAGCAGATAAAGAATCAGCTTTGGGCCACAGCTGCCCTTATGTGTGAAGTGGTTTGTTCTCAAAAAACAGCCAGTTTTTCTTCCTCTTGCACAGTCCAGCAGAACATCTACTTGCGCTCTCTCTCTCTCTCTCTCGCTCGCTCGCTCGCTCTCTCTCTCTCTCTCTCTCTCTCTCTCTCTCTCTCTCTCTGGATTGGGTGAATGTGACCCTGAATGAAATCAGGGATGATGAGAATTATAAGGTTCAGGGCTGGTTAAAAAATATTTGGGACAAGGCCAGGCAGCGGCCTTGAGCTCACCTAGTGGTTGTTGACAATGTCCATGGCGCCACTTGAACCTTAAAAGTGAAACTTGTATGATAATACTGAACACAGTTGATTTTATCGGAATGTCAAGATGAGAAAAAGACCTTACACCAGGTAAGAGATGACAGGAGCGCACCACAGCTCTAGTAAAACTCTAATGATTGTAATTTGACATTGAATTTTAGTCTGCAACAGTGAAATTGCTTGAAAATGTCATTTGGTGTGATGCTGACATTAGTTAGGAAAGCTAGTTAACTGATCCTGATGTTGTTCTGTAACATTATTTAGACATCAAATTAAATTGTGAGTTAGCAAATACTGTAACCCAGAAAACATTCATAGAAACGACACTACCATCCAGATAATCAGGGCAATGTGTTAAAATGAAATGTTTTTCAGTAACACACTTTCACATCTTTCAGCCTAATAATTCTAATTAACTTACTGCCACCAGCGTTCTCGCTGCAGGTTTGTTGTTAGGAGTTTTGTCTGTGTTTTTCCTTTGTTTGACAGATCATTATTTTGCAAATGGTCAATCCATTTCCAGTGACTGCCCATGTCTATGAATTTGTCTTGTAACAAATTAGTTCATACTATGACTGAATGATAAATTGTGCACATCTCCTAGTTGTTGAAGAGGTACTATCTGTCTTGAATAAAAGACAAGGAGTATGTCTTTTTCCTGTCAGTTACAGGATTAGAAAAAGTATTGAATAAAGATAGATTAATACATTCCTTTAGAAAATTTCTCTGTGAAACAAGTCGTTACTTTTTTTAGCCGTACAAGTGTTCCTAATACCTCAGCCCTCAGACTCAACAACATACTGAAGTAATCTCAGTTGCTTTGACTTTTTCATGCACTTAAAAACAATGATTCATAACTCAGAACCACCACTGCATCATCAATGATTGAAAAGACCTGAAAAGCACCTAACGTATCTAATGAGCTATTAGATACATTGATCAGTCAGGGACTGCTTGGCCAGCTACTTGCAGTGTTGGAGCTTTGGTTCGGATTGCATAGTCTCTGGCTGTGACTGGTGCCAGTGTTTATTGTGCTAATGAAGGTCACCCAGAGCAGCAGCTGGACTTGCTCACACTGTCCCCATACAAACCCAGCAGGAGTGCAGGGAATCAAGCTTCTGCCCACCAGGACCTGAAAATGCCATATGTTCCCACCCCACTCCATAACGCATCAACTTAGTCAGAGTCAAAAGCGACTTTCTGAGCTGCTTATGCAGGTTGTTGTATTGCCCAAGGCCTGTTGGCTTGAAAGTGGCCAAACTAAGCACTTCTGTAAGCTGGGGGACAGCTACCCAGAGCTGGACACTGCAGAATGTACAGTATTGTGTAAATCTGAGAGACCACTGTTTAATTAATTTAATTTAAAAATGGTCAAGTTATTTATTTTTTAGCATCAGAATTTTTTTAAATTATTTTTTTCCTCTTCTTTTGCCTTTCCCTTTTACAAGTGGAATATCTCATATCGAATCTCCTCAGAAATATCATCTGAAAAGCTTGTAACTTAATGGCCTTTTTGACTGGGAATTGAATAAATGAAGGTTTCTAACGTTTGCACAGTACTATAGGTGTTGCCATGCAGAGGTGTTGTCATAAGAGTTTATTGGAACTCAGTTCAACTGCATGTCATGGGAGATTATTTTTAAGATTTTTTTGTGGTGTCTGGAATTGAAGCTGGCTATAAATTAGCTTATTAGCTCAAAGCTTATTCTTTAGACACTGAACTTTGTCTGAGTGCCCGTTTTTGGCTTTCCCATCTGCATGTTCCTTGACATTTACAATGTATTTATTCACATCTCGGTTTGTTAGTATTGACATTTGGGATGCATTCGCTGAGCACAAATTATGTATGAGCACAGCACGTTTTGTGTAGACAGTAAATGGGCCATTAGGTGGCCGGCAGTCCTTTCACATCAGCAAGAATCCTGTTTACTCATTGTAAGAACAAAAAGCGCTGTGAGGTTTTTCAACAGAAGGCAGCACTGCCTCATTCTATGTTGTGTGGGGAACAATGACATGCAGATAGAATTCATGCCCCTGCCCACACGCTTATGTTGTGAAAACCGAATGCAGCCCTATGCCTCCTTAGCATCTGTGGGGCTGGTGCTCCTGTTGACAGGCTGTAGTTGGGTTAGGACGTTCTTAAAGGTTAGATGGCGTTATACCGGGCGTTCCTCACTGAGAGCTGCCAGTGTTGAGCTGCGGTTGCAGACAGGACACTGCAGGATGTCTGACAGCCTTATCCTCCTCCAGTGCCCTGGTGGGTGCCCCGATATTTATGGCCTTGGCATTTCTGCTGAAGGGCACTGATGTGAACCCCTTAGACTTACCCTGACAGCTCAGACACCACTGTGGCAGCCTGCAAAGTACATATTTTGATTGATCTCTGGTGGGAGATTAAAGGGAGTTTTTCTGGACTGGTGACCTTTTAATATGGAGCCTTTAAAGTTTACTGTTTGCAATTGAGCTGGCATATGCTGAGTTTTTAGCCACTTAAAACCACTTAAGGCTCATGTGTTTTGTCCCTGAAGTGATTTTCAAAGTTCAAATTTATATTCTTTCTTTTCACCCAGTGTTGGCTAGGCCTGTCAGTCATTACATAATCACCCGATTGCAGTTGTTTGAGCGGGCCACAGTTATTTTACAGTCGTTTTTTTAAGTCGTTAGCTTTCACAATCATATGATTTTACGATACAACAAACAGAATGGGGCTTGGGTGTGTTTTCATCAGCTGGGCAAATTTGAGTAAATTAAACAAGGCAGAAAACACTTTTAATGAAACATATCATGGGGCAGCAAAAGTTCTGTTCTGCTGACTTGGTGCCATAACATGTTTAAAGGGCAGTGATGAGTAATGTTTATTTGTGAGTCGTCAGTTGGGAGTTACTAAGGGTGATTAGCTAGGAAGCAAGACTAGCTAATAAGCCAATTTGGACACTTCAGGCTTAAACTTGCATGCATGCGTACAGTGACCAAAAAGACATTTAAATTATAGCAATTACTGTCTGATTTGACTGGTTATTGTAGCACTGGAAGGACAGTTTGATGCAGTAATTCTGTTTACATCATCCATTTGACACAAACTCCGAGACTTGCTTTTTCTAGGCAAATATCAGCAACAGTTTCTCAATATATTTATGTATCTCCAGAGTCACAAAGTAAACTCCACACATATTTCTCTTTGTTAAAGTGCCCATATACTACATTTGGCTTGTATTTTATTTTTTGCCCAAAAATGGCCATAAATCATTTTTACATGACCATTTTCCAGCCTCTCTTTATCCCTTAGAAATAAACAGGCTGTTTTTGTTACCGTGCCTTCAAGACTGATATAAGATAAATGATCTCCTCTGATTGGCTGCCCCATATTGTGCCTCATTCAGAAAGCACTCAGGGCTGAAACACTTAGAACTTCAGCACGGATGAACAGAGCTAAACGGCTGAATAGGTGGATAGATGTAAATGAGTTGATTCCTGTGACCTTACAGAAACTATGAATTCACAATAGGCTGTTTTTGCCACATAGTTTCCATATGTGGATTATATGAACTGTATGGAGCGAGAAGGGTGTGACTTTAATTCCCTGGCTGGACAACCAGAGGTGCTTTCTGTGTTGAGTTTGCATGTTCTCTGCGTGGGTTTCCTCTGGTTTCCTCTGGTTTCCTCCCACAGAGACATACAGTCAGGCAAATTGGAGATGCTAAACTGGAATGGTGTTAATGTGTGTGTGAATGTATATTTCTGTCTGTCTGCCCTGTGATGGACTGGTGACCTGTTCAGGGTGTTTCTTGCCTTCTGCCCAGTGACCACTGGGATAGGCTCCAGCACCCTGGAAGGATAAGCAGCTCTTTCATTTAAAAAATCAAGGGGTATTCAATTTTCCCTGATATGGGCCCTTTAATTCTAGTGTTTATGTTGTGGTCCTGCTTAGAGTTTTGGTTTCTGGTTTCATATTATCTGTGTAATGTATTTTGGCATTTGTAACACAGACCTGCTTTTTAGCCTGAATTATAGTTCCATCATCCAGCTGTCTTCAGTCATATTTTCCAGGGAAGGAAATATTACCCAAGAGCATCCTTTACTTTCCTTCCTCCTTTTCTTTAATAACTGTACTCGTTGTCATAACCCAGAAGGCTATGTGGAGACAATGGCAAAGGGAGAGCTTGTGAAACAGATCCCTACTAACTCCTCCATATTATGATAGCTGTGTGACCCCTCTATCAAGGGCACTGTCCCTCTTGATGGCTTGTTTTGGGATATGTTAGCTCACCATGCTGTCTGTTCCACGCCTGTTGCCCTGCATTCCAGTCATTAGACTGAAACTCCATCTGACTAGGACTCTTGACATGAGCTGTGCCTGACTATCACAGGAAGAGTTCAGGAAGGTGGCATAAAATGATTCGGTCTGACCTTGCAGAGACGTGAAGTTCTAGGCGATGAAAGGCCATCACTCACATACCAATATATTGGACCTGGGGAGGTAGGAGAAGCAGCTGTGCTAATTGGACACTTGAAAAGAGTATTGATTTGGTTTGAAGGGTTGTTCTGCATTTTTATGACTAAGCTCTCTCAGTACTTCAGTGCCTTGGGTTTGTTCCATTGAGTGCTCTTTTGTTTTTTAATATCAAGCAGTTTTCTCGCTTTCCCTCACTGTAACTTCTAACTAATCATGGCAGTTAGTTTGAAAATGAGCTTTAAATGGGCTTGAACAAGAATGCGCTTATGAACATTTAATGAAACAACATTTAGTGCACTGTTGATGTTCATGTACTTTAAATCTTGTAAATGTGCCTGTCTTGAATTTACGAGGATTTTAATAATAGTCTATCTGTAGAAGCCCAGACTCCATCAGTGCATCTGTAAAGTGTGAGACTGCGTTTAGTCTCCAGCCATCTCAGACTAGACCAATGTTTTAATATCACCCTTTACAGACATGCTGCAGTACTGACTTGTTCGGGAATCTGCACGGCCTCATCTTTATGTCCGGTATGATGTGTGCAGTGGTAATGAGGAGGATTAATTATTCATCATAGAGACCAAGGAGGGAACACACCTCCAGCAGATGTTTTTGGGAAAATGAGCATGGCACTGGCACTGGTAGCAGATTAAGACCAGACAAATGTTCCCCGAAATAATGTAGCGTTAATTTCTAATTCTTTAATATAGTCCTAAAATATGGCTTTGCTCAAAAATCCTAAAGAGGCTAACAGTGAAAACCCTTATTGCTAAACATTTAGCACCTGCAGATTCTAGATTCATTTCAAACTCACCCTTTAAAGTTTAATTTGTATTTGCAACAATTTTTTTTTTTGTAAATTATAAGGGTGAAATAATAGAATAAATGATGATCTTTTTAATTATATTTTGTTTGCATGTGGAAATTGACCAGTAACAGTTGACAATTCGGTTGGGGGAGTAAGGGGTAGCCCTTGATGCATAAATACAAATCTGTAACACAGTGACGATAGCAGGACTACAACAACTCATCGACATTATTGAGAACGTCAATAATAAGAGATTGTTAGCAACGACTCAAGTTATCAGTTAATTGACTTGATGACATTTGTGCATCTTATTTTCATCACGTGATTGAGAGAAATACAAATAGTGAAGAATGCAGTACAAAGCAAAAAATATGAAAACCCTTCATTTTAACGTTAACTAAAAAGATAGTTTCCTGTATGAAATGTAGAACGAGCTCAGCGGGCAGCGCAGCCGTTAGGCGTGAGTTCGAGAGAGAATAAACACTGCATCCATGACAGAAACTTGGCACAGTGTAGTGCTAAAATCTTATTCAAAAAAAAAAGCAGCTCATCACTTTCTGCTTTTTCAGCTGATTCTGCTTTAGTTTAGCAGATAGAAAAAGCAGCGCTGGCTGAAGGAATGAGCTGTGTTTTGAAGCTTTTGGTCTAAACTACTCATTAACAATCAGTAAAAGAAAAGCCAGGTTTGGGGTTTAATAAAAGGTGTAACTCTTTTATTAGAGTAGTCTTAAGAAAAGGCTGTAATAGGCTCACATTCCCAGAACCTATGTAAAATGTGTCTCGTATATACCCAGAAGGTGGAATGATTTCAAAACATTTAAAAGAAAAAAAAATATTTGAAACAGTGTATCAAAATTAAAGTCCCTGTCACTGATGTGCCCCCGTGTCTCTTACTACAGTCTCTCATTTACTGTCTGTCATGGAAACCACTGTCATTGGTCAAATGTCAGCATCTGGATACAACTTGTCAGAGTAGACTGGCATGAAAAGGGGAGGGGCTTATGCCGTGGAAGTACCCAACAATCAAATGACTTTTTTCTGCATTTGCTAATAAACTGCAGGGTGTTTGAGTTTTTTTGTGATTTAAAAAGTTCTATTTGAGGACTTTTTTAAGACTAAGCCAAACCAACCTGAATAGCATAAAATCAGAACAAAACAATATGTTTCTTCACAAAAAAGCTACTGAAAATCAAATTGCATCTTGACCAAACTGAAAACTAGAGGTATCTATATTGAACCTGGTAAATATATTAATCAACTTTTATTTAGAGTCATTTGCAGTGTAGCTAAACATGACAATACATGAAATACATCAACAGTGGTAAAAAAAAATACGCATTCCATCCATCAAAATGACAGTATTGCTTTGTGAGTCACTTGTCAAAAATGGAATGTCAATTATAAAGGTGTAACAAAATTTTGGGAGTGGCTAAAAATGTGCGCTACATTAATATTGTACAGTGTTCATTTTCAGTTTATTAGATCATTTTAAAGATATTAGTTAATAAGTGCCATACTATTAACAAAAATAGCCTCAAGCTAACACCCTAGCCACAAACTAACATGCTTGTCAGCGTACAGCGATACAATACAATACGATACACTGCAAAACATTTTGATACAATATGATCTACATTGTTACATTCCTAGTCACTTTATAATTGTATTAAATTCCATTGAAAAAAATATTCAGTTTTTTGCATAAGATTAAATTTAAGCTATGTCTGAAAAACCAGCCTTTAATGTTTAGCTCTAGGCTGTAGACAACCTATAGATGGGACCCAGACAGGAACTTGGGCTTCAGGAACTCTTTCATTGTTTCTGTTGTTCCATATGACTACCATATGAAGACCCTCAGGGGTAACATGACGTTGAGCTGGAAAACTTACTTGCAGTTATTTGAGACATTTACCCAGATCATAATCTTGCTTTATTGCTCCATATTGTGTGAGTTTGTGAGAGTTCAGTCGTGTCTCAGTACAGTGTTTTAATCTCTTCCCTCTTTCCTTTATATATATTCCCATAACAGCTGCTACACATCATTTTCTTTAGAAAAGAAACATCAACATTTGCATAAATATTACACAGAAATGTCCACAAGGTAGGATTACAATAATAATGCTGATTGCAAGAAGTGAGAATAACAGATGACCAAGACTAAATTAAATGGTTACATTTCTGCATAGTCCTAAAAACAATGACATCAAAATAAAGTCTAAACTCTGTGGTTTGGAATGAGTAGTTTGGAAGATTTATTCTGGCTATATGATTGTTATTCAGATCCAGCTCCTGCACGGTCTGCATCACATAAAGTATTGACAGAACACACAGTTATCTTGATCTCGGTTATTATTGGATTCACAGCTTCTCTAAATGAGCTGTATTCAGTGTGCTCAGCGAGCCTCCCAAGTCTGACTAAAAAAGACCAGATGGCCAACCGGTGATATCAGCCACATGAAACCAGATCGACTGTCTTTCGAACTTAAACACACTTGCTTTGATAGTTTGAAGAAGTTTTTTGGAATCTGACCTTCAGTTCCAAAAGGAAATTGCTCAGTGATATGCTTGTGCACTTTTAAACTGGCAGAGCGTATAACAGAGTTATTGAACTTTATCTGACTTGAGTCTGTTCTAGGAATTAGGTGTGGGTTATTTTCCTGTTGTTACCACATCATGGTTGTAATATCTTTTGCTTATTTCACACACGTGTACTCTATTTTAACATGTACACACACCTGTTTTCAGTGTCAGGCAGGTTGCTTATTTTCTTGGAACTGAACTTCATGGTGTGGAGGAGTGCTATTTACTGTAAAAGTGCTGGAAGCTTATTCAGTTCATATGGAGGAGTATCTGATGTGAACATATTTGATATCTTTCCTAGCATAGCTGGACTCTGGTCCGTCAGGGACCTGACTGCCAAAAAGGGAGAAAGCTGGAGTTTTAGAAACTGTGCTCGAAAGTTGCTGCTGATGTTTGCAAAAAAAAAAAAAAAAAAACAACAACCTTGTATTGGTAGCTTTATAAGAGAAGGAAAAGTCTTAACTGATCTGTTAGTGTACTTTCAAAAGACTTGAGAGGTTTAAATTTCTATTTGTCTCTTTGTCATAATGGCCACATAATGTGTAAATGCTAGCTAGTGTTTTCAGTGATTTATATTTCTTACATCAGTTAGTTTATGTTGAAAAAAAGAAAAAATAGATTTTCCATGTGTTGTTGATTTTAAAAACACATTTTCTACAGGGGACAAGCTTAAGGCATTTATCTGCACAATTTCTATATTTTAGTTCAACATACTGAAAAAGAACATAAAAATTAAAATAACTTTTGCATAAATCACATTTTATGTTTTATTTTTGTATTTTCTTCCCCAACATGTTAAACTCAGCAGTTGTGCATTGAATTGGACAGTGTGTTAACTTACTTTCACTTGACATTTGACCGGGGCACCCAAACTTTTGCATACAGAGTGTACATGTAAAAGTATGAAACCTTTAGGTCCATTAGATGAACAAACCAGAGTCTGTTACAAAGGAAGAAACCTGGAGAGCAGAGCAGTGGACGGAGCCAGAGGGCTTGTGGTCAGCTGTAGCGGTGTATGGGTTTGATGTTGGCCCCTGTAGTGGTGGAAGAATGTTCAGAATGCAGGCTGAGACAGAGCTCAATAGCAGTACTGTGAGCTGCTGCTGTGGTGCAGAGTTTAATAAAGCAACAGCAGCAGCTTCTCTACAGTTCAGTCAGGACCACACTGGACTTCTGTTACGCCTCAGTGGAAGAACCTGCAGAATTCAGAGCATTTCATCGCTCAAAGCTGAAAGCTGAATTCTCTCTTGCGTGCGCTCTCAATTCTCTCTCTCTCTCTCTCTCTCTCTCTCTCTTCTCTCTCTCTCGTTTGTTCAGTTAATTACTGCTTTGTTGCTATTTTTCCTACAAAATTTCCAAATTAGTTGATCACAGTGTGTTCATTACTAATGATAAATAATGGCAACATTACTGGAACTAATAAGAATGAAAACATTGAATGAAATTTAAATGAATAATTTTTAAAAATCAATTAACCGCTGAAATAAATGAGCAAGTGCATCTGCTGAATGGATAAATGTATATATAAACAGTCGGGTGCACAAATGGAAGTGGCCAAGATCCGAATCTGCAGATTTTTTTTTTACCAAATACACAATTATTTTATTTTGGCTGATCTGTGTTTCACCTTATTTTCATACATTTATGAATTTAAAATGCCAGTCCGGCCCATTAAGGAACAAATAATGTTATTAATATTGCAATTTTGTCTAAAAGAAAGTACTTGAAATGAGCTAGTATAGTAGTTTCATGGGTTCATTCAGCCCACACAGTGTGATCTTGTGGTGAAAAGGCTAATGAAAACTGGCCGTTGGCCAATTTGAGTGGAAAAAAATCAGCCATCAGCCATAAAAATTCATGATAGATAATAGACTGGTTTAACTGTTTTATGTGATGTGTTCACCAGAGATGTTCAGTAGTTGAGAAGTCCAGTCTCAAGTCTCTGTGGTGCATGTCTCGTTGTTAGCTGCAGGCATTGCATTGTACAAAATTAAACCCTACTGGAAGCTAAGAATCAGGTTCAACACTGCTTCAAATAATCAGAATTTCATTGCAGAAAAACTTTCAGACTGAAAGAGAGAACTGAAGTGCTATGTGCAGTAAATGTGGTGTTAAAAGAAAAGCTAAACAATGAAACAGAGGGTTAGTCTGTAGTTTATATAGCACTTAAGATAGATAGCTAGTGGAATTACTAATCCAGCTGAAAGATTAGTTAATTTTAAATGTGACCCGTAACTTACTAAAACTGCAGTTAGATTTTCTGACAACCTCAGACATAGACGGTGTGCTAAATAGCATGCTTGCTATCCAGACTATGTGATAGCACCACATTTACTGCATGTAGTGCTTCATTCTGGCTATCAGACTGAAGGTTTCTCTTTGAAGCCTTATAGAATCTGAGTGAGCTGAAAGAGAATGGCATTAAGCAAAAACATAAAACTGACAGTTAAAGTCACACACATAGAGTTGGAAGCCAAAGGTTTAATTTCTTTATCACATTAAAGTTAGCGAGTCCAAATCAAGTCAGCCAGAGGGCGACTCAGGTGCAGCTCAAGTCTGAGGCCCCATTTCTGAGGCATATACCCACTCAGTGACAAAGTGGTTAAGAATAAATCATCACATCTGGGTGTGTCTTTGTGTGAAGAGCTGATATAAAGATCAGTGAAACTGCACAGATCTGCGTGAAATCTGTTTCTCCTCCCACTCGCCCTGGCATTTTCTCTTCCATGATGAATTCGGGTGTTTCATTGCCGCCCCAGTCAGTGTGGCTTCTTGTTTGGTTAGTGCGCTGTCTTTAAAAGTGTGTGTGCTGGAGATTGTGAGTTGATTTGCACTCAGTGCTGATTGATACTTCATTTCTCTTCATTAGTGGGATTCTCAGTACAGAGACTCGTCTACTTTGTGTGTCCTTATGTGTATGTGTGTGAGCACATTGCATAAAACATAAAACTGATCTCTCTTTTTCTCTCTCCTTCTCCTTTTTAACACTTTCACTCTATCTTTCCTAATCTCAGGAAAACGCGCAGCTTTCAATACGATCTCTTTTTTCACATCACTCAGCAGTGCAACTGAGTCATAAATCGCACTTAAAGATTATAAAACAGCAAGTCAGATACCTTTTAATGGCACTCTTTTTAAACCGTTGCCCACACTTCAGGGCCATGCAGTCAGCACCTTTCATCCTTCTCTTGCCCACAGCCCACATCTTTTGAAGTCTAAGTGCTCGGCCTGTCTTAAAGATGGAGCAGAACCAGGTTACCAGCTGTAGGCCAGCCTGAGCCTTTGAGAACAGCTTTTATTCACTGTTAAATTATGCTGTGCTGACATTGTGTTACTCTTGTCACTCTTCTTAAAGGTTTTTTTTTTTTTATGGTGATGATGTAAGTCGGTATAATAGCATAATTCTCGCCTCCCCGCTTGCATGTCTCTGCTGTGCTCACAGGTTGAGCTGTGGATAATATCTCCTTTTTGCAGCTCGGTAGAAGCTGTTTTTTCCAGTGTTCTTGCTATATAATGCGCATTCTGACAGCATGAGCCAGTACTCAGGAGCCACGCCTTGTCTTGGCTCAGTGTAAAAGCTGCACAATAGGGACAAAACACCATAGTGCAAATATATTGCCACATATTGCAATTGCAGTATACCTTACTATCAGTTACATTAATAATTATAATTAATTATTCAAGAATTTTGAAGGCAGAGTGACGAGTAATCAGTATTTTAAAAAGGCTTAACAATAAAAATGAATTTAATGAAATTATATTTACTGTACTGATAATGACAAAGTATTTTTAAAAAAGAATCACATATGTACATATATATACACACCAGTAATAGACATTGTAATAAGTCATTGCTTATTCATCATCAGAGTGTGAGATGTCCCAGTCCAGATTTTTTCGCCCTACAATACAATCTGAGTGCTGTTGAGTATTGGCAGATTTTGTATTATCATAGATAATACAGCCACATAATTAGATAATGTATTCTAATACTAATTAATTCTACATTGCAGTCACTTAATTGTAGTATACATAATATGACATTCTGAACTAATGTTTTATTTATTTGGTCATTTTATAGTGTGTCCAATTATGAATTTGCTCAAATTTGGTTTACCTTAAAAAAGGGGCTGCAGGCTCCCGAGTGGCGCAACCGTCTAAGCGTTGGCCCTATCATCAGGAGATCAGCGAGTTCAATCCCTGGTGATGCTACAGCCATCTGTAGCCGGGAGTCCAAGAGAGCACAATTGGCCTCGCTCTCTCTGGGTGGGTAGGATGGCCCCTCCTTCCCCCCCCTCACTTAACGCGATGCTAGTCGGCGCAGTTAACAGAGCTACACTGGGTGCTGATGAGGACTTGTCAGCTAGAGTAGTTAGCCTATCCAGGTAAACTGCATCTAGGTCTTCACTGAGGTGGCGCAGACTTGCTGATGTGGTTGAGAACACAGTATGACTTGCTATAAAAATTAGCATAACTTCACCAATTCAGGCAGCCATTGTGTCGTAAACCACATCGACAAGCCTACAACATTAATGAAGACCTGTATGTGGTCTGAGCGCTGAGTATTTTTACAGAAATGATTCAGGCTATTTGGGTGGCTATCTAGTTCTAGTGTTTGTTTGCAATGTTAGCCTCCAGCTATAATCTAAAAAAGCAACATGTGGACTGCAGACATGTTTTGGTTGATCAGCTACATCTGAGATAAGTGGAAAATTGTGTAAATTAGTTTTACCATTCCATCAAGGATTGACCATTTTAACCAAAATTTACATTTGCTTGAAATTTTGATGCCTTAATTTATTTAAACACCAAAAGAATATCTTTTGATTGGACAGGATGCTCATAATAAAACATTTAGTGAAAGGATAGAGGCTTATTTGCATATTGTAGACTTCTGCGATACCAGTGCTACAAAAGCCAATGTTGTGGTAATGATAAAAGAACATTATAATGTGCAGGCCCAGTGTGTGTGTGTGTGTCTCTTTTGGCTATTCAGTGCTGTTTGATGAGTCCTAATGTAGTGGAGGAGACTGCTGATCAGCCTTTAATCAAAGTGTTGAACAACGCAAACCCAAAGGTCTCCAGGTAGCTCATAAGTCCTAATCCTGCATGCAGCTCCAAGACTCCTTCCCTGTTCATCTGTAACACCGCAGCCTCTGCTCCACCATTCTACCCAGCACTGTCAATTTCTTTAATGTACTGTCTGTGGGTAGAGGTTTTATTTAGAATATCAGTAAGATGTCGAGTGTAAAGAAGGGGGTTTTAACAGCTCATTTCAGCAGTTCATCACACAATGAAACATCAGTGACCTTGACAAGTGTCACTGTGATGGGAAGTCCCTAACGAGCTTCTTTAACAGAGGATCACTCCTATCCTTGCTTGCCAGCTTTTTTATCCATTGCCTTCTCTAAGACGCTGCTGGAATCGTGTGTTTAGAATCCTTAATTCCTGTGTCACCTTGTTTTGGTCTCTAAATGAAATGTAAACACGCACAATTTAACAGATTTGACATTAACCAATATTTGTGCTTCGATGTTGCTGTAATTAGTGCGTTAATCTTTAATGCTTCTTTAAGCCATTAACCTCCTTAAGGTAAATAGCGTTTTGTGAGAAGTTAATGAGACAGAAAAGTCTAATGTGATGGGGTGGGCACCTGAATGTTAGCTAAGGCACAGTGTAAGCCATTATCTTCCTGCTCTGCCAGCAGAGCTGTCAAGCTGTCACTGAACTTTTCCTATTAGCCAAGTTTTATCTGGTCCAACCCAAACAGAGATGCTGATTTAAATACCGAGGTGTAATATTTTATAAATCAGCCTTCATCCAGTTTAAGACGTGTCCCTTATTTGAATAGCAAAGAGGATGTCGCTGTCAAAGCAGGATCTTAGTCAGCCATGGTCACTGTTCATGAAATGGAAAAGAAAAAAAAAATGCTCATAGAGCTGAAGTCAAATGAAACCTCTGCTATATTCTTGTCATCATTAAAGCCTTGCTGTAGACACTCTGTGATCTGTGTCAGGACTCTCCTGGAGTTATTTAATGTTCAGTCCTCTGGTGTGACGAATATAGTCACAGTACTTCGGCTGTATTGTTTCAGTAATAATTGTCATTTATCATCTGTGCTTTTCACATTTGTAGCAGACAAGAAGTACATTATGATCCTGCTACGCTACTGGACCAAATGAAGTGCTTTTTTAAGCCCCAGAAGACAAAACTAATTCATTGTTCTTCTGCCCTGCTACTCTATTTCATTCTGCTGTCCTCCTGTACAAGCACTGCTAAAATGAATTGCACATAGCAGATGTGCCATCTGTATTTGGTACCCTTGTCTCATGCTGCAGCTTCGCAGTTAGTGAATCAGCCCAAGTCAAGCTTGTTGTGTATTGGCAGTCTGTCCGACTGGGGTAAAGTGTCTCTGACAAGCCACGCCGCAGAGCTACAGAGAAAGAGGCAGCGTCTGTAATTAAAGGTCTATTTTAAATGCCGCTTTAAATTCTTTGTTCCTGGAGAAAGCCCTCACGCACATCTAATAGCAGCTTCATGTGCACCGGGACACTCTGGTCTGTGTTCGTTTCACAGAGATGAGGGTTAAATAAGCATCATTTCACCTTGTCAGCTGACTCATGCTCCGTGGCAGTAGATTAGTCCTCTCTCACAGGATATTGTGCTGTTCAAGCACAGAAAAATGCGATCATTCTCATAAATTTCTGGCCTGCAGTTTCTGAGCCATACAGGCAGACTGTGTGATATATGTGAACGTATTGTGGCACCACCACTGGACTTAAGATTTGGGCCGCTTGGGAGAGCAGAGAGGAACATATAAAGGACTCCCAGAATGTCGTGTGCCTCTCCACAGGCTTTGTTTAGTTTGATTTAATGTGTTAGATGTTGTTGTTTAAAATTGAGATGTGTGAATGGTGTGGTTGTGTCATTAGTGTGGTTGAAGTGCTCACCCTCTTTGTGTTATGTTCGCCTATTGATGACCTGTCCCTCATTTTCCATTATGGGTTAGATCCTTTGCTGTCTGTTTCAATAAAGGGCATTTTCCTTGAGAAGAAAATGACAGACTGCATGTTGTGCTGCACTGACCCTTGGGGTATTATGTAAATCGTTACATCTAATATGTAATTGCTGAGCAGGCTCAGTTGACCTTGATTTTTAAATCGAGATATCACTTAATAGCAGGAGCTTCAATCAGTGCTGAACTGGTGAATGCTTCAAAAGGAAAAATGACATCTACATTTAGATCTGAGATGGACATCAGTAAACAGGTTTGGAAATTGTAGTTCAAAGCCCTCACTGATGCTCATACATTAGTGGGACTGAAATATTGGGATCACACACTATTCAACATGCTAAACATAACCGATCTTGCGCAAACACACCCTTGTTCTCCTGTCACTAGGAGACGCAAATAAACAAACATACACAGTAATGAAGCAACAGGTAAACATATTTAAGTGGAGGGTCACACTTACAGAAAAAGTTACATATATGTTTTAAATGTGAAGTGTGCAGAAACTACATGTGCTTACAAGCAAACACTTTTTTTCACATAAACATTTTTTCATGCGATAACATTTTTAACATGAGGTGTGCAAAAAAAACTTTTTTTCACATGTGAAATTCATATAACTATTGTAAGGGCATGCATGTAAAATTGTGATATGGGTTCATTTTTAGAATTTTAAATGTACTTGCACCTGATTATGCTTCTCCCTTGAACTCCCTTGTAGCTTTGCTACAGACGAGTCTTTTTGCCATTTTTTCCCTACTTGCTTTATTTTCTTCTTTCGTGCTCTTCATTTTTTCACTGGTTGTTGAAGGAGTCCATTAAGAATGAGTCGCTGACCAGTGAACACGACAAGATTGTACTCCTGACTGTTCTGAAAGGCAAAAATCTGTCTGTGCCCATCGCAGATCACTCGATTTTCTCTCAACTATCTACTCTGACTGCCCCAAAATCTGCTGACTAGAGCCTACCAGCTCAGAATCAGCCAGAGCAAGAGAACAGTACAGGCCTGAAAGCTTGACTCCTACAGTGAGGATGTCAGGTAGCTCTGTTATACTGGGGATATTTTGCTGGCATAGTTTGGGTCCACTTGTCCTCTAAGATGGAAGGGTCACTGCAAATACAGTTATTTTGACTGATAACCTTTATCCTATGGTGAAACATTTCTGTCCTGATGGGAGCCTCTTCCAGGATGACAGTGCCCCCATCTACAGGGCATGAAAGGGTCACTGAATGGTTTGATGAATATGAATATGATGTACATCTAGAGATATAACAGCACAACATATGTTGTATCAAATTTTATCACAGCGTGTTGCATTGTGTTGTGATTAGTTTGTTAGCTTGTGGCTAGTGTATTGGGGCTAAAATACTAGCTTACAGCATTAGATCAGGACATTAAAAACTGAACATGGAGGTGTAAACATAGCAATTTTCAGCCACTCGTAATTTCTGTTGTATTGAAAAATGTATTGAATTGAGAGACCGATGTATTACACTGAATCGATTTATGAATTTTCATGAATTGATACACTCCTTTGTACATCATATACTATTGCCTTCTCAGTCACCAGATCTCAGCACAGTAGAACATTTATAGGAGACTTTGGACTGACGCGTTAGAGCGCTCTCTATCACCATCATCAAAACACCAGTTGAGGGAATGTATTTTGGGAGATTGGAGTTCCAAAAAGCTACAAAATCGATTGCTCCATTTCCCATTCAGTTTTCTCGTCACAGTTCCAGATGCCCTATGATAGTACTAATAAAATCTTCTCCATTAAAATGCTGCTTCTCATAGTGCTGATCGTGATCTCTTAATCAGATTGGTTTGATCTCTCTTGTGCTTCACTTAATTGATTTCAGACATCTATTCCTCAGAGAAAAGACTTGTGGTGTTATATTTTGTCAGGCTGTTTCAAAACAGATCATTTGGGTCTGTTCTTGCTTTCTATTATTTAGTTGAATATTGTCTCCCTTAGGCAGTATTATTCAGCATCCTAGTCAGCCTTCACAGCTGTGCTGATGCCACACAATTGTACTGTATATATTTATACTGGCGGATGATGCTGATGCTCTTAACTCATTTACTGACTGTTTATCCTGCACTGTAAAACGGGAGAGTGACAGTTTTCTTAAAATTAACTAAGTATAAGACAGAAATCCTCCTTACTGTCTGAGATCTAAGGACAGCAGAAGTTGAGCTCTGAATGTCAAAGTGAACGTAGACATTTTAGATGTCTAGCTTGACTCTAATTCATGTTCTTGTAGTATAAATACTGTCACTTGTTTCTTCTGCTAAACGCTTTTGTCAGAACATATCTGTATTCAGAAGGCACTGTGGAAACGATACTTGCTTTTGTTTTGTCATGTTAGACTACTAGAGTGTTCTAATTGGAGGGTTGACAAAGAGTGTTTTAAACTACATACGTGATAATAGTACTACTAGTATTTTTGATTTAATAATAATAATAATTTAACAGAAAAATGTACAGACGCCTGTGTCCTCCCCGCAAAAGCTGTTCCCAAATGTCTAACTGACATTATGTTCTCCTTCAAAGAGACACTAACATTCACACAGCTACACAAATCTCACAGATTTCTTTCACATGTGCATCTGAAAAACTGAAAGCAAGTGTCCTGAAATTAAAATGTAATAAAGGCAAAGGTTGGAAACAGTAAATACTGAGAATTGTGATATTATATATTTAGCTGTTGAGGCTTCTGTGTAATTTTTAAAATGTAATATATGTTTTCTGTTTTTTTTCCTGATGCTTTTTTGTACTTAATAGCTGTTTTGAGTGGAAATTGAATAAATGAGGGATCTTTATTTTTTGCACAGTACTGTATAAATATTGTAAATACTGTTGCCATTTGCCATGTTGACATTGAGTTTATTAGTTTATTACAAGTCATTTTTTGATATAATTTGAAAATTCCTGTTGCCCTTTATATTGTATGTAAATTTCATGATGAATGGACCAAAAGAAACAGCCCAGAATTACTTGGGGGGGAAAAAATGTCTGGTTCCATTGACTTACATTAAAAGTAAAGTATGTTTTTTCCTTCTCCTGTAAAGTTACCATTTTGGAGATACGAGGGTTTGTTCTGACAACAGCAACATAAATATATATGTGTGTGTGTGTGTGTGTGTGTGTGTGTGTGTGTGTGTGTGTGTGTGTGTATTATTTTGGAGTTTATTTAAGGTTATTCATGACACAAAGGATTATATATATATATATAAAATCCTTTGTGTGTCATGAATAACCTTAAATAAACTCTGAATTTGTATTCTGAGGTGAGGTACGCCTCCACTAATTCTGGTCCAAAAAAAAAATACGAGACACTTTTCTTTTAGTTCATTGTTGAAGTTCGGTTCTTCTGGCCTCATGCAGTGCATTAATTACTTGGCTTGAAGGTTCACTGTGTCGCAATGCTTGAATGACTCTTTAGGAAACATTTGTATGGGCCTTCAGCCCTTTGCTTGTGTGACGACTTGGACATGCTCAGCTCACAGTTCCTAAACAGCCCTCTCTTTACCCTGCTGATGGGATTGCTATGGTAACTCCTAGCTGGTGCCAGTCTGGAGAAGGGGCTCTCGCAGGGCTTCTGATTTCTCAAGAGCTCCTCATCCCCACCTGGTTGCTCTGGCCTTTGAAATTCATCCCACAGTGCTCCACAGACGCTGCACTGCTCAAATCAAAGGGCTTTCATCTCTCTCACCAGGCAAACGGGCGCTCCCCTTCCCTCATAAACGACAGAAAAAGCTTGAAATCAGAAGGAGCAATGAAGTGGTGTTCTCCCGTTTGGAGGACAGGGAGATTGAGTTCCTCAGCAGCAGGAAGTTACCTGTGATCTGAGCAAGGCTGTAATCAAACACCTTGAGCAGCTGGGAGCTAATGCACCTGACGTGTCTGTCTGGTGTTGTTTGAGATGAGAACATCTAAACTGACAACTGGTCTTCTGGCACTAGGCTTTTATCCCTGTCATTGATGCCTTTAAGTCCAATATGTGCCTCTAATATGTGCAGGACGTCAGCCCTCCAGGACCGGAGTTGAAGAGCCTTGTTGTATCACAGAAGATGATAAATCTTAAGATTTAAAGGCTAGCGATGCACCAAAATGAAAATCCTTGAAATTCAGGACAACCTGGGCCATAAACTGAAACTGAAAACTGACAGTAAATAAAAACAGTTTATATTAAATAAGCTTACTTCAGTTAATGCTGCGTGTAGGCCACAGTATGTGCCACAAAATCCAACATCTTTGACAACAGAGAATGGTTGGTAATCCAAGGCAATTACTCACATTATTTTCTTTAGTTGTACTTTGTGGGATGTTGTGTTTTTAAGCAGAATTAAACCTGTAATGGAGAAGTTATTTATATTATATAACATATTTACTGTTTATCTGTTGCTGCTCAAACTGTGCGAATGCATCTGTGCTGTTAAGCACAGGAGAGTAATGACTGTTTCCCTTCCCCCCTTTTTTTTTGCTGAAAACCAAAAGTATCTTTTTTTTCTGAAAATGTTTCATGGCTGAAATTTTGAGTCATCCCTGCTAAAATCAGAAATCGGACACTTGTTTTTTTTTTTTTTTTTGTATTAACAAAACAAATTACATATATGCATATAGTTTAATTTAGTATTCATTAGCTGTGAGATGTAGATGGTTACGTCCATGTAGTGTGCTTGTTTTTGAACATGTTCCAGTAATTATGTCATCACCAAAACCACTTATTTAGTAAGTCTAGAGTTCAAGTGTCTGACCTACAAACAATTTGATTAGATTATGATTCATTAGGAAAATATTCAGTGCTTCATTACACTTAATTTCACTGTGATTCGATTTATTATTTTGGGATATTTCAGAATTATTAAGAATATACACCAATCAGGCATAACATAATGACCACTGCAGTAACACTGACGTGGTAATGGTGTGTTAGTGTGTGCTGTGCTGGTCTGAGTGGATCAGACACAGCAGTGCTGCTGGAGTTTTTAAACACCTCAGTGTCACTGCTGGACTGAGAATAGTCCACCAACCAAAAATACCCAGTCAACAGACTCCTGTGGGCAGCATCCTGTGACCACTGATGAAGGACTAGAGGATGATTAGCTCATACTGTACAGCAAGAGATGAGCTATCGTCTCTGGCTTTACATCTACAGGGTGGACCAACAACGCAGGTGCGTCTAATACAGTGGACAGTGAGTGGACACAGTGTTTAAAAACTCTAGCAGCACTGCTGTGTCTGATCCACTCGTACCAGCACAACACACACTAACACACCACCACCACGTCAGTGTTACTGCAGTGCTGAGAATGATCCACCACCCAAATTGTACCTGGTCTGTGAGGGTCCATGGGGGTCCTGACCACTGACGAACAGGATAAAAGGGGGCTAACAAAGTATGCAGAGAAACAGATGGACTACAGTCTGTAATTGTAGAACTACAAAGTGCACCTATACAGTAAGTGAAGCTGATAAAATGGACAGTGAGCGTAGAAACAAGGTCATAATGTTATGCCTGATCGGTGTACTGAACACACAAATGTGACTGTTTACACAGAAGTGGAATATAAATATGTAAAATAAACATATTTTTAGATTTTTACTTTTGAAAATAGGCAAAATATTTTATGTTGCCAAAAAATATGTGCTTTAGATGAGTATTATTATGATGGTTTAACATTTCAATAACAATGCAGTTTGCAACATTCTATGCATTTTTATACCCATATGGCAGTTGTGAGTAGGTGATACTAGTTTGCCAAAAATGTGGACAGTGTGCATGTTTGTGGAAGGAAGAGTGAGTGTCATTATGGGGGAGCTGTTGACACTACTGGAGAAGCCGTGTCCCTTTCACACAGTGTGTGTCATATTGTGCCACAGTGAAAACGGCTGCAGGAGCTCAGAGAGCTTTACTGACAGGCTTGGACTCAGATAATGTAATGAAATTACACTCTTCCTGCATCCCACGCTCACATGGGTGTTCCCACTACTCACAATAACACAGCTCTATATCAGCTGTGCTCTCAGTAAGAGCTAGTTTAATGTGGATTACTTTTATTTAATTTTTAGTCTCTCCCTTTAGCACTTCTGTTCATATTACACATATAAACGTAATGAACGATGTGGTGCACTAGGGAAATTGTTTTTTTTGTGATTCAGCACCACATACTGATTGTAATTTTATCAGGAGGATTGTTTTCATTTTCTTAGTAGTGTTATTCTCACCCCATCCTGTCGACCACAGCTATGCTAATATTTAGCCAAAGTTTGTTGGGATCTTAGGAAAATTCCCTCTGTGACACAGTGAGGAATAATGAAATGCAAATGAAGATGCAAAGTGAAAAGGCACTTCAGAAAGAGACAGCTGTATGGTCGATTAAGTTAAATATTTGTAAGAGACGTCCAACTGAACTCAAGCATGCTTCGGTGCTCTGCGAGATGACGGATCTTGTGTACATAAAATATTCTTTCAAATTAGTCAGATCTCACATGGATATTAAAAGATGTTTTCTACCATCCCTCCCATTTTATTTGGCCGTTGCGTAACTGTCATTTGGATGTTGGCACCAGGCCGATTGTTTTGAAACTGAGCTGGCCGCAAATTCTGTGATTAACAGCGAAGCTGTGGAATATAGCAGTGACAAATCTGTCAGTCAGAAGCTGAAGCTTGCCAAATGTGAAAGCAGAGTGTCTGCATTGCTTGGCTCAGCATCGATTCCCTTGTGTTATTTAATTTTTGCCTTTAATTTGGATTTGGGATGAGTCGTTGTGGAGCTAAGTGCTCAGTGTGCTTTAGATCTGTTGCTCCTGGGAGACGACACCACTCGCTGATCAGCAGGCAGGTCACAGTTTTCATTTTGTTCAGGTCCTTGGCGCAACATCCAAAAGGGAATTGCAATAGCAGTGTTTCCATCTTCACAAAGAATGCTCTTGCGTCAGTGCTTTCTGCCCCCAGTGTGGTGAACCTTGTGCCAGTGCCAAGAAATATAACCATGGTTCCCTCAAAACTCACTCACTAGAAATGATGTTTAGGCTGCTGTAGGAACACGCTCACCCCCCCCGCTTTCCATCTCTGTCTTGATTGTCAGTTCTATAATCCGCTAGTTCCCTTGCTTTCATTCTCTTGCTCTCAGTAAAGGATGTGAATGGTCTCCATATGAATGAGTTGTCTGCTGCATGCTGTGCTTGGCTGTACATCGCTGATTTATGATCTTCACTAAATCTAGCTCGCTTCAAGGTTAGTTGGAAATTCATATGTCTTCCTCTGTCACTTTGGCATTTTTATTAGATAAGCAAATGAAATCTCATCAAGCATATGAGGTCCACGTGTTAGCCGTGTTACTGTACAGGATGAGCCTTTTCCTCTGAGACTTATTCAGGCTGTAGGAATTTCTTTAGGCTAGATTACATTGGGCGCAGAGCCCAGGTTTAGTATGCACACAGGAGGTTTTAATAAGTCCAAAAAGGCTTTTTGCTTTAATCATGAAGTTGTATCCGCAGTGGGACTGTGTAGTGATCTAGTGAAACAATGATCTAGTGTTTAACACACAGCAGTTTTGGGCCTGCTTTTGAGATGTGAAATTTCTATTACTTTCATTGTTTTTGCCGATACTTTCCTATTAAGTACAAAAAGTACCTGTTGATATTTTAACAGCAGCTCTTTTCTAGTAATGTATTTTGCAGCACTCGTCTTTATGTTCATCAAACATTAAGTGTCAAGGAAGTTTCTTGGAATGAAGAGTAGATTTTGCCTCAATAATGAGTTAAACTCAGTTGTTAAAATCACATAGATATCAGATATCAAAGATACAAATCTTTGAGCCAAAAGAATAAGGTTTGAGTGCTGATGAGTGGGCTATCAAAATAAAACCTGACATTTGAATATTCATCAAATCCAGTGAAAAATGCATATTACGAAGTAGTGAAGGTCCATTTGAATGTTTAAAGCTACCTCTGCTGCAGTTCCCAGTATGTTCCAGACCAATTAGTTACATTATCAATTAGTAACATTAACACAAACAGCTACTATCAAACAGAGGGAAGAACATGGCGTCGCTGACCGTAAACAAACTAAACATCAATGATTTTGGCTTTAATTAGAGTTTTAAATTGTATGGCAATGTTTGCAAACATCTGTTTAGCAACTCAAAGAAATAATACATAAGTTAAGTACATTACATGCTTCTGATGGTAGACTTTTTTCTGACAAGCAAATGATCCGAATTTGGATGCCTTGTAGCACAGTAAGCTAATAATTATGTAATATTTGTAAGGAAGTAAAGTGAACTGCTAGTTTAGCTGCCTGACTAAACTGCTGCACAGCACAGCCAGTCTTACTAGGTTATTAAAACAGTGGGATATCACTGGGATGGGAATTGCATGAATATGTTATTCTCAAACATTCATCAGAACAGGCCTGTGTACCTTTTACAACCATAATGTGAGTCACAACCCCATGGTTGAGAATCACTGGAGACAAAGCATTTAACTGAGAAATCTGGCGTTTACTGCAGTAAACGTATCTTACTTATTTTTTTGCAACAAAGTGTAATATTTTATTTAAATAATATATTTAAAATTAGAATAAAACAAGACAAAACAAAATGAGGGAAATTTTTTCTGATAATCACTTATTAAACCAAGGCGTGGGAGTGGGGTCTTAATGCATGGCCATGATTTAATAAGGCATGGGAACAACTTGGTTATCTCATTCCCACTAACTAAGTCATGGCCACACATTAGGATCCTGTTTCCATGCGTTAGTAAGTTCAGGCCACATATTTTTAGTGAGAAAAATATTGTAGAATTCTGATTGCATTTGACAGCCCCACTGGCATCACCACAAAGAGATAAAATGCATGGTAGTAGTGCCACAAATATTTTACACGTGTTTTCCTCAAAATAGATCTGGTTAGCTGATAAGTCACTAGAACCTAATAACACGATCAGTTGTAATAAAACCATTTTGAAAAGCTAAGTATCCCCACGTTTTTACGATCAATATGCTTTAAACGTGTGCAGCTGATAGTGTCCTTCCTTCAGTAAGTCGGCTGAGGTAGGGTTCGGCTCACTGCATTCCACCAGCCCCTGGAGACTCCGGTTAAGGTAAACAACAACAGTCCTCCCAAAGGCAAACAGAAGGTGAAAGGGAGGGATGATCTACAGGAGAGTCGGGGGCAATGGAAGAAAGAAAAAGGACCAAGTTTGGGAGGGAATGGAAAAGACAGAGAGGGGGAGAGAGACAGAAAGCAGAAGCAGTGAGGGATGCAGAGGCCTGTATAAACAGTACGGGAGCAGAACTCCCTCTAAAGGTCTTGCTGTGGGCCCGCCGCCCACAGCTTTACTACAAGCAGTATGATCAGTAAACATTTTTCATTTGATCCCTCTCTGTATAGCTGTGGAATTTCAGTTGATGAGAGAGAGTGAGGGGGGAGGATGCTAATGACTGACCTTTGGTCAATAAGCCACATGCCTTGAAGAGATGCTGGATATATTGTGGGTGTTTTGTAGCATGTTGGAGTGTTCATAGCTCCTTGTAGGTTTGTGTTAATGTGAAGAACTTGTAGGTGGTGATGTGTGTACAGCATGCATTTCTCTTTCTTTTGTGCACTGTATATGATGTCATGCTCTTAGTTCACTGTATTAACAACAACATTGCTAGTTTCATCTTGTCAGGTTGCTCTTCGAATTCTATGAAATTTCTGAAATGAGGAAATAGTTACCTCTGAATAATTCCTAAACAGTAGGTATCAAGAGGGTGCCATCCAGTGAGCTTGATTTCACCTTACATTAACATGTTTAATGTCTGGATTGTATCTGCATATACTTTGGCCAGATTTAATTACACTTATTTCACTAAAATGTGTCTCTAATGTGACCAGATGACATCCAGTTTTACTTTTGGGGATAAAAAACGTTAACACACATGTTGTTACCGTTTTACTTCAGTTAGCTTTTTGCCCCAAACTGGCAGTTACCCACTTTCATTTTTATTTTTATTTTCTCTTTTGCAATTTTATGATGTTTTCTGATGCAGTTTTATAATTCCTGTAACTGTAAAAGGTGTACTATTTTGGCCAGGTCTCTTTCAAAAAAGAGATTTTAATCTCGAGGGATTTCCTACTTAAGAAAAGCTAAATAAAAATACATTAAAATATAATAAATAAAATGTAAATAACATGAGGTGGTTAAGAGCACTCATGGTGCATTAGAGTGCTGCTGCTACACCCACACCAAAATGTTATGACATAATGCAGGCCAGTTGCCTGTTGCTTTCGATGTAGGAGTTTATTTGATTCATGTTATTTAAATAGACGGCTGACTTTTAATTTAATTTAATATGCCAGTTTGGCCCCTTAAAGAGGAAGTAGTGTTTGGCTGACTGTGGCTGATAGAAAACTCTGGAAATTTGTACTTCATGTGTTCATTTAGTCCACATAGTGTGAGCTATTGACTAAATAAGAAAAAAGGAAATTAATAAATTGGGGAAAAGTCTATTGGAATTTGGAATCAGCAACAAAAATGCATGATTGGTATATCAAGAACGATGCAAGGTGTAAACTGCCTCCGATAAAAACGATGCAAGGTGTAAACAAACTTAATGATCTAGTTGACTTTAATGAGCTGAATAACTATTTATTTATGTATTTATTTATTTATTTATTGCCAAAGTCAATATTTATAACAAATACAGTATAAAATGTTAGTTTTCAATGTTGAGCTCACACCCACACAGCAGTTGACTAAATCCTTGTCTTTGACAAAAACATGCTTTACTGTTCAGTTAAGACGTCTCAGTGTTATGCAGCTCATTTTTTCTCTGAACTCTCGTTTCAGTAACCAACAAGAAGCCAGCACAGGTGTCCATCACGAAAGTGAAGCAGTTTGAGGGCTCTTCCTCTTTTGTCAGGAGATCACAGTGGACCCTAGACCAGTTGAGGCAGGTGAATGGCATGGACCCCAACAGGGTGAGTCACTGGACCATACCAGGTCACTGTGGACAGGCCTGTGGCTCTGTGGAGTATGCTGGCTGAGGAGGGGAACTGCTTGGTCATTCTTCTCTTGTACTCACCTGTCCATCTCAGCCATTTAAAATATTTTTCACCCCCGCTGTTCTTTCTATACAGCATTGTTCACTTTCTTTCTGCCCTTTTTTCCCTTCTGTACTTCCTCTCTCTCCTGCCCTTTTGCTCTCCCTCCCTCTCTGTCTTTCTCTTTCTGTCATTGCACAGGATTGCCCAGAGTTTGACTTGACGTTTGAGAATGCGTTTGACCAGTGGGTGGCCGGCTCTTCTGGAGACAAGTGCATGTTTGTTCAGGTCCTCCACAACACCTGCCAGCGCCACAGCGCAGATAGAAAACCTGAGTTTGTCAACTGCCAGTCTAAGCTGCTGGGAGGTGAGCAGACTGACCCTAACACATATTTGACTTACTATAAACTCTTCTGAGCAAGTGCCTTATAGGCTAGTATGCTACAGATCTGCTGCATTGAGTACTCTCTCACTGTACCAGACTGCTTCTTCTGTTTGAAGAAAATCAGTGACAAAGTTCTTGAATTTGAATGTGTTTTGACCAGTTGTATATTGTTAATAAGTTTTGCGTTTTTTGTTATTTTTTTATTCTCACCCACACATATTTAAAGGAATCAATGATGCCTGGAGCTGTTTAGAGTTATTCTGCTAAATATTTCATGCAGCTGTTCTGCTTAATTGGAAAAATAACTGAGAAGGTCCATATACTTCTGTAATTTAAGCCGTCAGAAAAAGCAGTCTGTTTTGAATTAACTCAAATAATGTTATGGATACGCTTACTTGATCAGCCTTTTATATCTGAGCTGCAGAGTGTTTGTTTGCTAAGCTTGTTAGTGGTTATTTATCTGCTGAGAGGGTCTTGCTGAAGCTATTGGAGCTGCTTCTGGTGTTAAGCACCTTCTCCTTTTTCCTGATGGTAACTCCCCAGTAAGCTCCCTCCCACTCCATAAAGCACAGCTTGTAGTTTGGCTCCATGCCCTTTCTCCCATGGAGGCTCTAGTGTACTGAGAGGACTCTGTGGATTAGTGTGGGTAGCGGTGTCAGGCAGAGCATTGAAGAGCAGGGACTCACAGCTGGGTCAGATACATACATGCTGTTCCAGCTATTCAGTCAGACTTGCTGTTTATGGACCTCTCTGCTGCTCCTGACTGAGATATAATGCTTTTTCAGTGTTAAAGCTTCAGTAGGTCAGTACACTGTACTGAGACTCATCTGGACATGACAAGCAGAAAATGGAAGTGAGGCTCAGAGACTCTCAAAGGAAGCACTATTATGTCCCTTACAGTCTAAGTCTCACACCAGTGCAAAACAAGTATCATGAAGCTGCTCAGGTGTGGGACAATAACTGTGGGGGGCACATCTTCTGAATTCCTTTGGAGCTTATACTAAAGATCCTGAAGGGTTTAAATGTTGTGCTGTGTACAAGTATTACATTTTGAGCGTTATTAGTGTGGAGGCTTTGGACAGGGAAGCTCAAATGACTTTAATACTAATAAATATTACCTAGATTAGTATACAAGTAGGAGTTTCATTCTTAGGGGAAAATAGAGCACTTTAGCTCTTTTAGAGCTTTATTAGCAAGTAGACAAAATCTCTGAAAATCAGTCAGGATTTATATATAGGCAAATTTACTCACTTTCATTTATATCGTGTGATATGAACTGTCCTTTATCTTACATAACCAACGTGTGAGAGAGGATTTGGCCCTCTCTCATTGTTTACTGTAGGAGGCTTAGTTATAATGCTGTGTTAAAACTAGCCCTGCCATGTGGAGGCTGAACTTTAGCCTGACTGGCTCTGAATTTGAGTTATATGCTTCAAAATAGTGCTATTTTACAACCACCAAGAAGGCAAATGAAAATTATAGAGGAATGAATTCAGTATGAATCTCGAGAAATATCCACCCAGCTGCTGTCAAACTTTGCAGATGATAATACGATGGAAATACAACCAAAAGCATGTTCTACTTGAACTTGTTTAACTACATAAAATCTTTGTTACATTTTACCCTGCATTAAATTGTACCCCACACTAACCTGCTCAACATTAGCGAAGTGGCTTCTGTCAGATCAGTATGGTTGGACACAAAAGCAGTGACAGAGTTTGTAACTGAAAATCTCTTATGTGTAACCCATTACGCAAGCAATTTATAGATTACATTTCCTCAAGCAGAACATTAAAATGACATGGCTCAACTCTTTTGCACTGTGTATTAGAGCAAGAACTCTTGATTTATTTGGATCCAAAGTCACTGTTCATAAAATCTTCAAGGGAGTAGCGACCTATGAAGTAAAGAATGAGCTTTTCCCTGTTGCACCTTCAACAGTTTCAAATGCCGTGAAGCAGGGAGAATTACAGCGAGCTTCACTGAATAATGCATGATATCACACTTGATTGAATTTAAGTTGAAGGGTCACTGGTAGATGCTGTGCCTCAGAGAACATGATGAGAAGCTCAAAGCCCAACCAAAGTCTCAGTGCCTGATGCCTTAAGTTCTGCAAGGACATCTGGTGAAAGGAAATTTTAACCATGGAATTGAATAGAGTGGTATCTGATTGGAGCTGATGGCTCCCATGGCCAGTTAGATTCCTCTCAGAAGATGATCAAAGGAAAGTCCTTCCTGTATGAGTGTCAAACAAGCCCCTGTACAGAGCAACACTCACTTTAGTTAAGACTAGTTACTTTGCTTACCTTAAATGAATATTAAAGTAAATGAATTTGAAGTTGTCCTTATGGATTAATTCTATGGAATTGATAAGTCTTCTAAATGGGATATACTTGCATTTATGTTTGAATTACCGCCTCATTTTATAAACACGCCTTTTATGGCTGTGATTTACTAGAAAAAGAACGGACATCCCTCAAAAGTAGAGTTTTATTTGCACAACAGTGGCTATATGAACTTAATATCACCTGGAATTTGAGGCTAAGAAAACAATGGCTTTCCCAGAGAGCTCACCTGACCCACCTCACAAAGGACTACATAATTAGCTGATTAGTTAAATGAGGTGTGATAAATTAGGCACTGGGATTGTGAACCAGTGGCTTGCTAAGCAGTTCTGTGTTCTGGACAAGATTGCTGGCCAGGGTTCTGTTTTTTTGTAAGTAGCCTAAGCACGCATCTGTTTTCAGGTGCTTTTTCACTGAATGGTTGAACTGAGTGCATGTTAAAGGAGGGAAGCCAGTATTTTGAAGATTTGATGGTCACAATACTTTACACATTCAAACAAAGTAGGATCACATATGATCAGTCATTTAAACCAGGTAAGCTCCTGTTTGTTTGGTATGAAAACCTGCAGCTACACTGGCCGTTTATGGATAAGAATAAACACCCCTGTTTTACACTAATATCAGGGAATATTTCATTGTATTAAACCCACATTTCTTTTTAAATAGCTTTGTCATATTGCTTTCTTTTATATTATATTTCATATTTGAATTTTAGCCTTGAGTCTCTACTTCATTAATGGCATGAGAGCCCACACAGTATTCTAGCAAGTTTAACATTTAGGCATTGCAAATTCTCATTTGGCTGGCATTTAAAAATGCTGTCCTTCATTTTTTTTGTTTGTTCAGTCCTGATTCAAACTGTTACTGCAATTTGAGGTGAGTGAAGTTTTTTTCAGCTTCTAATTCATTTTACGGCGTGTAATATTGCACAGTAAACTGGTGCTTGCATCTTTTTTCATTTCAGATCTTTGTTGTTTGTTGGCTTGTTGAATAAAAGTTTGCTGGGGATGAACAGTGGTTAAGAGTTTACCTTTTTGCATGTAAAATGGACTTTACATTTACTCCTTGTAATTTGATAGTTTGGAACAAGAAATTAGTTATTCGTCTCTGTGGGCTCAGTGTGGAAACACAGCCTTTGTATTTAATAACGTTTGTGCAGAGATTTCAAAGTTGGTGAGAAAATTGGAGATCAACAGAAATATCTTAGAGCATTTTATATATAAATATATACTGGGCAATCTGAATAACACAGTGTCTATTCCAAGTAAAGAGGAATTATTGAAGTTTATTATTATACCATATTTGAATGTGTGCCAAGGAAAGCATACCATTACTAACCTCTGTAATAAATTATATTTGAAACACTAAACAATTTTCAGAATGGCTTAGTCATTTTGCAGTGTTTTGGACGTAACTTACTGGGCCAAATTTGCCAAGTTTTATTTTATTTAACTGTTATCTAAATAAAGTAAGAAACTGTTTTACATTTACACATTGTCTGAAGAGTAATTCTAGAAATCTGGAAGTCGACTGATATATAGGGAGGGGTGAAGTGTCTTAGTTTTAGATCAGCTATTTCATGTAAAAAAAAAAATAAATGAAAGCGATGAGGAGCAATTGCAGAGCTAAAGTTTGGTGAATATGGCCCAAATTAGCCTAATCGATGTGAAAAGAGTTCATGTTTAATGCACTTAACACAGAAGCGTTAGGGTGATGAAATGAATTTAAATAGTCAAATGTAGCCACTTTCTTTGTTTACAGTAGCAGAAGATCAGTCAGTAAATTCAGTCATTTTCCATTGCAAGAGCTTTTTGAACAGAGTGATGAAGGCCGTAGTTTCAGACCCAGAGGTTCTACTTCACGCTGGTAAGTATAGAGAAAGATATGCTGAGTTTTGCCATGAACACAAGACTGAATTGCTCAGATGTCCGTAGTTGTCAGTGCGCTGCAGAAGTCCCCTTTTTGTTGGCTCGGTACTGCTTCATTTAGATGATTTATGTAGTTGAAGTGCCTTCTTGTATCTTCTGTGTGGCCTTCATATATCTGGGATGGCTTTGTGACTTGAGTTAAAACTGTGATAAATGCCAGAGAGAAAACAAAAGGTCAAGTCTACAAACCAGATAACCTTCTTCTATCATACCACAGTGTTCAGTTCTGCTTTTGTGTTGCTTTGAGCAAGTGTTTTTCCTTCCATTTAATTTTCAAATGAAAGAAAATAGCTTCTGGCTGCACTGAAGCATGGTTGAGAAAGGTTAAAAGCAGCTGGCTTCTTGGGTCAGATCATAATATTAAGTCAAGATTTGAATGAATTAAATAGTCTAAGAGTGAAGAGGGAGAGCATTGAAAGGCTTGGCTGTGTAATTTGTGTAGCTTCGCAGGATGCTTCCTGTGTGGCAGTGTGGAGCTTGGCGATAGTGCTCTGCTGTAGCCGCATCTCTGCATGATGAGGCTGCTTCTCAATAGCCTGCTGAGCAGAGAGGCCGTCTCAATGACTGTGCAAAGTGGCAGCCTTTGAAAAGTCCCCTGCCAAGAACAAGAGAGTGACTGACTGAGTTGAGAGTAGCAAGTAGCTATTCTATATTAAACCTGCTTTCAGTTTTTCAAAGAAAGAGATGCAGGGATATTTTCCCACACCTCCCAAGTTCAGTCTTAGAAATTGTATGCTTCTGGTTGTATGCTTCTCTCAATCCAAATAATCCCAAAACACATTCAGTGATGCTGAGGTCTGGACGCTGGTGTGGTCAGTTCACTGTTCTGAGAAAACCAGCAGCTTCTTTGTTTGATTTTCAATTTTTTTTCTTTCTTGTCGATTTCTTTTTCTCAATAACAGTTTCTTGACAGATACACATCCTTTCAGACCCATAGCATTGAGTTGTCTTCTCACAGTGGAAGTATGGACAAAAACACCCGTGGAATTTTACAGATCTGCAGATCTAGAAATGTCTCCTGCAAATGAATAACTTTGCCAATTTTATTTAGAAATTAAGTTAATGAAACGTGGACCTTTGCACGTTACTGTAGCTCTAGTGCCTGTCCAGGGAATATCCTGCCTTCCAGCCACTAACTACAGGGACAGGCACCAGCTCCCCCTGCGACCCAGAAAGAGAAGCGGCTTAGAAGGTGTGTGTGTGTGTGTGTGTGTGTGTGTGTGTGTGTGTGTGTGTGTGTGTGTGTGTGTTTGTATGTGTTTGTATGTGTGTGTTTGTATGTGTGTGTAGCTCTAGTGCAGTTACTGTAGCTCTAGTGCAGACTTCAGAAACCTAACATATCTTGGCTGATAAACTACATTTAGGCTAAATTCTGTAAATCAGACTTTTTGCTGGGTCACTCTTTATTTGGATGATCCCCTGTGTTGCTCTACAGATACTTAAATTATTAACAAACTTTCTGGTGATAGTTGAGTATCAACAACATTATGGTTACGGTTAGGTTAAAGAGTAGGTTTTGGTTTAGGGTTGAAGTTAAGTTTAGGGTTAGATTTAATCTTTGACACTCAACTTCACGTTCAGTTGCATTTCATTGATATTTAATTGAATGTTAGTTAAAGACAGACTGAGTAACTACAACGTATCTACAGTGGACCGTCCAAATAAAGTGTTACCTTTTGCTGAATTTTTCTAATTTTCTCCCCAATTTAGACATGTCCAGTTCTACCCACTAGTCAGGACTTCCCAAGTCACATGGTACTACCAGCAGTAGGAGGGCGAAAGGTAGCACAGGCTTCCTCCGGGACCTGTGAAACGCCATTGCATCTTTTTGTACTGCCACTAATGCAACATCATTGGACAGCTGAGCGTCCTCAGAGGAAAGTGCCAACCACTGGTTCTGCTATGTCACCTAATGGATGCCTGTGCTGGCTAGCATTGTGCTGAGTGCTAGGGTAGACGGGGGGGCCATCCAACTCACTGAGAGAGAGCAAGGCCTGTTGCGTGCTCTATAAACATATGTTTACGTTGAGCTCAGATTGCTGACCATAAGCCCTAAATTTGTTTTGTTTTTAGAGCGAGCAGTAGATGTTCACAGTAGAAGACCTCTTTTTTTGGGTTCACATTGGGACGTTGCTCTTTTGTCATTGTATCAAATCCAAAAAAGCCCCTGCCTTTTGTTTAACAGACACACCCATGTTAGATTGATATCAGGGGGTGCAGAGACAAATTCCTCTTGATGTTTTGAGCCACAGAGGATGTTCTTTGTAAAACGTGTTATGTGGGATGCACAGGGCCGAGGTCTGATTCTGTGGTTGGAACAATCACAAAAGAACATCTTTTTTGAGTGCAACAAATAAATTAGCATTAGCATAGTAAATGCGAAGACTCTTGTTTCAAACATATGCCAATTTTGTATTTTCAGTCTGAGGGGATATTTGCAAACTCTTGAGCCAGGGACTTTTTATTCTGAGGGATAATTCTGAATCTGAATGAACAATTAGACTTGTTTGCAGAAGTGCGGCATCTTGGTGTGCTCTTAAGAGATAAACCAAGGTTGTCTGTCTTCCTCTGAGAAATTGGGCAGAGCTTTAACAAAGCATTGCTTCACCTCCCACAAATCCCTGAGCTGTCTGGCTGCACCTTAATAAAGTCCAAAGTGAAGAGAGGTGGGTCACGATGTTCATCAGCAGCCAGCCTGCTTGTGCTTTAATTAAAGTCTGTACAGAAAAGCCCACCCTCCTCCTGAAGACTTCTTTGTTTAGTCATTACACTATGTACAATGCCTATTCTTTGTACATAGAAATTAGAACATTATTATTACTGTTATTGTTTTTGTTGTTTTCTTTTCGTTTTGAATGTAATGTGTTTTATGTAACATAATAAACTCTATATCTGCTAATGTACACCTCTACTAAAGCTATATCCAAACCTGGGACATGTCTTTTTCCAGAATTCAGTCTTAGAAATTGGTTGCATTTTCTGCAAGTAATCCAAGTGATCCCGTATACATTCAGTGGACTCTCGGATGGCCAGTGCATTGTTCTGAGAACACCAGCAGCTTCTTTTTTTGCTTTGCAAATGTTATTTTTTTGTCATATTTCCTTTCCTCAGTAATGAATCTCTGTGAAGTACTGTTTATCTGATGAGGTCAGATTGGTGTTCTAGCAGATCTTGCACATTCATTAGGAGTCGGATGTTTTCTGTATCTTTTAATCATTTTTTTGACTTTGGTTTTTGGTTTTGTTTTTTTCCTTCATCTTTCCCCTTTTCTTTACGAGCGGAGTATTTTCTAATCTCCTCAGAAATCAGGGCTCTGGGGTGGCCAGTGCATTGTTCTGAGAACACTGGCAGTTTCGTTATTTGGCTTCTTGACAGCTACACATTCTTTCAGACCCATACCTTTGAGTTGTCTTCTCACAGTGGAAGAATGGCCAGAGACACTTCTGGTCATTTTCAGATCTGAAGCAAGAGTGGAGCTTGATTTTTCTCCTCTTAAACATAAAAGCTTTAGTTACTGTTTTTTATGGTGGTATTTAATAGCCATTTGGAAATTAAGTGAATGAAGTGTGGTCTCTGGTATTTGCACAGTTCTGTATTTCTGCTTTAAGATGGCCATGGTCTGTAGATCTTTCTACATGATGTGGCCAAAAGTATGTGGACACCTGATCATCGCACAAATATGAGGTTGTTGCGCGTCCCATTTCAAAACCATGGGCGTTAATATGGAGTTGGCCCACCTTTGTGGCTATAACAGCTTGCATTATTATAAGAAAACGTTCCACAAGATTTTGGAGTATGTCTGAGGGAATGTGACAATGTCACCCTCTCTATGAACTAGTAAAGAGGGAAAAATGCTACACAGTTGTTATTAAATTTAGTTTTATTTAGCTATCATCCTATTATTATGCATTTGGTTATATATAAGTGGCAGCAGCACACTAACAGTTCTTGACTGAGCAACCCTTAAATATAGATGGTGAGCCCAATGTTTTGACCTTTGAAAGGCTTAAACTGAGTGATTATTATTATTATTATTATTATTATTATTATTATTATTATGCTTTTTTTTGGCTCACTTTGTCTTGGACTCTGTCTTACTATTATTATCAGCTCAGTAAAACCTTGAGGCTTCTCATTATCACTCAGTCCTTGCTTTTTATAGTCAAACCCTTAACTCATTTTGTGGAGTTTATTACTGCTTCAGGCAGATCTGTCACAGGGAATTTGTACCCATTCAGTCAAATGAGCATTAGTGAGGTCAGGCACTGATATTGGACAAGAAGGCCTGGCTTGCAGTTGATGTTTCAGTTAATCGAGTTTGGAACTTCAACAGAGGATACACGATTTTTACATGCATCAGCTCTCAGCAGCCCCTCTCTGTGAGTTTGTGTGGTCTGTTACTTTGAAGCTGAGCAGTTGTTGCTCCTAGATGCATCTATTCTGCAATAATAGCTCTTACTGTTGACCAGGGCAGATCTAGCAGGACAGAAAATTCACAAACTGGCTTGTGTTATCGGCACATTTAAAGAGCTCTTCTGTACAACCCACTCTACTGCAGTGTTTGGCTTTGGGGATTGCAGGGCTATGTGCTTGATTGTTTTTACTTGTTAGCAATGGGTGTGTCTGAAACATCTGAACTCAATAATTAGAAATGTCCACATTCTTTTGGCCATATAGTGTAATACACAATACAGAATACATTTAACAACAGAATAAGCCCAGCCGTGACTGGGCTGCCGCAATCCGGCCCAGCCCTGCAGCCTTCAGGTGGGCTCTATAGAGTTAGCGTATCCTTGGCACTAACTACAGAATGAGCATTAGAGACAGCCTACAGGGCACTTAAGCCATGTTTCCACTGACCGAAAGGTGCCTGCTGTTTGTGAAGCTGATGACTTAAGGCTGGTCAGGTAAACAGCAAGAGAGATCCGCTTGGCTGGCCAGTTGTCCTCACTGAATCCATCTTTTGAGTCTTAATGCTTCAGTATGAAGCACATTGGCAGACGTTTGGTTTTCTTTTCCTTTTCAAGATGGTGCCTGGCTTTTAAAAGCATGTTTGAAGGTCTTTTGTAACAAACTTTTCTCCTCAGATGACTCATGGTTCAGTTTTTGCAGAGAAGAAGAGTGCACGGTAGCTAATTCAATGTCTCCAGAATCAAAGGACTGATTTTTTTAGATACCTGGGCTGGACCTGTGGGCCGATGGCTTTGACTTTAAAAAAAAGTTAACTTTGAAGGAGATGCTGTACCTTCCCGCTGAGTTATCATGCTGTGGAGACGGCTCTATTTCTCCTAATCGTACAGAGCCCCTGTCTGCTCCTCGCTAAGGTTATCAAGTGCTTTGAAACGATAAAGATGGTCTACTGGTTAACTTTTAATTAAGGTTATTTTGGGATAAAAGTGAATCAAATTGAGTGTTGGACCTGTCAGCTCGCTGGTGCGTTTTGTACTCCCATCAGAGGAGATGAATGGGGAGGTTTGTGTATGGACATGCCCTCCCCTTAGGTTGAATGAAATGCTTGTATTGATAGCTCTCTGTTCCAGACCTCATTCCAAACCTCGTGAGAGGCTGACATTGTTTTCTGATCAGATCTGAAGCTACTTTGTTTCCACAGTTTTATCTATTGTTCTCACAGGAACATTTTGGAGCTTTCATGCTGCTCCTATGAATAATCATCTGTTTGGAGCCTTGAACCCGGGAAAAAGGGTCTTTTGTGTGTTTTAAGGGGGAGGGGGAAGGTAATGAGTGTCACCAGTGGAGGGGCTCACAAAACAATGCAAAAGCATCTCTACGAAGAAGTGTGCCACCCTCACAGTTACATAAGTGAGCAGGTTATGATGCGCTGGCTGCATGCCTGTGAAATGACTCTGAACTGAATGCATGTGGGTTGCACATCTCTTCCACGGACTCAGTTGTTAGCATAGCAGCAGTGGCACTTCTGAAAGCAGCCTAAATTATATAGCTCGTCAGTGGAAACATCCACAGGGTTGGGGCTGTCAGTGGAGCATGCTCTCTCTCTCTCCAAAACATTAGGCCTGTGCTGATGTTCTGCAGAAACATCGTCTATTATCAGCCCTCTCTCTGAAACCAGAGGAAAAAAAAGAGAAGTCAGGAAAAACTAACAAACACACGAATTGGGCTCCAACTTTTCCTTAAAGGAGAATTCTACAGATTTTTCAAAACACCTGCATAATTCAATCATCATTTTAAAATTCATTCATATGGGTTTGATGGGAAATGCACCATTCTAGAGTGATTTGCTGAGAACAAATGTGACAAACTTAAAATCTGACTTTTTTCAGATCAGTTAATTTGGCTGTGAAGAAATCATAATTTAGAATATTTGCCTAAATCACATACATCATAGAGGCACATGCAAGGTGTTGCAAGGAATAATAGTACCCAAAGAAAACACTTTAAAGTAAAAAAGAAAAAGCATTCTCTGATGCACTTCACATCAAACCACTCTGAATGACTTTTTCTGCCTCTCTGAGTCATCGGTGGAATTCCCCTTAAATTCACTTCAGCTGAAATGTTTGGACACTGAAATGTTTATATGTGGTTAAACCTTTAGGGAGAACGGGTCAAATGTAGCTTTTATCTAATCCTTCAGGCAGATAATATCCTGTCTGTCCAATATCAAATAAACACACCTCTCCTAAAGTGGATATTCAGGTCATTTTCACTGTTTGGCCAGTGAATCTTGGTTTTAAACCTGTTTAGTGCTGTCTGTTCCTTCAGTTACTTCTGCTTACCTCTTAAGAGCAATCCAGTCTTTTAAAAATCTTGGTGCTCATTACAAAGATTTCAAACAGGATTCTGAACACTTAAGACATTCTTCATTTTCTGTCCAGAATCTCTTAACTTGTGGTTCTTCTGTTCTGTGTGTGTGTGTGTGTGTGTGTGTGTGTGTGTGTGTGTGTGTGTGTGTGTGTGTGTGTTTGCTCAGGTAACAGCATCCTGCACTCTGCAGCAGACAGTGTTACCAGTGCTGTGCAGAAGGCCAGTCAGGCTCTGAATGAGCGTGGAGAGAGACTGGGCCGCGTGGAGGAAAAAACTGGAGATATGATGAACAGCGCGCAGCAGTTTGCTGATACTGCACACAAGGTATGGCACACTGCTCACAATGTACACAGCATTGAGCCCTTAAAGGCCCCATATCCAAGATATTTCTTAGAGTTTTATTTTTTTCCCCAGATGTTCACTTATGATATTTTTGTGCTTTTATCTACCAGAAACAGTCCTTCATTTTTACATGACCATTTAGCATCCACTCTTGATCTTTTTAAACAGACTGTTTTTGTGCTGTGCTTTTAATGCCCTTTTCACACTCAGATCCTGGGCTATTATCGAGATACTTTTAATGCTATTTTTCAGGCTCTGCGTCTTTCACACATGCAGCCTTTAAACATCTTTATAATTGCCATGAACGTTCTGTTAAACAGGATGTGACATCTTCAGCATGAAAGGCCTAAAGCTCCTTCATTTCTGAATAATGTACAAAGTACCCCACAACATTTTATCTTGCGAAACTGAAAAACTTAAATGTGAAAAAACTAAAATATCACACCAGTGATTTAGTTTGTAAGCCATGCTGTTTTGCTTTTGCAGGGTGGATTTTTACAGCTTTCCTCTAGAATTCTTTACAAAATATACACTTACAGCATTTCACTCACAAAATGAAATGGAAAAAACTCAAATATAAAAACAGAAGTGTTACAGAACTGTAACTGTACAGTTACTGGCTGTAATCTATACGTCTTTGTATTTCCATGTAATTGATTGTCATTTGTTCACACATGAGCCCTCTTGGTAATTTCCTAGGTATTGTACTAGGCCTCATGCAATTCAAAAAATGGATAAATCAACCTTACTGGGGTTTACACTGTGGCTTGCTTTCACACTTAATCTCTTCCCATTTCATTATCAATATTCCCATGTGAAAGTGTGCATACAAAAAAAAGGGCTTAAGAGTAGATGTCCACTATATGGCCAAAAGTTTGTAGACATCTGCTCATACAATATTTCTTTTGAACTCAAGCATATAAATAGGGTCTTTGTCATTCATTTGCTGCAGAAGCTGGGAAGGCTTTCCACTAGATGTTAAAACATTGCTGTGAGGATTCAATTGCATTCAGCAGCAATGGCAGTACAGATGCCAGGTACTGATGTTGGATGATTAGTTCTAGATCATGAACACAACTCAACTCACCCCAAAAGTATTGAATGAAGCTCCATCACTTCAGAGAATGACATTCTACCGCTCCACAGCCCAAAGCTTGGGGACTTTATACCCCTCGAGCTGACATTTGGCATTGGGCACGTCAACCTCAGGCTCTCAGGCTCATGTGTGGCTGCTCTAGTACATCCCATTCCATTGGCAATGCTTTTTCTTATGGACATTATAAATACTATGTGTGGAATTCCATGCCATGTTTGTGTCTCTTTTATTTAAAGAAAATGAGAGACATTTGGTGTAGGATAGGTCCTTCACCAAGCATTTGTATGTACCTGGCACTCCTACCTATCACAAATTGATCTACCAACTTCCATGATGGTGTAAAACTGTCAAAGCTTTTTATTGGCAATAACACAATAACAAAATAACTTCACTCATCTGAAACAAATGGAGAAGGAAATGGAAGGAAAATGAGGTCACAGGTCTCTAGAGAGCCCATGTGTGGGTTTAAGAGCTAAGCAGGATTACCTGAGAGCACACCTTTCAATGAAAGTATATGGCTGACATAAATACTCTGCAGCCACTTTGCTGAGTGAAGACGTTATTTTGACCTTGCCAGACTTTATTAAACACTCAGTTTCTTCAGCAGACTTTGATTATTCCCCATCCTCTCACCAGAGGGCCATGCTTGCTTTAAAAGCCCTCCCAAGTCACACATTTCTCTCATTGATGCGTACCCATCCATACTAATTGCATATCAGCAAAAGCACATTAGCTTAATTTGGTTTTGCACATCTAATGGGATTAAATGTTCTACTGCCAACACTGTCAATGCATGTTTCATCCATTTACAACTTCTAATAACGTTCTGCCTCCTCCTTTGGGCTTCTTTTTTGAAATAGTGTTTTCTTACCTGCCGTTCTTTCATTAAAAAGGACATGCTTGGAGAACTGATATTCGCCACAGCAGGGCAGCTAATTAATGTGTTTAGAAATCTGTTCATATTCATGCGTTTTATGAAAAAAGGCCACATAAATGAAAAGCAGGTTTGCTTTAAAGTGCTGTAAGTGAAGAGTATTTTTGTGAACTCACTTGCTACTGCTGTTTCCACATATGGACCCTACTGAGTGAAGCTGAAAGGGTAGGAGTGCGAGAGACCGATTTTTCTAATAAAATAAGAAGGCTCATAAAACACCTGTATGGGTGTCCTCAGATTAATTTTTTTTCCATTCCTCTCCCGCTGTTTGCTTCACAATGTCTGATTCTATTTCATGAGCTGCATTGCTTCCAATTTTCTGCAATTATATTCATACCAAATCTAAGTGAATCTGACTAAACCTTACTTTAATTTCAAGCAGGCCAATTCTACTGTGACCTTCTTAAGCATTAACTTGAATTCATATAGTTTGTCATCCAACGTTTGATAATATACCTATATATCTAGTTAGCGTAGTTTGTTCACTTAAGTTAAATCTGAAGAAGCATTTTGATTCTCCTTAATCATTATAAGCTGTGTTTAATATCCAGAACATGGGTCATTTATCATTGACAATGTAGAACCATTGTCCTGTCAGGCATGTACTCTCTCGTCCAGTTGAGGTGAATGCAGAGACTGATTAGTGTGTGTTTGTGTTGCTTTGCTGCCCCCTGTTGTTCGCTGTATGTAGTGTAGCTGAATGGAGTGCGGTCTGTCCAGCTGTGAATGAGATTGGTGTTTCTGCCCTTTCCATAATGAGCTTCCCACTGCGGCTGTTAGAGCTCCCATTAATGAGATTAATGAACTCACAGATGAATGAGTACTGAGGGGAGCGGTATTTCTCCAGAGATTTTGTAAAGCACTTGATAAATACATGTGGAACATTCCAGACCTCCTGAACACTGACAGGATTTTTTTATGCTGGTTCTGAATTGACCAATCCATGCTCAACATTCTTTTGTAGCAGAACATGACATAGTATTGGTTGAAATACTTCAGTTTTGAGTGCGTTAATTAATTTAAAATCATTTTCAATTTGCATGGTAAAAGTGACACTGGTAGGATAGATTGTACATAGAAAAATATCATATTTGCTTTTGCCATAATTAAAAAAGGCATATTTTGACCAGCAGAAAACAAACAGGAGAAGCATTTTACTATGAACTGGAAAGCTCATGTGAAATTGTAAAGTGTGTGCTTTGTGGTTCTGGTTATTAAAGCAATGAATTAATAGAGGCTCTTATGCATTCAACAAGCAGAACCTCCATTGCCACTCATACATGTGTCTTAACTCTCTTCTCTGTCTCTTAGCTCTCTTCTTGGCTTTTACCTGATCACTCGTTCGCTTATGTTGCTGACTGTCTCACACTACAAGACTTCTGAACTAACAGTCATTTTCAAGCCTTCTGTTATTGTCAATCACTCCAGAGCTTAACTGGAACACTGTTTGACTTGTTTCACTTCTGATTGTGAAGATTTGTTAGAAAGGGGCAAAACAGGGGTAAAATGAGGCTGTTATCTAGTGTACACCCAACTTAAGGCTGAGTAAGATTACAGGTGAAAAACTACACTCGATTTTTCCTTTGTCACATAAAGTAAATATGGTTTGAAATTGAACATGTATTAAATGTAGGTATTTTGAAAAATGAGTTGTGCTCTGCAATTTCTCATTAGGTTTAAAGGGATTTTGCCAACATTCTGTGAAGCTGTCCAAGCTCAGAACAGTTGCTATGTAAGAACATGAATGTTTGTGGGTGGAGTATGGTTAAGTCTGGTTTAAAGTCTTGTTTATGCTAAATCTTGTTTAAACATTTTTTTCCCCATGAAAGACAGAGCTCTGTTGTGATGGACGGTTTGTATCCTCTTAGCAGTGTAAGTTTGTGTGGGCTGAGAGCTTTTGCGTCTGTTTGCTCTTTTCCAGTCTTTCACAGACAGTTCCTGCAGCCTCAGTTTCTGAGTGACCTCTTCTGTCTCTCTTTCTCTCTCCTTACAGCTGGCCATGAAGCACAAGTGTTAAACTGTGCCAAATCTCGGAGCGTTCTGCCAAGGATGGCTGGCACATGTAAATTGGATGAATTTTAGATTTTATTCTTTTTTTTTTTTAAACCAAAAAAGATTTAATAAGATTAGTGTTATGAATTAACGCTGGTTTTAGTTTTTACATCCTCCTGACATTTCCAGAAGTGAAGTCAAAATGCTTGTGTAGGACAATTTGGCCCACTGACTGTGAGTGACAGCTTTAGGGCATTGTCTCGTTTCTGGCTCCTCTTGTCCAGTTCCTGGGCAGGGAAGAAGAGGAGAGCTTTCTGGGGGACTTGGATGCAGTACAAAACACAGGGACAAGGGGGTGCTGTTTTACAAATGGTTGGTTAAACTGAATACGCCCAGGAAAAAACAATTTGTTAGCCATGAACTTAAATTTCACTAACTGTATCCCTATAGATCTCATTATATACTGTATACCATTAAGAGTGTAGTATTTTTCAAAGCCGCTAGATTAGATTTCCATTTTGGAGAGGGCTGAAAGTTACTTGGGATTTATTTAACAGCATCACTACTTTCAGGACATCTAATATCTATAGAATCATTTCCCTAGATCTTCCTAATATATGCCAAACACGTACTGTGAGAATGTAGTGCTAATGGAATTGAGTATTTGGGTTTAAAAGTGCAGAGCTTTTCATAGATTTAATTAGAAAAAGTGTGCTTGCAGTGAAACTGAAACACGTTCAAATTATGTGGTTACATATAGTCATGTGCAAAAGTTTGAACACCCTATTAAATATCTTTCTGCTAATTTTAGTGCACAATTTCTATTTATTTGCTTAACAAGAAAAAACATAAAAGAAATTATAAAATGTGCCATAACTTTTGTACAGGCCACAATGTATTTTTTTTTTCCCTAATATGTTCAATTCAACAATTAAACAGTCATTGTGCAGTAAAATGAGCAGTTCTCTGTAGATATGTACCTATTTTCACTCAGAAAATCAACAAAACATGTCAACTTGCATATGACTGTATGTACACTGTAGCTTAAATGAGGCTTGTGTGCAGATCTCTCTCAAAACCAAAACTAAAAGCAAACAAAGCACTTTTTAACTGAAGTACAACTCTATTGTAAATAGAAAGCATTTGGGTTCAGTTTTATTTGGTCCCGATTTTAAACATGCAATAAGCAGATTGTCTTGTTTATACCTGATAAAGTAAAATGGAAGATTAGACAGGCTAATGTGGAAGGAATGGGCTGTTGTTTGGTGTTTATTTTACTACATTGGATGCATAGTTGAGATTACCTTGCTGAAAATATGAAAATAACACTTTCTGTATACTTTCTTTAAACCTAACACGTTTTCACAAAAGTTGCCATTCATGATAATTTAATTTACAACAGTCAGATGTAAGTATATTAGGTGGGAATATTTTAATAAATAACTTCTGTTACATACTAACCATGTCCACTGCCATTATATATGGGCTTTTAACAGTGTATGTGAGTTTCCTAATTCAGTAACAGTATTTGTCACCTGATTTTCTTGTATGAGTTCTCAAAGTTATTGTTTTTTTTTTATTTATTTTTGTTTTTGAAAATACTTCCACATTTTTAGATTTTGTATAACATATTTGTTAATGAACGCTTCATGGGCGAACTGTTGTCTTAGTGCCATTGTTTTTGTGGTGTTCAGATTGTTACCTGTAGCTCATTTTGTAATATCAGGCTTTATCAAAAACAGCTGCTGACCATTACCCTGTGTGTGTGTGTGCGCGTGTGCGTGTGCGTGTGAGTGTGAGTGTGAATGTGCATGTGTGTGTGAGCACACAGCTGATGATGTGCTGACATGTTTATCTTTTTGATCACCCTTCACTGAAAAGCTCTTGATCTAGTTCTTTATTTTAATAAAATATGAAACTGTTTTAAATGTACTGTTAACTAACATGTGCCATCATTTCATTAAACACTCAGCTTTCAACATTTCTGCATAGTTTGATCATTGAGATGTAAACGAAGATTTAGAGTGGTCTAATCTGAAAGGTTAGAGGAACTTACCGAGGTAGAAATGTTCACAGTGGTAGTGATAGGAACCAAACTTCTGAAGCATTTAATGCCGCTTTAAGCTAACTTACTGAAAGTTTTTCCACTTTTTACACGAGACCTTTTTAGGATACTTGATAAAGGTTTTGGCCTAAAACATATTTTTAAAAGACATGCGGGGTGGAGAGGTACATACAGGGTGTTGTAAGGAAAAAAGTCTGCAATGAAACCTAATTTTTTTGGATGTACCACTACTTAGCATTCTCTGCATTATATATAAGCAGATTAAAGAGGGCCACTGGTTGTATAGTAAATACAAACACTATATTTGTGTTATAGACATCCCAACCCCTGGTTCCTATTACTACTATTGTAAAGAGTCAGTACATTTTAATTTCTCTACAGTTCACATCAGACCACTCTAAATATTGTTGTTTATATCTAAATAACTGAATTATGCAGACAGAATAGATGGAGTTTCTCTTGTTTTCTCATCAACATTTTTACACAGATGACTTTAAGACATGCTTTACATATGTGCACTTGAAACCTTGTGTGAGTAACTGCTCAATATGTCAACTTTGCCACTGCTAATTCTCTAACATGGTGAATGTACTGTTTATTGTTCAGGTCAAAAATGTAACTTCCAGTAGGTTTGAGATTAACACTTTATAAATGTGTTTGTTATTGATCATGTACAGTAAAGTTTATCAATTCAACAGTTTACTGCTTTCCCTGCTTCAACACATCACAGTCTGCTGTTGCTGAGACTACCAGGCCCTTCATTACATTTACATTGGAAACACTGTGAAGTGCTTTGAGGTGCCATCCTGGACTGTAAAGCATAGTTATTTATGTATAAGGCTGCCTCTTCAGCTGCATTAGATTATTTTATACATTATTAATGACTTTATATAAGTTAAGCTGATATTTCAAAATTTGCAGTCTAAAAGTGTATTTATTTATAGTGCATCTGTCAAATATCTTATTATGAAAAGAGGATGAAGAACTTATAGTAAACATCTACATTTCCCACATTATTTGATATTTAAGACTATTAGCTGGCTGTTGTCCATTAGTTCTAACAAAATATTGCCTTTGTATAATTCCATGTTCTGTGGAATTATGTATTGCAAAATCTTTCTCTAAAGTAGCCCAGTTCATCTCTGTTACATTGTAATAAAGACTTGGTTCATATGGGTTTTTGTGTCAGATAAAAACTGTATTATAGTCAGATTACTATTAGTTACAGTTTAACTAATTCAATACAGAAGATGCTTGTGAGGTGTTCCAACAGCAGTTCTCAAGCTTTGTGGATAGTAAGTGTTACTGTGGAAGTGTCAGTCATTACTTTCACTTAATGAACGAGGACCAATGATTGGCATGTATTTTATTGATGTTGAACATCATTAAAATGAAATACATCCATTTTTTTAGATATGACTGAAGCAGATGACAAAATTAAAACATACTAAGTAGGAATACAACTTCTGAGATCCCTACACCCCTTCATCTTACATGAACATAACATTTATTAATAAACAATTATTGTGGTAAACAATACTATCGCCCTTTAGGGACAGCGTTTTGTGGTTCATGGTGCATATGAACACATGCTGTATGATTACTGTAAGGTCTTTTTTACCAATGTTCACTACATAGCCCTCCTTACAGAGAACAGCAGAACAGTCCAATGCAGAAGAAACGCCGCCCCCCCCATGTGTAAATCTGAAAAACGCTGGAGGACCTGGCTTATCAATGTCAAGTTTCATAGCTCCAGTGATTTGTTTTGCAGTTTAATCTAATAAATTGCTGTAATAAATGTCAGAGCCTATCGGCCATGTGTTTTTTGTCTTATCTGTCTTTATTTGCAGTGTGTATTGCTGTAGGTCCACCCCACTGTGTTGACATGACTTCCAAACTCTTCCTCAATTTTCTGTTCTTCAGCACACATTGGCGTCCAGGCCTTTTGTTGCACTATTAAGGACTTTTTTATGAATGTGAGCTGAAGAACTGTCGATTCAGGAAATTGAAATGAAGTGCAGCCTTAAAGGAATAGTTCAGAAAAGAATTTACACTAACTATTTTTCACTTACCCCAGATGTAGTTGATCAGCCGAGGCACTTTGTATACAAATTTTCCTTCTCTAGTGTTGCATTGAAACTACAAGGCTAACGTTGCTAACAAACACAAGAAGTCAGTAAACACCTACATTTTTTATGTAAATACCTCCCCAAAACCCTCTCAACCCTCATCCAGGTCTATATTAAGGTCATGCAGACTTACCAATGTGATGCAGCCATTTTAGACAGCTGTTTATGGTGCTGGTGCTACAAAGCTACTGTTGCTAAAAACACTAGTGGTTAACAGACACTTAGAAACAAGAAATGGCTGCTTCTGATGTTCTACACAGTGAAGTGTTGTTAATGTTATATTGCGCAGTAAGTCATACTGTGTCCTAAATGGACATGTCAGCATGACCTTAATGAAGGCCTGGGTGCAGTTTGAGAGGTTTGAGGATGTATTTACAGAAAAGACTTGGGTGTCTGATGACTGTCTGTGTTAGTTAGCAATGTTAGCTTTGTATCTCCAGTGCTGACCTAACAAGCAAAATTGGAAGAAGTGAATCGACTACGTCTAGGGTCAGTGGAGAATTGTGATAATGTAAATTTTCGCCAAACTTTTTTTACCATAAATATAATAATATATGCAAATGATGATTAATAACATATAAACATATTTATATACATATACACCTGTAATGTATAATAGAATGTAAAAACTGTAAAAAATATCTTAGATTATTAGCATAAATATATTACTTCAGTAAAGAAATTACTCCAGAAAAATACTCAAAAATAAGCAGACTGAGTCTGAGTGGCTAATAAACAATCTAATCTGAACTGTGCTATTCTGCTTATTACTTCACTTAAACTAACTGTTTTGTTCATGCTTTTATTAGTATTATATTTGGGCTCTTTTTGTTCTCATTTGTACTTTCTGTGTGTTTTCAGGGTTTATCTGTATATTAATAAATATGAAAAATTAAAATATACTGAGCTGGCTTAGGTTTCTTTTCTAGTATGCATCTTCTACAGGGAAAATCTTTTAATACACAATTACTGTTTCTTTGCTGAACTTAATATAGTGGAAAAAAATGAAAACATAAAATGTGACCCCTGCAAAAGTTATGGCACTGTTTATAATTTATGTTTTATTTTTTTCCAATATGTTAAACTCAACAAATAAACAGGAATTGCACACTAAAACATGCAGAAAAGTATGTTTTATATTTATATTTAAGCTTGTTCCCTGTAGAGAATGTGTTCACTTATTTTCACTTAGAAAACCAACAAAACATGTAATTTGGCTGGGAATGATTGAACTTTTGCATACAACTGTAAGACAGCGTGAGTTGTCAGTGTTGCAGTGCTGGAATCACACTGTGAAGCTTTCAGCAGATGGGTGTGTGCATCTGTGTTATCTCTGTGGGCTCTCCCAATCTAACAGCAATTTAATGCAGTATTTAATGACGCAGTCAGTGTGACAGCTACGAACGGGGGAGTGTGTCTGGTAATGATGGTAAAATCTATGATCTAACTGCAGCACTCAGGTGGATAAATAACTGCCTCGTAAAACACCTCAGGCATGGCAGTGCTCTGTCATAACTCACCACCTAGCAAGGACTGAATCTCTCTCTCTCTCTGTCTCTCTCTCTCTCTCTCTCTCTCTCTCTCTCTCTCTCTCTCTCTCTCTCTCTCTCTGTCTATCTCTGTGTCTGCCCCACCTGCCCTCCACCCTTCGTGCAGTGCTGTATATTTTTAGTATAATCACAGTGGTGTGTGTATAGTCCTATATAAAAGACGTTACACCCTCGTCCAGTCTGTTGGGTGTGTCCAGTGATAGTGCTGTGCTGTGACCGCAGGCTGCCACCAGACGGAGGCAGAGTTCCAGGAAGTTGTGGTAGCTCATTTACTGGAAGTGAATGATGGCAGCAGAAGACTCCTGGGTCTGCAGTCTGTTTAAACAGCAAAGCAGAACACAGCTTTAAATAAATCATTGGTTTTGAAGGAATTTGTTAATTGTCACAGCTTTGTTCCTCCCTCTGTTCCAGTGCAGCAATGCCTTTCCCACTCTCTCCCCACTCTCTCCTCACTCTCTCCTCACTTACCCAAAACCCAGTCACAGAAGCAGTGACGCTTAACACAGACATATTTCTTGCAAGTTACCATACAGGCAGGGCTGTATGTAAACTTTTTCAGCAGGTAGTACTGGTGCAAGAAGTTGTTGTAGCATAAATTAAAATGTATTAGCACTGAGATAAAAATGACTTAATACTTGTGAAAAGTAATCCCGATAAGAGGAAAAATTTGCTGTTTAATCTGTGGGGAAACAAGCAGAAGCAGCATGTATGTGTGAATTTTAATGTACAGAAAATGAGTTTTCTCCACAGTAATTGAAATTCTCCACAAGGGGGCACTATTGGCACTCAAGTCCTCTTCTTGTGCGTCATTGAGAGAGAGGAAACCCCCCCAACAGCAGGAGCCCATGACTGCATGTAGGTTTGTAGTCACAAATTTCTAAACGGTAAGCAAAATACTCTACTACCTAAAGGGGAGGCTCAGTGTTATTTCATGTGTGATGATGATTAATTTAAACAGTTCTAAAAAGGGAGGCAGTATCCTGGGGGTGCCTAAGCTTCTGAATCCAGAGACATTTTTTGGAAAACGTTTTTATTTTTTCTGCAGGCAAGTGGTACACTCCAGCAATTGTTCCTTTAGCTACATATGAAATTACAGCCTCAAACTGTACGACATTTAGGCGTTATGTACTTCACGAGGCCCCCTTTTTGAAGAAATGTTTGGATTCATTCTATAGCATTCAAATTACCTGATAGACTACAACTATAAACTTGGGCAGTGGGATAGTGTTCAATATTGCACACACTGTGTAGAGAGAATAACTCATGAGTAATTGACTACAGGTTACATTAGCATCCATGTAGCACTGATAAAGTGGCTACTTGGATGGTGTACAGTACACAAAGCTCTTTTGCATGTGTGCAACTGTGATCTTGTTTGTATTCACACAGGATTCATTTCTCCTATGCTGTTGGTTGTATGTGTAGGCCTTACCCCAGTTAAGACATGCTTGCTTCTTCAGTTTTGCAATGCAGCCAAGGATAAAAATGGACAACAGTACTTTGCCTGAATAAAATTAATTTTGGCCTTCCTTTTGTCATTTTTATAGCCAACAGTACATCATACAGAGTCAGAAACCACATCAGTAGGTCATGGTTTAAGACAAGTGTGGGATGATTTAAGCATGCAGTATGCTCAGTGCTAATGGGTGAGCTATAAGTGTTCATTACTTGTTAGCTGGCTTTACAGCTTCAGTGCAAAACCAAAGAAGCCAACATGTCTGGCTGAATGGCCAGTTTTGTAAATGTGAATTGAAGAGTTTTGGTTCAAAATGCATCATAGATCACTTGGGTTTTTTGTTTTTGTTTTTTTTTCCTCATGAATTACATTGTTGGAAGTGGGATTTATCTTATACATATGAGAAATATCAGTGCTATAATATGAGTAATACCACCTTTATTAGAGAAATGTATTTTCCAGTATACATCAGCTATTATTCTTTAACTCGTTATATCCAAAATTGTTACAAATGAACACGCAGCATTTTTCACTGTCTATCACTTTAAGTGCACTGAACACATTGAATGTACTTAAATGTGTACATAATTTCCACATTGAATAAAGGTTATGGTTAAATAAATAAATAGTTATGCTGAAAAGAAACTAACTGCAAAAACAAAATTGCATTGATGTAATTTGTTTTATTCATGTGTAAATGAACATATTTAAATCAAGTAAAGTCAGTGCATCACTGTTTTTTTCAGGGTGTTTCTAAGTGAGCACCTCAAACAAAATCCATCCTTGTTACTTAGTATTTAATGGAACGGCGCTCCCCTTTGCACCAGCTTATTTTCACCTCCAGGCTGTGTGAATAAAAACAGCATGAGCAGAGAGGTGTCACCTTCAGTGGAGAGGGATGGAGTCCACAGGGAGAAGAGACACGCCTAACCCATAGAACAGCATCTCTCTGCTTCTCTTTCTCCTTCTCCTCTCCTCCTTAAACCCCCTTTTTCTCCTTCCCCATCTGTAATTACACATAACACCTCTGTGCTGGGTCGGGTTCTGGTTCTGCCTCAGTGTCCGTTCTCTTTTCCTGTGAGCACTGCAGCTGAGACGAGCTCTACCCAAAGGTGATTAATCCAGCTTAGGCTTCCTGCTCCTCCTTCACGTTGTTGGCAGGATGATGAATATTTTAGTGCATCTGAAATTGTGCATTGTTTTTGTAAGCATCCTCTCTGCTTCCTGCTTAAAGCTCACAGTAGCACTGAAGTTGAGAGATTGTGTCCAGAGGGGTGGTGGGGGGTGGGGGGTGTCAGTGGGGGTCATACAAATATGTTTACGTTTGTTAGACTAGATTTCTGTCTTTCACAAAAGAGAGATGGATAGCATACAATTATTCTTTTAAAACACAGCCACATACTGACTTCAACAGCAGGTAGAAACTGAAAGCCCTTAATAACGACTAGATGTCAGGCTATGATTTCATCCAGCACTGATTAAAAAATGTTAACTTAGGGTTAAGTAGTCCTTAGTATGTGACGTGGTTTTGTTTAGCCAATTATTTTCAATTACCTGCATTACAAAGAGGAGATCTGATGGATGTTGCTGGGGAGAGTTTGGCACAACGCATTTTGGTTTTGGCATAAAAATTTTAAACGTATGTGAGAAAAATGAATCATTTTCATACAACCAACCTGCACATCTTTACAACTGGATCAGACACAGCAGGGCTGCTGGAGTTTTTAAACATCTTAGTGTCACTGCTGGACTGAGAATAGTCCACCAACTAAAAATAATAAGCCAGCAGCATCCTGTGGGTAGCATCCTGTGACCACTGATGAAGGACTAGAGAATGACCAACACAAACTGTGCAGCAGCAGATGAGTCTCTGACTTTACATCTACAAGGTGGACCAACGAGGTAGGTGTGTCTACTGAGTGGACAGTGAGAGGACAGTGTTTAAAAACTCCAGCAGCACTGCTGTGTCTGATCCACTCATACCAGAGCAACACACACTAACACACCACCACCACATCAGTGTTACTGCAGTGCTGAGAGTGATCCGCCACCCAAATAAAACATGTTCTGTGGGGATCTTGATAATTGAAGAACAGGGTAAAAGGGGGCTAACAATTTATGCACAGGGACAAATGGACTACAGTCTGTCATTGTAGAACAAAATGCAACTTTAGGATAAGCAGAGCTAAAGTGAACAGTGAGTGTAGAAACAAGGAGGTGTATTTAATGAAGTGGCACACACACACACTCTCATGGGATCACTTGATAATGGGAGTGTCAAAAAATGTGATCATGGATTTGTAACCATTCTGTACTATACCGAGATGTCCGGTAGAATTCAGAGGCTGAAGTACCCCATATTGTGCCCACTGCCTTTGCTAGCTTTAGCTGACGTCCCATTGTAGAAACAACTGATTAAGCTAAACTCTCTTTTTAAATAACACTGCTCCTTAACATTCAGTACTAAACTATTTCACTTACTTATTTGGAATCTGTGAGAGCAACCATGTGCAAAATCCTGTCGGTGTGGGTTTATCTCTTTTAACATTGCACAAAAACACCACTTGAGTGCTAACAGTTCACAAAATGAACATGAATATTCAATATGCTGTTTCTGTTTTTCTCAGTGAAAGTGACAAATTGTTCCACTATTTGGGATTAGTAATTTTTAGAAGTAATATTTAGAAGTAAATTTTCTAGTACAAGTGCCACCTGCTCAAAAAGTTAATGTACAGCCCTGATGTGTGTTTTTATGCAGATTTAAGTTGCTATTTTAACTTTTTCACATGCTCTACCATGCTGTTAAAAGTTGTGTCGCAAGGGGTTGAGCATGTATGCATATATGTGTGTGTGTGTGGTAGCAGTGCTGGTGCAGGATCGAGTCACCTCCGAGTCCTGCCCAGGATAAGTTGGCAGATGTGTGGGGTGGTGCAGGGCACAGCAGCTGCTGGCTCTAAATCTGGCGCTGGATCCTCTTCATTGCCTTTGGCTTCCCGTGGAGTGCAATGTCAGCCACGCTGGAGTAATCAGTCATTATCTACCGAGCGTCTCCCTCATGCTGCACACTCCAGCTGGATACCTGTGTGTGTGTGTGGACAAAAGTGGGCGGAGAGCTGTGCTGTAAGAATACACTGTGCTGTAAATATCTCTATTAAACCAGCCTTAGCCAGCAAAAAATAATCTGGGTTTCATAAGATGTGTTACTAAGTCTGTTTCTAAATGATGCATTAAACATGATCAGGGAGAAAGTGACCTACACCACATGACTATGAGGAAATAAAAATTTTGAGCTATATTGGGTGGCAGGGGAGCACCAGGCAGCTTTATAAGAGATCTATGCACCTTTCTTCAGTGGCTTTTCTGAGCTAACCCAAAATAAAAACACCCAAATGTGGTTAAAAAGTGGTTCTAATAAGCATCATAGGCCTCCATACTCTCAAGGGTCTAGAGTTGTTTACGAGGACCATAAACTAGTCATATACATCTTGCATTGCATCTACAACTAGTACATCTTGTATTTTATTCCACAGTCCACAAACAACGTTATTGATTATTCTTGTATCTTTCTTTATGCGTTAGAATTAAACTTTGTGACAGTACCTTTAAGACTGTTGTACACAAAATAATCTTTGTTTTAAATGGCTGCCATTTATATATATATATATATATATATATATATATATATATATATATATATATATATACATGGCAGCCAATTAAGACAATGAACCTCTTTTTTCAGATTCTATAATTGGACTGTGTAAACTGGGTAGTGGATGGTAACTTACTAAGTAAAGATTAGTTAAATTAGTTAAATTAATTTTTAGTGTTTATATACTAACTATTATCAAAAAAAGTGGAAAATGTAGTTTCCCTGATGTGAGCCTATTTGAAGGAAAAAGGGTTTTAGAGATGTTCAGTTTTGTGACAATTGTGTTTGAGCAGTCAATGCATATGTGTGTGTTGGCAGTGCTGGTGCAGTTTCAAGTCACTTCTGAGTCCTGCCCAGGATAACTTGGTAGATAGTCTTTCTAGCTTCACTCTAACATCCCTATTCAGTTTGCTTGGTACCCCTGCAATAAGGGTAACCAGATTCAGCATGGACACTTTATTATATGGGTCGTTATTGTGTGGATCACCTGGCAATGCAAATGATGACAAAATGTGGGATCATGAATTTGGAACCATACTGTGATGTACTGCATTTTCTGGTGTAAAAGCTACAGATATGTTCTGTGACTTTTATTTGAAGGCTACCTTCATAGGAACTTCTTCACACCTACATAATCTTCGAATATCGTATTTAGTCTTTATGAACAGCTAATGCCAGTAATCACAAGATCACGTAAGATAAATGACATTGTGTTGACATAAGGGACATTAAACTAAAGTGATAGACATTTATTCTGTTTATAACACTGTCGTTAACAAGCAATGAAACTAACAATGCAGAGGCTGAGTTAAGAACTATTGCGCAAAACTTACCTTTTGTCATTTGTTACTTTTTTTGTAAATTTGAAAACTCCAGTTAAACTTTGCAGTTGGGGAAAATCAGGTGACACTTTATTTTGAGTGGTCCTATTTAGATGAAACCAACACTCAACAGACTCTCAGTAACATGTCAAAAACATATTAGGGTTAGGATTAGGTTTTGGGTTGAGGTTGAGGTTAGGGTTAGGATTAGGGCCAGGGTGAGAGTTAGGATTAGGTTCTGGGTAAAGATTAGGGTTAGGATTAGGGCCAGCGTTAGGGTTAGGATTAGATTCTGGGTTGAGGTTAAGGTTAGGATTAGGTGAGGATTAGGGCCAGCGTTAGGGTAGGATTAGGTTCTGGGTTGAGGTTAAGGTTAGGATGGGGGATTAGGGCCAGCGTTAGGGTTAGGTTTTGGGTAAGGTTTGGGAAGGTTAGGTTTTACATAATGGAAGTAACATATTAACAATACATCTACTTAATGTAAGTAATGTATCAACAGAACATCTACAAGATATTTACTTCAATGTATTCAGATGATTCACTACTGCTACTTCATATGTTGTTGATATGTTACTGATAATATGTTAAGTGTTTATTAATCATCTACAAAGGACCACTCCAAATAAAGTGTTGCCAAAAATAATTTTACATTAACTTAACCGAAAAAAAATGTTTAAAATGTTTTTTTCCCCTATCCTGCAAAGTTACCATTTTGGAGAAAAAATGTTTTTATTCTGACAGCTAATATATATTAATTCTGTATATTCCTACTTGAGTTAAAGAACAAAACTTTGTACTTTTGTAAAGTATAAAAGTTATGTTTTTTATTAAGAATACCTGAGTGACTGCAGACATGAACAACTCACAAAGGTCTCAGTAATAATGCTTAATAACAGTGTTATAAACAGAACAAATGTTTAGTCACTTTTAGCTTAAGGTCACTTGTGTCAGTACAGTGTCATTTATCTTATGTCATCTTTTGATTCCTGGCATAGGCTGTTCAAAAATACTAAAATGAAACAAGTATTGTTTCATACATGCATTGTTCAGTACGTATGCATGTGTTATGAAGTCCATATGTAGGGATAAATTGTTACCACATGTTCTGAGCATCAGTAGTGTAAATAGATGAAGAGATGGTTGGGCTGGATAAATAAGTGTGTTTTAATTGGCAGGTCAGGCTGCTCATGGGAGCTAAGAGTGAAATTGTTTTAGAGGAGCACAGAGAGGAAAAGAAAACTGCAGTGACCCATTTCATCTCCACATGGGCCCTGAAGCTGCATGTGACCTCCCAACACCAAAAGCCTACCTCCATCTTTTCAATACCTGCAGCATCTCTCTCTCCCTCTAGCGCTCTCTCTCTAAAACTGTCCTCACAACAGATTGCTTGAAAATGGAGCATGACGCTCATACAATCTGCCCAGGCCTCATTTTTAGGTGCAGGTTCATCGCTGAGGCTCCTCCATGGCTGGGAGGTAGATAGAGTGGCGCTGGCCATCTTGAGCTTGATTAAGCCGTGGCCTTGATATGCTGACGCTGCAGAAGTGCTTTTCTACAGCGGGGCCTCGGCCTTGACCTGGCCAACAGTAGCTAGAGCAAATAAATGGCTGTATTAGAGCTGTCACGGAGAAGGAGCCCTGTGGAGGTGTACAGGAGTGAGGCTCAGGCTGGAAAGATGGCCTGTCTGAGCTCAGCTCTCAATATGCCGCCCTGCTGTCTGATGGATGAGAGAGGAAGCGCAGTCGTTACATGGATCGGCTCAGAGTCGACCTGTGCTTTCATTGATCCCTGGCCAGAAATGGAGGCACAAATTAAGGTTTTTTGCCTTTTTCCAGGACTGTATATATATAATATATTGGTGCTGTCATAATAAGACCATTGCTTTTCTTTTTTTTTGTTTTTACACTGTTTGAAAACACCAGCTGCCCTTCACATTAAGCGATCATTTCATGAGAACTGGGCCAATCGAAATTTGGAAAAAACAAACGTTTGAAGTTTTGTGAAGTGACGTTTGCAGATGTGTAGAACGTTTTCCTTCTCCTGTCAAGTTACCAAGAGTGAGATATAGAGAGGTGTGGATGTGTATTAGGACTGTCATGATTATGCCATTAAAAAATTTATCAACTATTATTTGTGTTCTTGATGAATTGGCTTAGTTTGCAATTTGAATGATGAACAGGGTATGTGCTGGTCCTAATAAATCTGTGTTTCTAAAAAAGGCATTCAACATAAGCACAATTTGCAATTACAAATTGTGTGTATATGAAGTAAAATCTAATGTTTGTCGTGAGGTGAAAGGTTTTGTTTAGCTATAGGTCTAAGTTGAACAGCTCAGCAGACAGCAAACAGGCTCCTCCAGTAACATTGAGTTAAACTTTATTTATGGATACTGAACATACAAAGCAAATATTTTGCCATTTTAATGTCTTTTTAATAGCTTCACATTTGTCCAGGTTTAAGTGGATCTGGCCTAAGTAGTACTAAACTCTGTGTGGGGTTTTCAGTTTTTTTTGTAAAATTACAGTAAATTACTTTCACAATAGTTTACTGTACATTATTAACACTTAACAGCAGAAAAAGCAACTGTATACTGTGACTTCACTCCTGGACCATAAGGTTACTGTGATGTAGCTGTGTTCTGCTTACAGTAATACACTAAAATTAAAATGCAATAATCTACAATACATAACAACTGAAATGCTGCTGAACTCTAATTTACTGTGACATATGTAAACAATACTTTTAATTTTACTGTAGCTATAAATGTTAATTGTTTTTTAGAACATTTAAATAAATAAAAGTAAAATTAGGTAAATGATAAACTGAAATAAAATCAAAATTAATATCAATGATCATGGTGTTTCATCACTTTTGCATAGAATGTCGTGTGCACAAATATGCATTTTACAGACAGTTTAACTTTGCTTATTAGTCGCATCAACATTATAGGGAAATACCTGTGTCCCAGCATTTAAACAATCAAAAAAAAATCAAATCCAGCATAAAATGTAAAATTAATTAAAACACCAAAACCTGAATTGTCTGAATAAAAACATGTAAAATGTTTTAATTAAAATATTTACCCCTTTTTAAACCTCTTTTTATTTGTCACATAATGCAGTACAGCTCAACATTACCCTTTTGCTATTTTATTACAGTAAAATATCTTAAGATGTTGATTTCACAATAAAATGATGAATACACTGTGTTACTGTGAAAATTAGTGTTAAATATTATGAAATCTCAGCAGTGATTAACCATGTATGTGTGTGTGTGTGTGTGTGTGTGTGTGTGTGTTTGTGTAATAGAGTATGTAGAGTGTTGAGATCATGTGTTATGTGTAGCCTCTGTTTTAAAAGAGCAGACTGTTCAGTCAAGCACTTTAAATCGAAAGTGTCTCAGAATGCAGGGTGTGTGTGTGTGTGTGTGTGTGTGTGTGTGTGCGTGTGTGTGTGTGTATGGGGGTGTAGTTGTGAAAAGTTAGTTGCTAGTGTCCTCAGTGCACCCAGTTTCATATTAATATTCAGGAGACGTTTTTCAATTTTATGGCAGCAGCCTTTCTACAGGGGGGATTGACAAAAGTTTGCAGAGCAGAATTCACAAATGCTGCATGATTTGTCTCAGTGATGGTACTGCGGCCTGAGTGCACTGATGAGGAGTGCAACCAACATTGAGAGGCTATAGCTTAAACCAGCAGTCAGCAACATGCAGCTCTATTGCCCTCATGCGCCTTCACAGCAGAATTGGATTTGTAGTTAAAAATAAAATAATCCTGCTTTGCAGTAAAATAAAGCTTTGCCAAGCATTCTAACACAGTTTTAACAATGAATGGTCTTAAATGCTAGAGTTCATTAATAAATTGTTAGCTTAAATCGTGCTAATTCACCTGGGCCCACAGACTGCTGGTCACACAGCAACGCAGACAACCATCTTGCCTAGCTAGTAGCTAATGAAAAAGTAAAGAAAAGAAAGATTTAAGACGAGCATCGATAAGTAAGAGCTGAATGGACGGATGTATTTGCATTCATAAGCACTCCTGCTGGTTTCCTGATATATTTAATCTGCAACGAGAAACTGTCAAACACTAAAGGTCATGAGGCTGTAGTCAGCTCCTCATTCACCAGCATCTTGTTCTAATTTTCCCATTCCACCTTAAATGGTGCAGCAGTTACATTCTGGTGCCACAGGCACTATTTAAGGTGGAGCAGGAAAGTTCTAACAAGACGCTTGCGAATCAGAAGCTGAATTTAGCCTCGCAAAAGTCGAACATTGAGGGACATTTTACAAGAAACTGTTTTACTTTTGTGGAAAAGCTTCCTGCCGGTGATGCAAGAAAAGCAGCTATAGCTGAGCTAAAGCTTAAAGCAGAGCCAAGTAAGTCTGCATTTTCATGTACATTATATTTTTTAGCCTATACTCGTACTTTAGCACATGCTGAGACATTTATAGCCAAGATGGAAAAATGTTACTTCAACAAAATGAACATAAAATGTGGCTCGCAGCAACACAGACAACAAGGTGGTTTGATTTTTGTTGAAAGGACAGAATGGCTTTGGGTTGCCGACCCCTGGCCTAAACAGTGCCGGCACCACATAAGAGTTGCGGAGTTAATACCTTAAAGTTACTATATTACTATAAAGTTACTAAAGTTACTATATTCTTTTGATATGTGGGCAATTTTAATGTAGATAGTATAGTGTAATGTTGTTACAAATAAAAAGTAGAGACGTTAGCTGTTAAGCTACCTGCATCACTAAGCGCTGCTGCACACGGACAGACTTTTTTGGCACAGCTCAGTGCAGTTGCCCTCTGTAGTCTGTAATAACAACACGATATGACTGCTGATGGGAGATTTAATGATATCAGTAAAATAAGTTATATTCTTATTTTGACAACCATCCTGCTACCCCACCATGTTAATAAAATTTTAATTATGAAGTATTTTATTGCCGCTTGCCTTTTGAGGGTTTTGAAAATGGAAATGGAAATTTCTGTGCAAGTTCTGCTGCTGAAGTCGCTCTGCACTTGTTTTCACTTTATCCCTCGCCCTTCCTACGGTGTCTGGGATTCCCCTGAGGGGAGATGGCAAGACCAAGTGGATGAGGGCATGTTAAAACCAGCACTGAAAAGGGCGGCACTGATAGCTCAGGTAGTAACACTGCTGTGTGTGAGAGAGAGGAGCAGACAGATCACTTTCTTTGGCTGAGGCCCTGCAGAAGATGTATCAGCACTAGTGTAGCTGTTGTTACTGCAGTGCCCCTCTGGCCCTTAAATACGATTGATCACGTTGATTAAGTTCAGCTCTGCTCTGCACCTCACATGCACCTGGGATGCATTCTTTTGACCTTGGGCCAAGCCTTGTTAGATGACCATTACTACCCTGTTCACCCGGTGTAATACCAATACAAATCAGTATTCTTTATCATTAGTTCTCTTGTCTGTGATGCTTTTACAGCAAGCCTCTATTAAGTACATGGTACTGTAGCAGATTTGAGTGCTTGCTTCCTCCCTGTGCTTCAGTGATCCACCACTGTGGGGCAGTAGCACTCAAGTAAGAGCTGCCAGAGACCTGGTTGAACTTTGTTGCATCCAGCAGCAGAACTGGGCAGTGGCTTTTGGTGCCAGTGTGGAACAGTTGACGGCGTGCGGAAACGAGCTGAGCTGTCTCCTTTTCCTCCAGCGGCATCACTTTTCTCTCCTCCTGCTTTTTCTAGCGCATCTGTTTCTCCCACCATCGCTTGACGACATCAGCGTCTTCCAGTCTCAGACCAATTCAGTCTTCTTCTCTACAATTCAATATACGTTAATGCTTCATTTGATCGTGCCCCCCATGGAGTCAGTCTGTAAGATGAATGCGTACTTTTCATTTATTTATTTTTCTTTATACACTCAGAATCAGGCTGGATGTGGATGAAGCAGTACTAATAGCTCCACCCTGCGTTAACCATCCTGATGTTTCTCTCTCTCTCTCTCTCTCTCTCTCTTTTTTGCTCTCTCTTGCTCATTCACCCTTTTTCTCTCTCTCACTCAGTCTCTCTCTCTTTGTCTCTCTGTCTTTCCTTATCTCTCTCCCTCTGTCTCTTACACTATCTCTCTCGTTCACTTTCTCTTGTTCTCTCTCTCACTCACTCACCTCTCCTGCACTCTCTCTTTCTCTCACTGTTTCACGCTCTCCGTTTGTCTTGTCTTCTCTCTTCTCTCTTTCTCTCTCTCTTTTCTTGCTCTCTTTCTCATTCTCTCTCACTGTTTTTCTACCTATCTCTCTATCTCTCTCTCCTTGCTTTTCTCTTGCTCTCTTTCTTTTACCACTTTGTGTCTCTCTTTCTCTCATTCTGTCTTTCATTTTGTCTTTTACCTATCTTTCAATAATTCTCTCTCCCTCCTTCTCTCTCTCTCTCTCTCTCTCTCTCTCTCTCTCTCTCTCTAATTCACTCTCACTTTGTCTTTCTACCAACCTCTCTATCTCACTCTCTATCCTTCCTTCTCTCTTGCACTCTTTCTCTCTCTCTCACACTTGGTCTCTCTCTCATTCTCTCTCTACCTCTCTATTTCTCTATCTTTCTTACTTTGTCTCTCTCTCTCAATCTCTCTCACTTTGTCTTTCTACCTCTCTCTCTCTCTCTCTCTCTCTCTCTCTCTCTCTCTCTCTCTCTCTCTCTATTATATATTGGGTATGAGTTTCCTGGAATTTGGGTTTGGTCCTCAGTTCCAGTCCTGGTTCTCTCTCAGGCGAGAGGTGCGCTGAGTCATGGGCGAGACGCCTCCCTGCTGGGCCGCAGTGCTGAAGGAAAGGAGGCCACGCACACTTTTTCACTCTCTTGGGGACCCAGGGGTCACGTTAGGAGAAAACTCCACGGGGAAAGTAGTTAAGGGTGTAAACTCAGAGCTGCTGTCTTCCAAGTACTGCTGTGTTTTTATTATTCAGCAAGTCTAGCGTCTGTGCTAAGCGCGTGTCCTCGCTGACAAGGAGGACTGCCTGCTCTAGAAAATGGTTTTCATGCACACTGACAAACACTGACAGCCACTGAAGACTTTGGCATGTAGAAAACTCAGATTGAGCCTTTTTCTGCTCAGGTAATGTATAGCTTTTTAAGGGAAAATAGATTTTCTTATAGAAAGTTTGTACCTACACATTAGTAACGTCAATTGCAGTCCTCACGATTTGATATGATTCTTTAGAAAATGATTCAAAGAGTCATGAAATCTTAGCTCTCACCACAGTTCGATTTAGATATTATTTGGAATTCTATTTAGAAATTAGAGCTGTGAAATGATTTAAATAGTTAGCCAAATGACATAGTGCATTATGATAGCTGACCTTTGCTTAGTGTATTTGTGTGTATATCGCAGCTGTTGGAACAAAACCTCTTATCTCCATTTCTGTCGTTTTTCAGTTTTTGATATAATTTAAAAGTCCCTGTCCCTTTACATAGTGTGTAAATTTCATGAAAAATGGACCAAATAAAATGACCCATAATAGCCTGGGAAAATGTCTGTTTCCATTGACTTACATTAAAAGTAAAGTATGTTTTTTCCTTCTCCTGTAAAGTTACCATTTTGGAGATACAAGGTTTTGTTCCCACAACAGCGATATGTTAAACACATAATGGTGATATTTGATTATGTGATTATGTTACACAACTTGACAAGTGAGTAATTCTAAAAACATGCTTTGAGGCCATTTTTGTGTCACCTATATAGTAAGTAGAGCTGATAAAATGGACAATGAGTGTAGTTACAAGGTAGGTGTGCATAACTAAGTGGCTGGTCGGTATATAGACCATAAAAACAAGCTTTTATTTATTTTTTTTTGAAGAATTGCATTTAAACGAGTGTGTACTTTATTCTGCATCACTACAATCAATTATAATTTATTCCAACATTTCAAAATCAATGCTGTTGGATTGCCCTCATGCATCAATGCATTTTTACACCCCTACTGCAGATACAAATTGCAAACTCTGTGCTTCTGCTGTAAGCGTGCCTCCCCAGACAGTTCTGCAAATCTTTTCTGATTCTTCTTCTCTATTAGCAGATCAGAGGGAGTGTGATGTAGCATCGCTGGCCTTGCAGTATGTGGGTTAATAGCTCATGTTCTGTAGCTGATGTAACCATTCAGAGAGATAATCCTTCCTTCTCGCCACTCAACCGCTGCGGAGTACATATGCATGTGACTCAGAGAGGATGGGAGTTGCGTGGGAGTCCACTGACCTGGCCTTTAGGTAAGTGCCACTCTGCGCTGTGTGCAGGGTGGAATTGGTGTCAGTCTGGGTTGGAGAGGATTAGGGCCATATTGGTCTGCTGGGCATGGGAGCTACCTAAGGCCTGCATGGCAAAAAGTGGGCCAAGAGTGTCTTTCTCCACTCGTCTGCGCTGTCAACCTGCACTAATCCTGCAGACAGACAGAACCTGTTGTATCTCTCACGACAACTTTTGACGCGATTGATATTGTCGCGTATCGGCTCATGTTTCCCGTGGACGGGCCGCATAATCCGAAATTATCCACCCTGCTGTGGATTAAAAGTGACTTACTTCAGGTGTTGACTGGTGTTATCAAGCAGAGCTGCTTAATCAGGCTTTATGAAGATGACTAATGGATTCAGCTTGGTCTAAAGCCTCTGGAGCTTTTCCTGCGTTTTAATGGCAGAGCGAGCTAATTATCACACCTTGAGCTCCAGTCCTGTTAAATAAGCGAGCAAAGGAGATAAATGAAAATCAGAAAAATAGTCAGTTTGCTGTTCCACACGTCCTCTCTGTCTCCTCTTGTAGAGAGAACAGATCTGCAGTATCTGCTCTGAGCACGGGCTGGTCTGCTGTGGGTTGTGTGAGGAGCCACTGCAATGCAGCTCTGCTTGAGTTTCCTTTAAACAATATGCAGCATAGTTTTACACTGGAGCCGAAAGAATATCTGTGTGTGTGTGTGTCTATGTGTGTGCGTGTGTGTGTGTGTGCATGAGAGAGATCAAGAGAGAGAGAGAAAGAGTGAGGGAGCTCATGCTGTGTTGTCACAAAGGCCTGCCCTTTGATCCCTGCCACACTGACAGCTCTTTGGCTTCAAAAAAAAAAAAGTTTTTGAAGAAAGTTTGTACTCAGTAGCCATGTGAAAGCAGAATTCCTCTTCAGAAGGGTGGACTTTGCATGGAGTATGTTCTTCTTACATATAGATGCATGCTTTGTGTAAAGACGTGGAGTCAAAATATGTGGGGTATATATGTCCCATATGTAATATATATCACTGCTTTAAATCAAATCCTTGTTATGATACGTGCATACTGACAATCATGTACACTAGTAATGCAGTGAAATGAAAATCCTTGGCTGAAATCTGGGCCAAAAAAACAAAAAAAGCTGACAATGAATACCAAAATCATGACTGTATGTAGGCTACAGTATGAGCCACAAAATCATCAAAACTTTCTGGATAACAAAGAAAGGTTGTTCATCCAAGCCAATGCATTCCAATATTTTTCTTATGCTTTGCATTTTGACTTGTCATTTTTTAATGTTTCTGTCATTTCAAAAACTGTGGCTGTGCATGGCATTGGCATACTTGCAGGGATTTTCCTTTCTGCTTCTGTTGTTTTGCTGTTTCCTGCATATTGAGCAAGCTGTTGTGTTTTCAAGTGTTATGAAACCTGTAGTGAAGCTCTTGGGTGTTGTATCCCTGCCTTGATACTTGGCATGAACAGAGATTATAAATTCCTTGTCTAATGTTCCTCATAGAAACAGGGAAATAGAACCACGCAGCTGACATTTTCACTGTTTGGACGTGTCTGCGCTAACAGCATATTTTAATTTTCATTACCAATAAGCTCTTACACCCTATTCACATCTGGTCACTTCATGTGACTAGTATCTAGATTGTATCCTGATAAGATTTTAGCCACATGCATTTACACTTGGTAGTCGAATGCATCTCCAGTTAGCCAGACTGGAAAGCGATTGCTGTGTGGGACGAAATATGCAAATCATTTTTTCACAAGAACTAGTTACCAATTGTTTATCCATTCAGCCTCCTTTTGTGCTACACTAAAAATGAATGCTGTGTCTGTCCATATTGCTATTAAGTGTTTTTTTTTGTCTGGTCCCCAACCACGTGTTTTCTCTATGATTATCTTCCACGCAGACACGGATCACGTGCCCAGTGACGTACTGCATAGGGAGGAGTTTCGGTTGTACTGGGAGGGATTTTTTGTCAAATGTGTCTTAGAGAGACAGATGTGTTTACACTGCTGTAACATGTGGCTCAAATGGATCTCTGATCACCTCCTGAAGTAGTTTGAGTGATCAGATTTAAATCTGTTTTAAATGCGTCTTGGGTGAATTTACACATGCATTTTAATATGGCTTGGCGTTATACAGATATAACCCTGATACTCAAAATGCATGAAGTTATGCATAAACAGTGTCTTAGATTTTGACACCTCCTTGTTTTTGGTTTAAAATGATCAGCTTTTTTTTTCTTTTTCGGCCAAAAGCCCAAAATGCCTTTTTTCACCATTTTCGGCCAAATGTTTTTTGAGGTCGAATTGTTGGTGCATCTCTAACACCCATACACACAGACACACACACACACACACACGCACACACGCACTTGTATACATGTTTGTCTTACATTACTTGTGAGGACTTCCACAGATGAATTCTACACCTAAACCTAACCCTAACCTTCGGATAAACCCAGTATCCGAAAATGTTTCTGTTCTTTTAGTTTTTTCCAAAAAAAGAAGTAATTTGTGGTGAAATCAACACATGCCCAAGTGAGGCCCAACAAAACATCCTCACTTGACAAAAAAACATCATGTTATCCTATCATTATGTGGACATGTAGTGCTCACAAGGATAGCAACACACACACACACACACACACATGTATGTGTGTATAATAAATGCCATATTTAAATCGAGTTGCAGTTTTGCATACAACTCTATACACACATATAGTGTACACTATAGTATGATGATGGCTTAAATTTCGGGGCATCTTGTATATATACTATCTACAAAAAATACAGAATGATACACATGCAAAATTTTGTTTTCATTTTATTATTATGCTTAACTTACACAGATTTTTCCTCACCATGTAAATTACATTTTCAGAGGTAAAAGGTTTTTTTGTTACTACATGAAGGAAGAGCTCAGATCAATGGTTTCAATAACCTAAACCATTTCAGTTGCAGATAAATGTATGACATAAAACATAAGAAATAGATAATGTTATTTATAATTTAATACCTTCTTGTTCACAGAGTTCTTGAATAAAACATCTACATATACCTTTTGGTGGATAGTTTGTTGTATTTAAATCCACATTGTATAAGTTATAATTGTATATAAAGAATTGTGAATATGGCAAGAGATTCCAAACTTTTGAATAGTAGTGTATATGTAACTTGAGTTTTATAATCCTAACCTTAAATCTGACCCTAACTTTAATAAACTCATGTAAAAAATGATAAAACATGAAACTTTTATTAAAAATATTTTACAAAATCAGGACCGTTTTGTAGGTCCTGATGTCGAAGGTTATTCTTGTAGTTTATGACATTTTTGCCCCGTAAATGCACAAAAATAAACATACACACAGTGTTGCCTCCAGAATGCAGACTGAGGAGATCTCTTTTCCAGGTGCTGTCCATTCAGAAGGGGCCATAGATGTGAATGGTGCTGAGCTTTGGCTTGGCTGGTGAAAACAGATCTGCTAATGCCCTCTGAACATCACTGTGGTCACACACATATGTATATATCTGGGTTTTGCTAGCTCATCTTTAACACCAGACAGGCTCTTCATATCATATTCCACTTCCTCTGTGTGCCGGTCAGCAGGGAATAGAAGAATGAGAACAGTGCCTTTGTGATGGACTGTAATTGGAGACAGAGAAGGGGGGAGTAGGGCAGAGTGAGGAGAGAGTCTGATTAGTTCAGAACGTGTTTGCAATAACCATATATGCCATTCACTCTTCTTCACAGGCCAGTCATGGGTTAGGATTTAAGATGTTTAAGCATATTTTTCTAGTATCAGCACTGACAGCAGAACAGATCCTAACATGCACATGACAACTGTGACACCATGATCTGTTTAGCATGGGTAGTTTTCTTAGTTCTCACTGCATTCTGTGTTCACATAGCGGTTTTAAAAGAAAATTCATTCGTGACTTTTTAGAATGCTCTGCACTGCTTACAATTCATTGAGCCATTGGATGCTTAGTGACATGCAGTTAGCTTATATTTATCATGGTAAGTTTGTACAGAAAGCAAGCGTAACGCAGTGCCTGACATGTTTTATTTATCGAATGCTGAGGTTAGTCTTGAGTAATTAGCGTAGGTTAAAGAGATTTACGTGTTTGCGTGGAAGAGAGCAATTATCTCCCTCTCTGCAGGGCTGCTTGATGTTCACTCACTGAAGTGTGCATTCCCAGATGTGTTGAGAGAGAGGAAAGGTCCCTTTGTGTCTTCTATGTCTGCAGAGGCTGGTCGACAATGTTAATTATGAAAAAAAAAAATCTGTTGACGCTTACTTAAAGTACCTATATCCTACAATGTTTCTTGTATTTTTTTTTCCTCTTGAGGACCACTTTTAACATTTGTGTGGTTTTATATACCAAAAATGGTCATCATTCATTTTTACATGAACATTTTCCAACCTCCATTTATCACTTAGAACTAAACATGCTGTTTTTGTGACTGTGCCTTTAAGACTGATACATGTCAATGACTACTGTTCTGATTGGCTGGCCTGTATTGTACATCATTCAAAAAAAGCACTCAAGGCTGAAACACTCTTTAGACCTTCAACATGAATAGGCGGGGCTATGCTTTTTTTTCCTCTTGTTTTATTACTTGATTGCACATCTCTCAAAATGTCATCATAACTCTGTCATTGAGATGTAAACAAAGTCATTCAGAGTGGTTTCATGTTTTATGTAAAATATGCCATTCTGGAGAATTTTACCAAGTCAGAAATGTTCATAACGGTTGTGATAGGAACCAGATGTCTGACAGCGTTTGATGGCTCTAGAGGTGTCTAAAGTGTATTGAATTGAAATCGCAGACTGCACCTTTAAGTGTCACTGGGGTGTCCTCAAGGGTATGTCTTCAGTACCTTTAATTGGGGAAAAAATGGTAACATATTCCTTTGCATTTGTGTTTTTTTAGTTGCATTGACTCCATATGCCCTGTCTTGACTTCAGCCTTTTCTGTTTTAAAACAGGAGATTATAAAAAGGTGCAAGTAGGTCCTTTTCCCTTGGCAAAAACCTATTTATAGTACACAACTGGATCTTTAGACCACTGTTGTACCTTTGAAGATACATATACCTTGTTTGTACCTGTGCAGTACCCTTTTTTCAGACAGTGTAAAAGCCACAGCGCAGGAAGTTTTTATTTGAAATGGTTACAAATGTTGCCTGATTTCCGAGACATTGTGTTATAAAGGTTTTATTTTAAAAGTTGTATTTATGGTGGAGAGGTACATGCAGGGTGTTGTGAGGGAAAAATGATACCCAAAGAATTTTTTTTCAGTACCACTATTTTACCATTATCAACAACACAAATATGTTTTTCATAGCAAATAAAATGGCTGTATTAGCTTTGTAGATAGCGAGACCCTTGCTTCCTAACACCATCTCTGAAGTACTTTGTTTACATCAGTAATTGAATTATGTAAAAAAAATCAGTGTAATGCACCGATTTAGTACTTTAATGTATCATCCATGGCTTCAAGAATGAAAGAACATGAAGTGCTTCCCTTATTCTTTGCTAGTTATAAAAATACATTAGAAAACATGATTTTGCCTATGAAATCAGTTTTACATGAAATCAGACTAACATACTATTCAGATGTTATTCTGACAGGAGTTGTTTTCATTGGGGAGGTGCGGTAATGTAATTATTACCAGAGTATCTGTAAATCTGTCATATCTGGAGGCGATCAAGGAAGTGTTTATTATTTGTATTGTTTGTGGCCTAAATCAAGCCAGTAAGGAGAAAAGTTGACACCTTATTTTTACATCTCAGAACATTAAAACCTGTATTAAAAAATACTCTCATATAGTTTGATTTGATGTGTTTCGACAATGGAAGCTATTATGTGTGGATTGTTTTGGTGTGGGGACAATGCATATATCAAGTAGAAGGACACCCTCAGGTAACATTTCTATATAGTGAGTGTTTAATTGACATTGTTTTGCAGCCGGTGTCAGGGTTAACAGTGTGTAGGGGTGAGCTGTCATTCTAGTGATAGGGTGAGAGGTCAGTGTGAACTGTCTGCTGTTGGTGTGTGGTGTGACAGGCGAGGGAGCCCACAGGGTGCATGCTCACTCACAAGCACACACACACAACACACACGCCCATCACGTTTGTCCCACATGGAGGAGACCCACCACCTGCTCTGGGACCCCCCTTAGGAACCCCACTGTCACACAGACTGGCCTGAGTTAGTGTATGTGTATGTGTGAGTGAGGGAGAGCACTTGGGGGGGATTCGTTTTGTTGCAGAGGGTAAAACAGGGGTGCTTAAGGGAGGGATTGGGTCACATACATAGATACAGAGACAGTAGAGAGACAGTAGGGGAGATGATCTGTCAGATGTGAGCAGCAGTCGAGCTGCTTGTGAACAGCTGAAAGAGACTCCAGTGAAATCAGAGCAGTCATTTTTTATTCCTCTAGATCTGATCATGACGTGGTACGTTTCTTTAGAGCAAAAATGACTATAAACACTGGCTGAATTCATGTCTGAATGCACCATAAACACTAGTGTCAAACATGGCTGTATTGGCCTCATTAACAGTCAAATCGCCATTAAGTACAATTTGTTTTTCAGGACATATTTCTGAGGAGATTAGCTAAGATAATCCACTTGCATGAGGAAGAGGAAAGGCAGAACAAAATAACAGGAAAAAGCAGGGGTTTCCAAAACTGAACTTTAAAAAAATATTATACATAGGGATAAAAAGATAGAGAACATAGGACTCTTGACAACTGTGTGAGAGCTGGTAGACCATCACTGTTACCATCAGATAAACAGCATTCAAAGCCTTCATCTTTGAGAAAGAGGAGAAAATCAAGCTCCATTCTTGCTTCAGATTTGAAAAAATCCACAAGTGTTTCTGTCCATCCTTCCACTGTGAGAAGGCAAACTCAACACTATGAGTCTAAAAGAGTGTGTAGCTGTCAAGAAGCCCTTACTGAGAAAAGGAAATAGACAAAAAAACATTTGCAAGCCAAAGAAAGAAACTGCTGGTTTTCTCAGAATAATGACCACCCTGGAGTCCAGACCTCAACATCACTGAATGTGTTTGGGATTTCTTGGATTGTGAGAAGCAGAAAATGTAACCAATGTCCATGACTGAACTTTGAAGGTGTGGAAAATTATCCCTGCAGGTTGGACACACTAAATACTGAAAATATCTTATTATATTTAATTGAGGCTTCTGTGTAATTAAAATGACTTAATGGTCATTTTAACTGGAAATGAAATAAATGAAGGACACTTTCTGACTCATGCACAGTACTATATACCATCCACATTTTGGGAACAGAATTACATTTGCCATGTTCAGCTTGGCTTCTTCTCTGTTTTACTGCAGTGTGTCTGAAACTGCAATGGAGCATCTACCACACAGAGCCTCAGCTGAGATTGCTTAGAGATTCACTGGAGGCTCAATGTATAAATGGTAGATGTGCACTGGAGCTAAAAGAGATTGCACAAGTTTATTCATTCATTTTTTTATCAGGGGGTGATTGCACTATGGGAAATATGGGACAGAGGAAGATGCTGTGTAGGAAATATAAATATATTTACTTCTTTCCATCTTTGGAGGAAAGCCATGCCACTGTGTAGCAGCAGACAAAAATAGCTTTAGTTGCAGAGATGACTTTCTCTTCAGAGAAGGAAGGAAATCATGCTGGAAGTAAAACAGATGCAGGGTGACAGACGAGGAGCCAAGGCTGCAGTCACCCAAGGTTCATTGATTTCCCAACTCTGTTCAAAATATTGACCCTTTCCAGTGTTCAGCTCGGAAACACCTCATTCCTAAAGGTTAGCGTGACGGCTTTGCTAATTGAACAGTTTAAAGCCCAAAGGAAATCTTTTCTGCCCTGTTTCCATCGTTTTCGGTCTGTCCTCATTAAGACACAGATGAAGGCTGACCTCCTGCATGTTTGTAGTTTGTGGGTGGATTGTCTGTGCTCTGCGTCGAAAAACAGCCTGAAGAATGAACACACTCAGAAGCTTCTGCTCACATCAGCATCACTCCTGCAGCATCTGTACATTTGACAAATTTGGATTTGTGAGAAAATCTCTATCTATCTAAGAGAGTAAGCGGACCTCTTAGTGCATTTAAGGCACCAAATTCTTCAAACGTTTAGCCTTTCATTGCTCAGCTGCCTCCATGAAACTTTAACAGCCTCCATTAAAGAGTGCATCAGTGGTACAAGCTAGAAGGGAGTGTGCCACTCTGTCCAGTGCTGATATACGGGCTGATGCTGGTCACTTGCAAGCGAGAGAACAGGAGAGGAGAGCTTCTCTGTGCTCAGCACTTTTTGCATGCTAATGCCCAATCATCACTGATGGAAATCAATCCACTCTGCTGGTGCGATGGCCAGAGCCCGAGAGTGCCAGTGCCTTTGAAAAAAAAGTTCTGTCCGATCGATTCCAGCAGGACTTACAGAAGAGTACACATGTTCTCAGGGACATGCTGTATCACATATAGGATGACCCATGAGCCCATGTGGGCCAGATAGCCTGCTGATCTTCAATCAGCAACCATGCTTTTTTAATGTTTTGCACCCATAATAAGATCATAGGGGTGGTTGCTGCTTTCTTTGCATATACATTTTTGGGAGTTTCCCTCTCAAAGTGCAAAATACTGGGAGGTGCATTAGAATGAAACACGTACTTCCATTTACCAAGGTTAATAGTCAGTACTTGATGATTATGCATATTGCTGCCTTTGTTGCTTCTCTTTTATTCCTTCTTTTCTCTACTTAGAATTTGTTTCCCTAGAATAAAATATGTTTATGCAATCCAGATGTAGCCACTCATGACTCCAGTTACCTGTATTCGTTTTCATGTGCATCACCCACACCCACAGAGTGTGATTAGCAAAAAAACACTGCATCTCCTCCAGGTGGTGTAGAAACCTCCTTTGATGAGTGGGAGTGTGCATTGTGGGAGCAAAAAGCTTGACTCACACTAGTAAAGAGAGAAATCCTTTCATCAGCCCAAGCTTTCGTCTTCCTTCTGAAGCGTGAAGCCGTAGTCTGGGCTCCCTGTTCTTCCAGTCACAATTTGTGCATTTACAAGCTGATTGTCTCTAATATTAGCAAGCTACAATGGTTCGGTTTTCCAATACATACTCAAGTTCAGGTTACCTTGTATTGAGCTTGCGCTGAATTGTCCTTCAGGTGCAAATGCAGCCCACTATCCAAGGTCAGCAGAATGGATATAAAAGTTTAATGCGTTTAAAAGCTGCTAATAGGCCGTAGATTCTTTGAAACGAGGCTGCAGAGTGGGCGTCTTTATTGGCCCATATGGGCTCCATCACCTGCCATAATATCCTGTGGATCCCTGACCTCTGACTCAGTGTGGTTTTCATCTCCCATTTGGAATTGTCCTTACAACATTATTAGCCAGCTCTCCAGATGACCACTGCAGGAGGCTACAGGCAGTCATTTTACTCCGTTTCCACTCTTTCCATGGCCCAGCTCAGAGTTCATGAGCTTCAAGGAAAGACCATTGATTTGCTGCTTTGTGGTTTTGTTCCTTTTCTTGTTTTCAATTTAAGAAGCTAGATGAGAATGTAGCCTTCTCTCACCTCATCAGCTCACCTTAGCTGTCAAATTCCCCCCTAGCACCTCCTCTGTATCACTCTTACTTGCTCCCTCACTCTCTCTCCCTTCCACACTCACAGGCTGCCAAAGCGTCAGTCTTTCTCGTGTCTCTATTAGCACCCCCGCTCTCCCGCTCTCACTTTTTTTTCCCTATCCAGCCTCAGGAGTGCAGCAGCAATACTGCTGATGCATCACAGCCCAGGATAATTTGTTTAAATGACAGATTAGGAAACTAACTCAATTTGTGGCCAATACACTATGTAGCGTCTGTTACCAATCTAATAAAGCCAGCCCCGTGCGCCTCGCTGCCTCTGGGCCGGGTGGGTGGGTCGGGGAGTGGTCCTTTAGCAGCCCCGTATTTTGATTCTGTACAGGGCTGAGTGGGGGGAAGGGGGTCTCATACTCGGATGGTGTAATAGACTCCCGGCCAGGGACAGGTGCACCCCTCGTTAATTGAATTTTGGTCCCAGTAAAACGATCCGTTTCGCTAGGCCCTCATTGACTCATTGATCGGCAGGGACGGCCTCAGAAATATGCCCGGCAGTGTGGCCGATCAATCAAACAATTAAGCCGCTCTGTGCAGCCACCCTTACTCCATTAAAGTCCAACCCCCCGATCGGCGGCTCTTAAAATGAATAGCGGCTCACCACAGCTCTGCCTTCCAGGCACAGAACACGCATTCTGCTCCCTCACATATATCACTCCATGTGTGAGTGTGTGCACATATTTATCTCTTTGTGGGGACTAAATATCTCCATGATGAGAGGAAAAACTGAAAATGATGATGATGTAGAGACATTTGGCTGCTACATACAAGGAAAAATGCTTTTCAAAGTCAACCCCAAAATCAAAATATCTTGTTATCAAGCATAATTTATCATATTTCCTCATATATATCATATATCTTTAATCTAAGAGCAGTGGCTTATGTTCACCTTGAAAATGTCTTCTGAGTTTTGATTACCTTGCACCAGCAGGTGGGGAAAAATTTAAGCTAATGCCTGATATCATACTTGTTTTTTGTTTTTCAAAGAGGGCACTGATCTTGCTGCATTTTTTAGCAATTTCTAAGGCAGGTAGGGTTGCCAAGTCCAGCCCAAAGCCACCCACCAGAAGCTGAAACTTTGGAATTTTCTCCCTCAACAGCATTTTCAACTCAGCCCAATGAAAGCAAAAGCACACAGCTCTGCATAACCTCATCTTCTGTGGGTGAATATGCTCTGCCCTATTCAGAACCTGTTTGTTTGAAAAGTGTGTAAATCTGACTTATGGATGGAAAGAAAATATCAATGTTAGAGATTTTGTACTGGGGGATGACGTACCTTCACATCAAGCCCTGCCAGTACAGTGTTTTGTACATAAATGTGCTAATTCCTGCTAGCACACCTATAAAGTTCTAACAGTATGTTAGGGCTAAGCTAATGGAGATTCACAGTAGCATTTTTGGTCTGATTTAGATGAAACAGATATTTGAGGCTTAAGAGTCCATGTTTGATTTGAAGCTAGTACCACTAACATATATTTTATGTGTTATGTAGCAGTTTTAACACGACTCAGTAAAAAGCACTGGCATAGAACTGCTACTGTTTTACATTTTCAACAACTGACCAAAACGCATTGGTCAGGCTAGCTACCACTCGTATTCACAGTCAGTAATGTATTTATGACTTTCAGAAAACCTGATGTGAGTTTTCTTTTTCCTCATATAATTACTCCCACCCACTGGAAGTCTGAACATGATTGGTTAATTCAGCTGTCAGTTACTAATTATGTTGGTACCACTTGACAATAAGAGCTACCCTTAGAAAAGATTAATGAGTGATGTAAGATTATGTTATTAAATAAATAAATAAATAAATAAAGGGGCAACAGTGACCAGTTTCTTGCTAAAGAGTGGACCAATATTCATTTATACTGTTACTGCTAAAAATTGTCCTTTTTATTTATGTGTTATAACTGCATATTAATAATTTAAAGGTGTTTGTGACATGATTAATAACTATTAATGAAATAATTTTTTATTTCTTTTTTATAAGTATTTATAAATGCTTTATAAGGTTACTCTTATTGAAAAGTGATACCGCTGTGTTACTTGTTAAATCTGATACATCAGGCCTTCAGTTAAGCTTCTGAAGTACTAACCAATGGGAAAGCCCGCTTGGCTGTATCTGCCTTAAAAATGGTTTTATTTACTGATGTCTTGTAAATTTGTGAAAGACACAAGAAAAAGTGTTATTATTATTATTATTATTATTATTATTATTACTGCTATGAAGATTGCAGCTTTTGCCCACAAAAATTCTCTTTGCTTACTGAGGCTCAATTGGGAAGTAAAGAAGTAAATACCCTACAAATGTAGCTTTACAGCACTGTGTGTAAACTGTAATCTCTCCTCCACTAAGGCTTGTACGCCTGCTATGGGAGAGTGTATTTCACTATGCTCTGTCAGGGGAGCAGGCTCTAGATGAAAAGAGATATCACTGCAGCCACACACACTTCCCCATGCTGAGATGCCACTCAGATGATGTGCTACTATGCAGGCTGCAGATGATTCCTCATCTAGAGTACCATGAGTGGAGTACCAGCTTTTCAGAGTGGCCACCTTGCAATATCAGTTCCCCCCTTACTGAGACACTTCTTGTCACCTTAGGATTGTACTTCCTGGCAGTTTGCCGGGGTGTGAGCATCTGCTGTATCACACCGTCTGGGCTATGGCCTTCCTTCCCCCCGCGGCTGAAGGCATTCTATTATAAGCCTATAATCCCCTGTTAAAATGAAGGAGAGGATGAGAATTAAAGTGTGAATTAAATGCAGATCATGAGGGCTGGAAGATGCTCATGCTCCTCCTATCGATCAGCCCAGGGCTGGGTCGTATTTCGCCATAGCTTTGTCCTCTCCCATATACAGAGACGAGAGAGCATGCTGCCTAAGTCCTTAGTGCTCGCGTGAGGAACACATCACTAATCTCTCACTGAAGCTGCTTGATTTATGGAATGCACACAACACCCCTCCTCACTAGTACATGCAAACCTGTAATAAAACTCTGCCTGCACATAAAAGCTTGGAGGTGATTCACTAGTGGTAAGTCAGAAGAGTAAATGTGGGCACCTTCATGACCCTGTGGGAATATTTGTGTTTTTGTGTGACCTTGGATTGCAGGGCATATTGAAGTTGCAGTATGCAGCAATATAATCCAAATAAGATTTCTTGTCTGTATATCGTGCATCTTTACTGTGCACACAGCCACTAGTCACAGCCTGGGCTGCTGATTAGACTGCTTATGTACAAGTTGTGCATGGGAGTCTGTCATGACAGTTGTATGTGTGTCGATGTGTGTGTGTGTTAAGACTGTACCCTTCAGTTGTAGCTCACTGTAACCCTGCCCACTTGTCCTTGGCAGGGGACAGTTCAGGGACAGCCCTGGATTACAGCCCTGGTGATTCACCGTAGAGTTGGTGTATTTGTACAGTGCTGCGTTTGGGTGCAGGGCGGTGAGTGCAGCTCTCTCGTAAGCCTGCTGAGCCTCTGGCACAAACCAGGCTCAGAAAAACCTGCTCTAGCTTTTTTATGATTTAGAATGCATTTTGTTTTGTACACAAAAGGCCCCACTTAGCCTCCAGAGTTTGCTTGCACTTGTCACTTAGGCTGAGTCGAGTGTTATTTTTACACCTATGAGTGCAGTACCATATTTTTAGTTCTGTATTATATTAACAATAGCCATTTAGAAGCAAACTTTTGAGCATAATCAGATAATTTTGAAAATAATCTTTCATTAGGAAATTTGTTGCGATACTTATATACACCATGGTCACAGTGCGTGTCCACTTGTACTTTTTCTTGCTGCATTTTACTGTGCTGAATCCCTCTAATCCCCACAGGTGGGCATTTCTGTGTTGTTTCTGTTATGAAAATGAAGGAACCATATCAAACATACACTATATGGCCAAAAGTATGTGGACACCTATAGATCGCACCCACATGAGCTTGTTGGACATCCCCCTTCAAAACCATGGGCATTAATATGGGGATGCCCCCCACCCTCCTTTGTGGCTATAACAGCATCCGCAAAAACTATAACGGCTTTCCACAAAAGTTTGGTGTGTGTCTGTGGGAATTTGTGCCCATTCAGTCAAAAGAGCATCTGTGAGGTCTGACACTGATGTTGGACTTCAACACCTGGCTCACAATTGATGTTCCAGTTCAGTGTGAGATTGTGTGGTCTGTCGCTTTGTGTTTGACCTGTTGTTGCTACTAGACACTTCCATATCACAATAATAGCGCATACAGTTGGCTTAGGCAGATCTAGCAGCACAGAAAATTCACAAACTGACTTGTGGCAAAGGTGGCATCCTATGACAGTGCCATGTTTAAAGTCACTGAGCTCATCAGTACGACCCACTCTACTGCCAATGTTTGTCTATGGGGATTGCAAGGCTATGTGCTTAATTTTATCCACCCTGTTAGCAATAAATGTGGCTGAAACACTTGACGTGTTTCAGCTGAACGAAGGAAGGTTGACCACATACTTTTGTCTATATAGTGTGTCTTGCACTGAAAACTATCTGATATGTTTTGCTATGTCTTATGTCATAACAAAAGACTTACATATTATTTGCTATGTCAAAAGCTTACAATGAGACTAAAACACAGAATAATGCTTTTTTTTATTCTCAATGCATCATTCATCCACACAAGCTAGAAAGTTAGCTTGCTTAATCTCACAAGCTAGCTACCTAAGCAAGTAACCTTAGAGCTCTGTATGTTTTAAATTTTGACTTCCTGCTCGAACCCTGTAAACTACATCCAATCAAACGCCTTCTCATCAAATCTTCACTGTCACAGTTGGTTATATATAAAGCCACACATTGTCCTCTTGTTAAACTGTCATGGAATCATAGAAGAGAAAGTGAGCCATTGTTGCCCCTCTACCTTCAGAGAAAGTTTGATGTTTGTGATGAAGACCAGTCCACATTTTCTCGGTTGGCCAAGTGCAATGCAGTGGCCAAACTCATTTGCATAAAGTTGAACGTTATGCCACACAACAAGGTAGATATTAGCGTGCTGCAACCATCATGTACCACACAAATCATCAGAGCTCTCTATTGAAAATAACAGGATGCAGAGTGGTGAAGATGCAAGTGAACACATACTGTTAGTCATATGAGAGGAATGTATGCTTTATAGTTCCCGAAAATTAAATTAAGACACCTTGCATTTTCCAAATATGCTTTGGCTAAACACTGTTTTATTTGTGTTGAAACAAAGGAAGAACAATAGCAAGCTATCATTTTCATCCAAAAAAATACAGAACATTGTTGATAAGCTTAATCCCATATTAACACACTGCCTCCACCATGTTTCACAGTCTTCATCATGTAGTCACTGTGATGATGTTGGCCTGGTACACCATTTGAACTCAATCTGATCCAAATAATTTAATCTTAGTTTTACCTGACTAGAGAATAGTCAGGCTTTTTTTCATGTTATTTTGCAAACCTTAGTCTTGCAGTTTTGTGCTGCTTTGGCAATAACGGTTTTCTTCTTGGACACCGTCTGTAGAAGCTGACTTCATACAATGTCCAGCACACTATCTGGGCAGATAGCTGGAAGCACTGGTCCATCTGTTTTTCAGTGCAAGATTGCATAAATAACAGATTGTGTGCTTTGTCATCTATCGAGGATGGTCTTTGCTTACTGGTAGTGTGGCTCGTCAGATATGTGTTTCAGATGTGTTTCAGCATTATTATGTTTAGCAGTTTACCAATGTTCTTGTACCCTTTTCCATCTTTTTAAAGTCTGCTTTCTTGCTTTTTGGGACAGTTTGTTGTTATGTGGCGTCATGATGGATTACTCGTAACCCATAAGAAACTTAAACCGGAACAAATCTGGTGTTAACAGCTGGTTTTGTCTAGCAAACAGTCTAGCAACCAGACATATTCTGGTCAAAGTGTGTAGCCTTAATTGAAAATTGCATCACAAATTTACTCACTTTTGTTTCAACTTTCAACTTTTTACAGTGAAGTCTGTAATTTCAACATAGTCTGTTTATCTCGATCATTTTAATTTAAAATTACAGCTTTTTTTCATATCAAAATGTATGAAGTCATTTTGATAAACTGCTATTTTAAGTCATTTAACATTTTAGTGACATTGAACAGAGGTGTATTTACTTTTGTTGTGTACGTGTTTGTGTATGTCTTTCTTTCAGCTATAAATGGCTGTGTCCATGCTGCTGTGTGTGTGTGTGTGTGTTTCTTGCTTTACGCAGTGCTCTGTCATTGCTGACAGTGTGCAGGCTCACTGCATGGAGCTGCTGAGAAACCCTACTGGGATCTTATTAGGGACACGTTTATGTGGATGCTCACACAACAGCCACCGGCAGGGTAAAAATAGACTCCCACTCCGTCTCTCTCTCTCTCTCTCTCTCTCTCTCTCTCTCTCTCTCTCTAAACACTGTTTAAGGACCAAGGCCAGGCAGGTTCAGGGAAGGGTGGAGCTAAACTGAGTCCCTTAAAGGGCATATTTTAGTTAAGGGGGGAAAAATCATCAATACTTAACCCTCTGAACATTAAGACACAATCAATACATGAGGCTTTGTATAAAAAAATCAGATTTTCTCAGGTGGATTTGATCTACTTAACAGAGGCTGTGGATTTGATGCCAGCTCGAGTGAACTCTGTCATCAAAACAAAACGGAGACCTGCCAAATATCGGGGAATTTTAAAAGTAATGTAAATAGTCCAGATATTCTACTTTTCACTCATATTTGTATGCTGAAAATATGAATATGAATGAAAAATAGAAGCATTTTCACTCAGTTTCATGTTGTATTTCTAGACATTTTTACGTTTTGAGTATTTTTATCAAATTCCATTGACGGAGAATTTAGCTTGTTTCAAAGAAGCACATTTGTACTAAATAAACTTACATATCAATGCACTATATTCATAATATTACTGTTTTAGATACAGTGCCATCCACAAATATTGGCACCTCTGGTAACCATGAGCAAAATAAGCTGTAAAAACACTCTTTATTGCTTATCCTTTTGATATTTCATTCAAAATATTGATATAAATCTAACCTTTATTTGAAGTACAATGATTGAAAGAAAAAAACTGAATCATATCAGAAAATAAATATTTTTCTCAAACCTACGTGCGCCACAATTATAGGAACCCCTTCATTTAATACTTTGTGCAGCCTCCCTGAGCAAAGATAACATACTCTTCTCCTATAATGTTTAATGAGACTGGAGAACACATGGCAAAAGATCTGAGACCGTTACTCTGTACAGAGTCTCTCCAGATCCTTCAGTTTCCGAGGTCCACACTTCTGTCTTCAGCTCATCCTACAGGTTTTCTATGGGGTTTAGGTCAGGGAACAGGGGTGGCCATGGCAACACCTTAATTGAGTGAACCATGTTTGTGTTGTGTTGAGTTGTGCTTTGGATCATTGTCCTGCTTCCTGGCTGAGACTGTCTATGCTACTTAATGGAGTCTGTGATACTGTGTATCTGAATAAATTGTTCAGGGTCTTTGGAAGAAAAACAGCCCCACAGTATCACAGATCCACCACCAGACTTCACAGTGGGGATAAGGTACTTTTCTGCATGGCTAATGTTGTGTCCACACAAACTCACATTTGTTTTTTTGTTTTTTGTTTTTTTTCTAAAACCTCTATTTCGGTTAGTTCTTGACAACAGAGGCTTTCTCCCCTACTGTGTGTGGGGTCAGTGTAGACATACGTCCTCCTCCTGGCAGATTCTTACCATCTCCAGTTATTTTAAGCTTCTTAATTTTTGCCCTGATGGTGAAAATGGACCTTTTCAACTGCTACTTTTCATGATGATAGATTTCAGAGAGAATTTGTCCTGTGTATCGTCTCATATATATTCCCCAGTGAAACAGGAAGTCATGGCTGACCATTTAAGTGCTCCTAATTGCTCAGGTGAACTTAAAACAATAAAAATTGAATGGGAATATACTTCAGTTAGATTTCACTCTTAAGAATAGAAATAAATAAAGGTTAGATTTTTGCTAATATTTTAAGTGAAATATAAAGAATAAGTAATTAAGAATACTTTTTAAAGCTCATTTTGCTCATGATTACCAGGGATGCCAATATTTGTAGAGTACACTGTATACTCCCTAAACATAAACTATTATATTTCTTTCTCTGGTAAAACAGGGTGTTTCATTTCCTCTTGCAGTCAGATTAAAATTACGACTAATGTTTCCATACATAGCATTGAGTGCATGTACAGTGGTCAATAAAACGTCAGACTCTAATTAATAACTGGAGAAACAATTCATTTTCCTCCAGTTATATGGCTGTAATTTAGTGCCGTCTCCTCTGAGCTCTGGAAATAATGAGGTCCCTTTTTATTATGTGGATTTTCAATCTGTATTTGCTATCACACTTGTGGCAAAACATTTCCCAAGACTGAAGCTGATTTGAATGAGCAGTTTCTATGAATGGTCACCTCATTTCCTTCATCTGCTGAAATCTGATATCTCTCTTAGGTCTTCCAAGAAGCTTAGGACATTTGGCGAGGTGGTATTGAATGTCAGTAGATGAAGTAAAATGATAGAAATGGAGTACTTAATATGTCTAAACTACTTTGTGAGTTTAGGAGATATCTGGGATATTACATATTGCTTCAGCTTTTCTTTACCTCCAAGTCATTTCCCAGATGGATAATGCTGGAATGGAAAATTCAATGTTCTCCATAATGCCTTTTAGGTAACAGTGTAATAGTATGCCTAACTGCATCTGCACTTGTATTTGAAAAGCACTGTATTGAACATACAATAATGATCAGCCAGAATGTATGGGTTTATGAAAAGATACATATTTCTTTACTGCATAGGTATTAACAGAGGTGCTCTCTGTGTGGGTGAAGGTTAAGACACATTGCTGCAGATTTACATGCAGATTGATGTCTGTATAAGAAACTAATATCCTAGGAAATATTAGAAGGGAGATTACAACAGTACAATAGAAAACGTCAAGAACAATGAAGAAGCGTCTTTCCAAGATGCTTTCCAGTTTAAAAAATGTTTTTTTTTAATTATACATATACAGAAATATGATCATCTTCCTCATGTTTGACTCTTGACACGGTACTGGAACAGCTTATTATTTGTTTGTAAGTAATTACAGTCCTGCATTATGCTTGGCATTGGTGAATTGTAATATAAGGCTGAGCAGATTAATCACTGTAATCACCATTTTTGGCACAAAAAAATGCCTGCAGTGTCTGAAAAATATTGCCGGGATTTTTCATAATCATTTATTTCAGAAAGACAAATCACCTTTCATGCCAACCCTTAGAAAAATGTATACTTAAAGTTCATTTTATCAAGTAAACTTAAGCAAAATCCAATTATATTTCCCCAAGTATACTTTATGTAATAAGTATACTAAGATTGTGTATTGGTAGTATACTCATAAGTGTACGATTTCAATACTTCTTGGGACTAAATTGGCCCACTTTTTAGTTTATAAGAGTATAATATAGTATAGTATACTATATATATATAATATTCAGCTGTAAGAGCAGTAAAGTTTTAATACACAGCTACTTTACATATGTTTTATTTTGTACTGCAACTACACTGTGAACCATACTGAAAATGAACTTATAAGTATACTGTTCATTACGTAGTTATGTACTTCTATCCCACTTTTTAGTTCATGAAATATAAGTATACTTTCAGTAAACTACTAGTTTCATAGTTTTTACACTGCAAGTAAGTTTTCTTTAAAGGAACCTAAAGTAATGTTTATAGTTTACTACTTCTATATTATTTTTGCCCTTTAAAATATAATACTAGGTTTCTGTTTAGGTATTATTTTTTATACTTTAAATATACTCATATTGAAATATGAGTTAACTAATGTGAACTAGCAGTGGACTACACATATAAAAATCCACAAGACATACTTGGGATTAAGAACATATTAATTTTCTTAATATATCAACAACATCAAACAAATATTGTATTTGATGCCAAAATATAAGAACATAACAACTCAAATTGGCATTCCGGATCAAAACAAAACACCACAAACACACACGGTCTGTAGGGACGTTTGAAATTAGAATTTGTGTCATGTAACCTCTCTGAAATCAGACAAACACAAACAAGTTGTACTTCTCTAAAATTTACATAAATGATCAGTTCCACAAATGCACGGTTTACTCTCAGCTATTCCAGCCTGAAGTACAAGCCAAGTGTACATAAACTTGTCGCTTGTTTAGATAGTACTACTCAAGGAATGTCTGCCTTGACAACAGGATTGTTTGAAACCTAGAGCGAAACCACACATGATGAGGTAGGCCCCTTCAGAGAGATTTCTTCTGTTTAAATGAGCTGTAATCTTTTTTTTTTTTTTTTAAACTGGTAGCAGTACTACTGATACAGTAGGCTACTGGTGCAGTTAGAGTCATTTGGGCAGTGTTGATGAAAACTATTGTTGGCAATTTTCTGTAAAAACTCACTGAACATGTTATGTCATGACCTTCCTGCAAAGACAAGCACGCTGCATGAGCTATGTTGGTAAGTAGGTGTACTGAAGTACTAACAAGCTAGGTCATCAAAGAAATAGAACAATTTTAACATGGCTAATATTTGCTCTTATTTAAAAGTGTGACATGTGACAAAAACATAACATCTAAACTAAAGGAAACTAAAGGAAACAACAGTAATTGGTGACATGCCTTGCTTTTTCAGATTAGTCAATCAATTGTAAATGTAACTGATGAATTGATCTGTGATAGAACTGTCCACTGCAGTGCCAGTGTGATCTGCAGGAGCTGTATGCTGAAGACTCTAACCTGTCTCAGGTTGGCTAGAATCCACGATTAAGCCTTTAATTATCATTCTCCCCCTCAAACCCACCCCGTCAACCTTGGGACCCTCTTATTTACATACTGTACTCCCATAAGCCTTCTGCTCACCAGCTATTATGCGCACACACACACTTGCCGTAATCAGTTTACTGCAGTGGCTGTCAGTGTTTTTGTCGACACAGCTGTGCACACATGAATCAAGAGTTGGCACAAGCTCATTTTAGGACAAAGCACAGGAATCAGATCTGCACCGTTTCTGCTGCTGGTTCTTTCTGACTGAGTTCTAGTGCACAACAGTGTTCTTACAAATTTATTTATTTACAAATGTATTTATTTGTGTATAGTCTCAGAGTGTGTGATATATTCCTGTTAAAATAACTGCTTTTTCCCCTGTGAATCAGTGACTTGGTTTCGAAAACTTTCTGTCACTTTTTCTCACTGCTTGCGAATTTGCATGTCTGAAGTCACACAATTTACACTGTACAAATTTGTCATCTTAATGTGTGAAATATTTCCATATATTGCTCCAATTATTTAATTATATAACTTAAAAAAGAAGCTGTATTTTGCTACAGTTCATTTTTTATTCAGAGATATTTAATTTAAAAAGACAAGTTTAAAAAGACAAGTGATGGAAAGTAATCAGATTACACTACTGTAATATAGTAGTCCTTTGGATTAGTTTATAGATTACTTCTTCAACAGGCAATCAGTAATCTGTACTAGAATACATTTTTACAGTAAACCTCCCAACCCTGCTTATGTGACACTGTATGATGCACTGACAGGGATGGACGACTGACTTGGGCCTCTTACTGACTGCCAAGGGCCTCTTGCTTACAGTTAGGGACCTCGGGGAGCATCAGACCAAGTGCTCAAGAGGGGTCAAATACTTGAAATAATCCACTGTACATGTAAACGTTATGAACAAATAGCCATTAAATGTGTACAAATGACAAAATAAATGAAACCAGTGAAGAAATGTTATCTGTTCTCAGTCCTTTGAAATTTTATATTATCAATAACAGAGATTTTGTTGTTGCCATTCAAACGGAGTGTTGTAAAAGGTGTACGATGTTAGCGTTTACCCCTCCATCACAAAAATGAAAAATAAGTTGTTTTTTGCAGCTCTGCTTCCATAGATGTGGACTGCACTGCAAACAAGACCTATTGCCTATTGTCATTAATTAATTGGCAGAAAAATGAAACAAAAAACAATAACAGCCTGTGTACTTTTATCTATAAGAATATAAGGAAGTATATTGCATAGCTAAAAAAAAAAATAACATGAAAAAATAACAATGCTGAAGCTCACTGCCATATGAACATTTAACCTATGACAGGGTCAGTAATGTAACTGGGCCATGGTTGGTCAGTGAGGAGCAGTGAGTTCCAGTTGCAGCAGTACAAGGGCTGGAGCGGGTTGTGTCTGCTGTCTCTCTGAGCTAGATAAGTCCAGCACAGCCTCAGTAATCTCACTTTGGGTGATAAATAAGACGAGTTCCACTCGACTGGTGACCATGCATCAGACCTGATTGCCTGATTGTGTCCTTGAGTCTGCTGTTGGACTTATGACAGTGAGAAATACCAAGAAATAGTCGGCTGTCAGGCTGTCAGGGCAAAGACACACATGCTCTGAGATGAGTAGACAGTATGAGTTGCTGTCTGATCATGGTCACAGGTGAAGTGAGGGGGGTGACATTGACACAGTAAACAAACAATGACCTGACACAAAGCTGGAACACAACAGTGCTGTTTACACACACACACTTGTGCGCACACAGATGCACACACACACACACACACACACACACATGTTCAAGCAGATTATGGTAAGAGCTTTTAAGTCATTCCTCATCCATCTCTTACTTGTTTATTTCCTTAGAGTAAGTCTCAGATGGTTGAGGGGATAGACATGCCAGTGTGTGTGTGTGTGTCTGTGTGTCCTTACAAGCCCTGGCAGAGAGCTGTGGTGTCCTAGGGCTTTTGTGCGTGCAGTAAGGCCTGGGGGACAGCACTGCTTTCTTGTACTCTAAGCTTTATGCTCTTCACCTCTACTCTCATCCATCAGAATCTCCAGCCCACTGAGGGTCCGGCACTGCTATTCCTTCCTCCACCGTGTTTGCCAGGTCCTCCCAGTGCATGCGCTCTTACTGCCTCTCATGCTGAAATGGCTCCAAACCACTTGGGAAAACAGCATAGATAAACACCAGTGTTTGACCAGTAAAAACTCTGCAAAACCAGCAAATTAAAATCTCACAATAAGCAGTAAAAAAATATTATCTTAAATTTGGATCCTCATCATCTACCAATGCTGCATTTCCACGACTTCAAAAATGCATCTCTTTAGTCATAAATGTAGGACCATATACATGAAGGATATAATGTTATGTGGAAAGTCATTGAAGATTAGCCTGTATGTCTTCATTCAAACAGCTGACAGATATGTTCAGAGATGTTGTCTATGTCAACTTTATCTGATCAGTTATAACTGGCAATACATGTTTATCCTGATCTGACAGTCAATAAAGTTGATATTCTTTGAAATAAATCACAGAAATATATACTGACAATTTCTCCCCATGCTGTAAAACTGCTTTCATGAATGCTGGACGAAGAGGATAACACAATGTAGGTTTTGCACCACGTTAATAGATGACACACACATACATACATACATATTCACATACATACATACATGCAGCATGTACACTAACGTTCAATAATTTGGAATCATTAATATAAAACTTGATATAGATATATGTAAATTTTAATTCTGTTGTAATGCCACAATTCAAGAGCTTCATGGGTTTCAACTAATTTTATGAAGATATTAAAAGTGTTAGATATGTCCAGAATGATAAACAGAGCTGTGGATGATTGTTTAATGACTGGAAAAGATGTAGAACATTCTGAATGCTTCATATTTGAAAAGTGATGATCAAATCTCAGGCAGATACCTTATTAAGAAATAATAATATTTATTGTGCCGTCAAGTCTTTTGTGTCTCCAGGCAACCATATAGATTGTGTTTCCCAGAATATCTTCTCTTCTGTTTTGGGTCTTTTGGCTTCTTAATTGCTTGTTAATGAATCTTCAGACTTTCTTTGTTGTCCAAGGTAACAGTCTTTGCCAGCACTTGAATTCAAATTTGCTGATGTCCAGCTTTCACATCCACAAAGAACTACAGAAAAGACCATAAGACTGGACAATTCTGATCTTTGTTTGTAGGGACGTATTATTACATTTGAAGATCTTTAACCTTGTTCTGCTGAGTCCCAATCTGTGTCGTATTTCTTCACTGCTGGATCCTTTGTTGTTAATAATTAATCTAAGTAGACAAAAGCTGTTTCTACATCTTCACTGTCATTGGTAAAGTTAGCAGCCTTTTCTGTTGTCATGACCTTTGCTTTCCCCAAATTGAGCCAAAGTCTTTTCACACTGTCTGAATTAACACATGATGTTGAACACTTTTGTCATTTTGTCTTCCATATTTGTACACTTATTTAACACATTATGACAAAAATGTGTTAAAATAGTGACAATATACAAAATATATTGTTAATTAACACTGTTTAATGTGTAACATTCAGTCTACCCTGGTTTTGGTATTATTGAATTAAATAACGGCAATTATTAATACAAAAAGTGATTTCAAATGAAGTACATGGATAAGTATACACATACAGTTGTATTCAACAGTTTGGGCACCCCTGGTCAAATGATTGATTTTGAAGTGAATATACACGTCCTCTAAAGAGAACACACTTCTCTGAATTTAAGATATTTAATAAAAAACTAAACATAAAATGTGGCCTATGTGAAAGTTACAGCACATTTTATATTTCATATATATTTTAGTTTCCAAAATATTAAACATAAATTAACCAGGGCTATTGAAACTTGCATAGATACTACTAAAACATTGTAGCACTTAAATAAAACCTACAGAATAATCATAATACTCAATTAGGTTAGAATATTAATTCTAATACTGAAACTTTAGCAGTGGTACCTTTCTTTCATCAAGTTTTGGAGTGTTTTAGACTGCATTAATGGCAGGTGTGTGTTTGTAAGACAGACAAAATGTGAGTGTGTCTGTGTGTTGCACTCTCTGCTCTGCTGGATGACCTTGGCAGCTCACCCTGTGTGTGTAGCACACATAAGAGGCTTTGGTTGCTCTGCTCTTCGCTGCTGGAGAGCACACTCTTACAGAGTGCTCCCTCATACACAGAGAGAAGAGAGAAAGAAAGAGAGAAAGAGAGAGAGAAAAAGAGACTGTAAGAAGGTTCCTAATTAGCTGCCTTATTATTCCTCCAGTAAGCATAGCTCCTGAGTGTATTGCAGTATATTGTTGTTTCTTTCCTCATTTTTCTTTCTCTCTCTCCATTTCTCTCTCTGTCCCGTCTCTATTCTTTCAGTGAAAGGAATTTAAGAGCTAGTGGGGGTTTATTTATCAGAGCGGAACCACCAGCTTAATTCTGTCTTGAAAGGAGACGTTCAATTGCAAAACATGTGCCTGAAGGAGAGCACTTCCTGTGTGCATGTGTATGTGTGCACATATTTGTGTGTACGCAGTCAGCTATAGGTCGCTGACGGTGGTGCTTGTTGCATGAGTGTGCTGTTTTAAGCACAGAGCCGTATTTAATCAAGCTCTCTAGAGGACTGAGCTCTTGTTTATTTAACCTAATGTAACGCTGCTGCTGCTGCCGCTGCTCGTGCAGAGTGGCACTATGCTAATGCGCCCTGCTTCCGTGAAGCACTCTCGTGTCCTCCTCCCAGTTAAAGCCAGTGAGAATGTGCCAATCATGCATGCATGAGTGCACAGATGCCTTTAATTTGACCAGGAGGCAGAAGAGAGCACTCTGACTCACGTGTTACATAAGTCGGCTCCTGTGGCCGCCAGCCTGCTGGGGATGGAGGTAGAGACAGCTGCCCAGGGACGCATGACTCCAGTGTATCACACTTCTATCTGCTCGCGTACCGCTCAAGGTCACGTACTCCCATCCTCCGTCGTAGTCCACTTATCTGGGCCTGACTGAAATATCCTGCCTACATCTGCTTGCTAAGCCAGCTTGGCTTATAGTTTTCCATTTTTTCAAAATTATGTGTGTCGACTAGGCAGATCCATGATATCACATTGGTGTTAGATGTAACTGCTTTCCAATGCCTAGCTGGATTAAGCTTGAGGGTATTTCCTTACAGAGATAGTTTGACAAAAATCGAATTTAAACAACCTTTCACTCATGCCAAATACTCAGCTAAGACATTTCGGTGTCTGAGGTTTCTTTCATTTTGCCGCAAAGATATGAACTACTACATACAAGCCACATGCCTAAAACACCAAACATTTGCCTCAAACTAATGCATTTAACCCCTAAAATGATCAGGGGCCCAGCTTGTATTACAAGTCTTAAGCAATCTCAAAAGCTCCTATCCCTGATCCTGAAGTACCCCCGTACTGCAAGTTTTAGTGTTCTTTTCTCTGCTCTAACAACTCAGTAAAGCTTGTTAATCAGCTAATTAGTTCCATCAGGTGTGTTGGAAGCAGGGAAAAAGCTAAACATGTGCAGGGCAGGGACAAGGCTGTATGTGAACATTTCAAGCAAGTAGTGCTGGTGCTAAGAAAGTTGCAAGCATTGTATTGTTGTAAATTAAAACATTGCAGCACTCAAATAAAATCTACAAAAAACTGTCCTAAAAAGCATTAATACTAATTAATGAAACAACTATGAAATAACAGAAGGAGCATGTAAATGATTTGAATTTAAAGTTTATTTTGTGAAATATACAGTTTTGATTTTCTTCACAATCATTCAGATTTCCATTAAAAAGATGCAATTATCAGTTGTCAAGTAGCATTGCTGTGCATCATTACAAGGGATGAAACCCATGTGTATACCCACCAAAACAGGATTTTGTGGAGGGTTGCTGTCACAGATTTCAAAACGGGGAGTGAAATAGTGCAAACGGTAAAATTCTAAATTGTACATGGGGCATTACAGCCACAAACTGAACAACTGATGGACTACAACCACCATAAACACTAGAACTTGCGTCATTGTTTAGATGACTGTCCTTGAGGAGAAGGCTTGGGCAGTGGAGAACCTAATATTGCACAGCCTGTAGTGAGAACAATTCACAAATTACATGATTGACTATAATTTACATGAGCACTGAGATTTGACAAAATATACGTGCACATACTGTATTTACACTACACAGAAAGTTCTTCCACATGCATACATTGCTCAGTCCGGGACAAGGGGTACTCAAGGACCAGGGTTGGGATCGCAGTGATAGTGGCTTCAAAGCCTGAATTTTGTCTATGTTTTTGTCCATTTTTATAGATAACACTATATAATACAGTAACCCTAATTACATTAGCAAGTCTGTTTGAGATCACCTTATACACTGCCAACTAGTGCAGTGTCTACATTAGCCTCATACTTCCAGTGCATGGAAGTTCATGTCTCAGCTGACTACGCTGGGCTCAGGGCAAAATTGTGTACATTTGATTTTTCAATAAACTATCACTTCAGTCTCTCTGAGTGGTCTTGTGTACCTGTCACTGAGCCAAGCTCTTTGTGCTGAAACTGTAATTGCTTTCCCTGCTTCATGAAGCAGGCACTGTGCGTGTAGCTGGTCCTTGTTGCCTAACAAGAAAACCCACCATTGCACTTGTCCGGCACTTCCTGCCTGCGTGGCTCTTTCCCCTGTCTGTTAATGAGAAAGGCTAATAGGTCTGAGTGTGGTGAGTCAGCCACAGCTGGGCTTTCCTGCCACAATGGAGCCGCTTTCAAAGCTGGATTAGCAGGGCCGTGGTGCCTGCGCACGAGAGATTACTAATGCACTCCGCACCGTTAACATGGAGACGGGACAGGGCCACACGTACAGTACAGTAGAGAGGAGCTTGCATGTGACAGGTTTATATAATCATTAAAGAGGGGGGCAATTAGCCACTGACAGGCATGTCCAAGACACGCAGAGCTAATGAGCTTTGATTGGGCCTCAGACGCACATCCCCCCACACAGATACTGCTTCCATTTTGTAGGTTTACGATGATAGGAAGCATTTGATCTTGCAGTGATTGTATTGGTCTGCTGATGAACTGTTGTTGCTGTTCTACTCAAGCTACTGGGCTGCTTTGACTCAGTAGTGTGCAGTGATGAATAGCAAAAGCAGAGATGTGATGCTGGGGTTTGCATGGCCTGTCAGTGGTTCCAGCCTGTAATTTAGCTCTAATCTTTCAGCTATGTTACAACAACATCACTATGTAAGTCATTCCAAAGTTAAAAGTGAGTGTCAGATAAAGCCATAAAGGCAGAAATACATTTTCAAGCATTAATGCTTCTGTATCACAAACCTTAAGCCACTGTCAGCCCTAATTCTCAATAGATACAAAATCTCAGCATAATCCTGCTGTTTAATTCAGAGCAGAATGGAGAGAGGCCAGTATTGCTGCAGCATTGCTTCTCTCTCTCTCTCTCTCTCTCTCTCTCTCTGTCGCTCTCTCTGTCTCTCTCTCTGACCATGTTAAGGTTTTTATTAGAGAGCCTGTCCCCACCTGACATGCCCCCATCACAGGCTCCACCCATCAGCACAGTGACGGCTTAAGTCTCGCGGGAAGCATCTGCAGGTCCTGCTGAGGGGAAGGACAGAATTTGCTTGTTGTGCATTCATGTAAAAGTCATTGATTTTTCTTCTCTTCATTCCTGCACTAATCGATACACTTCCAGCACAATGTATGTGAACATAGTGTGGAAAATAAAGGAACAAGTCTTCTTCATGTCTTCTTCAGTGGGCTTCTCCCTCTGTTTACAATAGAAAGTCCATGTTTGCAGCATATTTACAAAATTGCTCTTTTTAGTTCTATCAGCTTTCACATTACTAAGAGCTAGTTGTGGAATTGCAATGGATTTCACATGATGCATTAACTCTGTGAAAGCCATGTGTTATTTAGTTTACTATGAACATTTTATTCCACTCTTACTCTTACACTTCTGAGTGCATTTTTAATTTCTCCTTAAACCTAAACATTTTTACATAAATTGCAGCACATGTAACGTATATAGGGTTTCTAGTCAAGCTAGTTTGCAATTCCTGTCCTGGTTAGGTTTTTAGTAGGAAATAAAATAGATGAAACAGACCATACAACAAACACATAGGATTATCTAAAACACACAGGCATTTGTCAGTGTGTAGCCATAAGGATATGTGTTCATGACATCACTTATGTTTAAGCAGGTGTATATATGTACATGTCAATGATGTTCACAGTTTTGTTTTTGTTTAAGCCAGTGTTTAATTTCAATACAAAAACCTCTGAATTAATTTTGTGTTTTGATTTCTAGTGAAAGGACATTCCAAAGCTGTATGCCTTTATATGTGAATGGTGACATAAGGAACAAGTAAGCTGTTTCCCTCAGATACAAACCTTCAGAAGAACCTGTGCAGTTCATTTTAGAATTAGAAATGTATAAGTTTTTAAGTTTAGCACTGGCTATGGCTATCCACGCTTCCATGCACTGGTTTATCATTCTGGGCCCAGATTCCCAAAAGCATCTTACATGTTAAAATAATCATAATGGGTAGAAAGAGTTCTTAGTGTGATGCTCACTCTGCCGTTTAAGAATCATCTTTGTGCCAAGTTGCTTTTAGGAAATGCAGTTCTGAAGGGGAACAAATGACTGTTTATCAAGTGAAATGCTTGTACCAAGTTGCACCTCTACTCACCCGTAAGTCTTTTGGAGAGAGGCATAGTCATTGAACCAGAGTTATTTAAAAAGTTATTCCTGAATTTTGTTTGAATTTGTACGTTGCAAGAATGAAAGTAAAAAGATATCCTTGTGTGTTTGCCGAATGATACTCCACTTTACTTAACATGAGTTTGTTTTTGTTAAGGGGACCGTGTGCTATATGGTCTGTGATTGGTCGTTTTGCGTGTCAGTCAAATGGCCTTTCCCTGTCGGAGATGGAGGATCTTGAAACCCACCCAGTCTGGCTAAAGAGCCTGCATTTCAGCACAGTTTTGCACAGGTTTCAGTGGAATTGGTTTCATTTTGTGTAGTATTTGCTTATAAAGTGCTTTGTTGTTTATGTTTAGTAGAAAAGCTGATTTCTGGTCTCTCCTCCAGCTTGTTCACTGCAGTTTTTGCCACCATTGTATTTCCGGCACCGTCCTTAACTAGTTGAATGCTCCATTGATTAGTCTATGCAACTCCTACCGTAGTCTGTAACAACCCTGCCAACTCATTACTTTATCTGTTTCTGTTTAGAATGTGTTAGAAAGCCTCTTTTCATTCTGAATAACCTATTGTTATTTAGGTACAACCCTACAACATACAGAACACAGTATAGCTTACAAAACACAAACATATACAAAATAATAATAATATTCAAAACAGTTTAACAGTACAGTTGTTACCATTATACAGTTTTTAGCTGGTCTAAATGTATCAGCTCTACTCTAGTGTGAAATGCTGAAAACTGTTGCATTACTTTGCAAGCACAGGAACATGTCATATTTCATGCAGCATATCGCTACTGTCGGAACAAAGCCTCGTATCTCCATTTTTCTCATTTTTCAGTTTTTGACAAATTTCGAAAATGCTTGTTGCCCTTTACGTTGTGTGTAAATTTCATGATGAATGGACCGAAAAAATTGCCCAAAATGACTAGGAAAAAGTATGGTTTCATTGACTTGCATTGAAAGTAAAGCATGTTCTTTCCTTCTCCAAAAGTTACTATTTTGGAGATATGAGGTTTTGTTCCGACAGCAGCGACATGTATAGTGTAAACTAATTTTATAAAATATAAATTAAACTAAAATACACAGACTGAATGGTGAATGATTCAGATTGAGTAGTATACTAGGTTAGTGTTGCGTTTCTAATCTATTATCTTGCACAAGCTTCATAATTACATTCATCCACTGCCCACAATGTTTAATACCTTCATAAATATTTCCTCCAATCATCAAACATGTTGTTGTTTAATATACTGTCTGTTTTTGTAAATGCTTCTCCTATAAGTTTAACTGAGATGGGCAGCAACACTATAGCATGTGTTGTACTATTTATACCACTAGACAGCACTACAATCTGTCCTTATTTCACAACATCAATTCTCAGTTGGTAAAATAATATGTAGGACACATGGAAGCCAGGATGTGATGTCCTCAAATGAGGATGCAGAGTTCAGGAGGTAAATGCATGCAATATCCTCTACTTATGGCAGAAAGCATGAAAAATGTATGGAATTGATGGCACTTAGCATGAAACTAAATGGAGCTATAAGGTGGCTATATGGAAGGTAGATTCATTATATGAATGATAATTATGTTTTAATTGTTATTTTATGCATTTAAAATTATGTCACAGGTTTGGAATTCAGTGCTTTTATACAGTTCTGAATACTCTGCATGTATATGCTGTTGTATGAAGTGATGCTGTTGGTATAGTACAAGTCTAATTTTCATTATGCAGACATTAATGCGACTAGGAACATATTGGCACAGCTGTTAATATCCTCTGAATACATCAGATAGTGTGAGATATTCTACCTCATGCCGTTGATTGTGTCATTTTAATATATACGTATGTGATGAAATATTCATGAGGTGGTAATGAGCACTGAGGCTGAGTTTGATGTGTTTATCCATTCAGTCTAATCCCCTATATTGCACTGCTCTGACTGGCAGCTGTCCTCTCATTGCCTCTGCATAACTCTCTTCAGGATACTGTAATGTATATCATGTTATTCCTGGAAAGCTTTATTCTAAGGATTACATTGGCTTATAGATGTTTATGCCTATATATGAAAAATTAATCGTACAGCCTGTCACACAATACCTTCAATCTGTTCTTCTGTAATACTGAGGAGTGAGGCCAGTTGCAAGGTTCTGGAGTAGGTTACTTCCCTTCCAGGTTAACCAGGGTGACAGAAATGGCTGGTGGAGGGGGAAATGGATGTGGAGGGCTTGGTGGGAGATGCTGATGAAGCCTGAGAGCAGGCCGGGGGATCAGCCAGTGAAAATGCCAGCAGACAGCACCTGCTGCATGAGGAAAGGCCACTGTCACCACACCTAGCCCATAATACCCCTTTCATTGTCACTGTTACCAAGCAATACACAAAAATATACACACCAGCTAGGTCACACCTTGCCTTAACGCTCTGTGCTCACACCAACAATGTATGTGTGAGCTGGAGGAATGGCTGTTGGAGATGCTGATTGCATGGATGCTGCGTTTCTTCCAATGGGTGATTCCAATTTTTCAACATTTCTACATAATTAAGTAAAATGGAACGTCTGGAATGTCTAGATGTCTCTTCATTCTAGAGAAACTAGAACCTCACTGAACTAATTATGCAGAAGTTTAAAAATATTAACTGGAATTCCCTTTTAACTAAGACTGCTAGTCTCACCAAGATATGATCATGCAAAGGCATGGTTTGATTGCCATGGTCGTAAGCTTAGCTAGATTAAAACATGCTTTAGACTGATTTGCTGCATGGCTTAAGATAAATTTTGGCATGTAAATGCTTAGAACACTCTACTAAGTGTCAGAAAGGTTTGCTGCACCTCCTACAGTATCACATGTGATAACACCTTTATGACACCAAAACAAACATGATGTAAAAGCTGCAATTGCTGGAGTCTATTTTTGTGGAGAGCCATGATAAGTAAGGCTTGGAGCAACGTTTTTCAATAAGTGCATAAGTGTCTTGTCAGCCCAAGAAAGGTTGACAGTATATATGAATTAAATATAAAAATGGTAAAATGTATTAACTAATTATTCTCTATCCCTCAGTCTTGTGTATAAGGGAATGTCTACTGCACTTTGGGTAAAAATGCTTTTACATGCATTAAAAATAAGGTTAGAGGCTAGAAGGAAGAAGCCCATTGTTCCAGTGCCTGCATTGCTGGATGAGTAGTATAAATTGTGGTGTCTGGATTGTAGAAGCCAAAAAAAAAAGGACCAGGAAAAGCAATAGAAGAGTACTTACACTCCCAAACCACATTAACTGCTGGACAGGAGGATCTGCCAGCAGCAACTCAGCAGGCGGGGGCTGAGCCTATCTTCAATAATTAAACCCTAGGGTAAATCTCCAATATTGCAGCATCATAACAGCCGCTTATTTTTGGGAGGCAAGCGCAATATCTCACAACATGGGAGCATTTGATTGTTCTGACACATGCTTTTCATAAATATATATTAAATTCTGCCAAATTTGCATTTAATAGGATTGCCTATCATGTGTGCTATTTACAGACATGGCACCTGAGAGGGCCTTTGCACTGGTCAGACTATATCGACCAATGTATGTAAAAATCCTCTGTTACCATTTCATGGCACATAACTAAACATCAGAGCTGTCTTTTCTTTGTGCACAGCAAGTCTAATTAATTAGCACAAGAAAATTGCTCTGGGTGGTTATTAACTGGGTTAGAAAATATGTTTTCTCGTATGAGGCATGGACAGTGTAGTTTTATAGCACTCAGCGGACTGTGCAGTGTTCAGCACTGGCGAGCTCAGCAGGCCAAGGCCAATAGCACCACGTCCACCTCATCATTTATTCACCATCACAGCACGCTGTGTCCATCCCGCATCCGCCCACCTCAACATTTCTCCTGTGCTCGCCATCTCAGGTTTCTAATGGCCGTCGTCGCCTTGCGGAGGCTCATCGGCCATTTTGTCCCCATCAGCAGTGCTCTGATGGCAAGTGATTATTACTGCAGTTTGGTGCTGTGAGTAATTGGATGCATGCATGAATGTGAAATTTAACACATGCACCATGCCGACTACAAAAAGAGGAAGACAGAAGGGAGGATCCCAGTGCTGCTTTATTCTGTGCGTTTCTAATGAATAATTAATGGTCTGTTATCAAATAGCTCACTAGATTAATGCTAGATCAATAAACAAAATTTGAATCATTCTATGTATGCACCGATTAAATCTACCTCTGCTTCTCTTAACCCATAGAAGCTACGAGTTATTGCTTTCATTTTGCTGTGCTATTCAGATTACATAATCAGATATTTCATTATATGATGAGTTATGCAGTCAATTACATTTAGATTCGATATACATTCTGTACAGATTCAGATCTGCACATTCTACTTATTTAAGTTTGTTTCAGTGTCAAAAACTGACAAAAGAAGTGTCCTGTGGTGCTTAGAAAAATTAAGCAGTGCTGGAAGCTGGAAGCCAAATGTGTTAAAAGCAATGGTTTTGGTGTGTGCGATGGCTTTAAGAGTTACTTTACATAAGGATACTGTTTAAGACGAAGCATACATATTTGACAGTATCTCCTTGAAACAATGCCAAATAAGGTATAGGTCATTCATCTGGCGTCCTACACACAAAAGTAAGGGCTGCAATCCCATTGATCTGTTGAATATTCTCCTTTCTCTGGATGTCCAGAGAGATGTTTCACCATATCTTTATAAAGAGATAATGCCATTAAGTAGCTGTATGGACATGACTTGGCAGTGTGTAGAATAGGAGAGCTGTAAGCTATAATGATGTTCTGACACCAGATAAGCATCACTATCAGTGCTGAACACTTGCCATGTTCTCAGCTTATTCTACTGCAGGTCGGTAGGAGCACATTCCCTTGAGGATATGCTGGGGCTGTGGAACAGAACAAGGGCTTAGTAAATGAATGTGACTAACCACAATTGTGAAGGAGGGAATACATGAAGGAGTCATCAGTGATGTTAGCTCTGCCAGGCTTTCACTACATGTTAACTGTCATGCCAGAGAACACTGCGGTGAAATGACTATTGAATTGGTCATGGTGGCTTTGCATATTTCCGTGAGATATAACATGTGTTTCAACGTTTGTGTCACTTTGTTTAGTACTGGCAGAAAGGAGGCATGTGAGGACTGTATACTCAGGCTTTATCTTCTTCTTCATTAATCCTGAAAAGGAATGAAAATACTGAAAGTGTACAACAGGCTGATATCTTCATGTTTAACCAGTGTGATGTGAAATTGTCATGTAAGGTAACATAAAAAAATTATGACAAGGTGGAAGACTGTATAGAGGTGGGACACAAATATAATATCACAAGGACTCAATACTTTTTTACAATACATAATATTTGATCGCAATATTTTTGTAAATATTGTACATTTTTATATATATTTTTAAGTTGGAACAGACAAAAAATAAAGTAAAATCAGTAGTGCCACATTTAAAAATACAATCAAAAACAATACAATGTTTTTATTAATTTCATACACTGCACTATGCTAAATCCAATTAACCAGGACTAATTATGTTCTTTTATAATGAAACATGCAGTTAGTCAGTGTTCTCTAAGTACTGACAATATCCACATTGAGAAAAGCATATTGTGAAGTAATTTATGATGATTATGATTCATATGGCATTTACACCAACAAGTAATGACTTGAATTTAATTGTGATGAACCAGTATTTGATGCAGGTTGTGATGTAGGTTTGCAGTATATCGTTTATGTTTTCCCTGAATCTCTTTTAATAGAAGAAGTCAATTTGTCAGTTCAACCTAGAAAAAATACTTCATATGGTAACAAGTAATTTAACTAATTTCACTCAAATACTTTGAATGAAACAATGCAAACCCAAATTTTGTATCAAACTCAAAAATACTTCAGATCAGCTTCTGCCCTGTTACACTTTTACCATGCAAAGTGTTACCTTCCTATTGATAAAATTAAAATTTAAAATAAAAATATTCTCTGACCAACAGATTTGTTGAGATTTTCTAATGTGGCCCTTTTACTCGTTGAGTTTGACACCCCAGCTCTAGGCAATGTACAGACAAACTCTAGAACTCCAAGTTAAGATAAAAAGCATATAAAAAGCATATAAATTAAATGTTTTACTACCTCAGATAAATGTACATAAGTACATAATTACAGTATATGGAAATATTTTCTAAATGTATTAGAAGAATTTCAGTCTAATGATGTCTTAGTTATATTAGAACAGAGAGCTATTACATGAAGAGAATGTAAACCATCATTTACAATATGTGACATCCTGAAAATTGTTCTCAAATTGCCCTTTTTTCAGCCAGACAGCCTCACACACACAGATTCTCTGGCCAACCTGAAATGCTCAGAATGAAGTACCACAGCCTGCAGTCCTTTCCAAATGGGAGCCCCTACAAGATACATCTGCTGCCAACCCAACAGCAGCCTGCACCCAGGCAAGTCAGACATCAGAGAAATTACACAGCACTGGGAATATCACTGCCGTATTGTTTGTCAAGAAAGAAAAATGACTAAATCTTGTGCTTTATACTGAAACAGCAACATAGCCTCTGTGTGCCATTTGCAATATAAACATGGGAATAAATGCCTCGTAGGTAGCAGGTAATAAAAAATGCATGCTGGTGGATGTGAGGAGTAGAATTTCAAAAGGATTCAGATGAAACAGATGTCCCTGTTTCAGTTCCTTTGAGTGGAGAGCGTTTTCAGCTAATACAATAAAGAGCACGCGTTTGAGCTCCTGTTAGTGATGCTGCTGGGAAACTGTCTAGCGTGGAGTCTCAGGCTTGTGTAAAAGAGACTCTCCAGGAAAGTCATTAGGACAGAGCTTTAGGAGCGTATGCCAGTGTCAGTCAGGGTCTTTGAATCAGAGCCAAGAGATGTTCCAGTCTGAGGTGACTAAGGCCAGCTGAAGCTACGCCGCAGTCCGTGGAGTTGAGCTGTTCCAAAATGGCGGAGGATCCAGGTCCCCCGGGACGGCGTGATGAAGTCAGGCCAGAGATGTGTCATGGTGTCTGGGCATTGCTGCTCAGGCCTGTCCCTCCTTCACTCCTTCACTTTGACCTTGATGCACTTTTTCAGCCCTAGGAGAGAACCAGAAGTTCTTATGAACTCTGCTCAAGTGTTTGCCGTGTTTGTGTTCCTCTGTGCCGCTTCTCACAGATTTGCTTGCTCACTTTATATTTGAAAGGAAAAAGAGAGCATTTCTTTTCACTCTTGACAACAAGAGCTGCCTTTTACATCATGTGAATATTTTACAATGAATGATGTGTACAAATCTTTTTTGAAGTTCCATTAGCTTAGTTTTTTAAAAAATTACATTAAAGAGGAATTTTATGTCTACATAAATCAGTCTTGAAGATGTGGTTCAGAGTGGTTTGATGTTAAATGATCTTTTCTAGAGAAACTTGCCAAGTCACTCACAGTGGTGGTGATAGGAACCAGACAGTGTTTAATTCCTCTACAAACTACCTCACAGAAAGTTATTACATCAAATGGTTATGAATACACTGCAGATGTCTGAGACATTGTTAGGATTAGGATAGTTCTGAGATATGGTTTGGTCTTAAAATTTTATATATATATATTTATAGGACAGTTAGTTCCGGCCACGCAAGCTGATTTGTTGAGAAGCGTTCTAACTGTGCGGTTATTTTGGCATAACATCCCGGCATAACATCAACAAACACTGCATCACTCCACTGAGACGCCGTTGCTAAGCAATGACTTTGACAGCTGTAGGAGACGCTCAAGCCATTTGAACGTTTTTACTTCTTACTTTGCCGCAAACAGAAAATGGATACTTTTAAGATCACATTTGACCGACAGACGATTTGGTCAGACTCTGAAGATGAGACTACACTAAATTCCCAAACTGTCAGTTGGTCTGTGTGAGGAACTGGAGAAGGAACTGCTGGCTGTGCAGCGAGTGAGTGGAGCTCGTTACTGTGTAGCAACAAGCTGCTTGCTAAGGAACTGTAATTTGGAAGAAGGAACTGCTAACATTAAAACATATTAAGTGACACGTTCACAGCCCAATTTATTTATTTCTTACTTTATTTATTTAACTGTTGTATAAAAGCAATAGGACACTCAAGGTTGTGTGTTATCACGAATATATATATATATATATATATATATATATATATATTAATTACATTTTTTTTACATCATTTAAGCACAGCAGAATTCCTTTACATTGTGTGAAAAGTTCATGATGAATGGACCAATGGAAGTGCTACAAAAACACTTGACTTACATTAAAACTCACTTGCAAGTGCTGTCTCCTGTAAAGTCACCATTTTGGAGATTATACCACTCTGAATAACTTTGTTTATATTACAATGACTGAATTATAGAGAAATTTTGAAAAATCGATGAAATTCCTCTCAGCAGATTTGTCCTTGTATCCAGCAGATGATATCTTCACCCTGGTATTGCTGGGCCAAGTACCTCAATCTTAAGTAAAAGGTGAATCTCACTGTGTTCATAAAGCTTTTCAGCATTGTGCCCTGTAGTTAGCTCAGCTACGTCCTTGCTCAGTCACTTCCAGCCTTTAGGGACACCTTGTTTTAAAGCAACATAAGAGGGCAGTGGGATTTCTTGGCACCAGGGGGTCTTGGATTAAGGGGCTTCAATTGCTGTAACAGATTGAATCTCCTTTGGGTGAACGGTAACACCCCGCTCTGGGTATCCAGTGTACAGTAACATGTTCCTCAGTCGCAGAGTCTCCTTTTCGACCTTGAGGGATCGATGCCTCTGTGTGCGGCAGCAGGATGGAAGCTCATAAATAAGAATGAAGGATAGCCCCGGGGGCCCTGAGGGTCCACCATCAGGAGTGGCAGCGCGAGGCTAAGCGCAGATACAAAGCCCCACCTCCTCACCCACCTGGAGATTAATTACAACCACTGCCACATTACCATCTGACCCTTCCGCAGGACCTTGCCCCAGCAAACCCCCCTCCAGAAGCCCTCCTTTCTTTATTTGCTTCCCCCGCCCTCTCCTCCTCAGGGACATAGGGAAAAGGGCACTTCAGCAGGGGATGGGAAATTTAACTCTCCTTATGGCTAGTCTCAGAGCTGGGGTTTACACAGGCAAAATGAGACATTTCTCATCTAATTACAATCCATCTCTTTTCTATTTTCCAACAATTGTGGTTTTTATTTGTGGTGTAAAAGCATGCCTTTATTCGACCATTAGCATGCCCATGCTGAGTGAATCCCATCATTTACCACCCCTCCCCAGCCTGTAGAATCATTAGATAGCCAGACTCATCCATAAGTAACCCTGAAGAAAATAGAGGTAAAAAAAAGGGGCCATTACAGCTGCCGAAGGCTGCGCATTAATATATAATGGTGCTTAATGTCTCTGGAATATGCCTATATAACAGTCATCAATTACCTATGCAAAGTGTGATATTTAGAAAAGAGAGATCTATAAACATTTCCCTCAGGCTGTTCAGCTCCACTGCACTGCAGGGGAAGACGAGTAAGCAGCACAGGGAGAGCTAAAGCACTGTGCTGCTACAGATGGAGCTGTAAAACAGCGAGCAGCCATGTGCAGTGACACGTCAGGTAACCTTGTAATAAAGTGGGGTGAGACGACAGTCCAATGACAGGACATCCATCTTCCTGCTTAATAATGACAAACAACATGATCACAGATTGCAGTGAGGGGCCAGTTCAGATCTGGGTACATTTTAGCCCTAACGGTGATGAACTCACACGAGGCCAGTATGAATAAGTGTAGGCCCTGCGGTTTTGTGGTGTACAGCACTAAAATGTCAAGCCGCCACGGAACCTTTCTGTCAGGAAAATTACTCAGAGGTCACAAGAAAACCACTAGACCTCTCTACTGTACATCTGACGTGCTCTCTCTGTTCTATTGAAAACATATATCGCAGGTGTGAGAGGCAGAAAGCTCAAAGGAAGACATCAGATCAAACTATATTTTCTCTTCAGTGTAAAAGCTGAAATTCAGCAGACCAGTGAGAGATCTAGTGTGCAGTGATACACAGAGGGAGATATACAGAGCCACATAGAGCAACCTGAAAAAGATTATTTTATTCCCCAGAGAGACACAGCTGGTGAAAGCCTTTTTTGATCCAATTATCTCTCCAATGTTATGTCTTACCAATTACTACAAGTCTCACTCTCCATTATAGTACAGTACCAATCTGTAAAGGCCAGCATGTCATTGCCATCACATGTCAAAACTTCATATTTACAAAACAGTCACTTTATAGGAGAAGCAAAACTGTTAATGTAACTTCAAAGAACTTCCTATTGGTCCACTCATCTTGTGTTCACACATCACACAATGTAAGCTTTGCTGATCATTCTAACAGTTTTAACAACAACAGTGGAGTTAATGTATAACTGCTAATTCACCCTTTAACCCTGAATGTTGGTGCACAGACTGCTGATCACATAGCAACGCAGACAACAATCTCACTTAGCTAGTAGCTAACGAAACAGCAAAGAGAAGGATTTAAAATGAACATGGATCATTTGGAGACAAATGGACTTATTTGCATTCATAAGCACTCCAGCTGGTTTCCTGATATGTTTAATCTGCAACAAGAAACTGACAAACACTAAAAAGTCACAAGGCTGAAGTCAGCTTCTCATTGGAATTTTCCCATTCCACCTAACATGGTGCAGCAGTTACATTCTGCCACCTCAGGTACCACTTAAGGTGGAATGGGAGAATTCATACAAGAAGCTGGTGAATGAGAAGCTGACAGTAAAAATCGAACGCTGAGGCATTTCACAAGAAACTATTCTACTTTTGAGTAAAAGTTTCCTGCCAGAGATGCGAGAAATGCAGCTATAGCTGAGCTAAAGCTTAAAGCAGAGCAACGCAAGTTTGTGTTTTTGTTCATATTATATATTTTTTGCCTATACTAGCAAATTAGCACATACTGAGACATATTTACAGCCAAGATAGTAAAATTTACATAAAATGTTGTGGCTCCCAAGATGGTTTGATTTTTGCTGAAAGGACAAAATGGCTCTTCTTAACATTTGGGTTGCTGACCCTGTTCTAGAGGAATAAGATATTTGTCAAAAAATAAAACATAGTGAATTTGTAAAAGATAAAAAAGCAATTGCAGATTAAGGCCTTGATTATATTCAACATTGCAGTATTATTTTACTTCCCCCTATATTATATTCTCTAGTCTATGAGCTCTACTGCACTCACTGCAGTGTTGCCAGGTTTGCAGTTTTCCAGCCAAATTGGGCTAGTTGTAAAATAATTGTGAAGTCTAAGGCTGCGGTTCTTTGGAGTATGTTCAGAATTTACTGTGGACTTCCAAAAAGGCGTGACTGCAGAAATTGAAAATTAATCAGTTTATGAATGTTAAGTGATGTTAAATAGCTGGCAACTCAATAACAGTGGGCCATTCGATACCAAAAATAAACATACAAGCTGAAACCAGATTACAGCTCTGGTTACAAAGTTGTCTTATGACCTCAACAGTATGCTTCCTCTGAGACACATGAAGCCAACCACCTTCCCAAACTTCTGCTCATGCAATGCAATAAGTGTTCAGGGCCAGAGTGTGGCTTATCAAGACATTGCCTTCTTCAGTACATAAAAGAATAAAGCTCACTCACACAAAGTTAAAATATAATTTAGTCATTTTCATCTTTGTCATTGCATACTACTGTTTTTACTTATGTGCCATAGCAAGATATTTTTATGTGTAATATGTCGGCATTATGTGGATATAATCATAACAGTAAAATGCTGCAAATTAATGCTAGCCAACAGTTCCTGTCGGGACTATACTTGAGTATGTATACATGAGAAACTACTCGTTATATTGGAGCATTCTCCATAAGTGTTTTTTATTTTTCTCCTTTGTCTCCTTTGTTTTTGCTTCTACTGCTTCTGTCCATCTTCTTGTGAGTCATGTATGAAGATGATTACATCATTCAGTCAGTCATTCTGCTGCACTAAATTTGATGATGAAGATAAATTTCATGAAAAAGTTTTTCAAAATAATCTGCAGGAATAGTTTTCCACAACTTTTTTCTGCTTTTCACAATCAAAAAAATCTGAAATATATTCAATAACGTTGAGGTCTGGACTCTGAGGTGGTCAGTCCATTGTTCTGAGAAAACCAGCAGCTTCTTTTTTTGATTTGCCAACTTACTTCTTTTTTGTCTATTTCTTTTTCAGTAAGGGCTTCTTGACAGCTACACATCCTTTCAAACTACACACAATAGTGTTGAGTTGTCTTCCTACAGTGGAAGGATGGACAAAAACACCTGTGGATATTTCAGATCTGAAGCAAGAGTGGAGCTTGATTTTCAAAAGTTTTAAGTACTGATTATCTGATGGTGATACACTTTTGGTGGTCATCCAGGTCTTGTTGCATTTTCCCATTTCTTGTTCAAGTGGATTATCTTATATTTAAACTTCTCAGAAATATCTCTAATCTAATGAACTTGATCCAGATGATCTAGGCATAAGTTTGCTGGTTTGAATGTATAAGGTTTTCTTGCCATATGTGACTGGGTGTCCATGACACATGATCATAGGAGAGATCAATAGAAAATGTCCTGGTCTCCTCCACTGTTAGTCCTTGCAGGTCTTCATGATCAAATGGCACAGTCCAGTACTAGATACTAATTCAAAATCATGCAGTGGCAGTCTTTATACGGGTGCATGATTCATATACGTGGATGCTAGGCTTCATACTACCAAACTGAAGAGAGCTATTACTGTAAGGAACTGGCCACAACAGCATTATTGAGAAAATGAATCCAAAAAAGTACTTAAGGCTTCACTGTAATACCTTTATGTCACATGTCCTCTGATTAGCAAGTGAAGTTGCTTAATTGAACTGAACTTGAAGTACATTTTACGAATATAAAGGGTTTCTGAAAGTTGAACAGACAAGAAGTTCTCTTGTGGATTATGAACAGAAATTCCCTCAGGAGACAGCAAGACAGTCTGTCGAACTTCTCTAAAAGTCAGAAGCCAAGAACATCTTTAGTCCTCATATAACCCTATAGTCCAAAAAAGGATGATCCGTTCAAAAGCTGCTTCACCTCTTTTTGTCAACTTTAGGTTTGAAGTATGACTGTATAAGGGATTTGTGTATTGCTGGAGTTTTGTAACTTTGTCCCTGTCTTTCCCCTTGAAGGAAGTACTGGCTTGGAAATATGGCTGCAAAAATAACCTGCAACAGTAGCAGGAATATGTTTCCCCCATAAGAGTTAGCTGTTCAGCTCAGTGAGTCTTCATACATATGAGATGTACAGAGATACCTTTTTATTTAATGTCATTTCAAGTTGCCTTTCTTATGACGTCATTAAATTCCTGCTTATACGGATTATATGAAGTTCATAATTTCTTTTACAACCTGAACCTTTAGCAAGGTCCTTCTATCTCTTGTGCAGAACCCTTCGCTCTTTGGAAGTGTGTTCAGCATCTCTTCATCCTCTGTGGTTTTAGAGGACCCATATTCAGATTTCAGCTGACAGTCACAGCCAAAAATCTGCATATACTTGAATGACAGAGACAATTTGCCATGTGTGCTGTCACTGCCTATTTGAGTGCCGTGCTCTGCAGCTGACTGTGTCGATTCTTTACAAAAAAAGGAATGCTTTATCCTCACAGTTTTGGCTTAGAAGCCTATGTGTCATGTTACCATCACTCTCTCTAAGAAGGTATGTGTGTTCTTAAGGCAGAAAGAACTCACTTTCATTCACTTTTGATCCTCTTCATAGTCTACATTGCTAGTGCTGGGTGATATGTTGTCTGTACTGATATCCTGATGTCTTATAGCAGCACTTTCAGTTTTAGTGGCATTAAAAGAAAATGAGCATTGATGGTAACAATCTATTTCATAACATTAGTGGCGAAGCAGTTTGTTTTAAGATATTAAATTCAATTGTGCACACTTTACACATCCAAGACCTGACAGTTAATTGCGTTGTATGTAACTTGCTTATCGTCCATTCAAGATGATACAAAATACATGCAAACCTAAAATAATCATATGTTTTCATTTTTGAAATGTGTTTTTTGTCTGGGTGATGTATACAATACTATATAAGGTTGCTGTTGGTGTAATTCAGTGGTGAACCATGACTTTTAGAGCTAGGCCTTCAGTTCAGGCCATACATGTCAAAACCACTGTGACAATGCTTATTTCTGCTAGCGTCTCTATGTGATTTATTAAAATATGTTAGCTAGCTAAGCTAACTACCATTTGAAAATACAACAAATAAAAAGCAAATAAACAGACATTTGAAGCTTGTAAAAGACATTCCCTATTTTCTTTGAAACAATATTTATTTTGCCTTGTGTATTGCAAGTTTACAGTGACTCTTTTTAAGTAGAGAGCCTTGGGATAGAGCTGCCCCCTCTGTTTTCTGTTTCTAACATCTGACTGAAACCCATTGGTTAGATTACCACTTATATTCATCATCGTGATGTATCTAGGACTTCCAGAAGCCTGTTTTTTCCTCATGAAATTGGTCCCACCTACTTGAAATCAAAATGTGATTGATTGATTCCACTGTCATTACCTAATTTTGTTGATGGTTATTCTAATGTGCTAGGCCTTCTGTTCAGCTCCTGAAATGCTAACCAAGAGGAGAGCAAGCTTGGCTGTATCTAGACATCAAGATGAAAAAATTCTGATTGGATAATTTTCTGATTGGATGAGATTTTAAAACCTTGTTTAAGAGCACACAGCATTATCATTTTATCAAATAAAAATGAACTAAAATTTACAGACATGTATTTAGTTTCCTGAAATCATCGTGCCTCCTTTCTCTGTGGTGTAATTTTAAGAGATGAAAATAAAGCTAAGCAAAAACAATTAAGTATAACCAACCAAATATAACCAAGTTGTAAGATTTTATTTTAGCAAAATGTAACAGCACTCAGGGAATCTGGTTTTATTAGTTTTATTAATGCAAACTTAAAAATAATATGATTATCTATTTGCAAAATGCTACATTTATAAACACCACCCGGCACTACACAGCACCTGCCTCTGAAACAGGAGAATGGGTAAGGAGCGCTATGAAAATGGCCAGCTCCTCTTTCTCTGCTATTCTCCGCACTGCAGAGGAAGGTGAGCGCGAGCGTCATGTTCGCTCTGGGCATATTGATCCAGCTAAAGCTGCCGTACCTGAAATAGCACAGAAACAGACACAGACATGCTGCTGAATTGACGGGGAGGAGAGGAAGTGTAGTGTTTAGGAACAATAGGAGCGCTCATAGAGGGGATATAGCACACCTGTCACACAGTCTCCTGCCGGTACTCACACATCAGGAGGAGGTGTGTATGGAAGCGCGTATGCCTGACATTCCTAACAAAAGACAAAAATACCCTCTTGCTGCTGCCCTGCCGTGCTGAGCTATAACTGTAGTCCCAGGTGACTGTGGTATGAGGTATATCTCCATCCCATCTGAACACCTGAATCAGCCATAAATCAAAGGCAGAGGATGGAGCTGCTTTTTGGGGCGGAGGCTACGAGGGGGCTGAGTATTATTAATGAAGTGTTGCATGCCAAAAGGGCTCAAAGTGATGAAGCCAAGTGGCTGTGTTATCCTCTCGCTGGAATTCAGGATCATAGCCTGGCCTCTATCTGGGGGGAGTAATCCCCCCACCTCCGAAACATCCTCTCATTTTCATGTCTCATAAAACCACTGGCCTACTTCGTCTAGAAACAATGCAAATCCTATAATCCACATATTTTTGACATGGTGTGATTAAAATGGGAACTGAGACAATGAGCTCTGTTTTAAATAATACAACCCAGCACACTTCCCCAAGGACTCAGGGAACAGACAGGAAGACAGAAACATGGACAAAATGAAGCCTGGAAGGGCATCCAGGAGTGATGGAACCTAGTTTGTCTGAGTGGAGCAGGAAAGGACATGACCGCTGACACTGCTTTCTGCTTTTTTTAAGATTTCACATGTTGCACATGATTAAAGAAGGACCCAGATTAGGCCTAAATGTAGACAAAAAGGGCTGGCATTATGATTTAGATCAAAACTAGGCTTAACTCTTTCTACACAAAATAGCAGTAGGAGTAAACAAAATATAAATTTTCCCAATTAAGTGTAACAGTTCGTCAGAAACCAGATGCTTGCGGATTAAAAGGACTATAGGCGTTTTAATAGGGCTAGGCAGATGCGTGGTCAAAAAGGCAGGCGTGGGTCAAATCCAAAAGACAAACCAAAAACAAAGCGGTGATAATATCACCGAACAGACAAAGTCAAAAAGGGCAAGGCAAAAACAAAGTCCAAAAAACAGGCAAAGGTCCAAAAACACAGATCAGTAAAGACAGGCAACAGTACAAAAGGGCTAAGGCAAAGTCAAATAACGAAACAAAGGTCAAAAACATACAGCAAATAACACTCAGGAGAACCAGTCAGTATGTTCTGGAAGAAGCAATACATCGCAAAGAGCTAAACTACAGCCCGGGCTTAAAAGCTACTCTAAGTCATATGACTGAAAACACAGGTGCAAACATTTAGTATTCGGGTGAGTGCGACCTCTGATAGGAGCGTGTGATCACTTCAGAGGTCATGTGATTCCCCACAGCATTGTGGGTAATGCAGTCCATCGAGGTTTCCGAGTTGGAGGGAAGTTGCAGCGTCACGTGATCCTGCTGAGGGTTCTGGGAGCTGAAGTCCAAGCTCTCCAGTGACACGGGTTGATGTGTGACACAAAGGTTCTTACTGTTATTTTGCTATACTGTTTAAATGAATTGTATTCATTTCACTGGCTAAATCAGCAGATTCATATCTGTACTTTCCATTTTCTTTTTTATTTCACTGTCAAACAGAACTGACAAAAACTTGCCAATGCAGACTGTTGTAATGAACAGACCTTTGAGGCAAGATTCATGCATAAAGTAGTTTTATTAAGGGTGTCTGATGCTTGTAGTGAAGGTGGATGGTGGTCACCACACAGGCAGGCATGTATAATCAAGGCAAATCCATAAAAAAAAACAAATACAGTAATAGGCCGAATTCCATACTGTGCAAAAATTAGAGGTCACCCTTCATTTATTTAACTTCCAGTCAAAATGGCCATTAAGTACAAGTTATGTACAAGCAGAAAATTTATATTTAATAGAAAATTACACAGAACAACTAAATATAATATCAAATTTGTCTATATTTAGGGTGTCTATCGTTTGCCTTCATACCAGCTTCTGTTTGTTTTGGGAGGCTTGCTGTCAGGTTTTCAATTAAATCTGCAGGGATATTTTTCCACAACTCCAAAGTTCAGTCTTCAAAGTTGGTTATATTTTCTGCTTTTCACAATCCAAATAATCCCAAACACATTCAGTGATGTTGAGGCCTGGACTCTGTGGTGGCCAGTAAGTTGTTCTGAAAACACCAGCAGTTTCTTTGTTTATTTGTCCATTTCCGTTTAAGTAACAGATTCTTCTTCCATCTCTGTTTACCTGATGGGGACAGTCTACCAGGTCTTGCATGGTTGTTATGGGTCCCATTTTATCTATAATGATTACATAACTCCAGCTGTTTATTGTCACTTATTTCCTTTGACTTTCCGCTTCCTCGTGCAAGTGGATTAACTTATGTGTAATCTCCTCAGAAATATCTTCTGAATAATGAATAATTTGTACTTAATGACTGTTTTGATTGGAAATTAAAATTAGGGTTTAGAACTGCAAAGGAAAACATAACAGCAGGTATGTGGAATCGTAAGTGGGTGAAACCACGGTGGAGCTGCTGTGAGCCTATGAGAAAGGGAGAGTCCATGTTTTGTCTCACCAGAGGGTAGATATCATGGCTGTATGCACTACAACTTTTCACAAAGCTTAAAAAATGATATCAATAATATATAAATAATAATATGAACACAAATTTGGTGTTGACACTTTTGGCAGGATTCCTTTACCCTTTAAGTACCTTTAAGGAGGAACGACTGAGAAATTATGTAAAATCACACGAAGATTTTGTTATAACTGGTGTCTTCCAAGGCCCAACAAGCATTAATGCTGTCTTCAGCTCATGTTTGACCACCCTGCAGCCCACTTCCTCTTCACAGAGCTGAACTGTTCCCTTTGTGTGTGACCGAAGGGACACGTGCAGCTTGGCTTGTGTTGCCCTGTGGTGTGTGAATAAACAGGCTGTGATAGCCAGCCACAGGCTGCTTTAAGTATGCCCTCTAATTAGCATTTTTGGCGCCCCACACTTCCTTTTTCATCCTGTACAGAGCAATAGTGTGAGAAAAGCACAGAGGGGTGGAAAAGAGGAGGATAAAAGGAAAGCGAAAGAGATATACATGTCTGTAGTGCCTTGAAGCGTGCTTTCAGATGAGAGATAGCTGAAAGCTGGATCGTTAGAGTACCAGAACCAGAAAGAGAGAGAGAGATGGAGAGAGAGACATTGTCTAAATTTAAGATGGCTATTTGAACACTGTAAATAGCCTTTGCTCCGACACGTTCATTTCTGCCCCAAGGAGGCATTAATGAGTGTTTGTGATATTTATGAAACTTCAGACCATGTGATGTTTGCAGCGATCTGCAGACAAGGAAACGCTCTTGCCCAGAAGCGTACAAATAACAAACTCGAAAAACCAAAATATCAGTGTATTAATATACCCTGAAAAGTTGTTCTGCTGAAACTTTTCACACTTTTCTTTTTCTCATTATCACTTCTGAGGTCCTTTCTCAGTGCACAGATAGATGAGAGCTCAAGCAGGCTCCCAAAAGTCTTTGATTTCTGCCCAACTCCCAAATTCAGCAAGTCAAATCATATTCTACTTGTGGGGACGCCTATGGCCATCTAGGGACTGGCAGATTTAGCTGTGTTTTTATCCTCGCTGCACATGTTGCGCACGATCCCATGCCTGACTTTTCAGCGTGGGTGGCCATTCAAGCATTCAGTATGGTGTTTAGGGCCAAAGCACGTCAAATGGGAAGCCAACATCAAACTACTTTCCTATCTGCTGAAAGAAAGAGAATATGGCTAATTTAGTTGGAAGGCAAAACCACAGTTTCTTGTTTAATGGTTCAGTTCTTGTGTTTTCTCTCAGTGTGTGTGTGAAGTTGTTGTTGGGTTATATTTCGTTTCCGTGCTGCCAGTTGCACCTGAGTGTATTTATGAGGCGTATTTAAATCACACTGCAGGTGATGTAGTGGATGAAGCATGGAAATCACTGCGCTTGTGTGAGCAGACTCGCACTGAGATTTATTCAATCCCATTTCACCCAGCTTTATGCACACACACACCCCAACAGGCAAGAAATCTATACAGATGCCTGCTTTACGCTAGCTCTGCACTAACCAGCAGTGTTGCTAATGTGTCCACTCTCACTGCAAATGTGTGCAGAACAACTTATTTAGACATTCCATGGGTTAAGTTATGTGTATAAAATGCTATGCTATAAAGCTATATGTATATCAGTGGTGAATTACTGCTAAGCCTTCAGTTTGGGCCATAAATATCAAAACTCTAGGCAAAACACTCCTACCAAAATGCTGACTTCTGCTACCACCCCTATGGGATTCTAGCAATATGTTTGCACTAAGTAGTTTTTGGTAGTTCTAGATTTAGTAGAAGTACTTTAGTAGTACTTTAGTAGAAGGGAATGGTTCTATTAAGAACCATGAGTTCAATATAGAACAATTTCAAGCTTAAATGGTTCTCTGCATGGTAAAATTGTTCTTCAGATTAATATATGTTTATTATACACATATTAGTATATGGTTCTATAAAGGGTTCTTCTATTTTTACAAGCTTGACATCATAACAACAGAAGAACCCTTTTTGGTGATCTATAGGACCATTTTCAAAAAGGTCCTATATAGAACCATGTACAACACATCCTCCATCAATCTGAAGAACCATTTCACCACGCAAAGAACCATTTAATCATCAATAAAATCATTAAATTACACTGAAAATTATGGTTCTTTAATGGTTCTTTAGTAAAGAAAATGGTTCTACATAGAAATATGAACACCCAAAGAACCCTTTGCATGATTAAAAGGTTCTTTGCATCTTGAAAGCGTTCTTCAGGTTGATGGAAAATGTGTTGTAGATGATTCTATATATATAAATATTTTTTAAAGCATTCTATATATCACCAAAAAGGCTTTATCTATTGTTACAGGCATGACATCGTGACAATAGAAGAACTCCAGAAACAAGAAAATAAATCACTAATTTAAGTGGAAATTACTTATATATACTAGTTGAGTATGATTATGCTGTTACTTGAAACAAGTTGGCTCATCTTGAAATAGGTAAGCCTAAACCCATATTTAATTTACTAGTCCTTAATCTCAAAGTGTATGTCTTGATTCTGTGTACATCTTCATAAACTCACAATGAATTTAAAACAAGAAAATTAATCTCATCCAGGTCTAAGATTTAAATCGTGGCAAGCACAGGACAGTTTGCAGTGTGTATAGCACTGTGTCTGTTATATATATATATATATACATGTATATATATATATATATGAGAGAGAGAGAGAGAGAGAGAGAGAGAGAGAGAGAGAGATTATGTCCTAATTATACCCTAAGTTTTGGTGTTGAAATGAAATGAAATTTGATGAAGAGTGCATATTCAAAGTTTTGGATTCAACACAGTAAATACTGAACTGAAAAAGAAAAAAAGTTTCAAAACTTAAATCATTTGATACAATGAATGTCCTCAAATGATTTGAGTAAACAGAACTTAGGGTAATAAACATGTGTAATAAACTTGCATAGTATATTGTTTCAATAAACCATAATTTTATTAATGTGAATAGTGCTGAGATTAAACTGTCAATTCTCAGTCTGGACAATCTGGTAAATAATCAGAGACTAGAAATAAGGCTGATGTGTTATTTGGATTGATGTTGCTGCTGTGGCATATTTCAGCTGTTTGAATGTGTGCGGGTGTGTAGGCAGGAGTTTTAAGGTCCTGCCCTCTAAGAGAGTCCCAGATGAAGATGCCCATCCTGATGGATGTGTGGTAATAGACATAGACATTTTTACATATCAGCATTTTTTTTATGGAATCTCCCTCTCTCTACGGGGTGTCACAGCAGATATTTCATGTCAGGAATGGATGTGAAAGTGTTTGCAGTGCTGTCGCAGGGCTAACCTCCAAAACTCCTGTTTCAGCAGCTCCGCTTCTCTCAGCCAGGGTCCTGCCGGCCTGCCTGCGCTCCCCAAACCGAGACAGCAGCGATCCTCTCTCTGCTCTAAGTGGCCAAGAGGTGCAGAAAGAGCTTGCTCTGCACTGCCATTTAAGCTCAGCTCTGCAGATCTTATCAACACAAAGATGGCATTTTGCATTCTCTGCTGTATATTAGACCACACAGTTATGAGCTACAGTTCAGAGTCAGTATCAGGCTGTACTGGCAAAGGCATATTCAAACATCATATAATTTGGCTTCAGTTACACAGTAGTTCACTATTCACTTTGTGCAATCACACATACATTTATTACTGTAGTCTTTCATCACAGCAAATGAATGCCAATATTCACTATACTATAACCTATAATCTGACTGATGAATAATACACTTTATATATAGAGTGCAATATTCAGCAGCCAAGGCAACATGTCATCAGTGCTATAACAAAAAAATCTCCAAAATAGCAACTTATGGGAAGGAAAAAATAATAACTTTAGTTAACACTAAGAAAATGGTTCACCAACAACATCAATGCACAAGTTTCCCTTTATTTTGAACATAGTTGATTGGTCAAAATATGTTTTGTTATGAGGTGCTCATTGCTATGAGGCTAATGTAGCTAAAACAGTAGAGCTTTGTTGCTCGATTGTGAAATGAATCTGCAGAACTGAAATGCAAAACTGACTGATCGACTATGTTTGGGGTAAAGGGGAAGCTGTGTAAGTGAGATTTTTCATTGAACCTGTCTACTCATTTTCATGGTTTTCTTCTAACTATTATGTTTAGGTTTTGTGATGTTTTTCTATGAGCTGGCCCAGAATAAATTATGTTGGTCTTTTCTACTGAGAGATTTTTGTAATTACTCCCAGCAAGTATGTAATGCTTGTTATGAAGGTTTATTACACAATTGTTTATAGCATAGCTGGATGCTGCTTCTTACCTGCATTAGCCACCTGTTGCAGGATTATACTGTAAGCAATCAACTTCATTTACGAGAGCATAACTTTGACTTACTAAAATCACTTAAACCAGTAAAAAATGTCTAGAAATAAGTTAAATGATCTTATAGTTTACAGTTTCCTCAAAATGAGAAATATTGCATATATCAACCAGCCTATTTAACCCGTTAAAATCACAGGCTTATTACATACTAAGACTTATTATTCAGTCTCGCCGACCACCATCCCCTCTTTGGAGGACCTATAGTGCTTTGTTATTACTAATACATATTTCATGAATCAAAAAAAGAAGAAGGAGGACAAAAAAAAACAAAATTAAAATGAGTGTACATATTTAACATTCATACATAAGGCAATACCAAATATACAGATGCCTGTGGATACGTTGGGTGATTGTGTATGTATGAATAAGCTAAGGTAACTGACTCTAGGTTAGACTATTATTTAGTATTGCTGGCTGTTAGAGGGGTTATTATTCTTGATTAGGTCATGTTGAATTTATTGGGTTTCAGGTGTGACTGTGTAGGAAGTTAATGAATGTTGACCAGGTCGAGCTGAATTCAGTGGATTTGTTTTTGATGGAGGCTGAAAGATGTTCCATTGATATATAATCAATGAGTAAGTTTTTCCAGTGAGTGATATCTGTAGTCCTCCTTTAATTCCCGTTCACTAGAATTGTTTTTTGGCGATGGTTAGTGCTATAAGAGGTTTTCTGCTGTTTTCTTACAATCTTGCTGTTGATATATCCCCTAATGGACAGAGTGATGCTGATAGTGGGATGGGCTGGTTCAGTACTGTACTTAAAAGGTCAATAAAATGTTGCCAAAAGTGTTCCGTGGGCGTGTGCTACCATATGGTGAGAGTGTAAGGGGTGTTTAGTGAGCAGGGTGAGCAGATTTTGGAGTCTACGAATCCCATTTTAAATCATTTTTGTCCAGTGTACTGTATAGTGTCCAGTGTACTGCAGTGGGTGTAATTTAGAAATCTTCTTCCAATTTTCTAACATTATTTAGTAACTACAGGGACTTCAGTGCAAACTGGTTGAGCCATTCTTAGATTATGGAAGTTTGTATTAGAAACTTTGGCCATTTAAGGGTTTAGATAATTTCAGTTGCTAAACGATCATTCTTGCGGTGCTGAGACCTTCCCTGACTGTGAACCTTGTCACATGGTTGCCTGCGTCAGTGTTTGGGCCTCTAGTGGTGCTGAGCATCAGAAAGATGCGCACTGAGGTCTTTTTAAGTGTACTTACAGCAGCATGTTCAATGGTAGTTCAGTTTTGTTTAGTTCTTTGGTCGTTTGAAGTATTCTGCCGGCTTTAGTATTCTATGTAAGTCTGCTGTGTCTGTTTATCTCTAAGTGGGTTGAGAAGTGTGTGTAATGACCTCTCAGACCAGGTGTTTGAGGGGGGTCTGTGCTGCTTTAATCGCTCTGTCTGTGTGTGTGGCTCCTCCCTCCCGCAGTGAATCATGCCAAGGATGTGCAGCCCTTTGATCTCTCCCCAGGCTGCTGCTCATCAGGGTGGGGAAACTCATTAGTTCTGGGTTTTTGCTTGTCTTATGATGACAAGACCATTCCTTTAATTAACACAGCCATTGTGGAGCCTCTTTTCTTGTCTACCCAAAGGCTTGCTGACAGTAGCTACAGAAAATGTCCAACAGTGCCTGTTTATCATGTTATAATCAGTCCGCCTTGTATTCAGTGAAGTGAATGCAGAGCTCTTTGGAATTCTCATGCAGTTGTCAGGGCTCAAAGTGCTACTGGAGTTCAGTAGAGGGACTGAAGCCGAGCAGCATGTGAGTCAGACAGCCTTCTGCACTGCAGTGGCAGAGTGTGTTATAGATCACCTGCTCATCCTGTCTCATCATTCCCTGGAACTGGGCTACTTATGTAGCCACACCCTTTGCTCCTTCTCTTCCTTCTCTTTCCACTTTTACCTGCCTGCTTTCTGCTGCATCACTGAGAGAAGGATGAGCAGAGTCCTGGAAGCCATCAGAGAGTTCAGAATGCTTCACTCGTGCACTCACTCTGCCCTATATGGAAAAATCTATGCAGTTTGCTATATCAGGAACTGGCTAATGAAACAAGACACATTTTGGACACTACATTCCTGGATGCTTTCTGTTAGTAACCTAGCAACGATTGACAGCTGACATTTCCTGAAAACAAGTACCATAGCCTGCCCTTTTAAAATTTAGCAACAAAAGACAATACAGGACAAAACGAAATATCGACCTATTTAAGTTATGTAAAAATAAAATCCCAGATCTGATTTGTCACTCACCATCATGTCCCTAGTACGTGGTAGTAAAGTAGCCAGGATTTCATTTTAGGGGGACTGTTTACAGGTTGGGAACAGCTAGAAAGCATATCATCACTGTCCAAAGAAATCCCCCAAAAAACATTGATCTCATTTTTTTTCTATACCGTTCAAAGGTGGCAGATTTCCTTTACATTGTGTAAAAAATTAATGACGAATGGACCAAATGAAATGCCTTGGAATAAAACCTCTTTACCTTAACTTACATTCAAAATGAAGGATGTTTTTGCCTTCTTCTGTAAAGTTACTATTTTAGAGATACATATTTTTCTTTGGACAGTGACAATAAGTCCAAGAGATGTTACTATAGTGAGGTTGACAACCAGTGAGGCTAGCTAAGTCCTTAAAAAAGAACCCCCTGTTACCACAACCAGAGAAGACAAAATGAAATTTAAAACACAACATATGAAAATTTTAAACACAACATGTTTACTGACCTCACATTTAACTGGCTAGGCTCTATAATAACTAATAGCATACCACAGTGGGTCTTGCCTAGTTAACCAGAGTCCTACCATTTACAGCACTAGGCATTAGGATTGCACGATAAATCGTATTTTTACCATTATCACAATGTGAGTTTGTGTGATGAACACATTGTTAAGAGCTGTCACATGGGGGAAGAGCAACTTAAACATTAGGCTAAACAGCCAATTACAAAACACACGTGTATACAACTAAGCCTGTAAAAACGCATCAAACATTAGGATTGTTCTTATACCCAGTATTGTGTTTTAATTGTGGGATATAATGGCTACTGTCACAACAAACATATTTCGTAACTAAAAAAAAATATATATCTAAATATAAAGGATCTGCCTGTGCCTCCTTACAATATTGAAATTGCAACAGGACATGACCGATGGCTGCATGCAACTGTATAAACATGGCCATGATGATTGCGGCTGTAGAAACTGATGATCAAACTGATGATCAAAGACAGCATCAGTACCACTTTTTATTAATTTAAGATCAAGGACGAAGGAACTCTGCACTATTTGGTTTGCCATGTATTATAAAGCTAAGAGGGTGGGCTTGCTTTCAACTGAGGGGGCCTAGGCCTCCCCAGACCCCTCCTGTAGCTACATCCCTGGCATGTAGTTACATTGTTTTTTTGTTGGGATTTTATTTGTGTCTAGATTTAATTTAATTTGCATTTCATATAAATTATAAAGTAGGTATTCCTTTTGCAAAAATGGAAAAAAAAATATGCTCTTCGTTGTGTTTTTTTGCCTCTGTGCAATTAGGATTATAATCGGTTGTACAAGCATTCTCAGTCCTGCTAGCTGACTAACTTGCCCTTAACCGGCAACATACCATACCTGGAAAACAAACCATCACACCATCTGGCTTGTGTAATTTGTAGTTCATTGTGGCTCTTTGATAGTGAATTATATAGAGGATGAGATGGAAGGCAGATGCCTGCTGTCTTGGTGTCTGGTGCTGTCTAATGGCTTAGTAGCTGTGTTTCACTTACCCTTTCACAGAAAGAGTGCACTATATAGTAGCAATCAGCAATGTTGTACACTGTAAAAAATATCTTGGCAAGTTAGAACATCTTAAATCTAGTTGATATGTCTAATATTTCTTACTAGAGAAACTCCTAGGGACATTGTCTTATTCTGTGAGCAGACAATTAATGCTTGAAACAAATAAAATTATCTGTGAATGGAATTAGACCATCTTTCTAGATAATATGACTTAGAATCTAAAAAATCTCTTTAAAATAAAAAAAGAAGACAAGGGGATTATCTTTACCAACAGACATTTAATGCAGGTTAATGTTTCTTCATTACCAAAACTCTCAAAAGGTTTATGTTCCCATATTAATGACAAAATAATCAAAATTATATCTGTTCAAAAGTATGAATGTGATTATATATCTTTTAAAACTTATATATCCATCCTTTGCTTCCTCCAACCTCTTTAGGTACCAGCTAAGGAGCTTTGGATCCTCTCAGCTGTATTCTTTGCCCGTTCTTTTTCATTCGTCATTTCTGACTGTATCAGAAAGCTTGGCTGTTTGTCACGCGCTGCCTTCATCAGATCAGTGCAGAGATATTGATCTGATGAAGGCCATAGCAAAATGTGTACTTTGTCCTTATTCAAAACATTTCTTGTTTGGCTTTGTGTTATCATGTTTTGTATCATTGTTTTGTTGCAGGCTGGAAGGAAGCTCTTCTCTAGAATCTGTTGATATTGAACTGCATTCATTTTGTCTTCCACTCAAAACATTACCATATTTGACTTTAGGAGTGAGGAATTCTCTTCATAAGCTGTGTCTCAATGACTCAAGTTTTGTCTCATCACACTACACAGTCTTGTTTTAGAACTCTGGTTTCTTGGCATATTCTTGCACATCTTATGTGTGTTTTGCATATGTGGTGCCTTGTGTCCAAGTTAGCAATGGCTTCTTGCAAATCTTACTCCCAAATATTCCATATACCTGTAGAAGTTGCACTTGACTGAAATGTGGACATTTATGCCACTTACTTCTGAAGACGTTTTGAGGTCTTTTGCTGTTAGTTTTGGATTCCTGTAACTGGCTGTCGTTCCTTTTATTTTTATTGGTTTTCCATGCTTTGGCAGCATCCTTATGGCTATTCTCCCCCATTTCTTGATTATAGTGTTTACTGTTGGTAACGGTGTCCCTATATGCTTTGATATCTGTTTTAGTTTGCCTGAAAACTGCTTTTCAGATTCATTATAACTTGAATTAATTCTTTATTGCTAACAGGAAATACTTGAAAGTTAGCTTGTTTAGTGAAATATCAGCTTGTTTTCCTAAAATAGGGTTATTATTCACATTCAAAAGAATTAACTAGGGATGCACACTTTTAAGCTTGCCATCGAAGATGACTGCTGACTTGGACGTCACTATTTCGAAATATAGGCAGTGTGGTATACAGTTCTCAACAGGTACCAAGTATGAGTACATTTTTAAGTGTACTGATTCCGACACCATACTAAGTAATAGGGGTGGCAATCTCCAGGCACTTCACGATTCGATTACGATTCAAAGGGCTGCGATGCGACTATAAAACGATTATCGATGCATCTTTTTTTTCTATACGATTTCTATCTTCTTACTGTCTGAGGACTTGGTAGTTTTAAAACTAAGGATTTGTAATGATCCAAAATGCAGTTATGCCCAATATCTTTTATTAATAAAACAAATGCAAGTGATGTGGCGAATGAACTGGAAGGCTCTCATTCACTGCTCTTGTGTGGAGATGCTGCTGCCACTCATCTGCGATAAAATGCGCTGTTATGGTGAAATAAGATCCAGTGGTAATGGATGACCACGCAGCACATTATATATTCTTTAGTGAATTCATAACTTCGGTTTTGGTGTCATGATGGGGGGGGGGGCGCGAAAGACTCCAGGTCATGTAGCAACAAGGTTTCGCTGAGCTAGTAGCGAACGAAAAAGGGAAAAGAGAAAGACAGATGAACATTTGGAGATGAACGGATTTATTCACATTTATAAGCAGCGCAGTTGGTTTCCTGGTAAGTTAAATCTGCAACGAGAGACTGTCAAACACTAAAAAGTTGAGAAGATGAAGTCGCTTCTCTGTCTTATTTTCCCATTCCACCTTAAATGGTGCCGCTTTTACATTCAGCGCCTCAGTGAGAATTTAAGGCGGAACGGGAAAGTTCAGCAAGAAGCTGGCGAGTGAGAAGCGACTTCAGCCTCGTAAAACAGCCAAAAGCTGCAAGACATTTTACAAGAAACTATTCAACTTTTGAGAAAAAAATTTCTGGTGGAGATGGAAGAAAAGCAGCTATAGCTGAAGCTTAAAGCAGAGCAGAGTAAGTCTGCGCTCTCGTTTATATTTTTTAGCCTAAACTAGTACATACTGACACATACTGGACACTAAATGTTGCGGATCTCAAGGTGGTTTGATTTTTGTTGAAAGGACAAAATGGCTCTTCTTATCGTTTGGGTTGCGACTCCTGATCTAACCTGGCTTTTAATGCAGAGGGAGCCGGTCGGATTTCTCGCTCATCCATGTGTGTTTTTGTTATGTGAGGCCACAGACTGTCCCGGCGCTGCACTTCCGCACTTCCAAGTTCCGCCCTTTGTGTTCCGTCAACATTACATTATAAATTAAATATTTAGAAAATCGATTTTTGACGTTTGTGAATCGATTCAGAATCGTCCAGGTCTGCATCGCGATGCATCTAAGAATCGTTTTTTTCCCGCAACCCTACTAAGTAACCTACTTAGAATTAAGTAGTTGTTAGTGTAAATGAGTGCAATGTACCTTAACTGTTATGTATTTGAAATCTAGCTGTAAGTAAAGTACACTTCATACTTTTGATCCTCATCGGCCTCTTTCAGCAACAATCTGTAGCACAGGGACAGCTGGAATCACATCTGAAGCTCATCTGAGGAGCTCACATTTCAAGTTTTATGTCTTGTTAGAGTCTTTTGTTTAGCTGGTTGAGCTGTAGCTGTGATTGAAGGTCCTCTAAAGCCAGGCATACACTGTGCCGTTTAAGAAATGTTGTTCTTTGGTGACTCACACTGTATGTTTAAATAGACCAGGGGTTCCCAACCCTGGTCCTGGAGCACCGTCTGCCCTGCACATTTTAGTGTTTGCCCTGCTCCCGACACACTGATCGAATTAATCTGCTAATTAATCTGAGTTGAATTGGATGTGTTTTGGAAGGAAAACTTAAAAATGTCCAGGGGTGCTCCAGGACCAGGATTGGGAAACATTGGAATTGGCATTGTACAGGGACAAAGACTATGATTTATATACTTACACTGTACAGAAACGCTTGGTCCGATTGATGAGCTAGGTATAATGCGGCCCCTACAGACAGCTGCATCTATGGACAATTAACGGTAATGCTGTTTCATTCAAAACACTGTGCTGCACACCTGAGTACTTGAGCAAACTCGCTCAGAAACTGAGCAGCTTTGCTAACTTGTGCCACACTGTGAAACCAAAACCAGGCAATGATGTACACAGTAGGTAGATTTTCAATGTATGACTCATAAACAGATGTGAATGCAAACTTTTACACTCTTTAATTTTTTTTTTTTTTCAGAGGGGTGTTGTTTGATTTCTCAACAATAAATCTTTCATCCACTTCACGGTCATTCTCCTCTATACTGCAAATGCTATGTAGTGAATAACATAATAACAAGTGAGTTAACAGACGGAGCATTCTGGGTGTCTTTGTAAGCAGTGTTTTTGCACGAGGGAGCCAAGCTTGGAATGGGCCTCCAAGACAGTAAAACACTGCGATGTTGTCAAGATATCAACAGTGTTAACTTGCAAACTTGTCGCTGTCCAATGAAAAACATGTATCTCCATTTTTTGCGATTTTTACTTTTCTGCATCATTTGAGCTCAGCAGCTGTCCTTTACATTGTGTCAAAATTTCATGATGATTGGACCAATAGAAATGCTCCAAAATTGCTTAGAATAAAATCTTTTTCCATTAACTTACATTGAAAGTAAAGAAGGTTTTTAACCTCTCCAGTAAAGTTACTATTTTGGAGACACTTGTTTTTCTTTGGACAGTGACAGTATCTTTAATTGTATTCAGACTGGTCTTTTATAATGTTGCTGCCGCTGCCTTCACATTATTTTTCACCCCACTGCAAAAAGCAGACAGATGGAAGCCTATTAGCAGGCATTTCAGGCAAACATTGGATTGGGACATGACTTCATGCCTTCCTCTAGGTACTGCTTAAATAGGCACAGACACTCCCAAATTTACCCCTGAAATACAGTGCACTATTTCAGGGGTGATTCTGAACACAGCCCATAGCTTGTACTCCCTGCAGGCCTGGAGTATGAAAGGCTATTTGTTGGAGGGAGAGAGGCAGTATTGAGATGTTGGAGACCAATATGAGACCCAAATCTATATCTCATCACGTAGGCCGCTCGCCTCTGTGTCTTTATCAGCCTCTCAGCCTCTGCTGCGTCTGCACTCTGAGATCAGTTAGTCATTCCTTTGAAGTGAAGAGCTGTTTTGCTCTTCTAAATCTTTAACTTCCAGATATTCCACAGCCTCCAAACAGTTAGGACAGATAATAATGAATGTGCGTTGGAGGTCTCGATGCTTTAGTCACTCTTTTGAAGCATTTCAGAAGCATCAATTTATAATGTTTCTACTTCTGTTTATAGATAAAACAAAAGAAAACTGCCCTTTGGTGCTTTTTTGAGTGACGTGCAGTGTGTTCTGGGAAAGGGCGTGTTTGTTCTGAAGTTTTTAATGTGAGGTATTTTGCAGCAGCAGGAAATTAATTAAAGGCGTTATGAGAGGTGATTGCGAGTATGAATTTCCCCACGGCAGCCAAGCGCACAGGGACCTGATCCTGTCACACTTTGTTTTACTTTTAATTAATTTCCCTTTAATTGAGTAACATGAGGACTTCAGCTCCCTGTTTATTTGAACCCGTATTTCCTCCTTTTTATTTGCAGAATGTGCTATACAACCCAGCCTAAATTCATATTCAGTTCTGGTTTCTGAATTAGTCTGGGGAATATGGGGTTTTTGTCCAAATGCTTGCTTGTGTTAGGCTGAGACGCTTTTATTTTGACTTAATGGACGGAGTGGGAGTGAGCAGCGGAATTATTCACTCAGCTCGGCTCCTGACACAATGCTTTTTTAGATGAATACAAATCCTGCCTTCTCATCCTGTGCCAATTGCAATTGCACAAATATGGGTCCTGGGATTGCGCTGCCATGGACGGGTAAATAAAACCAGAATCTCTTCCCTGCTGGGACAATATGGGTCTCAGCCATTGTGGGGATTTTGGAGATTTGACCTACAGCCACTGTAGAATAGGGTGCATCTAAGCCAGACGCAGTGGATTTCTGTTCACCAATAGCCCTGATTGGAATGTAGAAAATAGAATAGCTCTATTCTTGAGATGGTTTGTCATTTCAACAGAGGTGGATAAAGTAGCTTAAACCCATTCTCATGTAAAAGTATTGTTACTTCAGTAATATGAAGACTCAAGTAAATGTAGTATAGCCTAAAGCAACTTGAACAGGAGTGAAAAAGGACCAGGTCAAAACAATCATTCTAATACTGAGTTTCATAGAACTGCAGGAGAACTTCTTAGTACATTCAGCACGTTAGTACACATCAGTGTAGGAATTCAAGTTTGTTAGATGCAGGTCTTCACTTTTTAGGATCCTTTTGGATGCCAAAGTTTCCCAAGATGCTAAAGTCTCCCAAGAAATGAAAAGTGTGAGCAACAGGAAAACAGAACAGTGCTGAATCAACAAAACAGAATAAAATGAACCCCTCATAAAAGCAATTAGGAAGTACTTTCAATTTTGGGTTTCTTCTTCTTGCTCTTATGGAGTTTTACCTTACCATTGTCATGCTTGTCTTACTCACTGGGCGCCTGGACCTGGATTCCTATTAAATGGCAGTTATAAAAAGCACTATTAAAATAATTTTTAATTGAATTGGATTGAAAAAAATGAGGAAGACAAATTAGTTGTAACCGTATGTGAAAAACTAAGAAAAGCAGAAATCCATGATTAGTAGATTGTATTAAATTGAAGTTAGTATGAAAACATGAACTGCTGCTGGCCTGCGATGACCTTTAACTTTATTTTTTTCTCCAAATTTTCCAAATTCCAAATGTGATGGCCTGCAACACATTCCAAAAAGCTGGGATTGGCGCATGTTTATCATGGTGTTACATCACCTTTTTTAAATACACTTAACATTTAATAACTGTTTGGAGACTGAAGATCAAGAATGATCTAGTCTTGAAAGTGGAGTTTTTGTCATTGTACAAGTCTTTCCCTGTTCAGCCGGTCTTTATTGTCATATTTTTTGACCTCATAATGTGCCACACATTTTCAATGAGAGCTGTGGACTGCAGGCAGGCCAGAACCAGTCATTTGTATGTGCTTATCTGCTGGTGTTTCAATAAAAGAGCACTACTGGCAGAACAATCATGGCTTCCCCCTGTTCCTTACTCTACTCCATCACCACAATATATTCAATATTTACTTATCAGACATGGAATCTTTTGATGATATCATGCCTTTTAGAGGGTGGAGCTGCTCTTTGAAGAATGTTGTTCTTAAACTGGTTGACTAAGTGACGAGGTTCAACCTGTCCTTACTCATAAATGACTAAGCCTTCGTGGATACTCGTTTTATATGCAAGCATGACTGCAAATGTTTTAAGATGGTTTTTGAATACTTCACATCATTTAATCAAGTCTTAAATGGCCCCTGTGATGTTGATAAGATAAATATCTTGTCTTTGTATGGTTTTTGTTTAAATACAGGTTAAAGTGGATTTATAAATAACTGCTTTCTGGCATTTCACTGTCTGAAAACTTTTTGTGAATTGAAGTTTGTACAAAATTTTACTTGAGAACAAACAACAGAGAAAGTGTAATTAGTTGCTAGCCACCTTTGAATTTTAAACATATTCATATCAATTCTAGAATATGAAAATGTTGTGACTATGCTAAGAAAGGAGATTACGTGTGCGACTTCAATGTAGTTGGAGCAGAAGGACTGTCAAGTGTGAGTGTGGTTTAACTTGCTGTGGAATAATGTATGGTAGCTATAAAGTGTAATGAGCTCCTCTGTAGCTCAGTACAGCCTGACAGAATGTTCTTGACAGCTCGGGTGTGGCTCGGCATTATGGTGCATGTGTATATGTGTGTGTGATTGGTGGCCACTATAAGTGATAATACCAACTTTTAACACTTTGGACTGATGTGCTCTGATCTGCTATCAGACATCGCAGCAGGAGATGGCTGTACAGCAGGTAATAGAGCTCATGGATCCCTTAGTGCAGTAAATTTCACCTCCCACCTGTTTCTTTCTTTCTGCTTATTGATCCCAGATTTTCATCAGGCACTGGTGGTGAGGGATCCAGAGCAGGATCCCAGGTAGTGCATAAATCTCCACACAAGTATAGCAGGGCTCATTAGTCAGAGTGGCTGTACAGGCCTGGCTCCTTTGGACCCCAGCCTTCCCCAGCCGAAGCATCCTGCTGGGCCATAAATCCAGCAGCAGTAACTGACGGATGGGCAGCAGGGGCGACTGATGGTGTTAATACTGCTGGGCTGACCACTTAATCACATGTGGCTGCTTAATCAATCTCCCACCTCATCCCCTTAAACACACACCTCTATGTTCTCACATTAACCCTGAGTCTTTGTTAAATATATGATTAAATATGTGTTAAATAATATGTTAATACATTCATATACTGAACAAAAATATGAATGTGACACTTTTTACTGAAAGGATTTTAGTAAAATCCTGCCAAAAGAATGGGTCGTGAAACTGAATTCCCACATTAGTATCTGGTTCGACCACCATTTGCGTGTAGCAGTGCAACATATTTTTAACTTTGTATGGACTCTAGCCTTTTTATTTTATTGTTTTGTTTCAAAACATAAGGTTATGAAAAGGTAAATTTGTACCTTTCCCTGGGAAAAACATATTTACGGTACACAGGTGTTTTCACAGCACCATTGTTTGCACAGCCCATTTTTTTCTGACAGTATACTACTCTTCTTCTGTACTCTTCAATATAAAATTCTGTTCAATAAAGGTCTACACACACTAAACAATGTTTGATGTCTATCAGTAATGTTTATATCACTTAAATTGTATAAATGTACATGTAGAGGTGTGGTAACTTAATTACTTTGTATCTATGCATAACCCCATTCTATGGATTGCATGTTCTTACATTTTTAAAGATCAAGCTGGCTTTTCCCTGAAATAAAATGTAGAAATAATTATTGAGTTCAGGTGTTTTAGCCACACTAATTGCTAACAAGTGTATAAAATCAAGCACATAGCCATGCAATCACCATAGACAAACACTGGTAATACAATGGGTTGTACTGAAAGGCTATTACCTTGTATTACCTTGTACCATGTAGCACTGTAATAGGATGCCACTTTTGCCATTTATCACTTCATTGAATTTCTTCCCTGCTAGATCTGCCATGGTCAACTGTAAGTGCTACTACTGTGCAATGGAAGCATCTAGGAGCAACCACCACTCAGCCTTGAAGCAGTAGACACAGAGAGGGGCTGTCAAAAGCTGAAGCATATAGTGTGTAAAAATCGCTTAACCTTGGTTGCATCACTTACTACAGAGTTCAAAACTGCCTCTGGAAGCTACATTAGCAATAGAACTATGTGGCAGGAGCATCACAAAATGGGTTTCCATGGCCAAGCTGCACACAAGCCTATGACTTTCAGGTCAGCTGTCCACATACTTTAGGCCATATAGTGTAAACCTTATCATGTGAGAATCAGAAATAACCATGTCCAATTATAACATCATATCCAGAAAACAGTCATAGTTTATTTTGAGAGTCTTGTACAGACTATCTACAGATGCTCAAACTGGTAACAAACTATCTGGTAAAACTCTGTTCATTAAGTCCTGGATGGAAGTAAATTTTTTCCGTAATTCCATTGTTGTGATGTAAGCATGCAAACAAAGTCATTCAGAGTGGATTGATGTGAAATAGTGCATTGAAGAGAAACCAACTTCGATTTCTTTACAGTGGTGGTGATAGGAACCAGCAGTGTAAAACATACATATAACCATTTTATTCACTATCCAAAATGATCCATGAACATATATGTCTCTTCCAAGATTTTATATGTAATGTTAATGATGGTAAATAAATCAGAAAATCTGAAAAAAAAAGTTTTCTTTGAGTACTGTTTTGTCTTTATATGCCCTGGTTGTACCTATCTGATTTTTATACATTAAAAAAGGCCATAAACTTGTAACTACTGAATAAAAAGCCTTAGTATGTAATAAGCCTGGATTGTAAAGGGGTTAAGTTTAGTGTTCAATTTAATAGAGTCTATTGCATTCAACGTTTAGTTGAATGTCAGTTAAATACAATGGGAATGTCTACAGTGGCCTACAAAAATAAAGTGTTACCCAGAAAAAGTTAGCCTAAAGTGGTTACTTGTACTGATTAAACTATGCGTGCAGTGATGGTCCACGAGCGCCATTCCTTCTCATGCACAAGGACTGTGTTTGCCTCGGGTGAACATAACTTTCTCTTTGGGCTTAATTGTGTTTGTTCTTAGAGGTTTACATCAAAGTTTTAGGTGCAGGTGCTCATTAAGGAATGTAATGAGAGCGTGCTCATTTGCAGTGCTGAAATATGGGCCTCCTATATGAGTTGCTTACTTAAGTGACTGACGCTCCTCACGGACCATTATCCAGAGTGAATATGCTGAACTAGCATGCATTATGCATGAGAGAGTAGATGTTATTGTCGTGTTTCCTTGTGCACTTTTAAAACCATCATCCTGTTCTCCCATTCATAGTAGAACAGATACTTTAATGCTTTTAAAGGGGCATTGCATTACCCAAACATCCTGGAATACTAGAATATGGAAAGGGCAAACACACTCTAAAGCTGTATTAGTGTTTCGTGCCATGGACCTCAGCATTATTTCAGCTGAATCTCAGTGTCTGCTTGGACTGATCTGTGCCCGAGGACCCCTGCAAATCAGTGAGAGAGAGAGAGAGAGAGAGAGAGGAGATGGAGCTTCAGCACGAATTTATAATAGCCTTCTAATTACCATACAGCCAAAAGCAATGCAAACTGCCATTTCTAAAGCTCCTCTACCACCCAAGAGAAACTGTAAAACAAAATGTTTCTGCTAATAAAACCAAACTCATCAGCACTGTAAGGCCTCAGCTTGAATCTCACGAGAGCTGAGATTGATCAATTCTCTAATGAGTGTTGAAGGCACATATTGCCAGACAGCGTAATCTGGATACACGAGGAGCAGAAAGCTCCTTGAATGCAAATAGCCTCATGCACAAAGACCTGACGTGGCTTATCGCTGCTAAAGTCCATTGTATTACGAGATTGCTCGTGTGCTACTCCAAGCTATGTTGTGTCTGCAAGCAGGTGAAAAGTAAAAGGTCAGGCTGGGGTGTAAACCGGTTTGATAAGATCTCAAGCAGGCGAGTCCATTTACATTGTAATCCACTTTATCCTCTCTTCTTCCGATGGCAAACTCCCCCAATCCTTTTACTATAAGCCTCCTTTACACCCTCAGCCTATACGTCACAGAGCCTATCCAGAGGTAGACAATTAAATAGACAATTAAAATCAGCCTTAATAGCATTGTTCCCTCACTACAAAGCTCTTTCCTGGAATAGAGTACTATTATGTTGGAGCACGTGCAAAGCCATGCCGAGCCAGGACCTGTGCCACACATGCAAACACATGTGGACGTCCTTTCTTTCTTACTGCACAGCGAAAACCAAAAAGAATCAGGGATCAGAAAGACACAGTCTGTAGTATTTTTGCCCATGTTTGAAAAAAAAAGGAATATTACTGTGCAAGCTCCTAAGAACTGATAATGTTTTGCCTGTAGGCTTCATCAGGTCATTGACTGCAGTTGTTATTGTCGTTCTTTTAATGTTCTATTGCAATGCAACCTCTCCTAAACACGGCAAATATATACATTCAATAATCACAATAAACACAAATCCCAAAAAAACCTTAGACAATATAAAACATAGTACCCTTCTACACTTCATAGTCCACTAGTACCTGTTTTTTGTTAAACACACAATTTATGATAACACTTTACTTGAGCCCTGCTTCATAACATTGTCATAAACATGCCATAGAGATAGCATAAGTTGTCATGACAGACTATGTTCAGTAATATGTCAGTGCTGTGTTACCATTGCCTCTAATTGTTATAACAGAAGCCGTAACTTTGAATCATTTTTGCTAACTGTACTCTAGTTAGCTGTGATAACATCAAACATTATGTCAAATATCATGACAATTAACAGTAATGATAACATGACACTGTTACATTACTGGACATGATCTGTATTGACAGCACACAACAGCAAATGACATCTGCCATGACATGTTTACAGCATTAAGTCAATGTTATGTAGCAGTGTTAGTGTAGTTGTAGTATGAGAGAAGCCTGTATGACTGTAGGTGGGTTAGAAAGCTTTTGCTTTCAGCTAGAAGGCTGGACCCCCTAGATGAACAAAGGTAGGAGAGGACTGAGAAACAGGGAGGAGATGGGGTGTAGGTGGGGTGCAAAAACAGAAAGTGGTAGGTAGACCTGGGGAATGTATAGGGTGTTAGATTGGACGAAGGAGAAGCTTCTGTTATTGTGTTTATTGTATTAAATGTGTGTAGCCTTTTTGTGTTTTTATTTTTGGATTACTTTTCTTTTTGTGAAAGGAAAAGATGTTTCTCTCTGCTCAGTGAGGCGGTAGGGTCACTGTGCATGGCCAGTGTTGCCTCAGTAAGGCTCTCATTCTCTCATGTAATCTGAGGAGTCTCATTGCTCTATGAATCATCGTTTGTTTCCTTTAGATTCAAATGAAAAAGATGTGGAGAGAGTCATTAATGCAGATAAGTAAGTACTGTAGCTTAAGCATATGGAGTCTTTGCTCTTTTGACCCAGTAGGAGTGTTTGATTCCAGGTGTGGAAGCGGTAAAATGTTTTTCTACCCAGCATGTCTGGGTGGATGTTCTTTAGTGGGTAGTTGTTGGACAGCATAGTGGATAGCATCAGCCTGAATTCATAGAAAATCAAAGTTCGATTTTCTACTTCAGGTATGCTACTGCTCGATCAGGGTCGGCGACCCAAATGATAAGTAGAGCCACCTTAGGAGCCACAACATTTTATGTCCACTTTATTGAAGTAAAATTTTACCATCTTGGCTGAAAATATGTCTTAATATGTGCTATCTAATGTCCTAGTATAGGCAAAAAATATAAACAAAAATGCAGACTTACTTTAAGTCAGCTTCTCATTCACTAGCTTCTTGTTCTAATTCTCCCATTCCACCTTAAAAGAATACAACTGCTGAACCATTTAAGGTGGAATGAGAAAATCCTAACAAGAAGCTGGCGAATAAGAAGTTGACTTCAGCTTCGCCACTTTTTAGTGTTTCACAGTTTCTCATTGCAAATTAAACGTTTCAGGAAACCAGCTGGAGTGCTTATAAACACATATAAGTCCATTCATCTCCAAATTATCGATGTTTGTCTTAAATCTTTCTCTTTGCTGTTTCATTATCTACTAGCTAGGTGAGATTCTTGTCTGCATTGCTGTGTGACCAGCAGTCTGCGCACCAATCTTCAGGGCTAAAAGTTGAATTAGCAGTTATACATTAACTCCAGAGTTTAAGACCATTTATTGTTAGAACTGTGTTAGAACAATTGTTAGAACTGTGTTAGAACAATCAGGTGAGCTTTATTTTACTGCAAATGAGGATTATTTTATTTATACCTAAAAATCTAATTCCGCTGTGGAGCCGCAACAGGGCAGCAAAAGAGCCACATGCAGCTCCAGAGCCACATGTTGCTGACCCCTGTGCTCTATCAAACTGACAGTCCACTGTCAGTTTTCTCTATGTAAAGAATTTACATTTATATCAAATTTTGCTACTATTGTAAGTCTGCTAAATAAACAGGATGAGTCAAGCGTTAGGAACCAGTCTAGTATCTATAAGACACTGGATTGCTATGTTACCCTGCCCTTTTGCCATCCTGTAAGCTGTCATCTAACAATCTAACAAATTTTCCAGATATTTTGGTGGTTCCAGACTGACCCTTGTTAAATATAAAAGTGTATGGCTGCATGTGTGCGTGTGGTGTTGGCATCTCCATGTGTGTTCATGCATGTGTGCATGAGAACCGTGTGTAGCTTGTGAGAGGGCCCTCTGAGCAGAGCCTGCTCTCTGAGATTTACTGACACTGTGACAAGTATGCTGATGTGCAAATGGGCCCATGATAAATGCACACGTCATTCAGAACACAAGGGACCCGTCTCTCACCTACAGACTGCTGGAGCAGCTCGATTCTCACTGCTCAGGAGAGACACGGGCCTGAGGGAGGACGATGTAGGATGTAGAGTCAGTAGTTACAGGGACTTCAGGATGTAGAGTCACACATACAGTTAGGACCATAAATATTTGGACAACAACAGAGTTATTGTAATTTAAATTGTCTACCACAGCATTTTGGAGTTGATATAATGAATATGACAAAGTCCAGACTTCCAGTTTTAATTTGAGGGTATTTATATCCAAATCAGGTGAACGGTGTAGGGATTACAATTATTTTCATACATAGCTCCTTCATTTTTAGGGGCTCAAAAGTAGTTGGACTAACTAACAATCATAAATTAAATTGTCAAATCCTTTGTAGTCAATAACTGGCTAAAGTCAGAAACCTTTTGACATCACCAGACACCAGTCCATGCTTGATCATGTCCAGGTCATGTTTGTTCTTCTTACCTTCAATTGTGCCTTCAGTAAGTCAAATACATGTTCAATTGGATTGAAGTCAGGTGATTGACTTGGTCATTGCAGAACATTCCACTTCTTTGCTTCAAAAAAGTCTTGGTTTGGCTTCACAGTATGTTTCAGGTCATTTTCTGTCTGCACTACAAAGCGTTGTTGGAGCATTTGGCTGAATCTAAGCAGATAATACAGCCGTATACACTTTAGATTTCATCCTGCTGCTTTTGTCAGCATTCATATCATCAATTAATACAAGGCAGCCAGTTCCATTGGCAGCCAGACATGCTCATGAAGTGATATGCTTTGGATCATGACCAGTTCCTTCCTTTTTCCATATTCTTCACTTCCTATCATCCTGGTACAAGTTAATCTTTGTCTCATCTGTCCATAAGACGTTGTTGCAGAACTTTACAGGCTCTTTTGCACGCCTCCAAAGTTCAGGCTTAGAAGTTGGTTGCATTTTCTGCTTCTCATGATCACAGCAGTCCAAACACATTCAGTGATGTTGAGGTCTGGGCTCTGGGATGGTCAGGCTATTGCTCAGAGAAGACCAGCAGCTTCTTTGTTTGATTTGCAAATGTTCTTTATCGTCTTTTTCCTTTTCTCAGTAAGGGCTTCTTTACAGCTACACATTGATGAGTTGGCTTCTCACAGGATGGACAAAAACATCTGTGGATTTTTCAAGAGTGGTCTCTCCTCTCTCTCAAAGATGAAAGCTTGAATTACTGTTTTTCTGATGGTGACAGTTTAAGTGGTCGACCAGGTCTTGTATGGCTGTTAAGTGTCCCATTTTTATATATATATTTTAAGTATGTTTTTTGAACTCAAGTTGTGATTTTTTTCTTATTTTATCTAATCTCCTATGAAATCTCTCCTGAAAAATGCATAACTGAAACTTAATGGCTGTTTTGACAAGACAATAAATAAACAAAGGGTGGTCTCTGACTTTTGCACAGTACTGTATGTAATAAGAAATTAATAAACCAAACCATTTTCTTAATACCCTATCCTACTAACCTTAGTAACTAAAAAAAAGTATAATTGTAAAATTTGGTGTTCATGGTGTTCAAAAGTCCATGGTTTGGTGTTCAAAAGTCCATGCTTCTGACAAGATAGATTCCCCTGATTGTGTCTGCAGTATATTCAGTATGTTTATGTTCTGTAGGTCTGCAATAAATGACCCCAAACCAAGATGTTCACTATAACAAGAGATTTTACGCTCTGATTGAAGTCAGTCTGATTGTGCTGCATGTTGACCTTTACGTCCATTCACATGCCATTGCCGAATATGTCATTGCACATCTCGTCAGCCTGCGCGTCAGCTCTCTCTCACTCAAGCTCCAGTCCCGAGAGGTCAGCCTCACGGTAACCCGAGCCCTTTGCTTTATAAATACATTGACATTGTGTTGTGGGAACTTGCAGAGGCCAGGGATTTTCAGTGCGCTTTTTGCTTTCACAAGTGACAGGTAATATTCTGCTAGGGCACTGGCTCAACCCGGCACACCTTGGGATGTAGATGACAGTGCTTTACTGTGGTAGCGTAAAGCACAGGTCAGCTTTTTAAAGGCACTAGCAGGTGCATTCTTCCTGGGGAAAGCACCACAGCACTGTCCTCCAGTATTCTACCCTCTCCTTTCTTTTTCTCTCTTTTCCTTCCCTTTCTTTACTTCCCCTTTTTGACCCTCTCCTCTGTCCCTCTTGACCTCCATCCCTAGAGAGTAGAGATAGCTCGTCAAGATATAGACAAAGCCCGTGGTCAGCTCTCTAAGGACTGCCTTATCAATGGCAAATTAGTATTATTGCTTTAATTGCTAGTCTGGGGTCAGTTGAAATATTCTGTTCTTTTGGTCAGAACTGGAAAAAGGATTGCAAAAAGCTGATGAAATATGTGGAATGTATTAAGCAGTCCCTTTGAAATTCTGAGGTATAATCCTGAAGCCTGACATTAAAACATGGTAGCCCAGAATTTACATGAACCGAACCTTTGTGTAGAGCAACAAATCCACAAAATCATGGAGGAATTACTGACTGAACCACTGTCCAGAGCCCTCTGACTGCTAAGGGCCTAATGGCAGCTCAAAGACTCAGGACAATCGACTGCAGATGAATAGCTCTTGAACATGTGCAAATGACTAAATAAATGGAATAAATCAAGACATGTCATTGGCCCCACTGAACTCTGGGGCCCCTATGGCATTCTGCATACAAATAAAATACACACACACATAAAATGAACAGCAAGCCCATTAGCTCAGCTCTCCACAAACAACCACACATCACCTACACTGCATACAAATAATTAAAAACCCATTCACACCAAAATTGTGCACAAATACAAATGTAGAGGAAAACTTGTGGAGTAGTGATATTTTTAATTGAAAAAATATCATACATATTGTATATATACTTAAAATACTTCACTGTTTTTTTAATGCTTTTTTTACTGTGGGACTGCAATTTGAACTAATTTGGTAGAAAGGTCCATGTAGTTTACCAACAAACGTAATAATAGAAATTATATATGCTTTTATTTGTGGTAAATTATAAGATTATTTCTTCAATTGTTGGTCTGGGGTCAATTAAAATACCCTGCTCCTTTCATCAGAACTAGAAATGGGTCTGAAAAAGGCTGATATGGAGTCAGCAAGTGGAATATACACTGCGGCTAATAAGCCAGCCTGAAGCAGCTCCAACTCCAGCCCCCTCCGGTCTCCAGCCTGACCAGCCAGATCTGTATCATAACGAGAAGAGGGGGAGGGGGGGTTGGGGTCAGCGTTCCTCATTAACAGCCAATGAATTCTTAATAAGGTCAACAAATGACTCAGGAGTAATGGCTATGTCTTTCATAGACCTCTTGGAATGTAAGGCAGAAACTGTGTGAGTTTGCAGGAAACCAATTAGTACACACTGAGACCCACCGCAGTAATGGCAACTACATTTCTCTTTGCTGATGCTTAGTGTTCAGAAGTGTACTTGTATTTCTGTGCATGTATGTGTTGGGGGGGGGGTACATTTTGATTTAGGATGCCTTTCATGTTGCTTACCAATACCCTTTACAACCCTCTCCCCCCTCCACTTCTGAAAAAATCCCCACACCACACAGTATCATCAGCACCTTTATTGTAGTGCACATTACCTACAGCACCATGTGGAAACATGTGACCCTGCGTCAACAATACATAGTGTCTATATGTGTGTGTATGCAAGGATGTGCTGCAGTTCTGAGTCTGCAGTAAGGACATCAAAAGCATTCTGTTGTGCTGGATTGTATTCAGTTCAGTTTCCTTGAATTTCTCTTGCTATGCCAAATCAGCATGATCACACTATACAACACCATCCAACTTTTCATTTTCTTTCAAAATATCCAGGGTGGAAACAGCCATTAAGTACAATTTATTCATTTTTCAGTGTCAGGAGCAAAAGCAGAAAACAAATATTTAACAGAAACTTTCACAGAACGCCTTTTGCCTTTATTACAGCTTCCATTCTGTTTGGGAGATTTGCTTTCAGTCTTCTCAGAAACCTGCAGGGATATTTTCCTATTCATTTAAAGTCCAGTTTAGTAGTTGGTTGCACATTATGCCTCTTATGATCCAAGTAATCCTAGTTACAAATTTAGACCGAACAATTCATAAAACCTTACTCTGCATCTCAGATGTACAGTTTCAGTGTTCTAGTACAAAGTCTGCTTTTCTCAGTAACAGCTTCTTGACAGCTACACATCCTGTCAGAATCATAGTGTTTAGTGGTCTTCTCACAGTGGAAGGATGGACAGAAACACCTGTGGATTTTTCAGATCTGAAGTAAGAGTAGAGCTTGATTTTCTCCTCTCTCTCAAAGATAAAAATATTAAGGACTGTGTATCTGATGGAGGCAGTTTTGATGGTCTGCTGGGTTTTGTGCAGCTGTTATGAATCTAATTTTCTCTAAACCTTTTAATCATTTTTTGAGCTCCAGTTTGGAAACTCCATGTTTTTTCACTTATTTCTCCTTCCTTATTCAAGTGGATTATCTTATGTCTAATCTCTTCAGAAATGTAGCCATTTAGCCATTTTATATGCACATGAGAAAGTAAATTGCAGGGTAGCTAAGGAGGGTTTGGGTATTTGTGTGAATTTATGTGAATGTTAGTGCCTCTATGAAAGGAAACATAATGTCAGTGACTCCTTTGGGAGCAGCTTTTACTGGAGGACACAGCTGTAACTGGTTGGTTTTAAGATTGAAAGGATGGAAGAGCACACACAAGTAAAGAGTGGACAAATCAAATACTAATAGATCTTTATTGTGAGGATGGTTCAACAAAATCTAAGCTGTTAGTGGAAAAGCTACATGAACCATTAGAATAATGACCTCTTGAAAAGAGCATAATTGGAGTCAAGAGTTCCAAGGTTTGTCCCTGACCTTTGACATTTCACATTGGTTACAAAAGGATTTCTAAACACTTGTCCTACAAAGATCAGTGAGGACAAAGGACAAAGTGTAGAATCTAAGTGACAAATAGCCTAGGTGACAGTTAAGGATCAGCAGAAATCTCTTTCACCTGATAATGTCAAACTCCTGGCTGCAGCAAAGCCGACCTCAGTGATGTTCTGTGTGAAGACAGAATGTGAAATTGTTGGTAAATGTACATAATGTTATTTTGATGGAGTATAATGGTATGAGGACTTACTGATTGCCATGGCAGAGTCTCGACCTCTGGGTCATTGTAAATCTGCGGCATCATCTAGACTGGACTGATCAGCAAGTACAGAATGCATTCAGCTTAGTTTAGTTTAGTTTAGTTTAGTTTCACCAGTTACATAATGTGCAAACACTTTTTCACAAGTGATTATCATGTTAAAAGTGTTAGTTCAATAGACATATGGCTTAATAACATGTTAGGGGTGTTGTTTGTTAACTCTTTAAATGGTGCTTTCATTTCATTGTACTATTACTTAATAATGACTCTAACTTTGTCTGGCTTTTCATGTTGTTAGCAAATATTAGGCCTTGGGATTTAATGCTTGAATATATGATCCAAAAACCTACTCAGAAGCCTAAATGTGGGTCAAAATGACATAAACAGCATCAACGGTTTCTTTAAAGAAAAAATATCCTAATTTTCTCTTTATTTTGAATTTAATGAAACAATTTAATATGTCAAACCATTATCCAGTTAATCATTAACATGTCTAATAATGTAATGCAGAAATTTTGAATATCTAATTTAGAATATCTGAATTTCTGTGTTTCAGTACTATATAGCAATTGATATGGGACAAATGAGAGATGTATAGAAGAGGCCTATCGAGTGTTGAGATTTTCCTAAAAAAGAAATGTTTTATAAAGATAGAAAATGATAACATATATATATATATATATATATATATATATATATATATATGCATACCTTTCGCTTGATGATTTCTGGGATATGTATATAATAAATCCATGGAAAGTCAAGGAATAAAATATTCTTATTGATAAAAAAACATGCCGAGTTAAAATACCTACAGAGGGTAGTGATAGGGTAGTGATGTAAAATGCTATTATGACCAAGAAATATGGAAATGACATTCATGATGCTAACAAAAAATATTTTTGGGATATACATGGATTATCAAGGAATTAAATGTTTGTAATGCTAAAATATTCTATTTTAAAAAGCACACCTTACTTTGGTCAATATGACTACTTTATGCTCACTAGAGTTAGTAAACTTGGGGGTTCAGTAAACGTTACATATTTTTAGATCAGCTCACATTTTAGTGCTCATTCATCTAGAACTCTAACTGCTTAAATGGTCATCCAATTGTGTCGTACTGCAATAGCTTAAGAATAACTAGTTTGCAATGTAATTATTGAATAAGCCTTAGCGGGTCATATAAGGGTCGGTGGATTTTCTCAAAACTGTAGTAAAAACATCAGAACAAAGACAAATGTACAGTCTGATATGAGATCTGCTCATACAGTGTGTTTAAAACTGTTCTACAAATACGAAAACATTTGCAGATTTACAAACACACAATGCTAAGGCTATACATAGAATAGAGATCATATCAGAAAGTTTAGATACTTTACAAAGATAATCATACATCTGTCCCAATTACTGCTCAGCTGTTTCATGAGCATATTTATCAGAAGAGTTTCCATGGGGATGAACACATTTTTGGGTCCACTACTGTGTTGTTATTATGCTAAAGCATTTTTGGCATCTTGTGATAAACAGCAATGTAAACATATCAGTTATTATTGGTCATGAATTGAGTTTCAATTAGGAAGCACTGTGTCTGACTTACATACCTACAAGAAGTCCTACAAGAAGAGACTTCAGCTTCTTCAAATCACTTCAGTATGCAGTGGTTCAGGTCAGGGGATAAGCAATGTTAAAGCTTAACATCTGCCTCTGAGATCCTTCAAGGTCCCTTTGTCCTGGAGTAGAGCCCTGATCCTGGAGTAGAGCGCTGTGTCCCGCAGTAGAGCGCTGTGTCCTGGAGTAGAGCCCTGGGTCCTGACTTTCTCAGGAGCACCACAGTTAATGACAGTACTCAGTGATATATGGTCCATTGGCATATATGACATAAAGCCAGTAATAATGGCTCTGTTGCAAGCTGGCATCAAGACCTATGGCTTGCAGATAAGATTCCTCACAATCCCTTCTGCCACAGGCTCATGATGTCTTTGTTCAGTAATATTTGGATTGTGCATCCTCAGTCTGTTGCCAGGAGAACAGTGATGAAGAGATGTTCAGGTCAGTAATTACCCAAAAATCATTTAAAAAATTTAAAAAAGAAGAAATGTGTGGTGAACCTTTTTGTAGCTTTAGTATTTGTGCAAAAAACTAATGACATTTTTAAAGACATGATATTAAAAAGTAAGTCATATTCTTGTCATTCAAGGGGAAAAAATCATCATAATTAAATTGTAATTAAGATGTAAGCAAAGTCATTAAGAGGTGGTTTGAGGTGAAATGTGCCATTCCAAACTTCCTGATTCAGAATTTTACACAGTGGTGAGGAACCTGAAGTCTGAAACATTTAACGCCTTTAAAAGCTACTTGGCATAAAGCATGAAATGGTAACAAAAACATTGCCTGAGACCTCATTTCAGGATAGTTTGGAGAAGAACATTTTGGTCTAAAACTGCTTTTTAAAACATGTTTTATACATTGTCCTCCTGGCAGCAGACTGAGGATGCGTCCCTTAAAAAACCTTCCAGCCTCCCACGCAGACTGCTGATGAGGCAAAATAGGACCCAATGAAACTGTATGTATTCCAATTTACATCTATTTTACTATTATCAACATTGCACACAAAAACTCAGAGGATGTGTAGATTCACAGGTCATTTTCGATAGTAAATAGAATGGCTATATTTGTGTGGTAGACATTTTGACCCCTGGTTACTATCATTAAAGTTGTAAGGGAAAACTGAGCAGATAGGTTCCACTACAATGAATCATTTCACAATAAACCACTCTGAATGACTGCATGAATGTCCGTGACTTGACCTTACACACATATAAATGTATTTTTTTACAAAGTTCAATGCCCCTTCAAGTGGTTACATTATCTCTCTGGTCTTTTACATAGTTACACATGTAAAATCTTTAGGGTGATATGTAATATCTAGTTTATTACAACATCCATAGACTTTTATGTAACTGATTGTTAGCCCACTGTGATATATATACAGGTCTACATATTAAAATGGTACATTTTTAATTTCTACTGTAGAAACAACATCAAGTACCCTCCAATTTTAATATGAGATATTTTCCAAGGCAGTTTTATTATTTTATTCCTGCTAAATTATAATCAGGCTCCTCAGAACAAGGCAATAATGTCATTTTTATTAGACTTCAATTTACACCCATTTCTATATCCTGTAAGTAATTATGTCTCCAAACAAATTTTTAATTAAAATATGGAGTTTATTACTTTGTAAAACCTTCATAAATGTCTAAGAGACATTAATCAGAATTAGCATTTTTATTCAGTTTTAAGGCTACACATTTTCACTTTTCACTAGTGATTAAGATGGAAATGAAGTCTGATAGCTTTAGTGGAAATAAGATCAGCACTAGGAGAGTGGCTTTTTCAATTGTCTTCTTCTCTCCAGTCCTCATTAAATGCACATTAATATTGTGGCGGCTGAACCTCCCTTGGAGTTGCTGTGTGTTGAAAGCAGACTGAGGCCCCTTATTTCAGAGGAGCTCAGTACGGATGCTTTGGCACATCCTGTTTTGGAAGTTCTCCTGTTTTGGAGATCTTTCAGGTGAATTATGTGGTTTTTTTTCTTCAGTAGTGTTTATGGACTATATTTTGATGGAATTGTATATGATTTTCACAAAAAACACCTTTGTAGATGAAAAAGCAGGTCAACATTTATTAAAGTGTTTTATTGTGTTTAAATTGTGGTAGCTGTACACCATTTGTTGAGTGGTGTGAATTGTTTTTGCAGCAGAAGATCTTTGTCCCTCATTGCTCGCTAACAGCTCAACACAGATGGCATTTCACTCAGAGAGCCAACAGTGTCCTAGTTAATCTGACAACAGAGTTCTAGAGGCTACAGGGAGTTGTAAGAGGCTACAGCAGTAGTTTGATGAAAAAAATAATAATAATTAATTAAGACATGTTTGGTGCCTAAAGTTTTCTTTGTTAGTTTTGCTCTGGAGCAGTGAGGCTACTGGAGCTATGAATCTATGAGGCTGACCAACAAGTCATGGAGGTTTATACCCCACCAGCTGGCATTGTGGAAACTGCCTAAATCATCACACTTGCCTCACACCATATACTTTATAATTACATGTCTCTAATAACTGTGTAGTTACATGTGAACAACATATGCAACAACAATGTAACTACTGATGATTTAGTCACTGTTACAGCTGTATCTTAATAGTTGCCACAGCCTATTATCTCCCATATAATTACAAAAGGGTAATAACATAAATGTAATTATATTGTAAACAGACGGGAACAGTAGTTTTTTCTTTTTTTTTTCCAGCAGAAAAAGGAAGTACGGCAGACATCTCCTTGTCTTAAAATGTAACTTTTATGACATTAATTAAATATGTTGCATTACCCCAAAGCAATGTCTAGATTACCGCTCCATTATTACACAGTACCTGTATAAAAACTACACAGGAACTGTCCACTTATTTTAACGCTACACTACAGGACAGTTCCTGTGTAGAGATATACTTGTGTAATTACATGTGGCAAAACTGAAGTTGATACATATGTTTAATTACCTAGGCTATACTTCTGTAATCTGTAACATTGATAACATGCATATGTTATTCATGTGTAACTACACAGTTTATAGAAACTCTTAATATAAAGTGGGACCAAATAGACAGAGGTATGTTGCAAAGATAAAACACTAGTAACTGTCATCTGAAATCTGAATTTTGTCAGTACTTTGTCCGTTTTTATAGTCAAAAAAATATGTTGCAGTACTCGAGTCTAGTCTTGTTCTTGGTCTCAACATTATTTTAACTGGATCTTGTCTTGGTCTCGAAGTAAGAGCAGGAAATTGTTCTCAAGACAAGTCAAGTGTAATGCCTCAGTCTTTATTGAATATCAACAATACTTTCAAACACAATAAATCTGTCCTTTCTTCACGTTTAAATAAAATCTGTTTGCTGACAGTTGACAATCAAAATGATCCTTTTCAGACAGCTCAACTGGGTATTATTTGTTTGCTGATGTTCATTGGTTCCAAAATTCAAATATAAAGATCAGAATGTTATTTTTACTATGTCTTCCTTTAATAATGAAAACAGGTGTTGTTTGGTTTATATTCATTTGTCTTTAGGTGGTGATTCTGAATAGGTTGTTGTCTTTAGGTGGTGATTCTGCAAAATTAGGCAAAGACCTTAATGTAATAATAATTAACAGTATTTTTAGGCCATTTATTACAAAATTTTAAAATACAACATTATGTATTTAATAGATGTTATGTATATTGAATGATAATAAATATACAATGATTATAAATGAATTTTATTTTTACTATTCTGAAAAAAATCTGGTCTCAATCTTGTCTTAGTCTCACCACTCCTGGTCTTGACTCAGACTCACTTCTAGTGGTCTTAGCTACAACACTACAAAAAAAGGGTGTGTTTACATGTGCTTAAGAATCCGCATATGCGCAGACTGAAATCAGAGTAAGAGGCCTCTCTTTATCGTGTTTCTCAATCGGATTTCTAGACCTTACCCTAAGAAATCAGAGTGTACTGTTTACATGACCATTTGAATAATCAGATAACTGTATAAATCTGATTATGATCGGATAATTGAGTGCATGTAAACACACTCATTGTTCAATAAAGTGTCTGAAACCCATAAACAGGTTTCTTTGACCTTATTTAACAAATCAGTGCACCTTGAGGCAAGTGTGGGATGATTTAGGCATACAAAGTGCTAACAGGTGGCTATAAGCTTCCATTACTTGTTAGCTACATTAGCCTTGTAGCTTCAGCACAAAACTGAAGAAGAGAACTTCAGACAGCAAACATGTCTTTGCTACTCAGATATATTTAAGGTAAGGGGGGAAATGTATAAAAGGAATCTTTGCTAAATTTTCACTTTAAATGTTATTTTATCAGTGTTGCATTAACTACAACTGTAATACCAACATCTGGCTTGACCGCGCCCTCACTGTTTACCCAGGTTAGAATCAGTATAACAGGCATAATGAGAGGTACTGCTGGTTTCACCTGGTGAGGGCAGTGTCCCAGCACACGCTCACTGTCTGTGCCCCTGTGTTCAGCACACAAACAGAGTGTGTGGCGTGCACCCTCTCAGATGACAGAGCAGCGGTTGATGAGCTGTAGAGTGACTCTGCCAGCAGCCATGCTCTGCCCAAGAGCTGCGCAAACAGACAGCGTCAAGTGAATTGGCCGGGCACGGCACGATGAGAAAATGCGGTGCAGCTCCAGCCGCAGACTGGCATGGCTGTGTGTGTGTGTGTGTTTGTGCATGCATGTGTACTTAATAATCTGCCTGACGTGTGAGTTTGGAATCCCTCTCTCACATTTCCCTTCACTGCTGGATGCCGGGTATGTTTGGAGTGAGTGTTTGTGTGTACGCGCAAGGGCGTTTGTGCGTGCATCCATGTGTGTGTGTCTTTGTGTGTGTGAATATTGGTTGTGTGTGTGTGTGCACATGCGTGCCTGTGTGTGCTCGTCCACAGAGGAGCCAGATCTGTCTCAGTCAGGCACATCCTGGTAATGAGCCTCTGACAGACAGGCGTAGCTGAGCACACACTTAGCCTCAGCACACATGCACATAAAACGAGTGAAAATGTCTCCTTCAGCGTCTCCCTCCAGATGGCATGGGCATCGTCATGTGGAGAGGCAGTGCATTTTGCACGCAAACATGAATGGGAATGCATGTTTGTCGTCCTCCACTCATTACTTTAGCACAGTGGTTCTCAGCACTAGTCCTGGAGTAGGAGAGAGCACAGCACAAACTAATGCAAGCTTAAATGTGAGGTGGATATTTTTCGAGGTTCAAGTACAACATGCTTTTAGTCCCGTTCTCTTGTTCCTGTAGCAATCTGCAAATTTTGACAGCATTCAGACAGATATTTCTCAAGATTCAACCTGAAAACTGTTTATATACCAGAAAGTCACTTTTTGATCAGAAATATTTTTGATTACTGAGTTGTGTGTCACCGAGTCACTGAATTCATATCGATATTATTTTATTCTCATTTTTTGGTGTCTGTAATCCAGCACCATTTTTAAGTATGTAATCAATTCACAGTGACAGCTAACCATGCTAAAGTACAGCCTCTACACAGCAGGGTGAGTTTTACTGCAGTGTTACAACTGCATTATATTTACATTATGTTTACTGCAGGTAAATTGCATTGTTTGCATTTCTGCTACTTTGGGCTGAATTGTTGATAAATGGTAGGTACTGGAAATAAAGTTTCCATTTTCATTTATAGCAGAGATGTCTAGAGTGCGTGAATAAAATTACAAGCTCCATTTCTATAAAGGTTGGGACATTCTGTAAAATGCAAGAATTTGTGATATGTTAATTCTCTTGAACCTTTGTTTAACTGACAAGTGGCTGTGTTTTCACTGGCCATATAAACTGTATTTTATAAGTATAAACAAATTCACACTCAAAAGAAGTTGGGACAGAGGCATGTTTGCCATTGTGATACATTGCCTTTCCTTGTAATTACCCTGATCGTCTGGGAACTGAGGATACTAATTGTTGCAGTTTTGCAAGTGGAATTCCTGCCCATTCTTCCTTAATACAAGACTTCAGCTGCCTAACAGTCCTTGGTCATCATTGTCTAAATCTCCTCATCATGATGCGCCATACATTTTCAATAGGAGACAGTTCTGGACTGCAGGCAGGCAAATCAAGCACACACACACTCTCTGTCTATAAAGCCACACTGTTGTAGCACGTGCAGAATGAGGCCTGGCATTGTCTTCTTGAAACAAGCAGGGACTTCCCAGGAATAGACGTCGTCTTGATAGCAGCCTATGTCTCTCTAAAATCCCAATATACACCTCCACATCAATGGTGTCTTAACAGATATGCAAGTCTCCGATGCCGTGGGCTCTATTGCACTGCAATAAAATGACAGATGTTGGCTTTTGCACCTTTTACTGCTAAAAAGTCTTGTTAGTCTGTTGCTTGTTTGGCACAGAGAACTCAACGTCTGTCATTCCTAATAACAAGCTGAAACGTGGACTCAAGCACAGCTGTGCACTGAACTAACATTATAAGCACGCAACCTCACCAAAAACACCTGGCACAAAACCAACAAGCTTTTGTGGATAGTATTACAGTTGTTATGTAATAGTAATGAAGTTTAGTAGTAGACTTCCTTTCATATGATGTTATTTCAGTGTGCATGAGCAATAGCTTGCTAGAAGTATGATTCCTATTTTGACTCCTTAGCAACCTTATAATTCAGAAAATCCAGTGATTTGGGGGAAAAATATCCACAACCCAAAACATATCAGCTTTGGAACATTTCAGCTTATCACAAGGTGTGATTTTTTAAAAAACACTATTAATTTAATTTTCCATAGAGAAAAAATACTTAGACCCAGAGTTCCTAATAGGGGCATAACGTCGACTACAGAACGTCACGGGATGTCAGGGGTCTATTAGGGGTCCAATAGTGCAGGACGTATTTATAAACATCTTGATTTTGACCCTTTATATCTTGACATACCCCCATTTTGCTGCTAATGCAGTGTGATTGAACTGTCTGCACTACTGGTAATAACACTGTTTACATTTACACTTATCATTTAGCAGATGTTTTTATCTAGAGTGGTTTAATAAATATACAAACAATGGAAGCCAAGCTAATACAAAAGCAACCCAAAGCATCTATGACCTAAAAGACAAGAGTCCTTTCATAGCTCGATCTACTTATGTAAGTACACTTGTAGACATTGAGTACAATTTATAAGTGTAGTATTTTGCTTTTTTACTTATTTTTTAAATGTTTTAATGGTAAATTGTAGCATTTTCCCCTGTTCTAGTTAAATGAGGTATATTAGAGCAAGGAAACATCTAAATGTACAGGACAAGTCTTCCACAAACAGGATTAGGAGCCACAGCATTAGCAGGTGGAGGAAAAAAACAGGAAAGATGAAGGGAGGGGCTGGGGTTGTTAGTATGCAGGACAGCTTCTCTCTGTTTGAGGTGCAGGCCGTGTGTGGGTGGGGCCAGTGGGAGGAGAAGGCTCCTGACTGGTGGAGGTGCAGTATGAGCAGATCAGGACAGTGATTGATGTGGGGTGCTGGGGATTGAACTCTTCTGGTGAACACTGTTAGATTAACGTGCTTTGATTTGCTGCAGGCAGCTAGAAATGAGAACAGGAGGGGTCAGTCTGACTTCTTTCCCTTAACCCCCAAGATGCAGCCCAGCCATAGACTACATAGGATGATTTTTCCCTCCGTCATTCCCTTTAGAACACAGGAAGAGACAGTCAAGTGAGTGACGCTATAGCCCTCATTTGTGAGTCACTTGTCCGTGGGTTCAGTCAAGTCAACCATGAATTCATTAGTGATTAAATGGTCTGTTTTGCCTGAATGTTTGGACAGAGAATGAATGGGCAATCTCAATCAGGGTATTTTACACAATTACTATCCATAAAACTTTATTTACCAAAAGTATCAAAGACAGTCTCACTAAGTTACACTGAAATGTCTAACAGGTTCTGGATATCTCATATTTGGATATTTATTTGGAGTAACAAGGCAGTAAGTGTTAACATAGTCTCACTAAATATACTGTGATGTCCCACATTTAAGCAGTAATGGTAAGGACACATTAAAACTAGCTAGAATTAATGCTTTTTTTCCCCATTGTCAGGTGTTTTTTCAACTGCCTGTTACTTCATTTAGCTATCTGGTACTTGGGTTTTATTATTGAGATAAAGGGGAATTCCACCACTTTTTTCAAAATTTCTGCATAATTAAGGTCTGAACAAAGTTATTCAGAGTGGTTAGATGCGAAATGTGGCATTCATGAAAAAACTACTGACTCAGAATTCTGATAGGAACCAAATGTCTGAAGTGTTTACTGCCTCTAAAAGCTACCTCACAAATATTTTTTGCACATAATGGTTACAAATGCATTGCCTGATGCCTAAGATGTTATTTTATGATAGTTTTGAGATAAGCTTTTGCCCTTAAATGTATTTTTAATCCATTCATCGTAGAGAGGTACATGCAGGAAGTTGTAAGGCAAAATAGTACCTACATTGCATATAAAACTCAAAGATAATAGTCATTTTGGATAGTAACTAAAATGGCTTTATTTGAATTGTAGACATGACCCTTGGTTCCTATCAAAACCATTGTAATGAAAACAGAGTCTGTAAATTTCTATGCAATTAATCATTTCACATCAGGCCATTCTGAATGACCTTGTTTAAATCTCAAAAAATAGAAGTTTTGAATAATAAATTAACTGCCTGGTTCAGTGCATCAATTTACCTAGTTAATGCCTAGAATTTGGGGGACTGTAAAAGAAAGTGTTTCTACCAAATCTTTCCATGTGATTTCATATGCATTGTGTTCCAGCAGTGACCCATTTAATCATTAAACATTTAATATTTAAGGTTTATTTTAGCTGGCTCTTTTGTCCAATTATATTAATTAATGTGTAAAAGCTGCACAACACTTCAGTAGATTGTTATGAAAGAGAAAAGAGAGTTAAAATTAAACTAACTGACACCAACAAGCTGGTAAAAATAGACCCTGAAGTAATAGCTTTTGATGGATGAACATCATGCTTTATTTTTTTGCATGTAGAAATCACTGCAAGTCATCATTTTACAGTTCAATTAGAGAATGTGTCATTGCTCCTGCGGTTTTAAATGCCATGTGGCAGCGAGGTTCTGCTGCGTGTTGATGGCTGACCCACTGAGTGACTGAGTGTTGTCCTTCAGCTCAGAGCACATCCTCACGCCCACACACACACATACACATCTCATATTAGCCATCAGACACTTCAGTAGTGACGTGAGCGAGTGTGTAGCGGAGCTTGCAGTGAGGAAGAGTGGAGCGTGGGGTGTGATGGTGTGATCCAGCCGAGTCGCTGGTAGGGCAGTGGTGCTGCGGACGAGGCCTGGCCTTTGATTCGCCGCCTCATTATGCATCCACACCCTCACATACTGTCAGCCTCAATGGCAGCCTGCAGTGTCATAGCAACGGCCTGAATGAGCTGGACAGCGGAAGGGAGGGCAGCAGTGGCTGGCAGTGGGGCAGCACAGCTGGGCAGCAAGAGAGGGGCGTCTGACTCATCCTGTGCCGCCTGAGGCCTGCTGCCGTACAGTGTGTGTGTGGGAGGGATTGTAGGTGTGGGAGTGAGCTTTGTGTAGTATCACAAGATGATAGTTAGATAGTTAGGCTGGTTATTGCTGTCCTGTTGAGCTGATTTGTGAGAACAAGATGAAGTGATCAGGATGAGGTGAGTGGGATTCAATTGATCTCCCTCACAGATGGGGTTGTTATTCATCTGAACAAAACATGGATAAGTAAACGTACACATCACACTGCTCAGTGTGGGAATCAGAGCTCAGAAATAGAATATAAAAACAGTATTTTAACATTTCGGTTCTTGCATTTCAATCCTAACATAATGTTCCTAAACATTATATAACAACACTTGTTCATTTTTTTGACATAATTTGGAAGCGCCTGTTGTCCCTTACATTGTGTGTAAATTTCATGGTGGCCAAAAGAAATGGCCCAAAATGACATGGATAAATGTCTGGTTCCATTGACTTACATTAAAAGTAAAGTAATTGATCCGACAGCAGCGATATGCTGTAAGCAGGCCTAGTGTAATGTAAGTTACAGTAGGTTTTGAAAGCTATTAGACCCTGCAGTTGTGTTAATACTGTGGAACTGTGCCATGTGTGAATCAGTAAGTTGCTCCACAACATGTCCCAGATAGCAATAGTTGTTATGATAGCATAGATAGCATAATGAGGGTGGCATTGTGCTCTGCTTGTTAGGTTATGTTAGCCTGCTACCATAATATCAACAAACAGGCCTGGTTATCTGTCTAATGCATACTTTAATGCAAGGATTTCTAATCTTACAACTATAAATACTACAAAGGGCAACTGTGGCTGTAGGTTTTCTTTCCACACAACCAGGAGCACATCTGGGAGTCGGATTCTGTATCCTTCAGCTCGTCAACAAATGCAGGTGTACAGCTGTCCATGAGGAGGGCTCAAAGTGCGATTTGGATTTACGACAGTGAAATACACTTTGCAACTAAACCAATTCTCACATAATGCTGCTTTAACTTAGTTGGTATTAATTGCTAGTTTGATCAGATAATAAGCACTGTGTATGAAAATATTCTTTGCTGAAGTTTAGCCTTGCTGAACCAAAGCTCTGTTTGCTTTCACAAGTTATTATTAAGGTGGTGTTGTGTGGACTGTTCAGTTCAGATGACCCTTTGTACTGTTTTAAACACATTATAGTGTCTTTATTAGGTAGACCAAGTAAGTAAGCAAACCCACCTCAGGCCTAGTTGACATTAACCAAGAGCGATAGAACTTTACTATTTTTTTTCTTTCATTTTGCTGTAATCTGATCGTTGAAGTGATTTAACATTGTTTATGTATCCATATAAGACTCAATATGAATATTTTTATAATCGCAGAAAAGACACAGGGCTTTTAAATAAATGGCTACTATTTTCAAGCTAATCCACCACACTTCATGTGGAGATTTTGTGTACTGTAAGTATTCGTCTGCTTTTCACCCATATCTATTTTTTATTCCTTCTTTTTTCAACCATCACTTTTCATCCCATAAACTTTCATTCATATTTTAATGTTTTCTGGCTCTTACAATTGACAAGCTAATGCTACAAGCTAGTGTGGTTGGTAGCATATACACTCATTTGTATTTCTTCTCAGTCCTCCGTAATCCTTTAATTTTTAATCCCTCCTTAATGTTTAAAACATTGTATAAAGATTCAACTGTTGAAGCACTAAAATTCATGTCATACTCAGAACACTAGTCTACCAAAAACTTTCATCATATTAAAAGGAAGCAAGCATGGCCGTGTATAAGGCTGCATTGCTGGTGCTCCAGCATCTGCAGAGCTGGGCTGTAATGGGTCCAGCTCAGCAGCCAGCAGGCTTTCATTAGGGCTGCAGTGTGGCTGAGGATAATACACATTCTAAACACCTTCTACACTCTACACATCTGAGACATGACACTGCATAGCACTTTCATTATCAGACGTTTTCCACAGACATGCAGAGAGTGTAAACATATCAGCAGTATGTCTTTCAGGCAAACCCCCTTCTAACACTGCCTGTTCTTCAGTCCTCTAGAGCCCTACTTTATGGGATACTTTTGCCTACTTAATGTTAGAATTATGAGAAGTTGTAAATTCCGGCATTTGGAAAAATGTCACGGAGCATGTACAGTAAAGCTCCCATAGGCTACGACTAAAATGCTCCGAGAAATTGAACTTGCTGACCAAGAGATGTCTCAATAATGCTTAATGTCTCTCTTACTTGTCATGAAACTATGCAGGGCCAAACAGCGAGTGGAAGAAAATCATCTAACTGCACATGAATGATTAAAGAGGAAAAGCTCCGCCTCTTTGCAAAATCAGCAGATAGGAAAGGAGGAAAGGTCGATTCTCTCTCTCTCTCTCTCTCTCTCTCTCTCTCTCTCTCTCTCTGTCTCTGTCTCTCTCTGTGTGGGGAAAGGCTGTGTAATTGATCATGGTTGAGGATGTGCTCATGAATAAAGCATCTTTTCACTTCTTGTGGTCTCAGAGTGATCTAAGAGTGGCGGATCTTTCTGGTGCCCTTTTTCAACTGTAGATTGTGCACATATGCATCCCTGTCAATCCCTTCTATCTTGGGTTGCCAACGCTAAAGGAAAGTATCCAAGCCTGCTGGAACTTAAATACTTGAGATTTTTAATGGTTTTGTTATTTTATAATTTCTTATATGGAAATAAAAGCAGAGTAAAATATATTAATGTTTGTGTTTCTTCTTTGACAAGATTAATGCTGTAAACACAAAAAAAATATAACCTATGATTAGTTACTATTATGAGTTAGCCTTTAATGTAGTAGCCTATGACTGGTTAGCTTATGATTGGTTTGCCTATGATGTGTTATCCTATTATTGGTTAGCCTATGATTGGTTAGCCTATGATCCGTTATCCTATGATTGGTTAGCCTATGATGCGTTATCCTTTGATTAGTTAGCCCATGATCCATTATCCTATGATTGGTTAACCTATGATGCATTATCCTATGATTGGTTATCCTGTGATTGGTTAGCCTATGATGCATTATCCTATGATTGGTTAGCCTATGATGCATTATCCTATGATTGGTTTGCCTATGATGTGTTATCCTATTATTGGTTAGCCTATGATTGGTTAGCCTATGATGTGTTATCCTATTATTGGTTAGCCTATGATTGGTTAGCCTATGATCCGTTATCCTATGATTGGTTAGCCTATGATGCGTTATCCTATGATTGGTTATCCTATGATTGGTTATCCTATAATTGGTTATCCTATGATTGGTTAGCCTATGATGCATTATCTTATGATGGGTTATCCTATGACTGGTTAGCCTATGATGCGTTATCCTCTGATTGGTTAGCCTATTATGCATTATCCTTTGATTAGTTAGCCTATGATCCATTATCCTATGATGCGTTATCCTATGAGTGGTTATCCTATGATTGGTTATCCTATGATTGGTTACACTATGTTGCATTATCCTATGATTGGTTAGAGTATGATGCATTATCCTATGATTGGTTAGCCTATGATGCATTATCCTATGATTGGTTAGTCTATGATGCGTTATCCTATGATTGGTTAGACTATGATTGGTTAGCCTATGACGCGTTATCCTATGGTTGGTTATCCTATGATTGGTTAGACTATGATTTGTTAGCCTATGATTGGTTATCCTATGACTGGTTATCCTATGATTGGTTAGCCTATGATGCATTATCCTATGGTTGGTTATCCTATGATTGGTTAGCCTATGATGCGTTATCCTATGATTGGTTAGCCTATGATTGGTTAGCCTATGATGCGTTATCCTATGGTTGGTTATCCTATGATTGGTTAGCCTATGATGCATTATCCTATGATTGGTTAGCCTATGATGCATTATCCTATGGTTGGTTATCCTATGATTGGTTAGCCTATGATGCATTATCCTATGATTGGTTAGCCTATGATGCATTATCCTATGGTTGGTTATCCTATGATTGGTTAGCCTATGATGCATTATCCTATGGTTGGTTATCCTATGATTGGTTAGCCTATGATGCATTATCCTATGATTGGTTATCCTATGATTGGTTAGCCTATGATGCGTTATCCTATGGTTGGTTATCCTATGATTGGTTAGCCTATGATGCATTATCCTATGATTGGTTAGCCTATGATGCATTATCCTATGATTGGTTAGCCTATGATGCATTATCCTATGATTGGTTAGACTATGATTGGTTAGTCTATGATGCGTTATCTTATGATGGGTTATCCAATGACTGGTTAGCCTATGATGCATTATCCTTTGATTAGTTAGCCTATGATTGGTTAGCCTATGATGCATTATCCTATGATTGGTTAGACTATGATTGGTTAGTCTATGATGCGTTATCCTATGATTGGTTAGTCTATGATGCGTTATTCTATGATTGGTTAGCCTATGATTGGTTAGCCTATGACTGGTTATCCTATGATTGGTTAGACTATGATTGGTTTGCCTATGATGCGTTATCCTATGATTGGTTAGCCTATGATGTGTTAACCTATGATTGGTTAGACTATGATTAGGTAGTCTATGATGCGTTATCCTATGATTGGTTAGCCTATGATTGGTTAGTCTATGATGCATTATTCTTAGATTGGTTAGCCTATGATTGGTTAGCCTATAATGCGTAATCCTATGATTGGTTAGCCTATAATGCGTTATCCTATGATTGGTTAGTCTATGATGCATTATCCTATGATTGGTTAGCCTATGATGTGTTATCATTTGATTGGTTAGCCTATGATTGGTTAGCCTATGATGCAATATCCTGTGATTGGTTAGCCTATAATGCGTTATCCTATGAATGGTTAGCTTATGATGCATTATCCTTTGATTGGTTAGCCTATGCTGCATTATCCTATGATTGGTTTGCCTATGATGCGTTATCCTATGATTGGTTAGCCTATGATGTGTTATCCTTTGATTGGTTAGCCTATGATTGGTTAGCCTATGATGCAATATCCTGTGATTGGTTAGTCTTTAATGCATTATTCTATGATTGGTTAGCATATGATGCATTATCCTATGATTGGTTAGCCTATGAATGGTTAGCCTATGATGCATTATCCTATGAATGGTTAGCCTGTGATTGGTTAGCCTATGATGCATTATCCTATGACTGGTTAGCCTATAATGCGTTATCCTATGAATGGTTAGCTTATGATGCATTATTCTTTGATTGGTTATCCTATGATGCATTATCCTATGATTGGTTAGCCTGTGATGCATTATCCAATGATCGGTTAGCCTATGATTGGTTAGTCTATGATTAGTTAGCCTATGACTGGTTAGCTTCTGAGTGGTTAGCCTCTGATTGGTTATGACCAATCTACAACCACCTACTACCATCTGTTTGTATCTCAGAATGCTTTGCAAGCCAGAGCAAACTAGTTAAACTAGCTAGCTAATTTGATTTGCCACAAAGGAGACTGTGACAGAAAATGAGGAACCCCCCCAGAAAGAAATTTTCTGTGCACTTAATGACAAGTGCCAGATTAACAGCTATGTACATAGTGGCAGTAAAGCACCCCTCCCCCAAGTGCTGTCAGATGGAGTTGGCAACCTAGCTGACCCAAGAGCAATGCAGATACCATGCACTGCCATCATAAGCCCATGCACACTGGGGAAGCTTGTGGATGAATGGGAATGGTCATTCATGCAGTGCTGTCACGCTAGCGTGCTGCTTGTCTACTACTAGTCTGAGGTGACTGGTGGTGCTGCATCCATGGAGCAGCAGTCACTAATCCTGGCAGAGATTAACCCCCGCGAAAGCTTTGCTTCTATTTTTATCTTAGCAAAGAATGGAGCCTACCCGTAAAGCCCCCTGCTTAAGCACCCCAGGCCAACCGGGTCACACTCCCCTCTTCCCTTTCACACATAAACACCACGACACATACTGTACATCTTGTCTTATCATGTCCTGTATGAGTGGGGATCAGGTTGTGTGCGGTGCTCCACTGCATGCGTATCTACAAAGTGTGCATTTCCTTTTGGTGTTTTTTTCCCTCTGAATAGTGTTCAAGACGATGGATCTCATGAAGGAAATGATCATCCCAAGGTGACATTGAAGGCAGGGTGGAGAGAGGGGAGCTGGGGCTCCTTAAGGGAATGTCTAGCTCAGCACTGTGCCACAGGATGTGAGAGTGCATTACCACAACTCAGTTTTCAGTATTGGATTACCAACCAGGTCATATCACTCTCTAGTGTTCTTTATAGTCTTCATAAATTTAGCGTGTATCATTAGCATTGCATGTGTTGACAACCACAAGATAAAGTAAAGGCAGTCTTGCATCTAGTTTCTTATTCATAAACATGACAGTATTAGACATTGTAGAAGCAACATTCTTAAAATAATCTTATTAAAAACAACACATAATATATCCCATTACAGACATTTTTATTTTGTTATTTTTCACACAAAGCATGTATTTGTATTTGTTTTCATTAAGGTTGCATAGACTTGCTGATGTGGTTATGAGCACAGTATGACTTACTGTGAGCTTTTAAAATGAACAAAACAGCAGGCAAACATTTTAGACAACAGTGTCTATATTCACAAATTACCTCAGGAGTAGTGTTGATCTAGAATCAGTATTTCAAGAATCCAAGATCAGTCCTGCTTTGTGAATACCAGCTCTGGTGTTGTCTGAAACAGCTGCGACTAGTGGTGAAGTTTTGTTCATTTTTATAGCTCACAGTAAGTCATACTGTGCTCCAATCCACTTTGGGTAGTATATGTGACCTTAAGAGCTGCAGTTTGAGCTGGTTGAGAGAAGTTTTGGGGATGTATTTTTACAGTAATGATTTGGGCTATTTGGGTGACTATTAAGTTGTAAGTGTTTGTTAGCAGCTTCAGCTTCTCAGCTCCAGTTCTAAACTAAAGAAGCAAAATTTGGACTCCAAACATATCTTGGCTGATTGATTATATCTGGGTTATGGCTTTTAACTATTACTTTAACATATGTCTTGAGTGATCCAATCATAAGTGGACAGCACTTAGGACATTTACAGGTGAGGGTGGTCAGAGTAGTATATGACCACATGACATTTGTAATGTGAATGCTAAAGCCCTGATAATGTCCCTGGTCATGTGCTCCCACCAGCTTACTGATGTCTTCACAGACATCCTCAGCATCCCCCCTGTGCTAGTTGCTGTCCCGACCTGCTTCAAATAAGTCACCACCATCCCAGTGCCAAAGTAGTCACTGGTTAAATGCCTTAATGACCACCGCCCTGTTGCACTCACTCCAGTTGTCATGAGGTGTCTCAAGCAGTTGGTCAAAGACTCCATTTCACAAACACTGGACCTTCCATCAGTACCCTTAACTTCAAAACCACTCCACTGAGGATACACTAATCTCTGTCATTCACTTGGCCTCATCCTACTTGCACAAGGACACAGAATGCTGTTTATCTGTATTCAACGCTATCATACCCTAAAGGCTAGTCGACAAACTCTACTCACTTGGACTGAGCTTACAAAGACACACATACGTACCGTCATATGCAAAAGTTTGGGCATCTCTGGACAAAATACATGATTTTGTTGATGAAAATAAGTACACATCCTTTACAGAGAATCAACAAAACATGTAATATGACTGGATGTATCCAAACTTTTTCATATGACTGTATGTTGGAGTTGCACTTGCACTAGATTTGCATCTTTTCATCCAGTTTCAAATTATGTTGTCATGCTGTCTTATGATGGATATATGTTGATGAAGTGATGCATTCTCATTAGATTCTCCACTGACGGATTAAAGCAGACACTAGAGCAGTCACTGGGTTCTTACTGTGAATGGCTATAGAGTAGATGACAGGCAATATGTACAGGTAGATAGAAGCAATACCAGTTTGCTTTGCATCCCCAGCACAGGTTTCTCAGTAACCAGAGTTGAGTTCAGATGCTGTATATTGCAGACAGTGCGTCATGTCACCACAGTGGCCGTCTGCATCCGTGTAAACAGCTTGAGATTGACAGGCAAGGCTGAGGGCATCACATGTGAGGCTCAGCATGGCCTTGCGCTTGTGCTGTGAGGAGGGGCCTTCAAAGCGTATCAATCTCAGCTCCGACACGAGCCCTACCCCAAAGCTACAGTCAGCCTCCCCATCACTGATCAGCACCATGGACTCGATGAAGCGTCTGGGCAGTGGTCCCTACGAGGTCGACTGGCAAAGCTCCATCTCCACTCCTGCATCTTGTGATACATCTGTGTTTTTCTTTACCATATAGTCTGGAACTGTTTTCTTCTGTGAGGTCTTAAAAACATTTGGGTCATCATTCCGAGTGGTCCCAGTAATTTACTGTGTTTATCAGAGCCAGCGTTTAGGGCTATCATAGATCAAAACAGATGCTTACAAAAACAATAAAATAAATGCTTGAATGCAAGTTGAGGTTGTCATTATTGTAACTTTTATCAAATGTAAAGATGAATATTATAAATGCTTGGATCATTCCAGTTAAGAATAATGAGCAGAATAACACTACACTACTTGAAATATACAAATATTAATAGAGATTCTCTGATCCCTAATGAATTCATTTTTGATGTCCTCATGCCTTTTTCCAACATGACAGCCAAAGGTCTCCATTTGGTGGCAGATATCACCAAGGCTACATGTACACAACGGCACACCACGGAATAAACCTTATGTTCCCAGAGCCCTATGTTCCCCATTACTTTTGGCATTAACACTTCTAAAACCCAGCCCTATATTCCCAGGGTCCTATGTTCATCTTTGGACTTTTCATGGGAAATATCTCTATGTTCAAAAGTTGCCTTAATAATATTTTCTCAGTATGAAAGTAAGAGTAACGTTTATACATCTGGTTTATTTACAAATGTGAATATGATAAGTAGAATCCCTTATTAAAACATACTCTGACTGAATATTTCACTAAACAAAAATTGCACTGACAGTAGAATCTTTAAGCACATCCTCAACGACATCATCTACCATCCTATTCAATATTTATTTATTTTTTAACATGCCCTCGTCTACTTACCCCACACCATTCCCCATATACCATCTCAAACTTGTTTATTCTGCTAACCTGCTAATGAACAGGCCAAGGGCTACACAACTAGCAACAACTTCGACTTCTCAAAAATAGTTAGAGAGAATGCTTAGCTAGCTGATTAGGGTTATTAAGCTAATTAAGCATTTCTATTGAAAACTTGAGGAAAGCCTAGCTGAGGTAAAGTGCATTGCTATTGACAACTCTGCTCATCATTGTTTCCTGGCCTTTGGTCATTATGGCCTTTGATGACCTCATGACCTTGACCATGACCTTTGGAACACTTTTTTATATTATGGTGTGACATATCATACAAAAAGCTGAACATAGGGCATTGGGAACATGAACATGGAGCCTTGGGAACACAGGACCCTGGGAACATAGACAAGTTTCCACACCACCATTGGTCACATGCTGTTGCTGTTTTACACCAGTTCTGCAATAAGGCATAAAGGGACACGTTTTTACTGTCAACCTGTATGTAAGTAAGTAGTAGCTTATGCTTGGAACACAGTTCAGTTTACTGTGGTAAAAATAATAATAAATAATAATTTCAACACTGTGAAAAAAACAATGAGAAAACTGCAGTCTTCAAGCAGCCACACTGGACATGCACATCTAGTTCTGTAAAATGTAAGACTTTGGTTAATTAGCATTTATATGTGCATAGTATACGGTCAGTTGTTATAGTATCTATGTAGTTAATTTGATAGCTTACAGCCTCCTGGTTCTAGAGACCTACCTTCCTGTAGAGCCTAGTTCCAGCCACAATTTGCCACACCTGCTCCAGCTAATTAACCTCTTCCTAAGTCCCTTGATTGGTTGGATCAGATGTATTAGAGTTAAGTAAGGGGCAGTGCAGCTTATTGGATGCAGGTTGGTGCTAAACTCTGCAGGAAACTTAGCTCTCCATTACCAGGGTTGGAGACCACTGGCATACAGTATACACAGTTCAGCATTTTCCACCATCCAAGGCCTGATTAAAAATTAGTTAAAAGACAAAACGTCCTGTGAGCCACTCACAGAATCTGGTTTTCATCTGGAAGCACTGAACAAACCAATGAATTGGGGTCAGGATATAGCTCTCAATCCAAAAAGGGGCTAACTCATACAGACCCCTCCCCCCCTTACTCACACAGAGCCAGCAGCTCTGTTTTTTCTGCTTATCACACTAAACATTATAGTGTCTATTAGCGTGACAGCCAGCGCTCGTAAACACTGGTGATTTGAGTGGTTAATGGGAGGCGGGCGGGTAAACTACTGGGAGAATTATGTGTGTCAGCACTGGTGAGGCTAAAACAAAGCTCTATCTATCACTCTGCTCACTGAGCCTTCGATAATTATTGGGCTAGGATAAATGGGCCATGATTTTCAAGAAGGAAAAATGAAGGCATGCTAGCCAAAATGTACAGTGGGAATCCAATAGCCAGGCATAATCAAACGAGCAGGGTAAGACAGAATATAGAAAGGAGGCTTTTTTATGTGGATTTCTAACCGGACTGTGACACAGCAGCTACTGTTCCAGTAAAGCTAGAGTTTCTGTTTTATAAAAAGTGTTTAAAAACCCCCAGCGGAGCCTCCGTGCACAGAGCTTGAAGTATAATTAGTTGGCCCAAATGAAACAAGCCAATGGCTCAATCAATAAAGATAAATGGTACTGTGGTGGTTTGTTGCATTGTATAAATGAGCGGATATCTGATTGTGTTTTGTTAGGGGGCAGTGAGAAACAGAACTTTAAACAGATGTTGTTGATTTGAGTTTGTGTGTGATTCTGTGCACTTTGTATTCCATGTAACCAGTTAAAAGAGACACTAAGGACCGATCCAGAGTAAAGGCTTTCCCCTTGTGAGAAGATGCAACACTCCTCTCCTCTTGCAGTTACTAAAACCTAAGCCTGCTGGTAGGGAAGGGCTGGTCTTGCAGTAAAACCTGAGCAATGAGATGAGTGTGGAAAAGAGAGACCCTGCAGCTGAAAGAGAGAAGGCCAGATGGAAAGGGCATAGCAGCGCATTCAGGGAATATGTAGCCCATTACTCTTAAAGGAATACCAGCGTTTTTCAACCTAATCTTTATTTGCCACGTCTGTGGTGTTCTGTCTTTTACCACAGATCATAATCTTGATTTTTCTTTTTTTCTCTACGCTGAATTTTTACAGATGCTGAATTTTGTCAGCAGATGCTGATGCGAAGATATTTTTGAAGAAGACAATTATCAATTAAGTAAATCTGTATAATCCATTCTTTCAGAAATGGGAATATTTTTCTATCACTGGATTTATCATAATATATTATCATGCATGAAGTTTTCACAGGTTTCACAGGCACAGTGTTGCATATCATCAAATAGCACTGCACAGCAGAAAGTACAAAGCGCAGCTATACCGCATAGAATACTTCGCTGAGAGTGCTGATAAACACAAGCTCAGTTTTGACCAATGCTTATAGAGATTTAATGGAATAAAACTTTCAACACAGTTTATTGAATTTATCATGTTTAAGACCAGTTAACTAACTCTTAACTAATCTAAGGCTGTAACATTAGCTGAAGTAACATACTTTTAGCATTTGTCTGTATATCTTAATTTCAAGCCACTTTACCTTACCTACACTTTCAGAAATAGAGGTACGAAACTGTCACTGGGGTAGTACCTCCACACACCCCATCTCATCTCCAGGCTTTTTATTTTAAGGTTCTGTTTTAAAACATTAGGTTATTAAAAGATATAAATATGTACTTTTCACCTGGGAAAAATGTATTTACGGTACACAATTGGACCTTAAAACCATTCTTTGAGGGTACATTTACATTGTTTGCTTGCACAGTACCTTTATTTCTAACAGTGCAGGGCAGCCAATCAGAACAGAGATCATTTGCATACGTTAATGCATACGTTAATGGTACAGAAACAAAAACTACCTGTTTAAATCCAAGGGGTGAAGAGATGTTGGAAAATGGTTATATAAAAATGATTGATTTATTTATTTTTTTTGCACAAATGCACAAAAAGGATGTCCTCAGGGAAAAAAAATAAAATCCAAGAAATTTTAGGATATGGACTCTTTAATGCACTAATAGGAAAATGCTAAATTGTGACCTATGGTACTCTGAAAGACCGAGTAATGCTGAGAGTCAGATGTCGGTCACAATGTTTCAACCTTTAAAAACAATGGCGCTGAATTTTTGAACACTGTGCAGCTAGTGCTGGTGTGGCAGCCTCAACTGTGTTGCTCCAGTTTTCAAAAATGTTAAAAATACATAAGAAAAGTTTGGGTTCGACAGTCTGTCTTGTCCTGACTTGTCTTATTAGAATATGGTGGTTGTAATTTTGAATTTGCATTATGTATATATGAATATTTTTAGTGGTAATTGTTGGTATGATACAGATGAGAAAGAGGTTAGCTTGAAAAGTGCCTTTAGCCAGCCCCCTCCCCCCCCTGTTCTGTGCACTTTTTCTTTTCTCCACTTAATTGTCCTTCTCATACTATACTTTTGTTCTTTCTCTAAGTTATTGTACTCTTCTCTCCTCTATTTATCTTCCCAGTACTTCTCTTCATCTCCTCCATCTCACCCTCCCCTCTCCTCTCCCTGTCACATCGCCTCTCTGCAGCATGACTGGCAGCCAGACTCCCACTGAGGCCCAGATGAGCCGAGCTGAGGCGGAGTCTCTCCACAGGAGTGTGTGCTGCAGTCACCTCAGGTACATCCAGCACTGTGCCGCAGGCTCTACTGCATGTGGAAGGCGCTACTGCTCACTTCTGCATTCATACTTATTCTCATATGATTAATCTATGTGCCTGTGCTGTACCGCCTGATTCATCAATCTGCGATTACATTTTGCTGTAGACAACATATTGTTGAGGCAGTGCATAAAATAACCATAGAAACAATAGTGCTTTGAAAGGATGTATTGCCTCACACTCTATCACTTATTCTCACAGAATCTGTTATATGTAAGTGTGAGTGATGATTAAGATTCGAAAGATATTACAAGATTCAAAATGTATTCATACAACCAGTATGTGGCACACCCATAAATGTCCTGAAAGAAACCTTCTCCTGCTTTGTTGAAGGTCATGTCAAGGCATGGTGTACAATGTTTTTAATTTGTTTAGTTTCAGAGCTAATAAGGATGAACTGTCAGTTATATAGAAGTGATGGAATGACATTAGTGGAGGAGTTGGCTAAGGATATTTGAGTACCACATTCTAGCATCTCTCACATGGCTGTAACGCTATTTTTAACCTTGAGAAAGATAATTGAAGCAGTTAGTGTCATATTATGGATATTGATGAGAGGATATAGGAAGATTGGATTATAGCTACCGGCTGCTGTCACTTCAAGATGTAGCCACTATTTACAAACAACCATGTACACACACTCAAATATGGTAGGCAACCCTTATGAGTACAGTGAGGCTTAGGCCTAAACTCAGGTTTCATATCATAACTCGATTATGCAAATTCTCAGAATGTTCATTACAGGCCTGATCTCAGCCTGGTATTGCTAATGTTTAGACATGTGCTTGGTAGCTTTTGTTGCCAGATTTCTGACTGGTCAAGAGATCTATCAGCTGTGGCCACCAGCTTTGCATTTGTGAGTTTTAATTAAGATACAATGCACTGCATTGCACCAAGTGCTAGCTTTTGTACTTTATGAAAGTATGATAAAATTAGTGCTAGTTGCATGACTTTCACAGTAGTTTATTGTACCATATTAACAGTCAATGTATAACTATAAATTGTGACTTCACAGTTCCCTGGACCACAAGATTACTATGATGTACCTGTATTCTGCTGTACACTTAAGGCCACAGCACACTGGACATGCTGCGCTGCATCACATCACATAGCATCTGTGCTGCTATAGAATGCATGCAGTGAAAGTGCTGATTAACATCAAGTTCAAGTTCATTTTAAAAAACATGTAGATTTCAACATCATTCATCACGCATGGCATCACTTTACTACATCTTCACAAACTTGCTCTTTTTGATGTGAAAGATGTGGAAAAAGAGTAGGATAGTATAGCTAGCTGAGGTAACAGACCATTAGCATCTGTCTGTTTATTTAAAATACCAGCTGCCTTTGTGTAAATTTCAAGCCACATGTGATCTACTGTTGTTTTCTGTGGTCTTGATGTGGCTTTAATTGAATGTAGTAATGGTAAATTGCTGAATGGCATGCTGTGGCACGCTGACAAACTGAACTGTGCTTGGAGTCACCAAGCGCTGGCATGTTGACATGGGATGTAGTGCTGGTGTGTGTAGCTTCATTTGAAACAATTGGATTTTTGGGTGCTGCAGTGTGTCTGGTGTACAATAGTCTTTACAGTAATAAACTACAATTGAAATACAGTGATCTGTATTTTTACAAAACAACTGTAAAAGTAATGCAACTCAGTAGCCTGTAATTTATAGTAAATTTACATATAAAACAAAAATAAAATCAAAAACAGTATAAATGAACAGTAATTCACCAAGTTCTGTATATGTTCACAGAATATCTCAAGGATGCATTTTTAAATCTAATTTGAAAATATCTTAAGACAAGTTGATTTCGTAATGAAGTTGAATACAGCTTTTACATTCTGGCAATAACAGTGGCAGTGTAGTATTATCTCAAGTAAAACAATAATGGTTTGTAGAAAAAGCAAAGACAAAGTACAATGCAGTTACTCACGTCACAAACTCTAGGATTGGAACTATACCAGAATTTTTTGAAACCAAGTCTAGTATTGAAATACTCAATGCCAAATGAGGCTAGCAAAATACTAGCATAAACTTAAAAATACATCACTGACTGAACACTAAGGGTTTATTGAATTGAACACAGAAATGTGAGTTTTGCAGCATAAGTAACATTTTTTTTATTGATTTTATCAATGCAAAACACTTCAAGTAGAGGAAAAATACAATGTCAACCTGTTTTCAGCTTATTTAAATAAAAAACAAAGTATTGAAAGTATTAAAAGCTAGAGTATTGAATTGTTTGCCAAACTGCAATATTGAAGAAGTATTGAAGTTTCAATACTCTAATTGAATTGTATCTGAATTGCCCACCAATGGTGTTAAAGGAAAAAACATCTCATTTCACATTTCTGCAGTATAGCAGGAAGCTTGTTTGGTGTATGTGCAATATTAGCCGGCAGTTTCATTATATCTGAGTATTAAAAGACCTCTATTTTAATCCATTTCTCAGTGTGAACATGCTACTTGTACTGAAAATGGCTAGTACATTAAAAAAGAACCTAGAACATGTTGTTGCTAACTATTCACCACTGCATTTTTTAGTCTGTGTGGTTTCCACCTTCATTAATATGAAGAATATTTGTCTCTTTAAATGTCAACACAGGCTCCATTTCCAACCATTAAAAGCTGAAACAGCATCTTCTAGTTTCGCTACTGTCTTCTCACATTCCTTTTAGCTTGTTTTTATGAAGAAGCATTGCATTTCTGTGCTAGTTTGGATGTTAGCCAGCAAATTTTGTTACCACTCATGTCTCCACTAGACAGCGTTAATCACCACATAACAAAAGTAGGCTGTGGCATGATTAGCAGTGGCATAATTAGCTTTGTAACACTTCCCCCCAGCACAATCCTAGACAAACAACAGTCAATAAATTATGATGAGCAGCTATGGAGGTTATTTTGCTCTGGGTTTTGAGAGAGCTAGTGCGCTGGGGGAATCTGAGCTTAGTGCAGTAATGGAGCACTGCAGCAGGTGAGTATTGCATTAGCAGTTAAATATTACTGTGCACCACAACAGTAACTCAAACAAACTTTCATTAACTCAGCAGTTTAATGGATTTTAGGCTTGTTTGGGATTGTTCTTAGAATTTCTCCAAGCACCTTTTGTGTGTAATTCCCTGAGTAGAATAAAATGAGGGCTTTTACAGTGATCTATGTGTGTTTAATTTCCCTGAAGATATGCTTTCCCAGTCTTGGATTTAAACAGAATTATTCATAAGATCCATTTAATTGAATCTCTACTGTGCCCATTTGTAAGAAATACAATTCTTACAATCAATGAAAATTCAGCAGAAGTCCTATGCAGATGTGTTCATTGCAAAACTCATGATTATATTGTTTTACTGTGATTTTCTGTGTTAATTGCTGTGGCAGTGTGACAGCGAATAAGAGTCTTAAATTAAAGTTCAACAAGGCCTGTGCTGTAGAGAATACTAAATGTGGCATTAGGGAAAAAAGATCAGAGTGGAAATGTCCTCCAATGGTCTTAAAGTCATCAACCCTAAATAGTAGCTATCGCCAGTGGTCTCAAAAGAAGCAGTGATGGTGTAGTTCAATAGAACAAGCAGGTAAATTATGTTAAAAGTGTGAATTCTAAACTTTAAATACCACAGCTTTGTTTCATGAGTAAAAGAGGAGATCTAATTTATTATGGTTTAGGAGTTTGATAAAAAGTTATGCATGCAGTCTTGTTTTGCAGAAAGCTGTGAATATAGAATGTAAATTGAATATATATGTAATTGCATATATATTTGTTTAATTACACTTAGAAAGTATAGCAAAATGAAACCAACTACTGAGTCACAATGACCTTGAATCTTGAGATCTAGCAAACACAACTCTGTTGGTCCTTTCCATCCCAGCATGCCTAGCACTGAGTGCACAACTGCCCGTCTCCATACTTGTAGAGGGATTTAGTTGGAAGATGAGTACAGCAGAGCAAACAAATCATGTTTGCTGATGGAAAAGCCAGCTAAGGCCTGCAGTGTGCAATAGAAATGTGATCCTATCTTCATCTGCTTTAATCTTTGGCTGGAGCAGATGCAGCCTGCACAAAATTCCCCTTACAGCGTAGAGCCTCTGCAGTGTGGGGAGAAGGGTCAAGAGTTCAGCTCATAAGAAAAGCTTTGTGAATGCATGCATAGTTTTGTAGTGATCAGTTGGCCTAAACCAGATGAGCTTTCTAGTAATAAACATGTCTGTAGAGATCCATGCAAAAATTTTCAGAGCTGTGATGCAAGTTCTAGAGTGATGAAAGCTGTTTAAGCAACCCTATCACTGAAAGATTGTGAATTCAATACCCAGTGATGCCACAGCTACCCGTGACTGGGAGTCAAGGCTTTGATCTCTTCGAGTGGGTAGGATGATCCTCACTCTCCCCATCACTCAGTGTGATGCAAGCCAAGGTGGGTGTCTGCTAATATAACAGAATTGGCAGTTAGTGTTCTCCTCCAAGCGTGTTGAGCTTTCTAATGACATTGCATTAGTGGCAGTTTGAAAAGATGCGATGGCTGGCTTCACATGCCTCAGAGGAAGCATGTGCTAGCCTTCACCCTCCCAGTTTGGTAGCATCATGTGATTGAGGGAGAAGTAGCTAGTGGGTGGAATTGGCAAAAAAATTTATATGGGGAGAAAATTAGGAAAAAAATCCCCCTCCACCCCCCGAAACATTTTTAGAGCCAGATCCAGCTATTCAGCTGTAATGCTATTGCAACACACAGCACAATGAAAAAAAATAGTACTTTGAATTATTTTAATTCTAAACTTCCACAATTATTTCCATAAGTAATAAACCCAAACACACTAATTGTTAATATAATTATTTATGATAGTAATCTTGAAAGTTAAAAGTTGAAGTGGGTTGATGCAGCATCACAATTTCAAGTGGAACAGATGTACATTCGAATCGGGTAAATTCAATGCCTTTTTCAGTGTGGCTGATTTTTGTTTTAGAGATGTGTTCAAAAGTATTCAGACTCCTCTTCAAATTTAATGAAATCAGCCAATTTTAGATGTACCCATTGCATTCAATCACATACACATAAGCTTAAGGTCACCATGGCCAAAGCAAGGCGTTGGCCAGAGGAGTATAAACATCCCCAGCACTGGGCTGTGGAGCAATGGAGCTGTATACTCTGGAGGGATTGAGCTCCATCTAATACCTTTGGGATGAGTTGGAGTGACATTTGGGATCCAGAACTAATCATCCAACATCAGTACCTGACCTCACTAATGGGGTTGTGGCTGAATGCAATCAAATCTTCACAGCAATGTTCCAACATCTAGTGTAAAGCCTTCCCAGAAGAGTAGAGGCTGTTACAGCAAAAAAGGGATAAGCTGTTAATGCCTTTGATTTCAGAAGAAATGTTGGATGAGCAGGTCTACTAATTTTTGAATAGATAGTGCAGATGTCTTTATTAAACCCACCGAAGTTCCCACTAGAAATTCACTGTTGTATGTTTAAAAAAACATCCTCTTCTTTACTTCTGGGCATCTGTCCCCATCACTCACTCAACCATGCTTCATTAAGGCTGTGGCATGGTGCCATTCCACAGAGTCCACCAACTTCTAATGACAGTCTCTGACAGTTGTTTGCAGTCCAGCAGTCTAATTTACTGTCTGTTTTGCAAATTAACCTGATAGGTGTGCAGGACTTTACTTCTGCAAGCCTGCTAGCTACATTACTATCAGACATTCGGAGGGAAAAGACACAGTTCACAGCTGAGCTCGCTTTTGATGAGGACAGAGCAAATTGGAGAGACATGAACGAGGCTGCTGTGAGATATGATGAAAAGATACAGTACCTTTCCTTTGCAGGTTGTCCTGCTTTTCATTGATGCCTTGTGCTGGCTTACTAGACGGCTGTCACTGCAGCTCTGTCAGCGCGAACTCTCTCACTAATGGACTGTGGAAAAACTTATACATGCTTCGACCACATCCATCTCCTGTCAAATCGAGCAGTCAACGTCAATCCAAAGCAGCTTACATATGGCAAAAAACTCCTCCATGGAACGGAGGCCTTGCCCTATTCTTCTTGTAAGCTGTCGATGGTGCTTCGGCCAGATGAATTCATGAGTACTATAAAATGTATATACCGTACAGCACATGACTGACCATTAGTCATTGAAGACAGCAAGTCAAAGATAGAGCCTAGGAGAGAAATTACACCATTTATGCCTCTCATATGTGTCAGTCTGGGAAGTGTTAAAAAATAGTGAGTGCTTTGGGTTCGTCTTCTGTAGCTGCTGATTTGCAAGGTGTTTAAAAGGCACGAGCAGCTGTTAGGTAGTAAATAGCTTTACAGCCAGCTTTCACACCTGCTCCTTCTCTGAGTGTTAAAAGAGCAACGTGGAAGATGGCAACAAACACGTTTTCTGAACATGGTATTGGTAGAATCCTCTGCTCAACCTATGGTAAATGTGGTGACAGGACAGCAAGACTCCCAAGGCCAGGGCCTTCCCATGAGGGTCTGAATGGAAATGAATTGTGTGTCAGAGGAAGACATGAAGTACCATTCAAAAGTTGTCATTAAAACACGTCATAATACTAATTTCAAACACTTATGTTAATAATGCAGATACGATGTACAGTACTGTGCGAAAGTGAGAGACCACCCTTCATATAATTAATTTCCAGTCAAAACAGCCATTAGGTACAAATTATTCATTTTTCAGGAGATATTTCTGAAGTGAGTGTATGAAGGATAAACTACTTGCATAAACAAGTGGACAAGAAATTCATTCTACAACACAATAATGGCACCAGGCACACTACTGAAGATCAAGACATACGTATATAACAAAGAAGATGATGGTGTTCTCAGAACAATGGACTGACCACGCCAGAGTCCAGACCTCAACATCAGTTACTGTGTTTGGGATGACTTGGATTATGAGAGGCAGAAAATACGAACAACTTCTAAGACTGAACTTTTGAGAAGTGAAAAAAAGATTCTCGTAGATTTCTACACACACACACACACACACACACACACACACACACATATATATATATATATATATATATATATATATATACTGTTTTCACACAAATATTACAACAGCACTCTGGACCAAAGCATGAATAATTTTTTTTCTTGCTTTAATTCAATATGCATTCAATGATCACAATTTCCAAAATTCTTTACTTGTCACTCAGTCTCAGCCTTTAACATAACTATATTTCTGTATCTCAAACTGCTAATGGTTGACATTAGGTGTGATGTGGATGGGAACATGTGGCCAAATGATGCAGACCAGGTACAGCAAGCATTTACAGTATCAGTGACTTAAGTTTTCCTTGCTATATAATGTAAAATAGTGATTTTTTTTATTTCTGTTATTTACAGTTGTGTAACTTCCAATGAAGACATGTTCTGTTTTTCTGATGATTTCTTTTTCATTCACTATAAAAATGGCTTATCAGTTCAAAGAAATATTTACTGAGGTAACAAGCAATTTTACTCTTTTTATTCAACCTAAATTAATGCCTTTAATGAAATAACAAACAAAATCAATATTTTACATCAATTCAAACCTCAGAAACAAATCAGCTTCTAACCTGTTCTCTTTTTACAGTGTTGTTTACATAATCAGCCATAGAATAATACTACGATACAAAACAAAACTACAGAGCGAAGTAGTCTACTACTTCATAGATTTACATTAAAAAGTGACTCTACCTTAATATGAAGAGTAGTTCACGTTTCTGATGTGATCATGCTCTGAATGACAAAGTATTCCTGTTGTGAAAACACCAATGTTGATATTTTGATGGAATTCATGTATTTTGAGATATGTCTGCAGGATTGGGCATAAAATGAACTGTTGGGCTGAGCCACATGTATCTGCAGGGAGGGAGTGAAGAGTTTTGAAATAGTGAACTTAATACTGAAACAAGCTGTAATACGTATGAAACGTGAGACATTCCACATATTAATACCATTATAACTTAATTTTTGATGTTATATCATTTTCTCAGACATTTTAGAATAAGTGTACTAATTATTTGAAACTTGTGTTGTACAAATTGTACAGACCTTGTCATTTGATACATTATATTATTGAAACATATATTATTTCAATAATTACATTATTAAGACATTGTTTCCTGCATGTATAGAGTGAAAGGTGACTGTTAAGAGTCACAAATATGGATTTTCTCTCTGGACACATTCAAGTCTCACCCTCTCTTCTAGGAGATTTTGTATGTTTTCCTTCACATTCTTGCACTGATACTCAACAGAGGGCTTGTGAGGTGAATCTGCGGATGTGAGGTCCCAGCGGTGTGGCATTGGGGCTTTGACTCTGAATGTGATGATGTGGGGGAAAGTTGACAGGGAGCAGTCAGCTCTGCGGCAGGAATTTCCCACAGCTCTTGTGCTGTGTGGGCAAAGAGGGGCAGAAGCAGGCCAGCAGACAGCCAGAGACACATGCCATGACTCAGATGAAGAGCCGGAGACAGGAGCACGGGGGGCGGCAATGTAGTGTGCTATAGGAATATGACATGGCCAAAAAAGTGCATGCTGTTGGGTCATGCAAGCTATTCTGACAGATGTGCTGATGTGCTCTTGCATCAGTGTACGGGGGAACGTGCTCAGCATTAATAAGTTAAAGTAACAAGTAAGCTAAAACCGAGATCAAGAGAGGTGAACTTGTGATATGTGCCTAATACAGAGCCCAGAAATAGAGTTATATTCTTCATTTTGCAGGCATTTAAAATTGTATGAATAGGGCTGAATTTACTAGCCCAGGTCTTCTCAGGCTAGACTTTCTGACTCGATCAGACCAGACCTGGCACTTTGTTGGATACTCTGAATTATGTATTTGAACATCAGCCAGGCTTTTACGGTTCGTGCGTCTCGACTCCTTCCCTGCAGCAAACATTTCATGGATTATCAACCACGAGGAGCATCTTGTAGCTTCTCATTGCAAGTTGGTGTGTGAATGTAGGCCATTTTGTAATCCTCCCCAGATGAGGTCACTTCTGAATATGAAGATAGCAAAGATGAGATCATGTCTGGCGCAGGGGACGTGCTAGAGGCACCCACTTACATATGATCCCACAATCCCTCAAGCTAAACCCTCTTCACTTTATCACTGTTCTTGCTGCCAATCTGTCTCTCTCTCTCCCTCTCTCTCCCTCTCTCTCTCTCTCTCTCTCTCTCTCTCTCTCTATCTCTCTCTCTCTGATTCTCTCTGGTTCTTTCTGGTTCTCTCTCTCTCTCTCTCTCTCTCTCTCTCTGATTCTCTCTGGTTCTTTCTGGTTCTCTCTCTCTCTCTCACTCTTTCTGGCTCTTTCTCTGACTCTCTCTCTCTCTCTCTCTCTCTCTCCCTCTCTCTCTCTCTCTTTCTCTCTCTCTCTCTCTCTCTCTCTCTGATTCTCTCTGGTTCTTTCTGGTTCTCTCTCTCTCTCACTCTTTCTGGCTCTTTCTCTGACTCTCTCTCTCTTTTCTCTGTCTCTCTCTCTCTCTCTCTCTCTCTCTGATTCTCTCTGGTTCTTTCTGGTTCTCTCTCTCTCTCTCTCGCTCTTTCTGGCTCTTTCTCTGACTCTCTCTCTCTTTTCTCTGTTTCTCTCTCTCTCACTCTCTCAATTTCTAATAGCTTTATTGGTATGAATTGTGATTAACTACTGTTGCCAAAGTGATGAAAGTAGTGCTTAATTAAGCGTGGTAATAAAAATAATGTATAAAAATACATATACATGCACTTGCATGCATACGTACATTGTACTAAGAAATGACACATGAATTGATATATAATTGACATATTTTCATACAATTTGTGACAAAAACATACACAAAAGATGATAATTAGTATACAATTCTCTGTTTCTTCCTCTCTCTCTCTCACTCTCTATTTACATATCACTTGCGTTCTCTCATTCTGTTTGTTGTTTTTTGTCCTCTCTCTCTCTTTCTTTCTTATTCTGTCACTCTTACAGAAGTCTGGAGAGGCCATGAGCTGTTGCTATAATTTTCTGGACTGTTATCTCAAGATAATGAGTTAATTATCTTGTAATCTCTAGATATCTTGAGATCACAAGATAATTAACTCATTCTCTCAAGATAACAACTTTTGTTATCTCGAGATAATGATAATTAACTCGTTATTTCAAGATAACAACTTTGTTATCTTGAGATAAGAAGATACTTAACTTCTTATCTCAAGATAACAATCCAGAAAATGATAACATAAAATTATCTGATGGCCTCTCTGGACTTCCATACACTCTTTCTCATTTTTTCTCTTTTCTCTCTTTCTCTCTCTCTCTCTCTCTCTTGCTTTCTCTTTCTTCTGTCACTCTCTCTCCCTCTTGTTTACTCTCTCCTTCTCATTCTTTCTCATTTTCTGCCCCTCTCTCTCTCTCTCTCTCTCTCTCTCTCTCTCTCTCTCTGTGTGTTTTGATTGCCTTATTAAATGTTCTTTGACAAAATATGTTGGTTCATTCACAGCACTGACGTTTGATGATGTAAAAGAGAGAGAGAAAGAGAAGAAGGGAAAGAAGGCTGAAATCCTGCAAGCCCCTTGCAGTGATGGTGCAGGCTACCACAGATGTGTAACACTCCCCCAGGGGTACGCTGGGCAGGATTAATCTCTGTGTGAACGAAAAACATAATTAAAAAGGGGCCTGGCCTGGGCAATCAGAGAATCGCCAGCATTACTGTATAACACAACTGCTGCAGAGTGCTATGCAGCGGTGCTATAGCCCACTTTGGGTGGAGACGATTGATAGCCCTTCCACACAAATGCTTCCCGTATAAATTGCGTCGAGGCTGCATGATGGGGACGAAAGGGCCGACGGCACATGAATCATGCGCTGAAATGGAATTCAATACACGGGGAAGAGATGATGGGAAGCCTTATTCTGTCCCATGGGCCACTCCATGCTTCAATACCATATCTAATACTTATTGCAGGATGCAAGAAGCCTTAAGCCGTTATTTATTTTTCTTCGATCCTGATTAGATGCAGGTACTGTTTTGTGGACATATGGCTATGTTGAGAGGACAGCTGCATTTGGGCTCACATGGCTTTGGTTCTTGGTCCTGTCCCTCGTTGCCTTGCACTGATTGACCTTGTGTGTCCATGATGTCCTTGGACATTAAATATGCAGTCATGGCAGACTGTAATCGTTCTCATGAAGCGTGGGCAGTCCATCTCCAGTAATGACCCAGCAGGTCATAAAGTATTTGTTACTGTTTAGGAGCCAAGAGTGGTTCATGAACTTAAAGTAATGGGGAGAGTTGAGAACATGTCATTTGTGTTTGTTAATATTGTTCAGACTGCTAAAATGAATGTTTAGCATATATAAATAAAGAAAGCACCTCTGTTAGAACAAAATCTGGTCTTTCCAAAACAGTCATTTTTCAGGAGATACAGTATTGTTGGTAACACTGCAGCTCTTCATGTGTCAGACTGAGGTTTGGTTCCCTGTCTGGGCAAGTGCACCACATGTTACAAATAACAGTTAATGTAAAGAGACTCATTTCTGGATAATTTCTGGTGGTCCACTCATTTTGAAATGATCACACATTATGAAGGGCAGCTGGAGATACATGGTTTTGTCATGATAGCGATGATATATAAATGCCGTAGCAATCGCTGTAATCTGATAAACAGTATTGGTATCAGGCAAGTACGAGCAAAAATTGTTGGATTTGATATCAGAAGAAAGCAGGAATGAATTCAAACGGAATGTTTAACAAATCTAGTCTAACATATAACAGAATTGCTTGTAGCACAACATAGCATTAAGCAACATAAAGCAGGCCATGTGATAATAGACACAAGTAGGCCAAAATATATGTAAGGCAAGAAGCAGGCTAAGTTTTATATTACCATAGTTTAATACTGTCTATTAATTTATTTAAAATAGTCATCGCAATCATCAGATTCATCTGCTTGGGGAAGATGTCAGAAGCACAACCAACTTTACAAATTGTTCTTCCACACATTGCATGCAATTACACATTTCCACCAGAGAAATCTCCAAAACCAACATAGTGTAGCTTTATATGAGGTGGAATTAAACAAAAGCTGCTGTTTTGTTGGTCATGTTGTTGACTATGTATTTCTTCCTGTTGAGTAGTAGAGTGTGTGAGTCATTTGACACTTTCAGAAGGACACTTATAGTGAAGTGCTGCATTTAAAAATAGCTCACATCCTTTAAAGAAAGATAGCTCTCAAGGAAAAAAACATCTAATTCTTATATCATTATCAACTGGTACAGTTTCAGTATCAGTATCAGTAAAGCAGTATTGTATCACCTCTATAGACTAAGTATATATGAGTCATTATACCAAATTAGTTCAGAGTGACAACACATCTTAAAAAAATATTGAAAAAAATTGGTAGTATTATTTTCACAAGTTGAAGTCTAGGGGTTAATGTTTGGCACAGCCACCCCTATAAATAATGATTTTATATTAGGCTTATTAGTATCTCAGTGTATGTTTTATTAGTTTTTCTTATTTAGTTTTTTTATTGTGGGATCACAGTGTGAACTAATTTGATAGAATGGTCCATATACATTAATGCTAGGTTTAATTTTTTGTGGACAGTTTGTTTTTTAAATGACTGACCAACAGACTTTACTAATAACTAAAACACACAAATGCACACTAAGCGCTCTACCATCAGCACACGCAGATCTGACCTCACACCTCCGCACTCAGCCCACACAGTCCTGCTGCGGTGCAGAGGACATCCCTCATTCTGCTCTGGCACCACTAGCTCCGCAGCTGTTCCTGCCAGTCATGTGACTCCAAAGCCGTCTTTGGAGGGAGACCAGCTTGCATCCAGTTGGGACACGTTCAGAACGAGAGAATTCCCGAACCAGCCTCAGTCTGAGTGCCCTCATCTGAGTGTTAGTATGCCATGCTCTCTTTGTGATGCATTATTACAGGACGAGCAGTCACTGACATAATCATTACCGAAAAAGGCTCATCATAGAAACCTGACTGTTAGACTGACAATTTCTTTAAATGTAATTGAGTGAATGCATTATGTGAAATCTACACATTGCAAAATGCAATGCATTATACAGCATCCCTCAGTGCATTGGACTATTCTTCTTCTCCGGTACTGATTTATTGACACATGGCTCTTGTACATTGAATCTGGTTTATTAATATTTAAAGCAGCAATTTGGTTGTTTGATTTTTGGGCCCTGTGACTATAAATCAGGTCATAGGAGAAATAAATGGCCATTCAGCAGGTATTGTCCATCTGCTGACAAGTGGCATGTGCATCCCAGGGTACCATTAGTTTAGTGCTGAAAGGATCCCTCAGCATCGACATCCACCTGGTCACTTTGGCCTCCTGCCCTCACAACATTTTCTCTCATACTACTTTTTGGCTGATGCTGAATTGTCAGCATTTTACTGAGAACTGGAAGCTATTGATCTAAAAAAGAACAGAGGTTTTTTTAATCTTTTATATTTTACACCACTTAAAAATGCCAGCTGCTGTTGGTATTACATGAAAAGTTATGACAAATAGCCATAGAAATAACCCAGAATGACAGAACAAAATTGGGCTTATTAACACAGAAGTTAATAATGTTTTTTGGTTTCCTGCAAAGTTACTATTTCAGAAATATGAACTTCTGTTGTGAGAGCAACAATATTTAGTATGCAGTGTTCTAAATGGCTATTCTGATTGACTTTAAATGTTGTCCCATTAGACAAATATTTAACCCAACAATGATCAAATATGTCAGCATTCAGCACCTGTTTTTTAATTTTTTACCTTTTTCAACACGCATCTGCTGCTCAAATGTGAGAAGACGTAATCCGCCTTTAGACCACACATAGATATTAGCATACTTAAGTGGATTAATGTGGAGTTTTTTGATCATTGCAGGCAAATTTCAAGAGGCTTACAGTGTTAAGGCATCTTCTGGCAAGCTGAGTTTATGGTGTGAAGCCACAAATTTGTGTCCTCTAACTAAGACTTAAACTCCAGCCTCAGCTGAAGTGTTTAAAGATGCCTAGCAGGGACAAATGTGGAAATACAGCTTAATGTTTTGCATCAGAAATGTTTCTGCTCTGATTTTTCTATGGTTGATATATTGCATCGTTAGGTTGTGGAGCTGGGATATCTGTTAGGATAGAAAAATGACATGCTGTACAGTGTAAACTGCTACCCTGCACAGTGTAGCGTACATTGGTCTATGTGTTGCACACTATAGCTTAAGATAAGTGCACAAACCTTTCTGTGTATTGCATTCATTTCGCGTAATGGTTTTATTTTGAGCAAAATTCTGGTAAAGCTGATATTTTTAGGGACATTTTCTATCTACATGTCAGTACAACAATACCAATTAGAAATATTATTGCTGCACAATTAATATGCAATACCATAGGCAAAGCAAAACAATGCAAGTTTATTGGTGTAGCACATTTCATACACAAAGGCAATTCAATATGTTTTATAGTGTGTTTTATTTGTAAGATGTGTGAGTGTCAAGAATCTTTTAAGGTCCTCCACATACAGTTAGCTCCACAATTATTAGCACCCTTGGTAAATATGTATAAAAATTTTTAGCTCAATCACAATTGAAATATGGAAAACTTTAATTGAAGTAAATTTATGCTACGAAAACAAATACCATTAAAAATCATTTTTTAACAAAACCCAAAGGTTCCCAGGGACCTTTGGAATAAACAGCCCCAAAATATCACAGATCCACCACCAGAGTGGGCATGAGGTTTTTTTCTGTATGACCACCTTTCTTTTTATGCCAAACCTTCCTTGAGTGTTTGTTGCCAGTATGCCATCTGATCACAGTTCCAGTCAAAGTTCCAGTAGTGCCTACTGAAATCCAGGTGGTTAGATGAAAGAAACGGCTTCTTCTGGCACACCTTCCAAGTGGCATGAAGATGACATCTTTTTGGAGAACTGGTGAACCCCAAATGCTACCACCTTCTGCAAATCTCCACCTAGAGATTTTTTTCCTCTCTAACCATCTTCCTTATTATGTAGATTTACTACAGCTGGTTGTTCTAAAGGTCTGAATTACTGTAGATATGAGAATTTTCAGATGTCAGTGTGCTTTAGTTTCATTTATTTTTTTTTTAATCTTGTTTTTTACAGTAATGCATCAAAGTGCACAACCCTGGTACACTAAGCTTGTTTGTTTGTGTTTCTCATTTGCATCAGCAGACCAGAAACACATGGATGCATTTATTTGCAGCACACACGCCAGAGTGAGAGTGAGAATATGTCAGCAATGAAAACCGAAAGCCCCATCTGTGAAGTGTGATCTAATTGGTTTGCTAGTGAGCTTCACAAGAATCAAGCAAGAGTCCCTCACACTCGAGAGAGCCTCACACTAGTCGAGACAGAGTGAGAGAGAGGGCTGCTCTTGTTCAAAATAGCACATGGATGAAAAACAGCACCATATTTGGATTAAAAAATGAAAAACTTCAATCAAGACAATCTCCACTGGGGGACTGTGTGCAGACCACATCAATCAAGAGAGAAACGGCTGTGGGTGCAGCCTGTAGTGGGCTGCTTACACTGGCTCCCTTCTGCAGTGTTCTATGGTTGTTTGTACTGCAACATCACCCCTGTGCGCTCTCTCTCTCTCTCTCTCTCTCTCTCTCTCTCTCTCTCTCTCTCTCTCTCTCACACTCTTTATCTCTCTATTTCTCTCTCTCTCTCCTTCTAATTCTGCTGGGTTGGCCCTAATCCTGGCGGACAGGGAGCACCTTTGTTGCTGATTAAGGCTTGTCGTCCGGCGATTTTTATTGGCTGCCAAATGGTGCGTAGCGTATACATTTATCAAGAACAATTGGTTAGCCAGCCAGGGGTGTCCACCCCACCTGCCAGCTGGGATAACAGAGAGAGAGAGAGAGAGAGAGAGAGAAAGAGATGGTGGGGGAAGGGGTGGTAGTGCAGGCAAGCCACAAATTACAGATGGCATCAAAGGAAGTAATTGATTTAAATTCATTTCGTCAGGGTCTTGATCTCAGGCAGTCTAATTGGGGGCTGCCTGTTTGACATTAGTTTGCAGTGTAATGTCTCAATAACACGGCTCCTTCTATTTTCAGAGTGTAGCTACATCTCTCAATTATGAAGTGTTACGCACTTACACTACAGACCACATGCCAAACAGATAGAAGCAGAGTTATTTTTAAGATTTGAAATATTGACAAATATTTAACTAAGTTTGCCAACAACCAATACAAAATAACATGCCTGCTGACTTTTAATTTAAGCAAAAAACGTATAGTTTAAACAATAAGTCATAAGCTACTGATGCAGACATTTACTCAAACCATTTTGCGTTATGTTAATAAACACATTAGTGGTTACAAGTGAAAATAATAACACGTCCTCTATGGAGAACACACTCCTGCACATTTTATAGCACAATTACTTATATGATGAAAAAATAAAATATAAAATGAGACCTTTGCAAATGCTAAAGCACATTTATCATGTTTTATTTTTCCAGTATATTAAATTCAGCAGATAAATAGAAATATAATATATATAAGTAGTTCAACTGCAGCTCAACTGAAGCTTTAAAGAACTGGAGGTAACTGAGCTCTTCACTTGTTATAAATTTAAAGTAGTTACATAGAACAGCTGTTATCTTGATAAACTAAGAACTAAATTATTAGCACATCTGAAGGAAACAGCCTGTACTTTAAGTGTAATCCTTTATGTTTATAACTTTCTATCCTTTGTTTATTGAAAATAGTTTACTGAAAACAGGCAACCACTGGGACTAAAAAGGTTGAGATAACACCCTTCTGACATTGCTTTCTCCTTCATCACCTCGTGAGGATGAAAACCTGTCACGCCAAAAAGAGATTTGGTGGTGGATTTTAGAAGCCAGTAATTTTGGTTGTTTCCTGTGTCCTCTGCACAGCAGAACTGCAGGCCACCTTGAATCATTTTTGGAAGGTAAACAAAAGTATTATTTAGACTTGCTCTCGTAGTAGGAGTCTGATTTGATATCATTTTTGATCATCATCATCATTATGGCATTATGGGGGATGATTGTTTTGATTTTGGTTCACCCCAGAGAGGATTCTGTGTTGCCTCAGTAATGAATATAATCTTAATCTTTGAATTTCCATAATCCGGAGGTGATATTAAATTTACTCACCAAAATTAATCTGCTCACACCTCTCTCCTTTCTAATACAGATTGACAGTCAAAAATCATCTAAATCCCACCATCCTGGTGTGTGTGTGTTTTCACAATAGGGCAGTTTTCAGAGGACAGATTAGGTGTACTGAGATGACACTGGCTGCAGTGCACGACATACAGTTCTTCATTCTCCAGAAAAACACACAATCTACGATTCATGAAGTGAGTTAAGTCATAATGAGGAGAAATTCACCAAGATGACCATGATTCCCTGTGTGTGAGATTACAGGAGACTGTCACTCACAGGCTCAGAGAGAGAGAAGTGGCATTTCTCATTTTCCTCTGTCATTTGTGTAATGTAGTGCTTGTGGTGTGAATGCATAGTAAACACACATAATTTTATAGATCACAAAGACCAGCTTTGAGTGTTTTCTTCTGTTTGCATCCTTTCATGCTATAATCACTGCAGAAGCAGAATTAAAGCTCTGTCTCTGAGCAGGCCTCGGCTTTGACTGAGTTGTACAGTGAGGGGAAATAAGAGAGGTGGTTTTAGGACAGAGTGTGTAAAACAACATGCCTCTGATATTCAATAATGTTGCAATACAATGCACAGGCTACATTTATATAATAATGGAAGTTACCATTTTAAAATGCAAATAAATGTGCCACAGTCATTTAAAAGGCTGTTAGTTAAGAGAAAGTTTAAACAGTTTGCATGTTTTAATCACATTTTGATTCAAAGTTTTATTATACATTATTACAATTGCACAGCTATACGTGAAGGAACTGCTGTTATTCTGATGACTTTTTAGCAAATCTGCTCTATTTGTAGCACCAATACAACATACAGCACCAAAAACTTCATATCCGTGTATTTGTCTAGCCGTAGGAGGTCTTTGTTAGTGTTAAAAGGAGTTTATAATTGTCCCAATAATAAAAATTGAATATTATTACATGCATTTGATTTGACGTGAAAACAGTGTCAGAAAGATGACAGCATATCAGAACATCAGCAAATAGTAGATCTAATCCCACAGATGTATTGCAGATATTAGTACAAATGCAAATAATTTAGTCCTACAACAGCTGATGTAGAGATTTAAAAAAATATGTATAAATATGTATAATTTTATAATTTTCCCTATAACATTTTATGGCTGGATAGTAACTGACCTCATGACATTTTCAGTATAATATAAAGTGAAAAAAAAGATGTAATGTAAAATATCAAAATGAATTTACATCATAATGAATCTAACATAATGAAATATTCATTTTTCTTTTTATTTAATAAAGATTTAAAGGAAGACTCTACTTCCTGTAAGTCTTTATATTTAAGCCCTACAAGTTCGTTATTAAATTTATGACTTAATAGAAAATCTGATGTATTGTTAAAGAGAATTTAAAAATCCAGTACATGATTATCTTTTGGATAAAATAATTACATTTCAAAAATTCTAAATAAAAAATCTTAATTTATATTTATAATTAATATTTGAAAGCTAGATTTTTCTTGCTGTGTATAAAAAGGTAAAAGTGAATAGAATTTTTTAAATCTAGTCTAATGTTTTGCATTGCATTACTTAATTATTAATGAATGGAATCTGTCATGTCAGTATTTTATCTTTGGATGCTCCTTAGTTATGCTGCTGTGAGCAATAAATTATAACAATAAAATCATCCATTTTGCATGAGAGGTGAAAATTTTAAAGTGAATGAAAAACAATGTAAATAATCAACAAGAAAAAATCCATATGTAAAGACATTTAGCATGAGGGTGAAGTTATTGGTGAAGTCGTAATACAGTGGAAGTATTTGGTGCATTGCAGAGATTCACCCCCCCTTTAAGGACACTGTAGTCACTGTAGGAAAATAAATCTCTTTTGTACATGAACAGAAGAACACAGTTAAGGAAATGACACGTCAGCTCTGTTATATATGTTCTCCTGCGTGAGAAATCAGATTTAATTCACTGCACTTCATCAACTTAAATTCATTCACTTTACATTTATACAGATGTAGCTACACTCGGTTAAAAATGTAAAGGACTGGAGGCTTGGCTGGTTAGAAAAGGGACAGTTTGATGCTATCCAGTGCTTTTTGTGTGTGCAAGGCCCTTTAGATCAGAATGGGAAACTTACACAGCACCTGGACAGTCTCATACACGTTCTTATTAGATCCTGTTTTCAAATGATGAGCTTTTAACATATTACTTGGTTGCCCAATAGAAAGTGTCTGTAATTAAAGAAGCAGTTTAGCCTCTTAAATCCTCTCATGTTTGTTTTTAGGCATCTCATTTTTTTTGCTGAAATTCATGGAATTCCTGAGGATTTGGTTTCTATTCTAAAAAAATGACAGCATATATGCATGCCATCTATTTGTCTTTAAGGGGAATTCCACCAATTTTTTAAAACTCCGCCCAATTATTAAGATGTAAAGAAAGTCATCAAGATTAGTTTAATGTGAAATGCTCCATTCTGGATAAAAATTGTTCACAATGGTGGTGATAGGAACCAAACATCTGAAACATTTAATGCCTTAAAAAGCTACCTGCATGAAGTGGTTATGAATATGCTGCCTGATGCCTGCGATGTTGTTTTATGAGAATTTAATGAAAAGCTTTGGGCTTAAAATGTATTTTTTTTAATTCACTCAGGGCATTGTAAGACAAAATATTACCTAATGAAAACTTTTTTTCAAATTTAACATTATTTTACCATTATCAACATTACGCAGGCCTACAAAAGTGCAGAAGACAGGTGTAGCTTCATTTTGGATAGTAAATAAAATGGCTATATTTGCATTGTAGACATGATCATGACCCCTGGTTCACATCACCACCACTTCAAAGAAAACCTGAGTTTCTCCACAATGAAACGACTCTGAATTGTTTTGATTGAATTATGCAGAAATTTTCAAAAATCAGTGGAAGTCCCCTTTAATATCACCCTTCGAAAGAGCAAAGTGAACCAATGTTTTGAGTCAGTAAATGTCCATTTTTGTCAGTAATACACTGGAGTTGGAGAGAGACCCCAGTGTGTGTGCCGGGGGGCCTCCTGTCCTCCCGGCAGTGCCGAGCATTCTGGTTTGTGCTCCATTTCATGAATAGATAAATAGAATTCGGCCCCATCCTTCACTGGTGCAGTAGAACATGTACCACAAAATAATTTTAACCAGACGTAACCAAGCCTCCCAACACATGATGTAAAATGCATCACAGCATGCATAAATGCCATCCATACATAACCCAATACATCTGTCATTTAGATGTAGCCATGGAAATACCAGGACGAATACTGCAGAGAGAAAGAGAGAGAGAGAGAGAGAGAGAGAGAGAGAGAGAGAGAGAGAGAGAGAGACCTCAGTACATGAGTCATGTACAGATATTTTCACATTCAGAAGAGGAGTTGTTGTTTTTTTGTTTTTCGTTTTTGTTTTTTTTTTTTTATTAAAGCTTTTTTTTTCTTTTGGATCCCATACACATTCACAATCTTTCTGCTATGATGTTCCTTTAAATTATGACACTCAGTAGAAAGTGCCTTCTATTTAGAGGTCCTTCAGCTTTCTGCACAGTTTATCATGGACGTCCTGCATGAATCTCACAGATTCACAGATTCACAGATTCCAGATAAAGACAGTCTTGGAATGTTGGTCATAAGACAGATGTGGAGGAGAGAAAACAAGGGGCTATTGAATTGCACCGTCCGGCCAGCCAAAGCAGGCACATTGCACTTCTTTTTTTCTTTTTCTTCTTTTTTTTTCCTTTTAGATGGTTTGTGATTGAGTTTTGGAAACAGTGAAGGTCCCTCTGAGCCCAAGATTGATGTGACAGGCTCCAGCTCCTCCGCCTTCAGTCCTGCTTTGCAGAGTCATCCTGGCAGGTGCTGCAGTGAGCCGCCCCCGCATCATCCCGGATGGTCAGTCCCCATGCCGCCATCCACAGCGCGGCTACACTGTTCAGCACTTTTACGCTATTTTTTTTCCCTCTCTCTCTCTCTTCTGACCTTGAAGAAGAGCACACAACCCTCCCCAAAAGCCCAAAAGCTAGAGACACTCCTTTCTGCGGTCTTTCTCAAGCGATGGACAGAAGCAGAAACAGAAAGAGGGGGGAAATGACCAACTCCCAAGGCAAATATGACTGATACGACTGACATCTTCCCCTTAAAAGTATCCAGATACTTTCTAATATTCTCACTTAAACATGCAGCTCTTTACATGACCTTTGAATTAGAATTGATAGAGGAAAAACGTCATGAAACTAAAAAACAAAGCAAAAAAAAAGGTATGCTAAAAATGTTTGCACATATTTCCGGACCATGTTTGGAATAAATGGAAACGTACATTATTTAAATACATGAAAGATACACTGACAAAAACATGACAGTTAATGCAGCACATATTCTTTCATAGCCAAGGCCTTAAAGGGACAGCTCACTCGCCAGGTCACAGAGAGCATATGAGGTGCTTTCTCACATCCACACAAAAGCCCTGCGTCTTTGCTTTATTTGCTTAAATATTTTTTTGACAGTGTGCATCCATTTCACTCTTAATCTGAAGAAAATAGCTTGTGTTCTCATTAGCTTGGGTTGCACACAGTGGAAAAAACAGTACTGTAGCACCAGAGCAGGTTCTCACTGTCCATGATTTGATTTTGTCTGTTACAAAAGATATTTGTGCCATCGTTATTGAGCTCCTTGAATCTGGTGAATAAAGAGTACTGAGCAGTGTACAAAAAATCAGACCAGCACTTTGTCTTTATTCCGGTCATATGCAAAGTTAAAAGAGAGAAAAGGAAAAAAATGCAGTTATATCCTTTTGCATCTTTTGCATCGAAATCACAACGAATACAGTTAAAGCAAACCTGGGTGGATTTTTTTTCAGCACAATCCAAGCAAGGAATCCTCTTTCATGACACATAGAATTCTTATCATCATCATCATTATTATTATTATAGATTTTTCTTATATCTATATGTATACATATATATATTTTTATGTACAAGTATGGCACTTAAATGACACGAAAGCAAAAGAGAGAAAAACAACACTTCACGAATGAAAGCTGTGGGCGCTTTGGTGTGTGTTTTTTTAAATTAAGGAAATGTCGCAGACGTGTGCAGCAGATCCAGCCTGGAATCAGCTCACAAGTTCACTACAGCCATGAAATGGAGACTTACATTAAGGTCAATGGTGCAACACAGGCAACCAAAAAAAAGTCTATCATACAGGGTGGGCTCAGGTATTAATAAACATCAGGTCATACAGGACAGAGCTTTGTACAGTCTTCACTGAATGACTCGTAAATCTTTTATTTCATTATAATGAGCTTATTTACAGTTTCCTTTCTCTCACTTAGACTGAAAAATCAGCATTTAAAATAAAGTGTCCTTTATTACCTGATGCTGCTTAATACCTGAATCCATCCATCTTTTTTTTAATTTCTTAAACCTAGTTTAATCCACAGCCTACTCCATATATTCTTCTAGGCTGGATGAATCTGCACTAAAGCTTCTCCCTTCAATCGCTGTGCGTAACATATCGCTAAATAAGATGGTGTCCAAAAAGAAAATCGGTGGAAAAACTTTAAAAACACCGATAACAGGCGCGTTTTGGCTCCCGGTGTTGACTTTTATTACTGTTTCTCTTTTTTTTTTAGTGCAAAACGTATTTACTCTGTTCAAGTACAACTGAGCAGCCCACTGTAGAGTAAATACGCGACCCCGGTGAGCGGGCTGCGCTTCAGTGAGGTGGCCGAGAGAGTTGCACCAGTGCAAGAAAAAGACATCGCTTGCCAACCCGTGTCAGCCATCCTGAAAAAAAGCCTAAACAAACCCAAATCTCACCCGCTCGTCGGTGGCGAATGGGCTCCGTCTGTGCCGATGTTGGATCTTTGGGACCCCTCTTGGGGAACTCACTTTTTCACTACGCTCTCTCTGTCTCTCTCTCTTCCTCTTCTTTCCCTCTCCCTCTCTCTCTTCTCACCTACACATAGGCAGAGTCACTGGACTGAGTGCGGCCGAAATTAGGCACGCTCATGCGGGGCAAGTCCTTGTTCCTGATCTCGTAGATGGACTTCCTCCGGGCCTGCACCCCCCTCACGGCCGTTTTGATCTTCCTCCATCCCAGGTGGTTGAGTTCGGCCAGGTTGAGCACCACGCAGAAGCCGCTGACGGCGAACATGAACACGAGGAAGACCGTCTTCTCCGTAGGTCTGGACACGTAGCACTCGACCTCCTTGATGCACGGGTAGCGGTCGCACTCGTACACGGCGGGCACGTTGAACCCGTACAAGAAATACTGGCCCACCAGGAAGCCGATCTCCAGGGCGTTTCTGAAAACCACCTGGATGATGTAAAACCTCGAGATGCCCTCCTGCCGCCTCATTTTGGACTTGGCAGTCCTCATGGTCGCGTTGGGGATCTCTTTGACTTCCAGGCAGTCGGGCTCGGCTTCTTTGGTGGAGTTCTCCGTGTTCTGCAGTACTCCGTTCACGATGGTGTTCTTGATCTTCTTGCTGTCGTCGTGCTTCATCGAGTCTTGGTCCTTGTTGTCCACCGTGAGGAAGACGGTGGAGTAGCGTCTCTCCCGCTGTTTAGCGGACTGGTGGACCGAGTAGGTGATGAAGCACAGGCTCGGGGTGCAGACCATTATGATCTGGAACACCCAGTATCTGATGTGCGAGATGGGGAAAGCCTTGTCGTAGCACGCCTGGTTACAGCCCGGTTGTAAGGCGTTACAGATGAACATGGTTTGCTCATCATCATAAACTGTCTCTCCAACTATGGCTACGATTAGGATCCGGAAGATCACCACCACAGTTAGTAGGATCCTGGAAGCAAAGGAGAAAAGGAGTGTATCAGGGTTTGGCCAGTGTCCTGCATTCAATCTGAGGCGTTTGGTAAAGAAAAGCGCTTTGAAACAGTGTTATGGACGGGAGCTGTCCAGTGCTGAAAGTGGAGCGCCTGGCGCTCACGGACGCTTTCTTTTGCTTATAAACCCGTGTAACTCAAATAACGCAGGACAGCACATGATGGATCCCATTAATGATATATTCACGTGTGCTTTAGTACAGATTTTGTTTGCTTTTCTTTATTTTTTATTGTTATTTACTGCCAGTCTTGTCGCACGCCTGTAAACGAGGCTCAACCGCTGTGCTACACCACTTCCACATAAATCTAACATTAAATGAAATATTTACGTTCACACACAAATAAATTCGACTTCGTCTTACCTTCCTATCATAGTGGAGTGCTGCTGGACAGCAGCCTCCAGGAGCCTCTCTAGTATGGTCCATTCCCCCATTTCTGTTCATCCGGAGACGAGAGCGCGCACACAGCCCTCTGCACGAATTCCACGGGAAAAAACAAAAAAAACCGGTAGTATCTCCCTCGTCTACTCTCCAGAGGGCCCGATTTTATCTGCCAAACGCATTGATCACCAAGCCTTCTCCCCCTCCTGCGCTGCCACAGCGCACAATGCCAGAGGATCTCTCGCCGATTTCACTTCTGCTCGTCTTGGAGTCCGAAGTGCTGATTAATATGAGCCCTCCTATTTTCGATCTTCAGATCAGGTTGATAGGTCGCGCGGTGTCTGGCTGCTGGGAGGGTTGGATTTAATGTCTTTGCCAGAGCTAATCCCCCTTTAAGTAGTCTCCTCCTGCGTCACGCGCAGACAGGTTCGTGGAGGGCTGCCAAAATATCTTAAAAATAGATTTCTTATTTGCAATATTGCGTAGACATCATGGTAACGTTTGACGGAGGGGAGAAAATGAGCTCCATCGCTGAGCTCCGTGCGCGCGCGAGAGAGAGAGAAAGGCTGGAATAACTCAGCAGCAGAGTTTTGCTCACTGGTGCTGAAACTAAATAAACTCAAGGGTGTGGGCTACGTCGAGGGGCTGGGCGCTGCGTTCTTATTGGTTTAAGAGACAGGATGTGCTCTTTTCCCCCCTCCAGAAGTCACATACTTGTTGCAAGCGCGGCCGCGCGTGTCATAAAGAAAGTCCTTGGCTCCAGGAATCCCCTTCCTCGCGGACTCGAGTGGACTTTTGACTTTTCTCCGGGAGCGTGGATGGTAACGCGCTGGATGCTGCGAGCCACTCGGCGCCGGATGCATGTGAGGATGCTGATCGCTTTACCGTGTTCAAAAATAGAAACGTGATCTCTGCACCACACACACACACACACACAAACACACGTACACACACTCTCCCGCCCTTTGTTTCGACCATGCGTGTATATCCACGTCCACCGCTGCTGCTAGATCATGGCCAAATGAATTGGCATTGGACTATTTCAAGGTACAGATAAGTATATCAGCTAATGTGATTTGAGATCGGTTTGAAGGTATTAGTGTAATCCCCCGAGTAGGCCTGCTGTACTGACGGAGTGGACATACATCTGAAGACCTTTTGTCCACACTGTAGTATGGGAGGTCCGAGGGTTATCCCTGAGTCATGCTATGGTCTCCTGTAGATCCTTAATCTGTGATTTCTGTTTTAGGTTCAGCTTCGTGGGCATGCGCCAGATCAACTTAGAGGCAAATCATACATTTCTGCGTGAACCCATTATCATTTCAAGGACAGTATTAAGGGTGGGGATTAAGGCAACTGCTCACGTGACATTGTTTTTCCCCTCTATGAATGACTGAGGGTGCATTTGTCATAAGATGGCTTATGCCAGCACATTAGACTTAGCATTGAACTGTCATCACTTCAGCGACTTTGGCTATATTATATCAATGGATGACTAGAGTTGAAATATTTATAAGTTGCATGTATTTACTCTTATATAACTGCATGAGGACACTACTTCAAATCTCTTCATTTTAACACATCACTCCTGATTTTACAGAGTGAGATTCAGAGGTGAAACACATTGCAAATCCAGGACCCTGTTTGTTTTTGGGTTTGTACATATAACTCTGATGTCCAGGACCAACTAGTTTGCAAATGATGATTAATTAGTATAGGAGGTGAAAATTAGCGATGGTGTTTAGAAGCATTTTCAGTGAATGATGGAGGGACTGGTCTTTTCATATTCCTGCTTGCTGATTCACATCTTCTGCTAGGTAAAGGGGGAGTCACCAATCCAAACAGATCCAAAAGCTCACACAAATGTTTAGAATAGAATAGAACATGGCGGAATACAGTAACCCAGAATAAAACAGAATTGAGTAGCCTAGAAGAGAATAGAAGAGAGTAGCCTAGAACAAAAAATAATAGGGTGTAGTAGAATAGAGTGAAACAGAACACAATAGTGTTGAATAGAGTAGCCCAGAATACAATAGAATAGAAAAAGCAGAATAGAGTGTCCCATAATAGAATACAATAGGGTAGACTACAATGGAATAGAACACAATGGTGTGGAATAGAGCAGCCCAGAACACGGTAGCCTAGAATAGAATAGAATAGAATAGAATAGAATAGAATAGAATAGAATAGAGCAGGTCAAAATAGAAAAGAATAGAACAGAATAGAGCACAAGAGAACACAACAGAGAAGAACAGAGTAGCTCAGAATACAGCAGAATAGAATGTAGTACAATAGAGCAGAATAGCCCAGAGTAGAATAGAATAGAATAGAATTGAAATGAGTACAATTGAAAACAATTGAGAAGAATAGAGTAGCCATGAATAGAATAGAACAGAATAGAATAGAGCAAAGTAGCCAAAAAAAGAATAGAACAGAAAAGAGTATCCCGTAATAGAATAAAATAAGGTAGTTTACAATAGAGGAGAACACAGTGGTATAGAATAGAGCAGCCCAGAACAGAGTAGCTCATGATAGAGCAGAGTAGAATAAAATATAATAGAACAGAATTAAACACAATAAAATAGACCAGAATAGAATAGAAATGTTTAGAATAGGGTAGATTAGAATAAGTAGCCCAGAATAGAACAGAAGAGAACAGAATAGAGTACAATAGAGCAGAGTAGCCCGGAATAGAATAGAATAGGGTAGACTAGAAAAGAGTACAATCGAACACAATAGAGAAGCATACAGTAGCCCAGAATAGAGCAGAATAAAACAACATAGAGTAGTTTACAATAATTTTCATTGTGCTGGAAGTTGAAACTGTACTTTCCTTCTGCATATGGTCAGGAATTCCAGGATACATGGTAGTTCCACAGACAGGACACATTACAGTGTCCTTACAGATATTAAAGTTACATTTCACAATGGTGTTGTAAGTTGTTTCATAAGTTCTAGCAGATTCTATACCTGGCTAGAGGAAGTGACTCATATTAATTATCATCATTTTTATCGCTAAAATTCCAAGGAACCATGGGGTAGCTTCAGGCTTGCAGAGCTCCTCTCTTTCATACTTACATGACTTACAGATTTTCATTTATAATATCAGTTACCGAATAACTTGTGGTTATGAAATAATAAGACTTAATAACAATATCTAAATAATACATTTGGAGTTTAAAGGGTTAAACTATGGAGAACAGTAGCTGTTGATGATGGTCCTTGGAGCTGAATCCAAGTAGGCAAAACTATATGCGCACTTTTTTGTATACTTACCAATTAAAGACAGTTTCTGGACAGTGGAATCTTTCATTCTCGATGATGACCACCTGGTCATTAGGCAGCCTGTAACTCTTCTCTAAGAAGAAGGAAGAGGCAGCAGCACTGGCCATCTTATTCTCAAAGTCATGGAGCACAGCTTTGATCTCACATTCAGCTAGGAACATGATATTAGATTAGATTTAGGTGCATAATATGAATATGCATAATATCATGAACTACATTCTCATAAACTTTTTTTTTTGTTTTATTAGCTGTGTAGCTAGTTATCTGTATAGCTGGTTACTCAATCAGTAAAGTAGATATAATCGAGTTATGAGAACATATCATATGCTGTCTGTTCCCTGTGTCTTCCTAATTGATGAAAATAAGAGCAGGAGAATACTCTCTCACTGTATTAGCAGTATGTTTAAGTTTCTAAAGGTGAATTTGCTATGCCCCATGGAAGCCTATGCCTCATAAGCTTAGCAGCATGCATTTACCAGAAACAAACAATTTTTTTCCCCAGAAAAATGTTGGACTATTCTTATTGTGAATGACAATGATGGCAAAAAAACAAAGGAGAGGGAAATCAAGAGCCTAGCCTAGTTCCAACCTAACATGTGGTCTGACCTGAAGCATGAAGGGAGAGAGCCGTCTGGAAAGTCACACACCTGGCTGCAATGATACAGGTCTGGCATCCTCTCTCTTTTGGCCTGGAGGCTCAGGGGGCCCTCACTGAGCAGAGTGGGACATTCCTAAGGAGCCAGACAAAGCTCATTGTAGAGAGTAAGGTGCTGCATCTTCTTCATGTCAGCCCAGTTGGTGGTGATGATGCCACACTCAGTTGGGTTCTTACCCTTCTTGCTCTGAGCCTCATTGTCAGAGTAGGAGTCTTACTGACAATGACACCCTAAAATAGACACATTGGACAGATAAAAGTCCCTTCTGACATTTATGATGGAAATGTGTGAATGCGTGATCCATGAACAGTTCTTTTATAAATAAACCATGAAGGGGAAAAACCTGCCTAGTGACGATGGATGAGCATGAGCCAGCTTTGACCAGGCCAGGGTCATTAGCCCTTAGTAAGGTCCTCTCATTGTGACACATGTCGGATGGAGATCTTTTTTGGCCAGGAAATAAAAAATAATTCCATTAATATGTAGAAATGTGATCTGCTAAAGATTGAAGTTTAAAAGAAGACTGATTGAAGTTAACTTTACATAGTGTTAGTAATAATTACATTTTGTATGTTAAACATGTTTTTTGTTATTTCTTTTTTCTGTTTTCCGGTTTCCTAAGTTGAATCAGTAAAGAAGTTTGTAGTTTGTTTTCAGAAATGTGAGTAAAGACTGCACAAACTACGACTCGGCTCAGCGATACGTGCACAGTTGCAGTCTGAATCTTAAGCGTATTAGTGCTCCTGTCACCACAACTAATGAACTCAAGGAACTCTCTAGATAAGCACTAGCAGAAAGGCTTGGTAGAGGGCCATGGTTGTGCCCTTCTGACCTCTCCTTATTTGGTTGCTAAAAACCCCTTTAATGGCAGACAGTGGCTCTTCTGCTTGTGTGCAGAATCTTACAAAGTGGCTCAGTGCTGAAATCATGCTATCCATTCATGCCATTAGCTTACCTCACATTCATAATATCAAAATCTTGTGTTGAAATCTTGCATTAGTGAAAGCTGTTCAGCTATTCTCCAAACACTGAAGTTACTTTAAAGGAAGTTCAAGCTGTTACAATTGCGAATATCATTAAGACTTGCTGTTATTGTGAATAAGCATTTTGTTGGTGTCATTTTCTTCTTTTTTTTTTTTTAAATTACACAATTTGAAAATGCCAGCACCCATTTACACTGTGTATACATGGACCAATGGATCAATAGAAATGGCCCAAGTTTACTTGGAATAAAATCTTCTTACATTACAATTATAGTTAAGAATGTTTTTATCCATCTTCTACAAAGTTGGCATTTTGGAAACATGGCTTTTGACAGGAATGTTTGAGTACTTCTGTTTGAAGCAGTATAGTTAGGAATTAAATGTTCTTATAGTTACCTTTAGTTCTTTTCTTTGCGTATTATCAGACTCAGTACAGATGAAGACAAACCGTCTCTGCAGAAAAAGCTTAGGGTCACTGAAAGTACAGCTGTAGATAAAACAATAATCTTGGCTGACAAATATTTGCTATCTTGACATTTGTTTGTTTGCCACATCAAAGCAACTACAAGTGTCAAATCCTCTTGACTCAGTGCTAGCTAATGGACGTTTTTGTGCTTAACCCTTTAAATCAAGGGTTCCCAATTTCATTCCTGGCAACCCCATGCTCATAGCTGGACCTGCCATACGAGTGACCTGGGAGACTGCCCAGGGGCACTCAAAGACCAGGGGCACCACACTTATTGTACATTTTTGTTCACTTCTTTCAAATCTATTCACACAACAAACAGTCAGTCTGATTATCCAGCCATAGACATCCAGTCGTTGTTATATATGCCTTAAGTTTTGTGTCCACTGAAGTGTACATGCTCTACACATGTCTGTATTTTCCCTACTTTACACACCACAAGAGGCTTGTTAATTAGTTAATGAGTTGAATCAGGTGTGCTAAATAAAACACAAAAATGTGGGGTGGCCAGAACTGGGATTGGGAACTCCTAATTTAAATGTCCATGAGCTGTCAGCCAGTCCAGACTTCTATTTTTCACTCTTATAACTTTAAAATAACTTACTCAGTTTGCATTATTTTCCATTCAGTTACTGAAAAATAAAGGTTCAAATTAAAAGTGTAGTTTGGCTTGTCCATATCTAACACATTCAAGTGTCAGTTACTCTACTGACTGCCATGATGTGTTATACATAGATTTTACTCATAGTGCTTTTGAACATGCATGCATGTGCCCAGCCTTTCAGCAGATAATCAAAAGATAATCAATAATGTACAAATATTATGGATACATTTTGTCCTTTTTGCCAAAGGGCCCATGGCAAGCACTATGCCCTTTCTAGGTCAATGCGTACAGAGGACAGGCATCACTATCTGCTGATCTTAGCAATCCAAATATGAATATAATAAATAATTGCGCAGTTTGTTGTGTTACTGTGTAGTTATCATAGAGCATATGGGTTTCTTTGAAGATTCAGGCAGTGGTAAGCACACTAGACAGACTCTACAAAAGGGTTCATATGTACTTATCTAATGTAATTTATGTCAACAGAACATAAAATGAATACAATAGAAAAACAGAACTGCCGTGCAGAGAAGCCACAGCATGACACTCCAGTTTGAGGGACATTCATGGTGTGTCATAAAGGAAGTAATAACAAAATTGTAATAATATTCATAAGCTGAGTTTGATAAATGTTAAAGATATGACAGATTCTCAGGGCTCTGTAATAAGAGGTATGAGCATTGATATAATTTATGAGAATTTATTTACTTTATACTGACTTACATAAAAAAAAAGATTTTTTATACATTTATTGCAGTTTTTCTTATGTTTATTATTATTATTATTTTTTTAATTAGTTTCTTTCTTTGTAAAACACAACTGCATTTAAATGTATAAAAGGTTCTTTATTAATCTATATTAATAGTTTATTGCTATCATTATCACTGACAATGGGTAGGAAAATTTATTTATACATTATTTATACATGCATATACACATATGCACTCAGGAAACAGATCGCGTTTGAACTGAGTATATTGACTCAGGTATGTACTAACCACCCTCAAACCCCCCTTTGCTACTGAGATGGAATGTGTCCTGAGATTTCCTGAGCCAGCAGTATATGAGGGTCTTCTCCCAGGCTGGAGTGCGAGGGCCAAATTAGAAAAGCAGTATGGGGTTAATTGGATGCTGCACATTCCATATCCTCTCAGTCAGTCCCCCTCATATTAGCCCAGCAAGGCAGACGGACCTTTTTCCACCCTTCATCTCATACTCAAATGAAATATTTACGGTCTGGGCCCAATCTCGGCCCCTGCCACACATGCCTCCTCCACATCATGCTGTGCCCTCTCCACACCGCCTGCCCTCCGCCAGGACGGCTCTGATGCCAAGGAATCGGGGGTAAAAAGAAAGAAATTAAATTTGGGTGATTTTGGCCAGTACAGTCTTCCCCTCAGAGCATTTGTTAGAGAGCTGTTCCTGGACCCAGGCAATCTAACTAGGCCTCATAAGACAGTCCCATAAATATTGCACTTGAAGTTTTGGGAAACAGCCACGTATTTTCCTGAAGGATTAGAGCTTAGTGTTTCAGTTGAAGGAATTATTGTCACTCGGCACATCAGTCAATAGCGAGACGGAGAAAATGAGGTTAAACAGCTCTTTGAAATGATCATGAAATATTCATGAATCAAATTTGAATGGTTTAATCCACAAACGTCAAGCTATCCTCAGCTTCATTGCACACTTTTTCAAGGATATCCTGGATGAGTCTAAACGGGGATTTGGAAGCTAGAAAGCCAAAAATGTTCTCAAAATGGATGACATAGCAATGTGTCTATCATACTAAGACATGAACGTTACTTTTTTTGGGTTCAGTTAAAAAATAGCTGAGCAGTCTTAACCAGCAGTAGGAGAGCCACAGAACACTTCAAACATTAAAAAAATGAATCCTTCATTTTTCTTGTGTTTTATTCATTAAGAATAACTAATTGTATTCATCTGAAGTCCAGGCATAACACTTGGGTAGTTTTATGTGATCAAAAAACAGTTACTGTGCCTTTAAGACTAACGTATTTAAATGACATCTGTTCTGATTGGCTATCCTGTATTGTGCCTTTTTTAAAAAGCAGGCTGGGCTGAAACACCTGGAGCTCAACTGCTGTAGGCTGAATCGGCAGATATATGCAAATATTTTGGTTTTTGTGACATCGCAAAAAACAAAGAATTCAAGACAGGCTGTTTTGCACCTTACTTTCCATGTATGGACTGTATTGACTGGCCAGCAAAGTTTACCAACTGCATCAAGCTCTGATTTCAAATGAATAGAGGAACGTTTAGTTTTCTGTTCTATGGGCCCTTTAAAATTAATTCCAAAGTGAACCAATTTATTAATTTTTGTGCTCAGTTGCAAAAGCGTGCCGAGGAAACTTCTGTTCCGCTGTATAATGAAATGGGGATGAAGTCAAATAGAGTGTCCTCTTTCAGGTCAAGGGCTGTAGGAGTAAGACTGTTGAGATATTAAAGGAATGGTCCACCAAAAATCCAATTAGTCACCCAATGGTAGATAGACTTCTGTTATATTTACTCCATAGCTCCAATGCTAACTGAGGACACACATTTCAGACACCACACGTCTTTGCAAACTGACTATGTTCGAGGTAAGGGCAGGGAATTCTGCATATTAGAATTTTTGGTGAATCATTCCTTTAAATCTCCTCTGGGACTTTAATGCCCTCCCTCTGGGCAGATTTCTGCCTTCAGCCTCTAGAGGGCAGGAGTGAGTAAAGCTTCAGAGTAGGACAAAACTTCAGTACAGGGCACTGAATGAGTAACACTGCATTAAATTGAGAATACTTAAACATTCATGCAGCGTCTCTTGTCAACATCCATAGAGATTCTGTTTATTCCATTTGCACCAACAGAACAGCCATCATCAAAAACTTCAAGGACGGCCTAGGTTTCCAACTTTCTTCATCTTGTTCAGCTCTCCAGCATCTCCTTTGAACTGGAATTCTCTCAGATATCCTCTAACATCTGAAATGGAAGATGACACTTTCTGAGAACACAGTTTTTCTATGAACTTTTCAAAGGACAAAATATAACTTCAACACCTCACCACGAAGACTCAAGTTGAGGGTTCATTTTGTATTAAATCAAGAAAACAGTGCAGTAAATTTGAAATCTTTTGGAGTAATAAAGAAAATGTAGCACTAATCTAAAGGTTCACCTGGTTTCTGGACTTTAAGTCCCATTCTGGACTCTAAAGAACTAAAGAAAGTCATGTTAAACCCAAGCTTTCCTCAAAAATATTGCTTCATATTACACAATGTTGAACAGTCATATTTGATGATCTCTCTAGACTCCAGACAGATGACAAGATATTTCAAAACTATAAGCTTGAATCTGTTTAAATGCCTCTGTTTACAGTACATTAAAGACAGCACAATCATAAGAATCTATACTGACAACTTTGTTTTTTATTGATTCAGTGCCACTTTTGGGCTTCATTGTGGCTTGATAACGTCATTGTGACATTAAAACCATCTGACGTTCTTTGATCAGGTGGGTGGTTGTTCAGATGAAAATAACAAGCAACAGTTTATACATCAAATATAAGTCACATACACAGCAGTGATGTACAAAAAGTAAACTGATAATAACAAGACAAGCAATTAACAAACAATTAATGCTGTTAAATTTCCTCAGTTCTCTTTACAAACTAACATAGACTTTGGGCAATTCTAATAGTTTCAAACAGTAAAAATGCTCTTTACAGGCACGTCTCTCAGGTGAATGGGATGGATAGGCTCTCAGCATAGGGGCTTGCCATGCCTCATGTTCTGGGCACAGGTCCGTCCCAGGTTAGCCCCCTCCAGCAGGAGATCTGATAGTCGGTCCAATCCGAGACAGGTAGTGAGTGGGGCGACGAGACCGTACAGCCCACCCAGGAAGATACTGAGAGGCCAGCCAATCACCAGCAACACAATCAGCCAGATGATGGCCCAGAAACAGGATCCACAGTTTGCCATTCTAGATAACAGAGAGCAGAACCTGTGTTATATTGATACAATATTCATTATTTCAGGAGTGTTTACCATTAGTAGCACACATGCTCTTACATACACTATACAGCCAAAAGTATGTGGACACCTTTCTTAATTTTTGAACTCTGGTGTTTCTGCCACACTCATTGTTAACAGGCGGACAAAATTAAGCACATAGTCTTGTAGTCTCGATTGACAAATATTGGCAGTAGAATGGGTCGTACTGAAGAGCTCAGTGACTTGGCACACATGGCACTGTCATAGGATGGCACCTTTGCCACAAGTCAGTTTGTGAATTTTCTGTTCTGCTAGAACTGCCCCTGTCAACTGTAAGTGCTATTATTGTGAAAGGGAAGTGTCTAGGAGCAACAACAGCTCAACCACAAAGCAGCAGACCAAACAAACTCACAGAGTGAGAACTAAAGGGTTCCAAACCGCCTCTGGAAGCAACATCAGCAAAAGAACTGTGTGTTAGGAGCTTCACTAAATGGGTTTCCATGATGGAGCAGCTACACATAAGCCTAAGATCAAAATGCACATTGCCAAGTGTCGGCTGTAATGGTGTAAAGCGTGCCACAACTTGCCTCTGGAGCAGTGGAAATGTGTTCTCTAGAGTGATGAATTGTGCTCCACTCTTTGGCAGTCTGATGGATGAATCTGGGTTTGCTGGATGCCAGGAGAACACTACCTATCAGAATGCATGGTGCCAACAGTAATGTTTGGTGGAGGAGGGATGATGGTCTGGGGCTGTAGCTCAGAGTTTGGGTCCCTTGGTTCCAGTGAAGGTTAATGTTAATGCTACAGCATACAAAAACATTTTAGACAAGTGTACACTTCCAACTTTGCGGCAACAGTTCGGGGAAGGCTCTTTCTTGTTCCAGCATGACGGTGCCCCGCTGCGCAAAGTAAAGTCTATTAAGACACGGTTTGATAAGTTGGTGTGGAGGAACTGCAGTGGCGTGTACAGAGCCCTGACCTTGGAACACTGATTGTGATCCAGGTCTGCTCGTCCAACAACATACTTGACCTCACAAATGCTCTTTTGACTGAATGGGCACAAATTCCCACAGATACACTTCAAAATGTTGTGGAAGGCCTTCCCATTAGAGAGGGGGCTGTTATAGCCTCAAAGGTGGGGTCAATTAGTCCCCTTGGTTTTTGAATGGGATTTCCAAGCAGCTCATATGGGTGAGATGTATAGGTGTCCACATACTTCTGGCCATATAGTGTATCAGAGAGTTGGTGTAAAAAGTCTGAAAATATTTTGTTCAGGATTGTAATTACTTCTTGCCAAGCAGACTATCTGCTTATTTTTTTCTATTTGGAGACAACATTGCTTTCTGTGATATTTGTTCCAGTTCATATCAGGGTAGCCACAGTATTGTTTTGTTCTTCTTGGAATGCTGACCATGCCAGTGTCTGACTAGTGTATTGTTGGGGATGCTAGGTCCTAGAGATAGTAGTTTTTCTTCCACAGATCCCTCATAATGATTTTATATTCATAAGATTTTTATATTGTTTGAAGTAGCATGTCAGTTTCTGTTCTGCTACTTGTTCAAACTGCATTTTTCGCCAAGTGCTACTCATATGGATAAAACAGAAGAACGGCACAAGTCGACTTTGGAAAGTCCATTGTGCTCTGTGTCTGGCAACCTGCTGAAGCAGAATCCTGCTTCTATTCTGCAGCCTCCTAATCTGGTTTAAATGTAACAGAAAGTATGTCTGGTCTTGAGTGTTCCATCACAATCAGAGAATTATATAGCTGCTGGTTGGGCAATGTCTGTGACTATTTTATTTTCAGCCTCAATTTGATACACTGTCAATCTTTCTAAGGTCCACTGGAGTGTTTGAGGCATGTTGTGCACAAGCAGAAAATACAGATTCTCTGTGGAAATGGGAAAGAGAGCTATTTACTGTCGTGTGCTTGCTCTGAATGGAATACATTATGAGGGTCCCATGGCTGGCCTGAGTTAATTATGTAATAACCAACTGCTGCTGCCCAGGCCCTACGTGAAGGATTTCAGGAAATTTTATGTAGCATGTTTTATCCAGAATCAAACTTAATTCCTCCACAAATCAGGGTTTATTACATACAGTCGCATATAAAAGTTTTAACACATTTTGGCGATTTTCTGAGCGAAAGTAAGTTAACACATCCTCTACAGGGAGTGAACAACCTACATTTGTCTGCAAATTTGTGGGCAAAATTTCTATTTATTTGAGTTTAACAACAACCAACCAACCAACCAACCAATAAATAAAATGTATCATAACTTCTGCACTTTAATGGCAACAGATTTTTTGCACTGATGCATCAGAGTTTAAGATCAAAATGTGGGGATACTTCAGAGTTCAAAATAAAAGCTATGATGATTCATCACTCCCCAGCCAGTATTTGAAAGGACTGCAGAGAGGATGGCACTGACAGTGTAGTGTTGTAGAGATGCTGCTGTACTGACCTCAGTTCCCAAAAGTTTAAAAGTTAAGCAGTGATGTCAACTTTTGAACATCTGTCAGAGGCACAACAGAAGTTGAGAGTCTAGGTGCTTGAATGAAAAAGTAAACTGCATGTGATTAACAGCTCACATATTGTTACAAAACTTATTTTCCGTCCTTTCTCATTTCCTGGTTCTGCCTCTTTAAGTCATTTGCAGCAGCTGTAGTGAGAGCATGCATGCTGTCAAACTCGTGACATGCAGTGGTATGTTTAAAAAAAAACAAAAAAAAAAAAGGAACAGCTACTTAACTACGGAAGTCCAGGCCACTGATAAAAACTAATATGTTCTTTTAGTTTTTTCTTTTGATAAAGCCATGTATTGTGAAACTCCAGAGATGAAGCACTCAATAAAGATAAACCAGTCTAAAACTGTATCTATATAAACTACTCTTCACTATAAACCAGTAAAAGCTTGTTTGAAGCTCATTTAAGTTTAAAGGACACCTGGATATAGTTTAACTCAAGGTAAATGTGGAACACAGTTAACAGAATGAAACAAAGAGCCAAAATCCAAGAAGGAAAGAAAAAAAAAGCACAAACCTAGTAAGAGATCCTTCCCAAGTCAAATAAAAAGCTTCAAAAACCCTCAAAAGGATTTTAAGATTTCCTGTTTTCAGAGAGTAAATAATCCCGGTATCTTCAAGCTTCCAGGCTGCGTCTCTCAGTCTGCGTGGAGATGGTTATCTGTCTTTGCCCAAGGGAACAGAAAAACAAATTCCTCCTGGTTACTGCTGATTTCCTGGAAGTACTGCATATGCAGTCAGGGAGGAGAGACGGTTAAGGGCCATCTGTACTGCATTATGGGGAAGGAGGACTTCCAGGGTAAATTGCACAATGCACACATTCACATGTGACTATTCACACCAAAAATGTGACAATGTGGTGAAGCCAATAGTTCAAGAGATATGGCTTATCAAGTAAGGTCTATAAAGTGACAAGGTGTCATATTTGACTATGTGAATAAAAAGTTTCTTTTTTCTCCTTTTCTTTCACCTGCATATTCACAAACTGCACTGTCAATTAGCATTTTGGAAACTGAATTCCACTGGTTTTTCCTTGGTGCGTGACAAGTCAGTCATACAAGAGATCAGTGAAAAAATTAACAACTTTTTCGTTTTATTACAAAACAGGCATCAACTGTTACAAAAGTTTTCTCACAAAAGGGGAACATACGGCTCTGTAGCACTCATTTTCTCAGTAGAAACCAAATCAAGACTGAATACAAAAAAGAGTAAAAGATTCAAGACTGAATGACACCCATCCATTGGATGGTGCTATAGACCCTGACCAGCAAACATTGTAGACTAGAGGTGATTTTCTTTAGGGCTCCTCCTCCCCCTCACTGTCCCCACTGTCACTATCTCTGCCTGGGTGTTCTGGCATTTTAGCATGCTCCTCTGTCTGCGGCTCCTCCACTCCGGACTCCTCCTCAGTCTTCATCTGAGACTCCTCCTCCTCAACCTTATCTTCACTCTGGCCTTCCTTGCTCTCCCCAGCAGACTTAGTGTCTGCTTTCCCCTCCTCCTCCTTCATTTCCACATCAGATTCCTCTGCTGGCATCACCTGCCGAGGAGGTGGCAAAAGCTGCTGCTGCTGCTGCATGTAGACAGAGATGAATGGAGAAAATAATCATTCATTTAAAGACGTACAATATGTTGATATGTTATCACTGTGATATTTTGATGAACTGCATCAGGATACACTCTTCTGAGCACATTGTGGGTACTGTCAGTACATCAAGAATACTGAACAATTGCATGTATCATGAATAGGGCTGTCAAGAAAAAGTAATAAATCACAAAGTAGTGTTTTTAGTTAAAGCGAAATAGGCAAAATTAGCTTCATCATACTGTATATATTACTTTCAATAACATTATTTTCATCATGTGAAGGCAATGTTCACATGAAATGAACACATGACCACACGGTGAATATGAAAATAATGTGAACACAGTAGGGGTCGACTGAGTGATCTAAGCTTTAGACAATACAGGCTGCAAAATAGTAAATTAAACATTTAAATCATTTTTAAGATAAAGAGATAAATAACAAATGGCTCTCAATGACGTTTAACAGTCAGTGATGTTTGCAAGAAAAATGGAGCTCTAAATAGGGGCTCAAATATTTTAAATGAAAAAATTTATACAAATATATTTACACACTTCTATATAAAACAAATATAGTAAGAGTCATTGACAGTGTTGAAAGTGCACACAACAGGAGCAGAACTTGCCTTCTCAGTATATGGATGCAAATGAAAAAACCTATATGCAGACTAAAAACTGTATAAACCCTACATTAACCAAATACATAGAACTGTAAATATATTACAGCAAAAATACTACAGTAAGCATCTGAACAATCACGCAGTAAAAATGGTCACTACTTTGTAAAAAGCGAAACCAATGAGGGAATATGAATGTTAATGCGCATTTCATTTTGCTGTTCAACCAATAATGTATTTCATGAGATAATAAGCAGTAGTTGGACGTGTTGAGTATATCAGATGTATGCTTCAATGGAAACAGCTTGTTTAGAGCGGTGGAATCTTTGGAAGTAGTGAGATGCAACTGTCGAAATTATATGAACGAGTGCTTTGAGCTTTTGTCAACTATGTTGCTCAACTGTGACGTGTTTACCTTTTCCTCTTGCTGTGGGAGCTGAACAGGTGCTGTTTCATTCCCTCCCGTGTCTCTCACAAAACCAAATAGCACGTTTGACTAGACATACTTGACAGAGGGCGGGACATAGAGACAGGCTACAAAGGTGCTGATTGGTTGTACTCGATGAGTCAGTGACATTTCAAGCAATCCAGTGACACTGTAAGCGAGACACTGGGACAGACTACAGACGTGTGTTTTGCTGATCGCGGTTGTCAGATATGCACATAAATAACAAAAGGGGCTTTTTTTCAGCATGGAAGCAAGTTCACATGCCAATTCTGATATTCAGAAAAATGCCTAATATCAGCGCCAATTATCTCTCGGGCTGATAATAGGTCGACCCCTAGAACCCAGTTTCTACTTTTCATCACCAATGTCCAATAAAAGCTACAGTGGCTGCTTCATGTTCCAACTCATCCACCGTTACAGCCCTCTCACTCTCATACTGCTAAATTCCAATTTACTGTTTTTGTTAGTTAGCTTCTTGTCAGTTTATCCATTGTTTTCCCACAAGCACTGATCAGTACAGTCTGCTGAAATACTGATATCACTTGTATTAGCACTGCGTTTTGCTTGGAAATGACACGTTTTGGTTTTGTTGGCTCAAACTAAGTGCGTTAAAATGGCATTAATTATTATATTATTTACGGATTAACTTTGACATTACTAACCACAAAAGAACAGATGTGGACCAATTCAAGATCAAGATAGCCTGTAAACAACAATCAGAATAAAGTAACTGCACAGTACACATTAGTAGCTAATTGGATGTCAGCACATTTCACCATTAGCCTATTTTATTCATTTATTTTTACCAATTGTCACGTTTTCTCTCCTGTTTGTTTGCTTTTGCAAATGTTCGTTTGAAAAAAAGATCAGTATCCTTTTCATAGCCTTTTTAAAAAAAATCTGACAGTACTGTTGTGCTGCTGCTTTCTTCTTGTATCATGAAAACATTGTGCATAACACCACATTCTTTGCTATCACCCCACTCCAGCAGAGTAGTCCAAGGGGGAAAGAAATGTATGAGTGAGTGCAGACAGCACACAGACTGATGATATTCACTAATAGAGCATTTTGGAAGTGGAAAAACAACAATAACAGCTCTACACCTTTGCCTTTTAGTCTACTGTGGGAGTTTGAGGGGAGAGGGGAGGGAGGAGCAAGAGCTCTCTACACATTACAGCACAGCAGGCCTTCATTAGCTGCAATTTATTCCTCATACAAAACGTTTCGCTCATGGCTTGTTAAGTTTCAGTGGGAAGAGCTAAAACAATTCTATTACATCTGACCTATTTCCAGCTCCATTAAACATTCAAGATATAAACACAAAGTATCCTTTCCAAAAAGGGGGCTGGTTTTGAGATGAATAACAGAGTGGTCTGGTTCAAAGGCAGAGAAAGGTAAAATGTCCTCACCTGTCTGTACTGCTGGGTGTTCTGAATCATCTGCATATACATATTATACACCAGATTGGCCATCTCAGGCATATTCTTTATTACTTGATCAGGCTGGTCTGAGCGTGACTCCGTCTGTATGGAGAGACAGAGAGATGGCGAGAGACAGCTTTTATTTAATTTTTTTCTTCCAGGAATGAATTTCCTAGCATTCAGTGTGATGCATGAAATTTAACACTCTCTGTCTATCTACTGGACATGACTGTTTTAGATAAAGGAAACTGAATTCACACTGCAGGAGAGGAACAGAGGAATATATCAAGGACAGTGGCTATGCATTCACTTGATATATACAGGAAAATATACACCACTGAGATCTGTCAATCACATTATGATTTTGTACAAGAAAAATGGGTCTATACCATTTCTGATTCAGCATAACAATCTCATAACACTGTGGCATCCATTTAGAATGGAGGCCATTAAAAAGCATTTACGGTTAAATCAATAAAACATGGATTTAGACATTTCGCTATGGGGAACCTGGAAAAATAGCATGTTTATCTTTCCAAATGGATTTCAAATACAAAAAAGCAGAATGCAGCAGTAAATATTTTAATGTGCATCAACGTCTGGTGCAGAATGTGATGGTGCCAGTGGGTCTAATGCCTAGGCACGAGGGCAAGCAAGTGCAGTTGGCCAACTAGACTTAGCTAAACAAGCTGGGAGGGGATATCCTGGAGAGAGATGCGTGGACTGCATGTGCGTGCCTAAGAGGGCGCTTCCCCAGGGCCCAGAACTCACTGGGGAGAAGAGGAGCTGTTATACATGGCACCAGCCCTAAGCGACCAGACAGTGGCCGTCTCACACTAGCCTGAGTGCTGTTCAACAGCAGTCTGCACCTTTTGACATTTTATAAGACTGAATTGTTAGAGTACTTTATTAGATACCTACATACATGCTGAGGGACTTCGAAGGCTGGGTGAACAACACTGACATTTGAGTTCAGTGTGAGGGTAATTTAATTCTTGTTTGGTCTGTGTGACACTGTACAAAAGAAATTAACTTCCCCTAATTAACTCTCTTTAATTTACTGCCCTTGGACAACTTGTCACTGTCCTTATTACTGTCACTCTTAATCTTTACAGTAGATGTGCACTAGTCAAAAGTCTGGACACATTTTCTCATAGAAAAGGTGTTTCTCATTTTTATTATTTTTCACATTAAACAATAATAGTGTGGATGTCATCACAATAAGATACCATACGGTGACCAAAAAGTTAAGGAAATCAAAACTTCCTTTAAATTCTTCAAAGTAGCCCTCCTTTGTCTTGATGCAGATTTGCACATTTCTAGCATTCTCTCAATGAGCCACCAGGGCTTGGATGCTTTTCAACAGGCTTGAAGTTCCACCTTTACTGACAACTTACTGGCTGCTGAGAAATACTTTTAATTTTTCCTTTGAAAACTCATGTTCAATTTAACTTCACTACACACGTATGTCTTTAAAAGAAATCTCAAAATTATCAAAAACAGTTCAAACTTTTGACTGGTACTTGACCTGTGTGTGTGCATGTGCGTGTGTGTGTCTGTGTGAGAACTCACCATTGTGTAGTACTCGTAAGGCCGAATGTACAGCTGCTGGGGTCGTGCGGTCAGCTGGTTAAAGGCGGGTGTCAGCTCAAAGCAGTTCTGGAACAGGGAGACCCGAGCGAAGATGTAGAGCCCTAGTCTTGCTCTGGACATTGCTACCACCAAACGGCGTACATCTCTAAACACATGAAAAACAGTAACCAGAAAAAAAGGCAATGTAGGGAGAGAGAGAAAGAGAGAGAGAGAGAGAGCAGACAAAAAAGACAAGAGAGGCTGGTTAGTGTACCGATCCACTGGAATTAAAGGATTTAGAAGGGTTAGTTTTTCCATGGTAGGGGATACTAGGCCTTTCCCAGCGATAAGTGCATGTTTAATAAAAGATGTTTTACAGGCTGGCCTGTCAGTCTCTGTGGACAGCTCTATTAATGAAGCCAATCTGGTTCATTTAAAAAGTCTGATAAGACGGCTGTGCCTCCTCCAGAAATGAGTTCTAATTTTAACCCCTTCATCATCACACGCCAGTCTCATCTGCAACAGCTCACTGCTCAGTTCAGCCCATGGCCTGCCCTCTGCAACTTCTCACACTAACACAAAGAAGCATGTGCTTGGGTGAACTCACGTCCACGTGCAGTCTCACACACACAGACACAGCCTTTTACACTAATGAAACTTAATGAAGCTGCCATTAATAATTTGTCTTTTTTTCTGTACAATGTAGCAGCCAAGTATTATTGGCAGTTATCATCCAATACTTGTTTTGGGGAAGCAATATGTCATTAAGGTAAATCAGGGGTGCCACTGATGGAACAAACAAGCACAAACACATTTATTGATAAAATAAATGGGTTAAAATAATATGCTTAAACAAAGATTTTTGCACAATAATGAGAGACAACTATATCAAACAGTATAGTTGACAAAAGATGGGATATTCTTTGAGAATTTGTAAGTGAGAGCGACAGAATGTAAGAGAGATGTTTCCATAAACAAGGATCAACTATAGGAATAGCTTCCAAAAAAAAATCAAATCACAGTAATAAAAACTCTTGCTCTCCACCAATCGGGAACATGTACAGCAAGAACGTTGTCAATAAAAAGCTTTCAATGCCTTGGGCAGAATTTGTGTTCAGTGCAAAATATGTTATTTACTGGGTTTCGATGTTAGAGTGCCTGTGTCTGTAGAGGATCCACTGCAGAGCAGAGTCAGCTTCCCCTGTAGTTATTTGTATCTTTCCAGGTTATCAGCACAGTAGGAGGCAATTGCTATGGTGAAATGTAACACTAGCATTAACGCACAAGTGTACAATTTCTCAGTGTCTGTGGGCGGATGCTGCTGCCAAAGGACTTCAGCATGAATCACTGCTTTTCCAATCATTCATAGACTAGCGGAGAAAAGGTCAGCAGTTTATGAATGAAGCAAGAGAAGTGTCTACATGGGGATAACAACTGCACTGATTTACATGCCAATAGGCTCACCAAACACATGAAAGTGCCCATGAACAGTAATTCTCTGACAAATGCTGCAGTCATGCAATTCAATTGGAACAGGACAGGAAAATGATTCTGAAAATGATTCAACAAGGCTACATCTTCATCAGTCTAAACGAAAATGCTGCAGATTTCAGCTTGAAACCTGAAGGCTGGATTGAATTAGGCCGTCTACCTTTATAGAAAAAGTAAAGCTGAGAGAACTGACAGTCAAGGGCAAGACGAGCGTTTCGCCGTTATATCAGTTCAGCACTTTGTTTCTGAAGATGCTTGTAGTCTTCTAGAGGGCCTCTGTGCTTTTAAGAACATTAGGCGAGCAGAGCACAGATACAAAGCCATAACTTATTCATTAGGCTAAAGCTCCATTTTCAGATTGCAGTTTCAGCTTGCTGGGCTGAGCCTCTGTCAGCACTCACAGTAAACAAGCTCCTATATATCAGAACACAGCGATAATTCTACCAGAGAAAAAAAAATATGTCAGTCTTTAGCTGCCTATTAAATATGCAACGTATTAAACTAAGAGTCATTAGCTTTACATAGCCGACTGGAAATGAAAAGGCTTTGCATTAACTAAGCATTAACATACACACATACACAGAGACACACATACACACACAAACAGGGAATTATGAAAACATCTCTTAAAGCTCACAATTAAATGCACTTTGAGACTGGGCTTTGATCATGAAGCCTCGCTTTGTTCGATATTTCACCACAATCAAGTACAATACATTAGCTTCACTGTGACAAAACAGCAGAGATACTATGCAGTCATATTATCCCTCTTCACTCTGAAATGAAGACTTGCTTTTAAGCTGAGCGATAGCACTTCTGTCTCTGAATGAAGTTCAATAAGGAGAGGCATAATGTTTCTGAATGGGGGGGATTGCTTGACAGCGCTAACACTCAGGGGTTGCCTGCAAAAGCAAAAGTGCTTACCTCAAGTGTCCCACGGCTTTGGTGCGGACCAGTGAGAGGATGATGTAGTCATTCTGCTGACCTTGGAACCTGTCCACTGTTGTCACCTATGAGAGAACATACCAGTGTTAAACATAGGCCACTCGCCTCCAGGCTCAGTGTGCTGTACTTGCCAGCCTGTATTTTCCACTCCTTAAGGAGGATTTAGTTGAAATGTTTAAGACCATATGCTATCCCAAAATTGCTGGGGTTTGCAGCTTTGGGGGTTTGTTGTTGTCGTTATCGTGCTAAAGCACGCTGGCAGGGAAGAAGCTTATTAGGGTATTTACCTAGCAGCTTACCTGAGTCTTCATGATCGGCTCTCCAGCACTGTATTTTTGGTCAAGTTAGGGAAACGGATAGGAGCTGGAATTTGCACGCTTAAAAGAGCTGCAAACCAGGCAGGTGAATTGATCCTCTATTCATGTAACCCTTAAAAGCAGCTGATTTGAAACACTGCATTTCTCAAGTCTGTAGAGTGATGCTGAGAGCTGACGCTCTCACTTAAAACACACTCAGGCACACATAAGCAAACACACATTTGTTTTCATACCTTGTCAAACGTATGTATTGAAAAACAAACAAAACATACGGTTATAAAAATGTCTAATATTACTTTATTATAACTTTTTATTTATAACTTTATTCTTCCAAAAGATATTCCCTCAATTAGTGTTCTGATGTTGTGTTCAACTGAGTTGAGGTCTGGTGGCTGTGAAGGCCATAGCATATGATTTACATCACTGTCATACTCATCAAACCTTTCAGTGTGGTCTGTGGATGGGGGCACTGTCATCCTGAAGAGACTCCCATCAGGATAGAGAAGACTCATTATAAGATAAAGGTGATCAGTAAGAAAAACTTTCTATTGATTTGCAGTGACCCTTCCCTGTGGACCCAAAACATGCCAGCAAACTGTCCCCCACAACTGGGGCTGCTCAAAATGTTTATACATGCCACAGAGCATATAATGTTAACTGCTTAATTTTATCATGCAGTACACCTGTCTGGAAGCTTCCACACTAGTTATGTTTCTCTACTCACTTATTCAGATTATTCTTTTAATTGGTCACCCATTTCATCCATAGTAATAAAAAAAAAAAAGAAATTGAAAAAATCTTTTTCAGTTGAAAAAGAATGAAAATCTAACTTTTGCAAAAAGCACTTTACCCTGTCAGGACCATTTCACCACCCTTGATAAGGTAGATTCGGCTTTTATTTTCCTTTGGATTTTCCTATACTGTTAGAACACTTCTGCCCAGAAAACACTTAAACAAACACACACACACACACACACACACGTACTGTGAGTGGAGAGGGATAAGCTACTACAGGCTGATAAAATCAGTGTAGGTAACAAAGTGCACTGCTTCTGTCTGAACAGGCCCTGATAAAGAGAGAAATGAGGCTCTGTATTACCCCACTAAAGTGCCCCCTGACAACAAGCCATCGTCTTTAAATAAATCTCATCCTTTAACTATTCCCACACACCCAGTCCAAGACAAGCCACTGTTGGGCCAGTTTGGTGGACAAAGGGAGAGGAGGGAAAAAAAAGAGAGAGGAACATCTATTTACAGCTCCCTGTTGCTAAACAGAACAGGTGCAGCACCAGGAGCAACAACATGTTTTACAACAGAATGAGAGAGTGAGATCTGTACATCTACACAGGCCAATTCAGTACAAGGAGTCTCCTCCCACAAAGCCAGCCTCATATGACCCCCTCTCCTGAACCAGCAGCCCCAGAGCCTGGCTCAAGCAGCCATGCTGTACCCCAGAGGCCCAGCCCTCAGAAATATGACAGGCTAAATATGCCATGCAATTTCATCCAAAATGCTTTGCCCCCTTTTCTCCACTCGCTGGTGCAGAATGGCAGAGTGGTTTATTTTTAGGCTCCAGTTAGAGTTCTCTGAGGCTGTGCATTTTGTATTGCAATTTATTTGAAATTTATTGTAGGAATGGGCCACATTTAAAAACTGCCATCAGACACTACGATGACTCGTATTCAAGATTTCACATACTACACTGCACTAAATCCAATAAAACAGTACTAATTCAGTTTTCTTTGTAAAGGCACGATATCTGCAATATGCTTAACGAAGCATGTATCACGGTAACTAAAGTTATCACAGTAATGACCTACGGCACTGTGGAAAACTGCACAGGTCATGAAATCAGTATAAGCACACCAGTGGGCTATGAGAGTGAGAGCAGAGAGAGGGGCCTAAGGTACAAAACCATTCAGCCTCAGCTCAAACAGATCCTGCAGTACGGCTGCACAATACAGATATCATTGTGTCATTATGTTATACACAAGGTAGCTCCCATCTTACAATCTGATTGGTTAAGATGTGGTTCAAACCATGCTGATATTTGTGATAACAGCACAGTTTTTCACACCATTACTCCGCTGACGCGTTGCCAAGTAACAACAAGCTGTATACACACAAACCTTAGTTATTTTGTATTTGCGCTTATACAAAACGAGAAATTTATATATGCATGACTTTAAGATAACAGCAGTTCAAAGACTGTCCGATGCCAGTCTGGAATCAAAGTAGATTATATCTGTTACTGGACACTGGTAATAAAAAAATAAAAGAATTATGCTTGTACAGTTATCAAGTGACCCTAAACTACCATATATTTTTAGAACTCTAAACAGCATTACTAATTACAGGTCTGAGGGCGTGTTAAAAAGCTACTGGAGACCCACACTAGCTGACAGAAAAAGGTGGAGTGCAGTGACCCAGTCGACACAGTCCAGAGGCCACCAGCGAAGCAAGCTGGACTGTTTGATGCCAGTGCACATCCTACAGAGCACTGCACAATGAATGGAAGTGTATAGATAAAGATACAAATAATGCAATAACCCTAATAAATAACTAAATTCCATCATAAGGAATTTCATTTTTAGTTTTTTGTCCTTTTTTCTTTTATCTTCATCTTCGCTTATTTGTATTTCGAACTAACGGTACTTGGTACTGTTATATATACCATATGCCTTTCATAGCCTACTGTGTTAAGGCAGGCTAGGGAATTGTTACCTTGGCATAGCAACGACTCATTTGTTGTGGAATAACTTTTTGGCAGTGAGTACTCTCAGCATTAAAGCATATTCAGCAAGAAATTCCAGGCTTCTTTGATTTATTTTGTTTCTCTATTTTGTAAAAACTTTTATATAAAATCAACACAGCACTTGAGGTTACGTGTTGTTGCGAATATCATCATGGCTGGTTCATATTTTCTATTTACAGTAGGAAACAGGTCTTGATAGACAAAACTATTTACATGTGTTTTTTTTTTTTTTAAACCACACAGGTCAAGAAATTGTTTTGATGAAGCATTTTCCTAGTGTATCTTTGAAAAGGCTGATTTCTTATTATTGAGTACATTTTTATTGCTTGTTTTTTTATTTAAAACCTTTGATTAATTGTCAAAACAACTGGTAGATTCTCTAATAAATAATCAAATTAATAGTGACAGCCATACTTAGAATATTTTACAACCAAATTGGTGAATCACTGTGACATGGATAAATACTACCAAAAAATTTACATTTATCGGATGACATGAATGACTTGATTCACCCAAATAACCACAGAAACTCACCTGGGACGTGAGAGAATTGGTCAAGATGCTCAGAGCACTTATGGTCAGTTTCCCAGACAGGAATTAAGCCTAGTCCTAGACTATATGTTCCTTCAAATGGAGAATCTCTATTCAGAATGCTGTCCAGGACTAGGCTTAATTCCTGTCCAGGAAACTGACCTTTGGTGACTGTATTGAGGCCCTATATACTTTTTACAACTTCTGGTGACATCACTTTTCAGTCCTACTCTGCAGGAGAGTAACATCTTCATTCTGTGATGAATACTGGCGTGTTTTTCCAGTGTCCCTCTGCATTATTTCTGTGGTGCAGTGTGGTGCTCCAGGTGGACTGGACAGCGAGCTACTTTGTGAGAGATTGATAATACAGGCAGCTCAATCTCATTAGCACCATCGGCCTCTTTCAGCATGGGACTAGGACTGGGGCAGGCACTGCCTCTCAGCAGATGGTCACTGAAGTGAAATATTTATTGGCAGGTCTCAGGGAGCGCCAACGTCTGCTCCACTCTGCCTTTCCCTGCCTAATTTATGACATGCATACTCAAATCAGAATGGCTAATTTTTAGCCGCCTCTGGGGTACGATAGTGCAGTTGAACACAAGCAGAGCCTTGTCACTGCGTGCTATTCGTCCACTGAGAGGGTGTGTTTCTCTTCCTGCCTCATTCCTTATTCCCTGTTGCCCTTCATACCTGCCATACTACAAGATGTGGCCCTGTGTGTGTGTGCATGGCTGAGGTGGCTGTGTGTGTGTGGCTGAGTTCAGAAGCAAGAGGAGTCTAGAGGGAGATAGAGCAGAACTGATCCGATCCCTGCTGCATTGAAGTCCACCCCGTCACCTTCTTCCACTTTACTGTGAATACAAACTAGCCCAACCGTGATTAAATACATCGCTTTTACAAAGGGTTCTATCAGCGTCAGTCTAATTCAGCCTGCACCCATATGGGAGGAGGACAGCTATCATTTCAAATCTAGTTCACATTAATGTAATTTTACTTTCATCAAAAGACCTCTTAACCAAGTTAAAGAACTTGAGAGAATGAGGGGAAAAAGCCTGGGAGATTTTAAAATAAACATTCCTCCCTAAGGTAACAGAGACAAAAATTCATCTCCATATTTCTCCACATGCAGAGCCAATATGCATATGCGTTGCTGGTTCCCTCTGAAGCAGCATGTAGTGTGCTCACTGCTCCCCCCTCCGCTAATGTTTGTCCACAGTCTATTAACAGTCTAGTCTGTGGAATTATGTTTGCAAGTTAGTGTCTCTCCTCTTGCCTCTAATTAGAGCGCTCACAGCAGCCTCCTGAAGTGACATTTGTTTTGTTTTAGCAGTTTTGACAAACTGTCAGCAGTGCTCTGGCCAGGCGCAGGCCTGAGTGACCTTTCTGCTATTCAGCACTTTCCCCCTGCTCCTGTTTCTCTCCCTGCCTGTCACCCAGATGAATAAACCTGCATCTCCTGCACAGACAGCCCTAATGAGAGAGAGAGAGAGAGACCAAACCACAACGGACACTTCATTTGATGGTCATTGTTATATGTGTATATGTTGCTTTTTGCAATGGCTTGAAAATTGTGTCATGTCAAAATGTCAATGAATAAGGAACTGAACTGAAATTGAACAGAGAGCAAGGCCAGTCCCATTTCTTATTTTTACTTTTACCCCTTGTTTTTGAGTGTCACCTGGCCCGTCAGAGTCACAACGGGTAACGGTTGAAATCTTCCCCTATGAAATGGGACAACCCTCAAATAAAAAAAAATAAAATAAAAAAATAAAAAAACATTACTTCATTCATTAACAGGCTACTAGTGGTGCTCTGTAGGTGACCCGGCCAGTCTGCAATCATAGCAGAGGAGCAGTAAAGTTCAGCAACCTCACTGCTGGGCCTAAGGTAAACTTAGGGCATCATATGCTTTCAAAGAGGGGGAATGTGAAAATGATTCATTATCACCCACTCCTAATTCTTTAGTGATATAAACCTGAAGTCAGTTTTTTCACCAGCTTCTCTTTCGAATTTTCCCGTTCCACCTTAAATGGAGCAGTCAGTACTGCTGGGCTATTTAAGGTGGTACGGGAAATTTAGCTAGCTAGCTACCGAGACGTTAGCATAGTACTGGCGATTTTTTATGCTTGTTATCAAGAAAAGGACCATAATACATTGAAACAACATTAAACTAAGATAAAACAATGGTTTTTGTAATTTGTTAACAGAGAAAATACACTTGTGGGTTTCTTTGGTTGCTTGCACAGCCATCTTTTTTCTCATAACACGCCACCCATAGGAGCAAATTTTGGTGATTTTAACATGAAAAGACTAAAACACAGGGAAACCAGTAATTGCTGTAGAATTATTTAGTTCAGAGGTCTTTAATTAAAATTCAATAAGGTCCAGTCAAAGAAAATTTCCTCAAACAGACGTCCGGAACATCATAATGTCTAACTTGCATTATGATTCCGTGCCATGTATGTATACTGAAGTAGTAGTATCAACATCTTATGTAGTCAACAACTGAATGTTAAATCAAATAAAGTACAATTCAGTAATATTTCAACAATATTTGTCAGTTTTCTCTTTTTTAGAGCACATCATGTAAAACTATGTGGCTCACTTTCTTCTCCAGCAGCTGTGTCTCGCCTCGTCCCTCCCTTGTGTGTGTGCCACTCTCTCGAGTCTCAGTGCTCAATGTAATGCACAGATCTGATTGGCTGAGTAGCGTCACGTGTGATTTTTACAGTGCATGCAATGAGTTTCTCGGGCCACTAAAGCCGTACTGTAAATGCTAGAAAAGTTACGGCAATTAAAATAGGACCACCCGGTCGGAATTAAATAATTCTCCTAAGTTTATCGGTTATAGGTCCAGGTCTGCATAGGACAGCGTCTGGGTCCGGACTCAGACCGTGGTCCGCCTATTAGTGACCTCTAATTTAGTTTATTGACAACAATTATGCAAATGTAAGTCATGTTCCTTTTGCCTTATCTGTTGCTGTTACTAACCACACCAAAGTCTACAGGTTAATTTGTACAGCATTTGATAGAGATCTTGATTTGAAAAAAGTTGAAAGATGAGAGATGGGTGCTTTAAATAAAATAAAGTAATATTAGGTGTTAACATACTATGATCTCTCCTAATTTAGTCTGCTTTCAGGTTTTGCTTGTATCTACACAATTTGTCTGATTTTTTGAAATATCTCTAGCTTTCATCTTTTTTGCCATGACAATCCGTGGTAATCAATGTTTTTGGTTTACCGCAATCACAGCAGAAAGGCCAGAGCAATAATTTCTAAAGGAAACACAAAAGACAGAGGACCTAAGCTTTAGGGCTGATTTATGTGTTGTGTTTTAGTGTGCTAGGCAGCTAGCTAAATATGCTCTTGCAATGTTTGCATTTGTCAAGTTAACATTAATGAGTCTATATCCTAGCAACAGCAAATTGTGTCCACACCACTCGACCTGGACAGAGAGCAGAGTCTGTGGTGTACACAACAAGACTCGTTCTATCTGAAAGGCCCGTATGAAGACTGGAGTAATGCTTTCTCCTAAGTGACAGTGTAATTAAGAGCACATGGCAATGTGATATTGGACAGAGGCCTCTCTCTACAGATGCCCTGCCTCAAAACTACCACTGTCTCTCTCTCTCTCTCTCTCTCTCCCCCCCCCTCCTCCTGCCTGTCTCTCTCTCACACACAATCTAATTCAGACAGATATGTAGGCAAATGCCAAAGTCTGTGCTCTGTGTAACTCAATAAGCCCAGTCATAGGAAAAAAACAGATTGTCACTGAGTCAAAAGCAGTGGTAGAGCTTGTGCTTACTTTGTTGGGCTGGCTGAAGAATGGGTTGTTGGCGCAGCGCTGATTGATGACATCTCGGATTAAGTGCTTCTGGCCATTATAGGTGGTGAGGATGCTGATCCGATCTGCTGGGTAACCCAACAGCCTCATGTACATGTACAGGGCCACGGAGTATTCAGCCTCAGCCAGGTTCTACACAAACACACAGCAAAGAAACAGCAGGTTATATGCCAATTACTATCCTGAGTCTGTATTATTCATTAGCAAGTTGACAGTTAAAAAGAAACAGCACAACCATACAATTCTAAAAGTGTGACAAACTCACAAGATCACAAACCTAGTGAACTTTGAATTAAAGGAATGTGAGTCAGTGTGGAAAAAAGGGAAAATAGTAAGTCATTTTAGTCACATGCCTCAATGTCACAATCAAAACTAATTAATGGGGAGCTATTTATTTTTTAAAACACTGAAGAGTGGAAGAAAAGTCAAGATTTAGGCTAAAAACAATATATATTTTACAAACATCTGTTAACACAAGATATATCTTAGCTATATGATATTTTATCATCATATTCACATACTGGACAAAATATGAAGCTTATGTCACCATTAGAAAGTTACACACAGTAATTTACTGTAATGATTTGTATACACGTACTTGTCCTGCTCAGCTAATTATTTATTAATTAAGGGGTTTTTTATAATGCACAGAATATATAAATATGAAGATACAGTACATTTTCAAACTCTAACTCATGATTTAATGATTTCACAGCTATTAATGGTCAGTTAACGGTTCTTAAAGTTATTATAAAGTGTTACCTATTAGGTTAACTCTTACCTTGATTGTCAAACAATAACAGTAATTTTGTCTTTTTTCAGCACAAAACTGATGCTTTTTTATTCCTTCTCTGGCCCTTTATCCCAGACAAACACAACCAAACAGAGGTAAGGTATCTAGACAGCCAGGTCCTTATTAACTTTATCTTGTAGCTTGTTGTCCTCCCCATCCGACAAGTCGCTTCTGTCATTCGAGTAATCCATTCTCTCCATTGCAATGGTGATTTAAAAACTGTTACTAGTTATCTGGCTGCAGTAAGATATTCAGAGCTCTCGTAGCTATCTGCCTTCATTCTGCATTCGCCAAAAAAAAAAAAAATCAAAGTAGCCTACCCCAAAAAACTAAACCTAGCAGTTGTAGTTCTACTAATCTTTTCTCCTTCCTTCAGGATACATCATCAGAAAGTAGTCTTCCTAGTGTGCAGACCAGAAAATGTTATGATACAAACTAATTTGGTACCCTTGTAGAATGTGAGTAGACATCTTTGAACAGATGCAGCAAATATCACATTTTTCGTTTTGGCTGGAGTTTTCCTTTTTTAAACTTAAAAACCTATACCAAACCGTGTACAATATAGTATAATCGTTGTATTTATGAAAAAGAAATTTTCGAGAGTTAAACTGAATTCAGTACTAATGTGAAGTAAACAAAATTGGCTTTTACCAAGTCCTGATTTTGGCTTTAACTAAGCACCAATGCTCCCGTCCACTGGCTCTGGTCTAAGAGTATAATCACATAAACCAATTTAAAACCAGCTGCAGCATCTGAAGCCATTACAAGAACCAATACAATACATCAATGGGAATGGGGTATGGGTGAAATCATGTGGGTATGAGTGTATGCATTCGTGTGTACGTGTGTGAGAAAATAGAGGGGAGACTTTTCCTAAAGCTCACTGACCTGCCACTGAACCATGTACAGAAACACAGATTTCATTCCCCATTGACAAAACAAAAACAATGACAAACTGGCCTAAAAAGTATAAGTGCTTCCTCAATGGTGGAGAATCTCTTTTTTTCTCTCTCTGTCAGATATCGTCTTTCTCTTGGTACAGTAATCAGGCCTTTCCAACAGCAAGCAGCTGCTGACAGAAGACTCATAGTATAAGAATAGATTCTCAGCATTCCAAGCACTATTTAAATGAGGCAAGCACTGATACTACTTTTGAGGAGAGGAAAAAATAAAAAATAAAAAATCAGCTTCAGTGTTCCCAAGTGCCAGGTGGTACAGTGCAGAATCTTGGGCACAGTTGTTCATACTTCAGGCGAGCCTTTTCCCTGTTTTTAAAATACTTACAAGAGCTCTGTCTTTCAAGATGGTTCAAATCAAATGGGGAGGATCTAAAAACTTGTCTCATTAACACTTCAAGTTCACCTAGTTTACGTAACACAGTATTTAACAAAACTGTCCAATGATAGAAACTGTAATAGATGCATTACAGGTTCAGCTGGAGAATACACTCATATGTTCTAGCAATGACCATGTGTGTCTTTCTTAGTATAAACACTGTGATTTTCTGAATTTTGAATGTTCCTTTATGCCCAGATTTACTCTTTAGGAGATCAGGATAATTCAACCATAATTCTAAATTTTCATCAAAAAGGGTTTTAATGGTAGCATGAAAAGCTGGTTTGTGCCTGATACCTAGTTATCCCAAGTTCAGCATTACTTTAAATATTCTTCTTTTGGAGTGGACCATTCATAAGACAAAGGCAGCAACAGTTTTAGTATTATTTGCGATTTACATTAATGACTTTATATCCGTTCATTCTAAAAGCATATAAATTAAAGACTGTACAGAAAGCAACAGCAGCGGACATTTGTTTTCCAAATTGTGGAACTATCATTTTAGACCTTTTTAATCTTTTGCTTTTTTGGAGCAATTTCCTTTCTACCACTTTTGACTATTTTCGGCTAAAAAAATTTGGTGGCCAAAATTCCAGTGCATCCCTAATCCTAAAGTTTCAACTGTGTACCTTAAATTAGTTTTAAAGGTAGACCACATGCATATGTAAGCATATCAGTATCAAAATTAAAATGAAAATGTAATCCTAAATTTGAACTGAAATTTTCCACTCATACACGCAGGCTTGGGCTCAAAATGAAAATTCAAATTCAGATTTAGATGCTTTGTGAGTAGTAGTTCTTTCATGATGAACACTAATAAAACAGCATAGCAACTACAGAAACCTGACAAAATAAGCTGTATTTACAGTCCAGTTTAAAAACTACAAAATGATACCACCTTTGTCACACCCCCTGCCTCCAACAGAACTACTCACAGGCTCCTGCCCTGTACATCCCATACAACCACCTCACAGATGCCAATGGCATCAATTAAGCGTTGATCTCAATTAGAATCACACAAATGATATGGAGAGCAATTTGGTGACCCAGGTTCTTCGTCATAATGCGAGATATAACGGATAGCACAAGATGCCCTTTGGCCCAGTTGGCTTTTACACCAGGTGGAAATGAAAGGACAGCATTAGCATGTTTCATGAATTCCTTACACTGGGATTCTGTATATTGTTAGATAATACTGCAAGGTCAAAGGTGCACACTTTATTTATGGGCAAGAAAAAGTGAACTGGTCACAGTGACCGCTGGGAGGGCGGATCAAATGTGTGTCCAGCTAAGCATTACAGGCATTTTATCTCTGTGCACTTGCACAGTTTCACTCACTGCCACTCCCATACCCTCTTACACTCATACTTACATGTAAAACACATTCATCATGCTAACAGGAAAGCAGTCAATCTTCCAGGGGAACTCTCCCCATCGCCTTCTTTTTCATGTCCTCATACAAATGTGATCTAATGTGCTGCAACTGAAGAGACACTAGTAACCATGGCAACAGCACAGCCTCAAACCACAGTATGAGTGCAGTGGCTGTGGACAGGCATGTTGCTGATATTGAAGAGACAAAGAAAGACAGAGATAATCTAGGAGTATCACTTTTTTTCTCAGGGGAAGAAGGTTTAATTTGCAGCATCAACTATTAAACAGTCCATTTAGTAGATGGAGACCTGAACACAAACGCAAACCAACTCACAGTGGCAAGAACCACACACGCACAATGGCTACTTCAGGGGCTACTATCTTCCTTAGTAATAGCACCCACTCTAATAACATCAGTCTTTAACAAACCTGTAACTAAGCGCTCTCACCAATTATCGGCCACAGAGAAAATCAATCCTTCACATTGGGTTTGGTTAAGTGGAGTCAAAACCCCTGTCTAAACTGTGACATTAGGAGAGAGGGGCAGTTTTTCATATATCACTCGATGTAGTGCTGAACCTAGAGCCACTTAAGGTGAGCGAGGTGGAACATTAGTGTAAATGTACTTTGACTAATGAGGCGTAACCAATGAGCATGGGAATAGCTGCTGGATAGTTAGGAATAAACTGCTGTAGGCAGCAGCCCTCGGAGGGCTACATGGCTGCTGATTAACGTTTGTTCAGCTGCTGCAGGAATTGACAGTGCAAACAGTGGCTTCTTTATTGGTCCTCAAGTGACCAGTTCTTCCTGATATTACAGCTGTGTGTGTGCTTGTAACACACATAATGAAGGCGACTCCAACCAAATGCCTCAAAACCGCATCAAGCTAATGTAGCAAGACTCGTGATGCTCACGCCACATGATGACTAAAGCACATGGCCACTCACCACTTAAGCACAATGAGACCTTTCAGCACACACACAGACACAAACAGAGACAGTTTCTAATGGAAGCAAACTGGGTGACTGCCAATATTCAATATTTTATGCACATGCACTTATTGAGCACTTTATTAGGAACACTATACTAATACTGGGAAGAGCCACTCTTTGCTTTCAAAACAGTCCTTTTCAGTTTCTCCAGTCCTTATCTGTCCAATTTTGATTTCTTGGCTGACAGAAGTGGAGCGAAATCACTTCTGTCAGCCAAAATCACTGAGATCACATTTTTTTCCATGGCTGATGAATATTAACTGAAGCTGCTGGCCCATATCTACATGTTTTTATGCACTGTACTACTGCCACACAACTGAGAAGGTGTACAAGTGTTCCTAATAAAGTGCTTGTTGAGTGTATCTGCCCATGCTGATACCAATGTCAATACATAAACATTTATAAAATTCTGCTCTTCTGGAGTACAATAAATAAGTCACCACATATCAGTTTGAAATATTCTAATCGAAACGTGTAATAAATGTGCTTTATAATGTACCCATTTAAAGATCTAATCACAAGCTAACATGATAGCTATGATACAACAAATTCAATACATCATCATATGTTGTATTATTACATGCCTAATACTTGACCCATTCTGACCAAACATATTGTCACTGATGTATTCAGACTTTAGAATTGCCTACTTTAACTGATTAAAACAGGTGTAGAAATTGAAGCGTGTCCATTTTACATATGCTAAAACATTTCAGTGTGTAAATTTGGAGCTTTAACATGTGCCACTGTGTTATCTTAGAAGCGAGAATGTATGCACATTCAGAACAGAATTCACTCTGCTAAGATCTTATTATTGATTTGTTTAATCGGAGTAATGACGAAAGGCTTTTGTATTTGTTACATCATTTACACATCAAAAATAACTGCACGGCACTAAAAGATTAAACAGATATCAATGATGGGCCCACGCTGACCTGGTAGAAGTAGGGGTTTGGTTCAGATTCGCCAACGCCATTGAAGTCCTCCACGTTGATGAGCTGGAAGTCATAGGTCAGGCCTGGATTGGGTGACTGGAACTCAGGCTGACTCTGCACATGAGGTAGATTCCCCAACTGCTTGTATCGCCAGTTATACAGATTACACAGACTGTAACACACAACACAGGGCTACTGAGTTAGGCCTCATTTTCATTTAAGTTTATCACAATTAAATATATTAAAATCTGCAGCCATCAGCAGGAATATAGTACTTCAGAAAAACGCAATTGCATTAATAAAAATCCTGACCTGGCCCGAGCTCTACCCTGAGCATCCAGGTCCACAGTGGGCACACCCAAACGCACAAAGCGGGTGAAGAGAGACTGCTCCATGTTGGAGTATTTCTGGAAAGCCATGTTCTTGATGACCGGAGGTAGCTGGTGGTGATCGCCAATCATGATCCAGCGTTTCAGCCGACTGTAGCCGTCCTCTGGGTTCTGTCACAAGGAAGACAGGGAGACGTGCAATGTCAAACTACTGTTTGAAGGCTTTTAGATCATATTACCATTGTTAGGTTAGAGGTATCTGGTACAATGTGTTTTGAAAGGGCTAAATAACCTGTTTTTTCACTGTAAATGTTACTAATGTTACTGTACTAAAGCTACATTGTATGCTATATTTAGTTCTGGAGATTTTCTTCCTCTCTTATTCATAACCCTTAAAGAGTTGATAATTAGTAAATAAATGGTGAAATCACCAAATAGAGTCACGGCTCTCAAAGAGTAAAGTTAATTTTGACTTTAAAGGGTACTTAAGCCAGTCTGAATGTATCAGCTAGGTAGATAAGACATATCTCTGCATTCGCTTCAGGTGAATGATGGAGGTGCAATAGAGAAGGCAACACAAGCATGACAGTGTTGCATTTCAAATATCATGTATCTTCCAGTACACTTCATAATTTAAAAGGCAACATTCCACATGACTTTCCTTCTATGAAAAGCCTGAAAGACAACAACGTAGTACAATGATTAGATTCGACTGTGTCAAATTACTGATGACTGAATTTGATTTCCAACACCAGTTATGTTCCATGGCATTGACTCTCATACTAATCCTAACCCTACACCATAACCCTTCAAGAAACTGAGTAGTAAAATCCTTAAATCTCTAAATACTCATCTACTTCCCTTGTCTCAGGAAGATGCAATCATGCTTTGAAATGAATTTAATTATAGTTCATAACAAGTGTCAAATGCATTAGTTTCACTCAGGTAGCTATAAAGTTACCCAGTAATTCAGAAATGGCAAAAAGTTGGTCAGTTTAAGTGACTGTTTCTGAAATAGGTTATGTTAATAGCCATGTTATTGTTCAATCCACCACACATTCAATGCTGGAACATTTTTACATAGAAAATGATACTACTTGCATCAGCAACTTCACAGGCAACTGAGCGTGCAGTTCTAGTGAAATCTGATGGTGTGGCTAGGTGTTTCATGTGATGAAGAACATGAATAATGAATTTAACATACATTTTATTGCTTTTTTTTGGAGTTCAGATAGTATAGTCACAGATCTGCAACCCACTGGCGCCCTACAGATCAACCCTCACTATTCTACTGCAAAACTCTACCTGCTAGTTCAGTTGCTATAAGGCACTTCATTTTTTATGTTTGTAGGGCAAAATTAAACCAAAAGCTTTGCTTCTGTAGAGCTCATCTAAGACAAGGCCAGGTGGCTGAGTGGAGAGGTGAGCCTTGTACCAACAACACAGAGCAGTCTGAGTGGGTGTTAACACCTTCTAAGCCTGCTGCTTCTCGACAAACAAGTCTCCCTCTGAGAGTAGCTGTATGCTCCAACCACACACTCACAAACCCCTCTTTCTGAAAAGCAAAGCTGTTACAGGCTGACTCACGTTTCAAACCCTCTCAGAGGCATCCACAAGCACATCTGTGTTTACTCACTGCTTTGTTGCATTGTATTCATTTAGCAACCTTGCAGCAGCAGAGTTTAACATTGTGACCCCTGGTTCCTATCACAATCACTGTTGTTAAGCTTTTCTACAATTTCATAATGACCATTTCATATCAAACTACTCAGAATGACACCGTTTACAACAACTTCAATGACCGAATTGTGGAAAAAAAAATTAGAAATTGGTGGAATTCCCCTTTAAAGTAACAACGAACACTAGCTAGGGAATACTACTACTTCTGTCATATTTATAGTAAACACCAAGGATGTAGGGCAGGTAGCATCCAGTTGATCAATATTCTAGTTATCAACTGAAAATTATTAGTGCGATCCAAAAATGACCAGCAGGTAGTCTATATAAAGGGGCCACTTTGGTAGCATGGTATGAGCGCTACTCAGACAACTGATGGAGTAAATATACAGGTCAACAATCCAGTTAACTATTCTAATGTTTTAACAAAACAGTAAAGTGCAACAGTTTTACTTTGCTACAATGAAAAAAAGTGCCTTAATGTCAGCATGCTGCTAAAGATGCATTGTTAAGAACATACTGGAGAAGGCAGAGTGGCTGTAACTACACTAGCTGGGGTTAGTTAGGACCATGAACAACAAAAAGATATTGCTCTGCTCTCAATGTTACCTCAACAAACTAAGATGTTGGCTCATCATTCACTGAGGAGAAAAAACCTTGTGTCGAAGCCAACAAGGCATCACAACTACCTCTGCACTTGTTAGCTCTAGTGTTAGTTCATTCAAGGCAGCTTCCAGTACTGCAGCACTATGACCAAAAGTTATTTAAGAATTATAAATGTAAACCAAACATAAATCTCTTTAAGGTTTTTTTTTTGTTTGTGCTACTTAATTATTTGTGTGCTAGTACCAGTGTACATCTCTATAGTAAACCGATGTTTGCGAGGAACCTGGCAGGCAGATGGCAGTAGGTTTCCCAAGCTAGTATACAGTCAGTTAGTAAGGATGCTTTTTGGACAATGATGATTAAGATATCTCTAGGTGATGAGCTGGTGCTTATGAGGGGGAAACATGACCGGTTCCAACAGTGTCCCCAGGCACAAAACAGTTTCTATTCTGCTTCACAATTCTTCTGGTGGTCACAGGGAACGCACTGCCAAACCTTAAGCACGTGACTGGTTGAAAGAGGCCTTCAGCTGAAGGCTGAACATGAAAAAGACAGCTGTACCTGAAGTAGTAGAGGAATAAAGGTTTCAATCTCCAGGATCTGTGCTGCTTCCTCCATCAGGATGTTGTCATACTAGAACAAAGAACAAACATATGATGGGATAACTGTTCATGCGTGAGCTGATATCAGTCTTTTACTCTTGCTTGAAAGTTTACCTTGAAGCCCAGTTCCACAAGGTCATGCCGCTTGAGAGCAGCATGCGTGCAGGTCATGGCAATGATCTTGGCCTCTTTCACTAGCAGGTATTTGGATCTGTCCAGACCACTGCGCAGCAGTTCAAAGGCCCTGAACTCCTGTGGGAAAGAAAACAGCAAGAGGCCATTGTACTGATGCATTTTATTTTTTACCCCTCAATTGCTATTATAAACTCTGTGTGGTGCTAAAACACACACACACACACACACACACACACACACACACACACACACACACATCTTTAGAATCTCTTTAGAATTAAACATGCTGTTTTTGCCACTGTGCCTTTAAGACTGATACGTAAATGACCTCTGTTCCGATTAGCTGCCCTGTACCAATCTGAGCTGAAATACTCTTTATAACCTTAGTGTCAATAGGCAGAGCTAAACTGCTATAGGCTGAATAGATGGATATATGTAAATGTATTGGTTGGTTTTCGTGACATTACAGAAACAGTGAATTCTAAACAGACTGATTTGCATCTCAGTCTCTATATTTGGACTGTATGGACTGGGGAGTGAACGTTTTGAAACTTCAGCAATGTTTATATACTACATCAAACTCTAAAAAGGTGAGGAAAATTTGGTTTCTATAAAATGGGTCCTCTAAGGATTTAAGAATGATCTCATTTTAAGAGTCTTTTATGTTGTCAATAGTTTAGGAGTAGTAGCTTGGGTTGAAGCAGAGGGCAGATTTTCTTACAGTGGCTGACGCAGAGAGTACCTTAAACATGGGTAAAAGGAGGAATTGTTGCCACCAGTATCAGAGCTCTGCTGGTCAAAGCCTGGAGCAAATTATGTCATGTAAAAAGGGTTGGAAGTGAGGGGCTAACCAGTGGGCTATATCTAGATGCCATGTTGCCGGTTAAGGCCGAGGCAGCTCTCAGGCCACCGGGTTATAAATATTTTATGTGTTACTATTTTAACATTAATATTAAACCGATCAGAACATGCAATATTGATGAGGATATTTTTAACCCTGCCTCATCCCTCTAGGGTGAAAAGCAGCTAAGCTGCTTCTTGTGCCGAGGGTTAGAACACAGAGGAAAAAAAACGAGACACACACTGAAGCAGTGCCGCTGCAGCATATCTTTGAAATACAAGAGTCTTGCGTCTATTACAGCGGCGTCTCGTTGTCAGTCGCTGCCTTATCAAAGGGAGAAAAATGTAACTGGCAGCGTGAGCTCTCTTTCATTTTGCCTTGATGGAAAAGCATATCTTGAGGAAAAGATAAGACTGCTGTTTTATCTTGAATGGAAAAGTGTGGCAGGCCAGTGCAATACTCTGATATGAAGACCAAATCATCAGGAAATCAAGCCAAAACATGCGTGCAAAGAGCCTAAACCAATAACTCTGTTATTGCTTTCTGAAGCCAGTGCTTCCATAAATTGATAATGACATTGTTATCTCTGTATAAAACCAGGGATGGCCTTGGGCACTGGGGAGTGAGTGAGGAATTTGGAGAGAGAGCTAGGTGGGAGGCGCACTGGCACAAAAAGGATAGGAGATAGGAGAATGGCTACAAATGACATGCCACTCATCATCATGCTAATGGCAGAATGACAGACATGCTGATGTGGGGGAGAGAAGGATGAAAAAAATGAAAGTGATGGGGGGGTATGATCAGAAAAATATGAAGAGAAAACCCCCTGCTTTGCTGATATCTATACAAGTGGACATCTGAAACACAGCCACTATCACAGCCTTTAGCAAGAAAAAGTGGCAAACTTACTTTTGTAAGTCACTCTGGATAAGAGCGTCTGCTAAATGCTGTAAATGTTATATTTTTACTTACATTTTAACTATGACCACTCATTATTTTTAATCACTTGTTCGATATTTTTTTCTTGTTATTGCAAATTTTAAATTATTTTATAGATTACTCAAAAAAAAAAAAATCTTGTCACCTTTTTTAAGTAATGAGTGTGTGAAAAAAAAAAAAAGACAGTTGATATAACTGTGGTGTCGTCCTATTCACAGACATGAAAACTCATGAGAGGTGAAAAGGGTGAAAAGTTCAAAAACCAATCTCCTGTAGCAGGGCCCAGTGGTATCCTTCCTAGTAGAAAACTATACTTTATGTGTGGAGTGTGCATGTTCTCCCAATGTCTGCATGGGTTTCCTCCCACAGTCCGAAGACATGCAGTCAGGCTAATTGGACATGCTAAATTGCCCCTAGGTGTGAGTGTGGGTGTGAATGCATATATCTGTCTGTCTGCCCTGCAATGGACTGGTGACCTGTCCAGGGTGTGTCCTGCCTTCCACCCAATGACTGCTGGGATGGGCTCCAGTGTGTGTAATATTTATTTTAACTTAATTTAACCAGGGTAATCACACTGAGATTAGAAATCTTACTTAAAATCTTACCTAGGAAGCACACACACACACACACACACACACAAAATCAACAAAGAAACACCATCACCACACCACCACGACCAACAAAATTAAATGAAAAACAAAAACAAACACAGGGACATAATTCTTTAACAATTATCTGAAAATTGGTCAAGGAGATAAATTGCTCCAATTTCAAATGATTCTGCAGATCACACCACCCAGAAGGAGCACAGTAACATTATCAGAATTAGACCGCATCGGAATGTCCAACTGAACATAAATATTAGAATGTAAATTGTACCAACACTTATTTGTTAATAAGAATGCAGACAAATATTGCTTCATAGACAAATATCATCCAACCAATCATTTCATAAAGTTCACAGTGATGAGCTGAATATTTAAAAATTAAAAACTCATCAAGCCTATATGATTCACATGAATGGCATATAAATTACTCAAAACAGTGAATTTTATCAAAAGGCTATGAGTCAATGTGCGAACTAGAGATGTCACAAGAACAGGTACCAAGTCAATGCCAAAATGTTACAAATTTCCATTGTCAGTAAAAGTGTACGTATGTGTGTGTTTGTGAGTTAGGCCTCTTCCTTCAGGCATTGAGCCAACTACTGAATTCTCGATTTTCATTTCACGGTATCAAGTTTCCGTATCAAGGGACGTAACAATTATGAATTTTTAAGGCAGACTCCAATTTCTTTACAGCCAAACTGGCCAATATTTTTGGGCTGATTTTACTAGCCTTTTTTAAGCCGAAAACTCACATTATGCTCGCAAAATGAAAACATGGAACACACTAGGACATTTCCAGAACTTTCTATTAGCAGTAAATCACAATACATTATTTGCTCTTCAGTGGGCCAAACTGGCATGTTAAATTCAGTTATCTGTTTAAATAATATGAATCAAACAGTGCTACACAGCAAGCAAGAATCAACTGACTATTTAGCATCATTAGTCATGCATAATTACGTTATGACACATGTCATTATGATACCTACTTTAATTGTTTAATTGTTAAATGTTCACACGAAGTTGTTCATGTTTACACAAAGACTTTTAAGTAAAGGAGTGCCTGCTGAATGGAATCTCTGTTCTTTGTGGTGTCAAATAAAGTAGTTGAGAATTGTCTAATTTCACCAATACTGGCATGAACTACTAAAATTCTGGTATTGTGACATCTCTGGAGCACATGAGCTCCTCAGGGTCTAACCCTAAGGGCACAAACACTTACTTCCAGCTGTGTGAAAATCTTGCGGATGTGGCGGTAGCAGCCCTCTGCTATGTCCATGTCCTCCTCGTAGGTCTGGCCCTTAAACACAGGCTGGGGAGCATTAGAAAAGTACTTATGGAAAGGGAAGTGTGAAGCCACGTCCTGTGGGTTCACCTCCCGGCCTGGTTTGGGCTTGACCTTGCTCATGTACTCCTCCCAGCGAGACATGACCTGCATAAAAAAGAGAGATAGAGTAAGAGAGAGATAAAGAGGTAGAGAGAGAGATGAAGAGCTGCATCACTGCTTGAGGCTTCCATCTGCACTACTTATCAACTGCTAAACCACCAAATATCACCGAAGGCCCTCCTCCCAGGATGATACACATCTTAATGAATACTGTGCATGTATTACTGCAAGCTGTATCACTGCTTAGAGCTCCTCACCCCCAAGGCAGTATAGTATATAGAGCCTGGCTGATAAAGCCCTGAGAAGGCAGTGAGGAGAGACAACAGAACATATGAAAATTGAGGAGAAGAGGACATTAAATAAATAAATAAATCAAATCCCTGTCTAAAGAACATGAGTGCACTGACTTAGGTGTCTGAAACCTGAGCTGGCAGAGCCACTGGGCTCCATAAAGAATGACAGTGCCTGTGTCTGACAGAGTGTGCCTGCTATTCTCATCCCCTCAGCTTTGCTCCCCTGTTCACTGCTCATCTTTAAGACTCCTTGCACAGACAAGACTCCCCTCCAAATCCTCTCATTCTTCTTGTGTATTCACCCATGCCGGGTTATGCTTCTCTCCTGCCTCTCAGTGTGACAGCTTGCCGACTTTGTTTAAGCCCTGCAAGGAGTCAGGTCTATTTTAGGCCGTGTTGTTGATGAAATCTGAAAAAAAAAAGCTTCTGTCTGATCTGGCATTTTCACTCAATTGTGTGTGTACAATAATTGCACAGGCCAAGTAAACAGGAGAGAATTGGACTTGGTGAGGAGCACAGATCTAAAAAGAACGTGCAGCAGCAATACTTGTTTGTGATTATTCTGCAGGTAATGCTTTCTTTCTGATGATTTTTCCATGGAGATCATGCAATAAATTATGCAATCAATGCTGCACAGTGCACGCATTTGTCAGTTAAATGTTACTGCAGGTCCTTTGCAGTCATACAGGAATTTTGCTTTGCCGTTCAGGCGAGATACAAGCAGTTCTATGAGTTTTCTTGGTTTTCTAGGTCTTGCCTTGACATCCACTAGCAAATTCCCATTCCATTTCTTAATGGCACTTACACAACACTGGATGTATAATACATTTGGAAATTGGACTTGGTGAGGAGAACAGAAAAAAAAAGTTAAGAGTCAGTTGTAGCAGCAGCACCTGGTAGAGATAGAAATGGCCAGCGGTTTCACAGGTGTAGGACACATCTCCTGGGACATCAAGGCTCTCCTGCAGGCGAGCCACCTCTCTGAGCAGCTCCAGCCTTCGGGCCAGCACGTAGTTCACTCTCCCATACCTGAGGTACAACATGACATGCAGTTAGGGATGGAAACGCATGCTGGCACAGAAAAATGACAGCCTGTTCAATCTGCAGTGCCCTGCAGAACTACTGAATGAACAAAACCATGAAAAATAATGATTTGATAGTGACATTCATATTTTACTTTATTTTAATATGAGTACATGTTCACATGGCATGATACAATATGCGAAACTTCCTTACTTCTTTTCTTCCTTAGAACACGGGGAAGGGCAGCGTTAAGATTCATTTTCCTGATCAACCACATAACATTATATAATTTTTAGGGCTGTCAAACAAATCAATCACAGTTAATTGCATTATTATGTCTAGTTTTGCAGTAGTTTGCAATTTTCACCACCGACATCCAGTAAGAACTGTGGCTGTACGATCCAACCAATGAGCACATATATAATTTATATCATATACACAGTCAACAGTTCCAAAGGGTCCAGGTATTGCTTTAAAAGCCATTTAAAAGGCATATTTAAATGAGAGACTATGACCACAGACTCTATTATAGCAACATACAGCGCACAAGCAGCTGGGCCGTCACTACTATGGACAGTTCAAAGGGCCAGCCATAGTAGCAGTTCTCCACAGTAGTGCATTATTAACGCATTAACTGTGACAGTCCTAATAATTTTCTTGTTGTTATTTACTTTAATTAATGAACCAATCCTGCAGCGGTTACAAGGGTCAAAAAGTGTCTAAAAATTCTGATTTCATAATATGGAGTTTGTCAGGAGGGCAGAACACAGCTGAGCTCATGAGTTTGTGTTTTCATGTGCTCTCATACCAGGCGTTCAGCCCATAAGGGCCCCCAAAGAGAGCCTGACGGGAGGGTTAATCAGCAGCTACACAGCGCCGCAAGGGAATGTCAGTGCTCTGCAGCATGACAAAAGTGAAGCCAAATGTGTGATCTCACAGCCTGTGGACGCACTGGCTGCTTTATTAATCATTCAGCACCCTCAATACAGCTCAGGGCATGACAAGCATCAGGCATGTGCTCACATCTAAAGTTGGGGACACAAATTACAAAGGAAAAACTCCAATTACGCAACATACAAAAAAGTAGCTTGAAACAGTTTGACTGCATTCACACAATAGTTAAAATAAATATAAATAAATATTTAGTTTAAAGAATGGATTTTTTAACATATTTCACCTATGTGTAATACAGATACCTGACGTTTCAGCACAAATAAGAAAAGCAGATTTAAAAACCTTAACGATTAATAGATGGCATCAGGACAAGCCACCCCACCCGAGAGCAGATGAAAAGAATACTAAAGGTGTGGATGTTAACAGAGTGCACCAAGCTTCTCATCTGCCCGATATACAAAATGCTTTACACCCATAATGAACCAAAAATGAAGACCTTGTTTCATGCAACTTTGGTTCCCTGCTAAACTCTAAAAACAATCTGGACCTCCTGCAATTAAGAGCACTGAACTTTAGAAAACTGTTCTTTATAATCATTTTAGTTATTTTTAATAACTAATTTAAAAAATCATTTATGGAGCGAGGGATGAATGTTTTGATGGCGCCATAAACTTCCCTCACTGCTTACAGAGGGTTTTTCATTTTTCATCTTCTACGGCATTAATTAAATTCTCTGCCTTCTCCTCCCTCTTGCCATTGGGCTGGAAACCCAGTGGAATTTAAATATTGTTAGCTCTTGTCCTCGGCGCCTGCCTGGGCCTCCTGCTATCTGCATAATGCAATCATGCCCCTCTAGAGCAGATGCAGTCAAACACATTCATCACTGCTGATCTTGCACCATCAGACCCCACTGCTTTCCATTAAAAGCCTGATGTGGCTGAACAAGGGTACACATGCTGTCCTGCACAAGTAATGCTAGGATCAGTAGGAAGGGCATGCACTCACATGATGGACAATTTGATTCAAACTTTTTATTCATATGAAAACACCCTCCGGCTAGAAACAGTGCTGGCTTGTCTTAGCCTAGAGGTCCAAATTGAAAACAACAATCAAATGGGATCAAGAAGAAGGCAATGTGTGACCTCTAGGTTTGTCAGCTTTGATCATATATACACTCTTAGTCTCACCTGCTGAAATCCTTCTCAGTCTCTAGCTCCTCCTCCCCGTGCCCCAATCGCAGTAAGTGCCGCTCATCAATGTCGAGGGCCATAATCTTCTCAAACAGTTGGTTCAAGGCCTGGGTAAGACGAACATATAAACAGTCAGAAAAATGTAGGGATGCATCAAAATTACAGCCACCATCTTTCAGCGAAAATGGCTGAAAATTTTGACAGACAAAACAAAGACTAAATAGGCCTACAACAAAGATTCAAAATCTAAGACTTTACAAATAACTTTGTAATGAAAACTAGAAAAAGCACCATTTATTTCTCTCCTGTGCCAGACAGCACAGATGCATTCAAACTAGAGATGGCAGGATCAACTGGCTATGTATCGGTATCGGTCGATTTTCAACCCAAATATGTGATCAGCCAATATTTCTCTAACTTAGCCAATCATGAGAGCTGATCAGTGATGTAAAACATTTGAGCCATATTTCACGTTAAGTATTGCTGCAGCCGTGCGCAAGGACCATAGCCCTTTGGTCACAGGACCCTGCAGTTCCTTGTTCAAAGGCTATATGGAAATACAGACCTTTTGAATTTGGACTACGGAACTAAAGGCATATTCACATCAAGTCAGATTTTTAAATACGAATGTATTTAATATATGAGTATATTTTAAATAAACATACATATCGTCGCTGTCCAAAGAAAAACACGCATCTCCATTTGTGTTGATTTTTTAGTTTTCTGCATTATTTAAACATGGTGGCTCCCCTTAATAACCTATAGAAAGACCCGCAGAATCGCTTGTCATGCAGCTTCAGCTAGACAGACAGGCATTAGAAATTAGATTTATTAGCTCAGTTCATGTTGAGTATCAAGAGAAAGTAGAATACGAATGACCCTCTCCGCTTCAGGTTTGATACCCTATGTATCTTTTCCTAAATTAGCATTTTAAAATAGAAAAAAAAAAAACTAATGAAATGTGTGGAGACAAGCAAAGGTGTATGGGCTCAATGCAACTTCAAAAAATGTATTTACAATGAAATATAGTATGATTACGTTCCCGAACTAAAGATACTGAAGACATACTCTTTATGGTACCACACCAGTGACAGTTCAGTACATTTTTTTTATTCCCCTGAGAGTGTACATACATAGGCTGGGTTTAGACATGCTAACTACGTAAGGGTTGTTCACACTGCCAGTACGGCAAAATACAGAAGGTGTAATTTGACCACAGACATCATGCAAATAAAAGTATCTTCACAGTACGTAGATATAAACATGAACCCTCTGCCTCAGGATAAACTGTAATCTGTGATTTGATGTACGAAAAGAAGATAGACTTCAGTGCTGTAGAAGGAAGTTAATTTTGAGTGTCTGAGTGTGCTGCAATATTTTGAGTCTGATTGATGGCCATTGTGGCCAAGATTTAAGAATTCCCCCGGCAACACAGGCTTAACCGAACATTTCAGGGCATGAAATGATCACATTTCTCCGAATGCCATTTCAAATCCAATCATGTGGTGATTACAGCTAAGACAGTTTAGAGGGGGTGCAAGAGTGTGGAGATGTAACAAGATGCTAAGCTCCCTCAGGCAGCGGCAGGCTCTACCTGATTGGAATGTGTCACGATGAGAGTCCTCTGCTCTGGGAAGTTGTGGTACAGGTTGGAGATAATCTGCACAGCTACATCTGTTTTGCCTGTACCTGGAGGACCCACGACCTAGAGAAAGGGTCGAAACAGAAGAAATAAAGAAGAACAGTTAGATAACCAATACATAAAGACCCATCTCGACAGGACACAGTGCTTCTAACAAGAGAGAGCTCAGTCTGTCAGAGTGTTTGCTCAGAGCCGTGCTTGTTCTCTTATTCTCTTTTTCTCTTAGTTACATGAACAGCCTCTCGAGGAGCTGCAATGTTTGGCATGTGGGGTCACACAGACTGAAACAGACTCAAGCGCAAAACGCTGGAAAATTTGGATAAATGGGGCTTTTGTGAAAACAAATACAGAGAGACTCGAAACTTAAAACGCCATAAGAGTAGGTGTGATGTAACAGGCAGACTGCAATGTGTTATAGACTTAAGTCACACTAGACCAGGATCAGGAAAATATGAGTAGGACTGCAATAATTAGTCTAAAATTTTGTTTATGAATGAACGGTGATGTCAAATGTGGATTTTTATTGTATGTGTATCCTTTAAAGTACTCTATAATGTTCATTTGACACGTGTTTCCACTGATAACACTTCACCGTGGCTGCTTGCCACGGCAAAAAAAAACAAAAAAAACAAAAAACACTTTTTTTTATTTTAAGATAAATTAAAACAGGGAAAGACTAATGTTGATGGGGAAACCCATGACTTGGCTGTGAACCAAGCCCACACATGCCAGCAATCAGCCAAGGTGGAGAATGACAGGCACGTAAGCTCACTTGTTTTACAACTCTATCGATATCTATCCTGCCATATTCATTCCGAGGCAGCCACACAATAAATAATAGCCAACAGCCCCTGCCAGCAACCAATCAGCAGTGTGAGGATCTCTCTCAATCAGCAGCTCTGCAGGCAGTGTAAGGGTGGCAAGGACACCTCAGCTACTTTACTCAAAGCCTCCCACAGCCATATTTCACCCACATTCCATCCATATTTACATGAATGATGGCAATGCCTGTGAAAAATAGCCTGAATATCCTGTAACCAAATCGACCTGGACAGACAGCGCCACAAATTGAAGAGGGAACAGATGAGTTGCTCTCAAATACACTGGGAAATTGTACCAAATTTCACAAAGCCTATACTGTTCAGTTTAGTTTACTGTGTACAGGCCAGTTTAGTTTACTGTGTACAGGCCATTTTTGCATATAAAACTGCATGACCATGAGAATAATGAACTTACGACAATTATCAATCTTAACTGAAAGTAAATATACAGCTCATACATCAGTGGCAGGCACTCAAAGTTACTGATCACTGATAAATAAAGATGAAATAGTGCTCTTACCATGGTGAGACCAGGCTGCATGCCTGCACGAATAGCCTCAATCTGAGTTGGGGTAAACTGGATGGTGTTCCTATTCAAATACACAACAATAACAGGATCAGAAGGTGCTTTGAAAGAGTCAAACTAATGCTTTCTTGCATTAATTAATTTCAATATCAAAGAAAAGCTGGGAGGAGCACAGTAATATCAATATTACATCAAGAAGAGCACTATTTAAATTTGTTTGATGATCCAACTCCAGTAACAAAAAGCTCTTGACATTCAGTTTGTAACTGGTGCAGATCAAAGCAGTATAAGTGACTGACTGAGGCAAGTTTGTGAAACGTCCTTGCACCTAAGGAGGCAAAAACTTTAGCTAATACACACTTTTTTTCAGCTAGAACACACTTTAAATGAACGCCTGGTTTCTAAAGCCTCAAAGTTGCTTCAAGTGCTGCAAAAAGCCCAAACTAGAAAAAAGTGTTGGAGGCCAAAACACAGCTGTTTATGCTGGGGATCAACAAAAGGCAGGTGTTTCTTACTAGGTAGCTACAGGCACTCTGGTAAGAGATGAAACCTGACTGGTGGTTGTGGCCTCAACTCCATGCTATATTTATACCAAAGGGTCATGAGCTCTCTTCACCGTTTGGGCTGATTATAGGGATAAGGTCCCCGGTTTGGAATCACATGGGGCTCCACAATCAGTGCAAGATCTTCCTCCTTCTGCTCCTCTTCCTCATCTGCTTTCCGCTTCTTGCCCTTTGCATTCTGTATGGGGAATTTAATTCTGTACAGAAAAAATATACATGTTTAAAGCAATGTCAGATTAAATTTTAACAGACCACAGTTTTAGTTATTTTAAGTAGCATTTAAACAGGGATTCAGGGTCACCACTTTGAATACCTAAGCAGTAGTCAGACTATAGTGTGGCCCTGACCTGAATGGAGGGACCTGTCGAGCTGGATCTTCCTCGGTGACCTTTACCATGTAACACGGGAAACAGGACTTCAAGTGATCAATGGACAAGAAAGTATCATTGAAGTCCAGAGATGAGATCTGATTGGGCATCTTGGAGTAATGGGCACTCCCAGGATCACCGTATCCCAGAATAATGTCATGCAGCCAATCAGGGACAACACACTCAGTGTTCATCAAGTTACGAATAGTCTCCAGCACGGCCTGGATGGGACAGACAGTGCACAAAACTAGCTCAATAAGTGTTAGCAAAGAAGTGTTAGCACTCTTGAGATACATCTGTACTCAAAAAAACTGCAAGGCTAACAGCACTGTTATTGTTGTTATAACCTAATGAGCCATGCATTTCAATTCAATCAGCATGTCAGATGCTTTTACGCCTTTCTGCTAAAAGTTTGTGCTACATAACAGGAGGGAAAATTAATTTACTTACCATATCTATCAAGGTACATGCCCTGACTTAATTCTCAGTGCATGTCTTTGTCTTAGAAATGAATATTGTGACAGTAGAAAAAGGAAGGTTTGAGTTGCCCTCAAATTATTCCATAAGCGAATCATGGTTGCTTCTCATGCCTACAAAACTTCATAAATGCCCTTTTTAACTGGCCATTGACAACAATTACGACGTTTTGACTGACCTTGAAATTATTTTCCTTGGGCTTCCGTCTCATGATGATGTTAAAGGTCTCGTAGGGGTCCTCAGCACCAGTCTGGACGGTGCTGGTCATGTCCTGCTGGTATTGATTAGGGTCCAGCCACACTCGAAACGTTCTTGTGTCACCTTTCAGCTTAGGTTTTGGATCAGGACCTTGGGCCAAGCACAGAGAACATTCTTGAGGCACACATGAATGAAAATGGAGTTTGCTCTATGAGCAAGTATTTGTGTAAACACTCGCAGCAAGTTACGCAAGTACTGTAATGTTAATTCAGGTCAAATGTAAGGCCTACCTAAAGTGGGGAGGTATACAGGCAGAGATCAGAGAAGCTACTTTACTCTTGCTATAAAAGCAGTGATCCTAGAGGGCAACCTTACTCGATATTTCCATTTTGGTATCCTGTCTCCTGAGCCCCAACAGGCTCAGCACTTTAATCCTGGGGATGGATTACTACTGCCCACCTCAGCACAGCTATATGCATGCAACATATTCTACTGATGCCTGACAGCCATGGAACAGGATTAGGTCTGATACCCACAGTGGTGAGAAACCTGTTACGTGCAACATTTGTGGGCTCACCCAGGCTCGTCAAGACAGATTTGGTGAGGAGTTGGAATTAGGGGCGAAAAATTTTGCTCCAGCTTCAACAAGCCAGTTGGTTTCTTTCAGATCATCCCTCCTGCTCTGCTTCTCCCTCCACTGTTTATCCTTCTGAGCCTTCTTGGTTCTCTCAACCACTCATTACGTTGGTAAAAGTGCTTCTGTTCTGGGACACTGAAGTGAACGTCTATATTTGCTTTTGTGTTGCTAAGGCTTACTAGTCTAGGTCACAGGTAGGCAATTACATAAACCTATGAATTTTGTGACTGAGGGGAAAAAGCGCTTTTTTTGATGTGTTGCTAGTTAAGCCACTTTATTCTTATTAAAATGTCTGCTTATGTGTGCACCTTTTGTTTTTTAACCTTGTCAAATGGTGTAGTTTTAACCGACCAGCTGGTGCCCAACCATTAGTGTTTTAATTCTTCAGTCTTCAGTCCTCTTCTTTTAGCTAAGCTAAACTTTGTACAATTAGCGTCTTATTGCCATTCTGTATGAATTCTAGAAACGCAACTAGAGTTGCTTTCTTTTGGGTGGGCATGTTTTGTGTACGTTTGTACCACGTAGGATTCTGCACTGTCTAGTTTGTCAGGTCAGAGGGCAGGCACCATCTCATGCAGTTTCCCTTACTGGCAAGGAAAGTGTAGAGTAGTTAGCTTTGGTTTTATTTTATTTCTGTTTCATCACCTTTTCAATATTTTAATGACACGTTACTGATCCCATAGCACCCTAAACAAAATGTGCGGTCGTAACAAATCTCTTCGAAATCTCTTCCTTTAAATGCCTCTTCAAGGGACACTACACAGCTCTGGCTCAGCCACCATTAGCAGGAGCATTTATTTTCCTCTGCTGTATGCATGCAATAGGAGGAGTTTTGCTGAAGCATGCCCGACCCCTGTAGGCATCTGAAACATTAATCAGTGTCTGGTTGTTGCAGCAGCCCCTTCTTACGGCAACAAAGCTTGCATTTTTAATAAGATGAGCGGGAGAGGAGACAGAGCGGTTATGGGTACAGACACATGTTCAGACGACAGGACTAAACGCTTAAAACAAGATGAGCGCAGGTGAGCCTGACATCACAGCAATAAAATGGTCTGTGCTGGGAGGATGATGGTACTGGATAGGCTGCTTGGCTTTGTGGCTAAAGCAAAAAACTGAGCTGGATCAAAAAAAAGCTGATTCACAAACGGATGCAGGCACAAACATTAACTGCTCATGTGCACAATGCACTCCTGAAATGAAAATCAGTGCAGCAGCAGGTGTCATCTTTTCATCATTGACCACTCAATCACTGAGTATATTCCAAATGCAAGATTACACCTACATGAAAGTGGCAGAAATAGCCCCATTTTCCACAGAACAATACTAATTGGACAGAAACCGGCAAAAGCAGTGTGACAGAATGAGGGTGATTGCTTCAATCTGTCATCAGTGTTTACGTACCATGGCAGCAAATCCCTATTAACAACAAAAACCCTGAGTGAGCAAGTAAGCCTAAAAATCCTCACTGCTGTGAGGTGCTGAAAAACAGTACTGTCTCCAAAACCAACTTTGCTTCTCTCTAGGGGATTTTATACATATTGTCTCTCATTTAAAAACATTATTTTACAATGAGAAAAAAAAAAAAAACACCCCTCACTCAGAGGCACAAATAAATAATTCAATAAAATTTGGAAAAAAACCTAAAAACAAAATACATAACACTTCAACAGCAGAGACATGGAACATTTCATCTGAGACCGAGACATAGCTGACACTAGCATCTAGTATTTTATGCTGGGCTAGAAGTATCACAGTATATTGAGTGGAGCTGTAACAAACAGATTCCCCGATAACGGCGGGGAAAAAAGGGGAAAAGAGATGCCATGATACCACGTTTTCTTTTTCAATACTAATGCCAAAATTGAAACCTTGAGTATCAGCCTACTGCTTGATTCTTTTTCGTTAATAAAAAACTAGGCTTTAAAATTTGTTATTTTTAATTGAAGCACTTCACTTAAGATAATCATCTAAATGCAGGCTCAATGCTCAAACTGCCCAAACACATCACTACCCCACAGGTAGAAATACACAGCTGTTAGGACTGTAAGTAAAATTGCAAACAAAAAACAGAAAGCAGTGATTTATAAATTTACTTTGACCTGAATTTGAACAAAAACAGTACTTTAGACAAGATTTGTAATGTTTTATCTTATCAGCTGGCTTCTTAAAAATATGTTTATTGTGACATTGAGGCCAAATTTGACGTTCCTAAGAAGTTGAGATGGGGCAAATAAAGATTCGAAACATTGACAAATGTTCAAGGATTTTAAACAGGTGATGCAATCATGCCTAGATATAAAAGCACCCAGGAAAGGCCTAGTCCTTTATGAGCAAAAAAGCAGTAGCAAAAAATCCAACAGTTTAAAAATAACATTCCTCAGTCACAGATTGCAAGGATTTTAGGTATTTCACCCTGTACAGCGCATAATATCATTAAAAGATTCAGGGAATCCAGAGAAATCTCTGGCCACAAACGACAAGCCAAAAAACCTTAACTGAATGCCCATGGTCTCTGATCCCTCAGATGGCACTGCATTAAAAACGGGCATGTTTCTATGATGGATATCACCACATGGGGTCAGGAATATAAATAAATAAATAAATAAATAAATAAATAAAATAAAATAAAAAAATGTCAATAAACACTGTCTGTTGCTACAAATGCGAGTTAAGACTGCACAGTGGAAATCTTATGTGAACAGAGTCCAGAAATGCTGCCGACTTCTCTGGGCTCATCCAATATGGATGAATGCACAGTCGAAACGTGTTGTGAATTGATGAGTCAACCTTTCAGACTGTTTATAGAAATTATGCACGCCATGTTGTCTGAGCCAAGGAAGTAAAGAAATATCCAGATTTTCTTGCACATCTGTAAAGGCACCATTAACACTCAAACACATTTTGGAGAAATTATATATATACACACACACACACACACACACACACACACACACACACATATATATATATATATATATATATATATATATATATATATATATATAATGTGTGTGTGTGTGTATGTGTGCGTGTGTGCGTGCGTGTGTGTGTATATATGTATGTATGTATGTATGTATGTATTGGGGTGGGAATCTCTAGGCACCTCATGATTTTATTATGTTTCAGAGGGCTGCGATGCAATTATAAAACGATTATCAATGCATCTTGATGCATCTTTTTTTTCTATGTAGCATTTATATTTTCTCACTGTGTGAGCTCAAGTTTCGAGTTCAAGTTTCAAGTTTATTTGTCATTTGCACAACATGTCAGCACATTTATGCATTGCAATGCTTGTGGTGAGGCTCAGCTAATCACTCTACAGAAAGTAAATAAGTAAAAATAAAAATACAAGAAAAAACAACTGAAATACATTAAATATACACAAAATATACACAGAATATAGAGACAATATACAATTTTAAAGTGACTAAGTAACTCGGTGTTATTGTTATTTAAAGTGACTTGGTACTTTTAAAGCAAAGTATTTGTCATGATCCATAATGAATTTACTTTCAATATCTTTTAGTAATAAATCAAATGGAAGTGATGTGGCAAATCAACTACAAGGCTCTCATTCAGTGCTCTTGTTTGGAGCACGAGACGCTGTTGCCACTCATCTGTGATAAAATGCGCAGTTACGGTGAAATAAGATCCAGTGGCAGTGGATGTCCACACAGCACACGTTACAGCTATTCTACCTGTTTTCTTTAGTGATTTTATAACTTCGGTTTTGGTCTCGTTGTAGAGACGGGGGGGAAAATCGCTGTGTCAGTAAAGTATCTTTGAGACGGGACGCGTGCAACATAGCGTGAAAGCCCTGTTTCGCAACGACTGAGAACCCGGCGTGCAGACTGCAGGTCACATAGCAGCGATGCATTATTCGCATTTATAAGCACCGCAGTTGGTTTCCTGGTACGTTAAATCTGCAACGAGAGACTGTCAAACAGTAAAAAGTGGCGAAACTGAAGTCAGCTTCTCTTTCAAATTCTCCCGTTCCACCTTAAATGGTGCCGCATTTACATTCGGCGCCTCAGTTAGAATTTAAGGTGGAACGGGTAAATTCGAACAAGAAGCTGGAGAATGAGAAGCGACTTCAGCCTCGTAAAACAGTCGAACGTTGAGAGACATTTAACTGATCTACTTCTGAAGAAAAGTTTTCTGGTGGAGATGGGAGGAAGCTTAAAAGCTTAAAGCAGAGCAAAGTAAATCTGCGTTTTCGTTTATATTGTTTAGCCTATACTAGGACATTATCACATACTGAGACATACTGGACATTAAATGTTGTGGCTCCCAAGATGGTTTGATTTTTGTTGAAAGGACAACATGTCTCTTCTTAACATTTGGGTTGTGACTCCTAACCTGGCTTTTGATGCAGAGGGAGCCGGTCGGATTTCTCCCTCTTCCACTTGTGTTTTTGTTATGTGCCGTCACAGACTGTCCGGACGCTCCACTTCTACACTTCCAAGTTCCGCCTTTTGCGTTCCGTCAAAATTACGTTATAAATTAAATATTTAGAAAATCGATTTTTGACATTTGTGAATTGATTCAGAATCGTTCACGTCCGCATCGCGATGCATCTAAGAATCGATTTTTTCTTGCACCCCTAGTATGTATATTTACTACTACGCTGTTCACAGTAAGGGAATTTGTGTTTTTAGTGGTAAAACAGCATGGGCAGGGGAAGGCCTACCTTCCTCAATGACTCGGCCTTTATCATCCAGCATGCCTTGCACCTCGCAGCCCCTCACGTACACCAGGCCTGTCTGCTCCACGAAAGGCTGGCGCCGGTCAAAGCGCGTGCCATAGGGCAGGGTGGGCCGCACCGTGATCAGAAAGCAAACGTCGTGCTTCCGCAGCCCTGGAGACGAGGATAGAAGGAGAAGGAGAGGGAGAAGGGGAGGAGGGTGAGAGTAACAGAAAGGAGAAAGAGCCCCGTCAGCACATGCTGATCTTTTAAACATGAAGCCTCTAATTATACAGCCAGAAAGAGGGAGGCAGGAAGGCTCCCACTCTCACCATCACACCGCAATTCTCACCTCCAAGACAAAAAGGAAGACAGAGCACAATCATAAAGAAAAGCGTGGAAGGGGAAAAGCAAGGAGATGTTGCATTGTGCTGCTACAGCACACCTCGGGACAGAAAACTCAGAGCTATATTGTTTAATGTAATGAGGGCTGGGAGCCTGATTAATACTCGGAGCAAATTTATTCATTAATGCAGAGCAAGACAGCCTTTAGTAGGCTGTCCCACAGGACAAGACCATTTGCATATTAATTCACATCAGTATACTTTACTCAACAACCCTCACATTTCCCCCTCTCCACACAACCTGCATTTATAGCACTGATGCATATCAAACTCCTTATAGGTAGGTATGTCCACTGGGTGGCCATCTTGGCAGTTATTTCCAGGCAAACAAGACCAGGGACCTTATTATATAAACATGCTATGTTTTTCTCTTAAGATCTGCCAGGGCAAGATTTTTCAAATTCGTATTACAGAAGCAAATCTTATCTTAATTTGGGAATCTTATCTTACAGATCTAATCCTCTCAAGTTAGGAAATATTAACTTAGTAGATTGAAGTCAAAAATCAACTGTCATGTGTGTTACCAAGCAACTGATTACGTGTACAGCTGAAATGCAAACATTTAATCAAAATAATCAAGTTATTTAGTCAGAAAGCTAGCCTATGCTGTTAAAAAAAAAAAACCCTCAAACAAAACTAAAGCACAATAAACTGGAAGTTAAGAATATTGTGACAGTGCTTTGCGCTGTTTATCTGAGCTTCTCTGCTCTCCTGTTTCAGTTTCCCAAATGCTTTAGCCAAGCCATGCTAACTTTTTTCCTCCTAATTAATAGACACACATTCAGCTCTCTGACAAATATTTCATAGCATTTGGTTCGGGTAATGCACAAAAAACGTTTTTTTGGATGGTTCTGGCTTTTCCCACTCACAGCTTTACCAGTAAGATGAATGGCTCTTTTTATTGAAGGGCGATTTCCCTGCAAACAGACACCATTATGAGTGCAATGAGATTTCCCATTCATCTTCCAAACAGTGAACCATCTCCTTCTTTATGAATACTTAAACAAATACTTAACCTTTGTGAATACTTAAACAAACCCAACTGCAAAAAGTTGTATGTAAAATACTGATACAACAGAAAGCAGTGATCAGTAAATTCTGTTTGACCTGTACTACATTAATCACAGTAAAAAAACATATTTCATATTGTACCTATATGCAAATGAACCTCAGTGTTTTTTGTATGCTCATTCCATATTTAATGCCTGCAACATGTTCCAAAAAAGTTGGGACATGAGTATGTTCACCACTGTGTTACATCTTTCCTTTTACAACACTTAATAATTGTTTGAGGACAAAAGACACAAACTGATCTAGTTTTCAAAGTGAATTTTCTTTTTGCAATTCTTGTGTTATACAACTGGTCAGCCGTGCAACGCAAGGGGCCTTTATTGTCATATTCTCAGCTTAATAATGTGCCACACATTTCCAATGGGAGACATCAGCACTCTGATTTTGCAGCCATAATGTTGTAACACATGCAAAATGTGGCTTGGTGTTGTCATGCTGAAATAAGCACTGACATCCCTGACAGACAGCCCACCCCAAAAACCATGATAGGCCCTGGCTTCTGAATTTTATGCTGGTAACAATTTGGATGATCCTTTTTCACTTTGACCCAGAGAACACAATGCCTATTACCCTATAAATTACCTGAAAGGCTGACTCGACAGACCACAGCACGCATTTCAACTGTGCATCAGTCCATTTCAAATGAGCTCGAGGCCAGAGAAGTGTTTCTGGATGTTGTTCACATATAGCTTCCACTGTGCACAGAATAGTGTTATCTTGCATTTGTGGATGGTGGACGGTGTTTATTGGCAATAGTTTGACAAAGTGTTCCCAGAGCACAGAAACATTCTGCTTTATGATGTAGTGCCGTCTGAGAGCACTGCATTAAAAATTCATTGTAGTTTTCAGCCTTGCCCTTTATGCATGGAGATTTCTCCAGATTCCCCGAATGTTTTGATGATAGTATGCACCGTAGACGGTGAAATATCTAAAATCCTTGCAATACCTGGTTGAGAAACATTATTTTTAAACTGTTAGATTTTTTGCTGATGCATTCCAAGGGATGAAGCTTGACCCATCCTTACTTATAAAGGACTAGGCCCTTCACGCTCCTTTTATACCTCAGCACAATTGTAACACCTGTTTAAGATGTTTTTTGAACATTTCATATAGGGCTTGACAATATTTTTACAATATTTATCACTGTTGTGCTAAATGTTGCCACAATATGTATAAAAATAAATTTTACTATCAAAATTTGATAGTATTTTTTTTAAAGGTGGCACTACCGATTCATTTTTGTCTACTCCAACTTATCAGATGTCAGAAAAAAAATTTATAGTGAGATATACTGATTATTGTGAAAAACCTCTCAAGGTGTTTTAATATTATATATTTGTCATATCACCCACCACTAATTTTACAATGTTCCTAGACTTAAACTGCCCCATCCCAGCTTTTTTGGAATGTGTTGCAGGCATCAATTTCAGAATGAGTGTATATTTACAAAAAACAATTTGACAAGTCAATAACATAAAACATTATATGTCTTGTCTTTGCACAGTTTTCATTTAAATACAGATCAAAGTAGATTTATAAAATCACTGCTTTCTGTTTTTTATTTGCATTTTACCTACTCTCCCAACTGTGTTAGAACTGGGTCTGTATTAACTCTACAGACATTACAGACTGTACAAGAAGCTCTGACACATGATGACTAGAGCATGAGTAACACTATGAAGTAAACAACAAATAATTAATGTCAGAAATGACAGGAAACAGAGCAAGGTCAAAGATGTGGTATACTGAGTGAAAGAGGTTTGGAAGGATTTAACTGGACACAAACGACTTACAGCTTGCTGGAAACCATTTCACAAAGAGTGATGAAGCGAATGAGCGCACATGTGTGGATGTATGTAAGTCAAAGAGTGATGGAAGTAGAAAGAAAACAGACACACTCACCCTCCCACTCAGATTTTATGTGGTCTTGTACGTTGAGGTTCACAGTAACGTCAGCACGGACTCGAGCAGGCCAGTTTTCGCCAATGTTTGGCTTGGCCACCTCAACGATGGAGAAGGACACAATGGTCTGTGCCATTCTGGCCCATCCACCAAACACCACTCCACCATACTCTGACTGCCTGCAATAGAAAAGGGTCAGCCTTATGCAAAAAATCTCTCATGCCCAAAACCCCCAATCAGACGATAAGAAATCAAAGCCCTATCAGACAACAGAAAAAAAAAAACTTAAGCGAAAAGTTTAAAGGGCCTATACTGTGAAAAACCAATGTACCTCGCACTCTCAGGTCCATACATGGATTTTTCATTCACCATTTTCGTAACCAACACATTTACATTTATCTATTTAGCCTATAGTAGTTTAGCTCCGCCCACTCACGCTGAGGCTGATGACTGTTTCGACCCAGATGACTTTTTTTGAATGAGGCACAATACAGAGCAATCAATCAGAACATAGCTTATTTACATATCTGAGTCTTAAAAACCCAGTGACCAAAAAAGCCTGTTTAATTTTAAGGGACAAAGAGAGGTCAGAAAATGGTCAAGTAGAAATTGATGATGACAGTTTTTTGTACATGAACCATACAAATGTCATTAGTGGCCCTCAGTGGAAAAATAAAACAAGAAAATTGTTGGACTCTTTAATAAAAAATACCAAATGAAGAGAATATTTAAGAAGTTAAATTTAAAATTTTGCTTACTGATTACTTACCATGGCTTCATTCGTAACACAATATCTTCTATATCCTGTCTAATCTCATAAGTAGACTCCAGACGGAAAAGGTTGAAGTTTCTCAACAAGTAATCATGAAGAGTCAGAAACTGCAGATTAAGCTTTGGCAGAGCTAAACAACCTGCAAATGAAGCACATTATATTTAAATTCCTTTATATTAGGGGTGTAACAATGCATCGGGACATTGTGATCACACGCTGAAAAACTGTGACAATGTACATCTTGATCAATGCATCACAGAGAGTAGACATTCTGTACAATTTTTGTCTAATGCAACTGTATTGTTTGAGGTCCAAAGTTTGCAAATGATCAGTACTGATCAACACCTCACCCCTCTTGTCTCCCAGCTCTAGTGTCGATAAGTTGCACAACAACATATTTCTAGCTATTGTTTTTTTTCATTCGAATTTTGCTCAAGATACGAAAGAATAGTCATGAAGCCAGTGTCATGAATCAGACTGACCATATTGTTACCTCTACTTTTTATTCAACTGAACATTTTTCTGTTAAGCTCCATAAGCTTAGAATAAAGTATGATTTTCCTCATCAAAATGAATTATTCCGTCTAAAATTCTAACAGCAGTGTTTCTCTGCATTAACCAGTCTGGATGCTTTGTGTCATTAGATAATAGTACCTTTTTACAAGCTTCATTCATGCATGCACTGATGATTATCTATGGCAAAAAGTTGCCAGTCTTTGCAACACAAGTATTACTGTATGATGTGAACAGAAACAAAGAACAGAACATAGCTGAAAAGCAAGGCTGACCTTCGCCTGAATAGTACTCAGTGGGGACGATGTTCTCATCCCAGATAATCTTCTCGGTTGGATAAAGAGGCATCTGGTTAAGTTGCTCGATCTGAGAGATTCTCCGCTCATGGCGAGACACCTGTGCATATGGAAGAGAGAGAGTGTGCAAGTGAGAGAGAAAAAGAGAGAGAGAGAAAAATTGGGTTAATGAAAGACCTGCTCCCAGAAGGCCTGTCCCATGCTGATCCTCTCTCAACACAACACAGGTCTGTGACAGTCACAGTTAGAGCAGTGCAGAATCAGGTCACAGCACAATATTACATCATGTCCATTATCAGCTACACACCCAAAACCATTACAGGCCTGTGCATGGCATTACACTTTACTTTTTTTCAGGGATGCCAGCTGGTCACCAAAGAGTAGATCCACTAATATCAGCATAGCTGTTTTAAATTAACGTCTGACCTACAACTAGAAACCACCAAGTTGTGACCTAAAAGGCAGCTTAATGGCGAGTTTCATGTGAAAACACACTGTGCCTACTGCTTTGTAGTCTGATGACTTACGACAATAAATACGATGGCATTTTTTAACATTTATGGGTTAAAACGAAATTCTATTGAAGCTTTAAACTTAACTTTTTTTTGTTATTTTTTTTTTTAAATACAAGGTACTCAGAAAAAAAAACTGAACAAAAACAATTCCAACAAAACCAACTTCTAAAAATTTACCGTTAATAACTTATATTGACAGTCTTTTCCACTACAGATGGCATATGCGAGACCCTTGGAAGACACTGAGGGTCGTAGGAGCAACACAATTTTGAATTCTGATTCCACCACTTTTTTCCAAGGTGAGACTGGAAGAGATTAATTTCTATGGCAATTTAGAAACAGTATGTTCTGTCTCTGTCAGTGTCTCTCACAGAAAAGTCAACGCTTTGTGTGTTTGTGAAGTGGGGGTGTTCCTGCAGTCTGGGAGATAAAGTGTGTGAAGGAAAAGTGAGAAAGGAGGAAGTGTGAAGCTGCGCCTGCAGAGTGATGGGTAAAGAAACCCAGGTAACAGGCTCCTCCATTTCAAATCATATCACTCACACAAGCTGAACACAGTGCTAAAACAGCAGCAACAGCAACAGAGAGCAAGAAAGCTCTCATTACAGCCTACTGCTGAAATACCTGAGCAAGTACAGGGATCTCCAAGTGTCCAATTCTTCACCAAAATTGTACTGTGGTCTCTGATTGTGTATGTCTGTGTGTGTCTTTCACAAATGAATTGGCTAGTCAGCATTTGTCAACGTGTCAATCAGATGGAAATGACATTATTCAGTGCAATGAAAGTTTGCCATGAAACAAAATTCTCTGAAGGTAAAATATATGCACACTCCCTGGTCATTAAAAAAAAAAAAAGAAAATCCTTGGACATTTGTGCCACTCTTAAAAAATATACCAAATTTATTGTATTAAGGAAAGAAAATAAAAAAAGCACCATTTATTGTAAACAAATTGTTCCAAGACTGTTATTTTCTTTTTGGCACCGCATTCTTTCAAAACGTGACAGGTGTGTTTCAGATTGTTAACATTTGAGTAATGCCTTCACAGAATTCTGCAGGTTTGCATGCAAAATGCCACTGCACACTTCTCAGTAGGGATGTATTGATACTCGAACTGTGGGATGATGCTGATAATTTTTCATGTACTTTTCTGCCAATGCCGATACATACTCATTTATAAAATGTAGAAATTGAGACGAAATCCAATTGGACTAGTATTACATAGAAATACAGCATTTACAGAGTTCAGTAGGGTTACAAATGCAATAAAATGAATAAAACGCAGATATTTTAGTGCACCAACCTAGCTTTGTATAAATATTCTGTTCTGAGTACAGAATAAATATGTCATTAAATATTGGTCTAATTCCAATGCAGATCAGTTCTTTAAGCAAATATCTGCTGATACTGATAGGATTCTGATATCATCGTGCATTCCTATTTTTGAGTTCATGATCTCATCAATAAACAGAAGCTCATGGATGCCACTGTAAGATAAACAGATGTTTCCACCTCTTTGCTTTACTGTTACCCTAATGCAGCCTGGTTGGAAGTATTTTCCACGCTGATAAAGGGCTCCTAGATGACTTACAGCAGTCTTATGAGGCCAGACATGATCCTGCAACAAGAACGTCTAGGGATAACCATGCAAAATGTTGGGCTAAATGTGGGTGCAAACAAGCTGAGTGTGAAGGCAGAGCTCAAGGCTGGGCCAACAGTACACTTATTAACACTGTCGAACTGACAATAGGGCTGTCGTTAGCCCATGGATGTAATGTAAGTTAGCATGGCTGAAGGTACCCCACAAAAAACTCCAGATGCGGAGAATACTTTACATGTGGTAAAAATAAAACTGACCTCTTTGAAGGTTAAAAAACTTTAGCTACTGATAGTGTTTCGCTAGATAGCTTGTTTTTCTTGTGTTATCAATTGCATTCTGGACATTAAAAGTGCACTACTAGAGGAATTTTGGGGTGGGTTTTAGAGGAGGTGAACCTTGTTAGCAGCAGTTTTTGGTGCATTCCAGCTCGAAAAGTGTAAGTTGTCCCAAGACGTGTATTCTAGTTACAAGATCACGTCTGGCCTGAGAAAGCAAACAAACTGTGTGTGAAAAAGCTAGTGTCTTGAAGTACACAAGATGGATGTATATGTTTCTAATAAAAGAGCCTGTGAGTGTAAATCCATTGTGTTAATATTTGAAATCCAAATAAACAAGGGTTTCTTGCAATTTGAAACATTCTCCACTACAAAAATATTGCATAACTTGGAACCAATGAAGCCTTGCAAGGTAGCTGTTCCCCTGTTACACTTCTTTTATAAAAAATAAAATGAATTAATCAGGGAGTGTGGTGAGAAGCTTATCCTTTCAAAGCTTAATTAAGTGCTTTATCTCAAGTGTGACCTGCTCTGGCTCCACTGTTGCTTGCAGCACACGCATATAACGAAAGCCTAATCTACTGAGATTTCAGTTGCTGTTGGCAACCAAGGCCACTTAAATTAGTGGACTGACATTGGTTCCAACAATGTTGCAAGTTAATTATGGTGGAGTCTCTCCTGAACCTTTGGAGAAGAGCTGGAGAGTATAATTACAGGCAAAGCAAGACAGAGGTGCTCTACTGATGACCGCTATGAGAGGGCATCTTATGTGACTCCATGAGGCACTGGAGGGGGTCTGCCATGAGGAAGTTAATGGGGCAATCAGAAAAGGCCTGCTTGGAACCTCCGGCCATCTCTACACAGAGTACTTACTGGCCAATTCAGCCAAGAACGAGAACCCCTAATTGGATTTCAAAAATGAGGAGCCAACAAAGAGAGCTTAATCTGCATTTCAAGGTCAACTTCATAAATTAATGGCTTTCAGCATGCCATGCAAAACACGGCAGTGTATTAAGTCTCAGCGTGGTTGCTGAGATGTTTTTAAAAATGGACAAATCACGATTTTTCTGTGCCTAGTTTGGTAACTAAAATGAGGGATGTGTTTTGCTTTAAAACCTACCAGAAGCTCCAAGAGTATCTCTTTGTCATAGGATGTGTCCTTTCCTTCTGGAAGCTCAGGCAAAAGGCACAGGTACGACGCCACCCGGTGGAGGGTATTGGGACTACAGGAAGACAGAGAGTATGCAGATAATGTGTTAAGAGCATTCACACCATCATACATGTAAGCCATCTGCATAAGGTAATCTGCTACTGCCCTTATGCAAAATCAGCACAGAGGCTAACATAAATAAGCTTGGGTTAAAGAGACAGAGACAGTGCTGCAGTAGTCCAGGTATCATGACTGTCACATAAGGTCATTAGTCTCATCACCTGTGAGGAATGCTGAACCAGCTATTGCAGATGACCTCACCCTGTGTCAGTATTAGTAGATTCCTCAAGAGCATATATAGGTAACATCCACTGAACACTGACAACTACACTCCTAGTCATAATATAAACCTTTTAATTTTTTGCATTTCTAATCTCTTAATGTGATGGTTTGGCCAAAAATAATAAATTCACCCAAAATGCAGTTAATCAACCAAGACACGCTTGGTTTCTGAAGTTTGCTTCTTGCGTCTTTAGTCCTTTATGGGAGCTGTGAAGTTAATATAGCTAACAAGAAATGGAAGCTTATAGCCAGTTAGTATTATGCACACTTCATGCCTAAATCATCACATAAGTCTCATACTGCTTGACATACTGATGTCTAAAAAATGGACAGAAGTATGTAAAACAGTTACAACAGCAAAGAGTCCGTCTATCTGTTCTGAGGCCAGACCACCCCTTTAACAAAGGGTGATGCTACACTAAGCGACTTTCCAGAACACTGAGCTAACCAGTAATGACCGGTAGTATTTCTCAGCATTGGACCGGATTTGAAGCTTTGTCTGAGTGTCTGAGTAGTTGCCCAAAGCACTGCTTTGGTAAACTTCTCAGCAAGTTTTTTGTTAACATTTGGAGAGCAAAAAGACAGGGAGAAGGCTGGACTTGTGTCTGAGATAATGCTATACTGTGAGCTGCTTAGCTAGGCTGCACTGGCCCAAGGGGGAAAAAAAAAAAAAAAAAAAAAAAAAAAACAACTGAGCTTTAAAGAATTGTGAAGGAAAAGCACCTTGTTAAATTTGATCAACACATGTGGAGTTGTTCAAGCCTTCCAGCTTCATAGACCAAGATGCTACAGAGTGACTTTGTGAATGATTTATCCACTGGAATACAAATACACAGCAAAGCATAAAAGCTAGAGAAGGGACTAAATTCATCCATAAAGTGCAAGTTTGCTGTCTAATCTTACTACTAAACCCAACTTTACTAAAGCATGCTCTGATCAACTCTTAACTCCCTAAAACTGACAGGCAAAGGGGATGGACACTCAGCATGAGCAGAAGAGTTTTGTGCAAAAAGAGCTTTATTCTCTCTTGAACACACAACAGAAGAACTGAGGAATCAGCACCCATGCAGAGTGTCCTCTGTGCCACCCTCAGCAATGTGTACAAAAGCAAAGAGCACTTAATGGAGAAGAATCTGCCCAACACTGATCCCTCTCCCTCTCTCTCTCACTTTAAAGCTGGTGGGCTTTTCAATGTGGCTGTGTTAACACGAACTGACAAACACAGCCGTTCAAGGAGTTTATTGTCAAGCATAGATTAAATTAATGAGGCACTTCTTCCCATCTAGCAACAATGAGCCCAGGTTTAAGGACTACAGTTCTGTTGCTTAGCAGTTCAGTAAATGGCTGTAAGTCTGAGTATGGCACAGCTGATTGACTCTTCGATCAAATTAAATAACATGACAGATATTACGCAGCAAAAATGGGTACAAATAATATTTCTAACACTTCAGAAGAGTGTAAAGTGTCAAAGTTAAATGACTGCACACATAGTCACTGGAAATGCTTGTCCTGGTGTATTCCTCTGTTTTGTTTTAACATTTGGTCATGTCAATTTCAGTTAAAGGGGAACAGTCTTGTTTGGCTATTTTCCTGTGTCAAAAAGTGCTGCGTCACGCAAGAGGTTTGAAAACAAAACTGTTTCAGAGAAAAAGTGAGGGAAAATCTGACCAGTGATGTTTTTGGTCAAGTATCAAAATAGAGAGGCTTCAGCTCCCACGAATCATGACAGCAACTTGACGTGCAGTCTATACACTAGCCACCAACTTGCTCAACCTCTATGAGCTTACACACATTCACTCAGAAATCACAATCTCCTTCATACCCACAACAGAAAGTTCTAACTAACCACAGACATAAAACTAGTCACAGCAGGAACAGACAACATACATTTTTTAATTATGGCATAGTCTAGCGACACACTTACATTTTCAGAGTTAAAGCTGAAGAGAGCTTAAAACAATATCACTTTTAATTAAATTTCACGTTGGAAGTGATAGAAAAGAGACTAAAATAGCTGTAGTGAGAGGGAAATGCACAGTGGGGTCTAAGAAGGTAGTTTAAACAAATTTACCCCAATTTATTTCAGGTAAGTTTGCTGAGCTGAGACAAGTAATTTGTAATGTAATAAGAGACAATTTTGTAATGTTATAATGCTAGCACTCTTTCTAGCAGCTAAAGCACCGTTAGCTCAGTAATAACTGACAGCCTACCTCTGCTCAGGTCCTCTGTTTCTGCCCAGGGTTGGTAGAAATACTGATTCAAAAATCTAACCTTTCCAGACTGGGCTGGATGCCAGTTGTCCAAAGTTTACTGTTTGGATTTGATGCTGGTTCAAACTTTAAATCTTTTTTCAAATCTTCTCTAAGAGTTTTGAACACACAAATGATTCATAGAACAAAGGTGTTTCATTGCATTTTGGGTTATTTACTACAACAGCAACTTTTTAAACTGTTACTTTTTTCACAGTCTTAAGGTGGTTTGCAATAAAGACGCGCTGGCAGATCAACTGACTTCCACTAAAAATGGTCGTTTACTTCACAGAAAACAGATTTTTACTGAAGTTGCACTGCTACATGACTCATGGTAGATGTGGGGGTAAGACCATGCCAGCACAGTGCATAGCGCTGCAGCCGAAACAAAACCTTTTATCTCCAGAAAAGTAACTTTACAGGACAAGGAAAAACAGTCTTAACTTTTAATGCAAGTAAAGGAATAAATAATTTTTCCAAGTAATTTTGGGTCATTTCTGTTGGTCCATTCAGCATGAAATTTTGACACATCATAAAGGGCAACTGGCTTTTCCAAATTATGTCAAAAAACGAAAAACGGCAAAAATGGAGAAGGTTTTGTCAGTATGTCATAACGCAAACTGTTATGACTTTTGTTCTAACTGTTTATTTACAGAGCTGAAAAACTGAGCTTCACTAATTAACAGCATGACTGGTTGCCTTTAAACTTCTGTATTTGAAGAATGTTTCTATTTTAACTGTCATCTTTTGTTTATTGTACCACATTCATTGCCTAATCATTAGTAAATGTTGGTATGATACCATATTTAGGAGCCTTTGGAAAGTGCCATTTAGTCTAGTTGCTATATAATAGCAAATCCACTTGCAGGCCAAACAGTGATGAAAAGAGCTCAGAACCAAAATTCCTTAATCACATACTACATTCCTAAACATATGGTTTTCATGAGGCTTTTTCAGTGGAACAGCAACTTCTTTGCTATGATAGCGAAAGGTAAATAAGACCATTTTTCCACTGCTTTGCCTTACATTCAGACCAGAAAAAAAACAAACAAACATGTAACACAACATTTTAAGCAATGCCATTCTGGAAAACTACTGTTACTGGGAATATTCGCAAATTTAAAAAAAATATGCAAGGAACTAATTTGCACTGATATCTACAAAAGAACAAAATCCTGGAAAGACTGACTAAAGATGGTATTGCATGTTACAGTTGAGACTATTCATAATATTCAGCTTCAAGTGATATAGAAATCAAAGCTGTTGGTACACTGCCAGGTGTGATAACAGCTAAGTGATATGAACACACAGAGAAAATCTAATTTCCTTCTAGAACCCTCTAACTAAAAAGGGCGATCATCAAAATGTTTACAACTAGTAGAAGTAACCAGACTGCTGATTTCTCCTCTTACCTGAGATGACCAAATTGTTTGGTGAGGGACTCTCGAGTGTCCACTGCTGCTACATTAGAAAGGGCAAAGTCCTGGAGCTCAGGGAAGTGTGCAAAAGAAGCTCTCTGAAAAAAGAATCACCAACTTATATGATGTAGCATTCTAAACATGTACAAAAAAACAGCATGGGTTTATACTAATAAACCCCACATGGCGCAGTGATGCCCAAGATCATCCCTAACCAAGTTCTGCACCTGAGAGAATCCCTCTGCTTGATGTGGTTTGAAGTAGGTGAAGGGAGCATAAACTATCACAGTCCAGCATTCTGCTAACTGAATTTATCAACACAGCAGCTGTCCACACATCCTATCAGGCCTCCTGTCTCTCAGTGCAGTACTGGGGTTTATTAAGGCTTTCGCACTGCTCCCTCTACACCTGATTAAGGACTGCAGGACAGATGGAGGGCCAAATGAATCAAATTCAAAATGCAGGAGGATACAGAATTTCATTAACATCACAGGTAAGGGAGCAAGCTAAGTTGAAAAGTAGCACCAGTTACGTATGAAAACATTTAAATGACATCAAATTTCATGACATCTTACAAGCGAAACTCAGTAACTTTGAGTAATGCCCTACTAAAAGGACAAACTTTTCAATAATAAAAGTGCTTCTTTTCATTACCTTGTCATTTTTCAATTACATTTAATTCAAAATAAGTAGCAACACATTTCAACTTAGCAATAACAAAAAAAAGCTAATTTAAAAACATTTTTTTTTGTTTCTCAGCCCAATGTGTCCTCAATTTCAGCTTAAGTCAAACATTTTTCAAAGAATTCAGTCAATCACTAACTTTTAATTTTAACAAACAGCACACAACAGAATATTTACCTGTAGAGAAGTAATCCTGTCATAATGGATATTTGTCATCTCCTTCTCTGTGAGGGCATTTCCAGTTTGGTCATTGATCTCAAAGCCAGTGTAGAACTTCAACATATCCAGCAGCTACATAAAAACAAATACTGATAAAGCACATCTATGCAGAATCTCCCAAAAACATAGCATGAACAACTAGGTCATTATTGGGTCAGTCTTGTCTAGCAGCAAACAAGACTAATATGAGTAGCCCAAAACTATGCAGAAACAGAAAATTTTCCATGGGTTTCAACCTGGCAGAAGAGGTGACCCTCTTTCTCTCGCTGTGTGAGACTGGACAGGTGGCAGTTGACCACCAGGTGAGAGTCATCCAGCACAGTGTTGAACCAGCGGCGGGTTGGGAGAAGAGCCTGCCAAAAACATCAGAGAGGTTAGAGAGGCCTCATGAAAATGTAACCAAAAGAGATCACTTGTACGTTATGCTACTCACTATAAATGATTCTATGCAACGCCATATGAAGACTAACACAACTGAGATGCTAAAAATACTCATCGCAATACTAGTTATGATAGCAGTACACCTTTTCTCACACATGGCAAAGCACACCATAACCTGATTTGCAGTGTTTATGTAATTCAAATCAAATCAAGTTAGCAGAGCTCTGAAGAATCAATATGACAACTCCTCTCTTCTTCCGAGCAGACTTTTCAAACTCCAGGCCTGAAGCTGAGCAGAGTAAACAACCAAGAACAATGAAGGTCATAATCTGACTATTCAAAAATCATCCATTTCTGACACAAGGACTGTTACAGAAAACATACAGACTTAAACGGCCAATTGCTTTCATAGTGAAAACTTAATCTAACCAAACCTGCCAAGTGTCAACACAATGAAGTCATGTTCAAATTATTTATTATTTACTTGATATAAAATCATAAGGTTTATATTGATTTAAAAAGATACTAGATACAAAGTAATAATTTTTTTCTGTGCATAATCCAATAAACACTGGGCCTTTATTATTTGCCACAGTATCATTTTTGCTATCAAAAACTTAGCTTCAGTATCAAAATTTGGGGTCGTGACAACCCTAGTGACAACACTGAGACATTGACAAACACTCTACTTCTTGGCCTTAAATGCTTTATCGTCAGCTGAACGTCCTACTGTCACAGCTGGACGCCATGACTCGGGAAAATACCAGTTGTAACATTAACGGAACTTCTACATCAGTTCCACCAGCCTGTCCATATAACAGTCATCTCACCTCCAGGTCAATCATGAGCTCGACGAATCTCTCGCAGTAGTGCACCTTTTCCATATCAACAGGGCCTGGAACAGAAAAAGGAAAACATCAGCAGACAGCACACACACCAAATAACACAGGGCATGGCTGGGTGGCCAAAGCACGCTGGAGGGACCACAGAAGACTGAAGAGTAAGTAACCATAACAATGTGCTGCCCACAGCTAGCCACTCCCATGCAGTGCATGGAGACAGCGAGTGACAGGAAAGATTAGCAGCAGGAGCCCGCAGTCAGCCGGCCCCTCGCATGTCACACTGCCCATCCCGGCGCAGGTGGGCAGAGGGGGGCAGGCCGCGTCGGCCTGAATTAGTGGAATAGGATGGGTGCCGTGGGCGAGGGCCAGCTGCACGAGCTGCTCTTTCAAAAGGTGGGTCAGATCAGAAGAAGGAAGAAGCACACAAAAGACAAATGGAGAGTGATTTAAAAAGGAGCTCCCCTCTGTAATGAAGTCTAAATTATATTATATACTATACTAAATTATATACTATATTTAGTCCTTTTTCTGGACCTAATTAAGTCTAAATCTAGACTAAATGGGATTTTAAAAACCAGTGGCTTTGCAGGGGGGATGAAAAATCAGCAGCTTTGCATCACAGCTCATGATTAGGCTTAGTCCACATCCAGAAAACTGGTCCAGTGTGACTGCAACATGCCATGGGACATATTAAGCACATCAGGTTCATATCACAAGACTCTGTGTGATATGATTAAAGGCCTACATTACTTTGACCAAAAGAATTCGTGTTTGTCTGATGACATGAATGCTTTTCATTCTCAAAATATCAAAAGATTTCTACTGTGCTATATAATACTCCTAGGATCTAAAACGTTTCTATCCCTGTATAACGTTCATACAGTACTGTTCTCTAGTAATCTGTAATACTTCTGTAATATCCTGCAGCATACTATATTATTTACTGTGATGTATAAAAAGATCATTATAGTAATCCTATTAGCTACTGAATTTGTTTAAACTGTGATTCCACAGCAAAAACAAACAAAACAATTAAGTTTTCAGACCTAAGACATTTACAATAATTATGTTATGATCTATTTAACTGAATTATCAGCAAGCTAACTACTTACAAAATCATTGTTTATAAGATACTTTATATGGGGAGGTGGCCGTCCCAAACCTTAACCTCTTTTGAGATGAAAGTGAAAATATTACTTAATTTTAAGATCTTTATTTCTTCTTAGGTGAAACTGAAAGATTTACATTTTGGCCATTTTTGTTACACCCCTGCATTTTAAACTAGGAAGTGAGACAGTATCCCTGTCACTCCTGGCCACATGGTGAGCAGTTACAGTGAACCCCTGGAAAACAAGCGAAATGGTCTGTGATAACATTCTTTCTGCTTATCTCTTTAAAGTTCCATTTAAATTCATTCATTTAAAATCTAATCTGGAAGTACAATGATTGAAAATAAATTAATAAATAAACTCTATCATGAAAATATTTCTCAAATCTAAATGTGTCACAATTGGTGGCATCTCTAGAAATTCTCATAAGTGAAATCTAACTAAAGTATATTCATTCATATTTAAGTTTTTTGTTCACCTGAGCAATTAGGTACTTAAAACAGTGAGCCATGATTTTGTGTTTCACTGGGGTATAAATATAGTATGACACAGGGGAGAGGGCCATTCAGCTGTTTTCTTGTAGCCATTTCCTGATTTGTGCAGCTGGCCACACGGTGTGCAGTTAAAAAGTTTAAAACAAGTGGAGATGTTAAGAATCTGTTGGTAAGAGAACGTGTATCTATACTGACACCACGCACAGTACGTGGCCAAAGAATCTGGTCCCCAGGATCACAACTGGGGAACCGCAGTCAGTCAGGTGTTGGAGTCAGAACATCTCCCAAAATACATAACCACAAGTTGTTAATGAGGGTTCACAAGCATCTGATGTCAGGACCAACAAACTCAAGTGCCTACGGTTCGCTAGATGTTACTGGAACTTTCAGTGGGACCATGTTCTGTGGTGAGATGAGACCAAAATAGAGCTTCTTGGCAAATGATGCCAGAGGTGGGTTTGGCACAGACACAAGGATAGCCATGCAGAAAAGTACCTCATCCCCACTGTGAAATATGGTGGTGGTATAATGAACTCCATCAAGTACCAGCAGATATTAAATCAAAACCTGATTGACTCAGCCAGGAAGCTTAAAATGGACCATGCTTGGATCTTCCAGCGGGAATAAGATTCAAAGCACACCTCAAAGTCAACACAAAAATGGTTCACTAACCACAGAATCAAGGTTTCGTCATGGCCACCTCAGTCCCTGACCTAAACCCCAAACCCCAAAACCTGGGGATGAGCTGAAGAGGACAGTGCACAAGCATAGACCTTGGAATCTGAAGGATCAGGAGAGATTCTGTATGGAGTAATGGTCTCATAGATTAAATAAGGGGTGTAAACAATTGTGGCACTCATGTATTTGAGAAAAGTATTTATTTCATGATAATATTTAGGTTTATTTTCTCAACCATTGTACTTCAAATAAAGATTAATTTTTTGGTAAGAGAGTAGAAGGATAAGCAATAGAGAAGGTTTTTTATAGTCTGTTTTGCTCATGTTTACCAAGGATGCCAATATTTGTGAAGGGCACTGTGGACTGTGGATTGTTTTGAGGTAACTCTGTCCCAAAATCTGAAAAATAATGTGTAGCCTTGTAAATACATATTTTCTGCAATCAAGTAAACATTTTTGTGTTTTAATGAAAAATATTCTGATCTTGTGTGTGTGCAACTGTTCAAAGCTGTGTTTGCTACTATATTGTGGCTGAAGTATTGCTTTGTCATGTACTGGCTAGTGTTATTGATCTACACACAAAATTAGCTAAGATTGTCACTACCAAAACATTTGGTAAAGTTTGGATAGTATTATGATTGTTTGTAGTGACAAAATGAAATCATATATATTAATAAAAAAAATAAGATTTAGGGTCATTACCAACAAAAGGCTTTTAGTCTAAAGCCCAAGTCAGTTAGAAGTCCAAAATGTGTTTTGAACCCTGACTTTAAACCAGTTTGAGAGAATGACCCATATAAATTCCTGTAACATCACAACAAATATTTTTAAAAAGGGGCAAAAATACGGTACAAATATCTAATCAACCCATAATTAGACAAATACTTCTTTCCATTAAAACATTTACTTACTTGTTGATATCTTCTGCAATATTGATATTGTGAAGTCAAAGATCATGATAATAAAAAAAAATGATAATAATCAATTGATTTTAAAACTGTTCCAAAATTTTAACATGCCAACATATAATACAGCAGGCCACTTTAAACCACTTTACACAAATTCATAATCCTCTTAAATTGGATGGACGCATGGATTACCAAATTTAAATTTAAAATTTGATAATCCATGCTAATCTGCCCACGTTACACAATAGGGAATACAAACAACTAGCATTTTTCCTAAATAAACTCTGAATAAAAACTTTTGCCGTCACTTCCAAGAATGGATGGGCAAACTGGGTCATGAGGGAAAAAAAAAAAAATGGAGCAAAGCATCTGCTGCTGTCATGACCAAAATAAAGCATTCTGTCAAAAGCCAGCATGAGTAAAAAGGCTTACCTGATGGTGGGATGGACATCAGTACAGCAAGGAATTTCTTTATGAGTGAACAGAGGAAAGTTCGTTCCCTTCTGGCTCTGCCAAAGTTAAGGTTTTTGATAAGTTCACACATCACACTACCACTGGACTGCTTCAAGTAAAACTTGAACTTATGAGGAAAAGGGAAGATCCTTACTGCTCTGCATCCTTTGGGTCCATTTTCTCATAATTCTTTTTTATGAGGTTCCAGAACTTCTGCAGCTTGGGGACTTTCTTCAGCTCTTGCTGGAGTCTCGACTGCAAAGTTTCAAAATTCAAGTTCAGCCTAAAAATATAAGCCACTGAAATCAGAGCAAACATTTTCACAAAAACAAGCCCCCCAGGGACACTGTGACTGAACTATACTGAAATACTTTGAACCCAACCTATTTATTTCTTACTTCTATAGGTTCTAAAAAAAATGATTGCGCATTCTAATTTGTGAATGTAAGTTTACTGGACAGTTTTGAGATTCAGAACTTAATTCCATGACAACTGTCCACGCTACCAGTCAGAAGACTGTCAGAGGAAATGCAATGACATAAATATGCGTAAAATATCTTATATGTGAATGTGTAAACTCTGCCTATTGCAGAAATGTCCACAGCCCTAGTTAGTACACAGTCATATGGTTTTGGTAATTTTCTAAGTTTACAGAGAACAAACTGACAGTGTCCTTATTTAAAAAATGTAAAAACTCAACAAAATATCTGCCCAGAGACGCATACGACTGTATGTGTGTGTGACTGTGGTGCTGCAGTGCGCACCGGCAGGAGGCACATCCACATAGGCAGAGAGATGAGTTGTTGGACTTGCTCTCGGATCAGATCCACCTCCTGCGACAAGAAACGCATCCAACACCATCAGATAAGAAACAAACCCCTCATCATTCACAATCAGTTATATGCTCGCCAGTAATGGCATAAAAGCTCACTACACTATGCAACACAAATAAAAGCTCTCATGGTCACTGCAAGTACTACATGTAGCACTGCATGACATGTTATACTACTTGGTTGACTGAAACCACTAAAATGCAGCACAGCGGTGCCATCTAGTGGATAAGTCATCAAATAACACTTAGACACTGTGCAATGTAGTTATTGATGTACACCATTTGTTTAAATGCTGGTCCTGGAGTACCATTGTCCTGCATGCTGTTGTGTTTTCCCTGCTCTAATACACCCACTTCAGCTCAGGAAGGGCTTATTAAGTAGCTGATCTCATGTATCAGGTGTGTTGGGAGCTGGAGAAATGCTAAAACATGCAGGGCAGTGGAACTCCTGGACCAGGGTTGAGATGTACACTAAAAAATACAAAAGACACTATGACATTATAAAGGCTTCTAAAGCTACTGAAACTAACCAGGCTGTTAAAACAGTGATCAAGGAAGAGCAGCAAAACCGTCTGCTCCCGTAGCGTCAGGCCAAGCTCCTCTCCTGTTAGACATGCATCCATGATGCACTTAAAGAAGTAAGGGAAGTGACGGGGCTCTTTCTTAAAAACCTGATGGGAGAGAAAGACGGATTCCCCATTATATACACAGCAGCTCAAACATCATGCAGAAGAAGACTGCACTAAAAACCGCCATATCCTTCATTTAGGCACTCACCTCCCAAGCAGGTACATTCTCTCTGAACTTCTCATTGACCATACAACAAATGGACATCAGATAGCTGTTACTAGACACCTCTGGGCTGTAATTAACCCACAAGTAATTCTCGAGATACTGGCTACAAGACAAAAAGGCACAAATTATTAAAAAAACAAAAACAATAACACAATTAACACAATATCTCTTCTAAAGCAAAATCACTTACCTAAATTCCAACAACATGATTTTTCTAATTGCAAATCTAGAAAAAAAGGTGCATGGTCAGACAGAAACAATAAATATGCTTTTAAAGTTAGTAAGCACTCATCTTCAATGCGAAGTTCATTCCAGTGAACTTACTTTGACTTGAGAATTTCATTCTGATAGACATCTTCAATGACCTGAGGGCAAGATAAATGTAATGTCTGAAGTGTACTGTAAATTGCAGAAACCCTAATGTACAGGATTTCTGATACAATATACAAATGACAGCAAATATCCAGAGACTATAATAATTATCATAACATACATTGCACTGTAAAAGTAATGTCTACAGCACAATATTAAGACTAAAGTGAAACAGTTAGGTACAACTCAATAATGCAGTAATGGGACTTGAAGTACATTAATTACAAAGCAATACTTCAGCCACAATATAATAGAGATAAACAACACAGTAATACATGATCAAATCTCATCCACACCTTGTATTCAAATGGCAGCTTATTCTTGGCAAGGGGGGCCCAATATTTAACCGAGAGCTAAAGAAAACAATAGAAAACAGGAGAGTATAGAATCAGCATAATTCCAGCATTTTCATAAACAACGTAACCTTCTTAACAGCACTATGCACTGCAATACTTTCGTCCCAATTAGTCACGTTTAAGTCATAACACAGTTCATATTTAAAAACATTATGGATGTAAACAGTCAATGCAGTTCAGGTCTCGGTCTGTGAATATCAGGAGATGCACAACACTTTTTTTACCTTTATTAATCTACGCAAAGTGGTAGAAGTGTGTACGCAAATAATGCCCTTAACGAAGTTGGCCAGCTTCTTATTCTGATTTTCCCGTTCCACCTTAAACGGTGCAGAAGTTACATTCTGGCGCCAGAGCCCAGAAGGTAACCTAGCTGCTGCACCGTTTAAGGTGGAACGGGAAAGTTCGAACAAGAAGCTGGCGAATAGGAAGCTAACTTCAGCCTCGTAACGTTAAGCCATTTACAGAGATACAGAAATATAAACCGTTGGCTAGCAACTTTGTTCTAGTAACAAACTACTTATTAAATTATACAATTATTCATGTAACGTTAGTCATATAGTTAAAGTTCTTACCTGGGTCACGTATTCTGCATTGATTTGAGACACTGATGGCGCAGCGGTTTTCTTCACTCGCGCGTCCTTCTCCATTAGCTCTCCAGTAATTCCACAACCTGACGACGTTTGATTATCTAATTATTTAAGGAATTTATGTCAGATAACAGACAAATACGAACAGCTACGCATAAGACACAGAGTTAACCAGCAAGCCTAAAAAACTAAGCACAACCTACCTAGAAAAGTGCTAACAGTCAGCGAGCTAATATGAACTCTTTCAGTAGCTATTTGAATTAAGTATCAGTTAGCTAGCGCCAGCAGGCTAACATAACGTTTCTTTACTGTTTTAAAGCACATGACCCAGAATAATACCTTGTACCCCACTGTCCGATACCAGAACATTAATTCGGTAAACGGTATAGTTGATAAGTACCTGTTTTACTAAAACGTCATTAATGCGTTGTTAGCTTGTATATGCTAACATGTGTGAGCGCACTAAAGTAGTGAAGCTGGTAGAAACTGCTTTTTCGTCATCTTCAAAATAAAAGTCACAGAAAGCAAAATGTATAATATTGTAGTAAATATATAAAGCAAAAATGTAACACTACTTTTCTGTTATTAAATTTTAATTTAAACTAATTTGAATATGAAGGTCTAACCTTAGGATTGTCTTTTTTTTATATGGGTACAGGAACTAAGTTAGCCAACTAATGAATTAGGACTGAGGTTGTTTTTTTTTTCATGTTTTTTTTCTCTTTTGCATGTGAAGAAGAATTTGTCATTAGTCCTCACCAGAAACAGATATGACAATCAACTTTTTTTTTGGCATCAGCATACCATGCCTATATCTCCAATATGTAGCATAACTGCTAATTAATGTCATATTGAGTTTTTTTTTAATCTGCAGCAAATGTAACTGTACAAAGACAAAAAATCTAAATTAAATCATTTAGTTATTAAATTCAGATTAAATTCAATTATTTGGAGTTCACTGTTTACAACAAGCAAAGTTTGGCAACTAATACAAAAAGTTTTACATTATCAAATGTCCACATCAGACCTTACACCCCTCTGTTACAGACATAGGGACAACTTTTTAATTTAAAAAAGTAACTGCTATGGCCAGTCTGTAAATCCAACCTGATACAAAAGACCATAGAATGATGATTCAGATTATATTAAGTGAACGCATTACCACAACACACAAAATATTGACATGAACACAAAAACACAAAACAAATTGTTAATGAAGTTTTTTTAAGCATAGCAAAATCTAGCTGCAATGGGTGCATACTGAGTAATAGTATCATAGTCTAAGTTTGTGAATCAAATAGGGACTACTCAGGTGCCTAACTTAAGTATACTAAAGGGACAAAATGTAATGCACTGATATATCTGGGCAGTTTTTTTATTATTTATTATTAATTAATTTTTAATTATGGACTTTTTAAATCTCTAAAATTTAAGCCAAGTGTTTCAATGTAATGCTGATGTCTAGGAATTAGTAATAATGAATTATGCTTGAGCTAGAATGAAAATAGAAGAAAGTGCTACATGAGTTTCTACACCTCAAAATTAAAATTACCCCACATACCCACTATGATTTTTTTTTTTAAATAGAGGCTGATGTAAATGCTGTATAAGGACAGATTTGGGTTCACTGGTATAGACTACAGAAATTGAGTGATCAGATACAGAAAAGCCAAAGGGAGCATCATAAACATCACAAATACAACTTTTGGTTGAGAAAGATGTCCTATGTACACTCTATGCACAATGTAAATGAAAAAAAGCAGAATGCAATGATGTGCAAATTGTTTAAATCCTATATTTAATTGAACAAAAGGACATATCAAATGTTGAAACTGAGAAATGTTACTGTTTTTTGAAAAATATATGCCCATTTTGAATTTGAGGCCAGCAGCATGTTTCACAACGGTTGGGACAGGGGGAAAAAAAGACTAATAAAGTTGTGTAATGCTAAAAACACACCTTGTGGTTAATTGGCAACAGGTCAGTAACAAGACTGAGTAAAAAAGAGCATCTCAGAAGTCTTTCAGAAGTAAAGATGAAGAGGGGATCAACACTCTGTGAAAAACAGCATAGGTAAATAGTGCAACAATTCAAGAATAACATTTCTCAACATAAAATATCAAAGAACCTGTGGGTTTCATCATCTACAGTAAATAAAATCATTAAAAGATTCAGAGAATTCAGAGAAATCTCTGTATGCAGGAGACAAGGCCAAAAACTAATGTTGGCTGGCTGTGATCTTCGGGCCCTCAGGCAGCACTTCATTAAAATACAGACAGTGGAAATCACTGCATGGGCTCAGAAACACTTTTATAAACCACAATTTGTGAACACAGTTTATCATTGCATCCACAAATACAAGTTAAAACTCTACCATGCAAAGAAGAAACCATGTACAAACAGGATCCAGAAACACCGTCACCTTCTCTGGGCCTGAGCTCATTTAAGATGGAGTGAGCTGAAATGGAAAAGTGTCCTGTGGTCCGACGAATCAAAATTTTAAATTCTATTTGTAAATCATGGGCACTGTATCCTCCAGGCTAAAGAAGAAAGGGACCACCCTGCTTGTTATCAGCACGCAGTTCAAAATCCAGCATCTGTGATAGTATAGAGATGCATTAGTGCACATAGCATGAGGGACTTCCACATCTGTGAAGGCACGATTAATGCTGAATGATATAAACAGGTTTTGGCAACATATACTGCCATCTAGACAATGTCTTTTTCAGGGAAGACCTTGCTTATTTCAGAAAGACAATGTCAACCCACATTGTGCATGCATTACAAAAGCATGGCTCTGTAATATCTGGGTGTTAACCTGGCCTGCCTGCTGTCCAGGCTTGTCACCCATTGAAAACGTCTGGCACATTATGAAATGAAAAATCCAAAAAAGGAAACCCCGAAATGTTGAGCAGCTGAAATCCTATATCAAGCAAAGAACAGGAAAACATTTCACTTTCAAAACTACAGCAATTGATCTCCTCAGTTCTCAAATGCTTACAGAGTGTTGTTAAAAGGAGAGGTGACGTAACACAGTGGTAAACATGCCCCTGTCCCAACTTTTTTAGAACATGTTGCTGACTTCAAATTCAAAATCTATATTTGCATGTAGGGGTGGGAATCTCTAGACACCTCACGATTCGATTACAATTCAGAGGGCTGCGATGCGATTATAAAACGATTATCGATGCATCTTAATGCACCTTTTTTTTCTATACATCATTTCTATTTTCTCAGTGTGTGAGGACTTGGTAGTTTTAAAGCAAAGTATTTGTAATGATTCATAATGAATTTACTTCCAATATCTTTTATTAATAAATCAAATGGAAGTGATGTGGCAAGCGAACTGGAAGGCTCTCATTCACTGCCTTTGGAACACATGAGACGCTGCTGCCACTCATAAAATGCGCAGTTACGGTGAAATGGATGGCAATGAAAAGTGGCAATGGATGTCCACGCAGCGCGTTACAGCCGTCCTACCCGTTTTTAGTGACTTAATAACTTCGGTTTTGGTCGCGTTGTAGAGAGAGTCGCTGTGTCAGTAAAGTATCTTTGAGACGTGACGTGTGCAGCATAGCGCGAAAGCCGTGTTTCGCAACGACTGAGAATTGCCGTGCAGACTGCAGGTCACCTAGCAACGATGCGTTATTCGCATTTATAAGCACCGCAGTTGGTTTCCTGGTACGTTAAAGCTGCAACGAGAGACTGTCAAACAGTAAAAAGTCGCAAAGATGAAGTCGCTTCTCTTCCGAATTTTCTCGTTCCACCTTAAATGGTGCCTCATTTACATTCGGCGCCTCAGTCAGAATTTAGGGTGGAACGGGAAAATTCGAACAAGAAGCTGGAGAATGAAAAGCGACTTCAGCCTCGTAAGACAGCCGAATGTTGAGAGACATTTTACAAGAAACTGCTCTTGTTTTGAGGAAAAGTTTTCTGGCGGAGATGGAAGAAAAGCGGCTGTAGGCGAAGCTTAAAGCAGAGCAAAGTAAGTCTACGCTCTTGTTTATATTGTTTAGCCTATACTAGGACATTAGCACATACTGACACATACTGGACATTAAATGTTTGATTTCTGTTGAAAGGACAAAAAGTTATCATTTGTGTTGTGACTCCTGATCTAACCTGGCTTTAATGCAGAGGGAGCCGGTCGGATTTCTCACTCATCCAGTAGTGTTTTTGTTATGTGCCGTCACAGACTGTCCGGGCGCTGCACTTACCCACTTCCAAGTTCCGTCTTTTGCGTTCTGTCAACATTACGTTATAAATTAAATATTTAGAAAATTGATTTTTGACATTTGTGAGTCGATTCAGAATCGTTCACGTCCGCATCGCGATGCATCTAAGAATCGATTTTTTTCCGCACCCCTATTTGCATTTATTTTTCAGAAAACAATAACATTTGTTAGTTTCAACATTTGATATGTTGTCTTTGTACTAATTTCATTTAAATATAGGGTTTACATGATTTATTTTTCATTGCATTCTATTTTTATTTACATTTTGCAAAGCGTCCCAACATTTTTGGAAACGGGGTCCTACAAAATCAAACAAAACAAGGTACTAAAGTAATTTTAAAAGATTGGATTTTTAAGTATGCCTTTGGAATACTCATTTATAGTAACTGTCCTTGTGTCAAAACCAAAGAGAAGCTGCTTGTGTTCAACTAGTTTTGGGACCAATACCAATACTTTCCTCATCGCTCATACTGCAGAAGACTGAGGGAAAGCATTTTTGTGTTCTGACCACATGAGGGCGCCATACTCCACTTAATTCAATAAGAATCCTCCATGCCATTATTTTTCATACTACAGCATTTCAAGCAGTGGCTTTTTAAAGCACTGTCGATAAAAAGATACAAATATAAAAATGAAAATGTTTCACTCCTATAGGTCCAAACAGCATCACAACTGTCCTACGACTACTGCACTGTAACATGGTAAACACACTGTACTACTGATGCCGTACTAACAAGTGTCCTAGTAACTACAGAGATTAAGAGAGTTTCTCATTTTCAGAGAGGATAGTTCTACATTCATGCTACCAACTGAAAGAATGGTCACATTTCCATAATGAAGAAGACTCATTGAGTTTCTTGACCTCACAGTGTAGATCTGAAGTATCTGGTTGTTCATTTCTTACAAAAGAGAGGAATACATCTTTATTAAAACCAACATTCGCATCCATTTACATTTGTAAAAGATGAATCACTTGCAAAAAAAAAAACAAAAAAACCCACAATCCTCTCATGTGTAGGCAGACACTGTGCTGACAGAGTGATGGGAATTGGATTGTAGACATGCTGTCCCAGCTCGCGTCTTAGTGAGTGACACAGCTGCTTATTGTGGTGGCAGCAATGGTTGTCTGGTTCTGGGTGGCACTGGACTATGCAGAGTATGTGAGATGTTGTTGACACTGAAGAGCCTGTGTACTCTCTGCCCTTCTTACAGCTGTACTCTACAATCTGTGTGCCTGAGAATATAAGGAAGGAAACACTCAACTCAGGCCCAAACTTGCTAGATTATGTTAGATTCAGTATTTATGGCTATATTATTTAGACTCAGAAAGTCTGATCTATTATAGCTCTGGTGGCTTTACTAAACCATTTGGCAGAACGAGACATTTCATTTAAGACAAATCAACATCAGCAACTGAACCACTTAGACTGTCTGGGACCTTATTTCATGTACACATAATACCTTTGTTAGAGCTGTAAAAAGTCTCATGAAAGCTTTTAGCCAGCAGAGTACAGCGCCACAATATGAGCATGTAGTCTCTCCACTGGCCTATCATATATCGTCGCTGTCCAAATTAAACCATCTCCATTTCTGTCGATCTTCTACATCATTTCAACACACCAGTTGTCCTTTAGGTTGTGTGAAGTTTTCATGACGAATGGACCAATAGAAATAAAATCACTTGGAATAAAAAATCTCTACACAGATTTACATTTAAGGTAAAAGTGTTTTTTCCTTCTCCTGAAAAGTTAGTATTTTGGAGATACTTGTTTTTCTTTGGACAGCAACAATATGCAAATTAACAATATTAACATCAATCCCCAAATTTTCTTTAAGTTCCAGAAAAAACACTGTCCAAAAATATGCAAATACAGTTGTATGCAAAGGTTGAACATTGCCCCAAGTCAAATTACACGTTTGGTTGATTTCCTAAGTGAAAATAAGTGAACACATTATCTACAGGGAACAAGCTTAGATATGCATTTTTCCGTATAATTTTCTGCGCAATTTATGTTTACTTGCTGATTTTAATATACTCGATAAAAATAAAACATGAAATATAAAATGGGCCACAGCTTTTGCACAGGCTGCATTTTATGTTTGAATTTTTCCTCAATATGTTAATTTTAGCAAATAACCATTGACTGCTCTCTGTACAGGAGTACAGAGTCCTTATTTTCACTTAGACAATCAACAAAACATTTGACTGGGATGTCTAAAACTTTGCAAAGGATTGTAGAAGTAGATAAATATGACAGCATTCTTCTTATCACTATCTGTCATGACTGCAAGTAACTGCCCATTGGTTTCTGTTATGTGTGTTTTGAGTCAACAGGTCTAATAAGTTCAGGAGCATGTGACAAAATCACTGCTTGTGGTAATAAACTGAATTGTTCACAGTGGTGGTGATAGGAACCAGACATCTGAAGTGTTTAATGCTTTTAAAAACTACTTGACAGTTAGTACATGGAATAGTTATGAATAGGTTGGCTGATGCCTGAGACAAAATACTGTCCTAAAACATTACTCTATATTCATGGTGGAGAGGTGCATGCAGGGTGTTCTGGGTGTTCTGCAAAAACAGGCCCCAAAGATTTATTCACTATTCGCTATTTACCATTATCAGCATTACATCTAAAATCAGAAAACACACGTAGGATCACTGCACTGTAAATAAAATGGCTATATTTGCATTGTGCACATTGCGACCTCTGGTTCCTATCACATCCACTGTAAAGAAATCAGTAAGTGTCAATAAGTATTTATACTGTGCTTCTTTTTCACCTCAAACCACTGTGAATGATTTATTTACATGAAACACTGTCAAACATGGTCAAACATTGTCAAACATGATAAAATGGGGACCTAAGAAAATACTAAATTAACTAGTTTTATTCAACTCGGATAAATACTTCAAATAAAATGTTGGTCCAATTTATTTGAGTTGAATAAAAGTTAATAAAAGCTAGTTTTAGTAATTCATTTGAGGTTGAACCAACAAACCATTTTTTACAGTGCAGAAAAAAAAATTGATGGAATTCCCCTTTTATGTTTAATGGTAGGTTGTACTAATAATGATAAGATGAATACATACATGTACATAATAAGCACAGGCGATTTGGTCTCTGATGCACACTGCATACAATGAAGCACACAGCCTGTGTTGTAAACACAGTAATTCTGTATCAGATTCCACCTGAACTGTAAATAACAGTACAACTCTAAATATCAGTGAAGGACTCTGTTAATGCTCATGGACAATAGCTTGTTTTTCCTGCCCGATAAATCCACCTGCTCAGCTGTGATCTCCATTTTTATTTTTCACAACCAATAGAAAAAAACTGCAAACAGATCAATAGATACTAACACTTATTCATCTAGAACAAAATGTGAGTAGCTTGAGTAAAGATGAATGCCAGTCCAATTGAGGACGTCAATATAGTTCATGATCTTTGAGAAAGAAATGTTCCAGGAGAAATGGATAATAGTTCTGTTTTCGCTGGCTCTCGACTGAAAAACACACGCACTCAGAGTTTACCCAGCAGCCCTCTCCTATTAATCGCTCCCTAAGAATCAATAGAGGGCAAAAAGAGATTTAATCTCTTCAGGCGCTTGTCTCTGATTGCCCATTACGCAATAATAACAAATTTCTCACTTGCGAGGCTTAAGAAACAAACAAGCCTCTTATTCACAAACAGGCCAAATAGTATGATGTTGGTATTCTGCTTAGAGACGGAGAGGCGAGAGAGAGACAGACAGACATGGAGAGGGAGAGTGAGAGCGTGAAAGAGAGAGAAAGAGAGATGCAGTAGGACCTGGTCAGAACACACTGCACCGTGGTTTTCAGAGCCTTCTGCAGGCATGTAAACTGCAACCCTCACAATGGACCCTCTCATGGCAGTGACAGCTGCTGCTCCTGGGCCTCAGCACAGGACACAGAGGATTACAGCAATACATACACCACATACTGAACACACTCTGCTGCTACATACACAAACACAGCACACACAACCATTCAGAAGTTTGACATCATCTGTCATATTAATGACTGTTGCTATTATATTCAATAATACATCATACAACATACTATCATACAAGATACTAAAATCAGACACCTGTAGGCATTTTTGAATGTTGTTTGTAAAAGAAAAACAACAACCATAAGCTAAAAACTACTGAATAATATTCTGTAATTATCTGTTTATAGTCATCTCTCATCAGGTTTAAATATACCACCCTTCATTTATGTAATTTCTAGTCAAAATGGACAAATGGAAGACGAAAGTTTTAAGTACTGTTTATCTGAACGTGACAGTTTTGGTGGTCTACCAGGTCTTGCATGGTTGTTGGGAGTCCCAGTTTATCTGTATTTTTTCATAATCTTTTAAACGTAAGTTTTAGTGTTTTTTCCCTCAGTGGATTATCTTTGTATATATAATCTTCAGAAATCTTCAGAAATATCTCCTGAAAATGAATAACTTGTACTTAATGGCTGTTTTGACTGGAATAAATAAAAGGTGGTCTCTGAATTTTGTACCATACTGTATGCAAACATGCAAACACATGAACAGAATATGTTTTTCTTGAAAAAGAGTATTTATTATTATACATGAAATTAAGAAAGACAGATACAAAGCAAATCTGTTTGTAACTTATATAGAATACAGTGCTGCCTCTCATGCTCTAAGGCAGTTATTTTGTTTGGTTTTCCAAGGATAAATGGGGTCTAGTGAAGCTCTCTGTGTAGATATTCTTACATAGCCTTCATCATCTCCTGTCATTGTGTGTGCGTGTTGGTTAAAGCAACACAGCCTGAGGTCAGTGTGCATGGTCTTCTTTGTTCACTATGTGCTGAGCCAGCAGGAGAGGTGGAGGACAGAGCAGTCCGGCAACTCCAGCACGGGCACCAGAACCAGTGCCGGCCTGCTCTGACCCAGCACGCTCTCTAAGCAGCCCTCCAGCCCTGAAACACAGAGACACACAGATCACAGCACATGAATCCAAAGCACTCTTATTCAAAGTCAATTCTCTGCTCTCTGGAGCTGCTCGCACCTCCAAGGCAGGCAGGGCTAAAGGATGACCGTCCTGAAGGAGCTGCCCTGGAGAGAGAGGCTGCACTTAACCTTCGACCAGGAAACGCATAACCATTCCAGAATTACTGATGTCCTAACATCCTGGCACAATGTAGCTAAGCTCCATGCAGGCATACGTGTGGTCAGTCAGGGGTTTGGACACTAAGCTACACAACAATTACACCTGCAATTCCTTTTACAGACAAAAACAAACAGATTAGTCGACAATTACACCAATTATTGAAAAAACTGCTGCATGATTGTGCCTTTTTCTTACTCTACAATACTCTATGATGTTAATACGTAGCTGTGATAGATTGCAATATACTACAGGAAGTGTTGGGTGCAATATGACTTTGACTGTTTCACTGCACCATATAAAAAAGCAACTGCCAGATGAACTGATGGAACTTTAAATGATGCCGTGGCAATGAGAGAAGGTCTGAATGTTTGAATAGTCCATTATTCGAATAATAGGGATGAGTAAGAATGTTAAAATATTGGAACAGTCATAAACATTTAAAATAATGAAATAATAAATAGAAAAACAGTAAAAATGGTAAATTAGGACAGATTTCAAAATGCAAATAAGCTTGTCTCTAATGTTATACAGAACCATTAGATGCTAAACTCTGATGCTCCACCAGAGGACAGTGAAGAGCCTACCTATTACATTTTGGTTAAATCTTATCATCAGTTTAGTCTTTGGTGCTGGGTAGTAGAAAGTACAATGTATAGCTATAGCACATAGTAAGACTCAAGTCTGGTCTTGGTCTCAAAATCGTAATAAACAGTCTCGAACTTTGTCTTGGTCTCAACATCTTTTTGACTCTTGTCCCGGTCCCGAGGTAAGGTGGACAGATAGCGTAAAAGAGTCATTTCGCTTCATGTTTAAATAAAGTCTGTTTGCTGCCAGTTGAGGATCTTATAGATATTTCCATGATGGCTTAACTAAGTATTATTTGTTTGTTCATGGTCATGGTTCCAAATTCGAACATCCCATGAAGGCAGATAAGAATGGGCCTCATTCATGAACCATTCTTAAGAAAAAGAAAATTTCTTCTTAAAACCTGCTTTCTTACTTGGGATTTGTTCTTTGGTAAGAACAGAATCTACAAACACTCAGGAGCCCAAAGGTGTGAACAGTTCTGTGGTTTAAGAACACGTCATGAATGTGACATAGACTTTTTCTTGGGACCTTTCTCAAGAACAAACTTGACCAAACTTGTTGTTTGGTTTATATTCGGTTGTATTTAAGTGCTGATTCTGAATATGTTTTTGAGAAGAAGGGGCAGAGAATAACCTCACCATTATTTACTTCCAAATGTTACCAGGCAAAGTTGAACAAAGACTTTAATATTATAATTAATTATATTTTTAGACCATTTATTTATATTTTTCAAAATCTAGTATAAAACATAACATTATTTATACATTTCAATAATGTATAATGAATGTACAAAGAATTAAACACATTTTAATTTTTTCCCTTCTTTTTTTATTTTCAGTCTAATTTAATCTTAATTTGGTCTTGGTCTTGACTCGACTGTACTAATACAAAGCATAGGTCTTGACCTGACCAGTTCTTGGTCTTGACTACAACATTAACAATAGTAAGCATTGCAGAAAAACACCAATAAACATTACGCTCAAGCTTATTTTACACAATAGTACAGATTTAATGGAATAAAACTTTCAACATCATTTAGGGAATTTTGGTATCAGCTAACTAACTTGCCGAGTTGCTGTTTTTGAGCTAAAGGGTATGAGATGAAATACAATGTGGAAAGACTAATAATGTTAGCCTAAGTTTATGTCTGTTTATTTTAAAGATTTTAGACTGACATCCTTGTCTGTGTAAATTCAGAGCCAAATGTCACCTACTATGGTGATATGGTTCTGGGTTTGACATAGTACGATAATAGCGAGATGCTCAGTGGTGTTACTGTCTCTGGTCATTGTCTCCTGATGCATCCGGTGTAAAGAAGCCTGTAGCCTTAAGATTCCCACACCTTTTTTTGTAACTTTATTATTCGTATATTTTTCGAATAATGCCTTAGAATCATCAGATTTGACTGATGTCCATTCTTATCACATAATGGTCAATCTATTAATCAATTCCAGAAATAATCAGCTGTTGCAGCCCTATGCACAGACAATATTGAGGGGGCTGCTGTGGCTTGCACAAGTCAGCAAATGAATAGTGGACTTTGGAGATCTCATTGACCATCTCTGTTTGTCCCCGTGACAGTCGTCTGCTGGCTTTCTTAGGGGCCTACAACAAACTCCTGCAGCTGCTACGCACCCACTAATTGGTGACTAGTGCTCTCATTGGTTGGTTGGATGTCACTGGTTGTTAGGCTTGTTTAGGAGGGTGGTGTCAGTGCGCTGTTCCGTCGGTGAGATCCTTCCCTTAAGATGCGATGTACCAAATGCCCAGAGCCACACACTAAGACATACAGTCACATCCACTGGATATTTTTAACTCCTAGTTGATTACATAAACTTCAGTGACCTCATAGTATGAAGGGATAAAAACTGTAAAGCATATTTATGAGGTAAGCTTGTGATAAAAAGCTGCTGGATGTGGGGTTATAATGACAAATGGGCACTAGTGAAAGGAAACTGGGACAAAAAGGTGAAAGCTCTTTTCAACAGCACTTGATAAGCATTGTGCTCTTTCATTAAGAACAGAAGCAGTGTGTCAACTAAAGAGTCAAAAAGCCCATGCTGGGTAATTAGCTCACTGATTTAAAACACCACTGATGAACAGAGGATTTTATTTTCCATTAATAAGCAGCAAAGTGCTTTCTTATCTAAGCATGTGGTACACCCTGGGAAGTCAAACCCTCCCGAGATCAACAGTGGACAGCACCCTGAACCAGGAACTTCACACACAAATCCAATGTCCCAAACAGAGCTGTTTCACATTAGGGCTTTTTGTACTCTTTGCCTTTGGCCTCAAAAACACATATATGATTCAATAGAGCAGTGAAGGTGATATGCAAAGACTCAAAACACACAGAGAGAGGTTGCTGAATTTGTCTATCAGTTGGCACACATGCATCAATGTTCATACTGTTCGATGCACTAGAATCACATAGCCTTCTACTTTCCTACCCTCTCCAAAGCCATTATACCAGAGTTATTCAACTCTGGACCAAAGTTGACACCCGTGCATTACACTGCATTGCAAAAGCCACCACATTAGCAGATAAATAGAAATAAAACAGAAACCAAAGGCTGCATTAGGACATACCTAAAATCATTCCACAGTTTTCACACCAGTGAGAGTGAATGCAATAACAATAATGTTATGTTCTTTGGGTATTTAACTCAATTCTTCAGTAAAATTCTTAAAAAGCAAAAATCCCACAGAAAGGCGTGAGAATGAGAATGTGAGACTGCTGGCTCTAGTGGGCCTAGAGGGCTTTCAGCGAGAGAGGACAGAGCTCTGGGCCAGTGGGTTTTTAGCCGTGCTACAGTGCACCTCAAACTGGTTCACATTAACTGGTAAACGGCTGTGTAATTAGCAGGCATCGGCTCATGAAAATTGTTTATTTATGCTGAGGTGAGTGAGCATTGTGGCTGGAAGGCCAAACGAGCAACAGGGACGCTGTTAAGTGGAGCACAACACTGGCTTTACAGTGGACACATCAGCAGCCACATGTGTTTGTATGTTTGTGCTGTAGGAGGAGAATTTCTGCACACTACTAAAGAACCGTTCTATGAATGGTTCTTTAATGAATAATTTTAGTAAACAAGATGTAAGAGTGTCACAGTGTTGTAGTCAAGACCATTAGAGGCAGGTCCAAGTCAAGACCAAGACTTTGCAGTAGTTAGGTCAAGTCAAAAAGACTAGGAAAGGGCACAACCAAGTCGAGATTATGACCAGATTAAGATTAAATTAGACTAAAATAGGATTCATTATGGCCAATCCGCATGCAGATTACTAATATAAGGGCCGCTGCAGTAGCAAATGTTCGACACACCGATGTTTGGGTACCACAATATTAAAAAGAATAAAAAAACACATATATTTATACTTTAGGCTAACTTAGTTTAACTTACTTAAAATATTTAATTGAATATTAAATATTAACAGCACATCAGGTTGTTACTAGCTTGTTTTCATTAGCATGTTCCCGTTGTTGTAGTGTGTGTCGTGGACAAGGCTGGTATAAACAGCCAGCCTTTCTGAATACCACAAGAGTGCAGTGTACATGCCATGGTGACAAAATCTGATTTAAAATGCACGTCACTTATTTTTTTATATTTACTTCATTTATTTGTGGTCTCAGGATCAAGACCAGACTTGAGTACTACCATACTATTGTGTGAAGTTTAAAGAATTTCCACATGTAAAGGTACTATACCAATTAAAGTTCTTTCTAAGATGTTTTTCCCCTTCATGTCCAAGCCTAGAACCATCTAGGAACCTCTATTTCTAGTGCAGTTATTGCTCTAACACACTTGTTAATTAGCTGACTAGTTGGATCAGGTGAGCAGAGAAAAAAATCAAAATGCAGGGCAATGCAACTCTAGGATCAGGACTGGTAACCACTAAACAAGACCAGAGGAAATCTGAATGAAGTTCCAGAACAACGTGAGAGGGACTGTAGAAGTGGTGGATAAGTTCCTGCTCCAGATGATATTCACTATAGCTAAACCACAGATGTGTTAGGTGGAACATGTGTTGCATTTTTCCAGTAGACAGTGTCTCATAGTTCCTGTCCCACAGTGATGGCTGAAAGCTAAATTTATTTACCCTGCTTTTTTTTGGTGGCATCAGACACTGAGTGGGAGCTCTGACCCGCGAAGCTGGCCTGTGGCACCCTTGTAGGGCATGAGTGTCTACCACAGCAAGGCATCAAATTCCACTTCAATACCAAGTCGATTAAACAGATGGATTTAAATATAGGCTGCAGAACAATATCATACTGCCCACAATGAATGCTCTTTGAATTGTGGCTTAATGTCAGTAGCAGTGGTGCTGGTGATGATGGTGGTGGTGGTGTGAAAACACAGCTCTCTTGCTATAATACTAGTGCACACAGTGTTTACATGCCATTTTTGTACCTCTCCTGAAACTGACAAGCGTTCAGTTCGGTTCTGACCTTGTAGAACGTGACACGTCTTCCAACTGTATGCAGCGTGTTATATACTATCACCACCATCACATATTTCTGAAAAACAAATAATAATTGTGTGGTCTAGACACCAAGACAAGTCTGTCCTCAATTCTATTCATCATCTGCGACCATAATTTCATTTCCCACAATAACAAGTTACAGCAAGGCCTAAAAAAAGACAGTGAGATCTCAGCTCTGGCTTCCGTTCAAAACACTAATTGATTGTTTCAAAGAGGAGACAACAACTGTGTCAAGCTGATGAATGCCTCGTCCTTTTCTAGGGACATGAGAGCTCTCTTGGGATGTGATAAAAGTTTTATTCTAAGGAAACATCCTGGGTTTCTCTTGAAGTGGGGCATGAAAGGCTTGAACAAAACATGGGCTCATTTAACAAGAAATCTTCATAGTTTTTTTTTTTTAATACCCATTCAAACTGATCATCACAGATAACACATATAAGTCATTATATTTTATATATTTTTATATTATTGTGGTCTTGAAAACACTGAATAATGTTTACCTGTGGAGAGCTCTCTGGCTAACTTGCTGCTGTTCTTGTAGAAGACCCTGACACATAAAGAAGAGAGAGCCTTCTTCATTTGTGCTAGAGCTTGCTGGAAGGAGGTGCCCAGTGCCTGCAGTATGTCCTCTGCGTCCATGGACTCTGGACTTGTGTACGATGTAGTGAGGGACACAGCGAGAGAGAGTGTGGCATAATGGCCTCTGCTGGACTGTAGCAAGTCCCACTGGATTTTTCCGCCTTGGACCTCTGAGGTCTGGTGACAGGACGTCCTTTCCAAAGGATTGTCCTGCACAGCAATGACATGCAGCTCCACTGCTGCTCCTCTGGGTAAAGAGGGTACCACTGCAACTACCAGAGGAGTGTCCTCAGTCTCCTCTGCACCATAACAGGCCACCTGCAGGACAAGATTTCCAGGTAAAACGACTGTTCACACATAAACTAGTCACTGAACAACAGCTGTATAAATTAGGCACATGAAATAAATGAAAGCTGTTTTGTCTAAAGATCTTTATAACATAATTTTGCCGATCATACTTGTTTCAAATATGCATCACTTTTTTTATATAAAGTGTAAGATAATGCACTTGTATAGGAAGGGAAAAGTTAAAGGAAAATAATTGAAAAAACATGACCAAAAACTGGAGTTCAAAAAAGTGAAGAGAAAAAAGGACTAATAACCATGCAAGACCTCCAAACCTGTAGACCACCAAACCTGTCACCATCAAACAGTACTTTGTACTGTGTATAGTATAAACAATATTAAACAGCTTTCACCTTTGAGATATACAAGAAAATCAGGCTCCACTCTTGCTTCATATCTGACAAAATCCAAAGGCGTTTCCATACATCCTACCACTGTAAGAACATAACTCACCACTATGAGTCTAAAGGCATGTGTAACTATGAAAAAGCTGTTACTGAGAAAAGAAAATCTGCAAATAAAACAAATAAGCTGCTGGTTTTCTTAAAACAATAGACTGGCTACCCCAGAGTCCAGACCTCAACATCGTTGAATGTGTTTGGGATTACATGGATTGTAAGAAACAGAAAATGAAACCAACTTCTTAGACAGAACATTGAATATTTGCAATTTATTTTAAATTGCTCTAAAAATTCAAGGATTTCTTAAAAAGCTGTTATAAAGCGTGGGCAACTAAATACTGAAAAACTCATGTTAAATTGTTGATGCTGTTGATGTAATTTTCTGTTCAATGTGTTTTCTGTATTTTTCCAGATGCAAAAAAATGAACACCTAATAGCCTAATTAAATAAACTAATGGTTGTCTGTGACTTTTGTACTGTATGTAGTGCATCACAACACAGAAAATTCTTTTTCCAGAGAGGCCATTTTCAACAGAACATTCTAGATGTGTATGGCCCATTTTACACCATTTCACCACACACCTCTATTAGAAACCTGCCGTGATGGCTTTAAATGATGTAATCTGCAGAGTTAAAATCTCCTTTCTCTTGTCTGGGCGCAAGCCATTATCACCTCTGAAACGTCTTCTGCACCGTACAACGTAGCCCCTCAAATAACACTGTGGAGGCCTCATCTACTAATGGGGGAGAAATGAGCATTTTATAAAACAGTCATTTTGTGTGAAGTCGATAGGGCAAAAACACTTAACCCCCTTTTCAATTTGCTGGATCAATTTTCATCCACTTACACCCCACTTCGTGAGTGCAGAATAATGACAGGTTACATACACTTTATTTTGAAATTCACTCAAAAACCTGCGAGAAAAAGTCATTGACAGGAAAAGGAGCGGCGTTTTGAGCTCGTTTCTGGCGCACCCCAATATGACCCAATCCACCGTCTACATGAATGCAGCACTTACCTCAAGATTAAACTTTAGCAAAGGCCTAATTGTGCATCGGCGGCAAATCAACAGCAAATCTCTCTGAGTGCATGGCAACAAATAAACAATAGAAGTGTCTGAGCACAAGGGCGTGCATATGAGTGTGAGAGCGGCGTCTGGGTTAATTCAGAAGACGAGTATACTTTTAGTGCTATGACAGTGTACGTGTATTCTTTCTGCTTTGATAAACGTTAGGTTAGCACTTTACGTGACTTAAGTATTGCGCCAGAGGGGCCGAGCCGAGTCGCTTGTCAATAGTCATTGAGTGCTGAGAGTGGAGTGGGGTGGGTTGCGGGTGGACTGAGGCGGACTGCAGGGCTTTGTTCACCCAGGCTTAAAGGCCAACCCTCAGGCCCTGGCTGGTCAGCCTCCTAGCGTGCAGCTGCGGAGCACCAGCTACACCCTCACAGGTCACTACCTTCAAAACACTCCAAACTTTTAGACTGTTTTTTCCTGATTTGTCTGAGGTTGTTAAATCAGCAGCCCAGTCCCTTTGCCTTCTTTATTTTATTACTTTCCAGGATTATAAAAGCAACAGTGGTCCAAGTGCACACCTATCTCCCCTTTCTCTGTACGACTGCAGCATAACTTCATTAGACTCCCCTTGCCAGATGTGAAAGCTCTTGGCTGCCCAACACTGCACTTGACAAGAAATCATTTATTAGATTAATCTAATAAAATAAAAAGGTGACAAATGTTGATATATGGGTCGTGTGAGAGCTCAGGGACGACGTGAGCCTGATAGCACTGGGGCCCCTTTAATGCAATCCATCTATTAGTTCATTACAGCCTGCCCTCTCGCACTCATTTGCTCCACTCTCTCTCACGCTCTCTCTCTTTTCTAGTGTGCATGGTTCAGACTAACTCTAACTGTTAGAGCTTTCCATCCCTCACCATCAGGGTGACCCTGTTTCTTTGCGTTTGTTTTTCTAATCTCATCTTTTCCTTCTCTTCTGAACTCTGCCTCCCTCTGCCCACTGTAAGAAGCCTGTGTGGTTCGGGGTGGGGGTGGGCTGGGTGAGGCGTGAGAGCCGAACAGTAAACACCATAATAAGGAATTGGTGTAAAGCCGGTGAGCAGCAGGGAGCTGATGGGGCCTGGATGCTTAGGCAGTTCCCCTACATTTCCTGCCCAGCGGGAGGCCCTTATCGAGTGGGCTCGATGGCTGCACGGTGGGCTTCCACTCCAACAACCCCTCCCCCCGACACACTTCCAGCTCACATTCAGGGCTGGCCACTTTAACCTAGCATTGCTGCCTATGGAGTGCCTGGATCCTAAACTGTATTCACATTCAGGAGCTGGGCAGAAGATCCACCAAAAAGTTCAAGAGGTAGATGAACGAAAGAGCTTTGATGTATTATAAGACAATAGTGTGGGTCTGGAGTATAAACTGCGATACAGGAAAGGTAAAAGCAGATCTGCAGATCTCAACCCTCAGATGTCTAGAGTTCTTACTTTTCTTTTGCTATGCATTCAATTTACATCCTGATTATCTTTAAGTAACTAATTACTTATCTAGTTAATGAAATACATTTATATTTGATTTACTTTGTGTATTGACAGGTTCATACTTCTGACGTTTCAGACTGTTCATTTCCATGAAAAAAAAGACAAAAACATGCAATACAAAAATGTGAAGGATGCTTTTTCCACAAAACAAGGCTGTACACACAACACCTTTCAACAAATTCTACTTTCCACAGAATTTCTCTTCTTGTTTCTTGATCTAAACAATTATAGAAAATGTAAAAAGTGTCAAAACTTCAATTACACTTTTCTAAAACTTTAAAATCAATGAGCTAGTTCGCTTGTACTCCATGTCGTCACTGAACAGTAAGTCTTAAGCTGCAATAAACCCATGATGCTAAAGGTTAACGTCCTAACTAAGAAATCTGTATGATTAAATGCATAACAAATATTAAGATTGAGTACAACAAAGATCAAATATACTGATCCACTATACAAATTTATATCACATAAAAAAGATTAACCTGTGTATCACATTCACACACATACAAATGCAGACACCCACACACAAATCTCTCTGCACTGCACTCCATAAATACTGTTTCTCACCCATAGCAATTGCACTGTGCTCCCAATTAACCCTGTGAGCTTTCTCATCCACCTGATTAGAGAAATTATGAACGCACAGCAGCTACATGCTAGGCTGTGGCTTATAGAGGAGACCCTCTAAAGAGTGTTCCGCTTGAATTGCTTGGTGCATGGTCAACAGCACTGGAGGTAAATGTGATAAATGTTTTGTCATTAATCTTTAAAAAACAGAAAAGAAACAGACATGACGGTGTCACTTCAGTGCACCGAATTTTGTAGCGCAGGGAAAACAACTCCTTTATGCTTACCCACCCAAACAAATACGACCGGACACATGGTATGTAAACAATCATTAGTGATCAATCCAAAACAGCTAGAGCAAAGTAATGAAATTGGCTATCTGTTGTGCCTGAATGATGTTACTGAAGAAACCTTTCAGCATGAGAGCCACGTTAGTTTGATTCTAGTATCTGAAAATGGCATTGTTGACACACCTTAAAAAAGTAAGGGATGAATAAAAAACAAATAACCTTATTTTAAGGCTTGTATGATATCTATACATATTTTGCCTCAGAATATGATGTCTGTGTTTTATTGGATGAAACACAAATTACTGAGCATTACAAATATATGTAACTTGATTTTCATTTCTGTGTAGTTATTATTTTTGAGATGATCTTGGTCAAAAGAACAGTGACAGCATAGTCAGAGAAGTCTTTGCCCATGCTTGACCTGTATATATTCACTCTTTGTGAACTAGAGCATTGTGTAATCACTTAGTGTAAACTAGAGTTTCAGATGGGCCTGAAATTTGGATTAGAATCTGAATAAAGCCAGATAATATTCTGTCCAAGTCCAACTCAACCCAACCCACAATACCAAGATTTAATTTGAACCCAACAGTTGTCCGATAAAATTCTGTCTGGTCCCAACTTTAAATTGATGTAAACCTGACCACGACAACCAGAGACAGAATAAAACTCCACATTCCTAATGAAAGAGCCTGTAAAGTTTCCTAGAAATAAGCAGGTCATCAGATCATAGATAAACAAAGAAGAAAAAAATTAACTTAATACTTAATTAACTTAATTATTAACTATCTAATTAGGTTTAAATATATTAATCAAGAAACGCTTTCAAACAACATCCCGAAAGCTTTTTGTCTACACAACCATAGGTCACACAGGCTAATGCAGTATAGAGGCCGACCGATATAGGATTTTTAAGAGTGATACCAATTCCGATATTTGAGGATTTAAAAATCTGGTATAGCTGATTTTTCCAAAATATCCAATATATCGGCCAATTTTTTTCCTTCAGAAATACATAACACGAACAAGAGATTTTACCTAACTTTTGTTATGTGTAGTTATTTAAGAATCATCACCAAGACTACATGATATAATGCAGTTTAAAAACAAACTGGCAACTTTGGGATTTCGCACTGTAGTCTTAGGAACACAAATAAACATCTGTCATATTACTGTTTAAAGAACTTAATGATTAAACGGATTGCATGCAGGAGCACCTGAACATGACGTGTTACTTATAACGACACCAGAACTCCTTTTTTAGATGTGAATAACATCTCACAGCATATCAATGCACTTTGTGCTCTAACAAAATAGTGCCATTGTAACACAAACACTACACGTTTGAAAGAGAAGTTTGATACGTTTGTTTGGCTACCAAGCCACGTTAGACGCTTTTATTTATGCTTATTTACGTGTTCCCTCTGGTTTGATCATTTTTAATGCACCGATTGTAACTACAGACATGTGAGTCGCAGATACATTGCTTCATTTAGGAACAAGGCTGAAGTTGGGTTCCTACTCACCAGGACTGTTCAAATTTTCCCATTCCACCTTACATGGGACAGCAGTTACATTCTGGTGCCTGAGGCTAAAGGGCCAGAATGCAACTGCTGCACCGAAAATGTTAACAAAAAAACTGGTGACTAAGAATCTGACTTCAGCTTCGTCATATAGGCAAAATAAGTTAAACACAACAGTTTAACTGCTCATTAATATTAGCTGTTTTCCACTGATAAACGTAGCATTAGCTAGCTTTGTGGATAACCTAATTTAGCAATAAACAACACTATAAGCTGCTGTAAGTGACGTTTCCTGAGAAGTTTTAGAAGTGACATGCTGGGGAGAAAAGCTAGGACTGTTGTTTGTTTACTCGCTAGAACTGCCACACTATTTTGTAAATAAATCTACAATCAAGTTTGTCAACAGCTTAGCCAACACCACTCAGCGACCGTAACATTAAACGTAGGGTAATTGTGAAGTTTTCCTTTCAGTAAGTATCGACTTTCTCATTACTGCAGCAAAGCAGACATAGCCGATACGAATGTTGCCAGGCTTATTTAGCTAAGAACAAAGTGAGAGAGATATTTCTATTATTATTTAAGTAATTAATTTAATGTGACAATTATCAACTTATGATTTGTGGCGTTCCAAACACGTGTGTATTGCCAACAAGTTACAGAGTCCCCTCTGATGGACAAACTACAAAACGACAACACTCATAACATGGTTGAGCTGTCTTCTATCTCTCCGTTTCTTTTTTGTCATTAATCGGATGTTAAAACACTGATACAGATTAATATGCAACTAGCCCATATCAGCCGATACTGTTGGCGCACTAATTTATCCGTCAAGCTCTAATGAGGTGTTTTCTTGTGGGCCTTGGGGAACTCCGTGGACGTCACTGCCAGCACTATTTTACTCTGGCACAGACTTCACTGAACCAATTCAATGTAATAAATGTAAGGAGGAAGGTAACCGGGAGAGTAGGGAGAAGGTAAAGTATAAAGAAAAACTAAAGCAGGGGTTTAAAGGTTTTAGACGTGTGAAGTCCAAGGCCAACAAATATTAGAAAAATGATGCCTGAATCCGACCAAGCCCAACATAGTCAATATTCAATACCCAAGATAAGGCAGAGGTACTGTCACATTCTTGCTTTTCATGACTCTCTGTACCCCAACATACTCCACACACTACCTTTAACTGCTGGCAATGAGACAAATCTTCAGTCTTTGTAATTCAAAAGAAAGGCTCTGCAAACTGTCATATGGTAGAGTGTTTGTTTTATTATTTATTTATTTACTTATCTGGATAATTAAAGACAATTTCCAGCCCAAGAGGGTGTAACATAGAATTGCTAAACAGTGAACAGGTGGCTGATTCAACTCCTTGGATAGATCAATCCCTTCCCCTCTAATTCAAGCTTGAATTGTTTACTTTTGTCGCTAATTGACAAATATAAATGACGGTTGCTAAAGCAGAAGACCACCTGTAGGGACAAGGCTTTTTTTTCCTCTCAGTCCTCAAACCTGTCATCATTTCAAATTTGTGGTTTGTGGAGGCCAGAGTTGAGGCCAAAAGAGTCATCAGTAGATCCCTATTTAAAGCCCCCTATGCTTGAGGGGAGGGCACTGTCCCTGCTCCCTCAGCTCCACAGATTACTGGAGGAGGAGCAGCCGGGGTAGGGAGCCTGCTGCCCTTATTAGCCATGTGGAGTTGGGGACCGCAGAGGGAGTAGGGGGGAGATAAGCTTCTCTGAGGTTTCAGTGAAGCTCCAAAAGGGAGGGGGGTGGGGATTAAGGAGGCTTTAAGGAAGACATCTGCCTCTGTGCCAGGCTCCATATTATCAAAGACACCAGTGTTTCCCACAACATCAACTTTTCATGAGCACTCATTCCCGTAAATATGAATCACTTCTGCCTCCTTTTTCAGGGGGTGACTGATAGGACAGTGAATTCCATCAGTTAGATACTATTCCATCAGTTTTTCCACATGAAAGGATTGTTTGTGTTAATATCTGAGAATATAAAAAATTTGACTTGAACAGGGAATACAGTATACCAAACAATATGGAATTTCTCCCAAGAATCTCAAGCAGCAACTTGAAATATAATCTGTGCTAATTCTTACTATAACCTATGAAAACCAAAGATCACACTTAGTATATGAACACACATCATAGATAATGCTCACCTGTTCATGCTTATCCTGTAGCTTGCTGCTCCAGACCTTTCTGACTGCTGGTATATGTTTGTGGTGGGTGACATAGCAGTGGGCCTGCAGCACATGGCCTAGGGTAAGGTTCGGGCCCATGGCACCCAGCACTTTCTCCATGTGGTTGTAGCACAGCTGGGCCTGGGAGGCTGGACCCTGACACAGTATCTGCATGGTGCAGGGGACCAGAGCTATCTGCCCAGCACAGAACACAGCTTCATCCACCTGTAACAAACACCAGCGTAACATCAGCAAAATCATTCATTCTTTATCTATACAATCTGTGTGTCTTTATAAAGCTATTGTAAAGTGTGAATTAGACCTATACAGCTTAGTAAACCATTGGCTAAAGCAAAACTGCCCCAGTACTATGCAGTGCTTAATTTCTTAATTTAGTCCACAAACTTTGCAGCTCTAAGAGAAAAACTCTCTTTTTTTAAAAGCAAGCATTCCGTATAACACAGTAGATGTCTGCGTGGGACAGTGATACCTTTCAAAAGTAGTTTGGGGAACATGTCAGAGGAGACCAAAACAGGCCAGTATTTAAACAGGGGAACAGCAAGTGACTATGCTGTTAATAGTAAAGGTGTTAGAACAGGGCTAAGTGTGCAAAATGTGGCTGAGGTCATTTGATCTGGCCCACCAGAAAATTAGTCTAACCCCATCCCCTCATCCAATGAGACAAGCTTATATTTCTGTTTATACAGTGGGGTCCAAACATCTGAGATCAACAGTGAAAATAGTTCTGTTTTGCATGTCTTTCTAATAAATATTTCTAATGAGTTTTTTTTATTACAAATGATATTCCAAGCTTATCAAGCGGAGCGAAAAGTGGAATCTTTAAAATATTTAAATTAATTTCAGAATTGCTTAGTGTTTGGTACATCCTTTTTTGCTTTAATGACAGTGTGCACTGATGCTGGCATGGATTCCACAAGTTTGCACAAAAGCCTCTTATGAGTAGATCAAATCCACCTGAGAGTCACCTGAACACGACAATGGAAAAGATGAGACTACAAAACAAAAAAAAAGTGACCTTTTGCACAAAACACGATCAAGGTCACAAACTGAACAATTATCTAGAAATAGTGCAAAATTTTGATCACTTCTTCATTTTTCTTTTCACAACTTTCTAATAAAATTCTAATAATGTCTATTGTTTATTTCCAGGTTTAAATGAAACTAATCCTAGATTTTCAACCTGGCCCTAGACCTTTGGACCCCACTACAACGTATCATTTTCTTCCTTTTAAATTTTTATCTTTTAAGTATTTTGATAACAAATTTGAGTGTAATCTTTAAAAACGTGACTTGAAACTTTCTTACTGTGAATACTGTTTTGTGTTGTTGGCACTACAAATGGCCTTCTACAAACATTGCACTTTGGCCCCACAAGATAAAAAGTTTGGGCACCCCTGTGCTAGAAGCATCACTTTGGTTTCTCTAAACAATCTTTCAATGGACATTTCTTTTCAAGAAGTATTTTTGTAAATGAGATTTGTAGAATTTCTTTGAAGTTGAAAAAACCTCCACATAATGTAAAGCTTCTATGTGAAATACATTTTTGTTCACAGATGTGTGTCCAAACCAAGAACCATTTAAAACCTTATTTTTTTATAAGCATACACAGAAATATTACATGTTTTAAAATTATTACCTTGTAGATGATAAAATGGTACTGGTGTATCTCAAAGCATTAGGAAATACTCTGTCTGAATAGTACACTAATTAACAAGTTACACCTTATATGTTCATTTATCACCAATAATTTACATTTCACACCATCTACGAAAACATGCGCTTAAATGTGTATACACTTCCTAAACACAATTAGCAGCATGATAATTAACTGAGAAGCCAAGAAAAACTTCTTCTGAGAAAGTTCCTTGGTCCACTAATACTCAACCTAAAATCCATGCAATCAATGGTATCAGATATGCAAGAGCACTGGAGAGGTCAGGCCCTGAGAGATGTATAGGGTGACTTGGTGCACTGAACACATGAAACTCAGGGCTGAGCACAGTGGCCAGGGTAAATAGCTGTAGGTGACATGGTGTTAATTGGAGCTCTGGGAAAGTATTTAGCAGACTGGGGGAGTGTGGGGAGCATGGTGACCTCTGCAGGGATCATAGCAGACCAAATCAATTGATACATCTCGTGAAACAAGGTCTTTAGCCGATTAGTATACATACATGGGTATCGCATTTCCAAACCAGATTACCAGGCTAAGTCCAGAGCCCCAGCGTTAGTGGAGGCTTAGCCACCACCCCCACCTCTTTCTGCTGGCACTCTGTGTTAGCTAATGAGGTAAAAAGTCTTCTGCTACTGAACAGTTTAAGTAAAAACACACAGTACAGTTCTGAAGCAAGTAAATTGAAACTAGGTTGGTAATGTCAGACGTAACTTAACCTTTCACAGTCCTGGTTGGAAATTCTTCTGCTTTTTTGTTTCTCCTCCATGTAATAAAATCAGGGGTTGAAAATTATTTGAAAACAACAGATCAACAAAAAAAGCCCTATGCCAGAGGGGGGAAATAGTCACATCAATTTCCATAGTCATATGGGTTTCCCATGATTCCTAGCTCCTGGGTTCACTTGTCAACTTTGATGAATCTTCAGCATCTGCCTCTGCTGCTCCAAATTACCAAGGCTGTGCTGGAGATGGGGGGAGCGCTACTGCTTTCAAGCGGCCGGATCAATCATCGGATCATTTACCTGCAAGCATTATTTGGCAAAGCGCGAGAGCAATATATCCACGTCGGCATAACCTACGTGCATGTCACGCAGACGTCAACAACAAATTGTCATTGGCATTCCATTTATGAGCCATCAAGTAGAATCAGATCTTCGCCACAGAATCTCAGAGATCAGGTCAGACATGCAGCGAGGATCTCTTGGCGAACTAGCATTTAAAAGAATTCACCACTCCAGATTTAAAAAAAGGGCCATTATTTGATTTGAATATCAAAAGAGGCCACCGCAAGGCTCTTCCACTGTTGTCATAAAAAAACTCCCAAAGCTTCAGCAAGCAGGTGTGTAATGATCAATTATTAAGGACCTAGCTCAGGTTACTCCTGGCTGATGGGGCGGGGCATGGCTTTTCATGGTGAACCTGAGAGTAAGAGAGTGAGAGAACAAGGGGGAATTCTATTTACATAAAATTAACAGTTCAAAAGAATGAGTTCACACACCAATCAAACTTGTTAATTGACTGTCAATGGTGTGTCCCTGAATATACAACACAACTACATTATTCATCTTCCCCGTTGACAAGAAAGACAGTCCAATTTGCATTGGCGTCCAAAACCTGATCAGCAGCCACAATGCACCATGCATTTTTAATAGAGCGCAGGGAGGCTATTAATATTCATAGGGGTCAAACATTTAACTTCCTATAACCACCAGTGGTTTTCAAAAGATCAACTTTTGACCACATCATACAGACAGAATGAAGAGGGTTTGATTTAAGCAGTTAGTTGCTACTGTTGAAGCACTAAACACTAAGGTAATACCCCTGACAATTCTGCATTATGATGTATAATTATTCCACTTTTGAAAGTTTGTACATCTCACTGCCAGTGTCTGTAATTGTGGTTAAAAGTATGACACTCTGTTATCCAACTTTATATTTTTAAATACAGGCTACTATCAAACAGCATGCTCCAACTAATGCCCTATCCCAGCGCACGCTGCCTTCTTAGCATTAATCAGATGCGTGTTTTGGCTTCATGCTTTATCGACCTTTATTCCATGGCTTAAACAGCATCACTTTTCATAACGCCAATTTCGTGTCAAAAGGACAGCCAGCCCCAAGGTCTCTGTCGGGATGCAGGCAGCAACCCATATGTAAATGCTCCCTCCACAGCAGCACCCAGGCCTCGCATGACATCTCACAACACTCCAACACATGGGGATCATTTTAATTGTAGGCTACTGAAATCTCCAAGGCACAAGCATCTTTACATATTTGTGTTTGCAGTGTGTGTGAAGGTGCTGGAGGTGACCTTAAAGATTTTGCTGAGAGTGTTATTTTTGGCAGTGGAAGAGGTAGCTACCACAGTCTGGGCCATACTGGCTAAAGTGACCCACTATTGATGAACAGTCAACTCGCTCTTCTCTCACCAAGGACATGGTGAGGAAAAACACATCAAGGCACCATAAGATATGCTAATGGTCTCATTTCCCCATTGAATCCTCATGCATAATTGAACCCAGGGAACAGAGGGGCATATTCTGTGTGTACACTAACTGACCACACTAAGCTACAATATGATGCTACAGGGCAAGCACAGGCAAAGCTGTGGAAGAGAGGTTTCAAAAGCCTTTATATATGAACCAGTCTACTGAATCAGTTTAAACTGCTGTCCCACAGAAGGGTACTTTCTCTTGGGATGTGGCTGTCCCACATACTACCCCCTAAATTTCTTTTAAAGTTGAAGATTTAGATTTAAGATTTAGATTTGATGAAAAACAAAAAATAGTGTCCTGCATTTTCATGTCACTCCCGAAACACAAAGAGTTTTGGTCTATAGGTGGAGCCTTATTTTAACCACACCCCTGCATTTTAGAGTAGCAAGTGAGACTGCATCCCTGTCCCTTTTGGCCACATGGTGAGCAGTTAGATCACATTGTTTTGAAGTAAATCTGTCCCAAAGTCTGAAAATCAGCATGTAACATTTAGAATTGTCAGTACTGAATACAACTAAGTTAACGTTTTTGTGTTTTAATGAGCATATTATGAGTTTATGTGTGTACATGTTCAAAGCTGTGTGTGCTAGTCACATACTGGCTCAAAATTAGCTAAAATCTTTGCTACCAAAACAGTCACTACCAAAACAATAGCTAAGCCTCAGAGGTGGTATGGTTATTTTGGTAGTAACAACATAGAATGTTCACCTTATCAATTCATTTGTTTTAATAAATTAAGCACAATTAAGGCATAAAGTCACCCAAAGTAAAGGGGTTTTAGTCTGAAGTACAAGTCAGTTAAAAGTCTGAAATGGGTGTTGAACTCAGACGTTGAACCAGTTTGGTAGAATGATCCATATATAAATAAGGGAAATATATAACTGAGACTGAAATGGTAGACTCAAGCGGGGTACTACATCTACTGAAACAATCTTTTCTCCTGTATCTCCTGTAAGTCACTTATTCAAATCTCAGTCATCACAGAATTTGTGCATTATTTCAGTACAGAAATAAATAAGACGTGAGGATATAAATAAGGTATGACTGGTGATTCCATTTAATCCTTTTTTTGCAATGGAAGACAGTTTGTCAGTTTGTGTCTGATTCCATCTCAAACAGGCTTCAAGTCTTTGGGATCTTTCAGCATTAGTGCATTCAAAGCGAATCATGTCTGGAAGCGGGCGATGATGAGAGATGGGCTCACGGTGAGCTACGCCCTAAGGAAATACTCATCCTCCAACACCTAATTTCAACAAATACAGAACGTTCAGGAGAGCCTCAAACTCTTCTTTTTCAGAAGTGCTTCTCCACAGAACAGAACATTTCTTAAAAAACGTCTTCCCTTCTTGTTTCTCTTCTCTTTTTTCTTTTTTTTTTTGTTGTTGTTGTTGTCTGTGCTCTCCTTCAAGCCTAACCCGTATATGCTCAACTGTCACACGACATCAGTGTTACTTAAACGGCGACATAAATAGCTGTATGAAATGCACAAAGGACGGCCAGCATCGTTCTGCATTTCCTGCGTCTGTTACAGCCTATTGGGATGAAAGAATTACAGACACAGCGTACGGATAAAAATATCCTAAGTGAAATTTGGGAAAATGATATGAGGTATGATTGTAGTGGGGCTGGTAGCCAGATAAAGCAGGGTCATTTGTGATGACACTGGCCTCTTTTCTCTGCTCTCTTCATGCAGCTGTAAATACCCAGCTTCCCCGGCTGTCTGACCTCGGCATGCCCACTTCCAGAGACGCCTGCGTGGATAAGTAACACTGTCATGTCAGCTTTTGTCAACTTTATGCTGATTACTCTCCTCTTTCTATCGGCTGTTTGGAGCAGAAGCAAGGTCAGTCAAGAAGGCTTAAAAGACACATTTCACAAAGACACAAAATAAAACAGAGTAGTATACCTTGACATATTTTGATTAAGCCATCATTTTATTTTTTTCAAATGTGAGATTTTTTATAAGTTAGAAATATTAAATGCCTTAGAAATAATTATATTTATAACATTATTTTTTTCTATATCCAGTTAATAACAAAAAAGTGGTGGAATTTGACAATAAAACATGATTAAACGGTAAGATCTGCAGGACTGTGTCTAAGTGAGAATGGGGGCATGTTTCCTCTTTGTGTTAAGGCAAAATGCCTCGCTGCCATCAAACTGTCTCAACCTCTGCTTTTTTGACAAATTGGTTGTGAGGCTTTTACGACTGATGCACATATCGCAAAAATCATTTCTGCCAAGATTCCTCTATGACCTGCCCGTGGGACATGACAAGCTCCTCGATGCATCGCTCTATCAAACCGGATCTTTCCAGGACAATGCAAATTATGACAAATTCCATCATCCTGCATTATGCGCTTTGCCACTAATCTCCCTAATTCGAGAGAATGGGGAGGGTTCTGCAGTTTCAGCTGAGGGGCATGTTGTCTGACTGAATGATGCTGAAGCAGCAGCGCTCAGCCCCTGTTCAGCCTCCACTCCCAGCTGTGCCCACCTCGCTAGCTCGTCTCCACTGCTTTCTTTTTTTTTAAATAAATGTATATATATATATAAAAATAACACTGTGGTTACTGTAATATAGTTTTCCCACTGCCAATAAAAATGTGGTTACCCTCTGGTGTCCATGTGGATCTCAGATCTGAGGGGAAACTCCAAAAGACAGAAGCAAATAAAATAATAACAATAAAAAAGAAATGTCCAGTGCCAGTGCAGGCTTTGTCAGGCTCTTTGCACAGACAGGGTTTCAAAGTGCCGCGTCTGTGCGGGACGGTCGTAGCATGAGTGACGTCCACTTTGTCTTTCCCCTGCCTTCCAACGGCACATCAGCCTGACACAGTGGGCCTGGACGGCACTATGAAGAAATCACTTAGCACGGAGGACACAGCCTCTTGGACACATCAAGGTTAGTCAGACCGCACTGTGCACAGCACGGGGACGACCTGCACAAGACATCTATAAACGCAAGGCAAGAAAACTATCAAAACAGAGAGACGTCCTCTTGAAGTGCCTTGCAGTTCAACATCATTTCAAAAGATGGCAGTATGGCTGCATGAAAGACAGCCAGCAGCAGCCATTGGACCGTCTTGGCAGGTTTCATATTTCTGGGACTTTTACAAAATGTTTTCGTCTACACAAAATCATTACTGCCTGAATTAGTATTTATTTTAAATAAAAGCCATCTGGTCACTTGGGTGATGATCTAATTGCTATTGGTTTCAGATCAGGCAGCATCATTCCATTCATTTTTCGTTATTGCTGACTAGAGCAATGCTTTGTAAATCAGCAACTTTTTTATGTTCAATAATTCTGACACTGTATTTAAAATTCATGGACATGCATAAAATTGTGGGTTGTTTGTAGACTGTTTTCAGAAAAAAAAAACTTTCTCATAAAATCATACATGCGTATATTTTCCCATATATAATTATTAAAGTATTATGTAAGTAAGTATTTAAGTAAGTATTTAAGTATTATATAAGTATTAAAATAATATTATCAGCAATTTTTTATGGTTAATTAAACAACCTATTAATTATTTTGCAAATACTGTATACGGCTCAGTACATTTTAACTTTATTAACAAGACTGTCAACATTGATATGCGTATGGCCAGGCACACTTATATAAATAATAAATCTGTGTAGAGCTGAACATGGTGCTCTGGCCAAGGCACAAGGCTGCTTAAAACAGGACATTGTCTATTATTCATCCACAACACTTTTATATCTGTAGAATGGGCTAAAATGACAATGGCTAATGAAAAATGAATGACCAAGGTTAAAAGTTACAACTCAAACGAAGCCCTCAATGAGAAATTAATGACAACACGAGTGGCCAAAAGTAAATGGAACATAAATGTTAATATCATTGAGCCATCAGTTTTAGCTACTGCCATTAAAAACTAACATCTCCTTAATAAATTAAGACAAAACTGCAATGCTCGGCCACTGTTGCATGAAGACCCAATAATCATGTTTCACGGAAGGCACTTACTGTCAGCCACCATATAAAGGAATCGTGAGATTACAGTGTTTAAGAGAGCAGAGAAAATGGGCTAAAAATAGACCACAAAAAAGCAAGCTTTGAGAGATACATTTTCTCATGCAAAATACACTATTTAAGCCAACTACCTGTGTTTTGACCATTCACTGGAGTAACCTTTTAAGTCTAACCCTATTTGTCTAACACTGAACTCAAGCCTCGCTCTCTCTCCCTTTTTCTTTGCGCTGTGTGGCGAGTCTTTCCCTGCCTGTGTGTGCGTTGCCCCCGCCTGCCTGTCCTGTCAGTTCTGGCCTCTCATCACTGAGCACACAAACAGTGGCATACAGGAATAGAAGCCCTCGTTACCATAGTAATAGGATGGTCATACAGCTCCTCTTCCAGACGGTGATCAAACCGGACAGTGCTTGCCGCTTTTCTTTTCATGTATGTATTTGATATTCGGTTACACATTTTGTTGCTGGGACATACTCACCTCACTTGAATGTGGCTTTCCTGCAGTAAATGATGGCTTAAAAAAATGCACTAGCTGCTTCGTACGAAATGCACGATTTCTCTACCAAAACCTTGAAGATGAGTATTTGTCACTAGCCCATGATGGGTGGAACCTGTTTTGCAGACATATTGAGCTACACAACTCTTTTCAGATGCGCATTACAGCTGTTTGACAGTCCTCGGAGACATTGTCGGCAGAGAGGAAGTGTAAACACACTCATCCACATTAAAGCCTCCATTTACTGCCATGGAATTTTAAATGCACAAATCAATCTGTCCTTTTATATTCAGACAACGCCTAATACATTCTCTGCCAAAAAATCCAATGCTTTCTACTGATGAAAACACTATTTAAAGAAATACAACACAGAAGTGGGAGCTGGCTTTCTGGAAAGTGGGTTTAGGTGGGTGAAAATGGAGCTGAGGCCAAAAAAAAAAGTCCTCTTCATGAGGTTCACTGGTTAGGTGGGTGATGGTCACTGCCCAGACATACTCCTGTGTGTGTGTGTATAGGGCAGGAGGAACAGGGCTGATCCTGTCCTCCTGCCTGTGGCTTGCTGACTCGAACCAAGGCAGTCAGGCACCAATAATACATGAAGAGCTGTTCAGAGGCAATTAGGATCAGTTGTCAAGGCAGGGCCATTAATGGAGGAGTGTGTCGCGGTAGCCGGGGAGCGCGGCGGCACTGGGGCCGCAGGAAGGCGATCTGCTCTGACACATCCAGTCCTTCCTGTGTCCTCGCCTGGTACAAGCTAATACCAGCCCTAACGATGTCGCGTGGCAGCAGATAATGCGCCTAACATGGGCTATGATTCCACAAAATGACTGCTGCCACAGTGGCTCAGCCTCCACCGGGTCACAGCAGGGGAGGGGGGCACAAATAATTATTCCTCTCTCACCCTGCAGCCCGCCACCTCTCACAAAAGTGCCCCCTCGACCCCCAAAAGCTTCACACCCTGTACTGTCTGCAACACCTGGAAGTCCATCAGAGACACACCAACCAGGGCTGCAACCATCAGTTGGCAAAGTCAATTAGTAGCCGACGACGCCAACTACGTAAAAAAGTGGCCATACTGTTTTGACTGAATTGTTATTCTTAGGATTTATTGTTAGACAACGATAATATTTTAAAAATAAGTAACTACTAGTACTTGGTAGAAAACTTTTGGACTATCCACTCTTCAAAAAAGATGGTTCTTCAAGCGTTCTTAAAGAGAATGGTTCTATATAGAACCAATGTGTTGTACATGGTTCTATATAGAACCTTTTTGAAAAAGATCCATACAGCACCAAAAAAGGTTCTACTAATGTTACGATGTCAAGCTTGTAACAAGAATCTTTTTTGGTGCAAAATCAAAAGCCTCAACAAATAAATAGCAAGTGCTTCAGTATTCTGTGTGTCCACACTTTGCCTATTACAACTTCTTTTCAGAAGACTTGCTTTCAGTTTTTCAAAGAAATCTGCAGGGATATTTTTCCACGCCACCACTTAGAAGTTGGCTGCATTTACTGCTTTTCAGGATCCCTCAAACACATTCAATGATGTTGAGGTCCGGATTCTCGGCTGGTCAGACCATGAGAGAACACCAGTCTTGAGAACACCAGCAACTTCTTTGTTCGATTTGCAAAGTTTCTTCTTTTTATCCATTTCCTTTTCTTAGTAATGTCATCTTGACAGCTACACATAATTTCAAATTTCCATAGCACTGGGCAGAAACACCTGTGGAACTTTTGAGATCTAAAGTAAAAGTGCAGTCTGAAAGATTTTGGTGGACATGCATCATACATTTGAACTCCAGTTTTGGAAACTCCTCTTTTTTTTAACTTATTTTCCTTTGGCTTTCCCCTTTCTTATGCAACTGGAATATCTTACATCTAATATTAGAAATATCTTCAGAAAAAAAAATGAAAAGAAAACTTGTAATAAACTTGGTAGTTCTGAAAGTGATGAATTTGCCTGTGGGTCTTCATTCAGGACCTCAGGGTGAAATGATATAAAAGCAAAATTCCCTATAAAGTTTATATGAAACGCTGTCTATCTGACAGACTGCAATATACTGCAGGAAATGCTGGGGGTGATAAAGCTTCTATCTACCATAAAAGAAGAAATCGCTGGTCACACCAATGAGGGTGATGATGTGGCAGAGGCAGAGGGAACTGCAGAAAGCCTACTAGTGCAGCTATTCAATTAACACAAACAATAACAGACAGATAAACCGATTATAGAGATTAGGAACGGGCGATATGGCAAAAATATTAGATCACAATACTATGACATTCTCCTGATACACGATACATATCACAATATTCTGACACAAAGAAACACTGCACTAGTAGTGCACACTGAAACTTTGTGTATATTGATTTTTATTCAATTTATTAACACACTGTGCTGCACTAAATCAAATTAAACAGGATTACTTATGCTCACTTTGTAATGAAACACGTGAGTGTGCTTTAAGTACTGACGATATCCATAATACACTTACAAAAGCATTCTATCACGATAATAATAAAACATTGTTATTTTTATAGAGATCATTGTTAGGTGCCGTGTTAACACCAGCTGTAGCTGTGAGTCATCTGCAGTGATCAGGCCTGTGTCTCTCAACAGCAGCACCTACTATAACATACATGCACTTTCTGTCAGGAGTCAGGAGTGTATCAGTCCCAGTCTGGCGCAGGTGAGTCAGTAAGTTCGACCCTGGTGGTCCAGGTAATAGAGCTGGGGTCCAGGCGCGGGGGCAGCGAGCAGGGGGAGAAAACAGGTGTGTGTTTCTACACCCTGAGGGTGCTCTCCCTCCGCATTCCACTCAGCCACAACTGGATCAGCTCTGAAAGCTGGGTGGTGTGTTTGTCAGATTCAAGTGAAGAGCTGACCCCAAACTTTGAGGGGGAAGCAGAGACAGGTATGAGTAAGGCCTGTGGATGTGATGCTTTCAGAAAAGACACTTTGAAACATTGCCTGCGCAGGCTATGAGTAAGGGGATGTTTCTGAGTGAAGCCTTTTCTCGACTGTCAAAACACAGAGCTCTCCCTCAGTCTTAACAAAAGCAGAGGAGTTCAGGAGTAGCCGCATAATTGTAGGAAAACTCAAGAGAGACAATCAGTCTTCACATCACTGTAGCTTATCAATGCAGCAGAGAGATGAAACCGAGTCCAGAAGCTGCAGCTTTTGTAGACACTGTAGTGAGGCCATAAAAACAAACTACTCATTTTTCTTCAACCCAATTGCACCGCAACACTGTTTCTCTCTCCCTCCTCCTCCTCCTCAAGTGACGGTTTGTTCTTTTATTAGAGCTGATAGCATCCTTGCATTGTTTCGGCTCAATCGCTGAAGAGCCATCCCACTGTTCTAGCCTCCAGCAGTTCATATTATTGGTGCATTATTTCATGCATGCCTGCCTCTTTTATCAACTGCTTTTGAAGTAATGTTAATAGACTAGAAAATTGAGACATTTATGAAGTATAGGCAGTGTTTATGAAAAAATCCATAAAATATGACAGAGGCGAGGTGAGATAAAAGCACTGTTTTAATAGATTATGGCGAAGGGAGATCGTCAGGGGCTGACGAGCACCTCCTCTGAGATGGCTCACTTTTATGGGATTAATTTTGTTGTATTAAAAATGAAGTTTAACATCCTAATTAATCTGTACACACAGCATATCCTTCCCGCTTTCCATGATAGAACCCCCTGGCCCCAGTGAAGCTTTAGATGCCTTGTTGTTTAGCTAATTAGCTGCCTCTGATATCTGAGGTAGATGCAGACTCCATAGGATACATGTGCAGAGACTGTTTGGTAGAGCATTCACATTAGACCGCTCATGTAATCAAGGGAGAAAAAACATGCTCTCCTAGTCTTAAAGGTTTGTTTTAAATTTTTGGACATTGACATTAATCCAAGGCAATTCTCAAAAAAGTGATTAGCACTAGTGATGTGCAACAAAGAAACCTAAATTCAGGACACACTGGGCCAAAAACTTGAACAAAAAAACAGAATAAATATTGTAGTTCACGTAAAATAAACTTGTTAAAAATATTACAGTATGTAGTCACCATTATGTGCCACAAAATCCAGCATGAATTCCATTATTCTTAGTTATACTTTGCACTTTGGCACTGTCATTCATAAATTTCTTTTGTTATTTCAAAAACTGTGGTTATAGATGTTGTTGCTGTGCTAACAGAAACTTTCCTTTTTGCTTCTATTGTTTTGTTGTATTCCACATATTGAGTGGGATGTCGTGTTTTCAGAATTAAAAACCTGTAGTGGAGAAGTTTGAGGGCGCTGTACCACCTCATAACACTTAAAATGAACAGTGATTACAATTCCCTTGTCTGATGTTCCTCGTGGAAAATAGTTCCACACAGCTGACAGGGAACAAACTGCATCTTCCACCACTATTTCATTACCATTAACATGATTTGCAAAGTCCTAGATTTTGACACTTCGTAGGCCTATTTCAGTAGTTTATTTTTATTTTACTCCTCTTTTCTTTATACAAACTCTCTGACTTATGGTACTTTGCTTGGCAGCTGAACTTGACCCCTGAACCTACTAACAGGAGGGTCAGCCAGTCTAGCTCATTGTTTTAATATGTTTAACCCCCGTAAGAAGATTATTCAAATTAAACCACTGCAGAGGCCAGCTCCTCCCTTTGACACTAATTGTGGGCGTCAGAACCACTTTTCCCAACTGTGCAGTGGTCCACTTTGACAATTTCCAAAATCCAATGCAAATCTAATTGCTGGTCCACATGAGGTTTCTGTAGAATAAGCTGTCACTCCCAATGGAGAAGGAGGACGAGTGTATTCCCCAAACTGGGACTACCACCGCTACATCTCCTCCTAGCCTTTAAATTGGATTAGTAAATAGAATTTCAAGGGTCCAGTCCCTCGGTAGGGCGTTCATCATGATTTCACTGGGGTATGTTTTTAGCAGCTGCACCTCCAACACAATTCTTCTTTGGTTTGTTTTTAAATTGATGGGATGAAACCAGAGTTCATAGTTGTTCTACTGATGGGATTCTGGAGAACAAGAACCATTAAATTTCGAAGGTGTGCTGCGATGGGCAATTTGGGACTCATGCTGTTAAGTAAGACTTTGGTTAATGAAGGGTCAACTCTAACCATCTGCCGACATGTAAGCTTAATCGTCTGTTATGAGAGAAAATTGATTTTTTTTCTTTCTACACAGAAATTGCTGCCCCCTTCAATATAACTACTGCACTGTTGGAAGACCAGCTATTTGTACTGTGGACAAATTGTGTAGTTCATTGATTTGATAGCTTGCAAAATAAAAGTGGTTCTGATTAAACAACACATTTTACTAATGTAATGCATCATATAAATTCATTTAAATATTTCTTACTATACTTAACAGCAGAGTTGCCTAACTCTGGTACTGGAAAGCCAGAGGTCCACATAGCTCAGCTAAACAATTGATCAGATTTCTCAGTTAATTATCAGGTTCTGTAGGTGTGTTTGAACAGGCAAATCACCAACACAGTTGGGCATCCCTGCTTTTTTGTTTTCTAAATTACTCAAGGACCTGGGATCATTCTGTAAGAGCAACAAATTATATAGAGTATATCGCCTTAGCAATAAAGGCCAAAAAAAACAAAACGCGAACAAATTGGCTGGAAAAACAGACCCCTGACTCATATCTCAAGGCAGAGCAATGACCACAATAAAGTATGTCACAGACCCAAAATTTCTCATTAACAATATCAGATTATTATTATGCTAAACATGACCTAAAACAAGAACCTAATCAAGGGTATAACTGATAGAAAAAGGCATAAACAAACAGCAAATTAAATTTAGCCTTTTTTTCTGCCTCCCGGGTGATGTCACCTAAATGATCACAAAACATATTGAGAGCCTAGAGCAACACAAAACAAAAATATAAAGGTTAACTAATTCTGTAAATCAAAGCTGATAAGAATCTGTCACACAGCCAAACATCATCATCATACTTCTGGCAATTAGAGTAAAGGTTGAGCAGATGACACATCCAGCTCATGGCATGTAGCATATCAAACTCTTCTCTCCCAGCCCAGAGGTGACCACACACATCTCATGAAAGATGTCTGCTGTCCCAATTGGAACACAAGGCCTATCACTCAACAAAAAGCTCAAGCTAAACAATATCCACATAACAGAGGACAGCGTCTGCATGTACGTTCATATTACAGCCATTAAGTGGAAGCTCTTTTTATAACCTCTTTCCCATTAAATTATGCAATTAAATACAAAGCAATTTCTCTTTTATCCTTACAAAAGATCTTGAAATGCCAGAACAATGTAGGAAATATGACAGTTTCAGGGAAATAATTAAGATGCCGAAAAAGCACTCAAGCTAAGCTAAGCTATTCTCCTCTCCTTTAAATGGGATTTAACAATTAATCACTAATTATTTCTGGGAAAGAAGGGAGGGCTGGGAGTGCAACTCCCTCAGCGGCTCCATGGCATAAAGGCTGTCCGTAAAAATGTGCCTGCACCATCAGCACCAAAACACTCTTTCTCATTAAGACTTAGACGTGGGGGGCAACGCATCTGCATGGGCACAGCAAGGGGGTAATTGTATCAATATGAGAAGCTGTCTACTGCATTAGGACATTGTTAATATACTTTTTCCAATTTAGCAAATGTAACACAGAGCATTGGATGTTATGCACAATGGGGTGCATAACACGCATTTATCCATGATTGAGCTGTTGAATTTATAAAATTATGCTAGCTGTCTGCAATTTTAACAGAAATTAATAGATAAGACAGCCAGCCATTGTGTTTTACTCTGCAGTGCTCTGTTCCTTCTTATTTGTTTGTGGGCGCAATGCAGTAGTAAAATATAGTTGTGCTAGCTGTAGTCCAAAAGCCTGTTTGTGTTCTGGATAGTATGATGTACAGTCATATGCAAACATATGAATATCCCTGTTTTAATTATTTGTTTTGTTAATTTTCTATGTGAAAATAAGATAACACATCCTAAAATTTTGAGCTCACGATTTCCATTTGCACAGTATGAATTGTGTCATAACTTTTGCACAGGCCACATTTTGTTTTTTTCCTTTATGTAAACATTAGAAAATTGCAGTAAAATGTGTAGAAGTGTATTCCCTGTAGAGGAAGTGTACTCATTTTCACTCATAAAAGCAACAAAACATGTAATTTATCAACAATTTTGCACATGACTGTACGATAAGGCTTTACTATACTAACTTTATTGAAATATACTGCTTGTATGGTTTTCTATTTGGCTAATACTGACCATGTAATCAGTGTGTGTGAGAAAGCAGATCTGGCTCAGTGGAAGCAAGTACAGCACACATGTTCTCACTCATGGGGGGACGTGAAGGAGAGATGGAGGCTGCAGGGATGAGATGGACACTTGTGTTGTTGACAGTAACTTGACAAGTATAATCTCCTTCCTTGGCTGGGTAAACAGTAGTGCCAGCCATGCGTGGAACCACACTTGCACGTCCTGAGTCTGTCTTTGGAGTTCCATTAACTATTTGGGTTTTACAGCAGGGGCAAGGTCACATAAAACCCAACAGGCTTTACGACAAAGCCCAGCATTTGCCCACAAAGCTAGCATACGTACGGAAGACCTTCACAGACAGTGTCGATGGATGGCTATTTCTTGTATTCTCAGTGAGAACTCTGTCAACACCCATGGCACAATGTGCACTCTGAACATGCAAGTATGGAAACTGAAAAATGGCCAGTGGCTCATCCATACTGCTCTATGGGCAGTCTACTCATTTTACTATGTTTGTCTTCATGTTTTTCAGGTTCTTTCCTTATGAGTACATCATTTTTGTGATGATGTCCCTTATTCATCAAAGCTGTGCAGAAACAAGAGCAGACTGGATCGTCCAGATTGACACACAGACTACTCAATGTGTGAATCATGAAACTGACATATGACATCAAACTGAGCAGTGACTGAGTGCGAGTGCTGATTCAGCTTCTGCTGTGTGAAAACAACCACCCACCCTCAAGTCTATTGCGTACACATAATTTGCAAATGACACATCTCTTTTTACTCTTTTATACATTTAACTTACACTAATGATTCAGGCAGTGCAAGAATAAGCCACTAAGGAAACCTATATGTATTGTATTATACATATAAATTACATGAAACATACTTAATTCATACATGTGTGAGACAATAAAAGGAAAACATTCAGCAGACTTAGACTCATTGGTTGTCTTCCATGAAAAAAAATCCACCCAGCCATGGAATACTCTTTCAGGTGCAAGGGTCTCAATTCGGTCTTCTAGGACTACTAAATGTGTCATGATTGAGCTATTGAGTTATTAAGTATTTATCTCATGTTAAACATTTCAGGGACTCAGTGTTGAATTATGGATTATGTCACTTTCCACTTAAATATTTTGCCTAAGAGATTTTACACAGTTCAAATAAGTAAAAAAGATGTTTCTCAAGATGTTTCATACAAGTACTTGCTGATTTTGAAGCATCTATGTTTTTATATTTGCTACTCACTTAAAGGACTTTCGGGCTAATAAAGTTCCAAGTCTACAATTGCAACTACAAATATTTATTATCACTGATCTCTTCAGTTTTTATAGTCATTACTGATATTACCGATTGAACTAATAGTGATTTTGATGATTAACAAATAAAACATTTTTCAGTCTGTTAAACTATTTCTCTCTTATTTAGACACACTCCAACCAAACCAGAGTGATTTATATTTGCGTACAGTGATTTTATGAACAGATATGACCATATGCAACTTTGAAGAATAAGAGCCAATGCGTCCATAGCAAGCTGTTGCCAACACACTCAAACATTCCTCTCTGATTTTCTGTCTCTCGAGTGAGGGATCATTATGAGTGTAATGCGCTGAGACTGAGAATGAGCAGTCAGCAGGGACTCACCCTCACAGCCTGGCTGTAGGGTCCAATGTTGGCTGGAGCCCAATGAGACAAGCTCTGGACATGTAGGGTGTCCCTCTGGTGGAAGTAGCCATCTTCAGGAGGCAGAGTCCAGTCATGGAGCAAAACGTCCATCTGCAAGAGCTGACCCGCAGGCAGACAAGTCTGGACACATACCCTGAAGAAATACATATACCAGCAATGTGCAGACATTAGCATAGCAACCAGCAGAACAGTTCAGGACAACAATTCAGACAGACAGGTATCTCCACAAGGTGTTTAAGTGTTCTGTGTTGCTGTAAACTGGATGGATCAGACATAATAAGCTTTACCTGGCTGGTGGATTGAGGCTGAAGAAGGTGCGGTACACTGAGTTCACTTTAGCGAAGTCCTCCATGTTCCTCACATACAAGTGAACTAGCACAATGTGCTTTAACTGATAACCTCTTTCCTGCAATTCACCTACAAACAAACAAATACATCTTCACAAATTCATATAGAACATTTTAGCCTTGGCTTTTGAAAAATAACCATTTCAAACATGAGTGGAATCTAATTTGGTGTATATGAAAATAAAATGTGAGAGAAAAAATATATATTGAGATGTGAAATATTGATTTTTGTCATGCACACAATAGAACAGCAAGGAAGGCTGAAACTGGGTCTTGAGGCAAGGCCTAGATCCCCATAATAATTTCATACATCATCCAGTTTGTTTTCCCTTTGCAGACACTGGCATTTCAGTGTACTTCACAGACTTAGCTCATACAAAGAAGTTGTTCATTAAATATTAACTTGTTTAATATTGTCTCAGTACTGTGAAGGCTGTTCGGCAATGTAAGACGATAAACATTAAATATGCTTTTCATCTTATGCCTCTCTTTCTTAGGAAAAAAAAATTCTTTTTTCCCCCTTTTTTCTTTCTTTCTTTTTTTTTTGAGAAAGCCTGCACTTTAAAAGTTCTGCAGGCGAAAAAAAAGCCAAGCGCACGCATTTGTGTGTGTGTGCATGTGTGTATTTTGAAGTGGTGGTTTCATTCTCCCAGTTTAATTTGAAGTGTCTGTCCTCGTTTGGCGCAGCTCGCGATCCCTGCACGGTGATGGACGGGGTCCCTGACACATGGCGCGCTCACGCCCCCACTTAAAAGGCCTGAGTGAATAAAGAGCAGCCACTTACGGCCTGCCATACCTCTTAAAAGTGCATTTTGCTAACACAACAAGGGGAAAAAAATGAAAGCGACTTTGGAACAAAGAACCATTTGCTCTCTGCACAAACAGAATGGGCTGCTAGTGGAGCTAAGCTTTAAAAAAGGACTACAACTCCACCAACTTGCCCAGCAGCGGAAACGGGTCTGTATCTTTTTTGCCTCTGTACAGCCTCCATTCCACTTCGGGTAAGACAAATCCCAAACCCTCTCCTCCAGATGTTAAAGGAATACTTAAAGCTACCCTGATTTGTGCCAGTACAGATTTATTGTAGACAGAGCGCACGTGGCTGCGCCGAGCTTCTGCTGCGGCACATGAAAAAACAGGGAGCGATCCAAAGCTACATTTTGCTTCCCAGCACAGAGCAATCTTTCATGTTTTTTAGCCTTGTGATCCGCTGCTTTGTAGCCACTTACCTTGCAGCTGAGTGAAAGCATGCTGGGTTTGGCCCTGGACGTCTGTGTGTTCAGAGGGAAGGCCGCTGATGCCAGTGATCCACTGATAGCCCACAGAGCTTCTGGCTGAGCACCAGGGCCGGCACGCTTTAATGAAAAAACACGAAGATCAGTATCAGAAGGTTAACAAAACCTCACAGCAATATGTGTATGTCTTTGTATATATGTGTGTGTGTGTCTTTGCTGCATCTCTGTGGTGATGCTGTGTATAAACAAGAAACAACGCTACAGTCAACACACTGAATGTGCTTATTTTATCTTATGTATAATGACAGTTCTGCACAAAGGAAGAAAAGAAATGAAATAAGAATGCTAACAAAGGTTATATGATGCTCATAAACACAAAACCCAGCACTTGTAAACTGTATGCCCTCGGTTTCCCAACAGCCTTGTCATGTAAAGAATTCCATAAGATCAATTGTAGGAGACACTGAAGTGACAGATTCAATGAGAATGTTTTAAGAGCTACAATACATGCAAAGCATCCAATGTCAGCATAGTCATCTAAAAAAATCAACAGAAAAAGACTTGCAGGAAAAAAGGAGTTTAAAATCTTCTGGATAAAAACCCAGACTGTATTCTGTTCAGAACAAATGCTTCTGCTACCATTATGTGGGAGAAATGTCATGAATACACCAAAAGCTCCAAAAAATGGTGGGCCATACAGCAAGAATGTATCTTGATACATAAAGACATTTCTTTATCAGGATATCAGTCACTGATACAATCAGTTACATGTATGCCGTTACTATATGCTGGTGGTTGTTCACAGGCACCATATAACCGGTCTAAATGTTGTTGGCGATATTGGTAGATATTTTCTTTAAAGGACACATATCCTACATTTTTCTCGTACTTTATCTTTCCCTGAAGTCCACCTACAACATTTGTGTGGGTCAGAATTCATTTTCACATGACCATGTTCTAACCTCTCTTTATCCCTAAGAATTACATTTTGTTACTGTGCCTTTAAGACTCATGCAAATGAGCTTTTTTTGGATTGGCTGTCCTATGCTGTGCATCTCATTCAAAAAGCAGTCCAGAGTAAAATAGTCCTTTTAACTCCAGCAAGAATAGGCAGAGTTGAACTGTTGCAGGCTGTATAAGTGGCTATACATAAATGCATTGGTTTTCATAACATCACAAAAACAAAAAACTCAAAATAGATCTTTGGAGCTTAGTTTACATGGACTGTATGCACTGGGACGTGAATTTTAACAATTTTAACAATGTTTATATGCCACATCAAACTCTTCATTCGATATTTCAAAATGACATATTAAACTCATATTTAATTATATATTTATTGCACACCTGAAGAACAGAACATTTGAGAGGTGCTAAAATATCTGCATTTTATTAATTTACTGCATTTGTATCCCTATACAAATAAGAATTATATTTCTCTGTCATGCTATCAAAGGTGGATAAAATGTTGTCAATTACAACATTTTATAAATGTTTACATATCAGTATCGGCCAATATGCACATAAAAATATCAGATATCGCATCAGCCGACAATTTCCATATCCATTCCTAGAGCAGACCCATGAAAAGTGCAGTGTGGCATGGTTTATCATGACGATTACAACGTATCATCAAATTACCTACCTCTAGCTTTAAACTATGATCACTGCAGACTATGATTTGTGAATACACAGGTCTGAAAAACTAGGACCAGCATAATAACAAGAAAATACTCTAATAAACACTCTATATTTATGTGTAATTAAGCCCTATGAAAACACTTTAATGGCTATAACTAAATTACAAATAAAAGGAATAACTATAAAGCCGATGGACAACGACACATCTCTGTACCCTGAAGCATACAACAGCATGCTCACACACAACATGCACACATCTCAGAATGGCCTCACTGACAACTAAGGTCACCATTTGATGTAAATTCTTCCTGGATGTCTTGGGTTTTATCAGCATATACCGCCTCTTCAGTCATCTTGTCAATGGCACTCTGGCAAGGACAACTACCAAGGGGCAGAGCGCTCTCTGTGGAGCCCTGCAATAGAGTCCAAACAGGAATAAATCAGGCAAAGAGGCTCAGAAAGCAGCCAAACACAGCCAACCCCAGTGTAATTAGTTTTTCAATAACCCTGCATGTGCGCTGCGTGCGTATGTGTCTCACTCTTTTTTGACATGCCCAGACACAAATAACTGGAAGGTGAATGAATATGAAAAACATGCTAACTTATTCATGAATTACATGCAGAGGGGGTGTTTTTTTTTGGATACTGTAAATGCAATCATTTCAGCTGTCACTCAAAGGCCTTGACTTGGGTTTGACACGGTCTTAAGAGTGCTATACTGTTTTTTTTTTTATCTATTTACTTTTAATCCTCAGCATTTTCCTCTTTTTTGTCTGCAAACAAAAGAAGAAAAAAAACATTTGGCCCTCCCAAAGGCCCACATGTATTACCTGACAAAAGTCCACTGAGCGTTGTGCATTTTAATAAATATTTCATATCTCTTTAATCCCCTGCTGTCAACTGCAGTTGGCCATATGATAATCAAATTAATTATACTCCAGCCGCTCTTAGGCTGCAGAGAGAGGAGCTTGACTAGCATTAACTGAGGGCAAACACTGCCTCCCCACCCCCACCGTACCCCCCCGCACCACCATCACCACCCTCCTCCTCCTCCTCCACTGCCCAGGCCGGTGCTCTTTCCTCTAGAGCTGGTGTCAGTGTGAATCTGTCAGGCTGATGGAGAGTGCTTTAGACTGCTGGATGAGTGAGGGAGCTTCTTCCCTGCACCAGGCCCAGAATCTCCCAGCTCTGTGAGCCGACCTGCGGGCCGGGAGGGGGGTGTGCCACACTCATGTGCTCACGGCCCCACTGCTGCACCAGCCATGCTTACAGGCTAGCTTTTTTTTTTCTCTTTTTCTCTAGCCCCCAACATACCCCTTCTCCATCCCTGCACTACATAAGCCCACAAAACAAACTCTTCCCCCTCATACAAACACACAAACTGCTCCCTGAAAAGCCAAAGGGAAGCCCCCCATCACACTGTGACCCAGTATACTCTCTGTAGAAGCCAGTCAGCAACCTATGCTCCAATTACTAGACTAGCATCTCTGTCATCCCACTCATATGCACTCAAATATCATTGCTGTCAAACGAAAAACTCATATAACTTTATAGGAGAAGAAAAAACATCATATTTAAGCTTGTCATTTAACTTTGCAGGAGAAGGCAAAAAACTTAGCAAGAGAAGGAAAAACATGACATGGGCCCTTTACAATGTTTGCTTTTCAAAATGTCTACTGTTTGATTCTTCATGAAATGTTCAAACAATGCAAAGAGCAGCTGGTACAAATAATGTGAAAATAAATAAGGGTAAAAATCTGTTTTAAATTAGGTTAGGTTTTCTAATGACAGGGATGATACAGTATGAATACAATATCCAATATTCAGAAATGAATATTCTATAATGGATAAGCCAAAAACAATTCTAGCATCAGATTATGACATTTTGTTTTGTTAATTATTAAGGTTAGGTCTTAGATTAGGTCTTCAACAGGTCAGATCCCAAAAGAACTCTCCAACACACCTATGCATCATCTGCACTCCAACCTATGTATGAGCTGCATCAGAATCAGGTGAAGGACATGGGGACAGCGTGTACAGGCTGATCGAATCAGAGCACCAGCAGCCTAAGCATTCAATAACCCCTACAGATTCCAAAAACCAAACTGACACAAAGCCCTTCAGAAAAAAAACTTAACCAGCAATGTGTGCCCCAAATCCACCCAGACCGCCCAGGCAGTCGCTGTAGAGTCTCTGGGGCTAGAATAACCTTTTCATGTTCTCTTTCTCCCTCTCTCTCTCCTCTTTTTGCATTCTATTTTTCCTCTCTCCCCCATATATCTCCCTGGCGACAGCAAGCTGGATGCAGCCATTGTGCTTTCCCAGGCCTACCTGAATGCAAAGTGCCTTAATTTAAGCAGACATGTTTGTTAAGCCAGGCCTAGTTTCAGGCGGGAGTGAATATTGCAGACGTCAAAGTAGGCAGCGTGGGGGCATGGAGGAGAGGGAAGGAGGGAGGGGAAAAAAGAAGAGGGTGCGCCTCTGGACCTAGTTCTCATTAATGCCTCAAAGTGCTTCCCTCTTTTCTACGTCAAAGCAGTGGAGGGCTTTTAACAAACTTCTCACGCACAGAGAAAGGCAACAGTTATGGGCTTTTTACGGTTTGCCAGCTGTTTAAAAATAAGCATGATCTGTAAACACAATTTCAATGACAACGTTTAGAAGGACATCATGTGAAATAAGGCTCTCTAATCTTATATGTTTTAGTAAATGATAGCTTTGGAGAAGGCTTGACAGGTAATTCTCATAAAAAAAAATAGTTAACTGAGATTTGATAACCAGACAACAGAATAACAATCGAGCAAGACCATCAGCCACACTGACTGAAATGAAGCAAAACAATCAGATCAATAGTTGTAATTATCTGACCTGTTGCAGTGGCAAGTGAGGCTGAAAAAAGGAATAAAACAAACATGAAGTTGCACAGATCCTCATTTAAGGCTGCACTCACGTTAGCTTTGTCTTCTGTGTGCATTTGTGTGAATCGCAGGTATCCAACAGGAGCGAATGCGTCTGCTGAGTGGATAACCGCTTCCATCTTATCACTGCAACAAGAGTGAAAACATTTAGAGCATGCCTTGAACACAGTTTCTATAAAGAGATTTTTAGAATAACGTACATTTATGGCTGTGAAGCTGACTTAATACAGCCTGTGTAAAATGTATAGATAAATAAAGATTTAGTTTAAAGTTGATGAACTGTGTTTGTGTTACTCACATGACTATCCTTTTCTTGAAGAGAGGGCAGTCTGTGGTGAAAGTCTCATACTCGCCCCCCTCGCCACATATATGGACTCCATACTTCTTTGAAAGCTGTCAGAAAGATGATATCCCACAATAATTCAAAATTTCAAGATATGTGTCCATGATCTATTAACAATTGTAGGTCTTGCTGGTGTCTACAACTCCCACTACAATACAGTTTACTTTGAATACATAACTAACTGCACAACTAAACTTCACCTATTCACTGTTATGTACATATTTTTATTTATCATAGATGCCACTTTAAATTACCTACTGTTAGAGGTCTGCGTCAGCATGAAACTGAAGCTGAACCCAACCTGTGCCTCTGATTTTGAGACCCAGCCAGACCAGGCCCGACTGCTACTGCTAAATCTGAAAGCCAAATCTGCCTCTAACCCACTTCCATTTCTTTGGAAACAGTTGTATCCACGATCAATGCTTATAATATTATCGCAAGCTCTACCCTGTATGTGACCAGTGTGCTTCTGCTGTGATCACCTGTTGATAAGGTTTCCACAGTGAAGACGCCCCTGGCTAATTTGGAATTTTAAAAAATCTTCCCGTTTGAAAGCTTTCTTTTTAGTTTGTCCATAGTGAACAATTAGCATTACCTACAGCTAGGCTTTGTTAGACTACACTAGAGAGAGAAAAATGGTGGAGCATGGAATAATGTGAAAATGTGCATGAGTGAAATGCATGTGAGTGAAATTTATGTAGGCATATTCCTTCAAATAAAACAAATCTACTAAACAAGAAAACACTCACTAAAAAAAGTCCTTAGCCAGATGCTGTACGTGAAAAATTGTCCCAAACCTGGTCCGAAACTCATATTTTATGAGGTCGGGTTGTAGTCTTCCATTTCCAATTACCAACTCTACCTGAACCTTCACAATATTGCAAATTTTCATATTGTAAATAAATTGTATTTTACTTACTGTTTAATATATTTTGTTGCTTATTATACTGTCATTTTGTGAGCACTCAGAACAACAAATTCACTGTACGTGAAAACATATTTGGTTAATAAAGGATTCTGATTCTGATCAGAAAAATGTGTGAATCACAAACAAATGGCAAACAAATGCAAGTTCACTCTGGGTAAAGCGAGAGAACAATGAACACAGTTTACAGACAGGTACAGGAATGTGTAAGTGTGTGTTTGTAGGCCCTGACCTGTTGCAGATAGGGTTCCATCTCAGCCAGAGGTTTTCCTAAATGTGTTCCAGGATCCAGGCCTGCCAGACACACAACATAAGAAGGCCCTGATCATAGACACAGCACAGTGATTGAGAATGACAGCAAGAAAAGGCCCGAGCAGAGTGCGTCTGTCTCTCGCTCGCCCAACCTTTCTCTCTTTCTCTCACTCTCATACACACAACACCACACTCATACACAACTTGGCTCCAGCTCCTATTTATTTGACTTTGCAAATTGTGTACACAGATCTCTCCGGGTAAGGTTAACAGTTTTCAGTCTCGCTGAAAAGTGAACCCTTGCCTGGTTCCTTTGTGGATGTAAGTGGGAGAGATCCTGTTTATTTGTATTTCCCTCTTAAATACGGCACCGGGAAGTGAGTCAGGGATCGCACATGTGCTCAATGTACAACAGGATAGCAAAGAGGGAGAGAGAGAGAGAGAGAGGAAGGGAGAGAGGGAGAGACAGAGAGAGAGGGGGGGAAAGAAAAAGAGAGTCAGAGAGAAAAGAAAGAAATAAAGAATGAAAGAAAGAGAAAGAGAGACAAAGAAAGAGAGAGAGAGAGAGAGAGAAAGAGAGAGGGAGGGATAGAGAGAGGGAGAGAGAAAGAGAGAGAAAAAGAGAGAGGGAAGGAAGTAGAAAGGAGACAGAAAAAAAAGAAAGAAAAAAGAAAGAAAGAAAGTGGGACAGAGTGAGTGGAAGAAAGGGAGAAAGGAGGGGAAGAGAGAGATACAGAGGGTGAGAGAAAGAATGAAACAAACACACTAACAAACAAAGAGAAGAGAAGAGAAGAGAAGAAAGAAAGAAAGAAAGAAAGAAAGAAAAGAGAGAAAGAAAAAGGAAAAGAGTCAGAGAAAGATACAGAGGGAGAGTGAGAAAGAAAAGAGAAAGAAAACAAGCAAGAAAGAGAAAAGAGAGATAGAGAGAGTAAGAGTATCATCAATATATACACAAATTTGGACACTTTTGAAGAAAAATAAGCTGATAGATCACAATATAAATTATGTTCTAGGTTACTATAGATTCCAGTTTGATCTGCAACTCAACCCAACATGCCCATAAACTCAATGAGCGTTTAATGCTGTCATGTTCAACTTGAGCTACTCACTGTCCTTAAAGAATAATATAATTCATACATAATTGTCCTTACCTCTACTGTACTCAGTCAGCCAAGACATGTTGAGGTCCAGATAAAAATGCACAAAAATCCTATCCTGAATTCTGAATTCTGGCTTACTTTCTGTACATGTTTATAGAAAACACATTACGTCATACAGTGTCAGAAACCACACAAGCAAGTCTATTTAAGATGACTTAACAACTCGACATGGTTTGAGGCAAATGTGTGATGATTTAGGCATGTAGCAGTGCTAATGGGTGGGATGTAAACTTTCGTTTATACTATTGTGACATTAGCCTGGTACCTCTAGTCCAAAACTAAAGTGCAAACTTTGGAAGCCAAACATGTCTTGGCTGATCGACTATATTTGCGTTAGGGGCAAAACCGCTTAAATCTGATTTGTCGCCAAATTATTCCTTTAACGCAGCAGCTCAGTATGGTCCCTGTGTTGAGGTATGTGCAGCATGTGTTCGCTTCGCATTCCTCCCTCCAACCTGGTTCTGATCTCCCTCTCGTCGTAAACAAGGCTTTGTCCTCCTGTCTGATAAACAAACACATAAGGTCTTCATGCCAATATCTACTTCCCCAAAACCACAGCCATGCTAAGCTCTGCCCTCAAAGCAGACACAGCTACATAAGACATCTCCACACTGTAGAGTGCCATGTCCAAAAGAACTACAAAGAACTTCGAGTCTGGATGACAGGCTTCCTCCTCAGACACTTTGCTTTGTTAAAGCCTCTGGCTACATGTGGCCACATTGACATCATTAAGCATGTGGGGTAAACCAATGCTTTTCCCACATTGGTTACATTTTCTGCTATCATTTAAGAAAGGGGCTTTTTTTTGTTCTGTAACATATAATAGTTTCAATTCCACCCTGTTTTCCATAACGACCTCTCGATCTCTTTGTTTCCTTAAAGGGGAACACTGAATCCATACAAGTAGTATAGTGGGAATCACAACTCAGAACTAATACACAACTTTTAAACGACTAAGACTAATCACAAAAATGTGCCTCTGTTTGATTTTGTTCCCTGAAACGCTCTCCATTTTGACAAAAACTATGTCCATAATATCATATTTGGAATAGCTCTCTAGTTTTTGTCATTCTAGTAAGCTGGTAATAACTAAACAAAAATGAGAGAAACCCTATGTGCTTTTAAGAAAACTCAGAGACCACTTTATTTATTCAATTTCCAGTCAAAAGGGTCATTAAGCACAAGCTACAACTAAATATAATGTCAAATTATTCAGTATTTCATGTGTCCACCCTTCAGTTTTATTATAGCTTCCATTCTTTTCAAGAGACTTGCTTTCAGTTTTTCAAAGAAATCTGCAGGCATATGTTTCCACACTGGTTACATTTTCTGCTTCTTACAACCTGAAAGTCCATTGCCCCGAGAACACCAACAGCTTCTTTGTTTGATTTGCAAATTTTCCTTTTCTCAGTAAGGGCTTTCTGACAACTACACATCCTTTCAGACCCATAGTGTTGAGCTGTCTTCTCACAGTAGAAGGATGGACAGAAACAGGAGCTTGTTTTTCTCCTATTTCTGAAAGCTTTAAGAACTGTTTATCTGATGGGAACAGTTTTGGTGGTCTATCAGGTCTTGTACTGTTGTTAGGAGACTGATTTTTTTCTGTATCTTTTAATTTTTTTTTTTACTTTCCCATTCCTCATCCAAGTGGATTATCTTATATCTAATGTCCTCAGAAATATCTTCTGAAAAATAACTTATCCTTACTGGGCATTTTGGCAAGTTATTAACTTTTATATGTATAGACAAATCCTGACAAAAATTCTCCAAAGATCATATTCTATGGACGCTTCACAACAAACCACTAACTCTGAACCAATTGAAATTTCAATTACTGTCGCACAGTGGTGGCCATTACAGGAGTCAACTGAAGTGTGTTAAGGAGATGATGATGACGATGCTTCTTTGCTCTCTTTTTTCCTCACAACCTCAGAGGTCAGGGTGCTGACCGCAGGCCCTGGGGGAAAGGCATGCATTAGACTGAGTATTTCCAGTGTCACGCTGTAGCACTTTCAGACACTGCAGAGCTGCAGAAGAACAGTAGAGGCCAGACAGGGGAAAGGGAGTAGGTCCTCGAACCCACCCCTGGGGAACTCAGCTCATAATTAGTGTGAGAATATCTAATCTGCTTTTCCTCTCTCTTCTTAACCCTGCACAAAGGCAATGGGGAGCGCACCATTAAAATTCAATATCCTTTTTTAATTAGACATGCCCTTTTAACAAATTTTGATGATTGGCTTCATTTTGCTATGTGGGGGGGATGTTCATTAAGATCCTTCTCTTAAATAAAAAATGATGCATGATTCGATATTTACCGCTAGTAATGTGATTCAAATAGCACTGGATTTGGGGGTGGAGCAGTTGGCAGTAACACATATTGAGCTGATAACCCGACACATAAGGCTGGTCAAAAAAGCCCATGCAAATGCTGTACAGTACTTTAAACTTCCATGAATTTACAATGGCTGCCATTCACACACAGACAGGCTAATGTCCTCTGTGATCTACAAATCTCCTGCCTCTTGATTCATTCACATGAGGTTCACATTGCTCGCGCTCCCTCTCCTCTGCACCCGTTATTACCTGACCTGAAGCCAATTACCTCACCCCATTATGCCACATTAAACGCAAATAAGCCCACTTCAATTCATCTGCCAGCACCACAGCCTCAGTGCACTTTAGACAGACAGGACTCCAGTGAAACCCAAAAGAAACGGCCTGACTCTAAAAGGCTTTCAGCCAGTACCCTATAAAACAGCAATTAAAGTCAGTGAACTTTCAAACCAGCATATTGAGCCGCACTGAAATGGATTCCAAAGCTTCGCTGTTTGCTGAACTGCACTGAAAGATCTCCAAATTCACCTTCATGTTGCACATTTGCAGAGTGCAGACAATGGTAGGTTGTAGTCCATCTCACAAATGGAGCTTAGACCGCAATCAATGCTACATGAGGCTTTATAGAAAGTGTACTGTGACTTTGTTATGAATAAAAATAAATATCTTCAATATTCAATACCAAATCAACACTATGTTCACATATTAAACAGGGAAATGTCTGTAAAATGTGGAGAAGGAAAGAGAAATGAATTGAAATCTCTTGTATAACCTCAAGCCATATAACATTAGGCTATTCAAGTTCATAACAATTAAATTAATTTCATTATTATACAACCAGTCTCTCACTTAGATTTAATCCTTGGAACTGTTTTTTTTTTCCACCAACAACTACACCAGCAGCTATAATTAACCATCCTTCAAAAGCACCGGCTTTTTGGCTACATTTTTAATTGAAACTAAATCTGGGAAGAATCTGCTCCACTGCTATTGAGCAGAGAGCTAAATGAAAGCCTGCGAGATTCCAGATAGTGTCGGCGCTGGGAGTATCAGCCTAGCACAGGTTGTTGAAGATCTGGCGTGCAGACTGACAGCTTGGCTTTAATCCCTGCCTTCAGAGAGAAAAGCAGGGAAAATTGGATTCATGATGTGTAACATTTTAGCTTTTAAACGCGTGAAAAAAGCATCTCCTGCTGGAAGGTGAGCTGGTTCATCCTTTGAACAATGCTCTCAAAGACCTTACTGAAAACAATAACTCTTCATTATCACCCCAATCTCAGCACGAGAGCGAGAGACAGAGAGAGAGAGAAAGAGAGAGAGAAAGTAAGAGGGGCGAGGGCAGGTAGAGACAGGAGATGGTAAGATTAAGGCATATCTGAAAATTTGCTCGAACTCTTATCTGAAATTCAAAGGCAGTGTAAGGAATAATAGACATGCAGCGAATACAATTCAGGCAGATCAAGGATATAATCTTTTTATCCAATAAATGAAATAAAGAAAATGCATGCAATTATAACCTCATCTGATGTTTATCTTTACGGAAAAAGGGCTTAATCTCCTCTGTGGAAATCTAATACGAACCGCTATCTGATAACATAGCAAATAGGTATAATAAAAGCCATTACATTTAGAAATTACAGATCATAGCTTAAACTCCAAAATCTGACTCAATGCAGATTGGCTTAGCTGGAGAGGGAATACAATGACTTTTAAAAGATTACTGGGCATGTCTAGCCAGTGACTAATCTTGCCTGCAGTTTTGTCACAGGGAGCTTAGACTCTTACTCTAAAGGACCTAAGGAGGAGTGATCCAGGTCAAGGTTATCCAGAGCAACCTGAGGGCACACTTCTCCATTTACTGTCATTGTGTTCAGCTAATGCTACTTTAATTGTACCCATCACTGTGCTTTACTGCTGGTTGTGCCACAAACGTCAACAGCAAATTATGATTCTGCTCTCCAGAGTAATTTGGCCAGGCCCACTAAGATGCCCCTGAAAGCAAACCTCCTCTTGTTGATCTGATGGCAGCTTGCATTGCTTTTAGGCAATTCTAGCTCCTACATAAATTCTGCTTTAGAGCTCCAGTAGAGACTGTTATTGTTTAATAGCTAATTAACTGAAAGTGCACTTCATAATGCTTTAAATGCTTATTTAGATGTTCAAGATGAGGCTGAATTAAGACAGAATATTGCATATTACACAAAAATTAGTCTCGGTGGCACAGTCTGATTGGCTGAGCAGCGTTCTATTTTTTCACAATAATTGTGCTGAGCACCAGTTGCTAAGAAATGACTCACTTTACACTGTAGCTAACTATTACTTAGTTTCTACTTTAGTGCACACAAAAACATATAATCAGGGCATTAAACAACTTCTGTAAGATAATATTTGACCTGCTGTCCATTTGGTCAGACACGAAGAACCTCGTGGAATTGGCCTGCAACTAGCTTACTAGCTCGCTCGCTTACTCACTCAGATTTAACAGGCTGAAAATTGTCAAGAAGGGGGCACAATAGGAAGTCATAAGCAGTTCTTCACACACATGACATTGTGTTGACTTGTTTCTTTATTTTTGCAGAACTGTTGTATAAAAGCAATAGAACACTTGAGGTTGTGTGTTATTGCAAATAACATGGCTGTAATACATGGCTATAATGTACAGCACTTGATTTTGGCATGTGCCTGCAACTGAATCACAGCCATGATGTTATTTGCGATAAAATATTCCCCTTTGTGTTGTATTGCTTAAAATGACCAATGGAAATGAACCAGTTAAACTGCAGGAGCCTGTATGTAGGGCTACACTTCAGTTCCTCTAATAAATATTATTTATCCATAAATATTAGTTTCAAAATACAAAATAATTACCAACTGAATAATAAGAGCACAGTTTAAGAGTTAAGCAGGAAAAACTAAAAATATTCCAATAACAGCAAATGAATGAACAAGAATTTAGCAAAAACAAGAATGAATTCAATAAGGAAGATAATTTTAAAAGCTAGATGCAAAGAAAGAGGCAAACTGGAAAAGTAACATAACAGAGACAAGCAACCTCTCAACTTCACACATTACTGGAGCTGAAGTTCAATTAGGTACTGGAGACGCAACAGCATCTAGGCATCTTCACTTCCACAAAGCAAGCAATTAACTAATCACGTGAGGGCTTAATGCTGCCATTTCGTCTAGCCAATTACCACTGTTAGTCGGCAAGGGGACTGTGAAAATATTCGAAGGATCTGCACAGACAAAAACATCAACAAGTTTGCATGTGTGTGGGCAACTGTCTGAGAACAACATGTTCTAAAAATGTACCACCTAGAGGGGTTAAGTGTGAGCTCCTTTACAGGACTGAGCCTACTTTATGTGTGCTATTACTCACACATACTCCCCATCTAACTCCCACTCTCTAGAGAAGCCGCAGCCAAGACCAGACGAGTAAACCTCCATCAACCACAATGCTAGAATTTGTTGTTTCACATCCCAGTCTGACCCCTGATGTCGGAAAGGAGGACTCTTTAGCTCTTCTTGTGGGTCGAGCAGGTAAAGCTCTCTCTGTCACCCAATACCTGCACACAACACGCCCAGCTGCTTTAGCTTGCTCTGATGAAAGCTGCAATTATAGCAGCAGGGCCTAATGGCCCCGCGGCACTGCAAGACCATTCCATTCTCTCATTTCTAATTACTGACGCCCGGGGCCGGGTGAGGAGTCAGCGCTGATAACATCTCACTCCTTTACCTGAAGCCAAAGAGAAAACACACACAAACTCACCTATGCTAGTTTTCCTTTCTAATTTGGAGCTTCCAGAAATGCAGAGAATCTGCTTTCACAGACTTGTTTATCAGACATAGGGTGAGGTGAGGAGGGCGTGCGTATGCGTTCAGGGGTGGCGAATGGCTTGCGGCTGAATTGGAAAGCCTTTCAGTCTTGGGTGATTTCAACATTCCTACAGCATGCACAAAGGGTCTTTGTGTTCAGGAGTGAACTAAAAAAAATCTCATCAGCATAATTACCTCCCTTCTGCTTCTACTTCGGGCTCACCCCAGAAGGTTGAAATGCAGGACAGTGCCATCACTCATGTCAAAGCACAGAATTATCAGCTTTATAGACATAAGAAAATACTCTCTAAGCGGTAGAATAGGAAACCTGTGAGGCTGGGGAACCACCTATGACACATAGGTTTATACAAGTGCTAAATTAAATTTTTGCACTTGTAATATCTGTGGCTCTTTATCATGTTCCATTCATCATATTTTTTAATTAAGTGTATGTAGTGTATGTCATGTCATTTCAGAAAACAAGTCTATAGCAAATACAGGATTGGAAGGAAGTAGATCGACAGTCTACATGTAAGGCCTCACAACTACTGACTAACAGATGACAACAAGCTCTTAAATGCATATAAACACTCTTCTGATTTTGATTTATTGCTACAAGCAGCTTGAAAGTAAAAAAAGAACCATTTGCAACCTAATTATCATTCATCATTTCTCCTGTCAAGGAACTTCGATGTCAAGCAGATACATGTAACAATCTTCACACAGAGAGAACTAGCCACAAAAAAAAAAAAAAGTTTCCTCTCCAAATCTTAGTTAGAAACCTGATATGTATTTGGCCTCAGGCAGCGCATGGAGCAACACAGAACAGGTGACAAGACACTAACCTTTCCTCCGTCACCCTGCCATTTAACGGCTTAAATGAGACATACAAGATTTTAACCTGAACAGCATGCCCCGTGTGTTCCGAGGTATGCATGAACCCAAAACACACCTCAGCTTCCAAACAATCAGGTAGAATGCGATTACTGAGGGCTTTAATTAACAAGAGAAAGCATTCATCTCTGATCTTGCTTCAACTGTCAGTTTCCCCTTCTTATCTTCTCATATTGTCTTCTGCTTCACTGCTTTTGTCTCTGGCTAGCGTGTCAACACTTCTGTAAAGCTATTATTGATGATTTAGGTTTTGGTCTGGGATTCTCTCATTTTTTTTTCTAGTTTCAGCCCCCCCAGCAGGCTTACTCCAGCCAGAGCCAGCTCTAAGCCATGAACGGCAGGGCGTGGCAGCTGGACTGCTCTGCCGCTGCCTGCTGTCGCCTCTCACCCACCGAACGCCGCCACTTTGATGAGGAGGGCGTGGAGGCCACAGGATATCATCTCGTTCAGCAGAGCCGCCTGATCCCGCCGCCACAGGTACGCCAAAGACTGGAGCTGCAACCTGGAGCACCTGCAAAGAGAGAGCGACAGAGAGAGAGAGACTTAGCTTCATATTCAAACAGATTTATTGGCATGAATTGTAATTGACAACTTTTGCTAATGCAAATAAGGGAATACTTATAGTGATATCGTATTCCTTTCTTCAATATTGAAAAAAAATCATATACAGTACAGGGCAAAAGTCAGACATCTTCAATTTGTTAACTTAATTTCCAGTCAGAAAAATTAAGGAAACTAATATTTGACAGAACATTACACAGCCGTGTCTCCAACATAAAGTACATTTTCAAACCTATCAGTATTTAATTTGTCCACTCTTTACTTCTGTGCATGATATGCCATTTTAATGCTTCCATACTTCCAATCTTAAAACCAACAAGCTACAGCTGTGTCCTTCGAACAAAAGCTGTTCCCAAACGTCTAACTGACATTATGTTCCCCTTCAATGAGACACTAACATTCACACAAGCACACACTAACACTACACAAACACACCGTAGCTGCCGCATTGATTTCTTTCTCATGTGCATCGAAATGGTTACCAAAGATATTTCTGAGGAAATTATCCTCATTTCTGAGAGGTAATCCTCTTGCATAAGGAGGAGCAAATGTGTGAAAAAATACAGGAGTTACCAAAACTGGAAAACTATTAAAAGAAAAAAAAGAAAAAAAGACCACCAAAACTATCACCATCAGATAAAGTGTCCTGAAAGCTTCCATCTTTGAAAGAGAGGAGAAAATCAAGCTCCTCTCTTTTTCATGTTTGAAAAAATCCACAGGTGTTTCTGTCTAATCACTGTGAGAAGACAACTCAACACTATGCGTCTGAAAGAATGTGTGAAGAAGCAGTTACGGAGAAACGGACAAAAATAGAAAATTTGCGCTAGAACATGAAAATGGACATCTAAGATATTGAGTAAGGATTTATTCATTCATGAGTCTAAATTTGTAACTGGGATTAATTGGATGTGAGAAAACACAACAACTTCTAAGACTGAACTTTAGAGGTGTGAAAGATTTTCCCTGTAGATTTCGTAAAAAAAATAAAAATAAAGAATTTGGAAATTGATTAAACGAACAGTTGTGCATTTTTGCACAGTACGGTATGTGTGTCCATGTTGTACATACAAACTTACACACGTGTACATATATTATTGCTGTCATTAATGAACCATACAACCCTGTAACCTAACCTTTACATTATGTGAAAAATTCATGACAACTGGATGCACAGAAATGACTAAATATTTTAATCAAATAAAAATTTTTTTTTTTACTTTATTATTATTATTTTAAATTACATTAAAAAAGTAAATGTTAAAGTTTTTAAAGTTACATGAATATTAAAAAGTTCCTTCTTTCTCCTATAAAACTACTGTTCCAAATGAAGAAACAAAAAGTTTAAAATGTATAGAGGGAGAAGCCAGACGAGACAGCAAGGCGGAGAGAGTGAGAAAAGAGGTACTCAGGGAGGTACCTATCATAAGGTAAACTACTTCAAAGGCGATTAGCACGTTCTCTGTGTTTGGGCAGTGTGCCACTACCGTACTCATGTGGCACACGCATGGACGCCCCTTCAATGGCAAAGGCTTAGGCCGAGGGCAGAGGTAGAGTTAAAAGTGCGATTAGCAGAAGACGGCTCCGCCCCCTGGCGTCCCTGTCTGAGGGATGGAGACAGGCCAGGTAACCCGACCTCAGAGCCATAGAACAGCCTGTTTACCCTCAGGAACCAAGCCCAGAAACAATGACTGACTGACAGCGGTATGAACTGACACAAAGAGAACTCTGCTGAGGGGTAAACTAGAGGGGAGAGAGGGGGAGAGAGAGAGAGAGAGAGGGAGACAGAGACAGAGAGACAGAGAGAGAGAGAGAGAGAGAGAGAGAGAGAGACAGACAGAGTGAGAGAGAGTGAGAAACAGAGAGAGAGAGAGAGAGAGAGAGAGAGAGAGAGAGAGAGAGAGAGAGAGAGAGAGAGAGAGAGAGACATGCTGTTACACGACAAAAGTTGGCTAATTTTAACATGCTGACAGGTCTAGCTCCCAGCATATGAGAGCATCAAAAGTAAAGCTATGGGAAATATATGTATTACACATTCAATGTCTGAACACTGACCATTTGCAAGTACATGTCAATCATCAGATTTCACATGCATAGTTGTTATTGTTAATTATCACATAGCTAAACTTACTCATGGGTTAGATTCAGATGCTCCAAGTTCAAGAGAGGAAAAAAAAAGAGCTGCAGTAATAAAGAAAAAAGAAATGAAGAAATAAGATGTGGTTTACTTACACATTCTCCACACGAACTCTCTGGTAGTCAGACAGAATGGCCCCAACTGATACAGCTTCAACACCTTCCTTCTCCTGCCCAACAGAAATTCACACAGAAAGCCTTAGAAAATGTGCTAAATGTGCTTCAGTTTGCAGTTTCTATAAATCCATGTCAATATGGGCTGGGTGTTATATAAGATATGATTATGTCATTATAGGTTTTCATCAGGTTTTCCACAAACTGATCAACTGTAACTGTCATCATAAACAGATTAAAAAGGAGTAGCCAAGTGGCATATCTGTGTAAAGTCTGCACTGTTGCCAGGTAATTGTGAGTTTGACTCTGACAGTGTTGCGAAAGCAAAATGCTTTTGGACGTAAAACACTGAAAAGCATTGTACTTGCAGTTTTTGATATCATTTTAAATGTGGCACTACTGGTACAATGTGTCTGCTCCGACTTAACAAACCTCAGAAAAATACAATATCGTGATTAATCTTGGACAATGATGTGGATGTAGAAAAATACTTACCTACAGAATTATCGCAATAATCAATATAACTGTGATCCAATTCTATATATATGCATTACACTATAGCTTGCATTTTCCCTAAGGATAAATAATTACAATATAATTACCATCTGGGCTAGCTCCTAATATTACTTACTAATTTACAAAGAAAACCATATTCTGCAGCAAGAAACACCATTAACATCCAAGGGTTCCCCACATTTGTTTAGTTGGAAACCAATATATTAGCGAACTGGTGCACTGGCACCTTTCTTCTAGACAAGCTTGCCCATTTTACTCTCTAGCAAAGAGCAGATTTCATGTACCAGAGTTTATTTATTTTATTTGCCAGACTAAAAATCTATGTTATAATCTTTCCAAGAAGTGTACATTGTATGCATGTATGTAGTTAATTAGTTGATAACATTCTGTTTGTATGTAAAGGCTAGCGTTAAGTAGAATCTCTTCTATTGTATTTATTTATCTAAACATAGATATCAATTACTGTAAAAACGGAGTGGTTAAATAAAAGTAAAACAACAAAAAATCATGGCGAATGAAAAATAATCTATACCAGTATGCTGGTATTGTTGTCACTCAACGATACTGATTTTAGATCTAGAAATATTGACAGATAATAAAAGTTACTTTAGTTACCTGCAATGTGTCATTTGCTGCTAGCTTAATTTATTTGAAAGAACATTTCAAAATACACAAAAACTAAATAAATAGTAAGTTTCCTTTCTGGAAATCTGGATTCTGTCTAGTTAGTGTTTACAATACAGTGCAAGATTCCCTTTGGTGTAATTTTCAGAGAAGCAGAATGAGAATAAAACAGTCAAAATAAAACAGGCTATGTCAAGTTCATAAGATTTTCTTTTAGCAAAGAGTACCAGAACTAAAGTAGCACTGATTCATTTGCTTTGCTAATGTAAACTTAAGTGTCACCAAATTCTGTGATACTGGGATATGTTCACAAAACATGATACTGAATTTTACTAAACCAGCCAGCACTAATTATCACTGCAGTACTCATGAAGTTTTGTGCTTCTCAATCACAAAAACAAACAGGAAATATTACATTTAAAGGAGACAGTAGCAGCAATATCATTATTCACTATCATCATGCACTCACATACAAACAGTCATGCATAGTTTAAAACAGAGAGAGCAGAGCTCAGTAGCAGGTCTCTTCCTCAGAAAGGCAGAGGGGATGTTTACACATGGAAGGCTAGTGGGGTTTTCCTGACTCTCTGCACATCCCTTGCAGGGTGGGGAGACTGGGGCTGCGTCCTGTCCTCACAAAGCCATGGCCTGACGTCTGCTCAGCCCACCATTTTCTTATCAACAGCCTCCAGTGAACCTGTCACTGACCCTCGGAGCATTGGCCTCCTTAACTGTCCCACCAAACAAAAGCACAAAGGCTCCAATCACTGGCCATCTTACGTAAATGACCATCTCTATCGCACTGAATGCCAAAAGTCAACGTAGGGACAGTTTGACTTACTGCATCATCTTGGATCTTGCACTGGTATGAATGCCTAAACTGTACGCATGTGTATATGCAAGCATATGTGTGGACGATAGGAGTTAGAATTTATAATAATGTATAATTTAAATAAAAAAAACTAATAATAGACAAAGGTATATTAAAATATATTCCTTTATATATTTATAACAAATATTTAAACTATGTGTTACGTTTTTTTGTTAAGTTTTCATCATTTACACTCCTCAAGTTCACATCTACTTTGTTTTAGAAAGCAGGGCTGTTTGTGATTAAACTTTCTGGGCTTATTATGGTTTCCTATCCAGCGGCACAGGAATCACGAGAGAGACTATTTAAATTGACTCCTAATGTCTCCCTTCAATGAAATAACCAATATCAAGAATTTGAATTAATGTCTCTATTACAGTAAAATACATTATTTATATCCCAAATGCATGTCATGTCGCCAATGCACATGGCATTGATTAATCTGACAATGGGCACTGTATTCCCATGTCAAGCAGTGGGCAGAGAAAAAGAAGATATTTTGATATTTCTTGGAGAGAATAATTCAGTCACTGCAGTTTGTTGGTGAGTCTAGTCTTAGAAAAACAGACATTTGTGTTTTGCTTTTTGAAGCATAGCTTCACTTTAGTTATGTTTTTACTGAGGTAGCCCGCCAACAGCTACACTTTTATACTGGCTTGTCATCACAGTATTTTCCATTTGACTTTCACTGATTAGTGTCTAGACATCTGCTAGTAAGCAAAGCTAGCAAAATTACATTTTCGAAGGATCAATGAGTTTTCGTAAGATAACCCTGCTGAGAAAAAAGAAACACAGAACATAAAGCGGATTTTCTATGTTGTATGTACAGCATGCTTTGTATATAGAGGTACATGGACAATCATGTTTTGCTGATTTTCTAATCACACACCATTTATACAGCGAATAAACCTCTGCACTTTTTACTGCATGATTACTGTTTATTTGCTGAATTTAACATATCAGCAAATAGAAATCGTGCACTAAAATTGCAGAAAAATATTATATTTAAGTGTGTTCTCTGTAGAGAATGTGTACAAATTTTTATTTAGAAAATCAACAAACCATGTTATTGATCATGAATGCAAATATACTTCATGTGTCAAAGGTGCTGTAAAGCTTATTTCTATTGTAATTAATACAGTTTGACGGAGGTTGTCTGAACGCAATCACATGAAATAAAATTCAGTCTACAAACAAGTCGACAAACCCGTTCATTCTTACAAAACAGTCTGAAACCATGTTCAGAAATATTTGAGCAGCATAATCATCACGCAGACAAACAGTATCCATATAATCTACCAGGTCAGTTGGAGCTCTATACGGTACAGCAAAACATTTGATTATTCCTTTTTATATTTAAAAGTTTTTGGCATCTTTTTCTCAAATTCTCAATACCACATGTCCATCTATCTGTTTCTCATTACTGATATTTACCTTTATTTTCTTCCTTTTTTTAATGAGAAAAAAAATGTTTGGAACGTGTTTTAAGTTTCTATTTACTTGAATGTTTCTTGTGGTAAAAGGAAGTGAACCAAAACAATAAAATGTTATATGGCACAGGTAAAAAGAAAACCTCAACAGTTGTCAATGTGGTGCAGTAATCAGATAAAATTGCACAATATATTTTGGAAAAGAAAAGCTAGGAAAATGTATATGATATATTTACAGATAAATCTGTAAATATATAAAATACTTACAGTTTTATCTTCAGATCCCAGTGTTGCAGTAATGAGAATACAAAGTATTACAAAGTCAAATAAATTTGCAGGTTTATTTTTAATTATTCAACCAGACATCATTGTTTGTATATCCAAAAATAGAAAATATTAAGTTTTAGTTATTTTAATTTTTTCAATGCGAGACCCAGTATTTGTCATGTTAATTTGAATAAATGGAAGAAGCATCTCTCAATTCAATTGTTGATGTTTCTTATTTTCAGTTATGCTTTGGGGTGAATTGTCCCTTGATCCTATCCACGATAAGGTAAAACCCATATTATGGCACAGGGTCAAACCGAATTCACTTTTATACCGGTATACGTCTCACATCTTTATGTGTGTGTGCGCAATTAACATTAGCAAAATGATTAACTGTTTTATTGTAGCAGTACCATAAATACACAGACACCCACATGCTCCAGAGGGACAGTGATATTTGCATTGAGTGCTGAGATGAGTTCATTTTCATCTGCAAAAAGAGGACAGTTTACAGGAACACTGGCACAGAGGCAGACACACACACACACACACACACACACACACACACACACACCACCCCGCAGCTTCATTAGGACATTACATGTGCTGTAATTAGAATGGGAGGCCAGCCCTACACGCAGGGATGCACAAGTTGGCAGTAAATTACCTTGTAGCCATTATCAATTTCCCAGGCTACTGGTGCTTAAGATAACCCCCCTCTCCCTGTGGTCCTTCCTGCAATTTTTCTCTGCCTGATAAACATGCTGATTAAAAAGAGCAGCATGTAAACCTTTGATACTTTTTTAAATGAAATCCATGCCCTGCCTGGGGCTGACGCTGCTTTCCGCACAAACGTGTCAGCTAATCAGATAAAGAATATATATGCATGGGTGTGTGTCTGTGTGTATCAGGGACACGGAGACACCGCAGCCCCAGGCACGGCTGCAACAGGGGGAGAGGAGGCATCCACACAGGCTCAAAAATATCACACATAGAGTCTTATATCAATAGAAGAAAACTAAGCATGATTTACACAAGGTTCAGAAAATAAAAAATAGAGCTAATACTAATCTATAAAGCGTTAATGACCTATACAGCAGTGCATTCACACATGGTTGTGAGTGTAGCCAGCGGTCCAAAGTTGGCCTGTCAGGATGATTGATTTGGCCTACCACAAAGTTACCCAAACTCCATTCCCAATGAGAGTTACCAATGAGAGAGCAAACCTTTTTTACACATAACACATAAACTTGTTCAATTCTTATTTTCCTTTTAAATTAGCATTTTTTAAAGTATTTTAGAAACGAAATATGGTGTAACCAGAGCCGGTTGGCACTATATGTTTAATACGTACACTGCGTAGGGCCCTGCAATTTACACAAGAGCTCCACCTCCCCCTCATGTCAAAGCTTCTTATTGTTTACAACTACAATGAAAGGATAAAGCAGAACTATCCATTTGGTCATGAAAAAAGAAAAAAAACACAATGAGAGAGAACTGCAGGAACAGCAATCAGGTAAATTTGTGTTCTCTCTGAGTTTGATGTCAGCAAATAAAAGTAACTTTTAAAAAATAAAAGTTCATGCGCTAGCTGGGCAGTGCATCTCTTGGTCTGTCAGTGTCTTGCTTGCTTGTGTATGTGACTTTGTGCCTGACAAATGTTAGAGTGAAACAACTATTTATTATGCTTGATGAATGGCAACAGGCAACAGTGTTTACAAACTGCAGCTCAGAAAAGATAAAGGCATTAAACATAAACATGTTCATATGCACGTGCATGAAATGGAACTCATGCTTTGCAGCAGCAACCCCTGTGGAGACCGGTCCAGACAATATATGGACATGATGGCACACTCCTAATAGGTGCACATGATTTTAAAACAAAACAATGATTATCTAGTGAGGATTGTAGTGGGAGCACTGGGGTGTCAGGTGTGACTGTGTGGCAACTGCAAATAGTTTACATGACTCAGGGTCAGGTAACGCCCCTTTGTGGAATTCAGCACCGGCTCTAAGTGCAATGTTATAAAATACATTATATTTTATAATCTAAATGAAACTCTATTTGAAACATACTTACCTTCTTTATTTGTATATTGTTTTGCCTATTTGGCCCTCAGCCCACCAAAAGCTTTTGCAGTCTTATGAGTCTCAAAACTTTACTTTTAAGGTCTTCTACATTTTTTTGATCGGGCCATATTGCACTTTGAATTGAACACAATTCTGAAAGGAGCAGATAACCTGTATTTGGCCGGGCAGATCAAATCTACAAATGAATTGTTTGGAACACCTGACTACAATTACTTTCTTTTCAAGTCATTACTGAAAAGGTTTACTCACTCTTTCCCTCAATGACAAATTGTTTAATAGAGACAGGTCAATGTAAAATTTGTACATTCGTTAAGACTTTATTTATTATTATTATTGATAAAAATAAGATGACATTTTAGGAGCATGCAGAAATCCAGATAATTCCAAAGGGTTTCAAAAATTGTTCTCACAGCTGCATTTTGAATCCCTACAAATTAGTGGTGAATAAATCTAGAAGCCAGGAATGTATGACCTGAGCAGCAGTATGACACATCCTTTATGCTAAACAAATACTCATTATGTTAGCACACCGCTGAGTTAGGCAGCAGATTTGAGCACAATCCCCAACGACTCCACCACACAGTAAGGGACTACAGCAACGTCTGAGTCACACTGATACTTGCAAAAGGGAAAGTAGCAATTATTAGTTTTAACAAGACCTCAGGATGGACGCAAAGGGAACATTTTTCCCTAAAAACAACTCCATAAACCAATCCAACAGAAACATGGTCGCTCTTTTTCTGTAATGTTTGACATGAAGATGACATGAAGCCATACTGTATACTGGCACAGAGACAAAAGGGTCAGTCTGACCGAACAGCAGAATATTAGGATTTTTTCTTTGAGACAACAAGCGTTGAGCAACTTGAGGGCCAGCATCATCCAGTAACAAATGAACTGTGAGTTTTCTGTAGGGTCTCAGGCAAATTTTCCAAACAATTCTAGAAACCTAATATCTCTCTATAATAATAGCATTTCTCTGTCCATTACCAACATAGTGGAGCTGGGAGAAACGTTCTCACACCCATTTCTTTCCACCCTGCGTTTGGAGCCCTAGACCGTTTATAAACAAACCAGAATATGATGGGGCTCGAGCGGGAGGTTATTTTTGGAGGACGCTTTGTTTTCGTCCCGTTCAAGTCATCGCCGGGAGACTGAAAGGAATGAGGGAGGCTAGCCTTACTCACTTACCAGCACAAACTCAGCCTCTTAAATTTCACAAATTCTACACATATTTTCTCATCCTTGGTGGACGAAGGGGGAGGAATAATTTTGCTTGAGCATAAATCAGGCTATATTGATATTGCAGAAGTGTTCCATGTATTCATGGCTCTGTAAAAACATAAACTTTGATTTCACGCTGTTTGAAATCTCTATCCACCTATTTTACAGCTTCATTTTTTACAGTTTAAGTAATACCAGGAAAAAAAACAGCGGTGATGTCAAACATTTCACACTATTCATTTCAAAAACGGCACATAACCACAGTATCTCAGACGGTACTCAAAATCAGTTCTGGTCAATGAATCCTCTTCTTGGCATCTGTTTTCCACCATCTTTGTGTTGCCATAGCACACAACTACAGTATCGAGAGGCATGAAGCAGCACTCAAAGCAAGCGACCTCGTCCTTTAATCTCTCTCCTCTCTCGCTCATTTTTCAAGCTTTGGGCAGAAGAGGCAGAAATGAAGCACCGCAGCTGCGAGCAGCAGAGCTCTGAGGCCCGCAGCCCTGTCAATGAAGCTACTTAGCCCCTAACACTCATTAACATGACTTGCTAATTGTCAAATTCATTAAATGAGAGCCCCCAATGTCTTTCATAAAAATGAATGCACTGAGCTGGATGATAAAGATGTTAAGTGATTAAAGCTTGCACGTGTTCCAGAAACAGAAATAATTACCCAAAGCAATGAGGGAAAAGTGACAATTTAAACACAGGCCCACTTGTTGGTAAAGATGAATATCATATAGAAAATGACAGATTCCAAGAAACACCTTCAAACACATTCCTCCCAATTACGTCATTCAAGACTAAACTGAGTGTATCCACTGGTCCTTGGCTTTGATTCAGAGCAGATTCTAATGTGGACTCATGTCTGCAGTCAGGTTCGAGAGCCATGCAGTAAAGTGTTAATGCTGTTCTGCACATTGCCCCTTTCACAGAGCATGACTAGGCAGGAAGAAGCAGAAAATTAATTAAAGTGCTTTGAATGACAGTTTGCTCAAGGGCACGCAAGACCATCACACTCGGCGGCATGCCCTCACTGTCTCTCTCACACATACACACATCTTTACCCCACCCTCTCCTGGATCCATCAAAGAATGAGTGGACGAGACATGGTTTTAATGGGTCCCTCCAATATATCAGCTCTCCCTCTGTCTGTAATGGGATTGGTCCTACACGCAGGCCACTGGGTGAATGGAAGACTCTATTGTGACAACACATTTAGGGTCAAACAATTTGTGTTTAATAAAATTTCCAAACACCTTCAGGGCCTGACACAAACACACACACACACACATTTAGACACCTCCACTCTTACAAATGGACAGAGACTAAAGGTATGATGGCCATGCTGTTTTCCTCACCACCCTTACTTAAGAGCACAGAACCCTCCCCAAGGTGACACACTGCAGCACTTGGCAACAGAAGCTGGTTATTCTGGGTCACTATTCAAGGTTAGACACCAAGTATGATCCTTAACAAGTTCCTTCAGAAGAAAAGTAGGGCTGACCTTCTACTGGTCCACTTGTAGCAGCCACCATTAAACCCGTGAGTCACAGACAAGGTCAACAAACCAGGGCTTTCAGAATTTCAAGTATAATGTATTACATCAGACCTGTGCTCGATAGTGCTCAATGACAGTTTATTTTCCATATATATATGTATATATGGAAAGGCAAGGCATCTTCAGACACCACAATTTGTATGGTTCTTTTGTACTAAATTAGATACAGTTTCAGGGGCAAATTAAATACAACAATCAGCTACAACCATAAAGTTTAAGTAAATGTGCTACTCAATACTTGTTTGTCTGACAAAGTTTAAGCTTCAAATCACACACTATCACTGTTTGCACCCACGTCTGCTTCAGTGTTAGGAACAATCTCAAAACTGTCAGATGAAAATGTTTTGCAATTACCATGATTATTAGTAGTAGGAGTTTCTTTGTACGTACAGGTGCTAATGCTTCTAGACACTTCATCAGTGATGCTCTTGAAAGCATAAGCAGATGTATTTACTAAGATAATAATAATTAATATTTTTTTTAACCTGAAGAAGGGAGCAAATAAAGTGACAGTGTGTGAGTTGTAGCCTAATCTTTGTCAAATAAGAGGTAAAGCAAAGGTAGAAAAAATATTTGATACCTTGATTTTTGAGCGAGTAATTGGTAATGTTACTTGTCCTACTACTATTAAGACAACCTCTCCTCTCTCTTCCATGTGCTCACTGATGAAATGTGTGCAGCACAAGCATCATTGCATTACCTTTACAATACACAACCCACGAGTTGTCTTTGTATTATGGCAATGTGATAAATACCAGTAGCCGAGCTTACACTGACCATTGTCTTCTAGCCGTAACAGTTTACATTGTGGTGACACAAGCCACAAAACAATGATGACCGTTCCAAGAAATTCAACACACTAAGGCCTGCTGGGAGAAAAGGAGAACCTTTCAACACCTTACATAGCAGTTTTTTTTTTCTTTTTCTTTTTTGTATTCCAGAATGTAGGCATGTGGGCTGAGTGGTATGAAGTCTCCTAGCTTGCAGTGCACACATAAGGCTAGCTGTGATTCATTTACACTGACAGAGCTGTTTTCACAGATAGGCTCATGCATAAATATGCCATGCAGCACAGCTGGGAAATGTAGAAATTCATCAAGGTTAAAAAGTGGAGAGATTAACGTTTCACAAGTTTCCTCTTAAATATATATGGTTACGTAAACACAAGGCCAGACGTGAGCTGAGCCGAACCTGTGCTGAGCCAAAGCAAGCACAAAGCATGGGTTTCAGTGCACTCTAACAGCTGAAAAAAAGAGCTTTTCCATATCAACATGCATGGAAAACTGTGAGCTGAAATGGCATAGGGAATAGAGTTATATAGAACCAATCCATTCTCATAGCTTTGACAATTCAGAGCCAAGGTAGTTCTCCAGTCTCGCAGGATGAGGTTAAACTTCGGTCCTTCTGTCTCAAATGTTAATGGCTGTTAGACAGGCTGCATCTCAGAAGGAACAAAATAATCACCCCATGTCCTGACATGACTTAAGCCAAAGACATAAACAAGTAAAAACTGGCACCTAGCCTTCTCTCACTTCAGAGCCCGCCTGACACATTCGTGCTACCACTAGTAAGTGTAGGAAAATGAATTTATGCCCCATGTTTCTCAAGGCTTACCACAACAATACTACTTGCATTTTGTGCGAGCAAATGCTTTCCTGCTTAAGACTCATCACAGTGGAAGTTATTATACCAACAAAAAAAAGAGACCCACATAAAGCAGAGATCCATCTTTAGAATCACTGTCAACAACTTTGTATGCTTCTCCTCTCAGGCAGACAGAAAAAAGCAAGGCTGTAGGTTTGACACACTGTCCAGACTCCAGACTCTGTTTTTGTAAGGCTGCTTATGGCTTCAGCGGCAGGAGGTGCAGGAGGGCCTGCCACAAATATTTCTCCCAGGGAATGTTCTCCAAAACAAAACATTAAAAGCCATCAGAGTTTTTTTCCTTTGGCGGTGGGAACTGATTGAGAGCTATCCTTCAGCCTTGTCTTCATCTGAGGAGAGGAGAAGGGCAGACGCGATCGAGCCACTCTGACGACAAGCACCCATAAAAGAATTGAATGGCTCCTGCTCGGTGGGGAGCACAGCTCAGGGATCTCCAGCACGAAGAGCAGCACAGCCACTTTATTTCTGCCTTAGTAAAACTGTGCTATTGTTGGATGGGCTCCAGTTCAAAGCCCTTCATTGGCAGCCCGCATTCCCTTGGTCCGCACCGACCGCCGTTAGTCTGAGCATGATTGCGCGGAGACTTATTTATCTATGCATGATAATTACATATGGAGGTAGAATTCTAGATGTCAATGAGGTCTCCAAGGGCGACTTCTATTAACTCGAATTCCAACTAAAACTCCGACAGCCGCGTTTTCTAACATCTCTCAGGTTCCTTATCCTGACTTACACATTTTTCCTCTTATCGATTGTTGGATATTTTACACACAGACTGTATCAGACTGAGGCCTGCAGTCGGTCAATCACAATCTCTGAGTGCCCTTCAATGAAAGGCAAAAAAAATGGTGTCTGAACCTGGTTTACAGAGATTTGATGCAAATCACTCCAAGCTATGTCTACAAGTCATCTTAATGGCCAGACTCCATGGATAAAAAAAGGGCAAAAAAAATAGCAACAATGTTCAACAGGCGTTAGTTGCTCATGCCCTTGGCAAACCAAGATAAGGCCTATCTTTCTCCATCATCACTAAACAAGATTGAGCAAAGTACATTAGGCAGAAAAATACAAACAAATTACAAAGGCTTTAGGCAAAGCTCTTTATCTACTGTTTGGGGGAGTTTTAACATGACTGGGGAAATGGCTCTGTGTGCCTAATAGATCCTGTCCCACCACTTTCACACAGCCATGAAACAATGTGAACAGCCTTTATCTGAGCTGCTCCAACTATCTTTGCTTGGGTGGAAAACAGGCATAAACCTCACCCATTCATAACAGCAAAGACAAAGGTATGTCTACATAAACATGTAACATTTAGATAAAAAAGCAAACAAGAACACACAAAGGAGTTGATGGGTATAAAAGCATGTAACAGTGTTTGGTAAATGAGAGCTTGCTGGCTTTACTGCACTTCAGAAACTGTGCGATGGAGTTTCTCTCTAGCAACAGCTCTATGAAGCTTCTTTAGTGGTAACAGAAATGAAGCATTTTCTCTGGTAAATGGACAAAAAAAGCACATGCAACTGTCTGCACTTTTCTGCACCTATAGCACGTGAAGTTCTCTCATTTTGTCTTTTTTTCTTTTTTTATTGATCCAGAACATCCTGGGAGGGACCTGAGAGGTCATCATTTATGTATTAAGCAGGTTTAAAGGTATCCATTTCTTTTTAAGTTCTGTTTCTTTTTAGCAGTAATGTGGCAGTAATCAGAGAGGGGTTTGATTTTTTTTTTTTTCCTGTGCAGCGCTCCTGACACCTCGGTGCTGGAGAGTGATCGATCAGCGTGGCTGGGCAGCTCCCGGGTCTATGGCCCCACTCACGCCGCCTCACACTCCTCACAGCGGGAGAGCTCCACCAGGGCACCCGCAGCGCCGCCGCCCCGCTCTTCTGAAGGCTCCGGATAAAAGTTAGCCCCTTGCGCCGAGGCCTGGAGACGAACAGAGGAGGAAAAAGAGAAAACAAACGTGTGTTTGGACTGGCCTGATGGACCCTGCTCTCAGGAGGCCCGTGGGCTCGTCTGATGATGTCGATAATGGAGCCCGCTCTGGCCCAGGAGTGCACTTAAACACCAGGATTAGCTCAGCCCAAACTCCTGTGTTTTTAATACACGCCAGCGGAAGGAAGTGTTCATCTACAAAGGCGACGGAGTACTGCTCTTCTGTGGATTTCCATGACATGTCAGATAGGGGAAGAAAAGAGAAAAAAAGACACAGGTATACCATACCCCTGGAAATCACTTACCAAAATAACGATTCCCTTTCATTGGGTTCTAAAAAATGTCAGGTAAAAATAATATGAGGGGAAAGGGCTCTGAATTTATAAGAATACTTTGGGTCTATTAGTCAGGTGACAAAATATTTTGTTGTTTTCACAAAATTTAAAAATGATTCCAGTATAAAAAAAAAAAAATTAAAAAAACTGCAGAGCATAAAAGCAGACAGCCATATATTAGCTCCATCAGGCTAACCGTACACCATATCTGTCCTCAGAGAGAGTTCACATGCTCATTACACTAGAAATATGAACTATATTTAAAAACCAGGTTCTATTTTTCCTTTTATTTTTTCAATTACTGAACTTGCAATAACAAATTATTGGCACTGACATGTGGAGTTTAACCTTTTTTTCCTCACTAAACCAACACAGTCTATGGTATTGAGATTACATTGGCTAAACCAAAATAGTCCCTTTTGTAAAGCATTCATCTGAATAGTACTATTTCTCTTCATAGCAAAACCACAATGGTTGACAAAGGATTATCAGAACACATGCACATCTTCAGTTTTAATACTATAGTTGTTCCCAACACAGCTAAGGGATATTTTAATGCTATTTAAGTGCTCTGATGCACACAAGATGCTCCTGCACTAATAAAGGCTACACAAAGGCATGGGTTCTTTAAACAATATTTGGTGATACATTTATTGTACTCAGGAAGGGCAGACATTGAGGTGCATTTTATTAATTTCACTGCATTTGTAATGCTATAGAAATGAATGTTATATCTCTCTGTAATGCTATGCAGGTAAATGTTGTCCTAATTAGTGCTCGGATTTGGCAGACAAGGACATGAAATATACCAGATACTGGCACTGACCCCTGATTCCCACATCAGTGCACTACTTACTATACTTCGTACTTTATTCCCTTTTGTGATGCTACAAGCAATATGCAATTCTGTGCTAATTTTAGGCTACATTTGTCAAAGAATCGGATTTTCCTTCTGATATCAGGCCGATACCGATACGAAGTATAGGATTGGTGCCATCTCTACTAACTTCATATGACAGAGCGCCTGTGACCTGACCTTTAAGGTACAGACATACAGACAGGCACGCATATATACACATACACACGCACACACACACACGCACACACAAAAAAAATCCTCTCATATGCTGGTTATAAAGAAAAGATGAGGAGCAGGGAAGATTTGAGATGACTAATAGTAACCTTTTGAGGATCCTGCAGGGGGACTGGCGCTGCAGCCAGAGGTGACTGACACAGCTGATTTTAATCATTGGCAGCATACGGCTGCAACCGAAGAAGATGAGAGGCCAACAGTTCAGTGAGTATGAAAAACAAAATCAACTTCATTTGATACGACATTAATGATATCACTCCATTTCCTCAAAACCACTGGTAAACATGATGGAATTAAAAAACTGAAAGAGGTACTACACAGCTCGCAACGTGCCAAATATGCCCTTTTCGTCCCTTTCTCTTATTTCCCATTCTGGAAAATGCTTAATCCTTTTACATCGTGAGGCAAAGCCGACATTCAATCTGGCCACTGATTTATGAGACATGTGCTTGAAGAAAAGAGCACATCAATCACTGGCATATCCCTGCAATCAGCACACACGTAAAGAAATGAAAGATCCCTCCGCCACTGACAAAACTGTTATTTCTCCTTCTGAAAGCCAGGTTCAAAGACCAGCCTCATCACTGCATGGCCAGGCTGTGCCATGCCTTCTGCCTCTCAGATTACACACATCAAAGGCTGAGAGTCAAAGACAGTGACCAGGAGGAGGGAGGACCAATGCAAGGCCACATTGTCACTGCACGATTAGCACCACTGCTGAAAAAGGATGTATAATTGGACCTTTTTTTTCCCCACTGACAATGCTGCCAAAGAAAATGATACCTTCTTTTGATTTCTGAAAAGCTCGACAGATTCTTCAGGAGAACGAAAAGCAGAGTGAATAAAACTGAGCTGTAAGTAAAAGAGAGCAATAGGTGGCACTGTTGCATCACAGTACACGCAAGTGCTCCCCACATACTTCACAGATTACAAAGAGCAGAGGGGCGTTTCAGCACGGCACCTAAAAATATTCTTTCATCTATGTTCAAGTGTCATTTCCCAAAAAGATTTTAATAACATCTAATTAATTCAAACTGCTAGGATGAATCTTTCAAAATATCACACTTCTCAAACAGAACACATTTTTGATGCTAAAACTGCTCTTTTCCTGTGAGGGTGATTCAACAGCTAATTATCGTTTTTTTTTTTCATTCCCTCCACCACAAATCAAACTCAAACGAACACTGAGCGGAATACATCAGAAGTCTGTATGAAACACACACTCTACAGAGGAAAACAGAGAGCCGGTAATGTACTCATTCTGTTGGCCAAGCATATAAAAAAACTAAATCAAACATATAAAATGGCTAATTTGTGTGCTAAATAAGAACATCTAAAAGGGAGTGAGGTGAAATAACAGTTCATTTTAACTTCACTCCTGAAGTTTACTTAAATGCCACACATAAAACAAGTTGCTACACATAAAACACGAGGAACTGTCGAAGAAAAAATATAAGCCAATCTCAATCCTCAGTAACAAAATAATAATAAAAAAATAAAAAATAAAAGCAAAAATGAATAATTACATCCTATATTTTATATTTGAGGGAAGGTACATTGCATCTCTGAACTTATGTAATTACAACAATAACAGTTTCAACTGTTAAATTTGCTTTTGTGAGTTCCAAATACTTGTTTTTAATCCCTCTAACTGGTTTTCTTTACGTAAGTGTGCCTGGATAGAATGGCTGAATGCAGGCAGTCAAACAGAGCTATCTGTTGCTCCTCTGAATGCAGAGAGGAAGTTAGTGTTTATCGTGAACCAGCGCGAGTGCACAGATCATTCTAAGTGTGGTAAACAATACGAGGACAGCGTATCTGATGGCCCCCAGTGGCCGCAACAGAGCACCCCTTGGGACGCCCTGTAGTGAGCATGGTTAGGAGGAGGGAGGCACATTACTGCTCGCCTGGAAAAGTAAAATTAGGAGAAGTCAGTCTTTATAGTTCTTAAATGGTTCTTGGGTTGGAGGTACAATTCTAGAATAGACTTTTAATTGGTATAGAACCTTTACATTATTTGGTGGTTCATAAAACTTAAAAAAAAAGAAAAAATCTTTACAATAATTTACAAACGCAGTTCTTTAATGAACCATCATTGGAAAGGCTGCTTAAAGAACTAAGTGGTTCCTCTGTGGCATTACTCCAAGGAACCCTAGCCAACACCTTTATTTGTTAAGAGTGTGGGCCAGTGCTGATCTGGGAGAGGATGAGCTTTTTGGAGATTGTTAAAGTTAAAAAGGCAGAGAGAGGGAAAGAGTGAACAGGAGGATGTGAAAGAAAGAGAGGCCCTGAGGCAGGTTCACGGGCCCTCCCCATCAGCCTCAGCCTGTCTCATTCTGGCCATGTCCAGAGAGGACCCAGCGCTGAATGAACATGTTTGCACACAGACCTACAGGGAGAGCACTTTCCCCCTTCCTGTTTACAGCATGTCAGGCCAGCTATCCCCTCACCCACAAACCCTGCACTCCAAAATAACAAGCCCTAAAAATTTGATGCTACGCAGGTTGAAAATAAAGGGGAAGGATACTCCGTGGCATCAAATACAGGTGGGGGATGCTGTTCGCTCTGTCAGGGAGAGAGCACTTTCTCTTGAAGCAAGAGCTGGTTAGCACTCTCTTGGCAGCAGGAAGTACAGTGAGCGGTGTCAAGTGTGTTAAACATGGGCAAACTACGGAAAAGAGTCCTGACAGATACCACCTGAATCACAACACCATGATCAATTATTCTGCCCTACAATTAATATTTTCTAACCAAACTTGGAAAAACATATTGAATAATATATTTATGTCAGACTGCTTTATCACTCTACATCACAGAGACAAGACATATTCTCCTACCTCCTGACAGCATCCGGACCACTGCCTCCGAGCTAGAGACCAACTCTAAAACGACACACCACTTCTACAAGGCCTAACTCTTATTAAAGTGAAAATTAATCTTACATTTCATAAAAGAAATAATATGATTTTCCTTCTTTTTCTGTGGACATGCTGGTAGACCATGTCATGAGGCAGAAAGAAGTGTGTCTCATGATCTGGAAGTCTTCAGTAACAGTCAACCAGTATAAACTGCCCAAGTCAAATGATACCATATTTTATTGCAGAGTAGAATCCTGTTGATCGTACGACACTACATTAATAGTGCTATGTTAAAAGTCTGGACTGTAGAATATATACATGTTTCTATACAGTACCATGCAAATGTCAGAGACCACCCTTTTATTAATTTATTAATTCATTTATTTAATTTTTAAAGTTGCTCATTTTTCAGGAAACAAATTAGCAGAAAACATAAATTTGACAAATAATTACAAAAGAGCTTCAACAACTAAATATAATATTAAATATTTGTGTCCACCCTTTACTTTTTACCTAGTACAGCTTCCACTCTTTTTGAGAGACTTGTTTTAAGCTTTTCAAAGATATCTGCAGGGATATTTTTGCACATTTCCAAAGTTCAGTCTTAGAAGTTGGTTGCATTTCTGATTCTCACAATCAAAATAATCCCAAACACATTCGATGATGTTGAGGTCTGGATTCTGAACTTGTCAGTCTATTGCTCTGAGAAATGTACCAGCTTAGTCATTTCTCAACAGCTAAAATGTGTTTAGACTCATAGTGTTGAGTTCTCTTCTTACAGTGGAATGATGGACAAAAACAGCTGTGGATTTTTTTCAGATCTAAATAAGAGTGAAGCTTGATTTTGTCTTATCTATATATATATATATTGTTTTGGAAACTACTGTTTTCTCATTTATTTTCCTTTAATCTTATCTGATCTCTGGACTGAATGAATAATTCGTACTCAATGCCCGTTTTGACTGGATATTAGATAAATGAAGGGTGGTCTCTGACTTTTGCAAAGTACTGTACAGTGAAATACACAACAGTGCCATGCCAACAGATGTCTACACACTCAAAAGTCTAAGAAAAATCTTACTCTTCCCTGATCTGGATAAACAGTACCTTAACAAGCTTAAGTAAATGGTACAGGTCTTCCACTTCATCCCCTTCTTTCTGGTTGTACTCTCTTCCAGTTTCCAGACTAGAGCCCTCTATGGTCCTCCTGTACAGTGGGAGATCCATGGCTTCCGCATACAGGTCAATGGCCTGATGACCCACTGTTTGGTACATGTAACTGTCAATTTCATCTGAGAAACACACAGAAAGGAAAAAATGGTTATTTCTATCGCATCTATTCTAGGACTGGAATAAAGCCATAACTGGGTGTGAATCTTAGGATTATGCACTTACCAGCTTTAGCTGGTCGAAGGTTGGCAAGTGCTACTATTTTGTGTCCTGCAGCAACACACTGCATCATGTTGTAACAGCTGTCTTTGCCACCACTGCAGCACAAGAGAAGGAAATGGGGAAGGCAGTCATTGTACTGGATGGTAAAATGCATGATGGAAATACAGTTGTTTTCTTTTTCATTTATTTTATAACTTTGTCTCAAGTCAGGAGCTGTATATGTGAGTCTAGTGCTCAGGACAGGGGGGAGATACATGTGAAGTCTGTTATTTTAACCCTCAGTAAATTATGCAGCAGTGCAGTAGCTACTACATGCCCCATTTACAAAAACTCTGCATTGTGAATAAACAGTTTAAATCTTTTAGCGCTGCTAAAGACCGACTGAAATGAACTGGCAAATGACAGAGAGATGAAGCTGAAGCTTTTATTCATTTTCCTTTCCAACTTAAATGGTGCAAGTTACACTCTGACGCCTGTGAATGTAACTTATCTGCTGCACAATTAAGGTAGAAGCGAAAAGTCGAAAAAACAAGCGGTCGAATATAAAGCAAAATCCAGCCTCACGACAGAGAGCAAGGCTTTAAACAGAAAAACTAGCACGTCGTTACCTTATCAATGCAACAACTTTCATTTTCTTTATTAAAAAGTCAGACAAAAATAGCAAAATAACATCTAAATCAGTCGCTGAAGGAAACGCAGCCGCCGGTCTCTCCACACTGTAAACACGAGCACAAACACGCGAGAGCTCTCTTCCGCGAGAGCTAAAGACCCCTGGCAGGGCTGACTGCAGAACTGCCTGTGCACAAAACGGTCGAACAAAAGTCTTTTGTTCGTTTGCTGTAAAAGTAGCAGGGCTGTTCACGAGCTACCAGAGACTTCTCTGATCTCTCCCAGTCACTGAAAACATTTTTGCAATTTGTTTTGTTAGTAAAAATATCTGTCTTCCTTTTAAGTGACCGCACTAAACACTGCAGATGAAAGTTTTAACAGACCAGCTGTTAATGAAGGGCAGTGTGCAATAATAATAATAATAATAATAATAATAATAATAATAATAACAACGAGAAGAAGAAGAAGAATTGATATATCAGTGATAGATTAAGAAAACTTTAAAATTATACCTAGGATTAGTAGTTTCATTTTTATATGCATTTATAACATTAAAGTTATGCCTACATGCAAAGGAAATAGATTTACACATTTAAAAAAAAATGTGCCAAGTGTGTAACAGATTTACATATATTTTCTTATTTTGTATTTATTTGAGGTTTAATGTAAATATTAGAAATTATACTATTACATAATTTAATTATGTGCATATCTCAGATATGTGTATATTTTGGCATATATATATATATATATATATATATATATATATATATATATAATTTTTTTTTAACGTAACACATTCAAACATGTTTAGCACATATGGTACTGTGCAAAAGTTTTAAAAAGCTATTTAAGCATTTAGCTGCTCAGACAAATGCTACTATTACAAGAAATACAAACACTACCAATACAATAAGTAGTGATTTTATGTCATGTCATGTCATTGTGTTTATTTGTAGTTATCATCTAACACCTGGTTAGGCTGAATCAATACTTCATTATATTAAATCAGGCATGATAGTGATAGAATTCAACAAATCTGTGTGATGGCTGGAGGAACCAGGTGACATCTGGAACCAAACTTCTTCTTCTAACCAGCTAAGGTATCAAGTTGTTGTTGTTGTTGTTCTGTTTGTTCAAAAAAAGAAATTCCTCTTACTTTTTACTGTATTTATGTTTATTTTCAACTATTTTAACAATATTTAATGTTTTTTATATTTGTAAAAAACACACTCACTACTGAGATAAATTGTTAAACAATGTGCTTATGTACCATACTGAGTTTTTTGCATTACATATGTTGCCCAAATATTTTAATATGAGTAAATGTATCTATATTTTTATGAGGCTAAATTATTCATTTTTAAAATAAACATGTTAAATTATTATTACTGTTGTCTAATTATATAATGATAACATCAACAACAATAACAACAACAGTAATAATAGTATTAAATGTTTTTGTTGTGATTATGTGTAGTGTTTTTACCAATAAATCTTCATAGCAATAGACGTAATGTGATGCATAATGCAGTGTAATGTAAACTCCATGCGTTGTGCACAATGCAGCCTCTAATAGCCTGCTCTAGAAGCAGATCAGCATGTCAGTGCGATCAGAGTGTGAAATGTCATTCAGGTATGGCATGTGCAGTCTGTGAGCAGCAGCAGGCGCAGCCTATCCAGTGGTATTCACACAGGTAGTGTTTTCCTCGGAGGGAGCGCTGTGGCTGAGAGGAAAGCCTTTGATGCTCCTTTTGCTCTCAGTTGTTGTGCCAGAGCTGAATAATTGCATCGCCTTCGTGTGCTTTCCTCACCTCGTGCCCTTAAGCAGGCCAAAGGCAACTGATTTTGTCTGAATGTACAAAATTGAGAAAGACATCTTCTCAGCCCTCTGCTTTTTCAAATGTTCTCTGCTCTTGGTAGTTTATGTACTTATTTATTTATTGGGTGCCCTTTGAAAATCCACCAGCACCCTGCAATGAGAATAAATAGAGTTTATCAATAAAGAGAATTCATGCAACTGCGAGAATATTCTATTCTTTGTCTATTTATTCACATCTTATACTGAAGCATTACATATAATCCTTCGATCTAAAATAACAATACTTTTTAATTTTTTATTTATATTCTAACAATGAAATTGTAAAAAGTATTGTTTTCATCTATTCATATTACTCAACCACCCAGTGTTAATGTTTGGTGCAACGAGCCTGACCTCCTATTTTCTTTCCTTCCTCTGACTATTCACATTAATTCTCATCACTGAAACATTGACTCCTACTCTACTCCAAATTACCACATTTAACATTATTATTTTATAAATCATGTTGCTGACGCACTAATAAAGAATTCTGTTGTTTGTTTTTATTTGCGGCAGTATGCTGGCGATTTAAAAGAGAGGGTTACGTCCTTTTATAGACGTGCCGGGAATAAAAAGTCTTGATGGATAGTGCATCTGAGGCACAGGCAATGAAGTGAATATGAGAGGCATAAATATGGAAGCAAGGCAGAGGAAATCAAACAACACCCTTGGCCTTTCCTTAAAGGAGCATGTGCATAGGACAGTTGATTTACACAGATACACAAACTAATTTTTGTCACACAAGGACACGAAAACTTTGGGTTTAATGACGAAGTAAAGCCTGAAATCATGGTGCAGACATATTGAGCAGCAGGACAGGCCAGTCAAGGCTGAACACAGAGGCAGGAAAGAGTCGTCACATACTGGCCTTCTATCTATCTTCCTTTTAGGGGACAACTGATACAGATTCTATTAAAAGTGATGCTGAGTGACAAAGTGTGCTATTTTGGTTCACAGAAGTTTTACAGGTTTCTGTGCTATTCATATTAATTGGTAGTGAGCCTTGTCATGTAAACAAACATGCTTGTTTATGTATCTAAAATGCTTTCAAATTTAAGCCCTGAAAGGTCTTACACTAAGCCTCTTTTCAGGCTTCTATGGCTTGCTGTGACTGCTCAGTATTACTTCCATATTAGGAATCGTGTGAAATATTAATGGATTAACATTGGCGTCGCAACAGAGCGCTGAATGCTGAACTTGCTTCACTCAACTAAACTCTCACAGGAATGCAGTTTCCCCCTTGAAATTACAATATGATTTAGTCATAACTCCTGGAAGAGTATTTACTTCACTTGACAACTATTTCCCCTCCTGTAAGAGGGCATTTGTAGTGCTGCTTAAACCTGAGCTCTGCTGGACCTCAGAACTTCTACACAATCCAGCTTCTGACTTTCTGCAGCACGCAATTAACTTTCTAATTTTTCACGTGGCCGCAAACACTGAGCAGACGTGTATGGTCATTTGCGGCCTGTGTATTGCGGTATTACCGGGCCTGATGGTGACCTGGTGACCTCAGCTCCTGCGCTACAACTTTTTGAGCAAACACCAGCGCAGCAGGCAGTGATGGATTTAACTGTACATTATCCTCAACAGTCCATGCACACTAAATACCAGATCTCTCCCCAGCCCACTTAATGACAGCGAGTACTACAGAGGAAGTTTGGGAATTAGTCAGGAATAATTGCTTGTGTTTGATTGGGCATTTACTGGACATTACCAAAGACGTGAAAGGGTCTAAATTTACTCCCATTATGAAAATGACTGTAACTCTTGATGCAGGTTTTTGTAATGTCTTTGAAATGATATACAGCCTACGGGTCGTGAAACTTCTCAGAGCTGCAACAACACAGAGATGTAGCAATATTTCCAGCCTAGCTGTGTAACTCTGAAACCTTTGACACCCTCATATTTGTTCTCATATGCAGTGTTGTTGTTGATGGTGTTGCTTGGAGACAATGTTTGGCTGTCAAACGGCAAATGGGATGTAGCCTGCACAAGCTGGCAATGTCCACCGAGGAGATTGATTTATACTGCCTCACACATATCTACTGCTCGTGTTTACTTTGCGCTCAGGGATAGTGCTTTATTTCGGATGTCAACTTTTATTTCAGGACTTTGAGTGAAAGCCTACTGCCTACTATAGTTTTGGCGTGTTGTGGACCTGGCTTGGATTGGCTCCATTCTTAAAAAGGCCAAACACAACAGAATAAAAATGAATTTCAAGATTTCTTATTAAAATGTAGCAGTGGGAAACTTTTAGGGCTTTCTAGGCCTCCAGAGAGGGTCTAATGATGAAATCTAAAGTGACAAAAAATATATGTCTGTATTCTTTTTATTTCTTTTTCATTTAATATTATCATCATTCTTTATGATGATCATTCAAGTCTGCATGTAGTACTATTTCCGTTTCATTGTTAAATTTCATTGTTAAATGTTAGATTTTTTTTTCTCTCCATGATATCTAGGTAGATATAGCTTAGGTGAGCTTTCCCATTGGTTAGGACTTGAGGACATGAACTGAAGGCCTAACATGTCAGGTTAACCACTAACACAGGGGTCGGCAACCCAAATGTTAATAAGAACCGTTTTGTCCTTTCAACAGAAATCAAACCACCTTACCAAACCACAATATATTATGTTCATTTTACCATCTTGGCTGTAAATATGTCTAAGTGTCAAATATGTGCTACTAGCATAGGCTAAAAACTATAAACGAAAAAAAAATCCAGACTTACTTTGCTCTGCTTTAAGCTTTAGCTTAGCTATAGCTGCTTTTCTCGCATCTCCGGCAGGAAACTTTTCCGCAAAAGAAGAAGAGCTTCTTGTAAAATGTGTCTCAACGTTCGACTTTTTATGAGGCCAAAGTCAGCTTCTCATTCGCCAGCTTCAATTGCCTGTTCCACCTTAAATGGAGCCTGAGGCGCCAGAATGTAACTGCTGCACCTTTTAAGGTGGAACGTGAAAATTCGAACAAGAAACTGATTTCTTTTTGCAGATTAAACGTATCAAAATTATCTAAATTATCAATGTTCGTCTTAAATCTTTCCCGTTTCATTAGCTCCTAGCCAGGCGAGACTTGTCTGTGTTGCTAGGGTGACCAGCAGTCTGTGCACCAATCTTTAGGGTTAAAGGTTGGTTAATTAGCAGTTATAGGCTTCTTTAACTCCAGTGCTTAAGACCATTTATTGCTAAAACTGTGGTAGAACGGTGTATCAGAACGATCAGCAGAGCTTTATTTTACTACAAAGCAGGATTATTTTATTTTTACCTAACAATCAAATTCTGCTGGGGAGCTGCAACAGGGCAGTAAAAGAGCTGCATGCTCTTAAATAATTAGGAACAGACAGTGGAATCAGCCAAGCACATTTTGAGTTACAATAGGACCAATTTTGTTGTTTCTTTACTGAAAGAGTCACTGTAAAACTGCTACATTCAAGGTAAAATATATGTTTATCTTTGTGTCAAACGTGTAAATGTCCATGTTTAATCTAAGACAGTTAGAAATATTCATGTCAATTTCATTCAGCTTAGTGCTAATATACCAGTAGAATATATAAATGGGTGTAACTTGACCACCTCCCCCATTTTTTCCAGAATCTCTGTAATGATGCCTTTCTGAGACTTAACCACATCAAAAGTCCTTTGTGAACAACTCAAGCAGGAATCTTTACACACATTTTACAGACAATTAACTTCTATGGTGACTAGCCTAAATGGATTAGTGGGGCCATTAATGTCTGAAGCTAACAGAACCTTGATTAGAAATTTGAGGAAACATGTAAACAATGAAACTGTCTGTGATTCAAATTGCGCTTCATCTCAGAAGAGGCCTTCAACTGCAGCTGCTAATGACTGAGAAGACTGTGAGCTTTGCACGAAGCCTGAATCTTGGTCTTCAGTTCAAATGGCAGAAACAGCAAAACTAAGCAGTGATGCACATGAAATTATTCCTCTTTGAAAAGTTCTTCTTTCTGGCGTTTATCACACATTTGTTCTACACTTTTTCTCCAGAATTGATCTCAACACTTGCATGAATTTTTATTACCAGACCCTAATAAAAAGTATTTATAATTAACAAGTAGACAGATGATAAGCTGCGCGATCAAAGAGTCTGCAGTGCTTTCATCATTCAAAAAAGTGGGCAGCCTCTCAAATTACTATTCTTCTCAGCAAATGTGATTTTCCAGATATTGTCTTGATTTGAATGTATTTTGTTTTCCTCTCAAAATCCCAGAATCAAATTATGGCTTCTTTTCCCCCTCTGTGAAGTCACAGCCAAAGGGATGTGGTCCATTAACGTACAAGATCTCTTAATTCTCAAGCAGCTTGAGAAAAGCACACACACTCTGGGCCTACCATCACCTGACCCGGCTGCCAAACACAATTCCATATGCAGTGCATGAATGTTTCACAGAGACGCACTCCTCCATTTAATCCAAGCCTTATCTTAATCACTGGTGGGAGCCTGGAAAGCAAAACAAGCTGCCCTGATTTCTTATTGCACTTATGTTTTTGCCCACTGGCAGAGAAGCCAGAATAATGAAATCTGATGCATTTAAGCACTGCGCTCTCTATTCTTTCAAAGCCCCATTGCAATGTGTGTCCAATGATTTTAAATTGAATTAAATTTAGCACTTGGATAAGTTACATTTTGCCATGATGCATGATTGTTATGTTAAGATTAACTTCTTAGTTGAAACTCAGAAGGTAAGGTTTATCAGTAGAACAGAGAACACAGTAAAATATGACTTTTTAAACAGTTACATAATGTTTATAAAGTTGCTTTAGCCATGCTACGCCTGTAAATGTGTTCTTTAGAAGCAACTATTGTGAGGTTGGACAGAACATCCCATAGTTCTCACAACTCATTTTTGATAAAGTACATGAATTATTCACATCACACCACTACAATATTTTTTAGAGCTGATGCAACATTGAGTTTCTAGTTTAAAATGTAAATGTCTCTGAGCTACAGTATGTAGTTATAGTTAATCGTCCTTAGGCAGGCTTGAAATGAGAAATTTTACTAAAAAAACAAACAAAAAAAACTTCTATCTAGTGTGTCCCAAAAGTATGACCTTTCACATGCATGCAAAATAAAAGTCAAATATAAAGCAATATATATATATTTATATATTTTTATATATATATTTATATATATATATATATATATATATATATATATATACATACATATGTGTGTGTGTGTGTGTGTGTGCATATATAAAACTCTCATTGGCTGTACTGTGTCTAATTCAAAAGCACTCTTGAACTTCAATTCAAATGGGTGGGGCTAAACTGCAGGGGAAATGAGGTTCCAGTTTTTCCAGGAGCGCTTTAGACAACTGAAGTATCAAAAATCAAAATTGTATCAAACTTCAAAATATGTGTATTATTACACCTTTAGTGGACCCCTTAATGCGCATGCATATGTTCTGTACATTAACATTAACACTTTAACATTAACACATAAACACAAATATTCAGGCACTCCCTGTTTCTGCTGTGTCGAAAAATGAAACTGTCTCTAACTGCTTACTTATGCCGAACATGAAACTTGACCTAAATATAATTGAGCATCTCTCATTTTTTGATTTCTGATATCTCACAGTGTTTCCTGTCTGCAGGACATAGAGACCATGCTTTCCAGCAGCCAGTGGATCATAAAGCTCCTTTCCATTTGTCTCCTTTGTCTACAAAGTAAAATAGGGCAGTGTAATTAGGATGTCTGCTGTGTGATATACAAAGCGCGGACGGTTTAACTCTCGCCCGACAAACACAATTTTAATCCGGGAAATGACTCGCAATCAGAATATTGGATCTGACATCGGAGGTAGCCACAGAGGCTATCCCCACACACCCTCTCCAAGCTTCAAAGCTCTTCCCCGGCCTGTTATGGGTTTCCCCCGTGATGAAGTGTGACACTCTGCAAACACAAAAGCCCCAGCCCTCTCGTGGGCTGCTCTGCTTTTCTTGGAGCACCCCAACCAGCCCAATGCCAAGTAAGCTTGTCTGTTGTCAGAATGGGCCCCCCCCCCTCAACAAAGCGGTCTGTGTGAGTGTGTGCGAGTGTGTGTCAGTGTTTGTGTGTGTCTGGGTTGCCTGGGATGATGTAATCAGGCCCTCTAATCACCGGCACCACCTGTTCTGCATTGGTTGGGGGAGATTCAGGAGCTAATGCCCACTTCCACCGCCGTCTCCATCTGCGGCCCGCTGAAACAGGCTCTAATGCACTCCAGCTCTGACCAGACAAGCACCCCTGCAAGAAGTCCAACCTATGATCCACCTAAAAATCACAATGAAATGGAGTTTAATTGGGGATTGAGAAAGATCATGATGATGTAACGTCATTTTGTACTGATCCCAACATAAATAAAGCCCTCTGATGAATAGCTGTCAACACTCAATACCTCTGTATTGCAGCGATCCACCGACACCCATGATAAAAAGCAGCTTTCTGCTTAATGTGACCGGCTGCTCGAGTGCTCTCGCCTCCAGCCAGGCAGCAGCGAGACGTCACCTGCGCCCTGCACCAGGCCAGGCCCACTCGTCAGCACAATACAGCTAGGCAGCACCGCCATTTGTCTTGTGGTTTTGAGCTGCAGCTATTTCTCCTCACGCCGTCCAATGTCAACACAAGCTCTATAAATATCTCGCACACTGCAGAAGTGGGCCTCCACTGGGACAAGCACAAGAGAATCTGTAGAAGACACCGAAGGAGAGAAAAAGAGCGAGCAAGAGAGAGAGATTTAGCTGATCTGTCTAGTGACTGACTTCTTCCACACATCTGGGCTCTGTCGAAGAAATGAGGACCAGCACACTTCAGCTAGCTTGGAAACTGCCAAAATCACATGGGAAACATTATTTCCTCCAATCAAAGTTATTATCCATCTGAATCACCACCACAGAAACTTTAAAGAGATGTCCTAGAAAGCTCATCCTAGCTCAGATACACTTTCAAAAAAAACAAAAAAAGTCAGGGGGCAGGGGGTTAACCTAACCCTATAGAATTACTACTTTCACAAAGAGATTGTGTCATTATGGAAAGTTTTTACTTTCCGTCAGTCTGAACCTTTCTAAAAAACACTTACCTGAAGCCTGTACCGAACTAGAAACCTAAGCTTAAAGGGCCCATACAATAGAAAACGGGATTGTCCTTGTTTTAAATAGAAGAGTTTGATATATGTAAACACTGTTAAAGTATAAAAATTCACAGGTCAGTTCCCAGTCCACATAGTCCATATATGGAAACTAAGCTGCAAAAACAGTACATTTTGAATTTGATGCTTTTTCTGATGTCACAAAAATCATCACACACACATGCAGTTTAGCTCTGCTTAATAACATTGAAGTTATAAGGAGTGTTTCAGCCCCTTATAGTTTGAATGAGGTACAGTACAGAGCAGCCATTCAGTATAGACATCATTTACATGTGTTAAAGGCATTTCAACAAAAAACAGCCTGTTTAATTATAGGTATAAAAGGAGGTTGGAAAATGGTGATTTAAAAAAAAAACAAAAGTTTGGAATCTCTGTCCAATAGTTTCAATAATGTTAAACCTCTTTGTGTAGAAAATTGTATCAAATGATAAAAATATAAAGTGCATAAAATGATTGTAACATGTTATTCCTGTGCAGTTTCACAGATTTTAAATAATTATTTGGACATTAGAAAGCTGTAAACGGAGACTTTTTAGATGCGTCCAGAAATTTGAACAGAGTTCAGAAAGCTGCATAACATTAAGAAATACGTTACAATGAAATTAATATCCAAAAGAGTCCAAAAGTAGAGATCAAATCTCAAGGCACGTTGACCAAAAATTAATAAATAGATAACTACAGTACATTGTGTATTGTTCATTGATTTCTTTGAATACTAAATAAAACATCAAAAATACCTTTTGGTGAATCATTGTGTAATTGTGTAATTATTAATTAATTAATATATATACAAAAAAGATAATATGGCAAGTGATTCCAAACTTCAGCTTAAAAGGTGCATCACTTTATTTCCTTTCATTTCAACTTATAATAAATGTCCTATTCAAGCATACAATGGCAGAGTACAATATAATGTCAGCGATATAATAGCCTGCATCTCTGCAAAAGCTCATTTACCCATACCAGACATAGAAGGTTTAAAAAACAAGCAATAAATGAAAAATATCTCCTTTGTGGTGCCATTCAGAACTTTTGCATACAGCACAGATCTTCTAAGATTCTTCTATTTTCTATTTTCTTCTGTTGTCTGCAGAGCTGCTTTTCATATAAAATGGTGTAATATCGTTTAATACGTGCTATTTGGCATAGCGAGTATTTGCTAAGTTACCTTTTGATGTTCTTGAAAGCAAACATTACAGCACTGGCCTTGGAAACTTTAGCAGGCCCATATGTGAGAGTTAAAACAGACATTTTATTTCCCCATCGCAATTGTCTTCATGTCTATAGTCTCAGTTCCATTCAGAATGGCAATTTTAGGCTGTGTGCTTCCCACAGCTGTCTCCTTTCTATGTTCTCTTTTATTCATATAAGCACTCACACATGCTCCTCTTTTTCAACAGAGTCTGTTTCATTTCAAATGGATCCCAAACACATTCACATCAGCACTGAGGTGTTTCTTAACAATCCAATAATAAAGTACTTTTTAATTAATACGGGCTCCACTAACCCTATCCTATGGAAATGTGGGCAATAATTAAAATTCTAATGAAAGGTATAAACAAGATAAACTGAACAGGACAAAATCAGAACCCCAATCCCAACTCTATAATTTTCTTTGTTGAAATGACTACATTTGCTACACCCAACTGCAGGGCTGATGCTCTCCGTCCTGCTCTCTTTAGCTTCGCAACAGCACTGAAAGGGTTAGCAGTTTTAAAGCAGCAGTAATTGTTTGGTGAAAGATGGCCTCCGATCATCTCAAACAGCACTGAACCTGTGACTAACCGTTAATAAAAAACAAAAGCCAAGGTCTTGTCTGCGAATCCTCCTGACGCGTTCATCTTCGCACTCCAGATGAGAAACTGTATACGATTCAGGATATGACCTCAAGTTTACAGCCTGGACCTGTTGCTCCTGAGCGATTGATTGTCAGTGAGCGAAAACAGCCTGAGCCCCGGCTCAGCACTGTCTCAGCAAGAAGCTAACGAGTTTCTATCAGTCGCTCTGCCGTGAACAGCACATCAGCGCCTCCTCGTTCCCTCTGCGTATTGGTGAATTCCATACACAGGTCCCAATCTTCCTTGTGGCAGGAGTTCTGTGATTAAAGTGTATAAAAAAGCAGGCAGCTCCACTAAAGTGGCGTGATTTACTGAGCTGTCACCCCAGTTCAGGTTGGGCAAGAAGTTCAAGCCCCAGCAGGAGAGGCCTAATGAAAATGAAACGAGGAGCAAGACAGCAACCTGTGGGGAAGTTCAGGGTCCAGTGAGGTGGCGGTGGAGGTAGGGATTTTTTTTTTTGCTGTGTTTGTGTGTGTAACACTTGGGGTGGCTCTGGCCAGTAAGTCACCTCTCCATGACCTCCTGAAACCCTGACCCCGTCATTTCCTGTCAAGCAGGATTCATCTGGCTGCTAAAAGCAGGTCTGATATCTTAAGTATAGGATGGCTATAAACGACATATCCTGGTAGACTTTCCTTTGCCTTGTGTTTATTAATGCCCCCGCTGACACCCCTCATTCTCTCTCTCTTTCCCTCACCCACCCACACGCACAAATTCACATACTCACACCGTCACCACCACACCCTGTCCTATCCTTGCCATTAGCCTTTGGCTGCCCTCTCTTTCTCAGAGTTCACGGTCAGGCCAAGTGGATGTGTGCCCGAAGAGAGTGTTCAGGACAAGCACATGAGACCAAGGCCCTCTGATGTTCTCAAGAGCGTCCAAGAGGGGAGGATCCAGACTTTTGTTTATGCAAACTTACGAGGGAACTGGGGGGAGGGTACGATCAGACATAGATACAGATGTCCCATGTATGATCTGCACTGTTATTTCTGACATTGAGGTCAAAGGTTATGCTGTGAAGGAGTGCAGCTGGAGAGAGGAGAAAAGAAATGAAAAGAAAGAAGACGGAGAGGAAAAGTGGAAAAGTGAAGAGCGAGGAGGTGGGACGAGCGTGCCCCGGCGCATAAAAGAGGTCTCCATCCCACATCCATAATAGGAATGGCTTCTATTGCAGCTAAAGGACCTCTTCCTCCTGGCTCTAGCTGGGAATGTGGAGGTTTACAGAAAGTCCCTGCTGCAGCGGCGGGGAGAGGGGGGGATGTGTGCTGCTTGGCCAGGCCAGATGCGCTCCAGACAGGCCGCCATGCTCCACGCCGGCCTCTCCAGGGAAGAGCTGTTGGCCTGGACATAGCTGATTCAAAAGCTCAGTATCCGCCACATCCTGCAGCAGGACGGAGTCGGCACGCACAGGCAACCTTCTCACTCACGCTCTTCATACCAACCAGACCACTGAGGAGCTTTCACCACACACATGAGCATGCCAAACCCTCACCCCGCCATGCCACTTTTTGTGTTTGTCCAGCTTTCTGATGCTCTGTTTCCCATCAGCACTTCTCACTCTTTCCCTTTCCACTCTTCTCCAGGGGCATGCTACACTGCCAAACTCTGTAATGATAACAGTTCCCCATGCTAAATTATGACAACTTTAAACATACAAAGTACATGAAGATGAAGGAACGCATTACAGAAAAGTATGATGGAGCCCTTCAGCAAGTCCTGCACGCTAATGCAGCCTGCTTAACCCTATGCGGCTCTCGTTTGTCACCCTAAATAACCCACTAATTTTTACTACTTAGCGTCCTCCATCCGCGCTAGGCCGCTATTTCATATTCATGTTTGCTGCGGCCTTGATATATGAGCTAAGACTATGATGTCAGCGAAAACACTTTCAATAATTGCTATGAGAAATATCCTCAACCTTCTAACACCTTTTCACATCCAGCACCCACCCCCACCCACCATCCCCTGAAACTTCATCTATCAGCTCAGCCACAACACTTTAAGTGATCCGAGTGATGTATGGCTCCCTGCCATCCTTGTGTTCCACAGCTAACTATTTACATTCTATCAAGTGAGCGAGCCAGCAGCCCCTTGTGTATGAGATTACCATAAATTAAAAAAAAAAATAAACTAAGCAGCTCAAAGAGTTGAAATGATAGGGCTGAAGGTTTTAATTTAATGAACAGAAAAAATGCCACAAATATAATTGTCAAGATTCTTATACACTGACTTTTTAATATAGGCCTTGGGGTCAGGGATGCTTTTTTGCTGTCTAATAGAAGTAATCAGTGGAGAACAAAAACTAAGCATTCATACTGCTTTAGGGACATCAAATCACATCCCACATAACATCGGAGAAGAGCGAGGACAATCTTAAAATATAACGGTTTCCTATTGTTTCATGGTTTGGATGTTGATTTAAGGAAGCATTAAACTTTGGTTTGTATGGGACTTCAACCCCTTAAACTGCAGACTCATTATAAATTTGTTAAAGACTCATTGTTTAGTAACTACTATATATTGTTCATTATCTATTATGACTTAGTCAGTAACTACCTTGAATTATTTTGTATCTACTATGAATTATTCAGTCACTAATATGTTATTGATATCTACTTTAAATTATTCAGTAACTACTGAGTTATTCAATATCCACTTAAATTATTCAGTAAATACTCTGAGTCATTAATATCCACTTTAAAATATTCAGTAACTACTATAAATTATTCAGTAACTACTATGAGTTATTAATATCCACTTTAAAATATTCAGTAACTACTATACATTATTCAGTAACTATTATGAGTTATTAATATTCACTTTAAATGATTCAGTAACTACTATAAATTATTCAGTAACTAATGTGAATTGCTCAGTATTAGTTACTGAGTAACCACTATGAATTATTCAATAATACTATGAATACTCTAATACTACATTTTTTGGTAACTACAATTAATTACTCAGCAATTACTAAAAAGTATTCAGGAACTAATATGAACTTATAGTGACTAGTATAAATGATTTAGGAAATATGAATAATTATAAAATTATTCAGTAACTTCACATTTGACAGTATTTATATACAATTAATTAGTATATTGTAATGATTTATTTACTATTATAAATTATTTAATAACTACTATGAAATGTTCAGACATTATTGTGAATTACAGTTAATATTATGAATTATTCAGTAACTACTGTGAAACTGATCCACTGGAATCAAAAGTTGTTCTTATGGCTTAGCTCTGAAGAACCCTTTGTGGTACCTTGATGAAGCACCAAGTGAATGTTATAACCACAGAGACAGTGGAGTTTAGGTATGCAGATTTTGTGAGAGTGCTTCTCTTAATTTCGGCATGTTGGGGTATAGATTTCAGTTATCAGTGTCGTAGTCCTGCTTGTCCTCGTCTTTCCACAGAGCTTGCCTCTCAGAAGGGGAAGTGCTCCTTCCTGGCCTGGAATTGTTCTGGTTCAGGTGAAGCGGATGTGTGCTGTAAATAGGAGGAGAGCCAGCCACTGACCAGGCTGGGACAGTAGCTGACTCGTCCTACTCAGCATAGAAGGGGGGCCAGATTGTGGCGTCAGACAAAATAAACTCTTACTTCCAGGCCACTGATAGACAAATGCTGGTGACAGAGGGAAATGAGTGTCACGCACACAGCGGGCAGCCACAGGAACCCTCTCTGATGCTCTTGACCAGTCCATCCATGCTTTACACCACAGGGACTCAGCCATGGCTGTTTACTTTATGTAATTTGATATCCGACATCTTTATTTCATTTTTCTCCTTTGGCAGGCCTGTTCTGGAACTGGCAGAAATCCATGGAAGTCCCGAGCTCAAGCCCCAGTGTGAGAGCTTAAAGCGGCACACGAGAGCAGGGCCAGGCTGTGATGCTCTGGGTGTAACAAATTGATAGAAGTCAATTAAATGTCTATTATTAACCTCCTATGGCTCACTGTCAATTATCTGTCCCATTAACTCGGTAATACAGTACTGTGTATGTGCTTAACACTGAGAGGAAGCAGCATGGATACCGTCTTATCACTGCTCATTAAAAAAAAGGAACAGAAATGATGACTTTAAAATAAATTCAATTCAGTTATATTTAATTAAGCAGTTATGGTCATTTGCACCTCTGGTCCCAGCGTTTAGATGATTCATGCTCATAATAAGGTACATTACTGCTGCTTTTATATAGATTAGTCATAAATTCCCCATACTTATATTACTCTTTAAAACCCAATGTGCAAAGAAGCTCTTTACATCATAATTATCATATTAATGATGTTATCATTCTCCACTTTCATACTGGACTAAAAATATTTGATGAGAGATTAACAGTGACTTTGTAGAGCAACTGGAGAGCAATACTAGCAATACTAGTCTGTTCGCCATGTATGACATAATGTGTAACAGCTAATATAATCTCATAGCAACTTAGTCATAGATGATTAAGGTTAACTGTCTTGCACACTGGCCTTCCAACACAGGAATTCTGTTCTGTGGCAATTTTTATTTATTTATATATTTCCACCCACTTTTTCTCCCCAATGCAGTTGTGGCCAATTCCTACCCATTAGCTTGGACTACCCCTATCACACAGTGCTACCAAGCTGGGAGGGTAGGGGCTAACGCATGCTTCCTCTGAGACATCTTTTTTTTAACTGCCATTAATGCAATGTTATTAGATAGCTCAACATGCTTGAAGGGGAACCTTAGCTACTAATTCTGCAGCACCAGCTAACAGACACCTGCATTTTGCTGGATAATGGGCAAAAACTATCCTAGCTATCCAGAGAAAGTGAGGCCAAGTACGCTTCCTTTGCCTCCCAGCCATGGATAGCTGTGGCAAAAACTTGTGATTTCCTAATGATAATGCCACTTAGACACCTGTGTCACTTTGGAGCCACAAGTGCTGGGGAAACGTAATAAGTTTTAGCCTTTTTTTCTTTTTAGTTTTCTTTTCTTTACATTAAAGAAAAAAAAAACTTGCAGAAATGTGTCTCATGTGCCACATCTGAAATACACAAACAAAAGATGAAAGGTGTTTAATGTGCTTTCACTATAAGTCTAACTGGAAGTGCTTAATTCTCTCATATTCATGATAATCATCTAAGTCTAAATAAACTTGTTACATACAGCCTTCTCGTCTTTCACTGTTTCCACATTTTGGGTTTGCTTTTATCAGAAAATCACATTCAGGGAGAGACCGAGACCTCACCGCTAATGTTTACATCATAACTCAATGCAACACAAACAACAAGCACACACATTTACGACTTTTCTCCACATTTTGAATCTCCAAACTATTGCATAAATGGCATGTTTCCTGCACTAACAAGATTTTTTCTCTTCCACTCGTCCAGAGTGGACAAAAACCCTTAAGCTGTTGGAGAAGGAGAGGTATGGACAAAATCCCATGCAGTCATTGCTTGCCTTCCATTAACGTGTTCTGAAACCATTCAACCTGATTTGGCTTTAGTTTTAAGATGATTTGGCATACATCTCAGAACATACTTACCATGGCTCATTAACTTCAAGTGTTTTTTCGTCTCCCAATGATAATTCAGCTTGCCAAGTCTTCCATTATTTAGTGGAGGATCCAAGTAAATAACCATGAGTTGATGACAAAGAAATCACGTAAATGTGTATTTCGGGTAAACTATCCCTTTAAAAACAGACATCCATAAACGTGAGCCAGATGTAAATAGCTTTCTCTTATGGCTTTATTTTCTTTAAGGCAGTTAAACCTTTCCTGTGTCAAATAAAATGAGCATTCTGCTCTTACAATCTTGCTTGTTTACACAAGAAACCTCTTAAATGCTTGAAATGGGATGTTCAATTGAGAGAAGCCTTTTTTTCCCACACAGGCTTTCTAGAGCTGCCCATCAGAGTCAGTTACAGGCCTGCCAGCTGACACAAACAACTCTGAGCTTTGTTGTACAATGAGGAAATGAGGGGCTGTTTGTCATTAGGGGCTTGTGGCACTGTGTGTTTTTGCCTGGCTCATGATGCTGGCCACATCATCATCATTTAGATCCATCCCTGCAGTTACTACAGAATTAGACCCCTTTCTCTGGAGAGCCGTGTGGTTCCTCTCAGTCCATGTCTTTGCTAAGGAAGATAGCAAAGTTCAATGATAAGAGCAATTATTTTGTGACCAATGTACAAAAAATCAAATGAATATTCATCTCTGACCATATAGACAGCTTTATGTAGCGTTAGCATGTTATAGTTCAGCTACAGTTGCCTAGCTTTGCACACTCATGTTCATATCTCGGCCTGCGTCACAGTCTCAGCCGGTCATTTCAGCTAATGGCTCCTCTCCCAGAGATTTATGATCCACAGACAAAGAACAATTAGTGAGAGGGACATACTAAAGCCAAGAGTGCAAGAGGCAGATTTATGGTCATGTCAGAGATGTTATTCTATATCTGGAAATCTGATTTAATGCTTCCCAAATATAAGAGGGGTTCGGTCAGGGGTTAGGTCAGCCCAGGTTTCACAGTCTGATTTGCTTTTTGTTCATTTGCTAGTAGGCAATCTGTACATTTTCTGGACCAACGAGACAAGTATACATTGTTATATGTGAGTATAATGGACATAATTCATTATAAAAGACCAGGCTGACTTCATAACTGTACGGAAAGGGTCAGTGGGAAAACTTGAATCGCAGGCAACTCTCAGGTACTAAGTGCTTAAAACTTTTTAAATGGCTCATTGGCAATTTCCTTGCTTTTTTGAAATAAAAGAAGTAGTATGTAAACATGAAACACAAGTTTCAAAATGTACCATTCACTTCCCAGGCCATACAGTCTGTATATAAAAAAGAAACCTGCAAAAACTGCCCATTTTGAATTAATCTCATTGTGATGTCACAAAAATCAAACCACTTAAATATATCTGCCTATTTTGCCTTCATTTGTTTAGCTCCACCCACGAAGGCTAAAGTTTTAACAAGTGTTTCAGCCCCAACTGCTTTTTGAGTGTGGCACAGTACAAGGCAGCCAGTCACAAGAGAGGTCATTTACATATATTATATACATATATTAGTCTCAAAGACACAGTAACAAAACAGTTAGACTATGCCTAGGGATACAGAGAGGTTGGAAAAAAGTAACATAAAAAAAATTAAGGCTGTTTTGGTACATGAAACCATACAAACATTATAAGTGACCCTCAGGGGAGAAAATAAAGTGCAAGAAAAGTGTAGCATATGTGCTCTTACAAATCAACATTTACATGAGTTAGATACATTGATTTTGTCTAGACAACGTAGTGCTCACTTTTTACACTTAACAGTGTAGTGGGTTCATCCAATTGTCAGGCATTTGAAGAGGCAGTGAGAAATGTGCAGACTGTTAAAAGAAATGTGTTTGTGTCCTCTTTGGCTTCACTTCTTTGGCCAGGAAGACAGGGAGGAAGCATTTGTACGCTCATCAGACAGGAGATGCGGGGGCTGTGGGAAAGGCAGGACAGTTCTATGAAAAACGGATATGAAACTTTTTACAAAACAGCACTTCTTAAAAAATGATTATAACTGCTAAAGAGAAATGTTGTGGATTCACTATCATATCAATCCCTTCCAAATCTCTTTTTTTTACACAATTTGGAAATGGCAGCTGTTTTTGTGTGAACATTTCATAATTTTATGAATAGTCCAATAGAAGTGGCCTGAAATGGTATAAAATTGGAATAAAACCTCTTTTCATAAACATACGTTCATATTTTGTGCTCAGCGTCAGTTTTTACTCATGTAATTACACGCTTCCTATTACAATCAGAAAAATGTTGCTGGAAAAATAGCAGTTGTGTAATCACATGAGTAAAAACTGTAAATCTATCTGTTACAGTGAATATATCATCAGTAGTTACATTGTTGTTGCATGGTTTGTTAATACACAACAGAAAGTGACACCAAGTTTTATCTTCTCCCATAAAATTACCAAATTACTTTGTTATCAGAGTAACAATATAATACTTGTTCCACAGTCAGAAGAAAACTGTAGGAAGACTTTAAATTCCTGTTACTTCTGCCTTTCACAGACAAGTCTAGTGATGTTTTGGTCAGACAATAATAATGATAATAATGCATTTGAGATTTTTAATGCTTAGTACATGTAAACGTGTTACTATTATGTTTTCTTAGCCAGTTTGTGAAAAACAATTGCATAGAAGTTGAGTCTGCTTAGCTGTTTAACTATAGTACAAAGAAAATTCACTTTAGGTGACCCGTAAATCAAAGCAATTGTTTCCCATGAATCATTTGCATAAGCTCAATTATTGGGTTTTACAGTGAGCAAATTTGGGACCACTATTGTCTCAGAGCATTAGTAACTCTGGCGTTTGCATTCTTTTAAGAGAGTTTTCAGCTGATGCTTAAAAGAGCAGTGGTGGTGCAATCAATCAGCGATTGCAATCTTGTTTGCAAGTTTTCCATACCTTCTCATTAGTGTATGGCATTTGTGCAGTAATTTGGAGCAGTGCAGTAATCCTGGAAGCACATTCTGCTGGAGCTCTGTTTCCTGCGCCCAGTGAGCTACGCTGTGGTCGGCCGCCGAACATGGCAGACGCCCATCTGCTGGGCCCAGTCTGCAGCCTAGCGGCCCATGGAGGCCCACATTAGTGGCTGTTGGCCACGGCCCCAAGTCCATTCCGCCTCGGAAACTGTGATTATGGAGCGTGATTGCGGTGTCTGCAATGATGATAAGAGGCCGGTCCAGTGTGCCAAGCAATTTCATCGTTAAAGAAGAAGAAAAAAAGAGAACACAAGGAAAATTAATGGTGCTTCAAATGCCTGAGCTTTTTTTTATATCGATAATATCCATCCGGAGCAATTTGCCACAATTGGTGGCATATGGCCTTGTCCTACACTCCATGTTGTGCCAGAAAGGATCAAATCTGTCACTGTACGAACGAAGGTCAGCAAATTAAATGTACACATAAATGAATAATGCACATGGGTAATGAGGTGCATAAGTAAACATATATAACGAGCTGGGTAAATGAAAATAAAGCAAGGCCAGAGAGGTGCGGCTCTGGTCCGTGGCCTGCAGCAGATGGGAGCGCTGAGGAAAGGTGGTTAAAAGATGACGTTTTGGAGTTGTGAGGTGAGAGGAGAGTGCTCGCATGTCTGGCACATACAGTATGAAAGAGGCTGCTGGGGAGAGTCCTGCAGGGAGACGTGCCTGCGGTGGTCTCTTCTGCACTGATGTTTTGAGGAATGCTTTTTTTTGCCTCAGCCCTTGCTTTAGGCAAATCCCCTCTTCTCTGTCTCAGGCCTCTCAGCATTCTCCCTTTACACCTTCACTCTCTACCTCATTCTATCTTCCTCCGGCTCTAGATCTCCTTTGGTCCTCAGGGCCGGCAGGTTAGGCCCGAAGAACTATCGCTGCAATAAGAGCAGATAAGCTTTTCGCTGGACAGAGGCACCACATGGGGCTGCACCTTGCCTGAGGATAAGGGCAGCGTAGCCCAGGGCCGAGAGACACATGGCTGAGGCCAGCGATCTCCAGATGAGGCTTTAGTGACCCCGGCCAGAGTGGAGCTGACAGGTGAGAGGCCACTGCTGCGTCTAATGATGGCCGCCGCAGGGCAGGGTGGGGGATGGACCAAACCAGATGAGACCAGAGGAGACGAACTCAGGGAGAGCGAGAAAGAGAGAGGAGTGACGCAAAGAACGATAGAATCTATAAACCATGGCAATGTGCCAAGAGGCCGGGCGTCCAGCGAGCGCGGAAGCCGGCCTTCATCTTCGCCGTCTCAGATCATGCATGAACATGTGGCTGTGGGCAGAGGTAGAAAACACATGCTCCGCTGGAGGGGTTATCAAAATGCTAGACATAGCTTGGCACAAAAAATCATTTTGTGCTCAGAGATTCAGCTGTTTGATATTCCTGCCCTGACTGTATTCATCAGTGGCAAGTCTGAATAGAGCTTTGAGTAGAGATGTGTATCGGTTTCATTATAATGTGCTGCAATTTGCAAATTCTAGATCTATCAGCCTCACTTAGCATGACTGACTGAGTCTCTCACCACAGAAAAATGCACACAGAGTAAAGAGTTTGGAATCACTTTTCTGAAGTTTGGGATCAGTGTTTTCAACAAATTAAACCAGTTTGGTTAATATATTAATGCTGAAAGTGATTCTAATATGCCAGTCCTGTGCAACATCTTAAGTTTCAAATAATTTGTAGGAAGATAGGAAGCTGTACAAGACAAAAATTAAGAAATTGTAGATGTGACCAGAATGATGAATGGAGCCATAAATTATTCAAATTAGAGACAACTCTCGAAACAGATACTTAAAAAGACAAAGAAATGCTGAATAAAACATGTCCTTTCTGTCTAGTTTACAATATTTAAAGGTACAATCTAGTTATGACAAAGTTATTAACATATGTACAACCACAACCGTGCAAGACCTGGTAGACCACCAAAACTGTCACCATCAGATAAACTGGACTTGAAGTTTTCATCTTTGAGAGATGAAAACATCACTGAACTTCTTTAGGATTATCTGGATTGTGACAAGAAGAAAATGTAACCAACTTCTGAGACTTTGGAGGCATGAAACCTCTGTGTAATGTTCTGTTACATATATGTGTTTTTCCCATTGACACTAAAAAAAATAATTTGTACCTAATGGCCACTTTGACAGGACATGAAGGATTGTCTCGGATTTTTGCACAGTACTGTATACAAACATTATATATACATATCGTCGGTGTCCAAAGAAAAACAAGTATCTGCAAAATAGTAGCTTTACAGGGGAAGGCAAAACATTCTTTACATTTAATGTAAGTTAATGTAAAAAGCTTTTATTCCAAGCTATTTTACAACATTTCTGTTGGCGCATTCATCATGAATAATTCACATGATGTAAAGGACATCTGCCATGCTCGAATTATGTACAAAAGTAAGAATTGGAAAAAACAGAGACACAAGTTTTTCAGAGCAACGATATGTAAATGTATGCAAATATATATGAAATCCAAATTTGAATGGCAGATAACACATCAACTATAATGTGTGGACCTTCCAATCTCAGTAGGCTACTTTATACATGGGCCTTGAGCTTCTGCCCACCCTTGCTTTCTTACAGCAGCTCATCAAGTGTAGCCGTGCAGGCAAGTCCATGTGGCCAGTCGAAGTGCCCCAACATCAACCCTGTCTGCACCGGCCCCATTCCGTCCTCCAACCAGGGACCTGGGAGTGTACACAAACAGTCACCCTGCATCTGCCAGCTGATTAATCAAGGGCGATCCGGCGGCAAGTGCAGCCTACCCGCTCCTTCCTGGCTAGTCCCTGTGTATTTATTTAGAGTAACCCGTAGCCAGTCACGCTTGACCCAAAACTATCAGGAGCGACTATGGCTGCGCCCAAGCATAAACAAAAAAATGCGTAATGAAGGTAAGGGGGAGGAGGAGAACAGGGGGTAAAGGGGGGGGCTATTCTCAGAGATAGGGATCTGCAGCTCACCACAGAGCTCCTCAGTGCATACACAGAGCAGAATACAGCCCCTCATGTCCTGCTGTTTATTTCTCCTCTGACATGGGAAGGGAAATCATTGACCTCTGAAGGATGGAGGGGGGGCTCCATTCATCTTCCTCGCTGAAGTCTTTTAGCTCGAGGGCATCAAGTCACTGTTTGTCCTGGAAACCCTTCCTTCGATACATATTCCACTAATTAGAACTTTGGGATAAATCACCGAAGCAGTTTAATGAGTGATGTCATATCAACAAAAGAAGATTGAGAAATTGTTCTTGGACATTGGACTAATAAATACTTGACGGAACAAGTGAAGCAGATGCTAATTTAAAGCATTTTTATCTATGTCATCCTCTCTGTCTCATAGACGAGATGTACATCACATCATTTGGGTGCCTTTTTTAACTCCTTAAACTCCTTAAAGTGCACACCCTCAGTATTATTCAGTAAATGGTAAACAATGCAAAGTGATGAAGTTGTTTTTAAGTTATAGGAGAGAGAAACTGAAGTAGAACCACAAGTGAGTCTGTAAATGTTTAAAGCTAAAAAGCAATTAATTTCTAGGGAATTCAGCTAAGCACTAGCACTAAGTTTAAAGATGACCTTACTTGCAATTTAAAGTACTTTGTGATTTGTAACGGGGTGCTCAGTTTTATATCATGTAAAGTATTTGTATTCTATTCTCTGAATTCTTTTAACTATCCCTGTTCTGTTGGGTTGACTGCATCAACCCTGATCAAATGTGGGATTTGAACAACGCTGTAAGTGGTCCTGCAAGAGTGAAAAACATAAAGCGTAAAGATGAGGTCTCTGAAAAGGCTTATTGATCGCACATGAAGGTTAGGCAGCGGGCTGAGTGCTCAGGCTCTTAGGAGTGTGAGTCAGGCACTCCCGCGTGGCAAAGGCCAGGCCTATCATTATAAACTAAAAAAGAAGAGAACAACACACAGACTCAGACCAGACAAAGAGCCCCGATCTGAACCAGTCAACAAACACGAGGATGATTTAACCTCTAGAATATTCACTAGTACAGTTTAATCTTTTCAACATCATCCTTGCTGTTTCTTTTTTAAGTATTTATATTTTTCTATCAAACTAACCATTAAGTGAAACTAATGAATTTTTCCAGAGATATTTCTGAGGATAATATAAGACAATCCATTTGCATAAAGGGAAAGTGAAAGGATAGTAAGCGAAAAAATAGTTTCCAAAACCAGAGATCAAAAAATGATTAAAAGAAATGGGAGCACCAGAACTGTCACCCTCAGATAAACAGCACTTAAAGCTTTCATCTTTGAGAGATAAGACAAAATCAAGAAAATCTTGCTCCAGAAAAAAAATCCACTGTTTTTTCTGTCCATCCTTCCACTGTGAGAAGACCACGCAAAACTATGGGTCTGAAAGGATGTGTAGCTGTCAAGAAGCCCTTACTGAGAAAAGAAATAGACAAAAAGAAGAATTTATGCTTGTCAAACAAAGCAGCTGCTGGTATTCATAGAACAATGGACTGACCACCCTAGAGTCCAGGCCTGTGTTTGGGACTACTTGGATTGTGAGAAGCAGAAAATACAATCAACTTCTAAGGCTGAACTTTGGAGGTGTGGAAAAACATCCCTGCATTCTTCTTTCAAGAACTGAAAGTAAAACTTCTGAATAGTATGAAAGTTGCAGGCAAAGAGTGGACATACAAAATACTGAACATTTTCATAGTATATTTAGATGTTGAGGCCTCTGTATAATATTCTGTAAATAATAATAAATGAAAAGTTCATTCCAAAAAGCTGTATATCCATTTGTAACAGCTCATGTATAATGTAAAATAAATATTTACTAATAAAGGTGATATTCATCTTAATATAACACTGATATTTCTTATTCTCACTCCTCTCCCAACTATTTATATAATGAAATGAAAATCTTGAAAGTGGTCTATAATGCTTTTTGTAATGAAACAGTTCATACATTTTCTGCTTTTTTCCCCTAACGACCATCTTCAGTGTAAATCGAAGAAAGGCAGGGTGGTCTCTGAGATGTGCACAGTACTGTCGCAGGCCAAGAATGTACTTTGAGATTGGATCATAGTTCGAGATGAGAGACTGTATGTGAGAGAGAAAGAGAGAGAGACAGAGAGAGAGAGGGAGGGAGCGAGAAAGATGTGCTATTTGAACATCACAGCTGGCTGCTTGGTTGTTTATTCATAAACCTGCAGGACCATGTCAGAACTATTCAAAGGCATTTTAAAGGCACGTCCTGAGTGAAGTTTATTTGCCTGTGTATGCGTTTGTGTGTGTGTGTGTGTGCGGCATATGTGTGTGTGTAACTCATCTACATGAGTCAGTGAGCAGGGTGGCAGGCGTACCACCTGGGCTGAATGTGCGTCCTGCTCAGCGAGCGTGAGGCGCTCTCTGGGCACAGCTTGTTGGGTTCTGACCTGCTCTCGGCCCCCCAGCTCCCCTGCACCCCCACCTGGATCACTGGCACTGCTGACTGAGGAGCTGGGGAGGAGGGGTGGGTTGGCTCAGCAGGAGCAGAACAGCCTTGGACAGAGGAGGAGAGTTAACGCAACGGTAAACAACAGCACCTTTGGTTGGGCTGCTGTCTGGCCTGGGAGTCCTGCGGTGTGACAGACAGGCTGCTGTAAAGTCATGGCATCCCTGAACGAGGACGACTTAACGTCCCTGTTGCCCTCACAAGTGCAAGGACAGCTGTTTCCAAACTGATGCCAAAACTTTTAAACACATCACTTTCAGTTAGCCTAAAACAGCTCTACCCTCAAATGCATTCCTTCATAACTGCTGTGACAAGGTTGGAGAATATACAGAACTCTGGCAAAAATCCCCTCCAACCTAATGAATTTAGATTTGCTACAGAATGTTGAGTTTCCAGTTTAAATGCTATGCTACCAAGCTGGAATGTGTTGAAACTAGTCCGTTTGGATACAAAAACAAATTGCTTCCATGCTAACATTACCTATGTTATCTATTCTAGCAGTGTGTCCGTTATTGTGCATACTTTTTTATATACCTATATTTTATACATAGCCAGCACCTGTTGTATTAGGTCTTTCCCCTACTCCATATTAGGAGTGAACAAGTCAGTCAGAGTGGTTTGACGTGAAATGTGCCATTGTAGAGAATTTATCAACTTAGAATTTTTCATAACAGTGGTGATAGGAACCAGATGTCTGAAGCATTTAATGCCTCTAAAAGCTCTCTCACAGAAATTTATTACATGAAACAGTTATGAATATGTCACCTGATGTCTGAGACACTACTTTATGATAGTTCTGAGAGAAGGTTTTGACCTAAAATGTATTTTTAAAGTTCATGTATGGTGGAGAAAACATAATTAAAACAATAGAGTTAAAAGAGAAAATAATTAAATTAAAAATCTAATTATGAATGAAATTAGGATAGTTAAATACTATAAACTATGTACTATACTATATACTATAAAGAAATCAGAGTCTGTAGGTTTCTCTACAACGCACCATTTCACATCGAACCACTCTGAATGACTTTGTCTACTACAATGATTGAATTATGGAGAAATTCAGAAAAATCAGTGGAATCCCCTTTTAGACTCTTAAGTCAAGAGTTATTATTTTGGATTACTACACTATTTAAATGCCATTATGATACAAAATGTATTACATTGCATTCAGTTTACATCTGTACCAGCAGTTTTGATTCTGCATGTTTGACTTTTTTCTGTTTGTTTTATGTCATGTTAAAAAATGACAAAAATGTAGCTATAAAAATATAGACTATATGCACACTCTCCAAATTCAAATCATAAACTTAATACTTAAGAACACAAATACCATATCAATTTAGAATTTGCATTTGTGTCTGAACGTCTCTGCTTATTTCTATGAGCTACAATTAAGAAACAGGTCATAATGAATATTACCATGCTTATTTTGCAGTGGACTTGATTAAATGATTGAATGATTAAACTCTCTCATAGGCCCTATTGGCAATTATGGGCATAACAACTGGGCAAGAGGTCTCTTTACGAAGACAATGTATCCTCAGGGACCCTGAGTCATAGATGGCACATGGCATAGGTGTGACTCAAACTTGAGTCCCAGTTATAGAGCTCAAATACACAATGCTTAGCAGGGCTTTTATCCGGAACTCTAATGTTACCAGTGGAGCAATGAGTACACAAAGAACTGAGCTTCACAAAAACCACAGAACACACCAAACAAGACTATACAGTATGTCATCAGTGAGCATAATAATACCTCCTCCTGGAGGAATATTCTCTGTTTTCCAGAGAAACTCTATGTCCTTGAGGTATTTGAATATATATGTATATACATATTTTTTGTTGCTCATAGTAATCTAGGGAAATCCACATCACCAAAGATTACACTGAAGACGGAACTTAAAACCAGATTAACCCTTCCTTTTTAAAAGCGCAGAGGATATTAAGTCTACAGAAAATGCACTCAGATATTTCCTGTCAATGTTAATGCTAGCAGACAGCTCACACTGGCAAAAATAAAATGAATGCACATCCTTTGACACTATGGTTTCCATGGATTTAGAGGTCGATGTGGCAGATGTATCAGGATGTTCTAAAATTTTACTTGGCAAAAATAGGCAAATGCATTATTAATTTCGCAATGCCTAGCATTCTTTAAAAGGGAGCTACAATTATGTTAACCTTGAGCCATCACTACTATAACTTGACAAGTAAAAAAAAAAAAAAATCCAAACTTATTTTTGTGAAGTGTGGATTGTCAGCAGCACTGTCAGAGAAGAGGCGAGCAGAGGCGACATTAAGGAAGGACACATGGCTTTGGGAAGACAGAGGGAGGAGGGAGGACTTCATAAAGTCACTCAATGATCTCCTGTCAGTGTTAAGTAGACAGGTGCTTACAGTTAACACCAGCCTAATATCTCTATGCATATTTATGACTTTCCTCCATCTAATACATTTCTTGTTAATGTCAGAACTGCCACACATGGCAAGTCTATGACTTTCTTTAAAAACTAGAATAAATAAAACAGTTTTCAAAAGTGCTAACCTACCAAACTGCACCACACTTCTGCTGTCACTTTGATCAGAAGTATTTTTCTCAGTTTAATCTTCTTCCCCTCCCTATTCACCCACTTTTTGGAGATTAAATTTGGGTTTTAGCTTTATTTACCTCCTGCGTCCGTCTGTATTTCTCAACTTAGCTGATGTACAAAGTGTGGTCAGAAGCTGCTCTGTGCTTTCATAAGGAGAGCGCTGTGGGAATGGGGATTGGGAGTGGAGAAAGCTGCTGCATCTCATCATTGAGAAAAGGGAAATGACTTTATGGTCTCTACAGACTTGAACACTGATTACTCCCTAAGTCTGCCTCTCGCTTGGCGGCAAGCCCTTCACTTCCCATGAAATCTTGGCCCAGGGTCGCGAGTCAGTGTGGAGTGAAAAAAAGTGGAAAAAAAGATGGAGGGAAGGAGGAGGGCACTGAGACATGAAACGGACGAACGAAGGGAAGTTTCTTTTACATAGCAGAGTCTCAAAAAATTAATGCAGGCCAAAATGAGATCTGGGAGTGACACATGAAGTTAAGTCTTGGTTGAGTCAATCATGATTTGTTCAAACCAAACAGAACTGAAATATCTGAGGGCTGGACATTTATGTCCGTTCATTTGTCAGTACCATTCAGACAACATAGCATGGGCTTACTTTAGGATTTATAAGATTTAAAATGGACATGGGAAATTAAACATGGCACTGTAATAGTAGCAGCAGTAGTGGTAGTAGTAGTAGAAGAAGAAGAAGAAGAAGAAGAAAAAAAAGAATGAAAACAACAACAACAACAACAACTCCAGACTCATTAAGGATTTTGGAAAACGAATACTGGAAATGAGCACAACACAGTACAAGAAGAAGCAAAGAGCAACAATAACAGCAGCAAGAAGAAGAAGAAGAAGCACAACAACAACAGTAGCAACAGCAAAAACAACAACAGGCGCATCTAAAATTTCAGAAAATAGACATTGTAAATGAAGCACAACACAATACATGAAGAAGAAGAAGAAGAAGAACAACAACAACGGCAGCAGCAGCAACAATAAAAACAAAAACAACAAAACAACAACAACAATAGAAACAATGGAAATTTAGAAACAACAATCACAGCAGACTCATTTAACAGTTAAAAAATGGACATAGGAACTGAAGCAAAACACAATACAAGAAGAAGAAGAAAAAGAAAACAGGCAGGGCAGACATTAGACATGAAGATTTCCTAGATGATCAAGAGACTTTTAGAATGATCAGAATAAAATGTGTCTTCATAGCGTTTTATTTCCTGCCTCTTCTGGCTTTTAGTGAGGCTTTCAAAATGTGAAAGTTGTTTTTCCCCAACTTCCAAATGTAAAATGTCTACTGTCTCCTGTCTATGTAAAACAGCAGAGACTTCAGACATTTAACCAAAATGGCTTTTCCATGTTGAGCCCACTTGATTGTCTCTTAATACTGAAAGTTTCAGGTCTGCAACACTTTCCAAGACTTCATGCATTCTTCATTATAGCATCATATTGTTCTTTTGGTCTGCTGTCCAGTTATATATATTTTGTATTATACTGGGAAAACTTTTGATCCCGTGTATTTTGCAAAAATCGATAGTGTCTCATATAAAGAGCCGTCAGTCACGGAGGCATCAGCTGGACTGTGAGTTATGGAAGTGATATGACATGAATAAACCAAAGGATTCAAAAAGCATAACCTGCACGTGAGCTACAGTATGTTAGAGAGCTGCTACTGCATGCTGCATTTCCTAATCCAGTTGCTTTAAAATCTTTATCTACAGATAGTGGCTTATTAATAGAGCATAATGACTTCAGTCTCAAAAGAAATAATGTTCCCATAAGAAAACATAACCTGTAAGGCTGTTATTAATATATAGTTAAAGGAATAGTTTGGAATCAAATTCACACAATTATCTATATACCTTAAAACTAATTTTCTGAATTTTGCTTCTTTAGTTTTGCACTAGAGCCACCAAGCTAATGTACCTTAAAAGTAATAGAAGCCTATAAACCACCAATTTCAAACATGAGCTAAATTGCAAAAATAAAGAATCAAAATTTGGAAACCAAACATGTCTTGGCTGATTAACTACATTTGGGGTAAGTGGAAAATTGTGAAACCTTATTTTTGCACTAATGCAAGATCACGCTATTGAAGTCAAACATGTACAGCAGTCTCTGAAGTTAAAGCTAAGGAGATCCACAAGCTTATGTCCTTCATTTATGCTTCCCATCTTAATTACATTCTGGCAGTGTTTCGATTTACCTCCTGCTTTCTCTCCCTTTCCTCCCTGAGCAGAGCCATTAGCAGTGGGAACGGGTGGGGAGGTGAAAGGTGGACATAGAAAGGAGAGGCTGTGTGTGACAGGCCCAGGCCTTTTGGACTCACGGCTCAGGGAACAGATGTTTGCTGGAGACGGCGTGATTATGGCGGGAGCTGTGGCGGAACAAGGCCAGTGGCGGTGCAGAGCGCCTCTGAGCGCAGGCTCGGCCGATGGATGCTGGTAATTACACGTCTTCCCCCGGGAGGAAGAAGACATGAGCCCGCCACTCTGCGGCATCACAGGGGTATAATTAAAGCCCCAGTAACAGTTGTTAATAGGCCAGAAGATAAAGGTACTGGCTTGGGGAGGGAGGTTGAAGGAGGAGGGGGACTATTCGTCCCTTTCTACTGTCTGTCTCTCTCTGTCTCTCTTCTGTGCCAGGACCTTCCCGAAAGGCATGGAGAACATTCAAAGAAGATTTTAATGGGCTGGACCAGGGGAAGGACAACATATTTGAGTGGTTAAGATGGGAGCACTGGGGATGGCACTGGGATAGGTCCAGCATGGCTCTTACTTTTAGAATGACCTTGGGTATACAACAATGTTCAGCCAGGTTCCAGCGGCTGACTTAGCTGTTCAAACTGTGTATTGGAAAAACAAATGAAACTTGGCCTCTGCCTCTGCTAAAAGAATTGTTAGACACTTAGAAAGAGTTTGTCTTTAGCAAAGGCAATAGTTATAGAACAAATCAGCATTATGTCACAACAGCAAAGAACTGCTGGATAACACTAGTAACACTGCATTGGCGCAACAGGATTTTGAAGTAATTCTGATAGTTCTTTAATAAAGATATGGGAAACACAGAAAGCTTTCAGTAATATTGTGGTGAAATATCAAAATTCTCATATAGTGTGTACTTTTAAATAGTCACACTTTGACAAAGTGTTTGCTACTAATGTTATTGTTAATTATATTAGTAAGCTACATGCTTCTAAAGTTGATATATTCCAAGTTGGCCATTCTTTTAAAATCTTTCAGAACAATAACTTCACAACATTATGGGGTTCATGAACATGAACATGCACTAGCCACAAATTTCATTGCAGTGCTTAATGAAGAAGGATTTACTTTATAATAGTGTTTTTTCACTGCACATTCAAAAACAAGAACTGACCCAAATGGGAATCAACACAGCTAGATCATTTTACACCTTCTCAAAAGACAGCTGGAACCATCATAATAACAGGGATTAATGACCGTGTTGTTATTTTGTTTATTTTATGGCCCTCTAAAGTGTGTAATTTAGCTAAATAACTACCTCAATTGCTAGTTAGCTTAATATATATGCTGATATGAAATGCTCACACACGTCTTCATGTGTAGAATCAAACAAAGCTTATATTTTTCTCTGATGAGCCTGAGCCAAAAACTCATGATGTTTCTATACCAGCTTGACACTTTATAGCAAACTCTTTACAAAGTAAGAATTCTCAAAATAATGGACATTTCATTGACATAAATATACCATTCTAGTTGACATTCTGCTGCCCTTATTCTTCACCTGAAAAAGTAAATGATTGGCTAAATTGTCAGGATCCCTTACTGGGATTAATACTATGTATAACGTGTTAATACTATGTACTACGTGTACATGCTTTTGAAGGCTAAAAAATGGGAAAACTGAAATAAAATTAATTTTGCATTTGAATACAATTTTTAAGATTACCGCCAATGTTATGTTTGTTCAGTTTGTGTTTACTGTTACTGAGCTGCTTCCATGCTGACCAGAGGTGAGTTATCCATCTTGGAAGTATAGGCAGCTTTTATGTTTACCCTCTGAATGCTTAAATGGTTTATCTCCATGATGGAGAACCTGTTGTATATGGTTCTTTGAAAACAGAGAGACAGAGGTTCTATGTAGCACCAAGAAGGGTTTCATGACCAAAATTTAAAAAAAAAAACTCTTTTTGGACCATGTAGAACACTTTTGCTAAGAGTTTAGGTAAGAAATATATTTTAGAGCAATTTTTAGTCACAGACACACAACAATCACACAATGTAATTCACCCTGGGGCAGATGCGAAGCACTAAGTGCAGTGATGCAGCCAGGTGACAGGCACTCTCTACTGATGGTGAGTGCCCATGATCATTGTTTAAAAGCTCTACATGCAGTCTCACATGTCAGCACACATCACAGCTCTTTGTACTCCAAGTATTATCAGCAAACCCACTTCATCTGACCCGCAGTCTCCTCAGTCAATCTTATACATTTTTCAGTGTGAAAATACAAGGCAATGGGTGAAAAATTCACAGAACCACAAAAGAAACAGTTCACAAGCTCTCTAAGAGTTAGAAACACCACAGACTGTGCTCTGTTCCACTCATTAACACTTATGTCTACCTGACTGATGGCCAAAACTAACGGTGTAGAAGAGCCGGCTCACGGGCAAAGTGCAGGCTCTGCAGTCTTCTGACTTTAATGGAAAGTACAAGTGAGCATGATGAGGTGCACGGGTCGCGCACATAAAATGTCATTAGGATCGCCGACAAACAGGAGGGAAAGGCCTGACGAGGGGGGAAAAGCAGATCCCGGCTGGCTGTAAGTGTGGGGTATGTCACATTGGCCTTCTAATTACTGCTGGAGTCGTTACAGTGTGCAGTGAGACGGAGAGACAGAGGGCTATCACAGCAGAGATAATGTCTAACTTTGCCAGTCAGTCCTGTCTTCCACCACGGAGGGGAGTCCCACTGAGAATTACCCACGCTGAGCGTGACACAGAATACCCACCCAGATAAATGGTGGGGTTTTGGCAGGACATATTTTTAGCATTAACTCGCTGACCCAAAAAAATTGATGTCCACAGAATGAGATCCCTCGGGATATTTAAGGAGAAGTGACTATTTCCTTGTATCTTTTTGCTGTGCGTATCACAGAATGAACCTCAATCTGTCAATGGCTGTCTTTCAGTTTTTATAAAGATGAGGATGCTGTTGCCCGTCTGGGCTAAATTGCCTATCCAGCTCCCACTATCTATGCACAAGAGGAGCCAGAAGATTGCGTTTTACTGTTTGAACCACGATTATCCAGTGAAATCACCATCTATTACTTTCAGCGCAGCTCAAGCAATTCATTGCAGGTCATATGAGCTTTATTCCAATGGCCATCATAATGTTTAGGTTGAAGCCTCTCCAAGCTTGCCATTAATTTCTGGAAAAGCCCTGTTCTGTCCATATATGAGATCACTGCCAGGGTAAAGAGCACAACACTGCTACATATTCATTTCTTCCTGATTTCAACATGTTTTTGTTTCTGAGAGAGAAGTATTTAACTTTGAAAAGATCTACTCTCTTCTGCTTTTCTTCCTTCTTGTTTGTTGTCTTTATGTTGTCTTTTTATGACTTATTTACTCATCTATCTTGAGCAGGCAATTCATATCTGATGAGGAGAAATAGAGATTTCCCAGGTGCTAATCAGTGTTTGCAGTGGTGGGAAGAGCAGGACCTACTGGACCACTGATGTAATACTATTTTATTGGTGTGAGGGAATGCAGGTCCACAGTGCACTGCACTCAGGAGATGCAGCAGTCAACAAGCCAGCAGTGGAGCACAATCAAAAACTGGCTTTTATTCCCAGGGATAGAGAGAAAAAGCAGCTGTTATGTTAGAATCTTGCAAGACCATGACCAATTAGCATTGTGCAAACTGTACGGCTAAATCATCACACACTTAGAAGATGAAGTGTTAAAAAACTTAAATGTGTTTATGTGGTTTCTGACACTGTAAAATATACTGCTGTCTATAATGTGTCCTGAAATGTGTTTGTATTTTGTGAGTGCAATGATCAAATAATAAAAGTTTGAAGATCAATGTACAACTCCATTTCCAAAAAAGTTGGGACATTATGTAAAAAGTAAATAAAAATAGAATGCAATGATATGCAAATCATGTAAACCCTCTATTTAATTGAAACTAGTGCAAAGACAACATATCCAATGTTGAAACTGAGAAATTATATTGTTTTTTGAAAAATATATGCCCATTTTAATTTTGATGCCAGCAACACATTTTAAAAAAGTTGGGCAACAAAAGGCCTGGTAAAGTTGTGTAATGCAAAAAAAAAAACAGGTGTTTAATTGGGAACAGGTCTGTAAATGACAGGGTATAAAAACAGCATCCCAGAGAGGCTGAGTCTTTCAGAAGTAAAGATGGGGGAGGATTCACTGCATTGTGAAAGACTAATTTGACGCCTGCAAAACATTTAAAAAAAGTTGGGACGGGGGCATATTTACCTCTGTGTTTCATCACCTCTTCTTTTACCAACTCTCTGTAAGCGTTTGAGAACTGATCTCAATTGCTGTAGTTCCGAAGGTGATTTTTTTTTTCCATTCTTGCTTGATATAGGATTTCAGCAACAGTTTGGGCTGTCCTATTTTTTTATTTCATAATGTGCCAAATGTTTTCAGTAGGTGACAGGTTTGGTAGGCCAGTTTAGTACCTGGACTCTTTTACTACAGAGCCATGTTGTTGTAATACTTGTAGATTGTGGTTTGACATTGTCTTGCTGAAATGAGCAAGGCCTTCTTTTTGATCAGTTACTTCACCCATGTTCATGTCTTCTTGTGAGATGGAGGGGTAGGGATGAAGTGTGTGTGAGCTATGAAATATCAAGCTTGTTGAGTGTTACGCTATATTTTTTCTTTATACAGGACAGCCAAATCTTATTCTTTAGTGTGTTTTCTCAAGGTTTTATGCTGTGCAAAGATGCATCATGGCAGTTAATGGACAATCAGCCTATGCAGTTAGAAACATTTACCATTTTTACTCTTTCTGTGTACATCCAATTGGGTGATATTGCAGCCTATTGAGAAGACACTGACTGTATCTCCTAGTCCTACCTTTTTATGTCTCTAGCACGGACAGAGAGAGCTGTGTGGAAGGAAGCAGAGTGTGTGATTTTTGGATGTTTGCTTAAAGCAAGGAGTAGCTGTAGAAATCTCCAAAATCCAAGATTGCTCCATCCAGGAGCGTAACACATGCTAAATTCATTACACCTTAAGTTCAAGTTTCTGTTTGGTTTAACTTTGGTTTCTTGTTATCTGCTGCCAGTGCTACAATATTTTACTCTATTTCTAACATACGTGTACTTCTCCTATAATAGAGACTTCTGATGGTTGTGCATGTTTATTGTGAACTGACAGTCAAAAAGTGATGTTCAGGCCTGCTGCTCACACTGTGTTTCTCCTGGTTTAAAACTGGATTCATAAGCTCTGCTGAAAGAGAATATTATTGTGGAAACTCTGATCGTATGAATGACGAATATGGAGAGGACACTAAGCAAGTTTTCTGTTGTGTGTGAGTGGAGAGTGAGCTGGCTTGAGAACCATTGGTCCACAAGCTAATGATGATGAGCTGTGGTTATTAATGTTTTAAGCAGCGTAACAATCCTAACACACTGATGAACGCAAAGCTAACAATTTTACTCCAGTCGCACACCAGCCAACTGAAAATATCACTAAAGTCACTGAAACAAAGTTAGGAACCCGAATAAGAAGTCATAATTTTTAATCCAACACAGTAGAGGCCCAGTGCAGAGTGGTGATCACAAGAAGGGGGGAAGTGAAAAATAGATACAGCCTCAGAAACCATATAACAGTGTATTTGAGATTATTTATCAACTCAAAGTGGTTTGAAGTGTGTGATGATTTAGACATATACTTTTCTTAGTGCTCATTGACATCAGTTGCTTGTTAGCTACTTTAGCCTCGTAGCTCCAGTGCAACACTGAAAAAGCAGACTTTGGACAACAAACATGTCTTGCCTGATCAGCAACATTTAGGGTAAGTGGAAAATAAGAGTTAATCAGATTTTTCACCAAATTATTGCTTTAAGCATAATATAATTTAGAGAAATGCATTGTTGTTGCCACGCAGTTACCTGATTATGACCTTATCAGCTAACTGGTACTGGTATATGAATTCTTGAACAGATGTCTAATGAGTGTAATCTGAGGGAGAGGCCTATTGAAATGTGCAGTCATATTCCTTTTGACACGATGTGCCTAAACTAATTTGCTCTCCTTTTGTTCACACTAATTTGGTCAAATCAATATCAGCTAACCCCTTGCTGACACAGGTTGCTTAATCAATAAGAGTAATGATCGATAAGTGTTCTCTGATCCGTCAATTTTAGCCTGAAGATCCATGCTGAATGAGGCTAATCAGTTTAGGTAGCAGGGGTGAGGTGTGTAGGGCCTGAGGATTTCTTCGCTGTGGATGAATATGGAAGGCTATTTAGAGACCCAAATCCCAAAGAGACTGGACCACTCACACAGTCATGCTAGGGAAAATAGAGCCTGGTCAGTGATGCTGGTTGTACATTCAAGGACAACACTACTATTCAGGGTTATTTACACTATGCTCCAGGCTTGTTCTGACCCACTGATCCACTGTAATATGCCTGATTGTCTAGTTGCTGTGCACAGCATACTGGTTAACAACAGTTTCACCTGTGTTGTGTTCCATATGGTGGCCTATTATAAAATGCTGACCTGTACTTCATAGTTGTCTATGAGTAGCATTGAATGTGTAAATAGATCATTTAAAGCTATATTTGAGCAACAGATGTTGTCACAAAGCAGCTTTACAAAGAATCCGGGTCCACGCCCCCAGTGAGCAAGCCTTGGTGACAGTGGCAAGGAAAAACTCCCTCAAAAGGAGGAAGAAACCTTGAGAGGAACCAGACTCAAAAGGGGAACCCATCCTCCTCTGGTCGACACCAGATAACAGCACAGACACAAAACAGTATAAGTGGATACAGTTTAACACCACTGTGCAATGCGCCGGCCGCATCTCAGGTCAGACCCTCTTAGGACAGGCAGCCGCTCAGCTCAGGGAAAGAGAGGGGGAGGGGGAGGGGGGGGTAGGGAGTAGGGGGGATGAGAGGGACATAGTTAGAAAAACAAATTAACCAAAAGCTCGACTAAACAGGTAAGTTTTTAGCCTAGACTTAAAGTTGGAGGCTGTGTCTGAGTCCCGAACACAGACTGGTAGGTTATTCCAAAGCTGGGGGGCTTTGTATGAAAAGGCTCTTCCCCCTGACGTAACTTTATTTATTCTGGGTACTAATAATGAGCCCACACCTTGTGATCTAAGTGGGCGTGTCGGTTGATAATAGGAAATAAGGTCACTGAGGTACTGAGGAGCAAGGCCATTCAAAGCTTTATATGTCAGTAAAAGAATTTTGTACTCAATGTGGAATTTAACTGGTAACCAATGTAAGGTACACAAAATTGGGCTAATGTGGTCGAATTTCCTGGTTTTGCTGAGAACTCTGGCTGCAGCGTTCTGGACTAACTGAAGCTTGTTAAGGTTTTGGCTGGAACAGCCAGAAAGCAGAGCGTTACAGTAATCTAACCTGGACGTGATGAAGGCGTGAACTAACGTTTCTGCATCCTGTAGCGACAGTGCATTTCTTAATTTAGCGATGTTACGCAGGTGGAGGAAAGCTATTCTGGTAATATTGGTAATATGCTCATCGAAGGCCAGACTGGGATCGATCGTGACACCAAGACTTTTTACAGATGTGCCTGGTGAGAAACTATCGAGATTAAGAGTAAACGTAGGCAGATTATCCCTAGCAGCTTTTGGACCAAGAAGAAGGACTTCGGTTTTGTCTGACTTTAGTAAAAGGAAGTTTCTTGACATCCAGTCTTTAATGTCTTTTACACAGTCCTCTATCTTATTAAGTTCAGTTTTGTCCTCTGGTTTAGCTGAAATATATAATTGTGTATCATCGGCATAGCAGTGGAAACTGATGCCATGTTTTCTAATGATGGTACCTAGTATATATATATATATGTAGAATACTTACTCAAAATATTTATATGTAAAAATACATTCACATTTTACATTTAAGTGTTACATATGCAGTACAATACTTTTAGAATATTTACCCACTGAAAACAATAGACACACAGTATTTAAAAGAAACACCATCAGCGCTTGTTTATTAACCATTTTATCAGCACATGGCATGAAATAAACATGCTCATTAGACAGACTCTAAAGTGGAACTCAACAAATAGCTTCTTTACAAACACTGGGGTTCCTGCTAAAGCCTGAGTACACTGATAAACCATTGTGAGCAGCATTACTGAGGGATGATGAAACTAAAAAAGTGGACACGTTGATAAACTCAGCAATGGTGCTGTATTGGACTTGTGCATGGGTTCTGTGGCATGATGTTGCGTACTTGCCATCAATTTTTTAAAGATATTTATTTGTATTTATTTAAGATAGGTGGCAGTCCTGTTTGGGGAATTGTGAGAGCAGCAGCACATAAAGAGAACAAGTAATAGTAAGAAATAGTGTAAATAAAGTAAAAAATTCAACAGCAGACTTTTGCCCATGTGCTGTATTAATAATAGTTAATATTATTAATATTCATAATAATAATGCTGTAGTATTATAATTAATGAAACAAACATGTAACATGGATGTAAAAATGGCAACATTTAACCCTTTAGGGAAGTAATTAACACCACGTAGGGTCGCCCTCTCACCCTCAACAGTGCCCAACACCTCCAATTAAGTGAAGTGGCATCACCCTAACCACTCACTCTGAATGCCACACGTATGGGTACCTTCACCCAGCATGACCTGGACTGAAAAGGTGGATGCCATGCAAATAAACAAGTAGGAGCCGTGTGGTTAGGTGAGAGTGGGATAAACCCCCAAATAAACACGTGAGAGTGATGATGGAGGAAGACAGTGAGGGAGGTGGATGAGAGGGCCAGTGATGACCTTTTCAGAAAGCCCTGTGTAGGCCCGGCCAAGGTAGACTTTATTTATAGAAGGTATTTATAGAAGCGATTTTCCTGAGGTTAGGCTGAACGAGATGCCACTTCTCATTACCAGCAGGTTCCTGCCTGCACCTCATTTTACAGCTGGCTGAGCCCGGGCAGGCGGGGGCAGAGCAGCTGGGCCAGGGTCACCCGGCAAATCCCGCAGTTTTGCAGGCCGACCCACAACACGGCGCGGAGCGAGCACAGGGGTGTGTGCGTGTGGTTGTGTCAAACGGCTGGAGGTATAAAACTGCGGGTTATAGGTCTTCCTCACTGAAGAGCTTCTTGGCTGCTAGTTGTTAATATGAGGAGATTACGCCTCTGCCCACAGCTTCTGGCTGAGCCTGGCCATGCAGAGTGACCCCAGGCCAATCTGCATTGTCCTTCACATGGTCCGCCAGACCTGTGCCAGCAACCACTACAACTGACCGTGAAGGTGCGCACTACTACAATGCACACTCACTTCACACACACACACACACACACCCACCCACACACACACACACACACACACACAACCCCCCTCCGCACCTCCCAGGCCCTGTGTGTACTTCATCACTGCAGCAATAAGTCACCCTGGCAAAGCACCTCAGGCCCTTGTGCAGGCCTCGCAGCCTCAGCATGGGGTCATCACAGCCCAGGGACAATGGGAGGGAATGTCAAATCAAAGACAAAGTCAGACAAACCTGCAGCTAAGCGCTAACAGCTTGCTCATAATAAAAAAAACTCTATCCAGAGCACTGAGTGTGTAGAATGGAAGAGACTGGAGAAGGATCAGAGAGTATAGAAATGCTCAGAAGGTTTCTAAGTGGTTCTTGGCTTGGATGTATGGTTCTCTTTAATTGATATAGAACCTTTAAATTTGGTTCTTTAAACCTAAGATTTTTCACCTTTGCACATCTCTTTTACAGAAATTATTCTTCAAAGAATTATCCATTGAACGGTTCTTTAAGGAATCCAACTATGGAACCTTTTGGCACCTTTATTTTAAAGAGTGTGAGTATATACAGTTGTATTGAAAACATTTGAACATCCCCGGTTAATTTTGTGAAAAATCCACTGCACAGAACTTAAACATGGCATTTTTCTGCAAATTTTAGAGCACAATTTCTGTTTATTAGACCTGGGTTCAACATGCACAAAAATAAAACTTAAAATACAAAATCTGCTATAATTTTTGCACAGACCACATTTTACCTTGCATTTTTTCCTCAGTACATTGAATTAAGCCCATGCCGAAGTGGATAATCAGGAGAGCCAGGAGAATTCCCAGTGGGTAGTGTTTTGGGCCAATCACTGTGAGCTAGTCTGTCTAACAAATGTGTTAACTACATTAAGATAGCTACTAAACAGGCTTTGATAGTGTGCATGCTTTTTAGTTTAGCGGGTAAGTGTTCTAAAAGTATGTTCCTAAAAACATAAAAAGTAATCGTATTCTGAATAATACTTTGTTAAAATGTAATGTGAGCTATTCTGAATACATCTTCCCAGCACTTGTATTACATCCTCACCCTGTATATTCGTACAGTGTCATGTAATGAGGTGTAATATCCAATTTGATGTTTTAGTTTTCTAGATAGACCTCAGGTGCATAATTTCAATATGAATGTCACTTAATTATTAGTTTGACCTTGTCTTCTGCACTGTTACTTGTAAAGTCTGTACATAGTGTGGATCCTATAGTTAGTTTTACAGACATTTTTTTCAACCATCAGTGCTGAGAGAGCTGTCATCCATCATCCTTCCACTGCAGATGAACGTGACTATTTTGCCGCTGCTCCATTTTCATGCAGTCATCAGCAGAGCAAACAAAGTGGCAGGCATGGAGATCAAAACTTCAAATCTGGAAGGCACCATGGACATCACTCATGTCCTGCATGAAGAGGTAATCTGATCTGCGTCCGATCCCACTGGAACCTTTGTCTTCCGAAGGGATTTAGAGGGATTGATGCTGCCATCTCTACTAAGGCTGAGGAACAAATCACGCTTAGGCAGGTGTCAGATGCATATGTCTTCCGCTGGATATAGATTATATACATTTGAGGGGGCTCTGTCTGCAGAATATTGGCTATTGTCTGAACATAGGACACAGGCTATCTGAAGAATTTTAACCCCTTAACCCCTAGACTAAAATGTAATTACACAATTGCATTTGAATATTATTGCAAAACAAAAGTACCAACTCTCAGCTTCTTAGGGTTAAACTGAGCCGTATGTGGGTCCAAATTTCATTTCCTTGCTCTCATAGCTATATCATTTACATATTATCTTCATAATAGTTACTGAATAGCTCATAGTAAATAGTTTGTAGTGGTTACTAAATAATATGTCCTATGATGTATATCTGAATAATACGGCTGCCCCTTAATGAGTCTTCTTGTTACACTGCTAGATTGGATGTAAGAGACACCCTTTATGTTCAATATCTTCCTTCCTTAAACCAGTCATTTGCAAATAATTCGGATGCTTTGTCACCTCAACTGAAAACAGTAAGATGAGTTTGGTATCAATTGCATTTTTCACCAGCTCTTCATTTTCTGTCTGTGCCTGCTCATCTCAGCGGTGTGTGTGTGTGAGCCTGTCAGGTGAGACGTCATTAGACGAGCAGTCTGACAGCCCACGATAATGACTAGAGATGGAAGGAGGGCCACAAATGGTTCAGAGGCGCTCAGGAAGAAACATGTGACCTTTACCAGGACAGGCAGGGGTCCAGACACCCAACCTGCACAAACCACCCTGGGTTCACTCCAGGTCCAAGAGAAAAGAGTGAGCCGTGTGTTCTACCCACATCCCACGGGAACTGAATTAAAAGGCAACTATGGCCAAAATGAAACATTTAACCATGGCTACATCTTGTATTCCATGATGGACAGAACAGATTACTCAAATGATAGAAGTGAACTGTCAAACATGGTGGACAACAAAGTGAAATATACAGTGAGCTATCTAGATATAATACCTCAGGCCAAACCGATGTGGCTGTAAGCTGAGCTGTGGTATACTGCATAACACAACAAATAACATATACAGTGCTGTATGTATACGTTTTGAGCATTTGATGCTCAGGCTAAATTGCAAGTGTTATAGCATTTTTTTTTGGAGATAAAATGCCACAAATTAATACTAAAAAGTATTAATCAAGTATTTCAATAAGTGCAACGAATTGTCATATTAATAGTGGAAAAACAGAGGAAGCATTTTTGTATTTTAATGTTCATGTTGTGAAATATAGATGTCATTTTGTCCTCAATGATTCAGGTTTACCACAAGGGGGTGCTATTATAAGTCTTTTTTTTTTTTTGCATTTTTAAAAGGGAGGAAACCCACACCATACTGCATGTATGACTGGATTAATAAATTTATGAATTTTGGTATAATTTATAGTTTACTACTTAAAGTTGAAGCTCATGTTATTTAATATGTTTTTAATATAATCAGTTAATTCTAAATAATAGGTTGAAAATAGTACAAGCTAAAGAGCTAAAGCTAAAGAGCAAGGAAACCCACACCAGCAGTACTGAATGTATGATTGGAGTCATACATTTATGAATTTTGGTATAATTCATAGTTTAGTACCTAAAGGTGAAGCTCATGTTATTTAATATGTTTTTAATATAATCAGTTAATTCTACATAATAGGTTAAAGAAAGCAAAGACAGTAAACACAGCATACACAGCACAGAGACATGTTTCAGAAGACAAACCATAAACTCTTAAATTATTGCTGGTTTTAAATATAACATTACCGCCCTTTGTGTACAAACATCTAGGTTCATTCTCTATTGTTCATATTACCTGCTGGACTACAACTACCGAAAACACTAGAACTGAACCTGCATGGCAGTTTGCACGACTATGCATGAGTGGTCAGGAAACATTGTTTGATATTGCACACAGCGCATTGCTAGAATAGCTCACAAATAACGGACTATGAATAATCGGCTACAACTTCCAGTATTTGGACTTGACTAAATATTTACATGGAGATGTACACACATGCATACGCGTAGATCCATCACACTTGTGTGACTGTGATCTGTATTGCATTTGGATTCACTTCTCCTAGCAGGTGCGACAGTATTGTACAGCCCTTTATTAAAACCTAGTTTTAATAAAGGGCTGTACAATACTGTCGCACCTGCCCCTTTTAGGCCCTGTTACACTGGCTCTCCATCAGCAGAATTTCATTAATTTCTATGTTTGAGAGTTTGTGAGTTGGTTGCAGATTAGCTATCAAGCTAACTGTGCTTCACTGACACTCTTCCAGCCCAGCCTTTCTGCATGGCAATGTGAACTACAATTTTCTAATACATCTGTGGCTTTATGCAGAGTTTCAAACCTCCAGTGGAAGTGGTTTTCTAAAACATGTAAGACTCGCAGCAAGACATGAGTGAGCCACATTAGTAAAAATCTGTTTCAATACTGTCCTCAGGCTGACTGCTCTACTCTGTTTTGGGGTGTGTGTGTTTGGCTCTGAGCCCGTATCCATCTCCAAGGTTTTGAAAGATTACAGTGGAGTATGGTTTGACTGTCTGTAGCAATTTCCCCCTAGTGTAGAGAGACGTTCTATGGGAGAACATGTCGGAGAACCGTAAGCACTGAAGTAATCTTTATCTTCAGCGAAGGCCCCATCATCTCCTCAGCATGAGCAGAACAGCAGTTGCTCTCTCAATCCCATCATTAACTACTTGCTGTCTCTCTGATTGGATCCTTTGTTCGCCTGTAAGGTTTTAATTCCTTCCAGTCTGCAAGGCTTAATGGCATTATAGACAAAATCACTCCTTTTAACAAAAGCCTGAGTGAACACATACAAATTTACTTGCATAATCAGCATCTGAGACTCAAGGAATATATTTGAAAATGCTGCATCCGTGAGCATACGTACAGCGCTAATGATTGTCATAATGCTAATAGCCCAGCAGAGGCTGTGCCTTAGCACTAACCTGAAAGAGCAATCCATAAAAATGCACCCACAGCGGTCACACCAGCACGCAGCCCATAGGTGAGTGTGATCCCTGGCAGGCCACCAGCACTGGCAGCTCCCTGTGGCGCTGTTTCAGCCTGCCTGTCTGTCTGTCTGCCTGTCTGTCTGTCTGACATCATGCATGCTCTGATCTCCATGCACAGTGAAAGGATATGACAGTTTTAATTTACAGTGTCAGGCCTCTGAAAAGCATTTCCTCCCTCACGCTGACAGCAATCTAGCATTTCCAAATTAGCAGAAACATTAACCTTTAGACTGAGTCTAATGTGTTCTGAATGGAGTGTATTAACTTTCATTTGATAATGTCATTTTTTTCTGCTGTTGTTATGAAAATGTTGTTTTTTTCTCGGAATTTCATTCATGTCTTCTCTGCCATTCATCATTTCTATTGATATCAGTCAGTAATTTACTTATTGACTTTGCATTGAAACATTACCCTTGATTTTTTGCATGAGCCTGTAAAATTACATATTTTACCATACCATTTGTTGCCACATTTATAATGGCTGTAAACAGCTAAAACATGGAACGCAATCACTGCAAACATGGTAGGAAATATGAAACATTTACATCACAGTCACATTCAACAAATAAGAGCGAGTTTGGAGTCATAAAGCCAGTCCCTGTGAGAGATGAGTACAACACTGAAAATGCGCAGTTACTGAGATTATAACAGCCTTGACACATATGTGCAAAACAGCTTGTCATGTGAAACAGTTGCCTTAATATTTGTGGCCATTACACTAATTAGGCAAAAGCACACAGATGGTGCTGTTTCACAAACTCTCAGACTGAGAATCAAAATGTCATCACTGCCAACATTAGACATGGAAAAAAAATCCTGACAAATCTTTCCTTGCTCCCATCAGTTTGAGAACTTACTATTTTTTTCTCTCTTTTTTTTTTTAATGCATAACCGACATGAAAAGGCAGCAGTCCGGTGATGAAAACAAGGGGTATTTAGCAGCGAAACAATGGTACTTGGGTACCATATGCTGCTTTTTAAACGCTGTAAGACAGCTGCAAAAGACGAGCGCTCCTGGAGATTGGCCAGGTCCCAGAAGAAGATTTCCACTCAGTTGAAAATGTTTCCAGCTATCAGGAAGAAGCCACTTTTCATGGACTTGCTTCCAGATGCAGGCCAGCGCTCTCTTTAGAAAGGAGCCGTATCTTCTTTAATGACAGTGACAGAGATGGACAAAAATGAGCACTGTTTATCTGGATTCTTATGAAAAAGTGCTATAAATATGCACTCATAAATGTGAGAATATGAGAAATGTGAGAACATGGTGCCCAGAGAGCCTGTGTGTAGATTGGGCTAACAGAGGTCCGGATGAGGCCTCAGTGAGCAGAGGGGTTAAATAGTGCTCTTCTCTGATCAGGGGTCCGTGCACTCTGCTTGGCCTCTCGCTGGGCCTTCCCTTCTAGCCTTTTATTCTTTTCAGCTGGAAGACCCCTCTCCATTTCTGCACAGTTCAGCAGGCTATTAGGAGAGATAGAACTGACCTTCTACTAGCCTGCTTTCATGTAAAGATGAAACAAAGATGTTTCTGTGTCTATGTCATCGTTACAGAAATAGCACGGCTTTAGGAGAATGGGTGGAATGTGCACTGTGATATATTGTAGAAAGTAAAGGTTGGTACTAAAATGCTGCAAAAAATGATATCTTTGCAACTTGATCTTAAATCTAGTCAGTATATCTCATTATGAGTTTTTTTTAGTGTTGAGTGTTTTTTAGTGTTGAGTGTTGAGTCTCTTTGGAGCGATGTCATAGAACTACTCAAAGATCCATAAAGAACCTCTCAAAGGATCTTCTCAATCAAAATCACTCAAATGAAAGGTTCTGTATGGAACCAAACATTCTAAAAATCACTCCAAACACATCTTTACACTCCAAAAACAATGTAATGATAAGACATATTATGACAGCAATGCTATAGAAGTTGTTCTTCTTTGGCATCACTTCAAAAAACCCTTTTTGACACCTTTATTTTTAAGTAAGTTTCTACCAAAGACACAAAGTTCTATATTATTTGCTGCAGGGTTCTGTTAAGCTCTTCAACAAATGCTACACCGTGCACAGCTCATATTGCGGCTGTACTGAAATATTTGAGATTCAATAACAACAAAAAGAGAAGAGAGAGAGAGAGAAGAGAGAGAGAGAGAGAGAGAGAAATATTACACAGGCTGAGCTCTGAGGGAAGATTATTTTAAAGGCTGAAAAGAAGCAGAAGGTTTTTTGTAACACTAATATGAGCTTATGCGTGTTGCCGGAGCTGGGATATAGAAGAGTGAGACATTTTCAATAACAGTGTGTAGCCCATGGCAGGGATTAGCATTAAGCTTGGGCCTATTTGTGGATGTTAGACAGCAGACCTGGCCATGGCTTCAGGGCGTCAACTCACCTGAGTGTCTGTGTATGTGCGCCTATAATCCTTCTGTGAAACGACCACTTCTTCATGCACGTAAATTCCGAGTTTACTGTGACGCACGCTAATGAGATGATATGTTAATGGATGTGCACTCATTGCCACAAATTGCGAGACAAATACCTGGCAATAAGAACTGATGAAATAATGCCAGCGAAGTAATGGCAGGTTAATGCTCCCTAATAAAATAAAGCACCACCTGGATTATCAGAGGAATAATCCTATTTTTGGATTCTAGGAAGATGTGAAAGCATGCCTTTACCCGCAGCGCCGGAGGTGTTTGATGGCAGAGGGAAAACAGACAGCTATTTTCTTTATTACAGAAATTGTTTTAGTGAGAAATCTGAAAGCAAATTTGTTAAATAAAAATGCAAGAGTGTTAGAAATGCCAAGCAAAGATTCTAAAGCTTCATAAAGACAATATCTCCTACATAAAAAATGTTGCTTTGAATTTACATAATTCAAACAGAGCATCAAAAGCTTCATGCTTTTTCTAAACTGTAATTTTAACTGTAAAATTAACTAAAGTAACTGTAATTGAGTACTTTTAACTTCAGTGTTGGGGATAAAGTTGTTCAAAGTACATTCTCTCATAACAATGTAGTGCAACACATTTCATTTAAATTTCTTTGTAAACAATTATTTTTATATTCTTGTTTGACACTGAAAATGTCAATCATGAATACAAAATAAGGGATACACCCTCAACAGCTGGAGTTTTTCTGATCACATTACAGAAGAATTCACTTGTGTTACTCATATATCTGTAAGAAAAAAAAAATAATAATGACACGCAGTGCATTTGACTTGTAAACTTCATCTACAAACTTCATGTACACTCTGCGTGTTACCTGCAACAGCTGACTGCACAAATTTGATTGTGAACGCAGTTCGAACATGGAAATCTGCCAACGCATCTACTCACGCTAATACGAAACTGATGGATAAAGATCCCAATGCTAAGCTCTGTAAGCTTTACATTCATTCAGAAAGTTTTTGGTCACACTTTATTTGGATGGTCCCCTATAGATGCTCTACACATACTTACACCATTAACAAATCTTCTAGTGATGTTCAGTTCATTATCAACAATATAATGGTTAGGGTTAGAAGTAGATGTAGGCTTTGCCTTGAGTTTAGGATTAGGGTTAGGGTTAGGGATAGATTTAATAAACTCCTTCACACTGAACTTGAAGTTCAATTGCATTTAGTAGATATTTAGTTAAATGTTCTTAAAGATATACTGAGCATTTGCAAAGCATCTACAGTGGACCATCCAAATAAAGTGTTACCAAGATTTTATTTCAAGGTGACTGTTTTTGACCTGTTTAAACTGACTAGTTTTTTGGTTTTCAAATAGCCTTTCATAATTTGAATTGTTCAAAGGCGTGAAGTGGCGTAACTTTTAAGTGATTTTTACTGTGATTAGCTGTTCTTTCTAAACAAAGTACTGAAAGCACTACTGGCATTTCCCTTGCACTTTTCAGTTGGTACTAATTTGTCTGGGTTTTAGAGAGTTACATAGACATAAAGTAAAGAAGTACTGAGATTACCTTTTCCAGAAAGTAATGTGTAAAGTAATCCCATTACACTTTGAGAGAAGTAATTAGTAATTACTAATGGAGTACTTTTTTAAGCTACCTCACACTGCTTTTAAAGCTCTCAGTTATATTTTTGAAATAGGTCAGCACAAAGTTGACATTGAATTTTATTCGTAATTGAAAAAAATGACTGAATAATTATTGAAAACATGTTAATTATGCTGTAAAATTTTTACTTTATCACCAACTATTGAACTGAACAATCACCAAATTCAGAATCAAAATCAAAATTCTGGTGACGTGACAGCCCTAAATTTAAATACATCAAGTGACTGCACATAACAACAGTGCCACACAATTATTGCCTAAATAAGCAAATTAAAAGACATCTATTGTGTTGAAAACATTTTATTTACACACAACCGACTGACACAAAAAGTTCAGTTTATCTTTTCAATGTGTCAAGCAACAGTGCAGTTTAGTTCGCAAACTTTAGTTATTGAACTTTTTGAAAGCACACACATCTGAACTCAGTCCTGCTGGTATGTACCTGTGCTAGATGTAGCCTGGGCTGTACGTTTGATTTGTTGTTGTTGTTTGTTTGGAAACAAACCGGAGAGGATGCGGTGGAGAACGGGGTTGAAGTGCTGCTGCTGGCCATTTTGAGCCCTGCTCTGTTTTTGGGGCGAGAGAACAAGATCCTTTCAAAGGGAAGCAGGGCAGCATCAGATTTGTTCCTCTGAGCTTTAATAAAAGGGCTCAGTTAGCCTCCGCTCATTATTATCCTATGAGTATTGACTTTGGCCTACAGTCATGAACAGATAAAATGGTGTAAGGGCTTGTCCTAAGTGATTACTCAGAATTACAAATCACTCTGCATGTAACCTTACCCAGCCAGTCTCGCTGGCACCCCCGACACACACACACACACAGCTCAGCTGCCAAACGCCTGCTGCACACACCGCCGAACTCAGGCCACTGACACAAAACCTCCAGAAGAGCTAGCGGAGACCTCACACGACAAGCCACAAATAACACCCACATGCATTCATAGTCACATGCACACTGGCACACACACACACACACACACACCGTGAAAATAGAATTCATGCATTAAAAATATTCGTAATCTCAAATGATGGGCTGCATGTATTCATGACACACAAATACACCCACACACACACACACAGACGCGGTCTGATATAATATCCCTCTCTGACAGCTGAGTTTTAATTGGGCAGACGGGTGTAGCGCGGGCCGCTGTCACACGCCTGGCGGTTTGAGGCTTTCTGGGACAGGCCCCACCGTGGGGGCTGTCAAGTGGCCCTGGCTCTCTGCGGGGACCCCCTCCGTGGGTGTCCCAACTCATTTAGGAGTGCACAGACAAAGCGCCAATTAAAAAAGGGCTTTAAACAATCGAACCGAGCCCCCTGGGGCCCAGCAGACAGCCTGCAGGCCAGGAGACAGGGCAAAAAGACACCGACTATGAATTCCACATCTATAAATATATCTCTAATTCTTACAGCCATATATCAGTGTCTATTTAAATGAGAACAGAAAGAGATTTTCTGTCCGCTGCAAACATTTGTAATCGATAGTCGCATTTATGAAAGAACAACGTGTGGGGCAGGTTTGAGCATTTACAAAAAAGAAAATTATTTATTTTTAGATAATGTTACTGTTTTCATTAACTTCACCATAGTGATGATAATTTTCTTTTAACTAAAATGTGTGATATGTGATATGTAATGTAATAAACATAAGCATGTACAAATTTGTAAATGTATAATGTGTTCATTTATTAATGTATTTATTTATTTGGGTGTACGTATTTATTCTATGTAGACAGTACTCCATGTTATTTTGCAGCTGTTAAAGTCTTTATCTATCTATCTATCTATCTATCTATCTATCTATCTATCTATCTATCTATCTATCTATCTATCTGTCAGCCTGTCTGTCTGTCTTTCTGTCTGTCTGTCTATCTATCTATCTATCTATCTATCTATCTATCTTTCTGTCTGTCTGTCTGTCTGTCTGTCTATCTATCTATCTATCTATCTATCTATCTATCTGTCTGTCTGTCTGTCTTTCTGTCTGTCTATCTATCTATCTATCTATCTATCTATCTATCTATCTATCGATCTATCTATCTATCTATCTCTTTCTCTGTCGGCCTGTCTTTCTGTTTATCTATTTTTTGTTGGCCTGTCTGTCTGTCTATCTATCTATCTATCTATCTGTCTGTCTGTCTATCTGTCTGTCTGTCTGTCTGTCGGTCTGTCTGTTATTATTGTGCTCTGTCTTAATAAATGTTTTCTCTAATATTCTGTGCAAAACGCGATTAAGCAGAAAACTGTAGCAGAAACAAAACCAAAACTGCATTCATTTGACTAGACTGCCTTTACAGCTTGTTCTGTCCAATTAGAGCAAGCAGGAAAGTGCTGGGCTGTATGAAGGGGAAAAAAAGCTCCCAGTGTCACAGCAGAAGGCCCAAAGTGTGCATCTGCTCCTGTCTGTGTGCCTGGTGTGGCGTGGAGGAATTGTTGAGTGATACTCCGTGCCAAACTGATGAACCTTGCATTTTTAAGAGCAGGAAATGTCTTTAATGTATATTTCTGTCACTCCCCTTCACTAGTCCTATCATATACATGAGGTCCATATGCCAGTTCCATATGGGCCGCCACCCTCTCCTGCCAGTCTGATGGAGAGCTCCCATCCATCACGGAGAGAGCAGAGCGCTCACTTGTTATCAGCCCAGACTGGAGAGAGAAAGCCTGATCTCTCACACACATACTCACACACACGCTCCTCACGTAGCTCAGCAGAGCCGAGCTGAGACACAGAACCATATGCAAGTTGTCCTGGAGGGGGAGATACAGGCATGCGATTCCAGCTCTGTTCTGTTCTCTCAGGACCTTATACATACACACTTTCTCTGCTGTGCATGCAGCACAGAAACACACACACACATTTCTAAAATTGCACTGAGCATTAATCATGAAATTTGTCATTTTTGAAGAATGCAGTTGGCTGAAGTGCAGCTAAAATGATGTGCTAAAAACTGGTTGTAGATAGAATTGCAATTTTTTTTTCCAAAAAAAGCACTGGCTAGTTTTTATTTTTTTTAAGATATGTATTTTTTAAGATAAAGTGCTTATCTTAAAGTGGAGTGCAATATAATAATATCCTGATTATACAAAACTCACTTTGCTTTTTAATATTTTCCTACATATTGAGCCTCTTTTCTTATTACAGCCATAACTTTTCAAGTATATTCAAATTACTAAATTTAGAGGACAAGCCAAAAACGTTCTTAACTTTTACTGTAAGTTAATGGATAGAGAGTAATTTTGGAGTGCATCTATTTATACATTCATCATTCAATTTTCACACAGTGCAAATTGCATCTGCTATGTTAAAATGAAATAAAGAAAAATATAAATAAGTTTTTTTGTTATGCTTTTTAAATATTGAGCTCTGTATGGTAATTTAGATGGTAGAACATTTTGCATAAATGTGGCTGAAACCTTTACACAGTAAATTGATGCAAAATTTCTTGTACACTGAACATTCTTCCATTTTCCCCAGTGACAGAAAAAGCACACAGACAAAATCTATTCTCAGACAGATAAGAGACAAACTCATCCACTGCGGAGAGAGAGAGAGTGCACTGCAGGTGTAATAATATGTAAACACTGATAGAAATCTGTAAACACTGCCTGGCCAACACGAACCCCTAGAACAGCATACGGGACAGTGAGAAATGATGTTTCTGGAAAAGAAAAGAAAAGAAACTCTTATCGTTTTCACAATTTCCATAGAAAAAAAATACACTGCAAAAATATCTATATTATTGAAACCTTGGTGAAACCTTAAATCTAACCAATATATTGAATGTTCCTTTTTGATTGTCAGATAATTGTGCTCATATAAAGTATTACTCCTTATAACAGGTTTAGCTGATTTAGATTCAACTACTTAAAACAAGTAAAAATGTCTATAAATTAGGTCAGTTAATCATATAATATTCTTACAGTCTCATAATGAGAAATAATAGATGTACTGACAATAAAGATGATTTCATTTGCCAAGATTTATTTTTTGCTCTGTATAAAGGAAAAAGTAAAATATAAGCATAAAAAAAATCTCCAGGAGAAAAAAGGTCTAATGATTACTGGTCTAGAATCAGTATCAGTGGTGCTAGATTTACCCTCTGAGGGACACTAGGGCTTCTGTGCTCTTGTATGTCATGATGGCCACAGAAGAAGGTGGCTGGGGAATATGAGGATGAGTAACCTTAAACCCCATTAAGAATAATCATATTTATTTCTCCGGCTGGGTGGGAAGGTATTGCTGCGCACACGTCCTGACTTAAATTGAATCAGGGGGACAGATGATCCTGTCTGTGGCAGCCAGAGACACAGTCCCCACTTCCTTGTAGACTCTCTGATAGCATGAATTATTAAGTACGTGTAAGGAGAGCAGGCGACTTAAATGTAATATGTGGCCTTGTTATTTGCTGCTACCTTTTGTAACCTTTCAGGTTTAATTAAGGCTGTGGGATGGGGAGAGGCAGAGAGAGAGGGAGAGAGGAAAAGGGAGCGAGGTTGATGGCGACACTGAGCAACCAGCACCAGCTGAAATTCCTGCACCATCGATGATGACCTTCTGTGTCATTTTACCTATTTAACTGCTACTGTTTGGTTTTGTACTTGTATATGATCAATATCATAGCAAAACCTCATATCTTCAAAATAGAATTTCATGAGATATCATTCTACTACTAATTAACATTGGCCATTTATACTACTAAGTTTGACCATTAACACTACTATTAACTTTGACCATTAATGTTCATATCTATATGTTCTCTGAGCATGCCTCAACTGAACCATATTGCTTAAATTGAGTTTTTATTGCTTAATTTATCATATTATGTGTAGTATTTTGATCACGTCCTAATATTTTTAACCAAACAGTGTAAAATCCAAATTTGAAAGAATGGAAATTAGATACAATGCAATAGATTCAGAACGGTTAAATGTTCATCCAAGGTATATAACATCTCATCACTTTAGACCAATCACAAGAATTTATCTTGCATTTCTTACTAAATTTAGATGCTGGACATGAATGAGTCATGCGTGTTAATCTAAAGGAATTCTTTTCCAAGTAATGAATTGTAATGAAAAAAAGTAATGAAAGATAATAAAGTATTTAAGTAACACATCTAAAATTAATCTATTTTAAAGCTAAAGGTAATGCTAAATAAAAAGATAATGCTAATACATTAAGACATATATAGGCCTACTTAAAAAAGGTCAAACTCTGAATAATATTTAAGTTAAATCTTTAAGTTCTTTAAGTATTTAAGTTATTACATACTGAATAAAAAATGCAATGTATATTATGAATGAACTATTTATAATTTATTCAGTGTTTAGCAACATAGATAACCCCTTAAATGGCCAGAAGCTACTGGCAAGTCCAAACTGTTATTACACATCTCTAACTTGAAAATATTTCTAATAATTAGGAATAATAGCCAGTTCCAATTGTAGTCCATGTAGTTAATAATAACCCTTAGGATGTAACAAGCCTGGGATTTTAAGGAGTTAAGCCCTTGAGGTACCTGTTACTAGTGAACCTCACATCAACCAACAAGCTGACAACACCTTGGTGGAGATCCATGCCAAAAAAACATGGCGGCCTCTCAGAGTGATGTAATCCATTAGTGTGGCTCTACAATGCCACAATGCCATCAAAGTGAGTGTGTTCCGCAAATGAAAGACAGGCCCATGTAAACATACACTCCAGAACTGGTTCATCAAAGGGAGACAGCCATTACTGTGGTCAGTGTTGTCCAACACGTGTCAGGAGAGATGAGGGCGAATAGCTGGCTAGGTGATTTGATTCATAGAGAGTCTTTATATGACCTCTTAAGCGGTGATGGCCAACGGGTGTCAGTTCGACCACAAAACGTTGGCTCTATTGATCAAAGAGCAATGTCAAAACAGCCCACTGGATAATGGCAGATCATAATGGCTTGGTTTAAATAATAAGAGAGGCTTCACTGATGTGAAGGCCTGAGGACCAACTCATCCACATGGGAGAAGATTCTGACACAATGGTGAATTTTTAACATGTTAAGACTGTTTTACACCAAACCTGAAAAACACTCCCAAAAATAAAGGGTCTTAAATGGTTAAGGCTCAAGGCTTGGATGGGCGGTTCTAGGAAAGGCCTTTTTGAAAATATAAAGTTAAGGTTCTTTATACTTTAAAAATTACACTTAATCATTGTATTTGTGTTACTTTAAATAATCATCTAAATTTCCTGAAATACATTTAATAAAAAAACATCCAAACAAAGCAAAGAAAATAAATTGTATTGTTATCTTAAATGACATAGTTGTGACATATACATACATACACACGCACACACACACACACACACACACACATATATATATATATATATATATATATATATATATATATATATATATATATATAGTGACAAGATTCAAGCATTTTTTGTTGTAAGCACTTGCTTTGTGGTTTGCTGGTGGTTCAGTCTGCTGTTACTGGCTACCAGCCTTTTAACACATATTGTTGTGCTGCTTTTTCTCTTCATACCATCTCTTTCCATTTTTCATATTTCCATCATTTTTGCTAGGGTAAGCTCGACCTGCAGCTAAGTTAGCTTACTGTCCAGCTGTTTCACCCAGGGGGCAGGTGTGTATGTGCAGAAAGATAGAGGGTGTGTATTTCTCCCTTTCAGCCAATGTGTTTTGAGGGAAAGTAGTCTTGGTCTTAAAAACAGAGAGAGACAGAGATAAAGAGACAGAGAGAAAGAGACAGAGAGAAACAGAGAGAGAGAGAGAGAGGCATTGCCATAGCAGGTGGTCTGCCTCACAAACCATCTGGACGCAGTGATGGCCAGATAACCTCCGCTATTTACAAACCCCAAACTTTGTTTAGACAAAGCCTCTAAAAGCCATTCGGCTTCCAAAAGCAACTTCTCTTTCCCTCTCATTCCTAAACTTCCAGAACCTGGGAAACTGGAGAGCTATGCTGAAACCTCCCCAAATTAAGCATGAGAACACCCCACTCTTATCGAGCACTGTAAATAAACACTGAATTTGAATAAAATTATATGATCACATTCAGAATCTGTGCATTGCAACGTGAAAAGGCACATAACGGAATTTCATGGGGCTGCCTTTTAGAGTAGCCCCATGCTCGCTGTCTAAAGATTATAAACAAACTATTATTCATGCAATTTGCGGAGGTATTGGCTGGGCAATTTCTGTCCTAAGAATATCTTTTGCTATGTGTCAAGGAAAGACCAACCAACCATACCACCAAGTATTTGCATGCCTTTTTTCCCATATTTTACTCAGTAGGATTTATGCTTCACTATTGCTTCCTGTTCTACTATAAAATGGGATCCATTTTATAGAAAATCCCTATGTGTAGTCACCATAAGTGAAATCCATATGAAGAAAATTCACGTAAAAAACAAGAGTAAAAGTTTTCTTCCTAAGCAGCATTATTTTATCAGGAGAAAAAAAATGCTAAAATATGATGTGTGTGCTGCTGCCCTGTCGCCCTGGATAGTCATTTAAAGATAGTCATTTAAAGTCATTTTAAGCCTCAAATAGTCATTTTAAAGTCAGAAATGTCAGGAAAGATTCAGCTGAGTTTTTCATTATACATAGTTTTTCATCATACATGTTCACAAATTAATCTTACATGCACAAGCTCAAAATAAGTTTCAATGACCTTTAGGTATTAAATTATACAGATAAAAATACACAATACAATAGTAGATCGTTCTTACATGGTGCATCTTTAAAGTGTAAACTGGACAGTGTTGGGGATATTACAGTAAAAAGTCATGCATTACAGTAATGTGATTACTTATTCCCTGTAACAACATAGTGTAACACAGTTCTAATAATCACATCTACTGCACAGCTTCTGACTTAATAAGAATTATATTAATTGATTTTTGGACAGATTCGATATTCATTCAGAAATGACTCTATAAGCTTTACATTTGATTCATAAAGACTGTATTTTAAGGCAGCTATTTTATAAACTGTATCTAGTGGCTAGTTTCTCGGTTTTCACCATCAGTTGTTCCTAATATATTCCCATTACAGTCTGAGAGAAGTAATCAGTCATTTGGAATGGATTACTTTTATGATCATCTACCCCAACACTGACAATGAACTATAAAGAGAGGAAGTAAACATGGGTTCAGTTTATTTTGGACATGTTTGAAGTGTAATCCACTAAGAGTACACTAAAACCATCACAGAGGCCTCATTCATTATTCATCCATTTAGAAATTTTCTTACACACACACCTGTGAACAGCGTGCAGGTTTGAAGGGAGCTGATGTAATTCTGTGGGTGTATGTGGTGCTGATTAATTCTGAATGTTATTAACCTTTCCCACTGAGAGGTGCCATCTTGCAGTCAGCACCCCAATAAAAGTTGAGTGAGCAATGCTGAGCAGGATTTCAGCTCATAGTGATGGCCAGTATATCAACTATACTGAAGCTGTCATTAGGAAAAGTTTGGGTACGCTGGTCACATGACAGGTTGATTTTCTAAGTAAAAATAATTTTACACATTCTCTACAGAGAACACACTTCTGCACATTTAATGCACAATTACTGTTTATTTGCTGAATTTAATGTGGCCTGTGCAAAAGTTGGGGCACATTTTATATATCATGTTTTATTGTTTTTTTGTTAAACGTGGTAAATAATTTGTATAACTAAATTGTGCACTAAAAATTGCAGAAAAATGCCATATTTAAGTGTGTTGACTAAGATGTATTAACTTTTTACTTAAACATTCTACAAAACATGTAATTTGACCAGGAGCATACAACCTTTGCAAATGACTGTATACCAGTATTAGTGTCACAAAACACTGCCATTCAGTTTTAACATTCTTGTTAGATAAGAAAAACTTGCTGAGTTCTGAAGGTTGATTTGATATCAAATATCAATATGTTTTCTTTCTGGAAATCTGCTTTCTGTCTGGTTAATGTTTATACTTTGTATGTTTCCCTTTGGGGGCATTTTATTGCTATAAACATTTAGTCAAACCTTTTTGTTTTCATTAATAAACATATTACTGCCCACCATCTCTAAAGTAAACTAAAACGTGTGTTATGTCTTGGTTGAGATTATAGTGATGAAAAAGTAGGGTGGGGCAATCTGGCAAAAAAAACACAACACTGGAAAAATTAGTGCTGCATCATATACTTGTGTTGATGTTACACAACAGTACATATTATTTATATTATTTTAAAGTTACCTGCAGTGTATGTTATTTGTTGGGTGTTCCAGGTTGATTAACCAGCTAAAATTCATAAAACTAAATAAATAGTAAATATTCTTTCTGAAAACTTTCTGTGTTTTCTGTCTAGTTAACATTCACAACACAGTGTAAGGTTTCCTTTGGCATAATTTTAAGAAAAGCAGAACCTTTAAAAACAGTGCAAACAAAACAAGCCAGTTGGGTTTATAAGATATTCTTTTTAGCATAGAATCATGGGCTCAGGTGCTTTATATGCAACCTTAAATACCTTATACATCTGTGATAATTATCTAATATTTACCATGATGCTGTTATATACTTGAACCATCTAGTGATGTTGAATTTTATTAATACCACTCAGCACTAGCTCGTACAGTCTCTAAATCATGCTTTCCCCAGTTCAAAGCAGGAACTGTGTGGTTTTTGAATGTCCTGTGAGTAATTATGAATGGTAAAATCCAATAGCTCTGATATGGCCATAAAGCTTTAAGCTCAGGCAGGATGACTTCCAGATGTTCCTGATGCACTAATGCATTTGATACAGAAATAAAAAAGACTTGCAATAGCATTTTCATCAGAGAGAAGAATTCAGGAAAAAAAAAGCTTGGGCTATCAGTGAGACCAGAACAAAAGATTATGAAAAGGGAAAGGATATTTGTGATCAGAGTGAGAGAGAGAGAGAGAGAGAGAGAGAGAGAGAGAGAGAGGGAGAGAGAGAAATGGAGGGAAGGAGAGAGAGAGAGAAAGAGAGAGGGGGTCTCCAGATATGATCCAAGACAAATGGCATTATTGATAGATACTATAAGGATGGAGGGAGAGAAGCAAGTGCTCTGAAATTTATCAGCTCACTGCAGCAGCGAGTAGGGAAATTAAGTGATAAGAAAATCAATTGCTTACTCCTGCATCCATATAAATGTAGCTAATGTTTAAAATTCCCTGCAAATCTTCAGAGAATGCAGAGAGGGGAGGCGTGTGGGGGGGAAAGGACGGCGAGAAGGCGGGGAAGAGGAGGTCATCAATCATGGCTGGGTGACACACAATGAAACCTGACCGGGGCCCAAGATGTTTTAATACGGCATCCATTAAAGCCCTCAAATAAATTGCAATTTGGAAAACAGAACATAATACCGGCCAAGTTTTCCTCATCCATCTTGCGGCGTGTCATGTAATGTAATTGCGTTGTTAATTTATCCAAGAATTTCCTTGGTACACCATTTCATCCGCATTGGTTAATTTCCCTGTAGAGTATATTTTTCTCCCTAACCCCCCTCCACCCCCCCCCTCTTTCCCCATCGCTAGCGGGGGCAGAGTAATGTTTCTGCTTAGCATGGCATTAGTGGAAGGGCTAATCAAACAGCTGAAGTCTCTGACACTTTATCAATGACTGGCTCTGCTGGCTGCGTGCCGTCCAGCTACGAGCGGGCCTGATTCAATCACCCCCCACAACCCGCTGTCATTAGTCCCCCTGACAGCCGGATCACTCAAAAATGCCCACGCATTACATCAATATTATCGACAGAAGGGTTTGGAGGCATTTAAGTTTGGCCAGCAGCACCAGGCCGAGAGCGGGACACTTCCTCCTGCAGACCTGGGGCACTGAGCATGCTGGGTACAGCGGAGAGAAAAGGGGAGGGGGGCTGGCAGAGCTGTGGATCAATAGAAAAGAAGGAGGAAAAATAAGTGAATAAAGGTAAAACGTGGGCCTGAGATAAAGCGAAGGCTCTTTAATTGGAGGTGCAGTGTTTACTCAGAGCGAGACGACATTGAAAAATAAAGGTTTTCAAACACAATTATAGTGGGACCTGAATTCAATTAGAGGCACCGGGAGCTGCAAAGGCAGGTAAGCTTAGAAGGGGACAATTGGAGCCCCATGGTGAGGAGTGAGCCTCAGTGTGGCTCTTTTTTTACCAGCCGGCAGGGCATAAAGTGCTTTTCCAAAGGCACTTTCACACATCCAGAAAACAAACAATATGGCCGTGATTATATTTTTCCCACGTTTCGCTCATTCATCTAAATTGAGCAGTGGCAGCATGGCAGGGCAGGGCCGTTTTTGACATCTCTTTGAGGTGCTGCACTTTTCAGCGTGTGAGCTGACCCTTAGCTCACTTATCAGCTGAGCATCACTAACCCGTACAGGGTGAATATGGGGGCCCATTGTAGGCAGGTCTCATCCAGCCTCGCGTCTGAAACACAACTATTTTCTCACCTGCTGTCACCTGGCCGGGGCAGGAAGGATTCCACGCCGGAGCAGAAGAGGTGTTGTCGTCCGCCTGAGCGCCGAAACACAGGGCCTCACCGTGATCAAAGGTTGACAGCAGTGCCGGAGGAGAGAGACCTCTGCCAAAACAAAGACTTATTGTGATGAAATATCTAGAGAAGAGCAGCACGCACTCCTTCACCCCACCCCCCACAGCAACCCCAACCCAGCCCAGCAAACGCCTGATTACAGAATGCTACATCTCTATAATCACATCCAACTACATCAGTGTTTGATAGTTGGGTGACAAATACAAGCAACCTGAGAGAATAAAAGTAAAGCAACATAAAGAGCATGACTGTGTGCTGAAAGAATGTGAAACAGGTCAAGCCAGATTGCTATGCACCAAACGAATGTAGTTACCATAGAGAACCCCTTCTCACACCACTTATAGAAAATAAGATCAACCACTTTTTCTCAGCTTTTGCTGTAAGACATCTGCAGATGGTAGACAGCTCCAAATTGTTAGTATGATGTTTTCAGTTCGAACACCTTCTGGGTGCAATTTAGTGCACAGTTTTCTGACACTGAAAAGCAATGGGTGTTTGTCTGCTTTAATCATTAAGCTTGCTTTGGATTTAAAACAGTAAAACAGTAGGAAACTGTGAAAGCTCTTTTTGGAAGCCATTTAGGAAGGCACTCAGTATATGTTGCGTGCAAACGCTTGGGCACCCCTGGTCAAATGACATGTTTTGTTGATTCTTTTAAGTAAAAATAAGCGCACATCCTCTACAGAGAACTGTACATTTTAATGTGTAACTGCTGTTCATTTGCTGAATTTAACAAATCAAAGAATAAAGAAATAAATAAAAATATGAATAAAAAAAAACAATAAATAAATTGGGGCTGCGCGTTGTTCTGGCACATTATGGCACTAATTTTGTGTTTTATTTTGGATTGGCATAAATGTGGGAGAAATGTGGATAAATCAACAAGACATAGTGATTTGAGAGTGAGAGTGCTACAATCGCAGGGTTGGAACATGCAGCCACTGTTGCTCTCACTCTCACATGTTGGTGACAAATGTTGAATTTTTCATGTTTGGTTTCATGTGAACCCTGCATTAATACCCTGCAATAACATTATTAAATTATTGAAAGTATTACACTCTGATGAAGCTTGTTTTGTCCAACCAAATGGCTAATGCACTGTTTTTTTAATGAAAAAAAATTCTTTCGTTAGGCTCAAGTTTGAGCAAACAAGACAAATGCAATGAATCATAATCATTTCACATGCCTAGTACATGTACTAATATGTCAAGCATGGTGGAGGTAGTGCTATGCTGCATGCAGTAAAGGCCTGACACAGCATCACCAAGGAAGAAACCCAGTCTGGTGAAGCCTATGAGTGCCATTTACTTCATAAAACATCTTATATCATCTTGCAAATTACTGACATAAGCCGTCCTTAAATACTCAAGTATTGCTTTTAAATATATTATTCAATGTTTATGCATGTGTCATCAAGTCCCTGTATAGGTTTTGTTTATATAAAATGTTATCTAATTCTTTTTAATAAAGAAAACATAATAACTCATTTGTACTATTTGAGAAATTGTTTAATTTGACTCCTCAACAGCAGCAACTCATGATGGGCAAATATCATGGCTTTCCTTCCTTTTCTTCTGTTGTCTATCTATTGGTTTTGTTTCATAGAAGTAAATGATGCCTCTCGAGGTGTGTGTGTGTGTGTGTGTGTGTGTGTGTGTGTGTGTGTGTTTGAGTGTATGGAATAGAGATCTACTGTAGCAGGAGGCGAAGTGTGCTGCTCCAGAGCCCTCTGCCTGTCAGGACACGCAGGAGAAGACCACAGGAAGGGCAAACAAGCGCTTGTACGTCAGTCACCACGCTGACAGGTGAAATGAAGGGTTGACAGCACTGACATCCAGGCTGCTCTCCCAGCCGCCGCTTCTTCCTCTCTTAGCCAGCACTAAGAGGAGGGAAATAAATTAGTAATAGCACTTTACCTGTCAACACAGGCATTGCGCTTCATCTTTGTACGTTGCTGGACTCGTCTCCTCCAAATCTACCATTCCAGTTCAAAGCAAGCAGCTAGATGATTTTAAGCAGGGCCAAGACCATAAAACTTTAGACAAAGAGCACTTTCATGTGTGATGTGCCACGCGGATTGATAAGATAATTATGCATAACGAAAAAGGGTGGACTAGAAGAGTACATGTGTGCATAAAAGGTCTGCTTTGAAAATTCAAGAGGATTAACGCAATAGTATGGCAAAAAATCAAAAGTACAGTTTCCCCTTTATCTTAATTATAATCAATCAGTAATTATAAGTTTGTTGGCCAACATTTCTCGTTGTTTCCTTTTGTTGCACCGGCACTACAAGACTACTGTAGCTAATAAATTACAAGCTTATGATCACCAGATTGCATTCTACAAAACTGCATACCTAAATCATTAAACATTTTCCTTATCATGTTGTTTGTAAGTTGTTAAAGGGCCCATATTCTACATTTTTCTTGAATTTGATCTTTTTTCCTTGAGGTCTACTTACAATATTTGGATGGTTATGTACCAAAAACAATTGTAATTCATTACAATTGTAATTCAACAATTGTCCAATCTCTCTTTAGTCCTTAGAATTAAATATGCTGTTTTTGTTAGTTTACCTTTAAGACTGGCATATGTAAATGAGCTTTGTTCTGATTGCCTGCCTTGAAATGCATATTGTGGCTCATTCCAAAAGCTTGGCTGAAACACTCCTCATAACATCAGCACAAATGAGCAAACTGGTATAGGCTGAATAGGTGGATATATGTAAATGTTTTCCATGACATCACAAAAACAGCACATTCAAAACCGGCCATTTTTGCAGCTTAGTTTCTGTATATGGACTGTACGCACCTGGGAGTGCACTGTATATCTTAAAACTTTAACAGTGTTTACATCCTACATCAAACTCTTCATCCAGACGTCTGTATGTATGCACTTCCGTGCACTGGGTTTAATCTGATTGTGAACAAACAAGCAGTTGCCTTCTCTGCGCTTTCTGATGAGTATTTCAGAGTAAGATATGGTTGCTCTATTAGAAAATTATGGAATTTCATAGTATGTTTAAGACTAATTCAAGAATTTACTAGCTAGCGATTGAGAGATCCTTGCTTGATTTTGACACATACAACTTTGTGCATGTCACAAAAACAAAAGTCTGTGGTTGACTGTCAAACAGCCCTTTATTGTCAAAGTAGGAGGTTGTAGGCCACATTAAGCGACAAAATGCACCAGCTGTTCTGAAGAGCATAAGTTAGCTTGTGAAACTAAAGTACAAAAGACTTGCTTATGTGGTTTCTGACATTGCATGAAATCTGACATTATATGAAAACTGTTATGTATAAAATAGACAAAAAGTACATTATAGCAGCACATATCTTAAAGCCTAAATTTGGTCTGTCTTTTTGTATTGGCTAATGAATTACATTTGGGATTAGAGGAAAATCTGATTTTTCACTAACACTGTGGGAAGCATGACACATTCCTTACGTGTGTGTTTGTGTGTGTGCAGGTGTACTTATGTTGAACATGCAAATGAACTAAAAATCTATTTCGGAATTTATCTCTAAGGCAATCATGCATTTGCAATCTGTGCTTTAATTTCTTCAAGTCTGTGTTTCATCAGGACTGAGCTCAGTCTTAGCACAAACTCAGGCCCTATAATCCAGAGTCCTTATCTAAAGGAAAAATCTCTGAGGTTGAAAGTGTATCAGATATCCGCCTACGTCTCAAATGAATTCAGAGACACAGTAATTGAATTTGTAATCAGTTTGCTTTGCTGTGCTGTCCTGTTTCATTTACTGCTTCACAGAGTGGAGTAGCGCACATTCCTACACAAAACAGGGGGAGAGAACTTTTGGTACATTGTATGCTAAAGGGTATTTATTTATAGGCAGTATTTTTGTGAATGAAGCAAGAATGAAGTGGATTTCAATGTAAATATGTAATTAATATTCAGGATCAGGATGATAATAGGGCAAATACAATGAGCAGCAGTTCAGGTATATTTTATTCAGGAATATGAATAGGAAAAAATACTTTTAATAAACATTGTTTCTATATGTGCCTTCCGCCCAGTGACTGCTGGGATAGGCTCCAGCACCCCCCTGTGACCCAGAAGGATAAGCGGTTTGGAAAATGTGTGTGTGTGTGTTTCTATATGTAGTCATGATCAGTGTCACACATAGTTTACTCTTAATGGTTCCTCAAGAGTTCTTTAGTAAAGGGAATGGTTCTATAGAGAACCATGAGTTCTCTATAGAACCATTTCATGCTTAAACAGTTCTTTGTACATGGTGAAATTGTTCTTCAGATTGATGGAGAATGTGTTGTATATGGTTCTATATAGAACCTGTTTGAAAATGGTTCTATATAGCACCAAAAAAGAATGGCAAGCTTGTAACAACAGAAGAATGCTTTTTTAAAAGAGTGTAGTTCTCTGATCAAGACAACATCTTAATACACCCTGTCTTCAATCACTGGAGCAAAACAAGAGGAGACAGAGGGACATGTCCTTCCTTCATTTGGAAAATATGTGGGCTAAATTTGGAGAGTCTCAGGATGTCACAAAAGGTTCCCAGCCTATATTACTGATTAACAATTTCTGACAGTGACTTTTCCACAAAGTCTCCCACACCCGTGTTACTGCACTGATAATGTAAACTAAAACAGAGTGGGTGCGTGAGTGAAGACTGTGGTGTAAAACAGCCACTCTGTCAGTGTGCAGCAGTGCTCAGCTAGCCACACAGCCACTCCCAATAGTTTTTTCGTCTATTAATATTATGTGATCGTGGTCTGTCTATGGTACAAAACATCTATACATTGGTTTGTCAGAAAAGGTTTGCCACTTTAAGCATACCATTCAGTGACTTCATATAAGAACATATTGTCTTATCAATTTTGCCAATATTTACTTTTGCCTTTGGATTTTTATAGTCAGAATTACCATTTCAATGATAAATAATGGAACAAAACCTGAAAGAAACAACAATACTTGACATTATTTCTGTTAATAATATTGTTTTTGTGTTTAAATTTTAAATTACAAGTCATTAACATACAGTAACTCTAACTGCAGGAGTACTTTTCCACCTATTTTTACATTTAAATTAGTGTATGTAGACATTAGCCTCCCAACATTGGTCTCAGAATCACCCGTGCTTCCAAGGTATGTAGAGAAACTGCATTAACACACTTTAAGGAGAACACTAAGCATGCACACATGTGATTGGAGGTTTGGAAGTGAGCCTTGAACATTACCACTCATAAGCTGAGTTAAATTGCTCAACCACTCAGAGGCCTTTACTGCCCTATAACTTTTACCTTTCTGATCACGTGAAAACATGTTTTGAAATGTCATAATTGCAATGCAGCTACATTATCAAAACATACGAATGAAATTCCAACTTTCCCCTGAATGAACTAATGAATGTGCTCTTTATTTCTCAGTCCAGTCTGTGTAGAGGGCCTGCAGAGGGCTGGTCATTACTGAGTTATGCTCACACTCTGCTTAACCTCTCTATGGGGCCTCCCAGGCTGATAAAATGTTTATATACACTTCAACTGGTTTATGGACTCCTCAGCTGCACAGAATCAGTGGCTTTTGTTCACTAGAGCTCCAGTGGCATTTCTTGGCCCTTCTGTAATTTCTGCAGGTAAATACCACGTAACCTACAGCATCTATTTAACCTTATTTTGTAATCCACGCTACTAAAACCCTGCCGAGAAACAAATTGGAAACAGTAAAGTTACACATTACCATTAACACTCTTATGTTTGCCTTCATAAAATAAAAACCTGCACATGGTCAGCATTGTATTTCAGAAACTCAGCTTAGCGGTGGAGATCCTGACACTTTCAAATCTCTCTATGTGCAAGATGACTGCGAGCCTATCAAAGTGAATAGAAAGAAGGTTTTTTTTTCCACAAATACAAAGCCTGATCATTTTGCAACGAAAGCATCATCGTCCTAATCTCTCTCTTCTTCTGGTAAGTTCTGCGCTGTCTAATCATGCACACATTGACACCCCCAGCCCACCCCCCCCTCCCTTCAGCCCATCTGTGTGAAATATTCCACAGGATGACAATGTAGCTTGTTTCCTTAGATGTGCCTCCCAGCCTGGGAGAATAAAGGATTAATGAGATAGATTTATCTTTCATCGTATTACATCGGCCATTGTTTTTCTCACGTGTCTTCAATGTGTTCCAGAGAGCCTTGGGAGAAGCTCGCCTGATGCAGCCCCATACATCACAACAGTCTACTGTAGGTGCTGATCCATGGCTCACATTGCTACATTTTCACTGTGAAAAAAACCCTTTTTGCTATTTCCGTCACATCACGAATACACAATACTTAAAATTTCAAACTGTTTCCCCTAATAAACTATTTCACCGCCAACTGGAAGCATGATTTCTTACATGATTGAGTTGTTCCTTGTCTACAGTTAATGACTGCATGGCTTTCCAGCTTACTACTGCACAAAAGGAGTCTATGTTTAGGGAATAAGCAGAACACCAGAACCGGGGCTCAGAACTGGTTCGGAGAATGAAATAAAAACTGGAACATAAAACTGAACCAAAAAAGTTAATTTGCAATTTCTATTAGCCATTAACATTGTTATTTCTTCATTCCATGTAGCCTATAAGCTTATTATTTATTACCTCCAAACTCCCAAATGTTTTATAGATTCATTCTGTAATCACAGCATGTAAGTAGACAACAGCTCTGAGTGTCCTCTGAGATTTCCCACACACTTTCACACAGTTTTGTTAGTTAGTCATGATGCAAGAAACCATTTAGCCAGCTAGCATATCTATGCATTTTAATGGGGAACATGCTAACTCTATGAACATAGATTGATTATAACAATCTCTGAAAAATTATTATGAGCTATTTTGTAACTTTAGAGTGGAGCAATTCATTTATTCACAACCAGTAAAAAAAAATCAGCATAAATACAACTGGCAGGTCTAATAGCATTCCAGCTCTGCCATTTCATTATATTAGGTCTATTTACAGGATGTTAAAGGGAAAGAAGTAACTGATTTCTCATTTTGTTCTATCTGGATTAAGAATGTTATGTTAGGGATAGAAGGCAATAGCGGAAACATGAAAACACAGGTTCTGCTCGGAGTGAACAGATTAATTTATTATGCTGTTTCTGAGCTTTGGCCAGTACATAATGATACAGATAGTTTCTGCCATAAGAAGTTTACAGTGAACGCCAAAAATAATCAGCGAATTTTATTTATTTACTTATTGATTTACTATCTAACTAAAATGCTTTGTCTGTTGTGTTGTGATGAGTACCACAGTATATCACATGGTAACCTGTGTCTTTACTTGCCATTGATAATGGAGAATTTATTTAACATTGCAGAAAAATGTACTTATATAACATTCCATATTTACAAGTCTATGCTGTGCAGAACAGTGCTGATATTGCACAAAGGCCAGAAAAAAGAAAAAAATGTATATAAATGAAACATCTGTTATGAAAATGCTGGAGGCAAGCTCTTTTACTACCAAATTGTGGAAATTGTGTAAATGTCTCCATTTTAGCAGTAGCCAGTGAAATCCCCCTATCTGTCTTAATGAAATACTTTGCATATGCATGAGACGCTTCATGCCAGAAAGAGGACAACCAATTAAGAAGAGGCATCCTCAACAACTCCAGGTTACGTTGTCCAGGGATCAGACAATTTCAGCATTCTGACACTAATGATTAAAAATGTCAAGAGTCAATTATGACTAGCGTGTTCTTATTTGGCTTTCTTAAATGGCTTTCCTGTCTTTGCGATGTTATTTAGCTGCATAGCCTCAAGCTTCACATGAATTAGCAAAGCATTTTTGCAACAAAGCTCCACCGATGCAAAGAGCCCACGCAGTCTAAACAGGAACACATTTTAGAAATAAGGAACACATTTCTCAGATAATATAAAGTGTTAAAACTATTTTATTTTATTTTAACTGGATGAGAGGATTATGCCATTATGTTGGCAGACACATTCATCATCATCATAGCCACAAATACCATCGTGAGAGTCTAAGGTTTGCCCTAAGTACAGTATAAAGTCCTCTGTCTGGTACAGTCCATCATCACCCAGGCCCTAGTCCTTAAACCACAGAAAGCCACACGCCCGGTGTGGGTGGTAAGCTAGAGAAAATAAAGACTGACCCGCAGACCAACAAATGAGGTCCCTGCTTTCAGCGTGGCGGAGATCGAGTTACTAGCAGAGTGTGAGAGGCCTGAGCGGCCATTGATGACTGTTAATGGCGTACTTTGTGAGTGTGCTGTGATCGTTTTGGCTCGGGAGTGAATCAGCCATATCAACCCCCACAGTCCCTGACCTCCCAGCAGGAGAGCCAGGCGTCAGGGAAATTTACAGCGGGAATGATTAGCTCATATTTAAATGTTGCTTAACAGCTAGCTTCCCGAGAATTTCACAGCTATTTAGGCATTTGAAAAGACTCATCTCCATAAGTGTGTTGCCAGTGGGTTTTTTATTATAATAATGATCTTCAAGGAATATTCTGATGTTTTTCAGCTTTTAGATTTTTTAACTGCTTCTAACCTGTTATTTCTATATAGAATGACCTCTGTCAGGCTTCTAAAGGGAAAAGAAGAAGATAGAAAATTGTGGATCACAGGTAAATGAAGCTAGCGCAGCCAGAATATTAGCTATCAAGGTAATAAGTAAATCATGATTTTATGCTAAAATTTCCTGGTGAATATATTAAAATACTCATTCATAATTCATGCAATAACACAAGGACATGATGTTATTTTTGTGCTTGTGGTTGCATAACATAATTTTGTAGCTGGAATTGCACTGTTTCTAATCTTAGGAGATCATACAGGACTGTGCATACTTTAGAGATCACTCTTCATTTTTTAATTTCCATCAAAAACAGCAATTAAATATATTATTTCAGGAACAAAGAAAGAAAAGTAATAGCAAACACTGTAAGTATTTAGTGTGTCCACACTTTGCCTTTATTACAGCTTCCATTCTTTTTGAAAGACTTGCTTTAATGATTTTTAAAGAAAGCTGCAGGGATTTTTTTCCATGCCTCAAAAGTTCAGTCTTAGAAGTTGGTTACACTTTCTGTTTCTCACAATCCAAGTAATCCCAAACAAATTCAGTGATGTTGAGGTCTGGACTCTGGGGTGGTCAGCTCATTATTCTGAGAAAACCACCAGCTTTTTTGTTTGATCTGCAAATTTTATTCTTTTTTGTCTATTTCCTTTTTTCTGTAACAGCTTCCTGACAGCTACACATCCTTTCAGACCCATATTGTTGAGGTATCTTCTCACAGTGGAAAATCCTGTTTTGACTTATGTTCCTTTCCACTACTTTTAAAAAGATGGTTCTTCAAAGGTTCTTTAGTAAAGACAATGGTTTTATATAGAACCATGAACACTCAAAGAGCCATTTTTGTGCTTAAATGGTTTGTTGCCTGGTGTAACGGTGCTTAAGATTGATGGATACTGTGCTGTATACCAAAAAGGGTTCTGCTATGGTTACCATGACAAGCTTGTAACAGTAGCAGAACCCTTTTTTGGTGCTATATAGAACACTTTTCCATCTTTTTAAAAAATGTACCTTATGCAAGTGGTTCATCTTATATCTAATATTCATAGAAATACATCCTGAAAAATGAATCACTTGTACTTGATGACTGTTTTGACTGGAAATGAATGGTCTCTGAATTTTGCACAGGTTCACAAAACATATCCATTAACATTAACTTTAAAAACAATTATTTTAACATGGGGATTATCTTTCTAGACCGCGTGAAAGCAAAAACAATCTGACACCAGTGCTACAGGCCGACTGCTCACTTCATACTGCATGCTCCAACCCGCGGTTGTGCAGCACTGAATTTTAATGGTGTGCTACACTGAGTCATTTGTCCAGAGGGGCCTGATCTGTTTCAGCAGAAGGCCCTTATTTTGGAGGAAATCTTATCCGTGGATCGTCAGGCTCAGGGTGCAATGCTGATACACTTGCATGCAAAAGATATCCAGGTCCTTCACTGCATTTTTCCTCATCTGTAAAGGTGAAGAGAGAGAAGAGCTGAAGGACACCACAGCACAGGCCCAAGAACACATCCCGTGTGCCTCCAGACTGTGATGTCACACCCACGGTGCTGCTGTCCGGACTAGCAGGACTGATGTAACTTGGCTTGTTCGCCTGTGATCTGGCAGACACTTCCCCTGCTCATAAGAACACCCATCAGCAGCTTAATTAGCTGTGAAAGCTCTTCACTTGAAACCTGAAATCATTCATTCAGCACTTTGTCAAGGGTGGCAGGCTGAGGCATGCTGATGAGGCCTTCTAGCCTTGTTTCCTAAACATCTGATGGCTGAGGGGTGGTCAGATGGTCGTGTTGAGGTGTAGTCCCACCTGGAGTTACATATCTGATCTGCCTCAAGTCAAGACGGAAGGGCTCTTACTGTTTAAACACCTCTAAGAAGAACAACAACATAGAAAAGCATATACTGAAGGCAAAGCGTTCTTCGCAATTGACTAAAATTTCTTCTTAGCATTTTTCCTTTGTAGATATGATTGGAGTGTGTTGAGAGACTGCTCCTTCAATGCTCCTCAGTCTCTCAGTCTACCATCACCATCCCTACCAGCATTCGTCTACGGTGTTATTTCCTCTTGTCTGTCAGGCAGCCCAGACTGAAGCTGGGAAGAGGGCATTCCCCTCATTCCTCAATGGAAATAGCATGGTGTCGGTATGTAAAACTGGGCGTCAGGCAACACCAGCTGAGATTCATAAGGACCCGCAGGGCTTATATTATTTCTTCTCGCACAGGTCATCCATAATGGCCCAAAGTGTGTTTGCATAGGGACAGGCCTGACTTTTGCATGGTTTTGCCCATTTGTCAAAAGCTCACACGGGATAAGCCTCTCTTTTAGTGCGGAGGCAACAGAGGCCCCTGTTCATTACTTCTCTCAACAGGTTGGACATCTCAGAGAGAGACTTTCATTTCCTTCTCACTATGGGTGTATTCAGCAGTAATGATACCCCAGAGAATGGCATGTTTAAGTCCTTAAATAATAATAATAATAATAATAATAATAATAATAATAATAATAATAATGCCTAAATGTAATAATGAATATGGGAATGACAGAAACTAGAAATAATTTAGAGCATTTAAAAGAAAAAAATTAGGGGTCTGGCACCTTTGCTTCATGTGAAAGGGAAACAGAGCTGAGCTAATCTGATGGAATTGTAAAGCAGATGAAAGCACATGCTTCTTCAGAGTTAGGTGAAGCACCACTGCATCTTTTCTAACTGCAGCCAATGCAATATCATTGGTAGGCTCAACATGCTTGGAGGAGAACGCTAACCGCCATTTCTGTTACAGTAGCTAACAGGTGCCCGTGTTGGCCATTATCATGCTGAGTGATGGGGTGAGAGGGAGGGCAATCCTGTACTCTCAGAAAAAAGGAACGAAACTGTCACTGGGGCAGTACCCCTCTTGTTACTGGGGTGGTACACTCAAGGGTACACCTCAGTATCTTTAGTCAGGGAACATAACTGTACCATAATCCATTGAAATTTTATTTTCTAAGTTGTACTGACTCCACACACCCTCGTCTCACCTCCAGGCTTTTTATTTTAATGTTCTGTTTTAAAACATTAGCTTATGACAAGATACAAATATGTACTTTTCCACTGGGGAAAAAAAAATATTCAATGTGTACCCTTAAAGGCACATTTACATTGTTCGTACCCTGATGAACAAAAAATGTACCTGCACTGAACTTTTATTTTTAAACAGTGCGCCAGAGAAAGTGAAGCCAATTATGCTTTCTTGAACTCCTAGCTATGGATGGCTGTGCCATCGCCTGGATCTCCCAAAGATAGGTGTTTAAATTTCATTATAAACATTCAGAAAAACTGAGACATTGTTACTGGGGTGGTACCCTCATGTTTATATCTTCAGTACCTTCAGTTATGGAACATAATTGTATTCTGTTGCAGTTGTATTTTTAAGTTGAATTGATTCCATACTCCTGGTCTTTTTATTTTATTCTTCTAAATTAAGATATGAAGTGAATTTTAAAACTCTTTTAAGGTAAACAATTAGACATTAAGGGCCATGCTGCTCCTTTTAAGATTACATATACAGTGTTTGTATCTTGGGGGTCTAAAATTTACCTGGACAGTAACCTTTTTTCCTGACAGTGTACCTCAACAAGTAGCAGACATTATTTGCCCTTGTTTATCTGTATTTATCCTGTTTTGCTGCTAAATGTTGCTAAATGTACCCAAAAACACACGTTTGCACCTGGTGTTTGTAGTTTAATATTGCTAATTAGAGTTAGATTGGTTAGTTATGTTAGATAGGAAGGCCTGGGTTTGAAAAGCATCTTTCCAAATCTGATTGGATGAAGCTGAACACTTGGTAATGTTGTGTGGATACCTGTATTGTGTGGATAAACTGTATTGCCTCTTTCACTAATATCCTAAAACATGAGGATCTGCTCCAAGCACAAAACAAAATGCTTAAGGTGCACAGATAAGCTTTTTGATGTCAGACAAGTGGCATCATTTTTTGGATCAGTTCATTTTGCTAGTTTGAATGCTACAGTTTGTGCTTTGTCCAAAAAAAATCTGAATAAATCTTAAATAGAATTTATAATTATGATGCCAAGGCTGGCAAAGAAATAATACTTAAAGCACCCAAGTAAATAAAGCCATTAACACAACAACAAGTTATTAGTTTTATCATGTTTTCATGACTCATATCAGAGAAAGACCTTGATGTAACATCACACAGCCTATATCAGACAATGCTAAATGGTATAATTAGGGCTCCCCCACCTCTGAAATCTTAACTTATACAAACACAAACTACAATACAAATGCAAACTTAAAATTTGTATTTGAAATTAAAGTAATAGTCATTGATTGCACATGTACTGCCATTTTCATTCCATCTCTACCACTCAAAATACTTTTGAGTGCTGTTCTTTATTTCTGCTTTCAGGAGGAGATGATGACTACATATTGTGTCGATAAGTCAGTGAAAACACTCATTCGGGGTTCTCTCGTAAACTTTTACGGCATTATTCACACTCTTCATCATGACTCTTTGTTTAACATTTATGTTTATTGATAAATGAAGATGCATTTAAATAATTCAGTGCAAACATTAGCTGTGAGCTGCGATATTAATAATTGATGGCCTGTGCAAAAGGCTAGGGCACTCTGGGAATAGATAATATTAGCTTAATGCAGGGCTGCAGGAGCAGAAGACATGTAATGGATCTGCTGGCTTTAACTGATGATGGTTATTGTGGCCTCAAAGTTGCTACAAAAGGGAAAAAAAGGCTGCAAGCTGAGGGCTTTGGGGGGCTGCTGCAGATTCGGCTCATAGGAGCTGACAGTGCAAATTGTGGTTTTAATAGCAGGGGTTTACACATTCTGTAGAGGGTCCTTAATGGGCCCTGCCACGGTTAGTGCAAGACGAGAAAAATCGGACGGAGCTATTAAAATGAAACCAGAGAACGCTCTGCCACTTGCTCGACATGTTTTCCTCACCTCCACCCTGACATGTCCGTGTCCATTCTTTCAGCCAGATTACTTGAGTTACCTCCATTCTCTTTGACCCCACTTTCAATATGTAAGTGACCCTTGCACAGCATTCCTAAGCATTGGGATATACTAGTTTTAGAGAGCTTTCAGGTCTAAAGCGTCATTGCTAGTGCTGAAAAGACTAACATGCCAAACAAAGCTGGACAAACTGCTGTTTGAGGGTAATGCATACTAAAAAAAGTCTTTGTATACAAGTACGTTGTGATTTATTGTTTTTCTAGATAAAAAATAGTAAAACCTTTGCTCTTTGAACTTTCACTCCACTTCTGAACTTAATTTTTTGCAGCACAAAAGCTGAATTCCATAGCTTATAGCTTATGCTGACATTCTGTACGTACATGCGTACAGTATGTTAATGCATCTTCAATGCCTTTAGGTCAGCCTGTGTGGCTAGCTTTGCTCTTAAAGCATGTCTGCTGTGCTATCTGATTGATCTCCTGTGTAAGCAGATGCAGGGATAGTGAGCATCAAAGGCAGAGAGGACCCGCTGCTGCATAGTTGCCATCACAGCAGCACATTAGCATCTAAACAAAGGAGTTAGTCTCCCCTGCAGCGTCGTATCCTCACAAGTGGTCACTCTCACCAGCCTTATTTATTTCTTCGTCTGTCGTTTTTTATGCTGAGCAGGGTGTTTCTCTGTGGCCGAATCCTGATAGTTTCAGCACTTAAGTGTAAGAGTTGCTGCTTCTCCTTTTTTTGTTGCCTCTCTTGCCCCATCTCTCTCTCTCTTTCTCTCCTTTTGGTGTATCACAGAGATATGACAGCTGTCATCACTCCTCAGTGCTCCTCTGATCTGCATTTCAAGCTCTGCAGGTTCTCCCACTTCTGCCTCTGGAGCAAGTGGTGAACTGGCAGGTTGAGCATGCATTAGCCCACCATGGCCTGCCCCCTTCACCAGCATATTACACTCATGATAACATTTGTAAAACCAGCACTACAAAATAATTTATTTAAAAAAATTAAATACTGCTGAATAAGTACAGATATCAATGTTTTATACTGACATGATATAATTATTAATTATACCAAATCAGTCATTCTTATTTTCACTTCTGTCCTGCAGATAGAGTCATGTATTCATATATTTTTATTTACTTCCTTAAATTGCAGGCTTATTACTCAGTTATTTTGCATATATTGTCACCATCATGCGGAAATGTTGTTGCGTGATTTTTGTGTTTTGTTTTTTTTTTTACTTTTTTGAATGATTTGAAAGCTCCGGTTACCCTTTATGTTGTGAACACAAGATTACTGTAACATAGTTGTATCATGTAATAAACTGTAATGAACATTACACACAGTCATAGAGCAATATCCTGTATTTTTACATTACTGTAAACGCAACTCAGTAGCCATAAATTGACTTTTTATTTTACCAGACCATTAAATGTTTCTTTTTAATCATAAATAATGCACAATATAAACTACAATAAAATCAATATTAAAAAAAAAGAAAATTCACTATCTTGGTCTGTATATGCACAGAATATATCAGGTAATCATTTTTAAATTTCCACTTTCTTAAACTCTTAGTTGCTATTACATCCCATTATGCTGTTTAGTACAGCTCTATGATAATCTCATAGCAATTTGCTGGGTTATTACAGAAAATATGTAGCTGAGTTGATTTCATAATAAAATTCTGAATAAAATATTTTACTGTGGAAAATTAGTGTTAAACATTGTGAAATCCTTGCAGGGACTAACAATGCAAGTTTGGTTCCAGATTTCTCTCGACGCCCCAGCCATTGCACATTTTTATACATATATAATACTGATTTTATATGTGTTCCTTTGTGATAAACAAAGTTTTCAGTTAGCCCATCAGCTTGTGGTGCAGAGATGAATTCACTAACAATTAGTGAAAACAGGTAAAAACAAAATAGAGAGGGCAGGATGAGCACAAAATCATTCTGTCAGAAGCACTCATGAAGTTACCCACAAAATGTAGTCTACACTGTAAAACCTTTACAGCGCTGCTTTGACTGATGTTACTGTATTTTTTATTAACTCTACCAATTAAGTGCAATAAAGCAGCTATAGCATCAGATGATAACAATGTTTCACCATACAGTCATACCACAACATAAATACACACCTTTGAAATGACTGTTTTTAAACATATAAAACTAATTTAACTGCAGATACAAATAAAATAGTTGTAATGTTCAGAACTGCATGACACACAGATTTCAAATGGTATGTAGAAAAAATGAAACATTTTAGATGTGACCAGAATGTTGAACAGAGTTGTGGATAATATGTTTTATGTTATGGAGCAGTAGAAGAAAGCTTTTTAACAACTAGAATGAAGTTATAATTAAATTAACATCCAGAATGCCTCGTTTTTGAAAAGTGGGGATCAAATCTCAAAATAGTTTAGTTGACATGAAATGACTATAAATAGATAATTACTGTATATTGTATTATTTAATGAACTTCAGATTGTTCTCACAAACCGTGACATATTGAATAAAACTTCTGAAATATGCCTTCTAGTGTTTATATATTTTATATAGTTTAAAAATTTTACTCAACACTTTAAATTGTTTCTAAACAGGAACAATCATTATGACAAGTGATTCCAAACTTAAAGGGGATTTCTACATAAATTCTACGTAATTAAATGTTTAAGATGTAAACAAAGTCATTCAAAGTGGTTTGGTGTGAATTGCTCAGTTCCAAAGAAACTTACCGATTCAGAATTGTTCACAGTGGTGACAGTGGTGGTGATAGGAACCAGACGTCCTAAGTATTCAATGCTTCTAAAAGTGAACTCACAGCAAATTATTACATGAAATGCTAACAGATATGTTACCGGGTGCCTGAGACAGTTTTTATGATAGTTTTAAGGTAAGATTGAGATCTAAAATGTATTTTTAGATCCATTTGTGGCAGAGAGTTACACACAGAACACTGTAAGGCAAAATAGTCCCCAAAGAAAATGTATTTTACCATTTTACCATTATCAACATTACATATATGAACTCAGTAGACATGCAGGTTCACTGGTGGTTTTGAAGAGTAAATTAAATGGAAATATTTGCATCACATACATGCGACGCCTGGTTCCTATCACCACCACATTACACAGAAGTAAAAGCATTTCATATCTAGTTTGACCAAAAAAAAGGAAAAAAGAGCAATTAAATGAAATCCTTTTTGAATGTGAAATTTTCTGTACGTTTAGTATGTGTGGACTTTTGACACAACTTTGATGGAACTTGATGGAATGGAGGCGGGTGAGAAGAGTGTTGTGGGTGTCTGGGTAGAAGAGATTTTGAGCAACTCTCTGATGTTTAAACCCTGAATAATATCATTGTTGTCGGATTATGGATTAGGGCCTTTAATCCCAATCCCTTCTCTATTTCCCCATGATCGCATGGGCATTTATTCTTCTGCAGCCTTATCTTCTACATTATCTGCACTTTTGGTTGTTAAAAAAAACTGTGATACACCAAAAACTGTGATACAATTCCAGACAGAACAGCTACATATGTACGCACCATCTGCCTTGACTGTATCATCCATTTGTGGACATGATGTTCTCTATATTTTCTCTATATGTCCCCAAAAAGGGGATTTTCAAGGTTTGACAGCAAATGGAAAACACTAAACTCCCACTAATGACTGCATGTAGCTGTTTATCTGCAGAATGCCAAACTGTGAGATGTGAGCCACATAACAAATAATTAACTCGCCAAAAAGACTTGTTCCTGTTTTAGCATCTAACAAACAGGCATCCAGTGAATAGTATATGGGAATACAACAGCTAACCCTTAAGCAAAGGCAATGCCTGACAGAATGTTTTCTGTAAAAAGGACATATAAACAAGTTTCAAAATCCACTCCCATAAGCCATCAAGCATCAGGCAGACAGGTCCATGAATATATATAATGATTGGGAGAGAGAGACAGAGAGACTATATATTCTCTCTCCCTCCAATCGTTTTCAGAAGCACTACCATGAAGCCCTCTCTGTGATTGACTGACATTGGCGCTGCTCTGACCCTGAGATGCTGTCAGGCCGGAGCTGCCCTCTCCGCCTGCCCAGTGTAAGCGATCCTCCCTTATCTCCTCCATCACAGCAGGGGCAACAAACAGCACAGCCAAGGCAGTCTGCTGCAGGCCTGCTTCCAACAGCATGCTAAAACAGATCAATAATCACCTATTGTGGGACACTCCAGCCTGACTTTCATCAACAGCAGAGTACGGAGCACAAGCAGGCTGGATCCTCAGTGGATGAACAGGGGAGAGAAAGAGCGCACTGAAGGGCAAGAGTGCTCTCTTGCTTGACATGATGCAGGTGAAGTAAGCAGGCTAAAAGTTTTAATGACTGCATTCTTTTGTTCCTCACATACTGAGGCAAATCATTCTGACAGGCCACAGCACCTGCGGTTTGCGGATGATGAAATTTTCGGTAGACTGAATGTGTCGAGAATGCAGACCGGCAAACAGTTGCACAATGCTATTCTTCAGTTTTCTGCATTCATTAGGAGAACATCCACAGTTCAAATTGTTTGTTTGTTCAAACATGACATAATGTCCAAATTCGTAAGGCTGAGTTCCTGCCCAGCACTCACTTAGCAAAAAGGGTCCTATATAGTACAAAAAAGCTTCTATGGCTTGAAACAAGAGTGGAACACTTCTTGGTGTTACATAGACCCATTTTTACAAAAGTTAACTTTAAAGAACTACACACTATGGGTTTTCAATTGATAAATATATGACCTTTGCCATTAATGTACAATTCTTGAAAAAACAATTTTAAGAGTGTTTCAAATCCAGGCAGAATCTCAAACAACTCCCTATATAGTGTGATATGTAAGTTTTGAAATTCTAGCTTCTACAGCCAAATAGTCCACTATAAGTCGAGTATGGATAGGGCTGGATCCCAAATGACTACATTTAGATGTATTAAGCACTGTTCTGGTGCAGGAGTCAGTATTTAAATTCTTATGTAGTGCCCTATGTAGGGAGGAGGGAGTTATTTGATATTTAACCCCAGTGTGGTAAGAGGGGTGCCATTGGACTGGTGCTGTGTAAGACTTGTGGTGCTAACTTGGTGACCAAAATGTACTTATAAAAAAGGTTTTTGCATTAAAAAGTGCAGTGATATATGTTCATTGTTATATGACAAAAAGTTGAACAGATCATGAAATGACAGCAATATATGGTGATGGGCGACCGATCGTTCTTCTCCTAATTCAGCAGTACATGGATGCTTGGCAATGATACCATGTGCTAAAGGAACTACATTTCTTGTTGGAATACTTATTTCCGTCAATTATTATTAATAATAACTTAAATTGTATTCTGAAAAATTGTGTATCTTGTCATATTTTATGTTGGCCGATCCTTCGCATCGTACCTAAGAACACCCTTACCTGCAATAATATCGCAGTAACGCATGACCTCTCCTGGCTTATTGTTTTAGAATATTTTTGCTCTCAGAGCAAAACTTTATAACATGTTTTTTATTTTATTTTATTTTATTTTATTTAAATGCCAGCTGCCCTTTACACTGTCTGAACATTTTAAGATGAACAGACCAATAGTAAGTCCATAATTACAAAATTAAATTATCTATTCACGGTGATAAGAACTAGACTGAAGCATTTAATGCCAATAAGAGCGACATCACAGACAGCTATTACATGAAGCTGTTCTAAATATGTTGCTTGATGCCTGAAACATTGTTTTATGATCGTTTTCAGAGAAGATTTTGGGCTAAAATGTATTTTTTAAAAGCAATTTATGCTGAAGAGGTACGTGCAGGGTGTTGTAAAGCAAAATTGTACCCCAAAATGTATTTTTTTAGTTTTAACACCAATTTATCATTATCAACATTAGACATAAAACTCAGAAGATGTGTAGGTTTGGTAGTAAACAAAATGCGCTGTAGACATTATGACCCCTGGCTTCCAACTCCACCACTGTAAAGAATTCTGAGTTGGTTTCTCTATAATGAACCATTTCACAACAAACCACTCTGAATGACTTTGTTTACATCTCAGTGATTGAATTTTGCCTAAAATTTGATACACTGGTGGAATTCTCCTTCAAACTACTAAAGTTAAGAACACTGTTTCTCCTATGAACAGTTTGAAGGTTTTGTCACCACAATGGCGATATGTCACTATTGCAGGCCAGCCTTGTTAGGATGTACAGTCTTAAAGCTATGGAGGCCGAGTCATTGAAGTTCCTTTGTTCATTGTCCCAGCATTGGTATATATTCTCCTTAATGCAGCAGGGTGGAGATAGCCCTGTGCATATGTACAGTGACTGGGCTCATTTACACAGTGCTTCAGGCAAGTGCTCTTTTTCAATAATTTAGGGGGCTGCGCTCATTTGAACCTTTTCCCCTCTTAAGAAAGGCTTTGTCTAGGCCGTGCCCAACCGCAGCACCAGGCTTACAGAATAGCTGGAGGCCTCAGTGGGGAGGAATAATAGAAAAAGGTACAAAGGGCCATTATTAGCCCAGACGCATATCAGCACAGTGTAGGGTCATTAGGGCCAAAGAGAGAAGCTGGTCCCCTCTACCCTCTGATGTGCCTCTACAAGAGCCATGCAACTCTGTCCTTGTCTTGCACCTCGCACATATGCCCTGCGTCATCATCAAACCACTGGCTGAATACATAAAGAAAAACAAGACAACACAGGCCCAGACAGACAGAGGAGGAACATGCCATTAATCCCCCCTGTTCTCTGTTTCTTTGAAGAATGAGGACTTCTTTATTTCTGGCTCAAATGTACAAATGGTTCGGCTTAGGTTTTATTGTCCCTCAGTGATGCATTGCCCAATTTAGTAAGAATCGCCGCCGTCATGGGTTCAATTATTTTAATGAGAGGAAAGGCTCTTCACTTTGATTCATGGATCAACAATAAACACCTTCCAAACAATAAATTTATTTGTACGCATTCTCATACACTTTAGTTCACTTCATGCTCATAAACTTTGAAAGCTTTTACATTTGTGCCTTTGGGATGCTAATCGAAATTAATAGGGCCCTCGTACAACTTTCCGCAAGCCATTCTGGTGATATCAAATCAGAATCAGGAGCCGCGGTCCAGAATGGCCTCGCACTAATGGATCTTTTGGAAAAATGACAGACATCAAAGTGCTATTCATCCATGCCTTTATTTACTGAGGCGGAATAAAGAGGAACCCTTGACACGAGGAGGACAAAAGAACACTGTGAACTCTGAACATGTGTGAGGCTTCGCAAGGCTTCAAAACAAACTCTGCTGCGCTAAAGTGTTGAGAAATGTAGCAAGTTCTCCTTCTCCTTTCCAAGCGTGATGAGTGGTTGCCAGTTGAGAGCACTAATGGTTTGTGGATGAAGGCAGTTCTGCACGGCGGGCTGCTTGTGACTCACTGAGAGCAGACGTGTCACAGCCCATCATCACTCACACAGGCACTTTAAGAAAGTACAACTGTGAATCTAGCTTTTTTTTTATTCAACATTCAGGGGGCTTACTTTTGGAGTTGCTTTACAAAATGAACCCATTCCTTGCAACTATTTCAACAAAGATGTACAAAGGAGTGAGAGACAGAAAAAAAAAATCACACTTTAAACTGAATAGCGTCTGTTAAGGAAAGTTTGTGAAAACTGAGCATGGATCTAGTTGTCAAAAAATCTTTTCACTTTTAGATACAGGAAAGACAGTAAAAAAGCAAGATGATATGAACAGCTCAGAGCAGATACCAGCAATGAGAAAAGAGAATAAGACTGTTGAATAGATCAGAGGACAGTAAATACAAACACCAACAACAACAGTTACAAAAACAATGGAACTCACACCGGTGGATTGATTGCATTATCTTAACATCTGTTTATTACCAATTTGGACCAGAATCCAAAATAAGTACTTAATTTTCTATCTTACTTAACTTCTAAAGGTTGAAGATCACTTACTAAGACAGTCTTTACGCAAAAATATCTATAACAGAAGCACTGCTCTGAAAAAATTCATTGTCAAAAGACAGAAAAAATTAATAACCCTAACTATAAGTTTGGACAGCTCATTCTTCTTTGAATTTGGTCATTACAACGTAAGCTTACTGGTAATTTTTTAAACATTAGTAAATAAGTAGTAATGTTGCTCTCTGGTCAGTCACCTTACTTGCAGCTAGAGCCAAAAAGCAAAGCATTTTTCCCACCTTGAATCAAAACACTATACAAAAATGTTTAACAAAATATATTTATCATTCTTTTTACATCATGAGTTCTCAGGGCAAGTCTACCATCCAGAGCAAGAGCAAATGTTTCAGCTGCTTGTATCTTTAGTTCTCAATATGCAGCAACAAAGTTACAGATCTCTAATATTTAAAAAATATCCTAATGCTGACTGTTCAGGTTGTATGCATATTCTTAAAATTACAGGTTTCTTAATGATTCTTGGCTTGGATGCATGGTTCTAGGAAAAATCTTTAATAGGTAGAGATTTTTTTCCATCTTGTCGCAGTTTTTTATACTTATACATCTGATCTCTGACAACTTACCTAGTCAGAACTGTTCACAGTGGTAGGGACAGGAACTAGATGATGGGATTCTCTTTGGCTCAACATAAACAATTTCATTAATTGAAATGCACTTTCATTATTTTTTGTCCATTTTATGAAACAAAATTACTGAAGAGAAACATGAAGAAAAAAGCCAAAATCATATATTTAATATTGACATATTGTCAGTTTGTAAGGCCAACAATACTGTTTTTTTTTTTTCTGGATTGCACTTCACAGAAATTTGTTTCATGCAGTGGTTATGAGTACACAGCTTGGCACCTGAGGCATTGTTTTATGATAGTTTTAAGATCAAGTTCTGATCCTAAACATATATTTAAATTCATTTGTGGCAGATACATACATACAGAGCATTATAAGGCAAAAATAGTTTCATAACTATTTTTTCTGATTTACTACTATTGTACCTTTACCAACATTACATATAAAAACTGAGAAGACACATCTAGTTTTACTTGTCGTTTTGGAAAGGAATTAAAATGGCTATATTTGAGTTGTAGACATTGTGACCTCTGGTTCCTATCACCACCCCTGTAAAGAAATTAGTGAGTGCAATGAACCATTTCACATCTAAACACTCTGAATGCCTTTGTTTACATCTCAACAAATGAATTATGCAGAAATGTCCCTTTAAATTGAAACTGTTGCTGTTTATTAGGTAGTATATAGTTAAAACAACAAACCTCCGTACTGTATCACAGTAACCCATCTGTAACATAATGCTTATTTGCACAACTGTAAAGATGTTAACATTTTTGCAAATATTCATATCATTCTGTACATAATAGTTTTATAGTATATGTCTAGACCTACATATGTATAGATATTCATATAGGCATAAGTACAGATTTTCACACATCTCTTTAGCTCCTCTCCACAGCTCTTTATTATTCCTTATTCTATTTATTGTATTTTTTTTATTATTTAAATACTTAACAGTCTCTGTGTTTGTCTGGTCTGTTTAATATGTTACATGTCATACGTGTGTGCACTCACCAAAACAAATTCCTTGTATGTGTAACATACTGAGGGAAATAAAGTGTTACAAACATTTGCTCTTATATAAGACTTATATATAGGGTGTTTTTAACCAGTCAAACTATGTATTTTATTCCATTGGAGAAAAAAAACACAACAATAACAACAGCAAACATCTATTTTGCTAGTAAACTGTAAGTATTTTTCCTTGTTTTCACATTTTTAAACATTATACAAAGACCTTTGTGTTCTTAGAATACTAAGACTTTAGCAGGTGTGGTCATGTTTACACTTTTAAAGATGAAATGATGGTGTACGATGCTGATCTAAACTCAGGCCAAGCCTTTGCATGAGATCACACAAATGGAAACAAAATGGAAACTGTGTATTAAGCGAGTAAGCCTTTCTAACCCAGCGCCATAAGGCAAATAGAGCAATGATGTGGAATAATCTTTCATTGGTTTTTGTGGCTGTCAGCACTAAAACATGATGCTCCATTCCATTTCCCTTCAAATGCCTGTGGACTTCTTAATGTGTTAACCAAAGACCCTGCAGGATCTAGATTGATGATAATGGATAAGGCAAAACAAGCTAAATCCAACTCACATAAATTGATTTGATCTCAGATGAGAGGCAAAGGGATATAATATTAACAACTCAGACATCAATAAAGCACAGACCACTCAAAGGCTTTAGAAATAACAAGTCTGTTTGAAATACAATCCGAGGCATTCTGAGGGGAAATTAGCCACCTATTACTGCAACACTCTGATGTGTGGGTACTTATAGTGAACTGCAGTTTTCCTTTAGAAGAAAAGCCCCAATGAGCTCAAAAGCAACTATTATTTTATAAACATCTATGATAGTATGCAATTTATTATTTAAATCATTATTTTTTGTTATCAGCATAGCTATGGAGATCTAAATTGGTACTAATCCATCTTATCTCTGAAACGTTCCTCAGACTTGCATCAGATGGCTCATAAATTAGGTATTGAATTAAGTGGTCAGATTACATTAAAAGCCTTTTTTTTTGTATCCGCAGTCTTCTGCTATAAATTAAAACCACGTGGAATGGACTGGAGAGTGCATTTCATTTTGCGTTGATTCATGAGCAGTAATACAACCTCCCTCGTCTCCTGCTTCAGCGGGCGGCCAAACAGTCAGAGAGAGAGAGGGCCGAGATTAAAACGGAGAGAGCAGTGAGATTGAAAACGGGATGGAGGCATCAGATAATGTAGTAGAGATATAATGAAAGTGTAAACAAAAACCTGGCGCAAGAGAAACGGCTGCTCATAAAAAGCCCTCCGCCTTTTCCCTCACAAAAGAGATTTCACAAGCCTGCTGCCACCAAAGTTATTAACTGTTGACCAAATTACGTTCTGTTCAAAAGTTGAATTGATTTGATTTCTTTCCCCCCTTCCTCTGCCTTTCATACACTGAGAAAAGTATAGATGCGAGGCCGCGAGAGGCTTTATTCATGTTCTCTGTCACAATGTTCCTCTGGGGTGAAGCCGTAGAGGAATTGCTGTGGAGTGCAGATAAAAGCATGTAAATAAATGCCGAAGAACAGGGCCTTATTTTACTTACAAACTACAAGACTATAAAAATTCAAAATGGTAACTTCATCGTCAGTTTCAAAGGTTAAATACCAAACTGCAGGATCCTTTTAAAATGTAATGAAAAATTCACTATGGGGTGTAGATAAGCTAATGGTTTGGAAAAAAATCCCTTTACACCAAATGTAGAAAATAAAGTAAGACATGTTTGAGTCCAATGTTTGTTTCTATAGCAACAGAAGACATTAAAGTTCTACAAGCAATAGAAGACTATATAACCCAAAATGATTTGGATGACATATGCGCCCATTACGTAGTGTTGCCTACAGTACTACGTCAGAGACCCCCCTTTACATATAGTGGGGTCCAAAAGTTTCAGACCACATTGAAAATCTGGGATTTTTTTCATATAAACTTGAAAATAAACATCAGAACATTTTGGAATTCTGAAAAATTGAAAGCAAAATAGTTATGACAAGTGAAATAAAGAAGAAATATTAAAGGTTCTGCACTATTTATAGGTCACTGCTCATGTTCAAAAAATCTGACCATGTCTTGTCACTTCCAGTGAAGCTCATGCTCAGACGACTCGACTCTCAGAAGCATCTGATTTAGAGGCTTTTGCAAAACTTGAGGAATCCATGAGAGCTCGAGCATGCTATCATCATTAAAGCAGAGGAGGGACATAGTAATACCATGAAATTCTGACATTTCTTAGAAATTTCAAAACTTCTATTTCTCATTCAAAAAAAGAAGGGGAAAGGAAAAGAGAACTAAGTTCTCTTTGAACAGGAGTTTCAAAAACTGGAGTCCAAAAAATTGGTAAAAGACACAGAGAAAATGGGACTACCAGAACCACCAGAACAGTCACCATCAGATAAATAGTACTTTCATCTTTGAGAGAGAGGAGAAAATCAAGCTCCACTCTTACTTCAGATCTGAAATAATCCACAGGTGTTTCTGTCCATCCTTCCACTGTGAGAAGACAACTTCCAACTTCAATCAAAAGGCTGAACTTTAGAGGTGTAGAAAACATCCCTGCAGGTTTTTTTTTGAGAAATTTAAAGCAAAAAAAGAATGAAGGCTGTAATAAAGGCAGTGTGGACCACTAAATACTGAAAAATATTGATATTATATTTCATTGTTGATTCTTTAGTGTAATTTTCTGTTAAATATGTACAGATCTTCATTCCAAAAACCTGTACATCCAATTGTAACAATTTTTAATATAATATGTTCTTGAAAAGAATAATAGATGAGGTCTAAAAGAAGTCACCTTTTTATTTCTCTAATAAAGTGGTATTATTCGTAATATAGCATTGATATTTCTTGTATGTGTAAAGCCCACTCCCAATAACATATATCATGAAAAAAAGAGAATTCTTGAAAGTGCCCCATAATGAGTTTTGGAACAAAACCTTTAATATGTTTTCTTCTTTTTTTCTGATGCTCTAAAATGAACAACTTATACTTAATGGTTGTTTTGACTAGAAATGCAATAAATGGAGGGTGGTCTTATCTCCAGTGCAAATCTAAAGAAGCAAATTTTAAACACCAGATATGTGTTGGCCAACCAACTACATTTGAGGTAAGTGGAAAATTGCACATTTGCGTTTAACTGAACTATTATTTTAAGAGCAAATGCTGAAGAAACTGGCCTTATTTTACACTGCAGACTATAACGAAAATACTCATAAAACAGGATACGGTATGGGTTCAGTTCATGTTATCTTCATCATCTAATTGAAAACACCAAGCAACATGACAGCCTCCTTTTAACCTGAAAATGAAATGAACAAAATTATCTGCAAGGTATGTGATTAGCACTTTGCTATGGCACCAGACATCATAAATAAGAAATGAGAAATCAATACAAGTCATTATACAAGTATGCAAGATGAAATATTAACAGGTTTTGAAACTGACCTGAGGATTCTTTCTGATGTAAGGTGGTACTGTGCACTGGTAATGCATACCTTCAGTGAAGCCGCAAGGAGGGAGACATTACACACTCCAAATGACACAGGAAGAAACCAAGACACAACCGAATGTCCTTTGTCCTTCTTATGGAAATCCATATGGAGTTTTCTTTTCCATATATCTGCAAATGTTATTTAAAGGAATATTTTGATTGATGATGAACCTCATGCGAGTCCTTTAACAAGGTTATGGTTTTATTACAGTGCATGGTGCTCCTGTATCATGCAAATGCAAATTCTAACTGATTTAAATTCTAACAACAGATTTAAATGTTTGACTTAAACAACCTTAGATGATGTAAAAGGTACATTCAAATGCAAATTTCTGTCACCAATTTAAACATCACTCTCAAAATCAATATACAGAGACATTGACAATGTTATTTTCGATTATACTCAAGATTAATGCAGAATTGCTTTTGGAACAGAATCTGGGGTGCCTGCTACTACTGGAATCCTGATGGTCATTGGCAGACCTGTGGTCAAAAACAAAAGAACATTTCAAAGAACATAATAAATGTTCTTAGACCATCTGTTTTTTCAAGCTGGAGTTGTGCCACTCTGGATCTGCTACTACAAATACAATTAAACCCACCATATATGCCATATATGTTCCTATTCTACATGTTATAACAATCTTTCTCTTGGTTTACTGAAGCAGATTTCTCTGCGTTTTGGGAATGGAGTCCTAGCGGTAGGATCGACAAGGATTTCACAAACAATTTATTGTAAATTGCAGGAAAATTGCCTACAGATCTTATGGGAGAAAAAAATAGGACTAGGTTAAGATGATCTTGGTATTTATTCAGAGAGGCTCTCATGACCATTCTACAGGACTCTCCCTTTTCAAAATAACCCATGACTCCCCTCGCAAGCCTGCCAGCCCCCTTTCATTTGCCGTTTCAAATGTATTAATGGTCCGGAACCTTCCTGTATGATCTTGGACCTCTCCCTAATGAAAACACTCTGTGCCTGGGTCCCAGTGCGGTAATCAGCCTGGGCCTCTAGAGCACGAGGGCTGCAACTGCAGCGCAGGAAGAGCCCTGCCGTGACCTCCAGCCCAGGCCCTCTCACCCTGAGAGCTGCCCTGCCTCAGAGCGCTGCTCCTTCTGCACTACAGTGCAGCTAAACTACGCAGAGTTTGGCTACATTTATAGTCTAGTAAATTACAACTGCCAATATTACTGTGCATTTCATTTATTGCAATTAAACTTCTCTTTTTTATTTTTTATTTTTTGCACTGCAATGAGATAACCCAAAGTCTTTGGATGGAAACAGCCATTCAACGTCATCTGTGAAATGAATCTGAAATCGCTTCAAAGGCATTGTAACATTCAAAGGGTCGTCACGCTGTCAGACGGGGGGGTATCTGTGACTCAAAGTATTTCCCCAAATATTCAATTGCTTACCACAAGCCTTTCTACCATAAAAGCTTGTGGTGAGTGCATTGTGGGCCAGTCGCATCTGATAGAGGCCAGCAGTGCAACCTTATTTTGCGTGTTGTTAAGGAGAGCACAGCCCTGTGTTTGGGCTGACAGTTCTCCTACCGTCTGCAGTGCCGTTTCAAAAGCGTCCGTTAAGCTCCAGGTGAGAGCACAGATGTGCCGACCCAGGAACCAGTGCAGCTGCATGCAAACCTGCGCTAAAGCACTGGGGAGGCTGCCCTGGCTTGCGTCATCTGTTTTAACTTGTCCATCTTCCCTGACAGACCTGCTGAGTGCCGCTTTCATTCTCCTCAGATAATATCTTTTACAGTTTCGCAAAACTGCCAGTGGACCGCAAGCACAAAACACCACCTGCCCACCACCAAGCCCATCACCAGTAATCGCTAGCAGACAGATAAGCACTGCGGCACACTGGGGTTGATGCATTCTGAGTGCTAGATTTAAGCATATTAGCACCGATTAATCAAATGATCAGAAATCATATATATATAATGAGCACCATCCTTAGCCATTAGAATCGGGGCTGAATGATATTGGGGAAAACTCACATTGAAATATTTTAGTGTTTTTTGTGTTAAATATTGTAGTATTTGTAAAATAATAAAAAAATCACTCAGATAATTATATAGAGATAATTATCATTTATCATTATAATGTTGTACTGTATGCAAATGTACAGTACTGTGTATTATTCAATTATTTATTAGATACAAGTGAGATATATATATACATATATATATATATATATATATATATATATATTTATATATATATATATATATATATATCAGAAGACATTACCGAGGAGAATAGATATAAGATAATACACTTGGAAAAAAAAAAGAAATGAGTTTCAAAAGTGAAGTTCATAAAATGAATATATGATATAGGGAATGGGAAAGACCCAGTAGACCACCATAACATTCCCTATCAGAAGAGTACTCAAAGTCTCCTCTTTGCTTTAAATCTGGAAAAATCCACAGGTGTTTATGTCCATCATTCCACTGTGAGAAGACAACACTATGTTTCAGAATATGGGTCAGCTATATGTGTAGCTGTCAAGAAGCGCTTACTGATAATTAATACATAAATAAATAAATAAATAAATAAATAAATAAATAAATGCTGTGAACTATCCACTTCAGAGTCCAGACCTCAAAATCACTCAGTGGGATTACTTGGTTTGTGAGAAGCCAAAAATCCAACCAACTTTTAAGACTGAACTTTGGATGTGTGGAGAAATACCCCCTGCAGATTTCTCTGAAACACTAAAGGCCCACTGAAACGAATAGAAGCAGTAATAAAGGCAAAAGCTGCACATATTAAATATTCAAAAATTTGATAGTATATTTAGTTATATAGGCTACTGTGTAACTTACTGTTAAAGATGATATCTGCTTTTTTACAGATGCTAAAAAATCAATAGTTTGTCCTTAATGGAGATACTTTTGCACAGTACTGTAAATGCTGCTATACACTGCAACTGCAATCTTCAATTATTTTGAAAACACATTCCCGAGCACTGTAATTGAGGATTGGTCTGCTTTATTTTTGACCAAAATCATTGATGTTTGTTGAGTCATGCGAATCCTCTGATTCATCCAAACACTCGAAGAACATCTGTGGTGCTCAGATGCTCACAGCACACAGTAAAGCCTTCAGTGTTTGGTTTGAGGAACATTTGCATATTGTGCCCTTCTACAAGATCAGTATTGTGAAAGCCACTGTCATGATAACAATAAAGAAGTGTAATATTGTCTGAACTAATCCTGGAACTCTATTCAAACTTTCTATCACAAAGCAGGTGAATTTGTTCTGAGTTACTTATTTATTTATTTGGACAATTTATTTCTGTTTGAAAGTGGAGTGTATTTTGTGGCCTGACTATAGAGCACCTTGTCGCCATAACAAACAACATGCATTATTCTTTCTGTAATACGTCCTCTGACCTTGAGAATATACTGAAAAGCCATCTTTGGGCCTCTCCCTGGCAAACACATGCATTTAAAAGAGCTGCTTCTTCATTTACCATGTGGGAAAAAAGAAGTCTTACCCAGCATCATTAAAACTACACACTGCCACATCTATGAGCTTTGTGGTGTGGCATTGTCAATGCTCAGCTGAGCATAGAGCATCTCGGCCCGACGCTTTCTAACAGACCGCAGGTCCATCTTCCCACGTAATCATTGTCTGGGAATGACGGAATGGAAAGCTTTCCGTTTTCATTTCAAACACCCCACCAGCTCCATGTACCCCCGTCTGAAACCCTCTCCTCAGATTGCTCTGCAATGTTCAGCAGTCTGGCCCTGAGTTAAGAATCAAATTTGGTGGGTGGCAGCAGGGAATGAATCTCTGAGTCAATGCGAGTACCACATAAAAAAGCTCCAGCTGCCATTATACAACGTGTTTGAGGGGAGCGAAGCCCACGGTGCACCTGCAGCCCACATTCCCTGACAGCTTGATAGACTCCTTAATAGTGATTCACTGGGTGTATCTTGGGAGATAAAAATGGAATTCTGAGAGAGCAATTTAATAACAAAATAAAGCATTTAAAGCTACCAAGGTCTTGGCGTGCCCCTTATAGACCCTGCTCTGTTATTCATTCTCCCTGAATCAGAAAACTAGAAGATGCTAGAATTAAGAGGTTAAAAGCATTCGAAATTTCATCAATATGGTAAAATAAGCATTCGCTGGACATACGGTTCTAAGAAAAAAATCCTTAAAGAACCCTCCAGTGAAAAGTTCTTTGCATTCATAAAGGGCCTTTATTATGAAAAACAAAATTTTCCTCACTTGTTTTTTTAAAAAAAGAACCTAAAGTAGTACATAAACATTGTAAACAAGTATTAAAATATACCCTTCCCTCCTCAATCCATAAAGTCCAGTTACGGAAACTAAACTTCATGTAGAATTGACTACTTTTGTGATGTCATGGAAATCACTATTTACATGTAGCCATCTATTCAGCACCCATTCATGTGGAAGTAATAAGTTTCTGCCTGGACAGCTTTCTTAATGAGACAGAATACAGAGCAACCAATCACAACATATACACAGCAACAAAAACAGCCTGTTTAATTCTAAGGGACAAAGAGGAGTTGAAAAATGGTCATGAATGAATGAAATATGCCTGTTTATGGTACATAAACTCAGATAAATGCCATAAGCTGAAACATAAGATAAAGGCCCTTTTTATGAACCATAGAAGAACCACTTTTCCCCCAAAAAAACTTTCAATAGATGGTTCTTTAGAGAACCACTTTTGGAAATTAGATGTGTGAGTGTGGAGAACATTTTAAAAGACTAAAGAATCTCCACATGATGTGAAGGTGTTAGAAAGAATCTTTAAATCGGTGTAGAACCTTTACATACTGCAAATATTCTTTAAACCTTTAAAAGGTTTGTCAGACTCACAGATCTCTTATGCAAACAGGGTTCTTTACAAAACCTAAAGTGGTTCTTGTATGGCATCACTCAAAGAACCCTTTGGGACACTTCTTTTTAAGAGTGTACGAGTGTCATATTCAGACTTACTGTTGCCCAACAGCTTTTTTATAAAAAAATAATAAATAAATAAAAAGTAGTTTAAGCTAAATACATATATGAAAAAATAATAAATCATATATAGGTACCAAAGGCTTGAGGCCTCATGCTCCCTGCTCTGTTATACATTCTCCCTGAATCAGAAAACTACAATAAGGGGTTAAAAAAGGGTTCGCAAATGTTTGACTAGCGCCACTGAATACTAAAACTGAATGCTTCCCAAAGGTTTCTATCCAAAAAGGAACTTTTTATCAGCGCATTTAATAGCCCTTCCAGTGGCTTTAGTAGAGTCATTGAGGTCTACCTGAATTAAACACCCTCTACATGGCAGCTTTTCCTGGGTTTCTCTAGTCAACACTGTAATGTATATAGACACTAAGTGGAATATATAATGTTCAACAGCGTGTAGCCATTAGAGCCTCTGTAAGGAGCTTGAGGATCTAACCCAGAGCCCCCATTGATTTCCAGTTTCATATATCTTTAATGAGGGGATTAAATACGTGTTTAGGAAGCACAAGGCTGGGCTTAAGTGGTGTTTGTCAGGGAAGCTCATAACGGAGAGGACCCTTGCAAAAATCTCCCCAAGGTGAGGATTCTCATTTAGGGAGAAGCCATTAGTGGAGTGATGTCATGGGTTCTCACATCATCCAACCCGTTGCTGACTGAGGGCAAGCCACCAGGCACTGCCAGTGCATACACTCATATTCAGGCACATGAACCAAGACCCAAGCCAATCTGAGCAGATCACAGAAGGACCATCTTTGCTGCTGTCATTTCTGTTCTATGTCATATTACATGGAACAGAATGGTTCCACAGCAGAAAAGCTTGAATTTACAATCTGCTGAGATGTGGAAACCATAGAGGTAGAAAACTGCAAATGAGACATCATATAGTGTGGTATAAGCAGGTTGAGCAGGTTGGATACTCAGCGAAATGAACGCATAATGCACATCAGTGGTATTGATCAGTCTAAAATCTGCCCTACACATCTCACCCGCGGGTTATCATAGCATCATTACCATCCGGAGTTTGGGGATGTGGCAATGATACGGCAAATGGAGCCGCTATTGATTTTGCATAGCTGGGCGAATGGCAGATGGAGAAAGAAGGAGAACATGTGGATTGTACAGAGCAGGAGGGGAAGAGGGCAGGCTGGGTCTCTACTGTCAGACGATACACAGCCGCAGTCCTCGGGGCCACTGCTCCAAAGACACAGATCACTCACGTTTCACATCTAGCAGAGGAAATCCCCCCATAAAGCTGGAAAGGTAGACTCTTTGTATGAGCAAACATGGCAATGATGTGCGTCTACCAGCTTAAAGGGCCTGTATCAGGGAAAACTGAATTTTCTTTGTTTTTCTGAGAAAAAAAAAGTTCAATGTAGCGTGTACACATTCCAAAACATATCATTCACTCATAGTCCATTCGACCCATATATCATTGCTGTCCAAAAAAACATCCATCGTTTGAATACAGTGGCTGTTCTACATTGTGTGAATTTTTTATGATAAATGGACCAATACAAATGCTCCAAAATTGCTTTGAATAAACCCTCTTTACATTATCTTGCACGAAATCTAATGAATGTTTTTGCCTCTTCATTCAAGTCACCACTTTGGAGATACTTGATTATTTTTCAACAACAATAATATAGTAATTAAGGTGCAAAAACAGCCCATGTTGAATTTGTGAAGTCACAAATTGAGTCACCAGTGGCTCTATGGAGCTGGTAATCCTTAGGCTTGACTGATCTATGAAGCTAGGCAAGGCTGGTCCTGGTCAGTGGCTGGATGGGAGACAAACTGGGCCTACAGCAGTTTAGTCCCACCCATTCATGCTGAAGTTGCAAGGAGTGTTCTCAGCCCAGACTGCTTTTTTAATGAGGTAAAATATAAGGCAGCCACAACAGGAAATTTACATACACAGTACTGTGCAAAAGTCAGAGACCACCCTTCTTTGATTTAATTTTCAGTCAAAATGTCCATAAAGTACAAGTTATTCCTTTTCCAGTGTCAGGAAATGATCACAAAACGGAAAATTACACAGCAAATTCAATAGCTAATAAATATATCAAAATTTCCAGAGTGTCCACTCTATCGTTCTTTCTGACAGACTTTCAGATTTTCAGCGAAATCTGCAGAGATATTTTTCCACACAAGCTCAGTCTATGTTGGTTGCTTTTTCTGCTTCTCGTGATCCATGTCTAATACAAGCAGCTTCTTTGTTTGATTTGCAACGTTCTTCTCATTTGTTATTATCTTATTTCTTTTTCCCATTAAGGGCTTCTTGGGAGCTACATATTCTTGCAGACTCATAGTATTGAGTTGTCTTCTCACAGTGGAAGGATGGATAGAAACACCTGTGGATTCTTTTAAATCTGAAGCAAGAGTGGAGCTTGATTTTCTCCTCTCTCTCTCTCAAAGATGAAAGCTTTAATTGCTGTTCATCTGATGGTGACAGTTTTGGTGAACTACCAGCTCTTGCATGATTGTTAGGAGTCTCATTTGCTCTGTATATTTTAGTCATTTTTTCAACTACACGCTTGAAAAAGACAGTTCTTCAAGGGTTCTTAAATACAGAAGATGGTTCTATATAGGACCATGAACACTCAAAGAACTTAAAGGGTCCTTTGCATCATGAAAGGGTTTCTTCAGATTGATTGAGAATGTGTGGTAGGTGTTTCTCTATAGACCTTTTTTCATAAGGGTTCTATATAGCGTCAACTGTTATGATGTTAAGCTTGTAACAATAGAAGAACCCTTTTTTTGTACTATATAGAGCCCTTTTCATTAAGATTCTACACAGAACCATACGCAAGACATTATCCATCAGTCTAAAGAACAATTTCTTGATGCAAAGTACCTTTTAAGCATGAAAAGGGTTCTTTGAGTGTTCATGGTTCTATATAGAACCATTTTCTGTAATAAAGAACCCTTGAAAAAAACATTTTTTTAAGAGTGTAGTTTTGAATAATTTTGGAAACTTGTGTGTTTTTCACTTATTTTTGTTTGACTTTTTTGAAAAACAAAAGACGAAAAATGTAGGACATGGGCCCTTCATTATTTTTCAAGCCACTATTTCATGAATTATATGTGGCTATCAGATATAACACAGGTCATATTATAAATTAGTGATTGAATTAAATTTGCATAATAATTACACAATAGTTTGCATTATAATTAATGTTATGAGAAGCAAACACTAGAATCCTTTGATTACTGGAAGGACATGATACAGAGGGTCAGTGCATGACATATGATGTGCAAAGGCACACATGCACTCATTATAACTTTACCATTCAAATAGGTGTGAGAAAGAAAACGAGGGGAGCAATACTTCCTCTCGGGAAAGGGATATCCTGAGGCACAGCGATATAGACCCTCAGTGCTGACAAAGAAGATATTGTGTTTTCCCCAGATTGCCTTTTGAATTTACTGCTGGACAAAAGCAGAGTTCAGCCTGGTCATCCAAAGCATGACTGTTTTTACATGATACGTGTCCGTGTTTAGATGACATCACTGCTGTAGAAAAATTAAATAAGGCCCACTGGAAACAAAAGGCTGAGCTCTTCAGCTTCATGTTCCAGCACATCACTGCTCAAGTAAATAAGGACGGTTTTCCTCTGGGATCAACTTGTCCACTGACCAAATTGTCTTTTTTCACCCCCCCCCTTTCCCCTCCACTCATTTGTTTTGTAACGGTTGATTAACTGAGAATGCGCACAACTGTATGTATTGTTTCTGCGCCATGAACGGTGCCGTAAATATTTGCTGTGCTTTAAATACTTTCGCAGAAAAATCAAAATCCTTTCAGCGCCGCGTGTCCATGCGAATAAAGGCCAACAAAAATATATGTCTTCAGCATAGCAGTGGAGGAAAACACGTCAACACGCCGCCTGCTCACAGAAGAGTTCCTGTCTGTCAGGTAGAGCTGACTGGCGGCTGAGATTAGTAGGGATTTGGTTGATGTAGCACAACCTTGACACTGAACTGTGAAATAGTTTCACGCAACATTCCAAACGAGCTGTCTGTCAACTGCCTCTGATTCTGACAGACAATTATCAATGTGCTGTTCCACAGTGCAAGTTTGACAGAGAACTATACCCCTTAAAAAAAAGAAAGAATGAGAAAGAAAACAGCTTTTCCTAATAGTCACACGAACAGTCACATGACACTGGATTGCAGCACAAAATGCTGTGTTTTCATTTCAAAACAGAATGAGTGTTCAGGCAGTCTTTATTGATGATTCAAAATGTGTGAATTCTTTCACTACTACCCTGAAAAACTTGGTATTGCTGCTTTTGCGCTTGCTTCCATACTCATCATGAGTTTGGTTTAATTTTATTTTTTATTTTTTTGCAACTGCTTAAAAATAGTTGATTATGAATATATGAATCCTTCTATTTTTATCAAAAAAGATGGTTCCTCTTGTTACCTTTTCCATCATTATCAGTCTTGCTGACCTCATTTATAAAGCAATACTCCAATTACTTTCAGGCATATCAACTTTTCAAAAAGCTCAGACTGTCTGTTGTCTTCACGGTGGTGTCTAAGAATTCGTTACACAAATGTACTGTAAAACAAGCAAATGCTTTACATTTATTGCAGTTTAGTCCATTCAAAAGGGTGATCAGCTTACATGTTAATATTTTTGTCCTGATCAGATGAACAGTACTTAAAGCTTCCCTCTTTGAGAAAGAGGAAAAAATGAGCTCCACTCTTGCTTCAGATCTGAAAAAATCCACAGGTGTTTCTGTTCATTCTTACACTGTGAGAAGACAACTCAACACTATGAGTCTGAAAGGTTGTGTAGCTGTCAAGAAGCCCTTACTGAGAAAAGGAAACAGGCAAAAAATAATAATTTTGTATTTATATTTTGTAAATTGATTGCAAAAAGCAGAAAATGTAACCAACTTCTAAGACTGAACTTTGAAAGTGTGTAAAAATATCCCTGCAGATTTCTTTGAAAAACTGAAAGCAAGTCTACCAAAAATATTCAAAGCTATAATAAAGGCAAAGAGTGAACTCACTAAGTACTGATATACACTGATATTTAACTGTTGAGGCTTCTGTGTAGTCGTCTGTTAAATATGTTTTCTGCCTTTTCCTGATGCTGAAAAACCAATAGCTTAATTTAATGGCTATTTTGAGTGAATATTAAAGTAGCATTATGCAATAGTTTTTTGTTAAAACTGAAAGAAGTAGCGTGACTGAGTATGGAGAAAAAAGAACACACGAAAATATGGTGTGCATGTGTCGCTGTACCGTATGGATTTGGTGGGTGTTATGCATTAACGTCACACACATAGGCTTAAAAAGTCCAACTTGATATTTAGGTTTCAAATGCAAAATCAACATTATACAGACAAATACATGCTAACAATAATAGATAATTCACTGACATCCTAAGAAGACACGTCCTTTACCAAGTTTTGACTGAGTTCTCTTCAAATTCTGTTTTAGCACACAAACGTTAGATTCATTCGCTTGTGGGGGTCCGAAGCACAACTGACGTTACAAAATATTCTTCCGCATGTTGTGAACAATTACATATTTCCACGAGAGAGGTCTCCAAATCCCCCAAATCCTGCATAGTGTTGCTTTAAGTGAAGGGTGACTTTAGCATGGTGCTGTATTTCTGTACATACTTCTTTGGAAAATCTGGGCAATAAGTGCATTTTTGCCAATGAATATATGACTATATAATAGAAGCAAATAAACATTAATGCAGCAAAAAGCAACAATAACTTCATGTCTTCAAAAAAGCTGTGAGCTGTTTAGAAGAGCAAAGTTTGGTTCGTGACTTCTCCTTGAAGCCCCCAGCCATTGCATGGATGTGTTCAATTCCACCAGCAGCACACTAGATTTAATTTAATGAAAATTATAATTAATACAGACCATGGGGAGGGGTTATTATATAAACTTTATATTTATATAATATTAATATTATTTGTATTTATTCTCTAATTAATAATCTTCTGAACAAATAAATGCTTACTGCCCAATTAGCACTTTTTAAACTTAGACTCTACTTCATTTTTGGTGTTAAAGGAATCCCTGAGGTTCTCAATGGTCTGAGCTAGACTGAGGTCAAAAAAAAAAGAATATACAGGAACTTATTTGGGGACCATCTGTATTTTATTGCCAAATAAAACCATAAATTCATCCCAACATAAGGCAGAGTAATAGCAGAGCTCCGCTTGGCTGTAACTCTCTTTCTTTGAACAAAATTGCTATTAGTTTGGGGAATCCTTCCTCTCACGCTACATTTGCGAGACATGTCCTTGAGACAGAGCCATGTTTAACTGCCACGTCCAGCTGCAGAGGATGTGCCCTCAGACCCAGTGTCCATCAAGAGACGGTCTGTTTTTACTTTCGACTCATTAGATCCAGCGCAGGTGGATCCTCACTCTCTGTAGGGGACAAGCAGGTTAGCCACATTAGCATGCAGTGCATTCACCAAGAGCCCAGGAAGACTCCTCCTAAGCCCCCCCCATCCTCCCCCTAACTACCGTGAGGGTCATTAACGTGCAAAAGGGAGGCTGCGTGAAATACGAGGAAACACATTTTTCAATACATTAAATTTCGGGAAGCATCTTTCAGAAACGTCTCCGTTATTAGTTAACCTCGGACTAGGGGTCACTGGAGCTTCACGAAACGTTCAAGGTAGGGTAAAAGTACTTAGGAAGGGTGTGGGTCAGGGTGCAATGGCTTAAAAAATGGCATAAAAAGATTCTCCCACGTTGTTCATGTCTGGCAGCAGAGGCAGGCAGAAAGAGAGACAGAGGACAGAGAGGGAAAGAGAGAAGTGTTCAATCTTTTACACTAAATGATACAGCGAAGCCATGTGTCGAGTGAACAGACAGACTGAGAGTTGGATAGATTACAGTAAAAAGGAACAGCAGGGCAGAAACAGCAAAGAACCTAAAGATCAGCTGGCTCGCCATATAATACTGACACAGTAGCTTTATTTCTGTGCACTTTGTAGACCACAAGAATGTAAAATTTGATACAGAGCAGCCAGCAGAAAAAAAAACATGATGTGCAACAGAGTCTGAATTGTAGATTCTACATTTACAGCAAGAACATATAATGTAATCAGGGCAATAAGAAGCAATAACTACAGTTATCTTCACTCCAAAGCTCAGAGCAAATGTTCTCAGTGACTTCTCTCTGTGCATTAACAGGAAGTGTGCATGTTGGGCCACTGGAAGTGGGGTCTGCTGAGGGCAGAGTCAGTAGGAAGAGGGGCAGGACCACATTTGGGCCAAAGCCGCTTGCCCCACTGGGGCGCAAAGCGGATATTGGTGTGTCAGCGCTGATGCATGCTCCAGCCTGGCCTCTCGCATGAGAGGGCACAGGAAAAAAGATGGATTGCTGCCTCATAAAGCACAACCATTGTCAAATGGGTCTCTATTACAGTGGCACGCTGTTGATATTTCTTTGAGGTTTTAATCAAATCATATCATGAGTTCGATGCATTGTGTGTAGTGTAATAGGATTACTTATTACTTCTTGGAAAAAGTAAACTAACTAATCACTACTTTCTTTTATGTTACACTCCAAAACCAAAAGAAACCTGTACCAAATTGAAAGTACAAGGGAAACTCAATAGTCCTTTTAGAATCAGAATCAGAATCTTTATTCATGTACAAGGTGTACAGGTACAGGTACAAGGTGTACAAAGAATTTCCTTTGGTACAGGTGTCATAACATAAAATTAACTTCAAATAAATAAATAAATAATCAAATAGGGGTCGAGACACACATCATCTGCCTCTCACTGTGTGCAATTGGTAATTCTACATTTTGTGTGAAACTGACCAACAGAAACTCAGGAAATCACTAAGGACTGGCCCATCACATTGGAAACCCTTCATTCTTCATTTAGTTAACTTTGGAGACATGCACAAAAGTTACAGCTGCTTAAGTTGCTGCAGCAGTTTTGGAAAGTAGGGACAAAGATAATGAAGCATTTTGATATGAAACATATGTGTATCATGTTATATGCAAGTGCCTTTTTTAAGAAGATATGCAAAAATTAAGAAAATGCCCTCAGACCCCAGAGGGTTAACATGAGGAAGTTCAAATATCTGGCAGTATTTGCACCGTTTTCTAAAGTTTTCTGCCACATAGTGACACTGTGAGGTGGTTCAGCTGATGATGGAGTGACACACACACACACACACACACACACACACACACACACACACACACAGTCCCTCTCTTGCTCATAATGTCAGGTCGTACACAGGTCGAAAGCCTATTTGTCTTGCTTTTATTGTTAAAGTGTAAGAAAAGCAAAAGCAACGTGGATGCCTCAACTACAACTTACAATATATATATAAATATATATATATATATATATATATATATATATATATATATATATATATATATATATATAAATCAAACATTCAACAAATAATTATTCATGTTTCAGAACCTAAAGAAAATACACAATTGAAATGCCATTATATTAAAGTTTTTTGATAAAATCAGTTTTTTTTTCTTTGGCTTTTTGGCAAAACAGACAGATGCTATTGACCATCAGAGTGTGTCATGTTCAGTTAATTTTTCAAACGCATTTCCTGATTCAATCAAATTGAAGAATAAAATCATGCCCCCCCCACAATTATTTCACTGGGAAATATGTCATGTTAAAGAAAAAGAATGCATTCTGATTTCTGATTCACATTGATTTTAAGAATAAATATAAAGCTGACAGAAATATCTACTGAACAGTTCTTTATGGAACCAAAGGTGGCTCCTCTATGGCATTGCTCCAAAGTTCCCTTTTTTAGAATCTTGATTTTCAAGAGCGTAGGTGAGCGACAGAGTCACACTTGATGCAAGACTACCCGACCTGACACACAACAGCAATAGATCACTGAGTCAGGATAAGTCACAGCGCTCTACAAGGCCATTCTGTCACCCAGGGTAAGACGACAACTGCTCCGTCATGGGGAAAAAGTGGGTAAGGGACTCCCTTAGGAGGTTGGAATAAAGTTGTGCTGGATGAGCTATAAGAGCAATCACCGTGACAGCCATGACGAGCCCTGGCATCCACTTTGGCGTCCCCCCTCAACCTCCTCCGATGCCACGGGGGTCTTAGAGGGCATGAGAGGGGGATGTAATTAGGAATAAAATTGCCCACTGGCCCCATCTATGGGCACTGCTGAGTGTGGAGGGAGGTCCAATGAATATGCATGCTGCTAAAAGTGTACAGGGCATGCTCATCAGAAAAGTGACAGTGGCATTTTGACTTTTCGGGGCTGCCTTACCTGTCATCGGCACTGACATTTGGAGAACGAGCCTGTGGAGATGGGACAGACATGAGGTATAGGAGACATGGGAGCCTGAGGGCTATGATTAATGACATGTTCCAGGATTTGTCTCTTGAGTATTTACTAAGGAGAACCATCAGTGGATTCACCGTAATGAACTAGAAATTAAGCTGTAATACAAACCATGTATTTCATGACAAAGAAAGTTGTAATTGATATGGAGAACAAGATGTTATGTTGGTTTGCTTTTGGCAAGTGAGTGTTATGGGTGTTATCAGCTGAGTTAAAGGGAAAAGGTGGTTAAATTGATGGGGGTGTATAGACAGTAAGTGGAATCAAAAAGAATCCAAAACTGGTGATGTCTTTTGCATGATTCCAACAAGAAGCACGAATTGAAAGAAAATAATCTACTCAACCTCCTCCAACCAAGTGAACCTCATAAACGTCTCCCACAACTTCTACTAAAACTTTTGCTAGTCCCTGACAGAAGCACGTCAAATTATTCGTAATAAGAAAGAACAGGCAATAAAAAAGAGAAAGAAAAAAACCACACAAAAAACACTTCTAGGGGAAAGTATGTCTCATTAAAGCCGAATTACTTTGCCAACATTGTGGATGATAGAGTTCCCTGGACAAAAGGCAGTTTTCACATGTAGTCACTGCATTGTGGTAGAGGGACACAGGCCCAGAGCTAACAGCTTAGAGATGGAAAAAAGGCATCCTTAAACCATTTCTAATTCTGGCCCCAGGAGTATCAAAGTACACACCATAAAATATGAGCCAATCAGGCTAAATCTTCCAGAAGGGGAAGAATTCTGGCTATGTTGAGCCCAGACATGCCCTATCTCTGGTTCTCTCACCCCTCCCCAGCCCCTCTGATGTCAGGATGCCTTCCCAAAGCTGATTGGGGTTAATGCACCGGACAATGAGCGAAACACTGCCCTTCTGTTCCACATTATGCTCTTCAGAGGCCCAGTATGGTCCTGCTTTGGAGAGGACGTGAGCCATCACCTCAAAATAATATTTACCAGATACACAAGCAGCTCTGCATGTGGTATCACTCTCCGCTAGGCCAGCGGAGAGGTTCGTATCATCAACCATTCTGTTTTTTTTCAATTCATTGCGCTTTTTTTCACTGCATATAATCATTAAGAACCTTTCTCACAATCTTCTGCCTTCCGTTTGCGAGCAGTATAAACTTTTTAAGTAATGACCTTGACCGCATAAAGGTTGGGAGATGGATCTCTTCTTGCCTGGGTTAATGTGAGGTCAGCCAGAGGTGCTGATTGGCCAGGGTGCTCCAGGCCGCTCAAAGCTCTCTCTGGTCATGTGATGCTTAGCTATGTCATAAAGGACACAGGTGCTGTGATTAGTCCTGCATGTTCCAGCAAAAATCCACAGATCCAAGGAAATGTTCCCCCAAGACCATCTGCCACGGGGACACACTGATCCCACGTATCTTGTATCTACACAAATGTGGTATTTTTTAGTGCTGGTGGAATGTGAAGCGGAGGGAATTGGGTTTGAGCAAGACAGAGAAGACGCTTTTAAGAAAAATAATAGAGAGAATGGCAAAAGAATTACAAAATCCTTATATATATATCTATATATACACTACAATGAGGCTTGTGACTTAGTTTATCCTTAAGAGTTCCTGTTATCACCAGCAATAACAGAAATGTGGTGTCATTATTAGCAATAAAGGCTGTCAAATGATTAAAATAATCACAATTAATTACATAATTCTATATAGTTAATCACAATTAATCACATTTGTCTTATTAGCCCAAATTTGACCCTTTAGAGTGTTTTCCATTTAAATAAGCTTCAACAGAAATACTTTTTATAACTCACTAACATTATTTTCATAATGTGAATGCAAGGTTCACATGAATTGAACATGAAACACACATGAACTGAGGTTGAACATGAAAATACAGTTTCCAACTGTCATCAATGATGTTCAGTGAGAACAACAGCGGCTGCATGTTCCAACTCTTCACAACTGTAGCCTTCTTTTGTTAGTTTGCTCTCCACTGTTCTCCCACAAGCACTGATTAGCAGAGTCTGCTGAAGGCATCCTCCAGTGCTAACATTACTGACATTAATGACATTATCGTGTCTCACCTGTAAATAATACTTAAGACTCTATCTACTTCGGTGATAAATAAATTCCCAGAATGACAGAAGCTGGAAAAAACTTTTATCAAGAGAGCCATCAATGGAACTTGCCATTTAAAAGCTGTATTTGATTGAGAGGGCTACAGTTGCAGAGCCATAGCAAGAGTGTGTGAGTAGCTGGGTGTCATGCTGGTACTATGGATACTTCAAAGATGCATTAGAAAATGCAATAAAAAAATTAGGTGTTAATAATTTGTGTATATCACATATATAAATTATTTCTCATTCGTAGCTCACTCAAAATTCTGTTGCAATGGCAATTTGCAAACATTCAACTGATTCCACATTTGCTTTTGTAAGAAGAAGAGGACATATTTTATTATTATTTAAATTTGATTAAAAGTTATTGTGCATATAAGCATTTTTCCACCATATTTTGTGGAAAGAAGACAATGTTTTTAACATTTTTGCCAATGGAAAAAAGAACATACTTAGACCTGTGATGCACAATGTAAATCAAATACAAATGTAATTTATTACATAACTAGCTATGTAATTATTATACAAATAGACTAGCAAAATGACAGCAATAACATTTTGACCAAGGGTTAACTTTTATTTGAGGTGTACCTATTCACAAAATACAGAATTTGGGTTGATAATATATGTTATGGGTCTTAATTCAATCAATATTTAAATAAAGCAATGAGTGCCTGAAAATGTACCTTGTGTTAGTATGTTAATGTTCCCATTTTGATTTTACCAGAGCATGTAACATTAAAAAAGTTAGAATGGCAGAGTTGAGTTTTGCCTGATCCATTCAGACTGATTTCTTAGCAGCACAGAAACACTAAACTAAAGCTGTGCTTTATAGTGCCCCAATCTAACATACTTGCCACAAGTCAAGATGTTAGTCATGAAGTAAAAGTGCGCTATGACACAATTTGACATATTACTGTACAATATGATAGATTGTATTGTTACACCCTTATCTTTTATTCCTACCTCAGCATCTCTCTGAATTTGGATTCTGTAGGGTTGTCTGATGGGCAAAACCATGGAGAAGATGGTGATAGTTAAATATTAATCATGCTTAACACATGCACAGTAGCAAGATTAGATCATTTCCACCACAAATAAAAGAGCTGGAAATCCACCAAGATAAAATACTCCCCTTTTGCAATATGTAGCACATACCATGAGGCCTGGCAAGCCACTGAAATGAGAGATAGTAACCCAAAGCAAGCCTGCTGTGCTGTGACGGACAAAAGCCCTCTGTTGCACTCTGGGCCTTTAATATGCTTGTGTAGCTGTGGCAGGTCTGCATGGCACTGGCCCAAACTTCCCCGTCTGGCTAAAGAGTGAGCAGAGAGTCCGCTCAGTCTTCAGCAACAGGGGAAAGGGACTGTTTGCTTAGGCCCGCCTCCACTCATCAAAAAAGGCGGAAATGTGGAACTGATGACCTCATGCACAGTGTGATAGATTTATCTTAGTGAAGTGTTTCCATCTCTACAGTTCTGCTCCAGCAGCCTTCCAAAGCAGCTAGTTAGCAACTTTTAAGAATGACGGTGCAGTAACGTAAATCATTTCACAAACGATAACAGTTATATGCCTCACCATGTCCCCTCCACGGCTGACCTAGAGCTTGAATTACTTGCCCAAACCCGTCAAAACCCACCCAAAGGCACCGGGTACCATTGAGTTTGGATGGGTGTGAAGTTTAGTTTGGGTTCAAATTTCACATTCAAGTTTTCACAGCCCGCCTTCCATTTTTAACAGATTGATAGAATTTGATGACATTGTTGACAGAATTTAGCAATAAGGGTCCATTAGGCCCATGCTCCTGTGAAAACTGACGTGCAGGAAATAAACAGCGAATCAACTCCGGAAAGTACAGTTAAGCCCAGCCAAAAGGATATTTAATGAGTTTGGCCAAAAGCAGTTTTATGTTGTATGTTCAATATGTGGAATATGTTCTATGTAAAGACATCGAGTTTAAGGCTAGCATTACATGTGGACCTTTAGATGCTTGTAACTTTACATAACATAAAGCATCCTACAACTTAGCTGCAACAGTTGCAACCATCTCAACTTTGTGAAGCAACCAAACAAAATGCAGATAATACATTGGATTAAGGACAAGAAAATCAGACACAATACAGTTTATTTGATGGTTGAAAATGAGATCATGTAACTGTCAAGTTGCATAGAAATTAAACTGCATGCAACTCACAACATGCAACTAGTTGCCAAAAGCTTTAGAATTAAACAGGTGAAGGCTAAAATCCTGCTATATCAGCACCGCATAGCATGAAAACAGTAGTGCAGTATTGAAAGTTTATCCAGACTAAAAACCAGAGATGGTGTTCAAAGGCATTGCTTGAAGAATAAATGCATTAAAGTGGGATGTACTTTCAGACAGCTTATTATTTTATTTACCCATGATCTAATTATGGCAATTGTTGTCACTTCATGGTTGTCAGGTTTTATTTGATATGCTGGGTAAGGATGGGCCAGTTTTGATCAGTTTTGGGCAGAATTTTGTTGTGCTTGGGTCAGCTTTGGGCTCAAAATTCACAATATGTTTTGTGTCAGGTTGGTTTCTAATAAAATTCTCTTGGGCTTAGGTTGGGTTTGAAGAGAAAACCTGATGCTGTGTGCTGGGTTGGGTAGGCTTGGGCAGAAAGTTAGGCTTTGGAACAAAGTTTCAGGCCTGATTAAAGCTATAGGCTGACCAAAACCTGATGTTTATATTCCAGACCTTGGTATATTTTGCCAAACACCAAAACTGTGAGACATTTGGAGAACATGTTACGCTAGCGTAAATGCTGTAGCCCAAGTTGAAGAAAAATATTTTGGAAGGTGCAATGTATCAATGCCAGACATAAGGACAAATACTGTAGTGAATGGATTGAATGCAGACCTACAGACCCTCTCCCATGAAGTAAGATTTTACATATATGTGTGTGCATAAGACATATCTGAAAAGTTTAGCACACCTTTGCCTTGGGCTGTCCTGTCACTCTGACAGGCTCTATAGACTCCGGGTGTTTAATGTAAATGTCTGGCTGCACTGTGCCAAGAACCAGCCCTAAAGCTTATCTGCCTTGATAATAAATAGACGTCGATCACCGTTCCAGTGTGAGAGTCATTAACACGAGACGCTGTGAAAGAAAAATGAGGTGAGTTGGGGGGGTGGGGGCACAGTGGGTTCAGGGGGCAAAGGAAATGGTGCACGTCTGGAGAGAGAGCGAGAAAGAGAGACAAAGAAAGAAAAAAACATGCTGCTATGCTTATTTTCCCTGCCCTCAACCTCCTCATGTGATCCAGGGGCTGAAACTGTGAAATATTGCCCATGCCATGGAAGTGACCTTATTTAAAATGGTACGCTTAGGTTCTTTGATCAACATTGTTTCAGTTTCGTGGTTTTGTGAGAAGATGCCACTCCCCCCATGTCCATATTTGGTGGAAACCAAAAAGTGCAGTGCATGAACACTTGAAGCTTCTTCTCTGGGGCATCTCTTTCAAAAAGCCAGAAGGCCAAGGGCAGTGTGCAGTAGGAAACTGCTCCGTATTCCCACAGTGAACTTCAAAATGACTGGCCAGTCTATCTTGAGCATGTCCATAAAGTGCTGGATGCAGAAAGGCCCAGCGTGAAACCCTAGCCGCGGGTCTGCGCAGCGCTGCACTATAGAGCACTCAGGGGACAGCTCGGCTTGCTAAAGCACTATCACAGCCAAGCCTGGCTTTACTGCCTCAGCCATCCTCGCCGCACACACAACCGGGCCGGCCCAGCACTGCCCTGAATGACATACAGCACAAATCACATTGATGAAATACACCATAAATAAAATGTGTGTGGTTGTTAAACATGTACGTCTCATCATCAAAACACAGCACCAGTGAGAACACAAAGCAAGCAAATGGTGAACCGAGCCTTTCTCACCTTCCACCTCATCCCATAAACGCTCACATGGACGACAGTGATGAAACACGTATCCGAGATTAGATAAGATTCATTAATTGATTCAGATGCACACGATGAATAAATCATTGGAATGACATTTGAGCAAAGAGCAGGTTTACACTTAGTTTCAGTGAATATGGCAGCACATGACTGTTTTAATTTATTGAGTATGGCACTGTTTTGAAAAAGACACTTAACTAATAGGTCAAGAAGCCTTAATTTGAAAATCTAAAATATTGAATTACTTATGTTTATGTTAAATTTATTTCTCAGGTGAAGCTGTTCCTGAATCAAAAGTATGATTGAATGCAAGAAATGAAAAAAATTACATAAAGTTTTTCATTGTGTACTAATGTCTCTTTACATAACTACTTATCATTTATTGTTTTTTTATTATTATTTTTTGTTTAACTTATTATTTATAACTTTTTTAACTAAATGGGAAATGTCTGTCTAGGTGACATCTGCTACTAGATTGGCTAAAGGTCTCCGAGTTAAATATTACTAAGTTTATGTTTGGCAAGGAAGACTGACAAATATGTGTTTTTTTTTGGGTGTATATATTTTACAGATTTTAAGTGTTTACACACACTTTTATTGTCCCTAATGTACATTTAACGTCATTCTCCCCTGGACAACTGGACAGCATTAGTCTGGAGCTACTTAACATTACTGAAATGTTTGTCTCTTTCATTCTGTTTTCCAACATGCAAGTGCTTACCTACTATTAGCGAGAGCAGCTGCTGTGAAGTGCTACCTCTGCTTTGCATGCTTGATCATGATTTTTTGTCTTGCTTTCTTAAATGCATTTCCCTTTGATATTGTTTAAAGTTATGTTTATACCAGAAACCTTCCCTTGTTCTATATTCCCCCTATAGAATGTGAAATCTTTCAGAATTAATTTATTAACATTATGAGGCCCGTTTAAAAAAAAAAGTAGACAATGTGTCAACAATAAAAAAATGACAATTTTTTAAAATCAACATACATTTTGTTGATTAATAATTGCAGCCCTTGAGGACTGACATTCATACCTGAAAATATGAAGTAACAACTAACATTAATATCAATCAGTAAACTGCTGTTTAACTAAAGCTACTGGAGTCCACAGTGACCAGGTAATATTACACCAGCTGATATTTTTAATCATCTGCATTTTTAACTCCTTAAAATTGGTATTGGTGGTCAAATTTTCATGTTGGTCAGGCCCTAACACACATACACACATGCACAGGTAAGCTGGAAGTGAGCCAAATCCTTGCACTGCTTCAACAGCACCATAGCCCCGGGGCAAGCTAAACATCATATCCTCATATCAAACCCAAGAGAGCCAAATGAAGGCCAAGCAGCCACAGGACTCATCCAGGCCTGCAGCTGGGGTTAATGCTGGACCTCACCTTCTGCAGCTTCTCATATCCTTTTCTCCTGTGTGTGTGTGTGTGCACGGGCAAGCTCATATGACTCCACACACACGCACTGCGGCCTTGCCAGGAGCTGTGTTTTACCTGACGCTTCGTTCCATTCCATCTCACTTTATCTACCCAGGACGGGAGGAAGATTTCACCGTCTTTTCTTTGCCTGGGCTGGTGGGGGATCTGTGATGCACTTCACTCTATCTGGTAATTTCTTCCAGTCGTGGTGTGAGTCTGATGCTGGGCCTGGGATGCAACCCCGGAGCCTCAGCCTTCCGGTCCGACTGCCATTAATCTCCCCGCCTCAGCCTGGCTCAGTGAGATCATCAGATGCTGCTGAGCGGCAAAGAGGAGCCACACTCAGTGCCAGAGGGGCCTAGGGCTCTGCCAGACACCCGCCGTTCCTTTTCCATTCGCCTCTGGAGGAGGGGTAAAGTAAAGACTGCTGGAAAATTGGACTAACCCGACACTGAAATTAGCTTCTCTTTCTCTTCCTCAGCTTTCTGGCAGCGGTAGAGACTAGAAGAGTGCAACCTAATACGAACAAAGCAGTATTCACATTCAAAAACAGCACGGCTCTTACAATATATCCTCCACAGGAGTGTCTCTTTTTGGCTATGTAGCTGCGCGAGGGATACATCTGAGACTTCTTTAGGCCATCATCATCAATCTGATATTCATGTTGTTAAATATATTTATGCTCTTGTTATACAATACGGGAATCTAATGCGTAAAGACTTTGGTTAACTACACAAACAGACTTTTATGTGAGCTAAAGTGGGCTCGGATTCAAAATCTGCTGATTGTGGGCTCGGATGGGTTACCGCATGTGGAAACAAGCAGAATCGTTTCCTTATCTGCGACTTCCTGCATACGTTCAGAAATATGAGGATACAGTGGAGAAAGAGAGTGAAGAGGCTTTAGGGAGATTGACAGTGGGATTACAGCACTGGCTGCCAGAAAAAGAAAGGCTGCAGCGCAGCACATGTGCATGCCAGTGCAGGGCGGCCACTTACTGATGAGCTGTGGCTAAGTTCAATGGTGAGTTTTTCTCTAAGCACCACCCCACCATAGAACACAGCACTCAATTCTCCCTGCCTTCATCATCGTGTGTCTGGGGGACAGATGAGATGGATTTTCTGTGGCTGCTTGATTGTGAACGGATTCCTTTTGAAGGACGACCCAGAGCACCACTGACGCACTAGGAGTGGCACAAACACAGGCTGGGACTGTAGAAGTCCTGCTCTGATACCTTTTTGTGTATTATTATTCAATTATAGTTCAGCTGAGGGTCATCTACACTCAGAGAGTGTTCTTTAGTAAAGGCAGTGGTTCTATTGGTGATATATAGTACCATTTTCAAAAAAGCCATACCATATAGAACACATTCTCCATCAATCTGAAGAACCATTTCACCATGCAAAGAAACATTTAAGCATGAAATGTATACGTAGAACCATTACCTTTACTAAAGAATCCTTGAAAAAACATTTTTTTAAGAGCGTACAATCTCCTATCCAACAAAAAGCCATTAAATTACGACAGTGTAAAGTTGTTTGCAAAAGTTTAAACACCCCAAGCCAAATGACTTTCTAAGTGAAAATAAGTGAACACATCCTCCACAGAGAAGAAATTTCAATATGCCATTTTCTGCTCATTTAAGTTTAACATATTGGAAAAAACGAAACATAACATATAACATGTGCCATATCTTTTGTACAGGCCACATTTTGTTTTATTTTTTCCACTATGTTAAATTCAGCAAATAAACAGTGATTGTGCATTAAAATGTGCATAAGTGTGCTCATGGCAGAGGTTGCAAATGTATTTCCACATAGAACGAAACATGTCAGTTGACTGGGGCGCCCAAACTTTTGCACATGACTGTAATCAGGTTGGGCAATATGACAATGTCATTGTTATTGTGAAAAATTACAATATGCTTTTCTTAGTGTAATGTAGTTGTCTTCACTACTTCTAGAACACTAAAGAACAACTGAACGTATCACAGATTTAGATCAATTATAGAGAACCTGTAAACAACAAACACCAACAAGTGCATAGTAGGACTGTAACAACGTATCCTGACATTGTGATACTGCAATGTAAAACTGTAACAATGTGCATCATGGAGATGTGACTGATGCATCATGAAGAGTGGACATTCTGTTAATTATGGCATCTAAGACAACTGCATTGTTTGAAGACCATAGCTTGAAAATGGTCAGTGCCAGTTTTTTTTCCTTTATTCCTTCTTAAATAGTTTGATTAATAATCATTCTATAGCCTTGTTATATTTTTGCCTACTTGCTCAAGTTCAAGCATTAATTTTAAGTATTAAATTTGCAGACTGTTTGGTTTTCCTTGCTGTTCTTCTTAAAGGACCCATATCATGGAAAAACAAATTTCCATTCACTTCCTGGTCAGTACAGTCCATATGGAAACTAAGCTGCAAAAACAGTCTATTTTGAATTCAATGTTTCTGTGATGTCACAAGAACCAGCTGATTTACATGTTTTCACCCACTCAGACTACGGCATGTGTATTGCTACTTATAGCAATACACATGCTATAAGTAGATCTCAAGGATGAAAATAAAATAAACGAAAAAATGTAGCATACAGTTCCTTTAAAGAATATATTTTTGCAAAGACTGAAAAAAAAATTACTGATGACTTGTCATGTTTTTTTTTTTGTTTTGATGTGTTTCAACTTTCTTACAACTTCACAAACCTCAGAAAAGTAACTATTTTGATAGATATTGTGCATTGTAAAAAAAAAGGTATTTGATTATTTTGATATTATATTTTGTTATGCAATTTCGCTCACATCAGTATCACTTTGAAGGAATACTTTTCATTAAAATCCGTTACTGATAAAGACTTATCAAAGGTAATACAAAAGCCTTAACACTGTGCTGTTATAGTCATATAGTCTTACAGTGATGACAGTGTAGAAAAAGGAATTTGAACTTTTAAACAAAGCATTTCTTGGGGGGTTTAACTGACCATTTATAGCTAATGTCAATTTGAGACATGCCCTTCCTCCAGGTAATATGAGATCAGTTTGGGTTTTAAAACCACAGTGTACCTTTAATTTGTTTTAAATAAAAAAAGGATAACAGGCAGCAATGTACGTGCTCAATTAGGCCGTTTAGTAGAAATACAGCAAATAAATCACTTTGTCAATCAATGTTCTCAATAATTAAATGCTGGGCAATAGGTTTTCTGTTTGGAGGCTGTCGATACGAATGAAATTTATAACTATGCCCAAACAGGAAGTCAATTTTTACGGCAATTCAATTTTCGAGTGGAAAGCGTATAATTTGAATATGGCCATAAGGGGGAGATTAGAGGCCTGTGAGTCTATTTCTTTTTTTCCTGCCAGCATGATCGATAAATTAAGGTAAAAGTATTGGATCCCCGGCAGACACACGCTCTGAGTGAGGCCTTCTGTGTATTCAGGGGTTATTTTTTACAAAACCAATACACAGCGCTCTAATATGATTGTGTGTGTATTATTTCACAATTTACAGGTGAATGTACTGTATGAGATACACTTGGCTCAGCTCACTAGCACATCCAGGCTGGAGATTCCTCTAGGGCTGCGTGTCCCTCTGGACACAGCTGAATACAATCACACTCCTCTGGATTTCTTGCCCAGGGCTATTTACACATTTTCAGCAGGATGGAAAAAGAGCTTTCAAATCACGCTTATGCCCAAATGAATGTCCATTTCCACAGTCTAAAATCAAATGTGACATGAAGAGACTGCTTTATCCGCATGTATCTTTCCCTGTGTAGTGATGATCTGGTGAGCTAGTGGATTGTACGTGATGACAGAGGTTTGAATAACTGCAAGTACTTGAGCTAAAGCAAATAATCTGAACAAACAAAAATATGCAGTGAAGCTGTCAGAACATGGATACAGACACAGCTCTGTGTTAGTCACCCAGTTATCATAACACTACACCTCTTCAAATAGACATCCCTAGAGGAGCAGAGAGACAGAAGACTAAAACATCCTTACTCAGAGCAGTGTAAATCACACCTGCATCATAGGGATTCACAAAATTCAAAGCTCCATTTATTACGATACAATATACAATTCAATCCATTTTTTGAGAAAAAGTAGAGCCAAAAAAATGTGTTTTTAGTTTGTGTTTTCAATTTATTAGAACATTCAACAGTAAAGAAATTCAACATTTGAGACTCATAAATGCAATATGACCCATTCAGACTAGTTTATTGTCAGGATATGCACATAGAAAAAAAGCCCAAAAGCTATATTCTACAATGTAACAAAAGCAAATGCAGTGAGAGAAAGAAAAAAAAGGGAATATACTGTGTCAGCAAGTACAGACCTGAGCCATTCAAAAAGCATCGCTCTGGACTGTTCAACAAGCACAGCTTTGAACTGTTCAACAAGCACAGTTCTGAACTGTCTGATGACAACAGCTTTGAACTGTTCAACAAGCACAGCTCTGGACTATTCAACACGCACAGCTCTGAACTGTTCAACAAGCACAGCTCTGGACTATTCAACATGCACAGCTCTGGACTGTTCAACATGCACAGCTCTGAACTGTTCAACAAGCACAGTTCTGGACTCTTCAACAAGCACAGCTCTGAACTCTTCAACAAGCACAGCTCTGGACTATTCAACATGCTCAGCTCTGGACTATTCAACATGCACAGCTCTGGACTATTCAACATGCACAGCTCTGGACTATTCAACATGCTCAACTCTGGACTATTCAACATGCACAGCTCTGGACTATTCAACATGCACAACTCTGGACTGCTCAACATGCACAGCTCTGGACTGTTCAACAAGCACAGCTCTGGACTACTCAACATGCACAACTCTGGACTGTACAACATGCACAGCTCTGAACTGTTCAACAAGCACAGCTCTGAACTGTTCAACATGCACAGCTATGGACTATTCAACATGCACAACTCTGGACTGTACAACATGCACAGCTCTGAACTGTTCAACAAGCACAGCTCTGGACTGCTCAACAAGCTCAGCTCTGAACTGTTCAACAAGCACAGCTCTGGACTATTCAACATGCACAGCTCTGGACTATTCAACATGCACAGCTCTGGACTGTTCAACATGCACAGCTTTGAACTGTTCAGCAAGCACAGTTCTGAGCTGTTCAGCAAGCACAGCTCTGGACTATTCAACATGCACAGCTCTGGACTATTCAACATGCACAGTTCTGGACTGTTCAACAAGCACAGCTCTGAACTCTTCAACAAGCACAGCTCTGGACTCTTCAACATGCACAGCTCTGAACTGTTCAACATGCACAGCTCTGGACTGTTAAACAAGCACAGCTCTGGCTGTTCAACATGCACAGCTCTGAACTCTTCAACAAGCACAGCTCTGCACTATTCAACATGCACAGCTCTGCACTATTCAACATGCACAGCTCTGGACTATTCAACATGCACAGCTCTGAACTGTTCAACAAGCACAGTTCTGAACTGTGCAGATAGCACAGCTCTGTACTATACAACATGCACAACTCTGGACTGTTCAACATGCACAGCTCTGAACTGTTCAACAAGCACAGCTCTGGACTGTTCAACAAGCACAGCTCTGGACTGTTCAACATGCACAGCTCTGGACTGTTCAACATGCACAGCTCTGGACTGTTCAACAAGCACAGCTCTGAACTGTTGAACAAGCACAGCTCTGGACTGTTAAACAGGCACAGGTCTGGACTGTGCAATGACAACAGCTCTGAACTGTTGAACAAGCACAGCTATGAAATGTTGAACAAACAAAGCTCTGGACTGTTAAACAATCAAAGCTCTGAACTCTTCAACAAGCACAGTTATAAACTGTGCAATGACAACAGCTTTGAACAGTTCAACAAGCACAGCTCTGGGGTTGAACCAGTACAGTTCAACTGTTTCTTCTTTTTCTACTGATTGACAGAGAAAGATGATGTGTACACAGATGAGTGGACATGTTTTTGCTATCTTCTAATATGCTAAACATGAGATAATGTACTAGTCGTAGCTAATATGCTAACAAAAAAAAAGTTTGCTTACAAGAAGCCCCCAACTCATAACCAAAAAAAACCAAAAAAAACAAAAATGACAATATTTTGTCCCAGCAGTGACGATAATCACTATTTGATGCCCAAGAGAGCCTTATCCCAAACAATACAGTATGATCCAATGTATTGTTACACCTCTCATGCACTGCTGGTCACTCTGCTGCTCTCCTAGCTACTAGCCACTAGGGTCTGTCCAGCCAGAAGAGTTCTAAAGAGACAAGAAGGCATCAGCCACATGCAGCCTTTTCATTTACAACATGAAAGCAAAAGCAAAAGCAAACACACTGGTCATTCACTCAAGTCAAAGAAGAGTTAACCAGCAAAGCTCTGCTTCTGGGACTCCATTTCGATACTCCTATCGGTAGAGCAGGCCAGCAGGAGAAGAAAGAGCTGTTGATGGAATGCAGCCATTTTGTTGACCTTGTGGCCCTCCCTCGGAGCAAGGCCGGAGACAGGTAGATATATGGCCAGTTTGTTATTGTGAATTCCAGATCCTGTGATTATCTCGGACTCCGCTTCTGGAGTTTTTTAATCTCAGATTCCTGAGCCGGTTCACCCAGGGTGCCGCTGCTGCCTCTCGCTCACCTTTCCCTGACCCGTGCTCCTTTTTTTTCACCCTCCTGCACAAAAAAAAGAGAAAGAGGAAAAAACTACACCTTACAGATTCCAGGGCCAGGCTCGAGTTTCGTTTTAATGTCCGTTTACATGTGGGCTGGTTGGCGGGGGAGTTAAGGAGGGGGTTAAGGGGGGGTTCCCCACACAGCCATTAGTTTTACAGACGAGCACTGATGTCACGGGCCTAGCCGTCGTCGGCTGGCTGACAAGAAGCAGCGGTGCGGCCGGTGCTGTGGAATTTATTTTCCCTGTTGACCAAGGCATCAAAACTTTCAAGCTCTCGGAGAGCCTGATGGACAAGACAAACATGAAGCGCTCGGATAGCCACACTGAAATGTGGCCAGCATCTAGACAAAAGGAATCACGTTTCTGAGCCGTGCTCAAACGGCAGAGGCCTGATTGAAACCAGATAAGGATAAAATGGAACTGTTGCGAGGAGTAATGAGATTCTCCGAGTGTATGTTTGGATTAGGTGATTACAGACTCCCCCCCCTCACTCTCTCTCCCTCTTTCTCTCCCTCTCTTCCTTCTTCCTCTCTCTCTCTCTCTCTCTCTATCCTCAAGCATCAGGCCATAGGCTAAGAGTTCAGCACTGGTAAAATACAACACGGTACTTTTACAGCGAGTCGTAGTCGAACAAAAGGAAAATGGGTTATGAAAATAGACACAGCTGGCAAGATGCAAACAATAGGCCAGCTGTTTCTTTTTTGGGGTAATGGTCTTCAGATCCTACCAGACCTGACGAGGTCAGCAGAGTTACTGCGCTCATAAAAGTGCAGGCAAGATTAAAAGAAACGAACATTTCAATAACAGAGGCAGAGGTCAAAACGGCACCTGCTTTTACAGTAGGTCTACACTTTTGCATACCGTGTCTCTCAAGACGCCTCTGACATGGTATTGTGGTTCTGAGGTACAAATAAACACAAATAGATTGTTTTAGTCATTAACAAAACAACTCATATTCATATCTTTATGAAGTAAAGAGATGACAGAGGAAGATGGGCTCATATGCGAATAGAAAATGTCAGAAAAGTTCAGCTTTTGGTACTTTTGCACAGAATATGAATACATAACCTACTAAAGAAGACAAAGGCATCATATCTTCAACAGTGAACTTCCTTTCCTCAAACTACACAAAGCAAGATTTGCGTCCCCGTTTAATGCGGCCCTTTCATTGCAGGGTTAAAATCTGAGATGAGACAAAATGAATTAATTCGTTGCTCATTCGGAATTATCATTTCAAAGTTTATCAGCGCATGGCGGGCATGACACATTTTCACAACTTAGTGTGGTTTTTACATAATATTTCCTTTCGGGCATTAGCCAGACATCCAGAGAAATATATTGACATGTGTTTAAAGTTTGTTGGCATATGTATGCAGAGAGCTGTGGAATGCATAATTTAGCACTGCCTCCACTCCTTAACTGCAGGGCCAACACTGGGAGCTAGGCTTGCAGCACACTTCAATAACCACACGTGCGTGCATTGTTCCTTTGAAAAGTTTGTCAGTGTGACAGCGTCACTGGGGTTTTTGACACCGTCTGTCATGCTGAAGATCACGCCTGCTTCTGTCGCCGTCAGCTCTTATCAGCACTCATTTCTTAAGTTTGCGCTCGCAAATATTCCGCCAAATATTACTATTCCCCCCTCTCCGTCTTGGGGGGGGGAGAAAATATGAAAGTGTGCAATAATCTCTCTCTCACAGTTTTATCTGGGAGCCATCCTTCATCCGAGTGCTCAACATTCAGGATTTTCATCAGTCACTCAAATGAAAAAGAAGGATATTAATGTTTTGATGCTCATCTTCTTGAATATGAAGCAGCACGACAACCTTACTGCTTACTGATTCTTTTAATATTTCCCAGAATTATTTCATTTCACCTCGGGTTAAATGGTAGTGTCAAAAATGACTGCATGTGCATTTTTGCCGCGCGCCGCAAACAATGGTGAGGGGTTGCGGGGGAGGCTTACATGTGCGCTTTAATTGCATTACAAGACAAACATTTAGGAGCATAATACAAAATCGCGGAGGCACGATTTTACAGAGCACCCTCGCACAAAAAACAGCGCCTCAGATCAATTTTGGCATATCCATCACAATGCCCTATCAGCGAGGTGCAGAGTAACCTGATTTAAGGCTGACTTATTGGATTTGTGGGAGGGACACAGTGGGGTGGAGGGCTCCCAGACAAAAAACAAAAGCCCCGCTTTAATCGCTCGCCTGTGCCATGACAGTGCTTAGAAAAGCCAGTCATGAAACGGCTCCTTGACGAGAAAATGATTGCGCGATCCGCAAGTAACTGCCTGCCACCGGCGATGTTCTCCCTCCAACTCAGCTTGTCAGGTGTAATCATTTTGTTCAGCTTAATGTTTTATGCAAATGCACTGGGGGTAGGGTTAGGGTGCTGCTGGGTTGGGGAGGGGAGAGGAGAGGGGTAAGCAAGGGGGGGTTGTTGTGCCTCACAAGGGTGTGTTGTTTTCTCAAGTGCTCTGAAAATATTTGCACTCCTCTGAACATTGCCTGCGTTGCCCTGATTATTTCCTGTTTGCATCAGGGGTTTTGTCTTTGCTGCCTGCATGTGTCTCTGGTGGAGATCACAGGGGCATGTGGCACATCACACGGCTGCCTGCAGTGCTGTACTGAGCTGGGGCTCCCTCATCTTGCTGGAGACAGAACAGAGCAGAGGACTATCTCCGGGCCTACAGCAGAGATGTGTAGATGCATGCTGAAGTACAGATCCAGATATCACATATTTCCAATATAAATATCGGTACTGAAAACTCAAATGTCTGTTAAAATCAATACTCATCCACTTTTTTAAATTCATAAATTACTAAGCTTTAAAATAAGCTATTTTGCATTGACACACTTCACTCAAACTGAACAAACACCACTGCCCTACAAGACCGATACAGTCCTTTTTTCAATTTAGTTAAACTCCCACTAAGAAATGTACATGTTTGCAAAATTAGACTAAAGAAAAGGAACTGTTATTACAGATGAACTGAAATGTCAGACACCAAAAAAGGAGGAAAAAAGTCTAAAAATTCAAAATAAAAAAATTTATTAATTAAAGGCTAAGACATGGACATTCAAACAGTTTAAGCAACACCAGATAAAAGTGAAAAATGCCATGCGGTACTATTTCACAGTTTCTACAAGGAATGATAGGCAAACAGTTTATAATCTCTGTTAATGCAGAGTATTAAGTAGAGATACAGCACTCAACAACTTTACTACTGGCTTGATACTACTTGGAGGCATGGTGTCCCACTTGACATACAGAACGCAGCAAAACAGCAGAAGCAGAAAGTCCCTGCTAGCATGCCAATGCCATCCGTAGCCTCAGTTTTTCAAATTATAAATGTGACCATGATCATGATAATAATGATGCAAAGCATAACCTAAAAACCACAATTATTTGCTTAGGATGGCCAACCATTCTCTGTCATCAAGGTCGTTAGATATTGTTGCACATACTACTCATATTCCTTCTTTCTTCCTTTGATATCTGAACTTGATGTTCTCTTTTGAGATCCCATCCTAGCATAAAATATAAACATTGATTGTTCTCTTTGACCAATAATTGCAATAATGTGTTAATGAAATAAGCATGTGCATTTAATGCTGAGAAAAATAGACTGCAAAAAAAAAAATCTGTAGGATAGGGACAAACACACATAAGCGTCACCCGTGTATATTTGGTGAGATATCAGATATTATATACCCAGGTATGTAAGGTGAGATATTAGATTATTTTAATAATTGAACACTTGGAATTTGTTGAAACACCTGTTATTTCATGTGGAACACAATGTTAATGTGTTCATGGTAATAATAATAATAATAATAATTATGCGTGAATGTTGCCAAAGCTGTTATATCATAATACCTGCACAAACAAACAAGACAAAACTGGTTTAAAGGAACATTCCATAACATGTAGAAACATTAACTAATCTCTAACGTCAGCTTAGCAAACCATTGAACACGGACTGAGCAGCACAATAGCTCAATTCAATTAATTCCCACATCAAACTGTTTCTTCTCATAAATAAGAAAGGTAATCATCTTGAAAAATCAATGAAGAGGAAAACATCCATGGTGTGAAACAAGCTTAATACAGCCCCGGGTCTCAACAGTGAACACCTGCCTTTTAGGACTTTTATTGGCCTATATCTTTTTTTATAGTTCATCATCATCGTCATCATCATCATCATCATCATCATCATCGTCGTCAGAGGACAGCTAAAAATCAAAGAATAATGTCAGCACTGAGGAGGCCAGTGAGGCGCTGAATGCAGTCCTAGCCTGAGGTTTTTTCCCCCCTCCTCATACCCGCCTTAATTTGCTGCCAGATGCAATAAAGGGATGTAGCCGATGGAAGGAGGGCGACTCTCTTATCTACAGAGTGATATTCTCTGCCTGGGTCTTTTATCACCTTTAAAACCTGCACACTTTAATGCAGCGCACTGAGCCTTATTGAGCTGGAGCTAAACGATTCTCTTCCTGCTGCTCGCCTTTTCACTCCGCCAAGGCAGGAGCCTTTATAATACTTTTTTTTTTTGCAGCTGAGTTCGACAGTTTAACTCTGACAGTCTCTTTCATTACAGTCTTAAACTGACAAACTGCAGAAATCCACATTACATCTTTTGTGACAATAGTACAATTACTGTAATTCAAGCCAGTCAAGCTGCTTTTCACTTTTTTTTACATTTTACTCTAAAATTATTTATCATTATTTCATCTTAACAGCTGATGTTGCTGAAAGGGCAAGCAGTTATGTTAAGGAAATGAAGTGAAATGAGTGCAAAGGCTACACCTCTGTGGAGGTTGTGCACGTCCTGTGTGACAGTAGGCCAGGGCAAAACAATGTTTTGAATGACTGAAGGCAGACAGGGCTGAGGTTTGTAAACTGATGTTTAAGGCTTACGTTATGCTAGAGACAGAACACTAGAGACAGAACACTAGAGACAGAACACTAAGCAGGTGAAAAGAGCGAAAATGATTAACATCAGTAGTTAATCAGAAACCAATGACTTAAACAATGTCATCTTTACGAACCAGCAAGTCAATATGTCAATATAATGCTTAAATCAAGCTTTCAGAGATGGAGCTAGTCAGTTACCACAAAAGTAGTCAATCACTGAGGACATACCTAGAATCCAAAGAAGACAAGGTTAATGTAGCTAACAAGTAATGTTAAAAAGTAATACACTGTTAACAGTTATCTATGAAGTCAACTGAAGTGCATCACAAAGCTGAAAACATTTTTTTGACACACAGACAGTCATATGCAAAAGTTTGGGTGCTTTGGTCAAATGACATTTTGTTGATTTTCTAAGTGAAAATGTACACATCCTCTACATAAACTCTCCAAAACACTCTGCCCATTATAATGCACAATTACTGCTGATCTTAACATATTTGAGGAACAAACATAGAAATTGTGCAAAAGTTATGGCACATTTTTTCTGTCATATTAATTATTTTATCACATTATTTTATATTGCCTACATTATTTATATATTTGCTGTCAGAACAAAACTTTGTATCATTTTTTTATTTATTTATTGCAGAATTTGAAAATACCAGTCAATACCAGTTCGACAATTTCATGACGAATGAACCAACAGCAGTTATCTAAAATAACTTGTAAAATTCTTGAGCCATTAACTTCTGTTCAAAGTTTTCAGAGAATGTTTCTGTAGAGTTGCCATTTTGGAGACACATGGTTTTTATGCTTTGTGTCTAAGTTTGTTGTGTGATTCTGGTGTAGAATTGGCACAAACATGTCTACTTAGCAGCTGTGGTTTAAAGAACATGTGCGATGATTTGGCTGAACTAAGAATAGCCAACCTCATAGCTCCAGTGCAAAGCTAAAGAAGCAAACAGACACTACATCTGAGTATTTCTGAACAAATAATTCAAAGTGAATGAAGATGTTCATGATTTCGAGGCACCTGGCTGTCACATGCTTTGTGTACACTACCTAATGCTGACAGTCTCAGCAAAGGAGGTTTAAGTACACATGTATGTGCATGTTTCTGTTTCTCAAGGCCATACAGTTGCTGTTTATGAAGAAAATGGAAAATCTCAAATGACTGTGTTTACACTGTGCAGCAGGGAAGTGCATGAACAGACAGGCTGCATGTTATCTGAGGACAGAAACACCATGCCCTCCATTCCTGTCCAGCTCCACGCCAAGCCAAGGCATGGAGAATGAAGCAAGTGATGATACAATTACATGCTTCAATAATTTGTGAATAATGACCAATGAGCATTATATTTGTGCATCTTGTGTGCGGGTGTCTGCAGGCTATTCTTTTCTTACATTTTTGATGCACATGCAAACCTTCAGGACAAGTAATTACAGCGCTCTCTCTCTCTCTCTCTCTCTGTGTTTCTCTGTGTGTTTCTCCATTGAGATTAACACAGAATATCCAGACTGACCTTACTTGCCTGCTGTACCAAAGTGTTTGCTGTGGAATATTCATTGGTTTTGCTGGCTGGTTCTGATGGCCTTTACTACAAGTGAACAAGGAAAAAAAACACAGCTTTCAGTAAGCACAGCATTATCTTGGGATGTGGAGTTCAAATATGATTCTGTTTATATCATACAATTAGATAACACTGCTTTACACTAAAGGAACAATATATTCAGATGTCAGAAGCATATAGACCACTGCTTAATCCCCAGAGAATACAACAATAGAGTCCATGTAAAAATGCAAAGAATGCAATTAAAACCTTTTTATGTTTCCGAGACAGTGTCTGTTCCTCTCATTAGGAACTGGACCGGGTTCTCACTAAAATAAATCCCATTAAGATGACCTTTACTCATTACTCCAACATTACTCATTATGGCAAGCTGACACATTTCTCTTTCTTTCCAAACCATAATGAGGAGGCCAGTACACAGACTAATACATAATCTTATCAGTGGCCTCCGTCCAAAATTAAAAAGACCTTTTTAAAGTTCATCTCCATTATACGCCTGAATCACTGTGAATGACTCTGTAGCTCAGAAAGGAACTTAATAACAAACACACAGCCATTAATAATTGTCTGTGGTCGGTGTTTTAACAGATAACGGCTGAAATGTCTGATCAAACTCCATTCATGTATGTTCATAACCTAAAACATACCGTGAGTTACCTGAAGGATGGGCTAACTATCATACTGCTGAAAATTTCATGCTTAAGTTCTAAGAAATGGCGGTTATTACACTGTCAGAAAAGTTTTGGTACAACACCGGAAAATGTCTTATGGAAAATTATTTCAAATTACAGAGGTGTCAAGCTATGGAGGTTTTACACTGTCATGCTTTACTGATACAAGATTTAATATGCAGGCTCCAACAACTGGGCTCCACCACTGTCTCCACATTCATGAAGCAGGAGAATATTAGATATGCCCAGACTCCTCTACACAAAGCAGAATCATGATAGGAAGAGAGATAATCAACATAGCTTAAGCTACACTACTTGGCTTCAAGTCAAAACCCAGATCAGTGTGGGTTAAATTAGTTATCAGTAAGGAAATAGTAATATATCACTCCTGTCATAACAAAAAGATTGTATACTTTTAAAATCTCAACGTTTTATAGCATATGATTATGTAATACTGTAAACACAGCTATGTGCTTGAAGTGAGCATGCTCATCTCAGTACATGACCCAGGGTTGCATGTCACAGGAGAAGAAAAGGGGAGACAGATGTGCAGACTGCATGTGGCTGAATTAAAAATACATACAGTACTGTGCAAAAGACTACCCTTCATTTATTTAATTTCCAGTCAAACAGCCATTAAGTATATTCATTTTCCAGGAGATATTTCTAGATGTAAGTCAGGGGAAAGTACAAAGGAAACTGATTTGATAAAAAACAGGACTTTCCAAAACAGGAGTACAAAAAAAAACAGTTAAAAGATATAGAGAAATGGGACTCTATACAGTCAACATCAGATAACCAGTATGTAAAGCTTTAATCTTTGATAGACAGGAGAAAATAATGCTCCACTCTTGCTTCTGAGAAAAGAAAATAGACAAAAAGAAGAAAATGTGCAAAACAAATCAAGAATCTGCTGATATATCGTCGCTGTCCAAAGAAAACCATGCATCTCCATTTTTGTTGATTTTTATTTTTCTACATCATTTTAACACACCAGCTGTCCTTTACATTGTGAAAATTTCCTGACGCATGGACCAAAAGAAATGCTCTAAAATCACTTGGAATAAAATCTCTTTACATTAACTTACACTGAAAGGTAAGAGTGTTTTTGCCTTCTCCTGTAAAGTTACTATTTTGTAGATACTTGTTTTTCTTTGGACAGTGAAGATATTCAGAACAATTTCTCAGTTCAAACCTCAACATCACTGAATTTGTTTAGGGACTCGGATAATGCAACCAGCTTCTAAGACTGAACTTTGGAGGTGTGAAAAAAAAACCCTATAGATTTCTCTGAAAACTGTGTGGTGGACACACTTAATGTCTGTCACTTTTACACAGCACTACATAAAAAGGTCCATCGCTCATCTTAACATTACTAGTATTTAAATGAAACCGAATGCTAAACATGTACACAAACATGCACATAGATACACACAGAACAACATAATTACAAGAATCTCAGAGAGTACTAGCATTTACATTTTATCAGGCAAGACATTAATTTAAACATTATCTCATGAAGGAATGCTTCCAATCACTCCCATTTCTGCTTATGCAGAGTTAGATTAATTTGCTGATGCTAATTCATGGTTCTTGCACTCAAAACGGCCCACAAGCAGCTTGTGAAGTTGCACAGTCCTTTATCCATTTTTAATTTAAAATAAATGTTGTTTAGAGTCATTGATTTATGGAATAAATAAGCTAAACTATGCATTCTATAAATACATTTTAGAGGTTTCACACAGAGCAAAGAAAACTGTAAAACAAAATAATCACAAACAAAAACCTTTATGGATCTTTAGTGTTTTCAAAGAAAAAAGGCCTCTTACTTATTAGAAGGTCTGTTTCACCTGCTCAAGCTTAATTTTTTGCCTTTGAAAGCAAGCCATCTACTCCAGAACTCAATAATGCAAAGCTAATTGGCTACAGCTATTAGCTAATTGCATACAAAGATAAAAAGTTGCATAATTGGATTATCTTAAACAGACAAATGTGTTATCCCTTTAGGTTCAAGTGGTACAAAGCAATTAAAAATTGGACAACTAATGGAAACATTTGCTCTTTCTGTCTAGGTTTTACCGTAAATACTAAATATAGGACTATTATGCAGAACTGAGATCGCTTCAAAATTCTATTAAGTCCCATAAGCCTTGAAATATTACTACTGGAAGTTCGCTAAGTTCTTTTCAGCACTTTCATTTCAAAAGATGTTGTGGCGCTTTGAAGCTGGGAGGTCTGCTGAGGGCAAAAATGCTTTTAATCAAAATGTCTTCAAGCCACACAGCCTCCATTCACTACGGCTTTGCAGACATCATCCAGAGATTGGGACATTTCTCTGACAACATGCAGTATTAACAGTGAACAAAAGTTGTTTCTGTAATTTAATTTAATATGTTTATCCACAAGCTCATTGTGTCCTTGTGTTTGCAGCTCTGATGACACAACCAAACTAAACCAACTCACTTCATTGAGCAATACCTGATACGTGCATTTCTCATGATGCTGCTTACAGCTGTTACAATGTCTTATTTCTTGTCCATGAAGAACTAAACTCAAGAAAAATGTGTTAACAGGTGGACAGAACTAGTGAAGAACTAGCAAAAAGTCAAAATCCTGCACACTACACACACAAACAAATAATAATAATAAACTGTAGCTATGTTTCTATCAACGCTTAATGCAAATTGTAAGAGATAAAATAAAAAAATATGTGGAAAAAAAATTTTGGCGATACTTGCTGCCCAGCAGCTTGTTTCCATCAGAGTTTTTCCAATAAAAATGCTTGATGTCATTACATCATTTCCTGCAAAAAACTGATGTCACATAAGTTTTGGCTTATCGATAAAAAAGTGGTGGTCGACATGGTTCCATCTCTAATTTTATGTGTGTCACAACTTTGGCCTCCCTGAATTCCCCATAACCTACTGACAAGAACATTTATATTATTTTATTTTATTTTTCCTTTTTTTCAGCAAAACAGTTATATGACAGATCACGTCTTACAAAAGGCTGCGGTATTTTCTGGACTTTTCTTTCTGTAAAAGCTGAACGTGGCAGCATTCCTCCTCAGTTAAGATGCACCTCTCCACTATGCTATTTGTGTTTGTGTTTCTTATAAGAGGTACTGAGGGAAATCGGAAAAATGCAGTTTTTTTTTCTCCACTGCATTCAAAAATTATCTCAAGAAAATTGTAATTATTTTCTATAAAAATGTATTCAGTTTAATCTCCTCAGCATGGACAGCAGAATGGAGGAAAAACAAAATTAAACCAAACATTATAAAAATGTTAGTAAACAAAAAGTAGAACATGATGGGCGAGGATAAAGCCAAAAGGAAAAGCCCCCATGGTCTATTTTAACAATTACATTTGTGTGGTTAAAAATTCTTTAATAATATCTCTTTTTCAAAAGTACCACTTGCTCTTAGAATTGTTCATAAAAGATAAGTTAAAAAAGAAATGAAAAGAATCCTTAAGAGGTTAAAAAATAACAATTTACGTTATCTTAAGTATGAAGAAAAACAAGACAAAACAAACAAACAACACATTTAAGAAGATCAAGAAGGCACTTTTGTGGATCTGGCTTGCAACGATCAAGGTCTCAGAGACTGAAAAGTTTGCACCTCTTTGAATGGATTTTTGTTGCATTATGGGTACTATTACATTTAATATCTCATGCGATATTGTTTATTTGAAGTTTTTGTGTAGCATGTCTTTTTGTTCATTCTTATCCACAGATTTCTTTCAGCCTTCTCTAGACCTGCTGAGCCTCTGGAGCAGCCGTGGTGCTTTACTGTGTTTACGGGGCAACAAATGAGACAAAACTGTGACCAAATTCCTCACACTTCCTCCTTTCCACACCTCCTGGGCAAGCGGGCTTAGGCCGCCAGCAGCCCGCACTGCACGGCTCTGTGGAACTTTGGCGGTGTGCCGCTTCACCCCGCCACAGGTGTTTCCCATTGCTGAGTCGTTCTCTCTCTCTCTCTCTCTCACACACACACACACACACATATACACACTGAAGAGCAACATTGTTTAAAGTGCGAGGACTGCAGGCCCCCTGCAGCAGCCACTGACAGGCCCAGAAGCCCATGTTTATCTGTATGCATAAAACCGCATTGCACTGTCTACTCTACACAGCCACAAGGGACAGCACATGGTTTTAACATCAGAGCGTCTTTTAGGCTTTTTTCCACCCAAAAACTAAAAGAGAGAACAGCGAGTGGTCCTTTGACAACTTGGATGGGCATGGCTGAAAAATTAAAGTAGAAGAAGCTGGATCTTACCACTCAGAGCAACCACTCTTCTGCACAATGTTTCGTACTCCAGAGGCAGGCAAGCTCAAGAAACAAACACAGGAAACCTGATGGAACATTCTGAGAGGTTACAACTCTTTAACACTGATCCATACATTTCTTGTGATGCTACTTGTGAGTCCTTTGGTCTCTGTTCTTGTTTTTCATCCATAAAAAAATAAAGCAGGACTCGATGCATCATCAAATCAAATCATCCAAGAAAAAGGTGTTAGCAGGTGTGCAAAAAAAAGACAAAAGCCCCAGACACTTCACAAAAAAATTAAATAACTATGATGTGAGATCTAAAAGGGGAATTCTACCAATTCGTAAAATATTACTGCATAATTCAATTGTTGAGATGTAAACAAAGTCATTCAGTGTAGAGAAACTGACTGACTCAGATCTCTTTACAGTGCTGGTGATAGGAACCAGGGATCGCACAAACACAAATATATCCATTTAGTTACTATCCAGATTGATCAGTGAAACTACACAAGTTTATACATGTAAGGTTGATACTCACAAAAGCAGTAAATACGAAAAAATAGGCTTTTCGTAGAATTTGTTTTACAGTGGCCTGCATTTACACTCTCAGAAAAAAAGGTACTAAGCTGCCACTGGGGTTGGCCCTTCAAGGGTATGTTTTCAGTACCTTTAGTTAGGGAACATAATTGTACTGTATTCCATTGTAATTCTGTTTTTTAAGTATTGACTCCACACAGCCTGCCTTGTCTTCAGCCTTTTTATTTTATGGTTCTGTTTTCAAATATTAGGTTATGAAAAGGTACAAATATGGAAAAAAAAACCTATTCAAAAAACCTTTGAGGATACATATACATTGTTTGTACCTCGACGAATGCACCTGCACAGTAACTTTTTTACTTTATAAAAACTATTGTACAATGATGTCTCAGGTCTCAAGCAACATATTTGCAAGCTTTTTGTGTAATAGCTTCCGTGAGGTAACTTTCAGTGCAGTAGTATGTAATATTAATAGTATGTAGTAGTAATGATTGAATTATGCAGACATTTAAAAAAAATCTGTTGAACTCCTCTTTAAATTGTAACTGCTGGTTTGCACTGAAGAGGTCATGCACCTCTTTGCATTCTTTGCACTCTGAGCAATGTTTCGTACTCCAGAGGCTGGTAAACTCACTAAAGAACCACACTCATCTGCGTCCTCTGGCTTCACAGCGCCACTGTGTAATGAAAGCACGCTCTAAATCTTTCTAACGAGATGTTTTCTTGTTCACCATTGAGATCTTCTAATTCTCAAATGGATCTTACTGTTATTGTCACACGTCTCTGAAGTCTTAGAAAGCCATAGGCTATTTTCTCAAAGTACAATGTAAACTGCATTTTCTTTATCATCCACAGCTGAATTAATGTTAATGAGCTGTCATCTGATTCCTGCAAAAAGCTACTACATTTGAAGGGAAACAATGATGGACATACAGCCCCTGGACGATACAGTTTTCATATCTAATAAAACTGCACCATATGTCATTACAAACAACAAAAAAAGCCATTGCAGATGTCTCTATGGTCTCTATAGGCAGATTTAGGAATATTTTATCTATTCATAAACAGAAAAAGTAACCTAACAAGAAAACAACGAAAACATATTGATTTTCCCCCAAGATGTGAGGCACAAGGTACAGTTCTCAGCTGATATAAACCTTAAAGATATAGACAACATCCATTATACCGCTATTAAAGTCAGGACAAGGCAACTGCTAATGGCACATCTGAATTACATCTTCCTTTTGCTGTGCAGTTTGGGCGAATCACCCGTTCACCTCTGAACGCCTATAATGTGGGTAATTGCAGCACAGCTGCTAGCCCGATGCTACGACAGTGTCAGTGATACAAGGATCCACTGTGGGCGGCCTGCTCCTATTTTAGCCACCTACCTTTCAAGTGCACTCACAACACATAGGCAACACCTCTGACACGGCAGTGAAAGCAGGAGCGGCTGACTGAGATTGCTCAGTAATTCCAGGCACATGATTGACTTTATGATCGCTTTAGTAGCGCAACTAGTCGTTATGCTTTCAACCCATGCCAAAAGTTTCCTGTGAGAAAGTGACGGGGAATTAGGAGGATGGGGGGAGGGGGGGTGGTATTTGAGCTCTCTGTTGAAGATGGTGTAAAGCCATTCCTTTGTAGGCCCTCCTTCCTGCACTTTTAATGGCACAGAATTATGGGCCTGGGTGGAAAGCAACCACTGTCTTGGTTTAAAGCACAAGACGTTGACAGGAGTGACACAGCCATTTTCTCCTGCTCCATTAGTGCAGAGGAAGGCCACCCCCAGTGCTCTTAAAAGGCCTGACCATGGACAGCACTACACTGCCTCCTTCACCATTATCCTCTGATGGCTGTTATTTTCATATTGACAAATTGGTAAAACTGTCAAGAATTTGAGTGTAACTGTCACGCTGACTGAGTAGATTTTCTGGTTTGCTGTGTATGGGAAATTATTATCATGATCAGAAGATATAAAGAAAAAAAGAATATTTTTTCTTTTTATGGTAGATTCTACATTTGACACATAGATAAGGCTACTCATCAAATCTGGATTGATACCATAATCAGTTATTCATTTATATATTTTAAAATATTAGCCACACAGGGTCTTACAGCAAGGCCCTTTGATCTTCTTGCTCCTTAAAATCACATATTTTATCAAAAATAAAAGACTAAAGTCTTAAAAGACATTTGGTTGAGAGGTTTAACTTGAAAAACACACATACGTAGTAGCCCATATCCAAAAGACATAATATTTTTGTCTTCTTGGTGGAACTTCAATTATAATATTTAATATACACCCACTTTTTCTCTCTTGAGGCTTGAATGCTGAATGCAGTGCGGCAGACTACCAGTTGCACTGTCATGTATACAGCACATGGGAGTGTGGTTGGTACTGATTGGTCTAAATCATCAACAGACAATGCACCAGCTCCACATTATTGGAAGTTCTTGCAATTTGACAATGGCACTCAAATAACAATTATGATATAAAAACAATTAACCTTTCAGTCTAGAAAGGTATTACAGTAAGTTTCTTTCATTTACATACCTCTTAAAATCTAGAGATGGTACTGATCCAATACCAGGTATCAGTATTGGGCCAATATCAGCAGAAAATGCTAGATCAGATATCAGAGGGAGAAAAAGAATGTAATACATCTAGCCTCATATGGCACACATTCACATCAAGCATGATTGCCTACATTTAGATGCTCATCTTAAGTGAAGTGCTTCAATGAAAAATAGTTCATTTTAACATCGTACTTAAAGAAAAAATATCAGACCGTTTTCGGTTTCAATATCAGCATCAGTAAATAAAAAGTTGTATTATGCTGTCTTTATTAAATATTTAATCTAAAATAAAGCATGACAACCTGCAAATTCTGACACTTGGTTGATGGGTTTACTTTAATTTATGAAGAAAACAGACAGGCAGTAGCCCAGTATCTCCAGCAGGCACATTTCAGAGGGAATTTCACCCTTAAGCAGTGAGGAGGAAAGAGAAGTGACAGCATGGGTCTCTGCTGGCCTGCATGCAGGCTTTGGAAAGCAAAGGAGCAGAGTAATAACACTGCTTTCAGCAGCAAACTCCACGTCTATGGGCTCCTGTCAGAGGAGAAGAATCAGAAAGTCCCGCTCCACTGAGGACCACTAGTGTGGAGATGCACCACTGTTTTACATTTAAGGTGTGTGTGCGCATATGCATGTCTATTACATTTGGGACAAAAAACAAATGAATTAAATATAATATTTTGATATTTTGGATAAAAGTAGTAAGAATGTATCAAGTATTGATGTGTCATTATCTTATTCTCAAGCCTCTTGGCTAATATGTTATCCTACAGGACACCAAAATCTATTGTTTTTCTCCATTTCTACAAAATGGTGCTGAGAAGTCTTTATTCTCCTTTCTGGGGAAAACATTCATACAAGGATGTTTTGTAAATGCTGAATAACTGAAGTGAAATGAACAAAGTGTAAACTTCATTAGACAAAACATAGAAAGCTTTTTTTTTGTTTTCAAATCATAATACTTGCCATATCACAAATATTTATATCCATATCATGGAAAATTATGTTTGATGCGGTGCGTAAACACTGTTAGGGTTACAAACCATACTAGTCACCCCCAGCTTATATACTCCATATGTTGAAACTAAGCTGTAAAAATAGCCCACTTAAATTTCATTGTTTTTGTGATGTTCTGGAAACCAACAAATTTACACATCTGCCTATTCAGCCTATAGTAGTTTAGCCCCACCCACTTACAATGAAGTTTTAAGGGTTTTTTTCAACTTTGATTGCTATTTGAATGAGGTACAATACAAGGAAGATGGTCAGAATGGGTCATTTCCATATTGTCATTGTGCAAAAAAATTAAAGCATCTCCATTTTTTATTTTTTATTTAGTAGCACAGCCTGTTCAGTTCGAAAGCACAAAGATAGGTCACGTAAATATTAATTATGACTGCTTATGGTATATAAACACAAACATTATATGTTCCCACTTCCAATGCATATTGTTGATGCTATAACAAAAACTCACCCCTAAAATGGTAAGTCTTCAGGAGAAGGAAAAAAAGAGTTTGTTCCAATTTTAGTGTGATGAAATTTAATTAAGTATTTTTGAGTCATTTCTGTTGGTCTAATTATCTTGAAATGTTGTACAATATAAACAGCAGGTAGTGTTTTTTTAAATAAAAAAAAAATCATCTAGATTTTGACAGAAAGAATATGTTTATGTATGCTCTGGTTGATTGGAGAATTGGGTATTATTTGCTTCTGCAGCCACTTATCATCAGTGTTTCCTCACTGTGATAAGGAGGACATGGTTTACCTGTATATATCTGGTATTCTTATTTTTCTTTTTGTTGAGCAAGACTTTCTATCTTTAACAGCACATCCTCTGACTCTCTGAACAGCATAGCAACTCTAGGGATGGTGCTTTCTGCTACTGAAGGGACTTTGCATTTCTTTTATAAATCCCTCACAAACGTCAACAGCATTTCTCGATGACATCATTAATGTTGTGCTGAAAAGTCCAGTGCTGTGGCGCAGCCTGGGTCTGGCTGGCTTTGGACCGGTCCTGCAGCTACTCACCGCGGCCTAAACTTCAGGATTGTCCCTTAGAGCCCCCACTGCAGCTTCTGCAACTGTAGATCAACGTGACAGCTAGGCAAACCCACTAGCTCCTACTCTGACTGCTCTAGGAGCACAGACAGGAAAACACAGACCAGCCCTCCACCAGCAGCGTCCCCAAAGAGAGGATAATCCATAATTACTGCACAGAGAAGATTAGTTACTCCAAAGCCCTATGAATTTCACTCACGCACTGCAGTTGGCAAGGGAAAATGCAGAAACAGGGAAATGGAATGCAGTAAGAGGTCGGTAAGGAGCACATTAAGAAGTGGTGATCCCACTAAGAGAGTCCTTTCAGTATGGAGTGCATGCAATGCGTGTCTCTGCTATGACAACAGTCGGTGTACATTTCACCCAGTGAAACCACACATTTAAGCACACAGCCTCAGTTTTCAGTCTCAGGTTCTTCCTATTTTGCTTGAAAAGATAATAGCGTGTAAAATATCCTATGCAAAAGCACACAGTGGTGCAGGCTGGCATGTTTATGCCAGTGATGGCTCACACGCAACAGAACGAGATGCATTCTGAAAAGGGTTTTGCATTTTGGCTGTCTTAGGTGGTTTCCAGGCCACAGAAACAATGAGCCACCAGCAAAATATTATCACTGTTGTAACAAGACTTTATATCTGAAAAGGCAACTTTATGCACATAAAAAAATTAAACATTGAATTTACTTAAAAATGTTGTGTCAATGGTTCCACACAACTATGTTAAGTAGCTTCTAAGACTTGAACTAATACGCACTCAGTGAATTTAAGCAAATCACACACAAGTGATCTTAGTAACTTCTAATTAACTGAAGTGGTTTATATTTAAAGGTTATATATTAAACTAATTAAAGTATAAAAACAGGTTATGGGTTTCAGTTAGGTTTTCATGGATCTTAGTGTACTAACGATCCATCAAAACAACATGCTTAACAGCAGGGCACATGGTAACTCATCAACAATGAGGCTGGGCGGTTAGGAGTATTAAAAAAGAGGTATTCTAGGGGAAAAAAAACAACACAGACTGTGAGAAAAACAAGTTAAACAAAAAGCAAGTAGATGATTCCAGGAGCCGAAGGGAAAGATGTTCAGTTTTAGTAACAAGGTTGCATTGACACAACAACTGCTTATGAAGTAAATCTGACAACTTAATGTAGACAACTCAACTGACTGAGTTTCACTGGGCTACGTTTGTTAAGAAATCTACAGCGCAATTTCACAGTGTAGCAAGATAAAAAAAATGTGCTTAACCTATTCATGTCCAACAGCTAAGTTTAGTAGGATAAGGAAAATTCTCACAGAATTTGTTCTGATTGGTCTAAAGTGATGAAGTATTGTATATTTCCAGCTTAGAGTCTAATAATGCTTGTTTTATTAGTTTATTTTTTAAAACTCATGATTCTCATATTTTTATTCAGAATCAAATTTGGATTTTCTAATATTTTGTTAAATATTGACTAGTAGTGCAACTGAATTTAATATGATAAGAACTCACTTTTAAGCCATTTGGTTTCATCAGTTTGAATAATTCATATCTGTGCTCAGACAAGCTCACAGAACATTATATGTATTTTATTCATTGTACAGCATTTGCAACCGCATAAAGTAAGTGTTACATTTCTCTGTCACGCTAACTGAGGTAGATCTGGTCTAAATTTCTACATTTATTATGTTTATGTATCAGCATTGAAATATATGTGCATGAAAAACATCACAAAATACATCATCACTTTCAAAAGAAAACCTTGATTTTTTTTTTCTTTATATAAATTAAAAAGGCCAGATAACATTTATACCATGTCAAATTTCAATGGTAAAATTTAAATGGTCTAAAATTACCTGAAATAAAATTTTGTCACATTTAAGTTAAGACTGTTTTTCCTTCTCCTGTAAAGTGGCTTTCCTGGAGATGTGAGGTTTTGTTCTGACAGCAGCGACGTGGAAATTAAAAACTTCACATATGAACACTGAGGACATAATGGTAATGTACGTCATGCACATGGTCATACATAAAGGGTAGAAGGCATTTTTCAAATGGTGTAAAAATAATAATAAAAAAATAATAAATTAAGAAAAAAACAAATGCACTTACAGAGCTTTAACATGGCAATGAGAATGCTCATGTTAGCTTTTGAGGATGTATACGTACACAGACAAACAAACACACACACACACACACCCACCCACACAAACCCAATCCCACAATCACACACAAAAAAACAGATCACGCAGAAACACTACCTCTTTCATCTAATCTGTGATCTTGGTTAGCACGGTATGATAAGACAATGTGACAGAGCTGCACTCACAGCCTTGACTGACTTGTCAATGTATGCTGGCTCATTAGGAACTATGATGAATGGGCCTCTGCCAGGACGCAGCTAAGTCATTAAATCACTAGGAATTAGGACTGTATGCATGTTTAGAATTTGCTATTCAATTAGCAGAGAGAAAAAAATAAAAAAATTAAACTAAAAAGAGCAAAAAACGCATTACAAATGACTGTTCTGTTCATTTGGACCAGCCATGATGAGAAGAACGGTCATCTAAGAGATTTATTAATCCTTTGTTGAGAAACTTCTTTTTATAACCAAAACAATAAATCCCATTGTGCAGATAAATTCAAACTGAACTGCAGGAAGCATCTGCTCTAAAGTTGGTGATTTCTTTTTTAATTATGTACAGTGCCAGCTCTCAAATCTGCATTACATTTTTTCCAGAATAGTAATAATAATGTAGATGGTAATGTGTCTCACTCTAGAGATCAAATGGAACTGCTGGTAACTTTGCTGGAACTTTAAATGGCAAATAAGTGGGGATGCACAATCATGCTTAAATAAATAGTCCCTGCTGAAACGAAACATCATATCCATAAACGGTAACTTTAAAGGAGGGAGAGAGAGAAAATGAACTTAATGGAATTTTATGCAAAAAAGTCAAAAACAACCAAAATAGTGATACAAGGTTTTTGTGCAACAGTGAAATATAAATCATAATTTCCATGAAACTTAATGCAACATGATTTTATTCCTAACAATTTTGATACATTTCTGTTGGTCCAATTATCATAAATCATTAATGTTTATGCATCAGCATTGGTATTGGCATTAGAAGATATGTACATAAAAAATATGGGATGTGTCAGCATCGGCATGCGAGTTCCATTTGGTGCATCCCTACAAATAAGGACTACATCATCTTCAGGATAAAAGCAAGTATGCAGAAGTGAAGGAGAGAAAAGCATGCAAAAGTGAAGGAGGAGAGAAAAAAAAGTAAAGTGTGAAGTACAGCACAATTTGTTAAATTGTCTAAACATATGTTTCAGAGGAGAACAATGCTGGTGTGAAAACAGTCATATACTATTTCTTTTCCCACAACTCTGTCTTTTGAATAAATGAGTTCAAGCTCTCTTACCAGGTGCAGACACAGGTGCTACCCTGATGGAAAGGTCAACCATTTTTTAAAATGTCACAACATGATCACATTTTGGGGATGCATTCAATCAAATGCCTCTGAGGAGGCTACTGTCATAGGCCTTGGCTCCTAACTTGAAGAAGAGGTAGCTTATAATCAGAATAGTTAAGCTGAGGACATGAAATACCTTAGATCAGCAGTTCCCAACCTGGTCCTCAGGGCCCCCACATTTTTGCTCCAACCCAACTTGCAACACATAAGGATGAAGGACCATCTGAGGGGCCCTGAGGACCGGGTGAGGAACCTCTGCCTTAGACTTCATAACCTGTAAAGAGAGGTAGGAGATATGGCAAAAACAAAATACTATGATGCTTAGAGATATTTTCACCATATCATGCTTTCATGTTTTCAGTTTTTATGAAAAATAAGTTGTGATTCAATTTTTCTGAATTGATAAGTTGGAACAGTCACAGTGCACCACTGCGGGTGGGCGATACAGCAAAAATAAAATATAATATCACAATACTCACAAAGGTATTTTCATGATACATGAATGTATCACAATAGCTTGTTTCTCTGAGGTATTATTAGTTGGTACAGACAAAATCTCCCAATAGTGGCACATTTAAAAAAACACTATCAAAAAATAGTGATAAGCACAATGAGTTTTTATTCAATATTTTTAGGGTTGCACTAATATAGGAATTGTGGGCTGATGCTGATATCTGATATTTTTCACACACATACCTGCTAATGCTGATATTAATACATAAATATTTAAAAATGTAGAAAATGAGAGTACATCTACCTGGATTAGTGTTACAGTGAAATGTAATATTTATTTGCAGAGGGTTGCAAATGAAGTAAAATGATTTAAATGCAGACATTTTATCACCACAACCCAAACACTCTGCTTTACCAGAGTACAATATACGTCAAATATCGGTTTGAAATACCAGTCAAATCTAAACATCTGTTCAATGCTAAAAACTTGTTTTAAGAAATCATCTGCCAATATGATATGTTCTTTACGTACTGATGATATCCATGATATATTCAAACACATTGTGATGTAATTTGTCACAATAATGATAAATACTGTGAAATTGCCCAAAACTAAGTGCTCCATTTAAAAAATGCAGACAAAGACGTAATAAATTAATTTTTGCTGTTCAATGTTTCACATACATGACTACATGCAAGTAAACCAGTTCTGCTCTCTTTTTTATGTTCAGAGGTCTAGAAGCACTGATGATATGCTCAGAAAGGTGCATTGTGATATAATTTATCATAATAACAATACTCATTGTCATATTTATGGATGATAATAAATATTGTCATTATGTGCTCATTTTTAAGTTCAGACTTCTAAAAGTACTGATGTTAAACATAATATACTGAGAAAGGCATACTGTAACGTTTACTATTTAGCATTAAAAAACTATAGCATATCATATCATATCATATCATATGACACAGTTCTACCTATAAAATGTAATAAATTCACAAAAATAGGGAAGGTCTCCTCATATAATGATCTGAAACACACCAGAACATGTGGCGCTGATACTGTGATAAGGGAGGGTTCATGGAGAACAAGTTTCTGAGTATTTGCTGAATTCCACAATGAGTTCGGCAGTGCCTCCACTAGGGAGGGGCCATGACAGTGACGAGAGGAGAGAGAGAAGACAGAAGAGGAGAGGGTTGAGAGAACGAGGTAGAGAAGGAGATCAGACAGAACAGACATGAGGAAAACGCTGTCAGGTTCTTCATCATCTGTGCAGCCGTTCTCAGGCCAGCCGTAAACAGTTATTTGGCCTCCCCTGAGACCAGTAATACTTTTCCATAACTAGCGCAGTTATAAATCTAGCCTTGGCTACAATACATTTTTTTTTCCCCCAGAATCACTTTGCCTTGAAATTCACACCCGACCAAAATAGAAAATTAACTTCGGCCATAAAAATTAACAAGGTCCGTAAGAGGCATTGTAAATGGACAGTGCAACACCTTGTTGTACTCAAGTCGTGTGACCTCATGCACTTGCACGCAAACACGCATGCACATACCTTAAAGTACCTATAAATACATTTCACTGAAAGAAAATAATGAATGGCTCCTTATGGAATTAAATAGTTTATTATTGTAACGACAGTTGTTAGACCTTTCATTACAGCATGTGGCGGTGCCTGCGAGGACTCAACGTGAAGCTTGAGTCCAAAGTCTGGACTCCGTCTTCCCCGTCAAAATATTTATCCTCCAATATGACCCTAAAAAAATCTGCAAGTGCGTCAGTATTTTCAGTGAAATACTATAAGCAGTGAAGCAATTATGCTGTGTAAGACATGGAAGTCACACACTCGTGCTGTGTGCCACATTTGCACCTGCGTGTGTGTTTAGTTTAAGCTGGGGCAGATCCGAAAGCAGCTCCATCAAATCTGTGATCAACGTTTCAGGCTTTACTGTCCCCAAAGCTGCGTAGCAATGTGTAATTCCTCCTTGTCAAGGACACTGAGCTTTAAACAAGGCAGAGCTATATATAGATAAAAGCAGGCACTCGAAGACAAGTGTGATATGAATATAAAAGAATATAAATATAAATATAAATATAAAAAGCTGTGGTCCTCTGACAAACTGTCATGCTGCTGAATTTTGATGCAGTGCGGCTCTGCTTCACTGCCAAGTATGGAGAGGAAAAAAAAAAGAAAAACGATATTTGTATTTCTAAGTTCCAAGAGAGAAGACGATGAAAACAAAGCCAACAGAAAAGGTTGATGGGATTTATCTGCGGGACTGAAGGCTCTCAGCAGTTCGGAACGGCACGTCTGAGGTCAGAGGTGAACTGTGGAAGCCAACGATCCAGCAAACAGAAACAGAGAAGTCAGCTTTGTGTGTGGAAATGGGATGCTAATCCGCACGACGTTTGATCAATCTTAGCTAATGCAGATCTTAAAGACTAAGCAAATATATTAGTTCTTCGACCCCCAGAACAGGTGTGAGGCTCTGAAATACCTTTGATACCACAGAATAGTTCTCTAGCAATAAAGGTTATCAGGATATGAAGACAACCAAGTATGTATTTTTGATTCACTGTGTTTAAAAAATAAAATGATATGAAAGACATCACAAAAAGTACTTTTCTTAAACTATTAATATTTAGAAATGTTGATTTTTTTGTGTAGTGTTATGAAAGAAAGCACAGGACATGACGTAGACAAATATCACGGCCCACTTCTATAGGAGGACACAAACAGTCAAGGAGCACTGAGCTTGTTCAGTTTCCATGTGCATGTATATAATACATAATAGTCTGTTTGTGAATGTGAGTATTCATGAGCAGTTTCTACAGTTACAGAGAGGTTATTAATAGATATACTCTTATATGCAAAAGTTTAATTTGTTTTGTTGATAAGTTATTGCATCCTCTGCAGAGAATAAACTTACATATGGAACTTTTCTGCAAATTTTAGTGCCCGTATTCTAGTGATTTGCTGAGTTTAATGTATTGGAAAAAATAAAACATAAAATATAAAATGTGCACAGACCACATTTCATGTTTTATTTTTCCATGTTAAAATCAATTTTGCATTTAAATGTGCATGTGTGTTCACAGTAGAGGAAATGTACTTATTTTCACTTAGAAAATCAACAAAACATGATCTTGTTTATAAATCATGATATAATTTATCATGTTTGCACATAAGTTGATATATTACTTTGTGTTTTTGATATACAACTTCTTTTTAATATATTAACTTCACAGGAACAGTAGGAAACTGAGAGATACAACCAGAATTATTATAAACAATAATGCTGAGAGGGGTCCCACCAAAAATGTGACAGAATGTTACTACATGCTATGTGATTTTTTTCCTAATATTAAAATAATCCCTCAGTAACACTGTAATATTAATAGCAACTGTTAGCCAAACTAGCTCAGTGCACAGCATTCTAATGAAAAATGATGAGGATCTTAAAGGGCTAATGAATGAACGCGGTTTACATTTGAGTGATAGGGCTCTCATTTGATTGGTCTCCCAGGGGGCTCTAGGCACTAGAGGCCAGCTTGCCATCTTCTATACCCCATTTAATTGGTCATTTGACATGAGTGACTTGACTTCACATCCGTGAACTGTCAGTGGAGACATTTAACCCTCTCAATTATTAGAGGGATCCCTGAAATTCAGAGCAGCAAAGCTGTGAGAAATAGAACTGTAGCGGAGCTAAAGCCATTCAAGAGTACAGTTTTCGGTACTAAACTACATTATCTCAAAATATTTATGGACATGCAATTCATTTTAGGAGTTCTACAACTAATCCTGACAAAAAAAGATGCTGAGTTTAAATGTATAAGGTTGAAACCACAGGATACCTCCTCTCCCGGAAGCATGTTACAAAATGGTGGGTGGACGTTTAAGCCATTCTCTCCTAGCATTTACAATGGGCTTGTCCAAATAATCATACTTGCATTTTAGCACAATTATCAGCACACCCTATTCTACAGGTCTGATAACATTCTTGCTTAGGTTTCGATGTGTCACTCGGGGAAAACAATGCCTTATTGACACGAGTTACAGCCCCACAATGGACACAAAGCATTAGGGTTCCTGTTTTTGTTGACACTGATTAAGCTCCCCATTGATAGGAAAACCGCTGTGGACACACACATGCATAATTGGACCTTTCGAGCCCTCTGACATACAATACGACAAATATGTGCTTCAAATATTTGAGTTTGATAACCGGTGGAAAGAGGGCACACATACAGGGAAGCAGCTGAGCTGCAAAAGAAGAGTTCTAACTGCACACAGGACGAGAAGAGGAGCCGGCAGCCACTAGGGGACAGTAGCAAGTCACAAACCAGAGAGGAGAGTGCAGGGAAACTGCAAACAAAAGACTTTCTTTGTTGCACTCTCAGATACAGAAGAATACAGAAATAGCTACTTGACTGCTTTACAAAAGATCTTGACAACGCGTTGGCCCATAATGCACAGAAACAGCTCTGAATTTACATAATCACATGAAATGTAAACCACCAAGTAATATGGCCAACAACGGAAAAAGAGAAGGTGGGAAAATATCCGGCTTTCCCCATGGAATTAATATTTCCACTAAAAGTACATTTTACATTATGTACCTGCTCACAACAGCACAGAAACAAGCATTTTACATCTGGAGTCTTTTTTTCTTTCCTTGGAAAAAAAAGAAAAAGTTCCAGCTTTCAGCAAAATACCTAGTGTTTTTTTAAGTGCATTGAGCGAAAGCAAAAGTACTAAAGCCATTAGACTTATTCATATATTTTATAAATACTCTAAAAAAAAAGGATGCAATATTTCAAACACAGCACGCATTAAATTCTCTTGCCTCCCTTCAAATGACAGGCTGAAGAAATTAAAGTTCAATCAACAAAACCAGAAAGACATTTGACAAGCAAAACTCCACTGAATATATCTGCTTGCTCAAACACAGATATTTACATACACGCAAAAGACAAGATGTTTTATGAAAGTGTTTGCGAGCACGTGGCCTAACCGTTAGAGTTCACACCTCCTCTTACCTCGTACACCAGATAAAACTGTCAGGAAAGGTCCAGTGTTTCTGTGTCACTATAGCAACAGAGCACATACACTAAACATGCCTCCTTATCCGACGATTAAAACAGTATCAGCCGCTGCGCCTTTCCTTTGACGTCTGGCGTGTGCACATTTCTATCACAAAACATGAGGGAAAAAACACTTAAAAAGGTGAGAGGGTTAGAGAAAATATACATCAAGTCATTCTGAACAGCAGTGATAATAAAAGCTACAATTATAATTATAAAGACAATGCTCTTATATATATTATGATTAGAATTGTAATATATTGTACTGCAACATAGAAACAGCAGGCATCTGTTCACAACTCATCACCCACACATATTAATATATGTAATATACCTGAGTGTAAGTTAAGTGCATATGGTATATTTCATACTTCATAGGGGGACTGGCATTTGTTATGATAGGTGCTTTTTCAGCTCCACTCAAAACATATTGTAACAACTCGTCAGCAGCCATATTTATTCAGGCAGGGGAAAAAAGAGAGAAAAAAAGAATATACAAAATAATCTGGCGACATAATATTCAGCTGTTTGCACTTCATCGTCACCTTTCCAAATATCCGATGTGTTTCATTTTCACCTGATAGACTTGAGTGACATTTGGCAGGCTGCTTGAGCTGTGTCTACAGGTCGCCTCTCATTCTGCTAAAATAATTACTATTCTATTATTAGCAGAAGTATTTGTGTTATTGTTGTGGAGTGTCAAACACGGGCTCGAACGCCGAGACGCTATCAGCGGGAGTGTACAAATACAAACACATTTGTCAGAGTTATTGACCTTTATCTCTCTACTTTCTTGACAGCCTTCTCCAGTTATTGACAATACAAACACACGGGGCAAAGCGTAACCTTTCATTTACCAAGCCGTCTCTCCCTCTCTCCCTCTCTCTCTCTCTCTCTCCCTCTCTCTCTCTCTTTCTTTCCCTCGCTCCCTTTTCACTCGCAATTTGTTTAAATAACACGGCAGACAATGGTGCTGTTCATTTCTGCCATTTCTCTTTCTCTCCAAATTTTACTAGATAATGTCATTAGGCAGATACAATGGCGCCCATTCAGCCCCGGCTACGGAGATATTTCAAAAGTCTTCAGCACGACTTTGACATGGTGACATTACCACAGACTGTTGTTTCCCTATTTGTTTGCTTACAATGTCATAAATATCATGGATCTCGGATCACTTAACCCAGCCATCCGTCTTTGGAGCCACTCAAACGACCGTGTTCATGTTAACAGGGCGACTGTACGCTCTGTCCGGAAGAAAATTATTTCACACAAAGAAGGGAGGTTATGACTCAGCCGCAATTATTGTTTTAAATGCAAATATTTTCCGCTGGTACATAAAATCCAACTGTGACTATCTAGAAAAGACATCTCTCTGATATGCTTTTATACGCACACTAAGGAAACGCAGAGGAAATTCATGCTTCTATCCTTAATGTCAAGCACCGTGCAGCCATATATTCATTTACTGAGCTTAAAAAGACAAGCACAATGATGATAAATCACATTCCGAATGCTCTAATGATGCTCCTGGAAAATTACCAGGCTTTTTTTTTTCCATTGCATCCTCTTGCACTTCAGCGTGAAAAATAGCATACATAAAATATGTGCATCCCCACCAGTCAGACGCTCTCTGGGCACTTCAGAGATGAAAATTAAATTTTAAACAATCCAGACCAGTGTTTGGTGACCACGGTTAATCATCAAGAAACAAAGACATCAAACAATATTTGATAATGAGAAAAATGCCTCCAGGATATTAGGAATGGGGGAGAGCAGAGCCCAGCGTGAGCGGCGGTGACACAGGCAGCAGCAGCCCAAACACAGAGCACCCCTCTCTCTGGCTCTCGCTGTAACACGCGCACGCGCGCATGCAGAGGGAGGAAGAACGGCATGTCCATTCTGTGGATTTCTGATTCTCTATTTTGAGTTAATGATGAGATAATTAGAACTCAGTGTGGGGACTTGACTGAGATATCCAGGCTTTGAGGGACGCTGCCTCTTTTTAACCACACACCGCATCACAACTGAACCCAATTATCGGATAAAATGGCTCTGTGATGACCTAAAGCACATGAGGGGAAAAAAGGAAGTAAAAAATTGTTTTTTATTAACAGGGTTGAGTCAGGCTCTGACTTTACTCAATCGTTCTATTTTCATGCATTTAGGGATGCACCGATATGGGAATAGTGGGTGTGATATTTTTTTAAGGACACATCTGCCGATACCTATGCTGATATGTAGCTCTACAGAAAATGTAGCATTTATTTGTATAGAGTTACAAATGCAGTAACATGAATAAAATGCAGATATTTTGGCACAGTAGCCCAGTATCTCTTGGTCATTCTACTTTTTCAGAGCACATAAATATCAGTCAAATCTGAACATCTGTCCAGTGCCGATATTGTCTAAAAAAATGTCTGCCAATACCAAAATGATGCGGATATCATTGTGCATCCCTAATTTAATTTCACATTATTAGATCAATTTACTGTACAAAAGAATGGAAGTAGTCTATACCTGTTCAATGAATTAAATCCTCTTTTGAAAACAAAACAAGAAATTAAATCCTCTGTTAAAAATTAGGCTATACAAAACCTTTCTGCATATTTCTCAATAAAAAATAGACAACACACCACTCTTCAAACTTTCTGATGTCAGAGTAATTAGTGCTGAGCAGAAATGAGTGCTTTTGGGGGCAGGAGAGAGAGGGTGCCCTTTCCTCTCCTTAGACTGCATATTACTTGGTTAGCCCTGATTGACGCACCGTTAACAGTTTGGAGAAATCAGAGAGAGCTCTGGCAACCCCGGCTGCTCCGCAGTACCACCACCTCACTCATGCAAATTGCAGCAGAGCTTCCCTTTGACAAAGATTAATGAGCTTGTGCTGCAGCCTTTGTTTCAGCGTTTGCCCGTTAGTATGAAATACAATCCAAAAACATTATCTATCCCCGATTAATCCAATAAATTTGTGCGTACCACACATGTTGTTTGAGGCAATTTACAACAAGGAGGGAGGACATTGTGAGCACAATTACATTTAATTACTTGCAATCTAATTACATTCATTAAACGCTAATAAAATAAATGAAAAAAAAGGCTGCTTTAAAATCGTCTGCAAAGCACACATCTTCTTCTTAATGGTGTAAAATATGGCTATGCGATTTCATGGGTTGGTAATGTGTTAGTGATACATTTTCCAATAATCTGATACTTTGCTAATACTCCAGGCATTTCCTGTATTGTAGCTTGACCAAGACAGACCCCTGAAAAGTTCAAAATTTGAGAAATTTGAGAAATTTCCCTGTGGAAAAACACTAAGACTTCAATGCTGTCATTTTTAAGAGAGGATTATATAATATGAAGCTAACCCAGCCAGCATGGCTACATTTTTTCAATCACGAAAAAACAAAAAACAAACAGAAAATAGAACAAAAATCCTTAGTCTTTTAATAAATATAAATAAAGACTACAACATAATTTCAATGTAATATAAACTATATATTAAAGCACCTCTTACTCTATCTAAATGTGTGTGTGTACACATGTATCATGTCTGTACACTGTATACCTGCATATACACACACACACATATATATATATAAAAGCATTAAATAGTACAAAAACAACCTTTTAAAAAAAACATATTTTATGTCCATTGCCCACAAAACCAGGCGGGAACAACCCACCTTCCGTATGAGAGCAAATGTAAATGCATCGCAGGCGTTAAGGTATAGTGCTGCCATTAGAAGCACAGTGCTTAGCACTACAATGGTGTGCCGAGAGCAGTGGAGCAGAGATCAGTGGAGCGTCTCCTGGATATCAGAGGGAAACATCCTTTGCAAATTCATCTCCCACTGTGCGCAGGCTTCACAGCTGGTTAACGGCACCGCGTGTACCACTGCCCTGTTTACACGCCGCCTCAGAAGCCCCCTCCTCTCTGTCTCCCTTTCTTTCTCTCTCTCTCTCTCTCTCTCTCTCTCCTCTCAGCGCCTGTGCTCGCTCGCCACAGCTTCTCCAGCCAGCTCACACCCAAACCCGCCACCTCTGATCCCTGCCTTTAGAGCTATTACACAGCTTTGATTTTATCTTTTTAAACCATCGCACTACACTGATCCTTTCATTCCTAATACAGACGCTGCTTCCCCAACCTCCAATTCTCTGATACCTGTGAGGGGAAACAGACTCCATCCTGCCTGACCTTAGCCTTTCATACCAATCACCCTAACACTGCCTTAAGACTCCAGAATTTTATCTGCCATGCACAGTCCAAGAGGAGACAGCTTAAACACAGTATCATGCATCACAGGTTCAGGGTTGCCTTCTTTCACAGTACTGCAGTAGACTGTCTCCAGCACTTTACTGTACTTCAAATTTAGTGACAAAGTGACTGAAATTATATAGTCTGAACTGTTAGGCTTTGTTCAAATTTGTTTTGCATTGTCTTTTCAACTCTCTTCAAAGTCCAGCTCAAATTGTTTCTCTTCTTCCTCTGTTTTCACTTCACTAGTAGAAACAGCAGTAATAGTAGGAGGGAAGGGAGAAGCTCAAACTAATTCATGTTGCTTTTTGCTAAATAATTAAAAAAAATTGAGGAAGTTTTTTTTTTGTATACTAGCAACCTGCACATCTGTGCTACAAAAGAAACATGAGCTTGTTTTCAGCACCTACAATCTATGAACAACTTAGGCAAAAACAGAGTGAGTGCACACATTACAACTTACCCCATAGGCAGTGTTAATTGTAACAGACGGAGGGGCTAGCAGTTACAATCGCTAAAAGGCCTGGTAAATTAATGCAAAACACAATTCATTCAGTACAGTTCTATATTGCTTGAACAAAAGAAGCTTTCCAACATAACAATATATTTCTCAAAACAAATGTGATAAGTGAAAAGACGCAGTGTCAAATGTGGCAAAAAAAGCACAAAATAGAAAAACAAATTATCATCACAATAACATTGAACTCAATTTTCTTTACACTACATCTATTATGATTTGGATAAATCTGTGCATGCAAAGTTTCAAAAAAGGAGGAAATAGTGTTCTCCTATTGTTTACTTTAGCTGTAACACTGCATTAAAACTAACTCCACCATGTGGAGGATGTTTACATGGTGTAGCCTGGTCAGCTCTGACTGTAAATTGTTTACATATTTCTAAATGGCACTATATCACAGACTAAGGTTAATTAACATAATATTGGTGTGGATTCTGTCACTTACACAAACAAGTCGGCAATCAAAAAACATGTATGATGAAAAAAGTTACCTTCATGGAAAAAAAAAGTCTTTGAGGTGAAACTCAAGAAATATCTATCCAATTGCTGTCAAATTTTGCAGATGACAGTGCTATGACCATGTGATTAATGTTCTGCTTGAACTTGTTTAACTACATAATGTCTGTTACATTTCACTCCACATTATTTTTGCCTTGCCCTCCCCTAGTAGTAATTTGTAACTGCTTAATAAGAATAACAATACTAATAATAACAATAATAACAATCATCTCTATAGTGAATGTATGCACAAAAGTGAAGCAAAATAGCCTACCTTGGACTTGTATTTCAGCTGTAATTCAAGCTCACATTTGTGGGTTTTCCAAGGTTTAGCTACTTGCCTCCTGACTGACTGACAAAACCAAAACTAAAACAAACAAACAAAAAAAAAACTAGAAAGGTTTTATTACACTTAAGACACCTATTACAGAATAATTCACTGTTTAAAAGCATTGGTTTAGAAAAAGGATTTAGAACAAAATAGTTCTTAAAACGCGAAAAAGTAATTCTATATGCTATCAGTACTGGGGTCTTTCTCTTTCATTAAACAAACATTATGAGTAAAGACAGAGTAAAGACAGTGACAGGGACAAAAGACATTGACTTTACATACATCTTACATTAAACTGCACCAGAAAAGCGAAGGTTTTCCGCAGATTTGAAGTTATCTTGCTAAAAAAGCAGACCGTCCATATTAAAGGATTTGAAAAGTGCTTCCCACGTTTTGCCAAAGCCTCGTTGCAAGTTCATATTCCTGGCCAATCAGCTTTGGCCATACTCAGTTCCTGCGAGTCTAGCCAATCAGAGATGGACTTTTTTGTGACGCCCGCCTTTCAACTTGTTCGCGGGAGTGATTCAGGAAGCTACTCCAGAGCCGTCCAGCAGCAGCGACGCCTTCATCTATAAAGGGCTTTTTGGAGCTAAACATAGCAGAGAACAGAGACATAAGGCTGATTTGATCTTCGAAGGTACATTGACGCTTAGACCGCTTAAATTTGCTGTCGTCTGTTGCCTGGTTTAGCGCAGTTTGTGTTGTTAGCCGAGCTGCTAGTCGTTGCAGTGTTGTGCTTTGCGGAACGACAGGCTGCACATCCACAAACTGTTTATAAGAACATTTCTGTCGTTTATATGGTTATAACACATATGTAAATACCTGATGACCACCAAAAAAGCATTTACTACGCGATGACAAAACTGTCCACTGCATCTTTCAGCTCAGCGTGCCTCTTTACCCCATAACACAGCTTCTCAACCCAGCCTGACAGTAAATGTCAATGCTAGGTAGCTAATGTGGAGTTTAAAGGGTCTTTGTGCTGTTCACATTACTGTGAATAAGTGTTTTGTACGCTTTACCTATGTATCAGATCCATGCATGCTTTGTTATTAACGTAGCACAACCCTACGTGAATATATAAAAATGACAATATTATTACTGAGGTATGTGGCTGTGTCAGTTTATTTACTGATATGTATGGAATCGTAAATACGTTTATTGTACCTCAATCCTCTTCCCTTCTCTCCTGAAGGTGGCCACATAGTAAGATGAAGCTTTGTAGAGCAGAATACAGAACAATAGCAAAATTCACTGAGCAGCTGCGGCCCACTCGACAGTGTATGAAGATGCTGAAGGACAGGTTCCCCAAGTAAGTGCATGGTTTCTCACACTGTGCCATCACATTTACATAGCGCCTTGAAAATTTACAATTCTGTGACAGCCTATACCATTTTCATGCACAATTTGACGTAACTAGACAAACACCGCCTTCCTGACGCTCCTAGGTTACACATATGAGTTTCCTGGCATTTGAAAATGCTGTCCCTTTTTTCTTTCATCTAAATATCTCATGATTCTGACACAATGTTTAAAGTGAGAGAGGAAATGATCTCTTCTTCCTACCAAAAGTGCAAAAAGTGTAAGCCCTTTTACCTTTTTTTGCTCTTATTAGTTTCGATGTCATAAAGCTGCCAGGCTTGTCACAATCATGAGATTTCACATTCACGATAATTGCGATTAGCAGTTTAATTGTATTTTTGTATGTAACAGAGACTGCTTGCTTTCTTGTTTGCTCCCAAATGATGACCGACACAGTTAAAGCTTAAATAAACAAATTACTCACCACTGCCTTCTAAAAGCTCATAAATACAAACATACTTTAAAATTTTTGTTGTTTTTGTAAGGCCCATCACATATCTCAATAAAACATGTTTTCTGATTTATTTTACTTACATGTTACTCAGCCAGACTGACAAAGTTCCCAAATCATTGTCCATGAAACACTTTGTGAGGTCAGTTCTGGTGATTTGGAGATAAATCTGTATCTTTATATTCAATCTAGGATATACAGTCAGGTCAAAGTAACATTAGAGAAGACCAGGCACACTGATCAGTTATGTGGTTAAGATAAAGGATGACAACGTTTGTGTGTCTCATATGCCATACTGTATATTTATGTATTTTTTTTGTCATCATTTCATGTTTTCTGTTGATCTTGCAAGCTTTGCGCTGTTAAGAGAGGTTATTGTAGTTCTCTGAATTTGCCCAGAGACAGTGCCTCGTTTCTGTAGCTGACTTGGAATGTTATTTGCTGCAGAAGGTTTTAGATAAAGACATACTTCTTATCCAGTGCCAATATTAATTTAAAGCTAGGAATAATGTGAATGTTCTTGTGGCCTTGGGCAGAAACTGGCTTTTCTGTAAAAGTCTGGGAGGCTTGTGGGAGCCTTTGTGCTACTATCCTGTTTGAGACATGTTTGTGTAACTCTGAGAAGAAAGCTGAAAAACCACCAAGGTCAGAAAGAAATATTATACCATTGGAGTGGACAATCGGGATGCTAGATAATTGCTTAATGTACATAGCGATGATTAAATTTGATTAAGGAAAAACTGTTCAGATCCATCTGTGGCACCTCAAATATCAATAATAACGTCATATGATTGTGCACAAATAGCAAGTCTGCCAGCTGAAGTGTTGGTTCTCTTGCTCATTGTTTGCTGCATCTATATACAGAAATATGATTACTAATTGAGAGTGTGTTCATATATCCCTTGCTCATCTGTCTGGATAATGTCAAATTTGGCAGTTTTTAGTTCAAATGCAGTACATTCCTGCATGTTTTCAGAAGTGTGTTTAAACACTAAAATCATCCCAAATGATGCTTCATTGCACTTTCCAGTAACAAAGAAGATCCACAAGGCCCTTGACTGCTCTGTGTAGCTCAGATGACTCTTTCTCACTGGGATCACTCAAAGCTTGCTCAAATCTATCACGTATTTTGTAGTTTCAGCCTCATCCGTTGATGTGCAGTAAGGTGACCGCAACTATTGTAATTTTGCCAGTTTCTTTTTTACTGGTTATCCAAATACCAATAAATATGCCCTTCGGTGTGCTTATTTATCTGTCCAAAGAGGGGCAAAGGTTTGCACACCATGTCATTATGAACTCATGTCACCATGAACTAAAAAATGTTTGTGAAGTTCATGGTATCACATCTTTGAAAGTTAGAAGTATTTTTGAGGTATTTAGTAGCTAGTAAATGCGATCCTTGTGTGTTTAAAAATGTATATGCATAGCAGATTTAGAGATCTGTTTTATTTGTAACACTTTTTTAACAATTGCCTGCCTTCATGTGACTCAAAAACAATGAGTGCGTTTACATGCACTCAATAATCCGATAACTACAGAAAATCAGCTCTTGAGTAATCAGATAATGGGAAACTCCGGTTCTACACAAGTCAGGCAATAATCAGATTTCTGCTTTGCAACCAGCCAATAGACTCACAGAAGAAGACGTGACGTAAACGCAACGTAAAACTCAAACTATGTACAGCGGCTACACATCACGCCGCTTTACCTCACAATATGAACACACATCATCTGGAAGATGAAGAATATTTAAATCCTTTATAAATATTTCGTGTTTGGTTTCAGCACCGCTCCAAAAGTGTTTTGCTGCCGTCATCCACTGACTGTCTCGCGCATATGCAGACTGAGAAATCCGATAGAAATCGGAGTAACATGCACTGAGAAATCTGATTACTGAGCTAAAATCCAGCTCTTTTTATCGGATGTCTCAATCGGTTTCCTAGATCGGAGTATGGTGTTTACATGACCATTTGAATAATCGGATTATTGAGTGCATGTATACGCACTTTGGGTATGGGATGTGCATGGATTCACAAGTACTCTGTTAACGATTTGAGGTGCCAGTGTTCGATTATGAAAATCACTTCTCGTTACATTTCATAATGGGATAATGGAGAAAATACGGACCAATAATCCAGTGAAACAGCAATTTTCTGTTGTAGCAGAACTGTTAAATGTGAGTTTGATTTTACGAGTAAGTAAGAGTATTATGTTACTATTTTCACCTAGACTAGACCAGCTACTGTAGCCAATGTTAGCTAGGTTCAGAAACAGTGAAAATGTATTTATCTGTCAAACTTATTGATGGCACATCATCCACTGAGGATAAAGACCTGCTGTAAGTAGACGATGATGAGTCTCCATTAGCATCCAGTTCTGTACCTTTTAGCACATTAGCTCAGCTGAAGAGGCAGCCTCTGTTACTCATCCAACAGGAAAACCTGTGCTTTTCATTTGGCTATTTTTGAATAATAAAACATTTTTTCAAAGGCATTCCTCTGCGTGCTGCTAATTGTTTGTGCAACAGCAGTGCTTTCTTCTAAAAAATATGCCCTTAGCCCTGCGTTAATGTTATCCAAAGTCCATTTATCTGTTTGTTTTTTTGTTTGTTTTTTTTTTGACTGGTTATCCATTCATTAACTCTTATGGATGTGGGTGTTGGCCATGTGAAATCTACTGGACTTTCTGACAATAGGTAAATGGCTTGTAAGACTGCATATTTTGATCTAGTCAGTTAACCTTGACTCTGGTTAACCTCTTTGGTGTGCTTGTATATCAATGTATTTCTCTGATTATAAAACAAAATTTATTTTCCCAGACATTACTAACCTAATTGAATGCTTGATATCTGGTCTTCTGACTTTATACTTTTTCCTGGACATATCCACCAGGACAAAACAAGACACATGGAAAACAAAATCCATTGTTAATGGGACAGTTTGGAAGCCAGCCAAGGATACCTCTCATAGAAACTTCTAGGGGTTGTCTATGTGTACATTTTACTTTGATCTGTTGAAATCTGTTTTATTTTAATTTTGAAATGGTAGGTATAGGAAAAGTAAAAGCCCGTTAAGACAGCAGTAGTGCTCTTGTGCCAGTAAGAGTCTACAGACGATACATTTGCTTACCATTATAAGTCACTCTGTAGAAGAGCGTCTACTAAATATGGGAATAAAAGTAAGCTTTTGCTGGTTGTGTTTGTGAATATATGATACGTCATTATTCTGTCAGCAGTTTAACATTTTTGGAGTAACTATAAATTTAAGTCAGTAAAAATTTCAAGATTAAGTTTTAGGGCTTGTATGCTTCAGCCGCCTCAGAAACAAGTAGGTAATTATAATTAATTGTAGGAAAGCCAAGACCAGACAAGTGCAAGTTTAATGCAAGATGTTATATTATAATAATGTAATATTATTCTAATGAATGCAATGAAGTCTAGTCAGTTATTTCTGCATTGAGGAATTGGGAAGACAATGATAGCTGATGTGACTTCAACCATGGCAAAATTCACCTGCTGTTAATGGGAGAATAGTGTGAGTTATTGCTGTGAATGACTTTGACAAGACTATATAAGACTAATGGAGAGGACGAGAACATTTGATCCCAGATCAAGAATATCAGTTTTTATTTCCCTTGGGTCAGCCCTTAGTGTTTCATGGATTCATAATTGGATGCAGAGTATCATCTGTAAAATATTTTACGTAGAGTTTCTAGTTTAAATCATTTATTTATTTGTTCTGGGGAATCTGCCTTGTTTTCAGTTTTATCACAGATGCCTCTTTTCTGTTATTTCTCAGTAAGACAAATGCTGGCTGTTTTAAACTCTGTTACAAGCTACCTCATTATAGTAACTAGTTTTGTTTTTGCATATTAATTAATACATTTGAAGGCACCATACTTCCAGTGATAAATGGTCGGTAAAGGTCTATGAGCGAACTATGAAGGACTTTTAGTAAATTATTAAACTATATCTTTTATTTTCAATAATCTGTTTCAGAGAATACATAGATAACACATTAAATAGGTGTGCTCATGGTCTCCCAATATAGAATATTTTGTAGATTTACCATGTTAAGATAGAATACCAGTATCATTTTATACCTATACCTTCTGTTATGTTTTACCATAATGACATTTTGTCCCATTGCTAAGCTCGTATTTTTGGATATACCAAAAATTGTCGTATTGGTCAATTCTTAATGTGTTTTTACATATCACTTCACTACATTGTGTTTATATTGTGGATGAATTGTATAAGCTAGGGTTAATGGCTTTGTTTGTGTGTCGCTTTGACAATGAGGGACTGCTCTTTATTGAATGTAACACGTGTAATCCCCCAAGGCCACTGAGGCAGCCCCTGTTCCTTTAGAGGTCACTTAGAGACTCGCATGAATTGGGAGCTTCCTAGTTTCATAGTGCTGTAATCACTGCTAGAATAAGGCACAGGGTCCCTAAGGGGTTCACAGCCTACCTTGAACATGCCTTTGTTATTGGCGTCAGCGTTTTATAGAATATGATATGTGCTAGGCTGATCCCCCAGCCACTTTTTTTTATATTCCATTGTCCTCATGGACTACCCTGATGTATGACCTAATTTTCATGGATTAAACTTTTTTTTTATTTCAAATAATAAATCTGTGTGAGGTGGTTGTTCTAAACTATAGTGTGACTAATATTTGTGCAGTGTTTTTTCCTTTTGCATGGTTGCTTAAAAAAAAACACACACACACAGTTCTTCACTTGGTTGATTGTACATGGCAACAAATGCTTGTTTTAGCAGCTTTGATTCGTCTTGGTATTATTGTTCATATTTCCTTGGTGTAAAGAATCTCAGCGAGGCCCTGGTTTTAAAAACCTGAACAGCGTCTAAGAACCTGACAGCCGGGCATGGCGGTAGTGTTTTCACAGCCTGCGAAATTATTCTGCTTGTCCAATCAGCTGAGCCGGACTCTGGAGGGTTAGTGATTGGACTGGCAGGAAATCAGGCTCTTAAGACATAACATATCGACTAGGCCATCCATCATCTCTTAGCATGCGTTGAGGCACAGCAGTCCCCCCTCCCAGTGCCTAGCAGCCCCCTCTTCTGTGCCTGAAAGCCCAGGGCCTTAGTCAGTGCTGGAGTGGAGACAGGCAGCCTGTCTGTGTATTTGGGGGTCTAGGGAACAAGGAGTTCTGTCCTTCATCGGTCCTCATGCAGGCTGTCCCTGCTGGGAATGCCATGCTCGCAGAATCATATCAGAGAATCCTTCCAATCTCCCAGCCTTGTCATACTCCACAACCCCCTATCCATGCTGAACGGATCTGTAATATGTGCCCACGTGGACTTAATGAAAGAATATCTTCTGCTTTCAGGACCAGTTTTTCATATTTTTGATGTCACATGCTGTGAATGTGCTGCACTGAAACTGATGCATCCTTTCAGCAATGGAAATGCATTTGAGTATACTTTTTAAACTTTTTAAACCTTAAAAAAGGTTTTATAAAGCCTCTGAAATTGCCTTGGAACTAGGTCTGAATGATAAATTGTTTTCAAATCAAAATCGCGATTTCAGAGAGTACAATTTTCAAATTGCAAGAGCTGCAGTTTTAGTTATATTCTACATTAATCAGTGTTGTCTTAATAATTAATTGGGAAAATAACCTAATAATGCAGAGCTTGTAAACTGGCAGTCTGGCACACTACATTCAGCTTTCTAGCCTGGAAAAAAGAATAATTTGCTGGCCTGTAACTGTTAAAATTGCTGTGATAAAAAAACACCCACAATTAGATATTCCTTAAGTCTTTTAGTCCTATCTAAACCTGTGAGCTTGAGAGTTTGTCATTTGTCCCCTGTGAAGTTTTAATAAAAAAAGAAAATGTAATCAGACACCATGTCCACCTTTTCAGCTTCATAAGCGATTATTGAACTGCACTGTTCCAAAAGCTATGCACCGATACATATGCCATATACATATGTTCATACAGAGAATGAGCTTGTTAAAACTCTCTTAAATATATGTGTATATATGGAAAAAGGCAGACAAATTAATCAATGATAAACCTACTTGAAACCAGCATAATGGCTCTGGTCATTTGAAGCTGATTTCCGCTGGGTGCCTGAGCTGTGTCTAGTGGGGTATGAGTTTGGCTGCGAGGGGGATGCAAAGTCCCTCATCTGTATCGCTCACGTAACACAGATGTTGGGAGTCATCTGTCAGCCTGGCCTCTCCTGCCGGGCTCGAGCTGTTCTGAAGGGAAAAGAATTGGACACGGTGCTGTCACTTTTCCCCCTGCTCACAATGGAGGGACATGCAAATCCAGCACACCTCCTGCCTGGACGGCCTGTCCTGCCTAGTGTCTGTGCCCCCACGACAATGAGACTGGAGCGGGGGGCGTGATGGGCCAGTGGCGGGATGTGACATCAGTCCTGGGCCTTTTCTCTTTCCCCGCTTCATATTAGAATTGGAAATTAAAGCAGGATCTCGGAGACCTTGCCTGGCTGACTGGGATCATGTGGGACCACTGTCATTCCCCCCGGTCTTTGTCCCAGGAGAGAGAGGCCTCCATCGGCCCTCTGCACAACGCTATGAATGAATTTGGGTGTAATGATTACTCCCTCTTTATAATGCCATTCAGCTCATTTTGCATATGTCTGTCGAGTTTGGAGAGCCGGCTGGGTGAAGTGTGGAGAGAATGGATCTGTGCAGATGCTCCGGTCTTGGATGAGCTTTAAAGGGGAAGAGTGTGCGGTCTCCCCTTTTTTTCCACACACACTTGCACACACGTCCCAGCAGAGTCCCTGAACGTTTTCAAAACGGGCCCTAATGTGCCGTTTTCATCAGCACTGAGGCGGGCTGCAATATGGTGCCAGTGGCTCGCTTGGGGAATATGAATGTTGATTAAGCATGCACTCAGCCTTTTGAAATTCTGAAGAAGTGTCAGAATAATGGATGTTGAGCAAATGTCAAGCATTTGTTAATTTCTCTGTTATTTGGGGTTTATCTAGCGTGATCTTTGGAGTAAACTGGAGGCCAGTGTTGTTGTGGCATGTGCCATTGATATGCTGATTTTCTTGGCTGCAGACACTTTGTTTTCGATGGTAATGTTCAAGCTGGGGTTTGAAGCAGAGGGGCTCCTCATTGATTATTTATTGCAGTTATGGTGTTTATCTCTCCATTACATGCCTGTTAATCCAATAAGACTGAATTATACGTTAACTAGTCTCAGTATCCACATGCTAACTGAAAATTCATGACATTTTTTTTGGTTCTCCTGTTTTTTTCCTTCATTGTCTATATGTGTGATTGGAACTGTTAAGTTGAGACCAAGTTTCAAAATCAGAACTTTTTACTTTGTGTCTTACCCTTAATTTGTTAGAAGTTCTTTAGTGCCAGGGCCACTGTTTTGACTACAATGCTTTTGCTTAGACAGTGCAGTAAAGATGCGGTGATGACATTAGCCAGTAGCCAGTCTGGCTCCCAGAGCTGCTGCCCTGGGCCCCGTCGTCCCTCCCATGGAAGACCACACGTCTCTGGCTCACAGTGGAGCAACAAAAAGTGGAGCTGGCAGCTTAGGCTTGTGGCTTTGCCCTGGCCAGTGGAGTGCTGTGCTGTCAGGGATACGGAAGGCCTAATCACAGAACAGGGATTGTTTATATGGTCAGGCGTTGAACAGGCATGAGGAAGAAAGCCAAGGGCCAAAAAGGGGGTTGGACGCAAGAAAGACCTTTCGTTTAGTTTACGAGAGTATGTCTGGAGCTCACTTGATTTGGTAGAACTGAAATGAAATGTTTCCTTGTTAGATACAGTGCCCTGTTATTCTTTGCTAAGATAAGTATATTAGGCTGTAAAGCATCTGCTGAAAGCGGTCTTAAAACATCTGTCTCGCCAGCCAAAAATGTTTCAAAGTAAACTGTAGCCTGAAGGTTGACTTCAGTGTACTGATTTTAGAATTATCGGCAGAGGGATTTTCAGAATCACCTGTGCTGTAGTACACGATGACCAAAGCAGTATGCTCTCCTACACAATGTTCTGCAAATGTGCTCTGCTGAGTGCAGTGCAGTTGCTGTATGTGATTTTTACCTGAGGATCAATTTGCATACTGGGATCAATGGTAGAAGAGGAATGGAACAAATTGTGTAGAAAGGTACAAGTGCTGGAGCCGTGCTTAAGGGAGTAGACATTTGGTAGGCCTGATGTGCTTTCTTGTCATACTAAAGAACACCCATTGCCTGATGGGTAATGGAGGCATCGTTTTCCACTTTGCATTAGATTTTGTAGCCAAAGCAATGATAATGATTTTGATCTAGCAAAATATTCACGTGATAATAACTGTAATGTGTTTTGGCAGCAAAGCAACTGTAGACCCTTACTTTTCATAGCTGATCATAATTAAAGCAGAGCCAGTGTTGCGGATGTTGTCATTTTTGCGATTGTTATTGAACTACTGACAGCATGCAGGCCTCTAGGGCACCATTTAAAAGATTATAAAGCTACTATGCTCCTCTCCAGGGCAGCAAAGAGCCAGTGTTAGCTTCTGCACCAAGAGGCGTTAGCTGTTGTCTAAAGTTTATGCTCCCTGTGCTGTTAGGATCAGTGTTTCCTGAGGATACAAGATGAATGTGTAATGTGGGGAAACAGTAATTGCTTTTGTCTTTGAGAAGCTGTGCACTAAATTTTTCATTTTTTTTCTTGGTGTTAGCATGGGTATGTAGAACCTCAAACATTTTTCATGGCTGATTGTAATATTTGTTCTAAAAAAGTAATTTTGTCTAGTTATCAGACACCTAAACAGGGTCGACTTGTTTCTGTTTGTTTCTTAATTAGTGATTTTCACAAAAATTATCTTAAGCCAAAATTCTTTAATTTAAACTTTCAATGTTTTTATTTATTTATTTATTTATCATACACAAGAATTACATTTGAATGCTTGTTTGTTCAACAGCACCTAGTAAGAGAAAAAAGTAATACATGAATAATAGACATTTTTACAGTACGGTTTTGGGTCACAAATTTTGAATATTTTCATTTTCAAATATTCTTTTGAATATTATCTTGAATATTTGAACATATAATATGCAACAACAATGTATTAACAATGTAAAATATTTTGAAATTTGTTAAAATAGGACAAGATATGCTTGGATGGCTGTTAGTATACCTTGGGGGGCACCTAAGAAGAGTAGCCTGTGTGTGGGGAAACATTATTATCATTATTATTCTATACTCTTGCATAAAGTGCATGTATTTATTTTACTGTGTAAAACTAATTAAAATTCTACAAGGTAATGAAAAAACTGATAAATAATTGTTTTCATAGTTGCATTAAAATGCTAAACCAGTGCAACCCTGATAGCTCTGTTACTGTAACTCAGTAAGTGGTGTGGGAAGCTGTAGGAAATAGCATTTTTTTTAAACCTGTATTTTCTAAATGAAAGATTTTTAAGCTGCTCAAAGCTACTTTTTATTTGAATAATTTTCTTACAGCTCATGAATGATTGGCCCTTTAATTCTAGGTAATAAACTGAGAATGTGCTAGCTAGAGAGCTAGCAATGCAAAGCAGTAAGAAACTTTTTCAAACTACACCTGCGGTTAAAACATTTTGCTCAAATTGCAAAAGTCTTGCAAACTGTGTCAGACTGCAGTCACAATGAGTGTGGTGTGCAGAGTTGGCAGCTGCGTGCTACTGGTGACAAGCTAGCATTTAGCTTGATAATCAGAGATTTGTTTCTGCATGGAAGTGAATGGTTTAATAAAAGTATATAAAATAGAGTAAAGAGAATGCATAGCGTAAACACTCCTTGATTTTGGTAAACTTTTATTTGTTTCTTTATTTATTGATACATTTGAAGGGTATTGAATGTAACTACACAGCCCATGATACATGTTTATGTTTTTCGTTTTGGTGTGTCACATCTATCACAGTTGTGCGTTTCCTCTTTATGTGAATGCTATTTGGGCTGAAACAGATGTTCGCCTGCTCTTATCAGCATGTATAATTAGGGGCATTTACATATGCGGAGCATGAAGTAAAAACAAATCCAGCAAAGTATTTTCCTCTGGTGCAAAATATTGATTTAAGTAAGAGAGCAAGAGAGAGAGAGCTAAAAAGACTTGAGAAGCAGTCCACCCACTCTCTTCGTCTCTGCTTTTCAAAGCAGATCATATGCGGCCTGCATTTACTTCATTCACTATTCAAGATGGCTTTTGACTAAAAACGTTATCAAGAGCAAGCAAGCTTTCTTAAAGTCTCATAAACGTCAGCATCAAGCTAACTCATTCTGACCTTGCCAAACCTAGCCAATACCATAAGAGGGTTTTCTTTCTGGAGCATGTCTTAAGATCATTAGGAACGATATTTGCTATGCTTCAGTTAAGTTCTGCACCATGCTACAGAGGTGTGGCAAATGCTAATTATCATCAAAACACATGATACAGATATCATTAGCCAGGTGGCCTTCATTAGGTTAATTGCTGGCATTTTTTATTATTAATCATTTGTAGAAAGAATGAGATTCGAAATGAAAAAGTATTGAATAATTAAGAGAAGAGTGCCTCTTTAAATCTTGTACTGCTTTGCTCTCTTGTTACACACAGTGGGGAAACTAAACTAAACTGCTTTGGTTCAAAAATGCAGAAAAGATAATATTCTCAATTAGTGCTTTAATCTTTATTTAATCACCATGCAGTTTGTGTATGTAAAATGCTCTTCTGTTTATGAATATGAGCAAAGTGCTGTAGTTTAACTTGTTCAGTTGATGGTAGAGTTAAGTAGACATCATGGAACAGTTTGAGTGGGATATTTTAATCAAATTGGCTTCAATACTATTTTCAGCTCCATGCATATTAATGGAATGTCGTAGGTTGTAGAGAAGGGTAATTACGTTCTGAATGATTTCCAAGGCACTATTCTGATTGCAGACCTTCTGTTTTTCCCTGTTTGAAATTATAGGCTAGAGGCAATAGGCTTAATACTGTTCTATGACCTTCTAATAGCTCTCTTCATTCTTATTCCAGTGAAGAATTTTCCTGATTTTACCTACATGTTGTAAGCATACTGTTCCAATTGCGGTCATTTGTATATTTTTTTTTTCCCACGAACCGCAGGTCTAATTGAAAAGAATGGACAGTTTCATTATAGATGTGGTAATTTGGTAAATCAAAACCCCTTGCTGACTTCTGCTGTTCACTGATCTTATTCTTTCTGCGACTTTATGTCCATTTACCAGTGGCTCAGCAGAGAAAATACAAATTGGTCCAGTTTAGAAGAACAGCAATTTAGCTGCTTGACAATTTGCATCAGTCTACTTTGACCAGTTTCACACCTTGCCGTTGTAAATACTGCAGCACAGAGGGTAGGAATTATGATATGTTGGGTTTACATGCATTCAGCAGCTGCCCTGTGGTCTGATACCCACAACCCATGGATGCTAAATTAGTGAAGCCACCAAATAAGTACAGCTAATTTTTACAAATATAAAGAATCTGATATTAACATTTGATGCTTTTTCCCACCAGTAAAATTGATTAATTTTATTCAGTCATTAAATAGGTTATCAGGCTTAAGAAGTACAAATCAAAGAAGAGTTTATACTAGGGATGCACAGTAATATAATTGTCGGTCTCGATAATTGCTTTTAAAATTATCTGCATCGGAAAGATGTCTACGTTTGACCAGTATTTCAAACCAATATTTGATGACTGATTTATTACAAATTACATTTATTTACAAAATGAATTGTACTCCAGAAGAGTACACAGTGCTTGATGTGACACTGGACTACTTTTTTTGTTTTATTTGTTTTGCTGTAGTTGTAAACCCATTTTTAAATAAATGTAATGTTTCCCCTAATGCTAATCTAGTTAGGTTATGGTATTTCTATGTATCATTATGATACCAATTATGAGCATTGGATATCAGCATTGGCCCACAGTTCCATTATCAATGCATCCTTAGTTGATATATTAATCTGTGAGCGAATGGGTCCTATTAGAAATTGGTAGTTTCTTAATACGGATGTGACCTGTAGGTGCTGAATTCTGCATCACGTTTCAAATACACATAACAATTCAAACTATTTCATTTACTGTCTCAGATACCTTTTTGAAATTTAACTTAAGTTATGCTGTACATTGGGCCTGCACAGTGAGTTTTGTCGTATTATACTATTGTTTTCTTTGTCTTTTGGAGAATTTCCTACAATCAATCTAAACTTGGTTTCTAATGCCATGTTTAGGTGTTGTTTTTGAAATTTTGCTTGCTTATGATGATTCTATAATCTTCTCATTTGTGTTGCTGCAGATGTGAACATAATTTACAAGTTTATATAGCCTGATTCTCTAGTAAGTTCTTGTAGATATATTTTTTTTTTTCTGGGCTCCAACATCTTTTATGTACACCATGAAAATTGCCCTTTGCTTTAGTAATGTATGAGTAACTCCAGCCTCCTGTTCATTTCCCAACTCTAATTTAGGAGCAGAAAGTGGTTTAGAAGGACAAAAACTTTCAAAGATAAACTATGCCAGAATACATAATCAACAAAATGTAAATAAACAGGCTAGAGCATTTCCTCGATTTATTTTATTGATATAAATATTTTAAATGATCAAAGTCTTTACTGAACTTACACAGTGTTACATAATATATCTTTGAGTAGATCTTAGAAATGAATGGGAGAATTGAACTATAAACTTTCTGCTTGTAAACATTCTTGTTCAACAAAAATGGCTATTTGGCATTTGATTAAAATGAGCAAGGGAAAAAGTTATCATATCATTGGGTGAACATGGTGAGTGCCTGATACTATTACTACATATTTGAATTGCGATTTTCCTGAAGTTCTTGAAACAGCTCCAAAATGCATTCGAATTGCCTTTGTACAGATGGGCTTTGGGAATGCCTCACATCAGTTTGCCGGTAATCCTTCCCACCAAAGAGCCAAAGCCTGAATTCGGGGTTAGCAAAGCAGAGTTGGGAATAAATGTGGTGTCGATGTAATATACAGCATAATAGTTTTGTTTAGGGCTTTTTCAGATCAGGTGTCATTGTAAATCCCATGATATTTTACCACAATGAGAGAAGAGTACACCAGAGGACCCAGGTTGAATATGCATTAAGGAAAAGGCTGCAAAAAGCCTCATCTTAATGTCTTCTGTGGAAAGAGGGACATTATACACCTTGCCTTTAAAGCCTTCGCAGACACAATAGAATGATCAGAACTGGTTTTCAGTCTTCCTATGTCTCTGTCTGTGTTGTAGTAACCCCACTGGGAGAGTATTTTGGTCATATTTTGCAAGCTGAAGCACAAACACTAAGGTGCAGAATTCAAAGTTCTTTCCCTGTTGTTTAAAACAGGTATGTTTTCACAGATATTTAGGGCAGTTTACCTCCCTTTAAACTTAACAGGGTAAAGATTTAGCAATTAGGGAGTAATCATGATCATTATAGAGAGTAATCCGTTTAAAACCTAGCAGATGTTGGATTCAGGAGAGGGGATGGTCAGGGCCTTGAGAATTGTGCAGTAACGTTGTTGAAACGTTCAGGTGCAAGGCTGAAGTGTAGAGGACTTTTTTTTTTCTCCCCTTAAGTGTTCACATGTTGACAGTTGACCGTTTAATGGCCCACTTAATTGCACTGACCCTTTGGCCTGTGCATATCATTGTAAATTAATGCCTTGCCAGCCTTCTTTTCTTAGAGGTATGCTCACAATGATGTTATTTTTCCCCCTCTGAAACTTTGTTCAGGCTGAGTTGTTGATGGTCAGCCACATGGCTGAAGCACACACCAGGGACACTGTCCTGGGCTATATCCACACACTGTTCACTATATATAACCACTGCCCTCTTTTTAATGTATTTTCAACTCTTATTTTTATTTTATATTGACTATAATGAGAGGAATATAAATATGCTAACAATAAGGCTTCTTTCATTTAATCTTCTCTGGTGTTTTCATTGGTGCATGTTCTGATTGATGACCAGTATAGACTCAATATTTCAATGCAGAAGGAAGCCTGCCTTTCCAGTCTTTATTTACATTCTGTTCTCAGGTGACTTGTAAAGAGAAGTCCATTAAATCTAACAATCACATATACTGAGGGTATTATACGGGAAGAAAACCATCTGAGACAATAGGTACAATATCTGTACATGATTGTGTTTACTAGTTATATAAATTTTTGGGCAGAAATATAATTACCTAGAATATTTTGGTGTTTTTGTATGTGGGATTTGGAAGGAGACAGCAGCAGTGGAACAGCAGTCTTACCCCCCGCCCTTGCCAGGTGTTTGACATTGAGTGGAGCTGGAGATGAATGTAGCTTATGGCAACCCATGGAATTGTCTGACTCCTGGGAGTCCCAGCTTCCTGCTGTGAAAGTTTCCATTTTCAAAGCCCACCAGTTGCAGTGGGAATGTTCCAGAATGTCCCATATGCCAGTGCTGACAGTAAGGCTAACTTTTTTCTTCTGCTTCACTATCACCAGCACTATTTCTGACACAGAAATATTACTTGATAATGGGACTACATCCTGTTAAATTTTCATTTGAATGTTATATCTTCATGGTTATGCCTTTTTCTCTTTTGAAGGGCTCGTGGATTTTAACTCTCTATGCTAGTTAAATATATGAGGGCCTATCTGCCTGATGCAATACACAGATGCAATGTAGTGGACAGTGATATGAGGAGTGGGAGTGCTTTTATTTTCTCTCATTTCACACCAACCTGATTCTCCGTAACCCAAACCCCCCTCCCCCCATGAAGCATCTCAGCAGGAACCTTTTGTCCAAGGTGTTCATCTGGAACAACTTTGCCACACTTGTTTTCATGTTCTTTTAGATTACAGGGCAGCCGGCCTCAGCTTTGAAGCGCCTCTCTTTCTTTGTCTCTGTGCAATGCACTCTGGTAATTAACTTTGTCCTTCTTTTATTTGTTCCAGTCACTCGCAGTCCACTCTTCTGAGCATCTTCTCCCTGGAGTACCAGGTTAGAAGTTTTCTTCCTTTGTGAGGCCTGACAGGTGCCTAATTGAATGATGAATGTCCCCTTATTTCTTTGTAATTGAACTGCCAGCTTTCTGATTGGTTTGGAGGATGCCACCCCCTCCTTCTCCTCTCCCCCACTTGCACGATGAGGGCCCTGCCTGAGTCTCGGTGGAATCCTGCCAAGCCTTCCCATCCATCTGTCTAATAACATCTAGCCCCTGCTTATTTGGTGGACCTGTAATAAATTATGCTAAACCATTATTATTCTGACAATAATAATTTCCCCGTGTAGTGTGGCTCCGTGTGCTAAATGTTTGCTGACTCGCACTGTCACTGCTGCTTTCCCCGGCTGACAGCCGATGATGATAAATGGCCGTTGCCGGGAGTGGCAGAAGGCTGCAGAGGCACAAAATGGAGTCATTCATCATCCCCCTGACAGGTGTCACTCAAGTGGCGTGTCCCTGCGGAATTGCTTTTTTTGTAATTTTTAAATAAGTTGTTTTTAAGCAATGCTCTTTCTTTCCCCTGGTTAAGATGGCAATTGAATCATATATATGAAAAAACGAATTCAGACGGGAAGGCTGAAATGGGTTGTAGTTTCCTCGCAGTAGAAGTTAATTGAAGGTTTGAGTCAGGAATGAATAAGTTTTCCATGACTCACATTGAACCATTAGACAACTCATTGAGATTCAATAACTGATCTTGTCTGCTCATACACAAAGATGCGCCCTGGGCAGAATGATTATTCTAGCTGGCTTACGGAACAAAACCTTGCATCTCCATTTTTGATGTTTTTCTGCCATTTACAAATAGACCAATACAAATAGAACAAAATGACTATGAAAATTCAGAAGGTTTTTTTCCCATCTCTTGTAAAATTACATTTTTGGATATACAAAGTTTCATTCCGAGAGCAACGCTTTGCATTTCATTCAGAGGAAAGAACAAAGTTGCAAAATAAAGCATTTACATTTTTTACACCAACATGAGTGAACAGTGCATGTGTATATCTGTAAGTAACATTAAAAAAAAAATCATTATTTTGTGTTTTCAGAAGCGAATGAAAAGAAGTCTTGTGAGACACCATGCCCCAGATGTTATTGAAGACTACTACCAGAGGTAGGAATCAGTCTACTCTACCTACTAATCACTAGACAAGTGCTTGTGAGTGGGTGGGCTCTGCTGACAGATATAATCTCCTCTAAACAAATCACCAGGCCATCCAGATCCCCACTCGCACCTGCTAAGCCTACAAAAGCACACAGCCCCACTGAAAAAAAAATAGTGCACTTGGATATTTGCCCTGATTGGGTGTATGGTGGCCTATTATATATAATTTCTTTCAAAAATGAAATCAGGAGAAAACAAAAGGAAACTGGCTAAAGGCAAGGAAGCATTTTTGCATATCACAATTAGCCTTGTGTAGCCTATTAAGTTGTTGTTTTGCAGGATGGAAGCCGGGTGATGCATTTGTAATCCACTTACATAACAACCTCATAGATTATCTGCGAGGGATCTTTGAAGGCTTTGTGGTTTCTTATGGGGAGGAGGCAGAGCCACCCTTTTTTGGTTAATGATCATGCTTGTCTGGTTTGAGGACAGTCTGAGGTTTCAGAGCTCTACCGTTTGAACCGCGCCAAGCGCTCTAAATGCCGTAGAGGCCAAACCCATCCGGGACATCAACATGTCTTGGCTGGCCTGTTCTTGTTGTCCTCTCTCCCCTTGTTTGTTGACTTTCTTCATGGTCGTTGTTCTTTGTTGTAATGAAGGTACCGTAGTGAAGCCAAGAAACGTCCTTCAGACCCTGTCCTGCTGGAGTTGGCCAACGAGGTAATGACTTAAACCCTCTCAAGAGTCTCTCTGTCTCTCTCTCCTGGTCTCATTCTTTCCTTCTTGTTTTCTTTCTTTCTTCCCTTTTGTGTATTTTCTTCCCTTCAGTGTTATAGCTAGCTATTTATTTTTCTTTTGAAGTGCTCAGGCAGGTCTGCAGCAAATTTTTGGCACAAACACAATTATCCCTGAATGCTCCATCATTTCAAAGACCAAATTGCTGTTTTAGATTTTTCCCCTGCCTGTTAGTACTTATGAAAATTGGGCAAATGGTCCTATCTATTAACCAATTATTTAATGCAATTAGGCCGTATCCTCTTTAGACAGATGTAAAAATACTTTTTACATCATTATCATAATTGACATTTATAAATGCTGCTGCATCAGTTTGGAAAAATAAATGATTGACACATGGAGGTCAGCTCTTAATATGTGGATTTATGCCTACTGTTTACATATCAGATCAGCTCTCCGGCTAAAAACATTCGTTAATTCTCAGTTACACATCACTGAAAAATGACGCCAAGTATTCACAGTGATACTTGTTCATGGTCGTATTTCAGTACTGAATCCACTCAAATAACCTAAATGGTAATCCGTAGACTGAGGTGGGTAGGCGGAGGTTCGGCATGTGTGCGCATGTTTGTATTGGAAATAGCTTGATGCTGTGAGCATTAAAGTGTTACACACGGGCAAGTTCCCACATTTCACATTAATAAGAATGAATGAGCCCTCTCCCTGACTAGCCAGTGTCTCCTGTGCATTGCAGCCAGTCAGCAAATTAACAATTAACATTGGGTTACTCTCAAGGTTTAATGGCTAGTGAAAGGGCCCTGCAGTGTCTTTGGTGCCTCCCATTAAACAGTGCTCTTCTCCCACCCTCTCCATTGCCACAGCCTCTTAAAATGCATCCCATAAAACCTTGAATTTGATGTTTACTCTGATAATAGCAATGAGAATCAAGATGAACTGAGTTAATACCCTTTCTTTAATGATCACACCTCGCCTCAAATGACCTGCTTCTCCTGAATGGATATTAAGCATGGACTCTAAATAAAAAGTGCACATTTTTTCATGAAGAGCCTTGCCTTCAATACAAGAGCACTTGACCTCAAAATATGAATCATGAAGATTAAAAGGCTGATTAACACATTCAGTCAAGAAATTGGTGTGCGCGTATGTTATAGTATTTAATGATGTAGTTGTATGTTGATGTAATGATTAATGATGTAGATGTAATGATTGATTTGTGATTTTCCCAGTAAAAGGGTGGCATATGCCTTGCTAAAATGCATGATGAACGTGTTATCTCATTCTCAGGCCGAATACTGATAAATGATTAGTCATCCATCCAGTGGCAGTCTAAAACTAGAGTAGTCCTCATGCATCAATAACGTCACTATCTAACATCATTATTCATCTTGTTTAATTGATGTATTTTCTTTTTTTCTTGATGTATTTTCTTATTATCTTGATGTCGATGTAGATTCCTGAATGATACCTTTTTAGATAGCTTCTTTTTAATTACAAATTGAAAATGGATAGGGATTAAACTCGAAATAATTATGATGTACAGGAATTGGGTATATTTACGAACTCCGTGCAGACTGATCAAGAAGTGCTGATGATAGTAATATAGATGGAATGTAATATAGACAGCCAATCAGTAGTCTAGATTTTGGAACAAGCATGCTTATTGGCTCATAGATACTGATAAGCCTGACTGTTTAGGTGCTGACGTTCTGTATTGAATGACAATTTTTCGCTACTCTGTAAAATTGATGTCATTTGATTGGTACCATAATTACTGAATTTTGATACTTACCTGTAATAGTCATCTGTGGATTTTCATGCCAGTCAGACACAGATTTCTCAAGATTCATCCTGAAGACTTTTTTATTATTTTTTTTTTTTGGTGTATAATTCATAAAATGTACACCTACTGTTTAAATCAGTCTCTTTAATCAGTTTTGAAAAATATAAAACCAACTCACAACCAGGCTAACAGCCTTCATGTGGTGGCATTAGTTCTAATGCAGTTTTACAACTAAGCATCCCAAAGTAAACAATGAGGGAAATCCCTCTCGTATGCGATTGCATTGATTTACCAGACTTTTTAGCAACTGTTACTAGTTCCTCTTTTTATTACAGTTAACCTCACCTATGGGGTAAGTTATAACATTTACACTCCATGTATTTTGTCTGAATTGTTCACAGATGGTAGGTACCGGAAAAGAGAGTTTATGTTTTCATTTGTAGCAGAGATGTGCAGGTGGCTTGTATAATACTACTACTGCTACTAATAATAATAATAATAATCTTGCTCATTTTTTTATATTTAGCAGAAAGCAAAATGTGTTGTGCCTCACTCTTCTTAGTCATAACTTATAAGAAAGCATATCTCCAAACTGGGGGACAACAATGGAACTTGATAAGAATTAGCACAATTTACATGAAGATGCTGCCTCTCATTTATCTCAGACTTGAATATTCAATAGTGATATGTTACATGCGTATATAGCTTTGGGTGCATTTTAATTCTGGTCATTAAAATGGCCCCCGCCCTCTCAAAGGGGCATGGGTTCCTTTGTGGATGATGAATTTGAGGAGTGGTTCAGGGGTCTGTAAATGTTACTCACACGTTGCAAGCAAGTGCTAGGGTCCAGCATTAGAGCGAGATGGGCTTGTGATTAATATGAAAATTAGGAGAATGCAAGTACCTGAACTAATCAGGGAGTTCTTATTCAGGCCGGCCCACCTTTGGTAATGTTGCCATTTTTCAAGTGTCAGTCCTGATGTGGGTTACTGCAGTGGCTATGCACTCCTTATTCTGCGATATTTAAATGTGTGTGCGTGTGTGAGAGAGAGAGGGGGAAAGAGAGAAAGAGAAAGATAATGGGGAAGAGAAGCCAAGAGACCTGCAGGCTAAAAAAGACGAGAGAGCACTCAGAGAAAGCAAACCCCTAATGAAGATGAATACTGTCTCCTTACTGCCGTAATAATTATAGACATGTTTGGTCTTTGTTGAGGCTACATTCTGTATGCAGAATTATGGAGATGTTAACAAACAGCACCGCCAGTAAATCTCTTTGTGTTGTGTGTGGACCGCTTCAAGCGGCTCCAGGAAGGATCACAGAGGAGATAAAACGCTACAATCGAGCTATAAGCAGAGCAGGAACTCACTTTTGGAGCCCCAATTATGCTAACAAGACGAAGGAATGTTTTCCGGCAGTGATATTTCCCAGTTTCACAACAGAGGGGAGAAAAATGGCTCAAATACACCAAAGATGTTTAATGAACTAAATAGGCAAGGGGATTAGCCTGTAATGTTATCTTTCTTTTCCACCCTCCCTGAGCGCATCTTATTCTGGCCAAATTCTTACTGTATTTCTTTCGTCTGTGCTATATGTTTGCTCCAGCTGATTTTATGCACTAATTATTTTTGCTGCTACATTGTATTCTCCAAGCACTCCTAGAAACAAGTTATTGAAACCCATTAATTATCCACCATCCCAGCTCGGGATACGGGATTTTGAGAGAGGGAGGCAGGGTGGAGAAAGCATGGATGAGTTGCCATTGGTGTCAGCCTGTACTCACAGACGAGCTTAAAATGAGCCATAGGTGCCGTGCTACATGTCAGGCTCTGTCTTGATCTTCCAACCTGCGCTTGCACGTTTCAAGGTGTTTTTACCTTCAAAGAGCTGCTCTGCTACTGGTCCTTCCTTTCTTTCTTTTAGTTAGAGAGGGTTCCTAGGCCCTGCCATCAGCTCCACCCTTACCCAGCATCTCATATGGAAATGCTATGCTCTGTGTTATGAAAGGATTTGTGTCATTTAAAGGGCCCATATCCTACATTTTCTTCATGTTTCTTTTGCATTTCCCTTTTATTTTTCTCTCTAAAGGCCCACTTAATATATGTATGGATTTATGTCCAAAAAACACTCATCATTAATTTTTAAATGGCTACTTTCCAACCTATCTTTATCCCTTAAATTTAAATTAAGAACTGTTTTGGTTACTGTGTTTGGTTACTGTGTCATAAATGATGTTCTTATTGGCTGCCTGTATTGTGCCTCATTAACTGAATACAGAATGATGTCTTGTAAGATTGCACAATGTATTGTTAATAGCACAAACCACAAAAATGTGCATACAAAATATATTTGTGTGCTGTTAGCAAATAGTTTATGTGCTGTTAGCACCCTGACCAGCCTGTTTTAGTCTTCAGCTTTTGTCTTTTTGGTATGTACTTACATGTTATTTTCTGCATTCATAATAGAATGGTGTTAAATTAAGGAAGATGTGTGGTAGGACTGCACAATATATTTGATGAATGTATTTATCAAAGCAAAGATAGAAAACACTCAACAGAAATGACCACAACACCCAATAAAACTTTTTTTGATTTGTTAGAAGACTTTTTTTCTGATGAGCATTCGGTGTATGCTTTGATGAATCAAGGTATTTCAATACCATGTATTTACCTTGTAAATGATTTTGGTCAAGATATACAGGCAGTCAAAAGACAGCATATTTTATAACTGTCTTTTTTTTTTATTATTATTGCAAAGAATAGCACACTCGCAATAAATAGCACAATGTTGTACAGCTCTAATTTGTTATATGTCCTGCTGGATTGAACACTAAAACTGTCATACTGTTTTGTATGTATTGCATCCGTTTGTAATACAGTATATTTGCTACAGTATATATGCAGTCACTTCTGATCACATGATAAAAATAAGAAATCATTATCAAAAACATTTTATACATATCCTGTTCTGAAAAGACTCTTAATTGAAGGATGAGTTTTGGTTTACTGCCTGCTAATTGCTAGAGGCTCATCTGTATGCTTTAAAAGGCTGAATGTAATTGAGCTACGTTATATTATTGTCTGAGACATGTAATGTGTCAGGACAGTGAAAAAGTCTCAGAATAGATTCAGAGACTCAGAATGTCCCTACTTCTGTATGCTTTTAATTATTTTCTGTTTAGAATTAAGTTAACCCTTGAAAATTGCAGTTCTGCATCATGACGTAACAAAAGCATGGTATGATTTGATGTTAGTTTGATTGCTCTAGCTTATTATTAAGTAAGTGAAGAACTTCGCAGAAGTGCAAGTTCTGACTGTTCCATCGATACCACATTTGAATTTAGAAGTAGAAGAGGAGATTTTATTATAGTCTTTTTTTTGTCACTTTTTTGTCATTACTTGACTTTGACAGAAAATAGGGCAGACTTGAAACTTTTGGTACAGAATGTAGTTCAGTTGTAAATACAATTTACTGTATAGCTTGCTATTTAATTAAATATGTAAATACAGTTATATTTGAATAGAACAACAAAGCAACAGTGATAACTCAATTTTTAAGGACTCATCTTTGAGAACTAGATAATCCTAAAATCTTACTATAGCAATGTCTGGATCCTGTGTTGTCTTGTTCCTCAGGTGGATCTGTCTCCATCTCTCATGGCTCGTCTGCTGGTGGAGCGCTTCCTTGAGGAGCAGCAGGGTTCAGTGTGTGAGTAGAGCCGCTTATTTTGCACCCCCACGCTCCTAATGAGACACACATAGGGCCTGCCAGTAGAACCTGCGGCACATGACTGACAATTAAGTGCTCGGCAGACCACCCACCACTTAACTGCTGTTTAGATCAATGCTTTTTCATTTAATCAGTGTTATTTATATCCCCTATTTTTTCCTCTTCTACCTTTCTGTCCTCCCTTCCTCTGTAGAAAATCGAATCTTATTCAGATACTATAATATCATGTGTTTTTAAAAAGGTTGACTTTTTTTAGTTTATAAGAACTGCCATAAATAGTTTGTTTAAATGGTTTTGACACCTAAAATTCAGGGGAAATTACATTCTGATGTATTTTTTTTTTAAAAAGATGGGCTAAATGGCACTGATGTTTAAATTTGTTGGGCTGGTTGATGAATGCACCTTAAATATATAAAAATGTCTGTGTACTAGCATGTGTCTTGAATACATTATGCATTTAAATTACACATAATAGTGAATGGAATAGGTAAATATAGAATTGTGTTTCAGTGAATAGTAGCTGTGTTTGTGAAGACCGGTATTGTTATACAGCAAAGATAATCAGGCTATAATATTCTACAGGAAGTAGGTTTTTTTTTTTTTGTCAAACATTTAAGAACTGAGAGTATAGCATGACATGGCTTGTCAATCACATACAGTTCATATCTGTTCTAACCAAATCAAATGACTTTATCCAAGGTTTAGATCTGTTTTGCATGCAGGATTTGAGAGAATAGGCACAGGTGTGTTTGTGTCTTGCCTCTTGCATGCACTCATTGCCTCTCTGTTCTTGTTTTTCAAGGATTTTCCTTTTTTTATTTGCACCTTGATGTCAGTAAGGTTTGACATCCTATTTCTTCCTTTGAGCATTCATTTGAATGCATTTGCAGTGGTAGCCTTCCCTCACTCTCTCTTCCTCTAGTATTCTCTCTCTCTCTCTCTCTCTCTCGTTCTTTTTATTTCTTTCTCTCTCTCTCTCTCTCTCTCTCTCTCTCACTCTCTCTCTCACTCTCTATCGCTCTCTCTTGCCCTCCTTCCATCTTTCAGATACTGTACATGTACACACTCACATCCATACACCCTGACTCCATATCATTCTAGCAGGCACATCTCTGCACAAAACCAGCAGAAGGTGCTTTATGAGAGAATCACATGATGTCAAAACTGTGTGCCTTCGATTTAATCAAGAAAGAGATTAAAGTGGATGTGTGTTATTTTCAACTCGGCCACAGCACAGCCATTTGTCAAAGTCAGGGCTGTGATTGCTTTGGACCTGCCATTATCCACTGCTTGTCAAAATAGTAGTCCTGGTACTGTGGAGAACAGGGCAATGTTCCAGAGGCCTTTTTTCCCCAGGAAAGCATTCAAAGCGTACATCCTCAGATGGTCCATAGACCTCCCCAAGATAGCTCAAAGGAAAATAGCTGTTCTGATCCACACATCAGTCAGAAATTCATGAATTTAGGTTTAGCGTGGGTTGTTCTTAGTTAAATTGACATTTGTCTTTACCACTTTGCTCTATCTTTAAGCTATGTTTTTTTACTAATAGGAATAGGGTTTACACAGCTCATTTTAATTTGCCATTTTACATCTGTACATCAGGTGTTGTTTATATAGGTAGAGCCCTGCTGCAGCTTTCTGGTAATCTGGTCAGGGTGACTTCTATTTTGACATCAATGGCCTGTCCTCCTCCTTCCCACTGCTGACCTGACTGGCCTTTGGCAAATTCGGTGCACATGGGCTCCACGGTCAAATCTTTGAATCTCCCTGTGTGTATATTAGAGTTTTGTAATGTGTTTCCATTATGAAGCAATGCAAGGATAATTGTCTTTGGTGGCAATTAGCTAACAGGTTTGTTCAGTGCTATTGGCAGGCACATCCATCATTCCCTACCCCCACTTGCACAGACCTGGTGTGTGTTTGCGTGTGTATATGTGTGTGTGTTTATGTGTGTTTCTGGTGAACTGCATGAATCGATAGACTTCTGTATAAGGGACCTTGTCTCCAAGTCACTGAGCGACTTGTTGTTACCTAGTACCATCATTTTTATTCCCTTTCTTTCCCCTTTGCATTTAAGAGATATAGAAATTGCACCTTTGGGACTGTGGAATATATACACAATCACTTGGTTAGAATCAATAAAGAGTTTTAAATTGTTTCTCATCTCTTCCTGACTCTGTTTGTCGTGTGTGTGTGTGTGTGTGTGTGTGTGTGTGTGTGTGTGTGTGTATGTGTGTGTGATTTCCCCAGACCACTAAAGCAGCATATAAACAGGCAAGGCCCAGGATAGGTTGGCTGTGCATGTAAATAAATCAATACATTCAGAGCGGTTTCTTCATGTATTGAATATAATATCAACATCCATAATGCTTCCCTTCTGCCAAGAGTGCCAAGGGAAAGGGAGAGACTGCTGTAGGAAGACTGGTTGGGGGTTTCTTGTTCTTAGAATGCCAGCAAATTAAACATTGCTTTGCCAGTGTGTGTTCTTGTTATTCGGTCATTCTTTCTTAATCTCAGCAAAATTTGATTAAAGTGCCATAGCATAGAAATGCATATCCCATTAATAGTTAAAGGGTCCATATATTAGAAAAACAAAATTCTCTTGCTTTTTTTGTATGTAAACATTGCTGAAGTTTCAAAATGTACCATTTACTTACCCTCAGTACAATCCATATATAAATATTAATTTGCAAAAATGGCCCGTTTGGAATCCATTGTTTTTGTGATGTCACAAAAACCATGTTGACCTATCGACCTGTTCAGTTTGACTTGCTGATTCTCGTTTAAGTTAATGTGTTTTTGCCTGGACTGCTTTTTGAATGAGGCTCTACACAGGAGGGCCAGTCACGACACTGGTCATTTACATGGACTAAAGCTCTTTGTGTTTCAGTGGTGACAGGAGAATGTGAGAGAGCATTTTTTTTTAACAACTTACATTTTTTTAATGAAGTTAAATCCATGATAAATCTATTTTTTTTAACTTCACTTTAAAAGAAATCAAAAGGATCTTTTAAAATATAATATTTAAAAAAGATTTTAAAATGTAGAATATAGGGGTTAGCATTTGAGACATTTTCCCATTAGAAAGTACATTATGACTTTGTATGTATTTATCCTATTACTGAATCAGGTAATGCCTTGGATTTAAATAGATCATTATCTTTGTAAATGTTTAAGGTCTGATTATTGTATTGCTTTTACATTAGTTTTTTGACTCTGGAACCGCAATTTGAACTAATTTGGTAAAATAGTCCAGTCTTAAAGGCACAGTAACAAAAACAGCCTATTTGGAAAATGGTCATAAAAAAAATAATTATGACAGTTTTTGGTACATAAGCCCACACAAACATCACACTAACCTTGCAAAAAAATAAAATAAAATAAAATGCAAGGAAAAAAGTAGGATATGGCCCTTCAGTACCTTTTTCTTCCCATCATTTGATGCTAATAATGTGTGTTTGCAATTTTATCTTGTTTACATATGACCCTCTTGAGCTTATCACTGCTTATTTGTTTAGTGAAGCCCATTCTTGGAGTATATCAGAAAATTTACCTGCTAACTGAGCCTCTCTCTCAATCTCTATCTGTTCTTTCTCAGACTCCCTCCACCTCTCTCTCTGGGTGCCTCCCTGACATGATTTGAAGTGGTGCTAGATTTAGATACACTTTTTTTGAGGAGGCAATTTTGTGAGCTGTTTGACCTTTTCCATTTTCCCAAGGCCTAACATGAGATTAGATCCCTACTACAGCCTTTCTAACAATGTGATTGGACTTGTTTAAGATTTATTGTCATATTGTGTTTGGTCACCTAAGCTTTATAGCACAGCACTGGTTGGGTGGGGGGTGGTAGGTCAGTGTATATGAGTGGGCTTTGGTGCTGTGTTCCTGTATGGGCCCATACTGATGGGCTGAAAAATAAAAATTTTGTTTCCAATACATCTCGTTATACGGCATTAGAGAGCGTCCCCATATTGACTCTAATTGTAGGTAGAGCGTGCGATACAGATCGTTTTAGGTTTTGAATAATGAGATCCACAGCCTCTTCATTAGCAGCAGGAGCAGAGCGGAACAGAGAGGCATACGCGTGGTGAGACGACTGGGAGGCGGAGGGGTTTGGGTGAGGTAAGCAGGTGCGTGGCACTTGGCTTGACAAGTATACTAATTACTGGAGTAGAGCAGAGGAGCTGGAGTCAGGCTCGGTACGGGGAGAAGCTCTGACCCAGGCCCAACCTGCTCTCTGCTATCAGCCACAATCAGGCACAGGCAGATCAGTTCTGCTCCACTAACTCTGCTGGGACCTGGCTCCTCCAGCACTGCTCGTACACCTCTCCAACCTGCACCTCCAACCACCACTGCACCAAAGGTGGAGGAAGGAAAGCACTCCTCCCACCCCCCCGCCACCACCAGAGAGCGAGAGGGAGGATGGATTTAAAAGAAGTAAATTGGAAAATCAAATGAGGGCTTTAGGCAGCCAGCGAGATTTGCAGAGCTGTCCGCCAGGGTCTGAGAGGCTCATCCATCATGTCCCACAAGTAGTCAATTCCTCTAGTATCTGTAAATGTTTTCAGATATTAGCCAATTTATATGCTCCAAGATTCATCATGGAAAATCAGCTTTAGCGGTGCGCGTTATCAGGACCCGTCTCTCCTTTGCACCATGAAGTTTGATGTATGAGCGCCTCCGCAGCTCAATGGGTTGTGCGCTGGAACCACGAAGGCTGTTAAGAAAAAAAAAGTGGGTTATTTTAATTAATAAACAAACTTGCATAGGAGCTCATCAGTGTCAGGGGCAATAACGATCGTCATCCATTATTGTTTATTACGGTCCTCCCTCAACAAATGTTGCCTTCTAATGAGGTTTCTTTCAATTTTTTTGACTTAGATAATGACTTTTTCATCCTAGTGGAGAAGGAGAGAAGATATAAATGATAGGACTAAGGGGAGAGAAATCATGCAAGGTTAGGCTCATTTCTCCTGCCCCATTCATCATTTCATCAGAGCCTGATAAAGGCGCTGTTGTTTTTCTTTTCCTTTTGTAAACACCAGTTCTGTGTTCATGTACAAGTCCCAGAGGAGGTGAAGCTTTTCTCTTTAGTATTCTCCTCCTCTGCGTGCTTCCCCAGATAAGGATACCTCAGTCAGAATTTATGCCGACATGGGACAATTACAATAAATTTGGTGTGTATTTACAGTGCTCTGTTGTGTGTTGTTAAGTCACGCTGCAGGGCTTTGTGAGTGTGTGCGTGCGTGGCTCGGGTAGGGGGTTTGCGGTGTGTGTGTGCGCAAGGCGGAGGCGTCTTTAATAAATGTATGCTGATGTTCGAGGCTGCAGTGATGCGAGGATGTTAGGCTCTGTTGTTATTTACTAGGCTGTTTGGGCGCAGCGGCGGATCCTGGGCTGCAAATGGCATTACTGCTGGTGATGAATGAGCATTAGGGTAAACTCATTTTAAAAGCAGCCTGATTTATTAGTGCTCTGGCCTTCCGTTTTCATCAGGTCAGTGCATGGCTGAAACCTCACAATGTCAGCTCCAAGGTCACCCTGTTTACGATTATTTTTAACCTCATCCTTCACAAAATGGAGGGAGAAAAAAGCTCCTTTTCACATATCGTCCTGTGAAAAGGAAAGAAAACATAAGGCAACATGAAGGGAGAACATCAGGCAAATGAAAAGCAGGAATGCAATCTGCGTAAACGATGTAGCATGTGGTGTGAGCAGCACCAAAATTTGATGGTGGTCAACCTCCAATTATGAGTGCTAGTAAGACAAGAGCTTTAATGGCCGCTGTTTGCCTTCAGGGAGGTTTATTACACAGTACTGTTTTGCAGGAGCAGCGTCAAATCTATAAAACTACCATTAGGAGGAAAAAATCAATCAAAATGCCATTAAAGTGGAATAAGTTGCCAATATTGCTGATGTGGTTGTGGGTCCTTTGATTTTCTTTCAGATTATTAGGCACAGTCGAGTAGTGACTTTGTTAAGGGAAACGAGTGTTGTTGGGGAGTAATATGTCTCCTGGCTTCATAAAGTTTGCTGCCTCATATTTCCCGCTTTATTGATTATCCATTATCATTTGTCATGAGGTGTCCTAACTCAAGGGGAAAATATAACCCTCTTTCTTCAGTGTCGAGCAGCGCGGGAGCACTGTATAGATCTGCGTGTGAAGGTACCAATCTCAGAGAAAAATGAGTGGAGAAATAAGGTGTTGCCTGTGCCTGGCAGGCCTGGGCTCGGCTGTAGAGAGGTAGAGGAGTGCTGACTGTGCTTTGTTCTGTCTTTCTCTGCACCTCTTTCCTTGCCTCTTTTAGCAGCAGCAAGAATAGTGTTAAGATCACAGCCTTGTATTTGTTATTCCTCCACCAGGAATGAGACACAAGGAGCAGCACCTCAGAGAGAGAGCTGGAAGAAGGAGGAGAAGGGGAGTGAGAGCAGATAGTTTATAGATCATAGTATGAAGATGTGCATAGGATGAAGATCATAGAGAAGGTTGCCAGAGCTTAAAGCACCTCTTTAGTTCTTAGAAATCTCTTTTGTTTTAATCACCCTATATTTCTAAAGGTGCTTCACCAAATCTCAGCTACATCTCACTCTCTCCAATTGGCTTAACATGCCCTTTCATGACTCTCATATTGCAGATAGAAACATTCCTTGAATTGTCACCACAGCAGTGCATCTGTCATGACCATATGTATATATCATTAGAATGGCATGCCTCCACCATTTCGTCACACAGTGATACAATCCATTTAATCGGAATCTGTTTGAAAAATGATTTAGGGAATTTTGCCGTTGCGGTAATAGGAAATCAATCTAGTGGCTTGTGGCCCTGATTTATAATGTTAGTGCTGCATGAATGGGGTGAGAGATGCAAAATATTCATCCTTCATAACATAGATAAACTGCATGGTGTGCTGGCTCTGCAGAGTGAAGCATTTATCTACGCAAAATCTCAATAGGCTCTGAGCTTCCACTCAATTGAGTAGCATTGGAAGTAGCGCACATATCGGAGTAAGTGGTGTAAAATATGGCATTTGCGTCTGTATCTTCACTAAAAGCAGTATATCACTGCCACTAGCTAGTCAATTACACAAATCAACTTTTATTTTGTTTTTAGTTTTTTCCTATAGAAGTGTCTGGGTTACAAGGTTGTTGTTACATGCTAGTAATAATGTTTAAAATTGTAATTGTGCGTATGTTTTTTTCTTTTTTTCTTCCTCTCTGTCCTCAGCCTCTAAGCAAGTTTTGAATAGCATGTTGCGGGAGCCATCTTTAATTCCAGACATCCAGTTAGCCAAACATGTGGAACAGGTATGATCACTGTCAGCCATTGTGATTTGTGATGCAAATGTACCAAATAGTAATTGACAGAGATTAGAAATGAAAAAAAAAACTATATATATTTTGGTTTCTAATGAACAGAAGTGTTGTTTTGTCCCTGTTTGTTTATTTGAATTTGGTTAAAGAAAACCTAATTTTAAAGAAAATTAATATTTATGTTGTTGCTGTCCAAAACAAAACCTTCTATATCTATTCCTTTATTTTATTTAAAAACAACAAAACAAAACAAAAAAAAAAATGTGAAAAAAACAGCTGGCCTTTACCTTGTGTCAGAATGTCATAATGGAAAGATAAATGGAAATGATGAAAATACTTTAAAATAGAATCTTGTTAGATTAATTTACTTTGAAAGATAAAGTTTTTGCTTCTCCTGTAATTTTTTTCTGGTGAAACAAGGTTTTGTTCTGATAGCAATAGCAATCAACCAACTAGCTGACTAACTTTATCCAAAGTCTGGGCTAACTGGTTATTCATAACAGTTTGTTGGCTATTTCAGTTATAAGTGACAAAAGTCTAATGATTGAGAAAACAGTGTAAGGTAATGTTATGACCAAAAGAAATCTAGCTGAAATATACTCATCTCAAAGAAAAAAAGTAGGCATAACATTTGTTATTCTCTGAAAAAATATTGTGTTTTTTGGTTCCTGTTTTCTAATTTCATTTTAGTGTCTAATGCTTAATAGGTAACAAATAATTAGTTTTTAACTGAGATGCTACTCCAAGAATGTCCATAGAAACTTAACGATTTTGTTTGTAAATGGTATGAATGGAGTATGCAGATCCAGCAGGGTGGGTGGCCCTGTGTCTAGCTGATATAAATAATCCAACATCTCATATTTGCTAATAGCCTCATGTGTGCAGCTGCATTGGTGCGTGGCATGGAGTCGCCTCCAGTATTTCCTCTTTTTCTCCTATCAGTTTAACGGGTGCACCCCTCCAAACCCCCCCTCCCAAATGCTGTAATATTTCTTCTCCCTCTTTTCAGTGCACAATAAATGACTGCTGTTATGGGCCGCTGGTAGACTGCATCAAACAGTATCCTTTCCCATAAAATTTTAAGCCTCAAATTGACGAGGAGCTATTCAGTGGGATGAGATGTGTCGAGCATCACCTGACATAAAAGTTCTGCTTGAGTAGGGGTAGTGTGTGTATGTGTGCCTGTATATGACTGTGTGTGTGTGTATGTGTGTATATATATATATATATATATATATATATATATATATATATATATATGCGTGTGTGTGTGTGTGTGTGTGTGAGAATGAGGGATAGATGCATATAGAGAGATGAGCAGCTTTATCTCTATATGCACTCTGCATCAGGGCCAGGGTTTTATACCACACTGCGTACCCTTTCACAGGCTGTTCGTATACGTTGTTTCCTTTGGTGGTGTGTAATACACACTGTTCAAAGGACAGGCCTCTTTTGATACAGGCTGCTAACAGAAAGGAGGAGGCAGATTATAGACCTTGCCACAGTAATTGCACAATTTTCCAACTTACCAAAGTTAAGTTAAACTTTACCATATATCTAAGGGAAGTGGGCTTTGATTGCATACATGTCATGCAGGCATATGGACACTAGGTTACATTCTCAATTTCTGTTGTCAGTTTGAAAATTCAAGATTAGCAGTTACTGATAAAAAGAGACAACAGTGTGCCAGCATGACGTTCAAGCATGCAAATAGGAATCGGATTTTGGCAAATCACCCGTTCAGCGTTCAGCTTCACAGTGACATTTTGTTCATTTGTGAAGTTCACAGTAAGTCATGCTGAGTCCTAAAACACATCAGCAAGTCTGCTTGACCTTAAAGGGGAATTCAGATGTGTTTTTTTTTTTGTTTTTTTTTTTGTCAGCGTAATGAAATTGTCATTCAAAGTTAGGGCTGCACAATATTGCTATAAAATGCAATGTTCGATAAAGCTGACAGGTATCGTGATGATATGAGAAGTGATAAATTACTATTAAAATAATGTCTGTGGCTGGATGTAACGCACATGCAGACATTTATTTTGGGATGTATAAACAAAAAATCTTAACTAACCTCTTTTTAAACCCCTCTTCAAACAAATAGCAAAATACAAAATTACAAAAGCACCGTTTACTATGCTGCAAAGTAAAAGTATTTCACAAAGTGAAATACTAAGAACTATTTAGATAAGCACTGCAAGCACATTTCTTTACACTGAAGGCCTGAGAAACAGTCAGCATTACCTTAACAGCTTTTTCTATAAAGGCAACAAAACCAAATAAATAAATAATATTTTTTTATATAGGCACACAAGAACAAATACAAATTCTTGTTTCATTTTTGTGAAGTTATTAAATATTGTGGTGTCTGGGTTGTATTTTGTTTAAAAATAATGTTGTTCTTGCTTTTGGTTGAGTGTAGTTAAGAAAGTATGTAGAGAAACAGGTGGACTACAGCAATTATGGAACTGCAAAAGCTCCTGTGTGGTAAGCAGAGCTAATAAAATGGAGTGTGTAGACACAACATAGGAGTTCCTAATAAAGTGCTCAGTGAGTGTACATTGCTTTGTGTTAGTTTTGTGATGAGTTTTGCCTAAAATGTATTTATGTATTTATTTGTTTTAATGTTACATTTATGGCACAAAGGTACATGTAGCACGCTGGAAAGCAAAACAATACCCAAAGAAAAGTTTTTTTTTTTCCCCAGATTTACTGCTATTTACCATTTAAAAACGTGTAGGTTCACTGGTTTTATATCGTAAATAAAATTACTGTTTTATTGTTTACCTTTTAGACATTGTGACCCCTGGTTCATATCAGCACCTTTTGTAAAGAAATTACAGTCTGTAAATGTCTTTAAAATACCACATTTCGCATTAAAACAATATGAATGACTTTGTTTACATCCCAACAAAGCAGAAACGACTTGCATATCCATTGTCTTCTAGTGTGTTGTTAGCAAAGTTAGCTTTATAGCTCCAGCGCTGAGCTAATGAAGCTAAATTTTAACACCAAACTTATTCTTGCTGGTCTACATCTGGGATTGGGGGAATAATCTTTAAGATTATGCCCTTTTGCATAGTCATTCATGCATGAGATATATAAATATATATCATAGACATATTTATCATATACAACAGACGCATATGTAGTGATCTTTCTTTCAGCTGTGAGGATTTTGAACACAATATATTTGTTTTCTTACATTTTCATATTTGAGTCAGAAGACTTTTGAAAAGAAAATCATTTTTAGATTCTCTCCTTGGTGAGAAACAAGCCTTATTCTTTTCCACCTGTGTGTTTATAGGTGATTTATCAGCACCTTGGAGAGTTCTTGGCATGTCACCATGGTTGTCAAATGTACCTTTCTCTATCCTTTATCCTTCGGTCATGATTCTTATCCTCTTTCAGGCTGCTTCTTTGTCTCTGACCACAGCACTCTCATTCTATTTTACTCTGACTCATAGTTCTGGCAACAGTCTCTTATCGGAGCACTGATGCAGTCCCAGCGATCAGAGAGCAGGAGATGGGCAGTTATGGGCTGTCAGAATCGGGTCATCACATGCACACGCTGCACCCTTGAGACTTGTGTGTTTGTATGTGTGCGTGAGACAAAAAGGAGTGGTCAGTCTGCATGCTGTTTAGGGACGTACAGCTGGGGACCACACTAGGCTCTTCTGTTCCTGGCCAGTCAACCCTTTCCCGCCCTGCCCTCCATCTTCATCCTGCCTCTTTACCTCTTTTCACACTTCTCCCTCCAGCATTGCTCCTCATTCTCTTGCGTTCCCTCTGAGGGTTCATCATGCCAGCCCACTCGGTCTTCTTCTGGCGCTGCACCGTGACATCAGTGGACTTGCTTCAGTGCCTGCACTCAGCCACCATTATAATGACCTAACTAGTCACTCTTTTCAGTGGACTGTCTATATAGAAAAGGAATGTGAGTTTATTTAGCAAGAGTTAAGCATCTATATCTCAGTAGCCTAAATATCAGTAATCTGAAATCTACAATGAGTAGGATTTTGTTCCTTCAATGATGGTAACTGTTTAATAAAAAAAGATGTTCTTAAAATAGAATTTATGTAATGAGATTACATTAAAATAATACAAGGAAAATGTAATTTTGGACCATTTCTGTTGGTCTGTTTTCCACTAAAATTTCATACAATTTAATCGACAACATAAAAAAAGACAAAACTAGAGTTATGAGACAACAACAATGTGCACTATTTCTCTTATCCAAGTTTGAGATTATGCTGTATAGACTAGAGCTGCAATGTTCTTTTGCCTCAAGGCATACCTTTTAATCCACCATGACATTTTTTATCATCTTCAAATGTAATTTAGAGTGATTGTGATGTTCATTTCAAGCATCGTTTAGCTGTTGAAAAAGCATCATGCACAGTCATGTTGACTGTCAAGTTTATTGCAGCTGCCACTCCCAGGCATGCATATTATAATAAATCACACAAACAATCGTACACTCTTCTGTTGTTGCCACAGCAACACTGCTTAGCAGCCTGAGCGTTTCCATAGCAACCTGCATGCAGGTAAAATGTCCCCATTTCTGAATCGGGCAACTCAGATTTGGGAATAGTTTTGTGGTAATTCTGTTTAATCAGAACAAAGAATCTTACCTGAATATGTGTTTAGAAGCAACCTGATGGGAATCATACTCAGACTTTATTTTTTCAAAAAAAGTTACTTCTTGCATCTCCTTAACTCCAAACCAACAGTGCTATAGGCCAAGAGCATGAGGAAATTCTGCGGGAGAAACTCAGAGAGAGGAACTTGTCCTTTTTAGGTAAGCTGCAGGTCCTTTTCAGCCCCATTTCTTATAAAAATATACTGTCCCTTTATTACTGACAGTCATTTTTTAAATATCATTTGTTAATGAATGTTGTTCCTGTTGACATGAAATCAGTCTATGCGTGCAACCGTCAACTTCAACTTATATCTACTGCAAGTAGCTGCTAGCGTTTTTAAAATGATTTATAACATAAAATTTTATCCCTAACTTAAGCATCATGACGTTTAAGGTCGAGGTGGTGAGTGGCCAGGTGTGAAATTCCCCATTTCTTTCCTATCTCACTACCCCAGAGAAGAGAAAGAGGGGGCTTATAGAATCAGTCTTTCTGTCATTAAGAAGATATCATTTATTTGGGCCCCCAGTGCTGACCTTACTGGGGGCGGCTGGGAGGACTGTTCTAAAACTGTCAAAGTTTGGGCGCTGGGGCCACAGAGGCAGCCTCACCTAGCTGATAAATGGATTGGAAATAAGCTCCCCAACAGTAGGGACGGCCCATTAATTTTAATCAAAGGTGATGTAAAAAGGCGATCGGCGCCGCATGACAATGTCAACAGCCCGGTAGGTGTTAAGAGAGAGACCACACAGCCCGGACCCTCTCACCGCCAGAGACCTTCGCCTCTCTTCCCCCTCACCCCATTAGTCGAGCTTGGCTGAAGACAGAGAGGCCAGCCTCTGGAATTGAATGACCTGGTCAGCCTGAGATTTAATGGAGAAATCAGGTGTTCCACGGATAATGGTCGAACCGCGCCAGGAGTCAAGGACAATGGCTGAGGCACACGCGCACAGGGGTCATGCTTTCAGCTGCTATAATGCCAGCCCTATCCTTTCTGTTCTTTATGAAGCTCACCAGCCCCACACACTCCACAACCAACCTGCCTCGATGGATTTTTGTGCAGTGGTTGCAAATAGTTGGCAGATGGAATGGCTTTGCTTTTTTACTGTGTGGAAGAGGCTTGTGCTTTTGAGGCGTATGTGGCTTTACTCGATGTGCTTTGTAGAAAATCAAGATGTAAGTGAGGTAGCGCAGGAAGCATTGGGCTATTTTTTTTTCTTTGTTCATTCCTTTGTTTTCAAATGCTTTTTTACTCCGATGCTTTTTCATTTCAGCTTTGTATGATGTTTTAGGTCAGTGATCTGGAAGCAAATAGCGCACCTCATGCTGTTTTATTTTTAGAGCCCTACTCAAGTACGGCAAAGGTCATTTTTGTCACTTAAGAACCTTTGACTTCTGTGGAATTTGTTTATTACAGTTTAAGTAATTGCCTTACAATGTATCCCCTCAGATGAGAATCATCTACGGGCCAAGGGTTACGACAAGACCCCTGACATTATCCTAGAAGTCCCAATTGGTGAGTTTCTGTAAAATCAAGAAAGAATTTTGGACTGTTTGAGTAAGCAGCCACTGCTGTAGGCCTGCAGATACATCATACACAATAACAAACGCCAAGATAATTTTACAGTAATGCCATTCCATCCCTCATGTTGAATTTTATTCAAAGATATACCATTAAAGCAGTTTTGCATGAAAATACCACATCACCTCAGAAGAGGTTTTCCTTATGATAAAATTTACTTCAGTCAAACACCTGTCAGATAGATTTATACATTCACTGTTCCTCAGTGTGGGTACTGAGTTTCCATTCACAAGGCCATGTCAGAATGTGTATAGCATAACCACTTTCCTCACATTTGAAACTTCTCTTCAAACTCACAGCTGTTGAAGGCCACATTGTTCACTGGATTGAAAGCAAGGCCTCATTTGGGGATGAGCAGAGCCATCGCACGTACCTGAACGAGCAGTTCTGGAGCTACTGGAACAGGTCAGAACCTCCACAAACCTCAAATCTTTTCCAGCTTTTTATTTATTTATACATACATATTAAGGACAATGAAATAGCAGCAAAAAAACTTCAGGTTAAAATAATAAAATAATGTGCAGTACAATATAATAATGTGTGCCATAATGTGTAATAATGAAATAATGAAAAAAGAGCAAAGGAGCTTGTGCTTCCCACAAGCATTGCACATATGAAGAATGCAGAGGACAAATGCACAGGAATAAATAAACAAAAAATAAGAAAGAAGAATATCAATATGAAGAAGGGCAACTTAAAATAGAAAAAAGAAGAACATCCATCCAACCATGAGATCAGTTCTGTTTGTATTTTTTTCTTTTAAATAGTAAGACTGTTACAGGTTTTAAATTAGGTGGCAAACAGTTCTAACAGTGTTTGTTGCTATTGCCTTTTGTAATCCCTTTTTTCATCACAGTGCCTTTGAACTTATACAATTTGAATCATTCTCTTTTTTTCCTCATTCTTCGCTTTCACTTTATGATAAATTAGACAGCAGTGTAAACTCAGATTGATTGTGGTCAAGTGCTTTTTCTGTGTAATTTTGAAGGGGAAAAAAGATTTATTGTCATAGCCAGTGCCAAGTGACTGTAGAGTTAAAATAGATTTGCATGAGAACACAAGAACTTCACTAAACAAATGTTGATACTCAACTACAGCACAGCGTCACAGGACAAGCATTGATGGTATTCAGGCTGTATTCTGATTAGAGATGGGCAATGATATCAGAATCAGATTGATATCAGCAGATATTTGCTGTGTGTGTGTGTGTGTGTGTGTGTGTCTGTGTGTGTGTGTGTTTATCTCACTGTTGTTGGAAGAAAACCATGTATCTCCAAAATGGTAACTTTACAGGTAAAGGAAAAAACCTGCTTTAGTTGTAATGTAAGTCAATGGAACCTGACTTTTTTGTAAATTGTTTTGGGACACTTCTTTTGGTCCCAACTGTAAAGGACAACAGGCATTTTCAGATTATGTGAAAAACTGAAAAACGACAAAAATGGAGATACAAGGTTTTGTTCCAACAGCAGATATCTGTCTGTCTATCTATCTATATATCTATCTATATATCTATCTGTATATCTATATATATATATATATATATATATATATATATATATATATATATATATATATATATATATATATGTGTGTATATATATATATATATAGATATATGTACACGTACTTATACGTACTACGTATACATGTATTACGTATTACATGCTCACATATGTTTGTGTATATATGTATGTGTGTGTGAGTATATATGTGCGTGTGTGTGTGTGTATATATATATATATATATATTTGGCACTCACACACACATATACACCAGGTATCTAAATAAAATATACTGTCATTGCCCAACACAATTGCCCAACACAAGTCAGTGCATTATGATACTGATACCAATTTCTAATTGCCATTAGGCTCTATATCACAATATTGGTAAGCTCTGTTATTTCTTAGGACGTTTCAATTTCTGGCCTGTCAGGTGGAGTGGGTACAAGCCTTCATCTATTGGTTTGGAAGGATAAGAGCTGATTAGGCCCATTCGTCTCTGTAGTGGCGGACAGAAAAGGCCTGTGGCTCTTTCACTGAAGGCTGCATGCAGGGCCAACCCTCTACAGCATGAAATGAGATCATCCCCCCCACTCCCTTATTTAGCTGTCTCTCTCTGTATTTCCTTTTGCATCTGTATTTGTGTGTGTGTGTGTGTGTGTGTGTGAATGGTAGACCAAAGATGAAACTTCAGTGTGTTCTCTGAGATGATCATGTTTTTAAAAAAACAAAAAATAAAAGAGAGAAAGAAATGAACTACAGCAGGCCATCTAAGCAAGTTGTACGTTTGAGGTCATGTAAACAGCTGTTTTTGGTTTCTAGAAAAGCCTTTCTTTCCAAATGATTCATCGTTGCTGTGTCGTATTCTGCATACAACAATGAAGAAATGTGTACAGCATGAAATGATTTTCACCCCACACAAACACACAATACAGGGGAAAATACTATGTGGAGAAAGGAAGTGGAAACCAGCTGTATACCACCCATAGTTTCATCAGCATGCTCTAGTGTAGTCATTTTGCATCCATGTTAGTCTTTTTTAATATAGTACTAGCTTTTTACATGGCTGTTTCTTCAGATGAGACTCTTTGAGGTCTTCCTTGAAGGGCTTTGTTAGCTGGCTACCTTGGAGACTTCACCTTGCTGGTGAACAGATGGACATTGTGTGTATGTGTGTGGAGCTGTGGCTGTGGCGGGGGAAGTGCTCAAACGTGGCCCCGTGTGCAGAGCTGAAAGGTCACCCCCACTAGTCATGCTGAGGCTGACGGCCGGCTGACACACTGTGACATGCTGGTGCAGAGCCGCAAGCTCCTGACCCCGAACACTGTCCAGAGACAGCCACTCTAACCACGTCTGCTAGGTCAGCCAGCCACGCAAACAAAATATTACCTGTACGCTTTGGTTTTTGTTATTTGGATTGCTGTTCTTGTGTGGCTTATCTTAGTTTTGGAAGTAAGGTTTTAAAATTCACCTCTGAAAGGAAAAGATGTTGGATTTTGGTCATGGAAAGCACTGTGACCTAACAAGCAGTTTGGCCAGGAAAGGGCAACCCTCATGTCCACCTAATGATGTCTCCTGAATGTTTTTTCATGACTGGGTCGTCACCTTTTGAGCAGGAAATTAGTGAAGTTATTGTCATCATCATGATGAGCACTGGAGGCAGGGCTATATTGCAATACCCTTAGACTTTATGTAGCTGTCCTTTAAGGAATGGTTCAGCAAAATATTGTTTTCTCACTTGCAGATGTAGTCGATCTACCAAGACAGGAGTCCATATTTTGCTGTAGTCTAGCATTGGAGCTATGAAGTTTATACTGCTGGCAAATACAAAGTCAGTAGTCACCCAAATCTTTTCCATAAATACATCCTCAGAACTTCTCTCAAAATGCTTAAACTGCATCTGGGTCTTCATGAAAGTTGCACAGCCTTGTCGAGGTGGTTTAGCATACAGTATGACTTACTGTGAACTATAAAAATGAACAAAATTCCAGCATGTAGCCAAATGCTGCATAAGCCAGTTTAGAAAATTGTGTTGTGCCGTATTCCAGCTACCATTTGCATGTGTGCACGTCACATGATTTGATTGAACATCACTTGATTAGATTGACGTGTTCTGTTATTTCTGCTTTTACGGGCATTTGAAATTTGGCCCAGCACCTGTTGTCTAAAGTGGCTGCCCACAGAGATGTTTTGTTCATTTTTATACTGTAAAAGGAAAGAAGTATTCTGACACTTTTGTGTTTGCTCTTTAATACGCTGCTAGTGCATATATCCACTTCAAATTTACACACAAAATATGAACAAGAAAGTACACACTTTAAAAGATGGTTCTTCCAGGGGTCTTTAGTAAAGAAAATGATTCTATATAGAGCCATTAATACTCAAAGAACACTTTGCACAATTAGCGTTCTTAATGTTGTGAAAGGTTCTTCAGACAATGTACTGTAGATGGTTCCACAGATTACTTTTTTGAAAAAGGTTCTACAAAGCACCCAAAAAGGTTCCTCACACTTTTGGGTACTATGTAGAACCTTTTTCCAAAAGGTTCTATATAGAACCGTCTATAGCATATTCATGCACATTTTTCATCAATCCAGAGAACCATTTCTTTAAGCAAAAAACCCGTTAATCATGCAAAGGCTTCTGTTAGTGTTGAATTTCTTTACAAAAGCACCCTTGAAGATCTTTTTTTAAGATTGCAGAACTCTTTTGGTGCTATATAGGACCTTTTCAAAAAGGTTCTATATAGAACCTTCTACAGCACATTCTCCAGCAATCTAAAGAACCTTTCACAACATTAAGAACACTTTGGTTATGCAAAGTGTTTTTTGAGTGTTAATGGTTCTATGTAGAACCTTTTTCTTTACTAAAGAACCCTTGAAGAACCATAATTTTTAAGTGTGTATGTATTCGTAAGCATAAAATTTTTAGGGCCCTACAAATGAATAACATTGGTACTTTGTTGCAAAGCAACAGTTGTTGGCAATTACAGCATAAAGAATTCTACGGTAAAAGCTTTTAGCATTTTGCAGCATTTGTGGTTCAATTTCAGAAAATTCTCGTGGAAAAGTGTCTTTAATTCCCCAAAGTAATTAGGGTCTTTCTATTGAACTCGTGATTCGGGATTGAAGTCAGGATTGGTTAGGCCATGTGAGCAACTTCAGCTTTTCTAGAAACCAGTCTTGGAGTTTTGTCTGTATGTATATTTAGATTGTGGATTAGTCTACCCTCTCTTTCTTGGCATATTAGATTCAGTTCTCCTCTAATATCTCCTTGTACACTGTTCTTTTCATGTTTCCCCTGTAACCCATGTAGAGAAGCAGCCCCATGTAATGATACTTCTACCTCCGTACTTCACTGTTGTTATGGTACATTTCTTCATAATCGTAACCCTTTTTTCTTTAAACGTAAAGAGCTGAATTATTGCCAAAGCATTCTATTTTTGTTTCATTGGAGTACATTGTTTCAAAATATTTTTAATTTGTCTTAATTCTTCTGTGCATTTTTACACATTTTTTATTTATGCTTATGAATACATTTTTTTTTTGTTTGTATGTATAAGTACAAAATCAAGACATTATGTGTGTGTATATATGCACTGGAGGTATATTACATAATACAAAAAATGTCTGAAAATGTGTTTCCCCTCATTGTAGTTTATAGTACAGGGTGTCCCAAAAAAATTGACATCATTTGAGATGTGAATATGTGAGTAACTACATGTCCCTGGCAAATGGAATTAAATAGGCTTCATGTTGAATGATACAAGATTTATTTACCAAAATTCAAACAAGAAATTCAGAGGGATGTAGATTTTATAACCAATTTAACAAAGCTTCACAAATGTAATATCTGGTTGTCCAGATCCCTTTGCCCTGCAAAGACAACCTTCCTCTTTGAAATTTTTGTGCCATGTCCAAATCTGCTTTCCAGTTGGTGCATTTTTATTGAAATTTTTCGAAAATGCCCTTTCATTTCTAGTGAACGCCATTCTTCAACCTGAAAAAAAAAAACATTAAAAATTAAACTTGGTTAGTTTTTACAGATTTTATTAAAATTTGAGATCATTTGAGGGAGAATTGGCTGTTATTAGACTACAAAATGATGTCAATTTTTTTGGGACACCCTGTAAGTCATTCACTGTCCTAAACCACATCTACTCGTCTAGCCTTAATGATCACTAGATATGTTTTGAGCAGGTTGACAGGTTTTGGGGCTCTAGTTACATATGTATTTGGGTGACTGTTGCTCTAGCACTAAACTACAAAAGCAAAATGTGGACACCATACATTGATTTACTACATCTGGAAATTTATAAGTGGAAATGTATGTAAATTAGATTTTTTGACGAACCATTTCTTTAATATCCAACATCTAAGAAGGCTTATTCAAGTCATTCTGAATAGGCATCACCATTGAATTGGCTTATATTTTTGGCCAGAGCATCTTGATGTCTTTAGCAGATGCTGTGTCTCCGTGAAGATGGTTCCTGAAAAAGCGTGCAATGAGTCAAACAGAATTGCCAAGCGATGCCAAGGTCATAATCAACTGTGTGTTTTATTTTCTCCTTTTTGTGGGGTTTTATTTGGAAATCGCATGCGCTGGATCGCAAGCTGTGCTGAAGAGCTGTGGGATCAGAAGTGTGATCAGCTTTGAACAATTCAGCTTTTAGCAAGCCTTATTAAAAACCTTAAAAAAGTTGCTGACCAGAAAATATTGGCCCATGATTGAGAACATTCCTAGACTATGAGGGATGTAGCATTTAATGAGACAACACTTGAATGAAAACTGTGCTAGTCAATCAAAAATGACATGATATAGGACTAAAAACATATCCTTTTTTTCCCATTATCCTCTATGATGAGAGACACAGGCCCTGCAGGCCTCTGAATAGTCATATGATTTATCAGTCCTCCTCACTATATCTGATACGGTTGTATTCATAATGATAGTTGGGCTCTAATACAGGTGATTTAGAATTGCAGATTCTATAAAGATGTAATGTACATGACAGCGAGGGACCTTCACATTGGCATTCAGCAGCGGCTTTCGGCTTGTGCGCGGAGAGACCTGACAGTGCAGATGCCGTCATGTTTGTGGGCTGCCTCGCCCGATAAACTCTGCCATGTCAAAAAAATGTCAGTTCCTTCAAAGCCCACCTTTTGGAACTCCCTTGTAATTTTTAATTGACATTTACATCTGACATTTTGAATGCGCTCTCCCATTGTTAAGCCTACTTCATGGGCTGAGCAGCAGGAGCTGCCCCCAGCCCCCCAACACACGCCGACAGAACGGCTACCTTCACCACACTGCCCAACTGAACTGATGTCAGCGCAGTGAGAGTGATCGGGTGACATCATCACTGGTTTCTGTTCTAATTCACTCTATGGTTTCATTTCAAGGCCAGGGACCTTTGTAGACAGCCATTAGTTCATTCTTTCTGTTGGGATAAAAATATTACAGTGAAACACCAAAACACATGTTGAGTTTCCTTTCGAATGACCTTCCAAACATGGCAATCACTTTTTTTAATTACCACAGCACTCCAGAGTGACAGTTCTAGTGATTAGCTTATTTTTTTTACCGTTCCCATTTAAACTAACGCCAGTGCTTGTAACCATTGTTAATTGTTCCTTATTTACCCTTAAGCTCTGGGAAAAAAGAAGAAGAGAGGAATGGTGTTGTATTTTTCTCAAAATGACACAACTAATTTTCTCTCCGAAGCCCTCACCAACAATATTTATCATCCAAACAATAGCCTTGCCAAAACACTAACCTCATAATACACTCTCCTCAGTGGAGTGAGGGGTAATGACGCTTTGCCTATGAAGGCTGCAGAGGAGAAAAAAATAAAAAGAGGGGCTAAGAAAGAAAGGCGATGGAGGAAAAAAAAAAGTGTGTTCAGGCCCACTGGCTGGATGTGATGGCGAAGAAGCCATTGGTCTCGTCTTACCATCAATCTTATCTGCAGCCTTCCTCGTGCCAGGGAGCCGTGTGACGGATGTGCTGATAATTGAGTTATCCATCTCCCCCAACTATCAGAGTTGCATAAAAATTATTCACCTGATGGTGAATATTAAGTACATAATAAGCCTCGTGTGTGTTTTAGGAGAAGTGGGTATAGTTAAACATGGCATGTAATGAAATACAGCTTCAGGGTAACCTGCTCCCTCATCATGATTGGAGGGCATGGCTAAGCTGCGGTTGGCAGAGAGTCTACCAGTAAATAAAAACCCACGCAGAATGAATAGGAAATATGTAATTTCTTTCTAGCATACCTCGCACTATGAATTAGACCCATTGAGCCTTCTTTTGAAAGCTTTGACGTTTTTCCGCAATGCATGGTTTGCAGGGAAGTTGTCGTCTCTTGCTGGGTTTGGTCAGTTTGTCAAACATGGGCTTCAATAGGGCAGTGTGCAAGGCATTAGTCCTCTGCATGCTTGCGCTTGTTCTTCTCCCTACTTCTCCCACTAAAAGCTACAGCATGTCTGTTTGGCTACATGCAGCTGGCTGAATTTATGAAAGCTAAAGCTAGGATGCACTAGGTCTTACCCCTGTTTGTGTACAGGATGAATCATCTGCTCTGTTTCATGTTGGTGGGGTAACACTAACCTCATGTTTGTGATGCCATCATTTACACACAGAGTACACTCTGGATTTAGATCAACAGAACCTCCCCATCATCCAATATATGTGATTTTCTTCATTCAAATAAAATGATCAAATAAATCTGTTTTTTTATTTTTTTTTCTTCATAAGATGATTGCTTTTTCTCCTCTGTAAGAGGTGAAGAGGGCTTTGCTGCAAATGAGCTGAGCTGGCAGCCTGCCCTAGCCTAAAGTTAATCAGCTGTGCGATCCGTATGCTGCAGATGTGTCAGAGTTGAAAATGTTAGCGTTCCTAATGGAGGCTTGAAAAGGTTAGATCTGATAAAAAGCTGTCAGAGTTTGACAAAAATGATTTATGGCGGTATAATAGGACAATATGGCTCATTTCACCCTCATATGAAATGGGGTTAAGACTTTTGGATTTGTCATATACATCATGCAGCTTGACCACTTGGAAGTAGTTGACGTGATGGCGAGTCGTTTGTGTCGTTCTGTTTTCTTTGTAGCATTTGTGGCTGATGTCTTGAAGAATCGTTTTGGTTACAATACAGTACGTCAGAGACCACCCTACCTTTTTCATTTCCATTCAAAACGGCCATTAAGTACAAGTTATTCATTTTTCAGCAGACATTTCTGAAAAAGATTATATATTATATATTAGATAATCCACTTGGAGAAGGAAGGGGGAAAGTCAAATAAGTACAAGTGTGGGGGGAGGGGGGAGTTTTCAAAACTGGAGATCAAAAATGAGTTACAAGACATAAAGGAAATGGGACTGCTGGACCATCAAAACTGTCAACATCAAATACCTAAAGCTTTCATCTTTGAGAGAGATGTAAAAATGAAGCTCCGCTCTTGCTTCACATCTGCAAAAATCCACAGGTGTCTTCTGTCCATCCTTTCGCTGTGAGAAGACAACACTGTGGGTCTGAAAGGATGTTTAGATGCCAAGAAGCCCTCACTGAGAAAAGAAATAGACAAAAAGAAAATTTAAAAAATCAAACAAAGAAACTGCTGGTATTTTCAGAACAATGGACTGACCACCCCAGAGTTCCAGACCTCCAGACTTCAGCATAATTGAATATGTTTAAGATTACTTGTATTATGAGAACAGAAAACACAAACAACTTTTAAGACTAAACTTTTCTGGAATGCAAGTAAAGTTTAAGGGAAAATAAATGCTGAAAAAAGAATGACTTGTACCTTATGACCATTTTGAAAAATAAATGAAAAATGGTCTCTGACCTTTGCACAGTACTGTACATCTCGTCATATGAATATTAAGGAGTACACATTAACAATCGGACAGACAGTTGCAGTAATAAATTGAGGTTGGAAAAGGCTATTTCAGGATAACAAATAGCAAAAGACTAGCTTTTTAATTGCATTTTGTGCAAATTGTAAATTTGAAAATATTTATTCACTGATTTGCATACATAAAGAGGATATTTAAGCCCTTTTTGTTGGCTTACCTCCAATCTGACAGTTTCTAGCCACCTTAAAAATTTCCAATTAATTTTCTTCTTTATGTCCTAGATTTTGCAAGAGAAATTGGATAATAATTTTGTAACAGTCTTATGCTGGTCCATCAGATAGCCCTGACATGGAATTAACTTTTGATATAAGAAATTGGACAGTGTGCTCATGTATAATGGATATGTCCATCATACTCTCACCCATCTTCTGCATGTAAGGCCAGGAATTTCTATTTAATAAATACATATTGTAATGACTTCTGAAGCTGAAAGCTTTTTGCTCTACAAAGTGTACAGTCATATGAAAAAGTTAGGGAACCCTTGTCAAATTACATGTTTCATTGATTTTTTTTTTTGTTTGTTTTTTTTCGTTTATTTTTTTTTTTTTTGTGAAATTAAATCCTCCATAGAGAACACACTGCTGCCCTGCACACTGTTAATTTGCTGAATTGAACATAACGAAGGGAAAAACAAATACATGAAACGAACACACACACACTCACACACGCGCGCGAACACACACACACACACACACACACACATATATATATAAATCGCTGCTGTCAGAACAAAACCTTGTGTCTCCAAAATGATAACAGGAGAAGGAAAAAACATACTTTACTTTTAATGTAATGGGGGGTGGGGTGTTTAAATTTTTGGATACAACTGTATGTACATTGTATATTTTTGCCTGGATGGATGTTTTGAGGGTATAGGTGTACTGGCCCATAGAAGGCCGTCAGCAGGAGCATGCAGATAGAGCATGTCACCTGAGAGAGAGGCTGGCGGCCCCACAGCTCTGTCTCCGCTGATCCCAATGAGGCTGGACATCGCTGGGCTAACCCTGAGGACAGTCCCTCTGCCACAGTCATCTGTGACACACATACAAGCACACTCAGCCCTGCCTGCTTGTGTAATGCCTTAAACCATTATACAAAACATGAACTTTATTATTTGAATAGCATGGTTGTGTGGTTAAGCTGCAATGTATGCTTGATTTTTTTTGTGTGTGTGTCTTTGCAAAAGCCCTGTGTCAGGGCTTAAGCTCTCTTCTGGAAACATTCTGATCCACATCCCATGACGTTTTCATCTTGTGTTCCATTCCGTACCGGCTAGTTCTTTATACCCAATATTTCAAACCATTTTTTTCCCCGAGTTCTCGTAGATGCAGGCTGTGCACCACAGAGTGCTCTTGTGACAGTTTAATCGTTAAGAGCTCTAGAGAAATAAAGTTGACATGAGATGACTTCAAGAAATCCTCTTGGAATTTGCGACCCTCAGCACATGACATTTACCACCGCGATACACCCAAGTGTAACGCAAGATGTATGACAGACAACTCAGAATACTAATGGCGAATGACAAGGTGGTTTCATGCTTTAAGGATTTCAATGCATATTTAGGCGCATTGTTTAACGCGCTCTGCATGTAATCCAGGCGTTTCAGCCTCCCATCCGGCCGTAGGATTTAGCCCCCACTAAGCCTCCATTTCACTTATTTATTCGGAGGGGTTTGTGCTGGCGCATTATACAAATTTGTCGTTTAAAGTTAAGGTTAAGAGCGGCTTTGATGCACAGGATGTGCAGTAGAAATGAGCAATGGGACGCAAAGAGGCACCCAGCTGCAGTTTCTGAAGACTTAGTCTGACAGTTCAAGTTGTAAAGAAAGCCTGAAGTAATTGGGAGCGAGAGCATGCCTTTTCAAGGAATTCCTGTTTTGTAACGGAACTTTTGAGTAAACTTTTTTTTTCCTTCTGCAGATTTAGAGATTTATGTCGTTAGAGCTAAAGAAGCATATGCAGGATTTTAAGCCCCCGCTTCCCCTCCTTTCTCCCCCTCTTCCCCTCCTTTATTGACCTTCCGGGTTTCATTCCAGGCAAAAGTCAGCAACATTTGTCATCCTGGTGGAGATCATGTCTGGGGGCACTGAGAGCAGTGTGACTTTATTAAAATGGCTCTTTGTAAAACCTAATCTAACAGGAGAATTTTGATGTCTGAAATGGTTTTGAGCACACAAGTGTCTCTAACCCCAGAGATATTTTGAACTCTGGGATGGTGAACACGAGAGGGGACGTGAACTCTGGTTTTTCTGGCATAAAGGTAGCCTTGTGACAAATAGAACTGGCGCATGGAACAAGCTGTGTACTGTGTTTCACACATTCATTGTAGCTGACTGACATGTCAACTCACATCAAAACACATGGAAATGAGGAGAGTGTTTTCTAAGGTGCGATTGTTTTTTTTAGAGTGCTTAAGTGTACTGAGGTTATGTACAGTATAACATGAAGGTCTTCATTGTTTGATGCTTAATTCAAAAAAATAAAAAAGAAAAAATGTGAGTTGCACTGATAATGTTTTAAATATTCAAAGAAAAAAAATCCAGCAGCATCTTTTTAAATCCTGAACATGTATATCAAACTTCAAACAAGCTAGCAACAGTACTGGAGATGTTCTCTTACATCTTGGTGTAGATACTGTAGTTTACCAGTAATCTACATATCTGCATAGCAGAGCATGCTGAAAAAGTCACTGTTGACATAACTGCTGAGAATCAGAGCGATAGTATGATTTGTTTGCATGACCCTTAGATGCCCCAAACTGTTCAAAGTACATGAGATACTGCCTATTTCTGTCATAGCTCATATCTAATTTCATGTAACTCTGTCCTTCTATATTATTGCCTCATTTAGTTTCATAAATAGTTTTAATAACTCTACCATCCTCAAGTCTTCTGTCTTTGAAAAAAAAACACACACACAAAACCAACACAATTAGTCACTCAGTGATCCTTTTTAGAGGAAAATGAAATTTGATTTCAAGAGATGTGCGTGACTGCATTCAGTTCCAAGCAGTTCATCTTGCGCGTCCTCTCTGACCCAAAGTCAAGCGTAAAACATCTGAGTGCTGGTGGAAGGGGCTGACCTCGTGCCGGGCTTGTATGAAGACCGTGCTATTGTACACCGAGGGTTAAAGAGAGCACTGGAGCATGAGGCTGCGGCCTGTATGAAGGACACCACTCTTAAAGTGGCCAATTGAATGGAAAAAATCTGTCCTTTTGTTCCTTAGTAAACCAGCATGCCCCTGACATTTTAGTCCAAGAGTCTTCTTTTTTTTTATTGGTGTTAAATGGACGGAAAAGGAGTATATATTTTAGAGTTAAGATTTTCATGATCTTGCAAGCTTATGATTGCTTTTGTAGCCTTTATAGGCTCACAGCCGTTTTAATACATTGATATTTATGGTGGAAATACATGATTCTTTTCATTCTGTGAATCTGCTGAGCGTAAAAAAACTTGTTCTTGTAGAGTTTAGCTACTGTCTAAACGATGACTGTTAGGTTTAAAAGCAATATATACTACAGTTCATAAGTTTAGAATTACTGTTTTCAATAAAAAATAACTTTTATTGGAGATGTATGTATAAAATTTTCAAATCTGATAATGTTCTATAGATTTCAAGTGGTTTATAGGAAGCTGTCAATATTTAAAAGTGCTAAACAGAGCTGTAGATGATTCCGTAATAATTTAGACAGCTGTAGCTTGAAAATGAACTTACAATAAAATTAATGCCCAGAATACTACATATTTGAAAAGTGGTTATCAAATAGCTATTCATAATCATTTTCATGACAAGAAATTACTATAAATTGATCATTACAGTTTATTATTTAATAACATCTGCTATTTTTATGTCATAATTTCTTGTAACAGTTGTGAATAAACCATCTGTTTACGTTTTTGTATCTAGCTTATGACATTTAAATTTTTGTATCAGTTATTTATGTTATTCTGTTTTCCTAAACGTAACTGATACCTTGTGAGCTATTTTGAACAAACATTTTCCTGTTGAAGCTCCCAGCCATCACATGGATTTGTTAAATTCCATCACCAGCACATCTGATTTAATTTGATGCATTGATTAGCAAAACCAGGTATTGAATGATAACTACAGATAATACTTACCTTACATGAGGAGAGGTTTGAAAATGGTTAAACACATTGACATACATAAAACCACTACTTATTAAATCAATATTATTGTAGCATTGCAAAATTGTGTGTGTGTGTGTGTGTGTGTACATGTGCATGTGTATGCGTATGTGTGTATTTCATTTTTCATTTCATTGCATAGTTCGTTGGCCATATTTAACATTTTGCGGGAAAAAAAACAAAAGACATGGCTTGTGTGAAACTGTTGACACATTTTATATTTTATTTTCAGCATATGCAAATGAATAGAAATCATGCACAAAAACTTGCACAAAAATTACATCATTTTTTTTGTTTCCTGTAGAGGATGTGTTAATTTTCAGTCTTAAAAAAGCATGTATATATATGATATATATATATGTATGTAGTATACATATATATATATATATATATATATATAAAATCACTCCTCTTTGTTCATTTGGAGGATTAGACTCATCTGTTAATTTTATAGCTCTGTTTTATTTTAAGTGGCAAACAGCTCAGATTGAGAGGCTGGACGGCTGAGATAAGTGGCTGTTTATAAATAACTTATATTCGTCTTTTAGGGCCACTGTTACTCGCTCAGCCTTGTCCTCTTCCTGCCTAGTTCACTTCAACCTCTCTTAGCTCTCGCCTAGACCATCAATTACAGTGGGTCACCATCATGTCATCTTAATCGAGGAACAGATGTTGGCCTATTCTGACAGTCCTCATCAGGAGAACACATTGGTGCAGGGAATTGTGCTTTGTGCTACAGTATCCATAAACGTCAGTGTTGAGTTAGTCAGTCAGGATTTTTTTTACTCCCCCCCACCCCCTCCCCTCCCCTCGGTTGCTGTATAGTGACCTCGTTGGACATGATCGCAGTGTGAAGGCCTGAGGTTGATTTGTTTCTGTAAAGAGTCTTTGAGTGTTTCAGGCTGAGAGGTAATCCAAGCAAACAGGGGGTTTATAAAGGACAGCTAGCCTTCCAAAGAGCGTGCCTGTATATATCACAATTAGCAACCTCATGCTTTAACCAAGCTAAATATCTATAAACAAGTCTCCACAAAAACAAACATGTCATGGTGTACAAATCACTTTCTATATTGTACTCAGCATTAAGGAAAATCTGTGCAGCATTTGTGTCGGCAAAAAGAAGTGATTGCTTCTTTTCCCTCATTTCATCATTTGTTAAGTTTTCTTTTTTCTCTTGGATTTGGCTTATCAAACATTATAAAAATTACACATTTTTCAGTCTTTGTGCAGATTGAGTGTACTCTGGAGAGTTTTTTTTTCTCTGAATTTTCACTGCAGATATCATGTAGAAAATCTTGTTTGTTTAGATTTTACTATTTAAAATCACATTAGCTTGCATTATTATCGGGAATGCACAGTAAAAGAGGTGGACGCAGTAGGATATTATAGGACATTAAAGTAGCAATATGTACAAATAAAGACAAAGCTCATCTTTTGTCTTTTGGTGTTCACCATTGCAGTTACTAATACAAGGCCAATGTGTGTGAATGATTCTTTACATCAACCAGGTCATTATTTACTAATTAGGCAGTATGCCTGTGATGTTTTTAATGATATACACTAAAGCTGTCAAAGTTAATATGTTAATAGTAAAGTTAACAGTAAACCTTGGGTTATGTGAGCAAGAGTGGTAGGCAATCATAGAGGAGTCGGAACCATTGGCATGATTGATTTATATATTTGCATATATTTATATGTATGTATGTATACGTGTGTGTGTGTGTATATATATATATATTTATTTGGACTTTGACACAGATTTTGTAATTTTACTTCTGTACACTGCCACAATGGATTTGAAATAAAGCCATCAATATGTTGTTGAAATGTAGCCTTATAGCTTTAATTCAAGGGGTTTAACAAAAAATATTGCATTAACCATTTAGGAATTACAGCAATTTTTACCTAGTCCCTCCATTTTCACAGGCTCCAATGTAGTTGGAAAGACTAACTAAATTATAAACACAAGGATTATTTTTAATACCTGGATGCAAATCCTTTTACTGCCTGAAGTCTGGAACCCATGGACATTACCAAATCCTGAGTTTCCTCCATTGAGATGCTTTGCCAGGCTTTTACTGCAGCTGCCTTCAGGTGCTGCTTGTTTGTGGGTCTTTCTGCCTTTGTTTATGTCCTCAGTAAGTGAAAAGTCTGGTCAGTCAGGTTCAGGTGAGGTGACTGACTCGACCATTTAAGAACATTTAATTTTTTGCCTTAAGAAGCTCTGGGTTTGCTTTCGTGGTATAATTTGGGTCATTATCCATCTATACTATGAAGTGCCGTCCTATCAGTTATGCAGTATTTGACTGAATCTAAGCAAAAAGTATAGCTCTATAGACTTCACAGTTCATTCAGCTACTTCTATCAGCAGTCACATCATCAATGAACACCAGGAACACAGTTCCACTGGCAACCATACATACCCATCCACCATGTTTAACAGATGATGTGGTATGCTTCGGACCATGAGCTCTTTCTTTCCTTCTCTACACTCTTCTCTTCCCATCATTCTGGTCCAGGTTTATCTTGGTTCCATCTGTCCAGAGAATCTAGTTCCAGAACTGGGCAGGTTTTTTAGGTGTTTGCTAAGTCTACTCTGGCCTTTCTGTTCTTGAGTGTTACCAGTGGTTTGCATCTTGAGGTAAAACCTCTGTGTTTAGATTCATGAAGGTGTTTCTTGACTGTAGACTTTGACAATGACACGTCAGCCTCCTCTAGAATGTCCTTGACCTGACTAGATGTTGTGAAGACGTTTTTTTCTTTACCCTGGAAAGAATTCTGCAATCATCCATTTTAGTTGTTCTCTGTGGTCTTCTAGGTCTTTGGTGTGGCTGAGCTTGCCAGTGGACTTTTTTTAAGAATGTACCAAATTGTTATTTGGCCACTCCTGAAGTTTCTGTTATCTCTCTGATAGGTTTGTTTGGTATTTTTAGCCTAATGATGGCCTTCATTTGCGTCAAAACCTCTTTGGACTGCATTTTGCGAGTTCCCATAAACATCTACCTGATACACATTCAGCACTTGGAATCACCTCTAGACCTTTTATCTCCAGGCCACACCTGGCCGTGAAACTGACTGAAATCAGTCAACTGTCCAGTTACTTTTGAACCTGTGAAATGGAGGGACTATGTAAAACGAACTAGTTCTTAAACGTTTAATGCAATATTTTGTTATACCCCTTAAATTAAAGTCTACACTTCAGTCACTGACTGATTGACTGCTTTATTTCAAATCCATTGTGCTGGTGTACAGAGGCAAAATTACAAAAAAATGTGTCACTGTCCAAATGTGACTGTATACGCTGTAAAATGCTCGTCAGATCAACCTAAAAAATGACTTCGTCGTAACAAGCCATTAAACTAGTTTTGTTCAACTCAAAAAAATTACATTGATTAAAAGAATTGTTCATTCAAATTATTTATTTAGATTGAATAAAACTAGTTAACTAGTTAATTTACTTGTTACCACATTTTTGGTTGATCTGATGAGCCATTTTTACAGTGTGGATTTTGGAACAGTTGCTGTTCTCGCTATCATCAGTGATAAAAATTTGAAATTGTGTTCACTCTGGAAAACACATGATTTTGAATAAGCAAGCCAAATTTGATTAATCATGATTAACTCCACAAACAGTATGACTAATCACTATTAGTTTAATCATTTGACAGCCCTAATGTACAAAAAATGCATTCCATTTTTATGAATTGTTACATGAACTTTTGAAAGACAGTAGAAACACCAACAAACCTGCTAACAAATGTTCTAAGTGTTCAGTGCAACAGATTTCTTTCTGTCTCAATTTGTGTTCAGTTTTTAAATGTAAATAGATCATGCATAGCTCTCCTTTTAACAAGGAAAATATGTGAATGTATCTGTTCTTACCTCCTCGTATTTCTGGTTTGAGTTTCAGGTCCTTCTCTTGCTTCTTGATTGCCTTGTAGCTTAAACACAGCTAACCTTATAGCCATTGGTCAAAGCTTAATCAGAGACAGATGAGAACTAGAGCACTGACCTTTGATTCCACTCATCAATTCAAACTCATGTTTAATATCTATCAGGTCAGCATATTCCTTCTGTCGCAGCATATGTATAATCAGTTTAAAGCATTCGGCCCCTTTTGATGAATGGCAGGAAGTGTCTTCGGCTGCCAATATGGCCCAGTGGTGGCCTTTGTTCTTTTATGTGCCATAAAGCAGGGCCATAGTGCACCCCTTTTGTTTTGTACAGTAGAGTGCAGAGAGTTGCACGGATGTGCGTTCCTGCTCTGCATGTCATCACTGTGCTGTTTTTTGTCATGGGCAGCAGGTGGACGGTGATGATGCCCCATCCCTGCTACCACATTGGATCAAAGAAGCAGTGCAAAACCTTGCCACTCTGTTGAATGATGTCTGCAGAGATGTCAGAATAATCCACCCTTTAGCCTGAGAGATCTTTTTATCGCCCATTGTGCTTGCACTTTATGCTTGTTGCACCCTAGCTCCAGCACACATCAACTCTGGTATTTTGAGTGAAAACTCTTATTGCTATTATGAGTTTATATGTTGGCCTGACTAAAATCCTGAGGAAAATGGAGCTGTCTGGTGAAAGCTATCTGATAGAACCTGCCACTTCAATTTCTCTGCAGCTGTGGCTAGTTGAGACCGGCTCAATGTCCTGCCTGACTGCTTGGATTCTCTTCCTTCGTGATTGTAATGAATGTGAAAACTATTAACTTCAGACTGAGTGTGGGCACTTCTTAATCTCCCAAATTCTACTGCTCTCAAGACATTGTGGTCTTCTGTCAGAGCTACACTGGCAGAAAGTATGTGAAATGTGCTTAAGAATATTGATGTTTCTTCAAACGCAGCCATAAATTTAACTGATAAATCACCAATATGACAGCAGCCTTTAATATTTTTTATCATATGTGGTTTATTTTAATAATTTTGAGAATAGTTTTTAAATGCATTCACGCTGTGTACTGTAGTGTACTGTACCTCACCTAATTTGGCAATGAGGGGCTTTAGCAGTGAGTGGAACTCAATCCGTGGAACTGCTGACAGTCCACAGCCCCCCCCAGAGTCCCGGTGAAGGACCAAGCCGTGGTCAAAAACGACTGCAGCCTCTGTTTTGAGCAGTCGTTGTGGTTTGAATTAGTGAGGGGATAAACTCTTTGAATAATGATTGCAAAACATTTTGCTTTAGCTGCCTGGGTGAAACCAAACACTCTGGCTTAAACCTTCAGACCTCTTTCTCTGCCGTTGTGTTTTCGCTTCATATTCCTGAGTTCATGGGAAACTTTCAGCGGAGGTTACCTGCGCCTGTCCAAGCAATGGAAAAAAAATGTCATAGCCTAAGAGAATGTTTTTGCAGTTAGCTGAAATATTACTAACGTTGTCAAATGTCATTTTGAATGAGAAAGCAAACATTTTAATCAGCATTTTAAAAGCTGGACTTTTTGAAACAGTTGACTCTGGCAGAAAGGGGTCACGTAAACAGACCAAACGTGACGTTTGATGTCATGTTTGGTCTGTTTCTCTGATTTTGATGCCACTGCATGGAAAGTTATACTTTCCCTGTCCAAAAAAGGAAGAAGAAGGGGATGAATGAGAAACTACTGAGAGGTCTTAACATGTTAAGTGCTGTAATCTTCCCAAAGCGTTCAGTCCCTTTTTCCTGTTGGCCCTCCTCTCAACTTCAACCTCCAACCTTTCTCGGCATGTATCACTGCAAACGAAGGCAGCCCACGCCGGGTTGACGTGGAGGACCCAAAGCCCCAGGGCCTTCTTCCTCTTTCTTCGGTCCCGCCACCACCAACTGACCTCCAGTCCCAGCCACTCCTCTCCTCTCCTAGCCAGACGTGCAGAGGCCCGGCCGTAAACACAAGCTCCTATCACCCGCGCGCCCGTAATGACTGTTTTAACAGCACCAGAGGAGGTGGAGTATACATAGTAAATTGTGTTTGACAATGCGGGCTTAGTGGTTTTGTCGTAGCTTGTCTGTAGTTATTACTCAGACTTCCTCCTGCCAAAGATAAGGGTCGTTGCTGAACATACCAAGGTGCGCATTGTCGGCACGGGGGTCCTTATCGCACAGATTGATTTAGGGCAAACCCCTGTGACAGAGGTCATTGCGCACTAAAGTTATCCATCATCCAGGCTTTTGATTTCTGCCTGTGTCTGTCTCCAGACTGTCTACACGTAGGCTGGGTGTGAGGGGAGGGGTGGGGTGCGGTGCGGCGTGGTGTTGAACGCAGCGGCATGAGAATGCTTCAGAAAGCACAGGACCCCAGCATGCATCAAAATAACTCTGGTCAAAATGAGCAGCACTGTCCCAGGTGCCCAAGACTGCTATTAGGCGTCTGATATGCAGGTGAATACAATATGACAGACACCGTTACCAGACTCCCTGCAGTAGCTGTCTTTATCATTAAAAATTTTAGAACTGCAGCTTTGTAGGTATTCATATTTGTAGCTATAAATCCCTGCTACATTGACAAAATCTTCAGTGACAGAGAGTAATCTGTTTTCTTTCGTCCTTATGTGGATATTTGGAATGTTCTGCACAGAATATTTTCCAAATGTCCTTTAGTCTCTTGTTTTCTGGAATATGCCAAGTGGTACTAACATTTTATCCTGTAATATGAATTTATACATATTTCATGATATTCCATGTCAGTATTTTTCCAATTTAAAAAGTGTTTTTTCAGTGGGATGAAGATGAGTAATTATTGCCATAAATGCTGTCCATGGCTGGACAGTCCTAAAGCTTAAATGTCATATTTTTTCTGGCATGAAAATTAGGAAATCCTACTTTCAGATATGCTGTGATTCATAACGTTTCTTTTCAGAATATTTATTGCCAATCCTTTCCGTGGTTCCTAGAATGGCTTAAAGTCGACAGTAGCCTTTTTTATACTTGTAAAATGTGCAAAATACCTTGGCGAATGGGCTTGAGTAAACAACCTTTTCATTCTGTGAGCAAGTGCTTCCTTCAAGGTTTGAAACTGTAGCTATTGACTGTTGATGGAGCAGAAGTGGCAGTGGAACATCATGCGATTTCTGACTCCTACACTCCATAAGGATGGCTTAAGTAATTACACTTCAGTCCATAATCAAAATTGTGTCAAGTACTCCTCCTCAAGTAGTACTCCTCGCACACACACACATGCGTTTTATGTATATAAAATGTGTATGTATATATACCCAAGTCCCTTTCTGAAATGTCACGTCCCATTACACAAATTTGGATGTGCTAAATTACTGAGAAAGGTGCTTATACTGAATACGTTTTAGCCCCCCCTTTTAACAGTTTGCGGAAGGTTCGCTTGTTCAGGGGAAATGTAGGTCTTTAACTCTTGGAAGTTGTCTTGAATTTTCTCCCATCGGAAGATGATGTGGTTTTGCAATTCAAATATTTGCTCCTTCTCCTTCCCAACGCAAAGCTGCTTTGAAGCTGGGAAGTTCTATCATCACCAATGACAGTGTGAGTGTGCAGCGTGACAGCGCACTAGGCAGCGCTGCACTCCTTCTTACCGCATATTTTAAGTGCTGTGGAAACACCAAATCAAAAATGCATGCAAATGTCTGCATGTTTTGCATGTGAATATTTTGATTTGTGCGTTTGCATATTCAGGTAGACTACGTGCAGATAAACAGCATTAATCAAGGCTACTTAATATGGCCAGCGTGTTGATCCTGCTCATAAACAAACATGCTGGCAAGCCCTGAAGTTTCACCAATTTCTGTGTTGATGAAAGAACTTGTTTTTCTTTATTTTTTCTTTTTTTTTTTTTCAGGATGTATTTAAAATGCTCTCGAGGACTGAGTCTTTTTGGAGGTGTCAGGAGTTGAAGCACACTTGATTCCCCTGCTAATTAAGCTTCTTCCACTCAGGTCACTTCATCACAGACAATAGGCTTTTGGCTTTTTTTTAACCCTGATTTGCTCAAGTGGTTCTCCACTCATTATTGCACCAATACGCATTGCCTCTTTAGGGGCCTGGGAGGGACAGGGAATCACCAGTTTTTTTTCTTTTGCTATGTGTATGGACCTCGAAGTGCTGTCGTGCACTGAAATATTTAGCATTTCAAATAGAAATTCCTGTGAACCTTTTTTCCATTTTGGGCAAGTGTAGCATGCTGCACATTAACCTTATATATAGACCTCCAAACTTGTCACTGGCGCTCTCTAAACATAAAGAATATATAAGATAATTAAGAATTGTCATCGCAACAAGAACACTCTGCTCTCCAAACCCTATAATTTCATCCTTTTTTTATTCTTTCCCTATTCTTTTTTCGCCTCTCAACAGCAATTAATCTCATTTTTAGTACAATTTCCACCCCACTCCTGAAGTCAGGCAGAGTCCCCTGTTTTGTTCCTATTTGGCTTGGTTCCTGTGCATAGTCATTAAAGGTCCAATTAATGTCACCCTTTAGCTGAAGAGTGCTCATTTTTATTGGGGAGCTGACAGTCGCCGCCGTGAGTGCCGCAGTGTAATATGCATTAATTGCCCCGTAACACTGGTAATTACCAGTTCTTCAAGCCTCTCAGTAAACTGTCATGCCCAGACAAGACTGCTTTGAAATAGATTACTCATTAGGGAGACCTGCCCTGTTTTCCAATGGGGCTCGCTGTGTTGGCACAAAAAAAATGATTCTGGTGCTGAACAAATAGTTGCCAAAAGCAATTTCCTATTACAACTTCCCTGTGACGGGCCTTCTCTCGCTCTTTTTTTTCCTCCCCCCTCTGTTCACCGTTTCGGTCGTCACTTGGGGTGGGGGTCAGGAGCTGAGACAGGGGTCCACTGTGGATCTACCACGCCTTCTGTAATCGCCACTGACATGCACAAGACCGGTACTCATCGGGCACCTGCTCTAGAGGGCTGCACGGCTGAGGGCGGTGGTCACTCACGGCGCTCATGTTGTCTGGGGTCTGTCATTTTGTTTTCACTTTGTCAGTTTTTTCCTGTAAATGGCCAATCCAGTAGAGCTTGGCACCTTTGATTACTGTGTGCTTTTGTGTATATCAAATGCATTTGAATAAGATTTAGAGCTGTATAGATCATAGCAGTTTCATGCAAATGATACTGACCTTGAACCTCCATCAGCCATTTGAGTCAGACCACTGGTTAATGTTATCTTAGACAATTAATAAGGAGCCATTTTGGACAAATCATTTAAACAAGTAAAATAATATATCCTCACTGTCAGAACACAACCTCCTTTCTCCAAAGGGGTAATTTTACAGGAGAGCAAAATATTCTTAAATTGTATGTTAGAGTATTCATCATAAAAAATATTTAAAAAGGAAAAAGTAGACAAAGTAGAGAGAATTTTGTTCTGACTGGGACTGTAGCTAGGTTTTCATTCATATATTTTTATGTGTATTTGGCATATTGAAAAACAAACTGTTATCAAATAAAGTATCAAATAAAATTGCTGAACATAAGTTTGTCTGTGTACTTCAGGTGAGCTTAAATTTTTTTGGCAGTAAAAAGAAATGTGATATGATAAAAAAAAAATAAAAAAATTCACTTAAGTACTGTAAATGCGAGTTGTCATGTGACTGATCAGGTGTTTTTGTTTTTGCCCAGTCCAAAACGTATTTCATTGGACTAATGAAGAAGTTAAAACAAACCTTCATTTCATCAGCCGTTTCCCATGCATTTTGCCTTTTTTTGCTCTTAGTGTCAACTACGTCTGTAAAATTAAACAAAACAGCAGCAAGAAGTTTGTGGTTCTGTCTATATTTCTTCGATGTTTTTATAAATGTGCCATTGAGAGTTTTCTTGTACAAAACGTGTCTAATTTGAGCACTTCTTTTTGTGAAATTTCACTTGAATTTAATTTGACAGCTGGATGGAAACCTAGCTTTTCCATATCTTATACTGATGGTCAGACCGTATTCACTGCAGATATTGCTCATGTTATTGTTTTGCTATCCGGTGTCAATCAGAGGAGGATGGGTTCCCCTTTTGAGTCTTGGTTTCTCTCAAGGCTTCTTCCTCTTGCTCTTAGGGAGTTTTTCCTTGCCACTGTCGCCACCGGCTTGCTCATGGGGGCTTGGACCCGGATTTTTCTGTAAAGCTGCTTTGTGACAGCACCTGTTGTCAAAAGCGCTATATAAATAAACATTGACTTGATTTGAATTGTCTTGACTAGCTACTGACGATGTGTAAGGATGGAGTGGATTTGATTTACATCAATACTACATGAAATATACTTACTCATACAGTAGTATCATTGTGTTCTATGAGCAAATATTTAGACAGTGTTCTGTTTTTATATATATATTTTTACATATTTTAATACCATCATTATATAAAAAATAAAGGAAAATGCACATTTTTAAAGCTCGTTTTCCCACCACTGAAGTAAAGAACCCATTGCACACAAACAGTGTCTCACAGATTTGTTTTATCTCCCTTATAGCACCTGCTCCAGGCAATCTGCTCCCACTCCCTTTAAATGAATTTTGTCACAGCCTTTCAGATTCTCACTAGGCTATGTGCTAATGAAAGGAGATGGTACAATTTGAAGTGACCAGGTAGCAGAGAGCAGCGCACAGCTGAGCATGTGGGGACACTGGGAGACAAAAGAGAAGCCTTGTGCTTTGTCACTGATAAACCTATTACAATTCTCATTAACGTGCACCCATCCGCACTCTTTGGTTCTCTGCCTTTCTTGTGGATGGTGAGTGTGTGTTTATCTGTTTGCATTGGGTGAGCACTTATCAAATTGTTTATGACAGGACTAATTGGGATAATTGAAGACATTAAGATTACCTGTCAGCTATGTGTATCCAAACTCCACGTCTGGCTGACAACTTGTGACAAGCGAGGGACCCCGTAGCATCAGTCATGATGACATTTTCCCAAGACATAATAAGGACAGTGGGGGCCCACTCTAATTTGACGTGGACAGGCTTCTCAGGACAGAGGGGCTGGCTAAATTGAGTGCGGGTGGGGGTCTGTCTGGGCCTGGCTAATGGAGTCCCCTTTGGCATTCTGATGGAGAGATGAGGCAATTTGAGGAGAAAAGTGAAAAGGACTCCAGCCTTTTTTTTCCAAGTGTTTAGAAACATCAGAGGGGAAAAATGACTAAAGGCTGTTGCCCCTCCACCCCTGACAGAATACAAGGCGATAAGGAGGAACAAGGCAGCATGTTTTTGTGGGGTAATGTTTGTGGTAACTGACCACCCACACAGAGATGCGTCCTTCTCCGTGGCCTCGGTCAACGGCGTGTTTATGTACAGCAATTTTAGCCACAATCTATACTAATAATTTACTTTTGCCTTCTTGCTGCTGTTTCAGATCCTTTCTTTTCTTTTTGTTTTTCATTTTCTTACAAGAATATCTGCTGTGCTGCCCACTACAGAGCCTCTTTGCTGGATTACAAAGGACTACTAGTGTTGCACTCGGCTCAGTTCCATCTTGGTTCACTGAGCACCTGTAAACCAGCATGTCATGCTGTTTGTGGGGCAGGCTAGTGGTGGCCTGCTCCTGGCCAAGGCCTGCTGTGCGCAGGGTCTGTCCACTCATGTCCCAGAGCCTCCCTCTCCCTCCAGGAAGAGTGGAGCATTGTGCAGGGATTTGTGGTGTCATCGCAACCACAGATCAGTGCTGTCAACTGAGGAGATGGTCCTGTTTGTTTCCTTTGGAAAACGGGGTTAAACTATCAGCATGACAGCCCTTGAGCCCAGCGCCCTCACTGCCTTTCCCCCACCCTCAGCCCCTCACCCTCTAAACGAGTGAAAATCAATACCAGATTGCCTGAGGACCAGTGTTTGGCGTCGGCCTGACCCCTGCACGTTACCCTTTCATTCTTCCATTACGTGTTTCAGAGTATTTAACTTCCAGTTTGATCCCCTGGCTAATTAGTGAGGCCAGTCCACTCAGAGGAGCTTCCGTGTTGTCTTTGAAACCCCACAGTGCTGCAAGTGTGAGGAGCTGGAGACCTGGCTGCCATCATCACACCAGGGGCTGTGGTCCCACTCAAGTTTTATTTGTTTTGCAAATTTTTTAAAATGACAGTGAAATTTGATTTGCAGATCGTCGGAGAAAATACTAGCTATATCGTGTGTAGAATATCCGTAACAGAGCATACCCAGTGCACTAGTTCCCTCTTTCTCTGATGGTAGATCTGTCAGCATGCCAAGAACTAAGAATTTCTATATTCACATATTATAATTAGTATGTAGTAATATATAATATTATGTTAATCATTTTGTTTTTGTTAATGGATTTCAGATATATCACTAATTCCGATAATTCTGACCAGGAAAAAAGGAATAGAAGACCAATATGCCACATATGTGTGTTTAAAAAATATTTTTTTAAAACTTCCCTTTCTTTGCTAGGACTGTAACTAACAAATGTTCTATTTTTTGAATATTCTATGAAATATTATCTTGAATATTTAAATATTCTGTAAGAATAAGAAAAGCTCAATACATGTTTCTCTTTAATAAATGGAAAAAACATTTTACTGTAATTGTTACTTTATTATTATTATTGTTAGTATTATTATTATAGCTGTCACAAGCTATTATTACAAAAAAATGCTTTGTACAGTTGCATAAATTCTATTTATTTAGTTTTCTTTGTAATAAAACCTTTGAATTATTACAAGATGATTACAAAAATCTGTAATAAAGCTTTTTTGTCTTTGCAAGCGTCTTTTTAAACATCATCTTAGAAATGCAAACAACAGTTGCTCACTGCTTTGCAGTGAATGGGAGACTGATTAAGATTTTTAAGCCGCTCAGAATTGTTTTATACCATAGCACGTGCCAAACTCTGCCATGTCTGCTTTATCGCCTGGTGCAGTTTGAATAGTTTCCTTACAGCTCTGGACAGCTAGACAGCCTGCACACTCTCATTTATTTTCAGTAATAAATGCAATAGAATAGCTAGCAAGCAATTCAGAGAAGCTGAAAACTTACTTGCACTGCACCTGGATTAAAACAGATACTGTTGCTGCAAATTGTGAGAATCTGTCAAGCTGTGCAAAATTGCAGTGTATGCGTGTGTGTGTGTCTACGTGTGTGTGTGTATGTGTGTGTGTGTGTGTACAACTTTGTGCTACTGGTGACAACCTAGTATACATGGCTTGATAAACATTTGTTTCCCCACATAAGTGCGTATGTTCGTATAGGCAAGAAACATTCTGATTATTCAAATGACTGTTCTGTTTTCTAATAATTTAATTACTGATTTGATCCAATCTATGAAATGTTTGTTGCAGCCATACTCTTAAGAAAGGTAAAGAAAATACACTGAAAGGGCAGTCCTAAGGCAAGTATTTACAATTTGTCTATACATGTCATTATTTGTTGTTGTGTTTGTGTGTGCATGTCCTCACTGTGCCACCCACAAACCTAGGGGTTTTATGTTGGGCTTATTGGCTGGTGATGGCCCAACAGTGACATTGTGGCCCTTGTGTATTCCCATTGGGCTAAATTTACCCCAGGAATGTAAACATGATGCTGAGTTAGCACCTGGTTTTCTGTGGCCAGTGACCTTCCTCTCCCCAACATCACGTCCAGATCCACTTCTCAAGGTGTAGCCAAGGCCTAATTCTTCAGGGCTCTTGTACCAGTAGACCATGCTGACACTTCATGGCTGCATTGTGATAATTATGGAATTTAATTGGTGGACAACAGTTATTTCTGAGTAGAGGAAGAACTGTTTTATTTCTTTACACCTTTCTCTCCCGTCTCCTTGTTTTTGCGCTAGGGTGGCTGGAGTAACAATTCATTACAGTTGCTGAATAGCTGTAAGCAATATGGGCTGCAGGAAAAGTTCAGATGCCATGGTGCTGACATGTTGATTTAGTGGTGGTAACACCACTGAGCACTTCCAAAGGTGGCGACTTGGACGAAAGCCAGGTCTGTTTTCCCACAGACCTTCTTTTTTTCTGGCTGCTCTTATTTTGAGGGGCCCTTCTCCCTCAGGTTTTTCTCCTTGGGTGTCAGACACCAACTTTCACACCTATTTATAAGTAATAGTAATTCATCCCTCCTCCTCCTCTTCCACATGAATTCGGTATTTGGAGTGCAAAGATGGTATTTTGCTGCCGTCAAATGATCAGTTTAAAAGAAAAGTCCTACTTTTCTGAAAAGTGAAAAAGATAAATACTGCATCTCACAATCACTGTATGACTGGGTCTTCATGTTGTATATGTGCGTGTGAGGTTAGGTCAGTCAAACCGTTAGACACCAGAGCAGTCCCATGCAGCCTGAGAGACGGCAGCTTGTTTATCTGAATGGAACACGTCTGCTGCAGCCCTCTGAGCACCAAGGATGCTGGACACTCCAGCACAGAGGCGCCTAGGCCAACCCAGTCAGACCCGGCTTAGATTACACTCCAAACTGTTGTTGATTACCGCCATGGCTGCAGAGGGGCTCATCATAAATTGGAAACACATTAGCAGGCAGGGTTAAGGGCAGGCTTAGGCCACAGCCTGTAGCAAGGCCCGCTTGACACAAAATGGAGTCCATTCGCGGGGATTTGTTCCTTTCCCCCAAGAGAGGCTTGCTAATTATTGGATGGTGGCTGCTGGGAGTTCAGAATAACAGGTTAAAGGAGCTTGTATCCCCTTGACACTGTCACAGTAGTCCCAGTGATGCTCATCATCAGGCTAACTTCCTCATCATGCTACCAAAACGGAGATACCTATTCATCATCATGACACAGGCTCATCTGCAAATTAACACTGGGGCAGTTCTTACATTTCACGAGTGGCTTTTATTACTTTATTCCTGGTTAGGATATTCTTTATCTTTCTACACGTATGTCTTACTTAGAGTGCCAAGCATCTTTATTTAGTTAGGATGTAGAAGATCAGTGGCTGAAAATGCTAGAATATCTATGCATTAAAATTGCCATTGTTGATTTTAAAATGGGCAATTCAATACATAATTTCTTAGAAATAGGGTCCTGTAATAAAATGGCGTCTGAATCATAATCTCCTAATGAATTCACTCTTAGGAAGTCTTAATGAAAGCTTTTGTCCATTTGCATGATGGAGAGTGCCATTTAGAGTGATAGAGAACAGACTACTCTCAAAGATCGGCTGAACTCCAGGTCACCCGCCACTTGATCCAGAGTGAGAGGGTGAGCCAGTCTCTTACGTGAGCCCAGTTCTCTAAGGAACCTGATCATGCTGGGGTTGGATAGGGGGATTACTGTTGTGTAGTGGAACATTTACCAAGCACCACATGTTCTGCTGAAGATCTTTTATCAGAACATCAAGGCGTCAGTGTCACACAGCCTCCTCCGAGTGGCCCCTTCGTCTGCGCTCTGACAGGCCATGGGCCAGGCTGTCGGTTGTTTGGTTTTGCCGCATAGCCAAAGCAGGCGGGCTTGTGTCAGAGCGAGTCGGACCGTGACGCTGCAGATCTGAGCCGTACAGGGCACGGTACCGGCAACTTCAGGAACAAGGGTAACACTGCCTCCCGACATGGAGAGAACATCAGTGCTTTTCCATGTCCTAGCTGCTTTTAATTTTAACAAAAACCAAATGCATGAAGGGGACGGCTCTAGGTTTACTTTTTACATTTTCAGACTGATTTGTTGCTTAATGTGTGCATTCATGAATAGGCCTATCCTGATTACTGACCCCTTTCGTGTCGGACAGTGTCTCTTTATCTCTCCACCCTGTCATTTCAAAGGAAATTAGGTGGCTAAAATTGGAAGTGCCATCTCCTTAGTCATTATCGCGGACAGGCCAGGTGTTTATTGGATCTCACCTCACCAATAGCACGGCAATCATTAATACATGAGCGAAGGATAATGAGTGCTGTGCGGTTTTACGCAATTACAGCCGTATGCTGGATAAGGGTGAGGGTCTTTACCGTCACACATTAATGAGGTTATCAATATGTGTGGTGGGCAGGGCTGCTTCTACCATGGCCAGCCTGGCTGAAAGAGAACCGAGATGTGAGGACCCTAGGCAGCTCTTGTCCTCCAGGTCATGGAGGTTCCTAAGGTTCACAGATAAAACACTATAATCCCCCTTTAATCTCCCAAGCTGTATTGACATGCCATGCCCATGGCTGTATATTTCACTACCACCCTGCCATCAAATGAGAAGTAGGGGCGTCTGCTTCACATCCCATTTTCAAAACCTCATTGACAGAGGTAGAAAGAGAACATAAAAACGTCTGTTAAATTACACCTGGCCCAAGACGGGATCTTAATGGCACATTGCTCTCATTGCTGCTTTTTGGAGATCCTTTTGGAGGCCAGGCATTGCTCATCACAACCTTACGTTTGTGTTTTACATACCTCAGAGAATTGAATGCTTCCAGTACAATAAGAGTTTTTCTTAGCAGGGAGGATATTAATGGCTGGTCGGCTGTTTGTGATATTTATGAAGAGTGGACTGGTACACAATGCTTGTTTACCGTCTGCAGTGTTCTGTCCAGGCAAGGCCATACCTCTTTAAATATCCTGTTTGTGTAGAGGCTTTTTGTATTATCTCTATGCTGCTGTATCCAGGGCCCCAGGCTGGTCCAGTAAAACATGTAAGATGGAGGTTCTGTTGCCGATATCGCCTTGCTCGCAGCCTTGAGTCGGCCCCCGCCCCCTGTCACCCAGTTCAAGCCCTATAAATAAACACCAATTAATCACCAGCCGAGAGCCAGGCCAGACCGAAGCTGTGACAGCACAAGCTCTCTCTCTCTCTCTCTCTCTCTCTCTCTCTCGCGCTCTCGCTCTCTCTCGCTCTCTCTCGCTCTCTCTCTCTCTCTCTCTCTCTCTCGTCTATATTTTCTGTCCCCATATACCAAACAGGTAGTGCAGAAGAAAGCAAGTCACAAGATCTTGAAAGTCAGCACTTCACCAGATATATGCAATATTAAAAAGTGTATTTGTCCACGTCTCAGAAAATCATCTGAAACGTTTCTTTCTTTTTCTTTTGTAATACTAATAGAAAGTCTGGCTTCAACTGATTTAAAGTTAAGCGTGTATTGCACAGTAGGTGTGCATTACATTGTTGTGCTTCTACTAAAATTACAATTAGACATGCTGTTGCTTCCATTAGCTCATACAACATCTTTGTACTACTGGTTTCACTTCAGAAGTTATCAGTTCAGGCCTTAGGTTCTTTTATGATGAAAAGGTATTCTGTGGATGTTGCTAAGAGCTGCTGGGGAGAGTTTGAGACGACACCGTGGAGGGCTGTAATTAGTTATTTAATTACGCTGCGATTACACGTGTGCATTGAGAGGGGGAGGAGGCCACACTAATGGCAGCTTACTCTCTCAGCACCTCCATTTGGGTTTTTGTTCTTAAGTGCTGTGCTCTCATTAAGCTGCCGTTTTAACCAGCATGGCACCTGCTTCAAAATCAAATGCAGGCCGCTCGTTACAGCTAATGGCAGCGTGTCTGCCAGCAGCGCTCTCCACGGCATCCCACTCACTCCGCCCGCCAAAGCTAGCACGCTCCAAATTAGCTACATTTCACAAACAATTTCACCAACTCGTTACGCAGTTAGATGTTTATTGGAAGATCACCGACTTCCCCCGAGCGTTGCGGGTGCCAGCTTTGGGTGATGGAGCACTGGCCCGCATAATAGACCGCAATTATGATTGGAGACTTGTGCCATTTACTGCATTATTTATGGAAGCCTTTCATTGCGGTTTTTTATTATTATTTATTTTGAAATGGTCACAAGCCTGTCTCCTTAACCTCAGACCCCTGATGTTTGCCCTTTACCTCCTCTCCTTCCATTGCCAACAACCCAACCCTTGTATTGCTTTTTTTCAAAGTCTCCCTGGTATGGACTTTATTAATTCAAAATAGAATTCAAACTTCATTCCTTTACTGTACACCATTGGTGACACTGTTCCCCATTGTTTATAATTTTGCTTGTTTCAATTTGTGCCTGGCTGCCCCGACAACCCGTGGACATGATATATTGTACACTGGTGCCTTATCTGTTGATGTACAGTTTTAACCTTTTCAGAAGGTTGCTTTTTCCCCTCTCTCAGCCCCCACCCCTTTCCTCCAACACCACCCTCCACCTTCGCTGTCTGAAAAGAGCAATACACACCAATGCTCAATAAAAGTCTATCTTAACCTCTCTCCAAAGTTATCTAATGTAAATGTTTAGATTTTGTTTCCATAACATTTCCATAAAAAGAATGGCCATCCATACAGCGACGGAACAGAATATGGGACTCTTTTAGAGTTGGGAGATGGGGAAGGGGGGGGAAGGGTGGTATGGAGGAAAAAAAAATGCACCCTGCAGACTGTTCTGCTGAATGGCTCAGCTATGTGTGACTTTGTGGTGAACTTGCAGTGCATCTGTGGGCTCTCTCTCCAGGGCTGTTAGTTTTGGCCTGTTTGCCCAGAGATACTGGACTGTAAATCACAGCCTGTAAAACAGGGAATGCAGGGCTGCAGTCGCATGTACTCGCTTTTCTTCATGCTGCAGCCTCTGCACCTCTGCTGGGGTTTCGGGTTATTTATACAGTTCAGTTGCCCCAACATGTCCGACACAGGTCAAACAGCTCATTATTTATGGATATAGTAATGTGTAGCAGTCAGGAAGTCCTGATGGAGATGATGAAGGTTGTAACAGCTTTGGAGACGACTATGATGATGATGATGATGATGATGATGATGACAAACTAGGCTGGTGGAGATGTAAAAGAGGTAGATAATATGTCACTAATCATGATTATGATGTTGACAGAGACAGAAGTATTTTACTGATGGCATGAGAGATCATAGTTGGAGTTTTATGAACTGTTCCTGAGGGGCTGAACTTCCTGCTGCGCTGTGCAGCTCGGCAGGCGGCTTCCTGTCTGACTCGGTAGGGACCTCTAAGACTCATTTATTGTCTCTGGACATTGCATGTCACTAAATAATGCTATTTTCAGTTTGGACTCGTGTGTGTTTCTGCACACAGAAAAAGAAGCTCAACTATGACGTGGCTTTATGGCTGTATCTTGAAGTTCAAGGAATAGCTGTGATCTTTCCTCGACCTTTCTTCGGGGCATAGTAAATAGCTGCAGAAATGATTTATTGCATGTCAAGAAAATTGTGAAATAACATGATGATGTTCCAGCAAAGCCTGTTATAATTACCTCTGTGCTTTCTCCATGGTATGTAGATATGTGATCTGACTAGGAAAGCACAAAAAAGCTTTGATGATGTAAAGAGACGGGGGAAGAAAAAGGTAGATTTGAATATTGTTTGAGTGGAGCTTTTCTCAGCAAGCGGGTGAGTGCTGTTATTTATAGCTCTCCAGAAGTGCAATGTGAGCCAAGGCAAAATGGCTGTACTTTAAGTGTCCATGCGAATGAAACAGCTGGACAGTACTGGAAGTGCACTGACAGATGCACTATTAGAGAGAGACTGCTCCCCTCCATCACGGCCTCTCTGCTCCACTCACTCTGGGCTTTCTCCGCAGCGCTAATCTCCAGCACTGTTCCTTTCTAGAGTTATTATTGTTGAAGTCCCATTGTAAAGAGATCCTGCTTATGTATCGTCTGCTGATCTTATCAGACAACGGCTTTTGTTTTATACTCTTAGTCATGTTTCCTAAAGGGGTGGATCAAAAGCAAGTGTTCTGCGTAGGTTTTTCTCCACCTCCTGTCATATGCACTTTTTCATCATTTGACTAAACTAGCCAAGAAAATCCACTTGACCTCTACGTGGTAGTTGTTTGGAAGCTGTTGTACTTGATTTTGTAACAGTACTGTAAACATGTATTTTATGGTCATTCTGAACTGAGATCCTTATTTGCAGGTTTGGCCCAGGTCTAGTCATCTACTGGTACGGCTTCATAGCAGAACTGGACTGCCAGCGGGACAGAGGGATCCTGCTCAAGGACTGCTTCCCCTCAGACATCATAACTCTGTGCCATGGGTCGGGAGAAAGCTGACGCTAGCCAAGGGTTATACTGAGGGTGGACAGGGGGCAACGAGGGCATTTGTCGGTGGAGACATGAATCCGGAAGCAATTTAGGTTTCCCGCTGCGTGACGCTACTGGAAAACATCTGCCCTGAACTTCAGTTGAACTCCAAGGGATCAGGGTCAGGATAGTACCTCCGTGCAAAATCATGCTAAAAGGGCCGGACTCTTCCTGGACTGGGCCTGGATAAGCCTGGACTCTTTAGCTCTTTGGGAGCCTCCTGAGTATAGAGGGGAGGGCAGGTAGTGCCTCTTATCGCAGCCCTCTCCTTCGTCACTCTGACCCGTACACACTCTTCTGAGGCCAGCAGGTTTCTCTCTCTCTTGATAGGGTGTAGTCTGTTTGGAACCATGTCTACTGACCCCCCCCCCATTTTGGATTTAGGACACTTAGCAGGTTTGCCGTTTGCCATATCAGTTAACTCCCAGTGTTTTTAACTTGGCTTAAAAACAAAGAAATCAATAAAAGTAAATCTGTAAATATCTGTATCTTTTTTTAGAGTGTAATTTTTATGCCATAGTGCTTTATAGTGAATCTCTTTTGGCGAAAAAATAAAAAAGGAAGGCAACAGAACAGAGAGCTCAGGACAGAATTAGTAAGTAAAAAGTTACTGTATATGGTTAGAGAAAAAAACAGCCAGTTCCTAGTCCCCCCACACGGAAGGGCACAAAGGTTGACGTTCTTGGAGCCTCCTTCTGCGTGCTGTCTGGATGAAAGACGAGTGCAGGCCCTCTGCGCTGGAGTACCATGGTGAGATATGAGGGAGATCAAGAGCTTCCCCCTCTCTCCCTCTGCTCTGCTGTTAATCGGGCCCAGACCTGCTCTGACCTGCTCCTCTCAGAGCGGACTATAGTGGAGCTTTACCCATCACTGACCCCTCTCTCCCATCCACCCTCCAGACCGTTCAGCACTCCTCTGGCCTGCACAGGCCTCGGCACTCCACTTTTAAATAGCAGTAAAGTGTTGCATGATTTGTTACCCTTAAACCTCTAACCTTAAAGCAGCCCCCACCCCATTTAGGCCTTGAGGACCGCGGGTCAGGGAAGGGTCACGGGGCGGCCATGATTTCCTCTGCCAGGCCCATTTCTCCAAGCGGTACAAAACAACGGCCCCCCAGCGTCCAGTTAAGAGAGCCTTATTGCGCAGCCATGGAATGCTTAGACATCACTTTACAGCTCCGCTTGGACACAAAAACAAGCTTTTTAACTGGGGGAAAAATGCAATGTGGAATAAAGAAGGAGAAAAAATGGTAAACAGCAGATTCAGTTCCTCTCAGGTTTCAAGCCTTCCTGCTATTGTTTTTCAAGATGGCTGTTGCACAAAAGAGGAGCTGGGGTCAACCTCTATAAATTAGTTTCTGCACACAATGCAAACCAAATACTACTTTTTTTTTTACCCTCCCTACAAAGAACAGTAAGAGATGAGGTGAGGCTTCCGAGATTTCCATGATGCGTTCTATTGAATGGTTCTGTTGCTGTACACTTTTATTTTGTATTTTTAGAGCCAATTTCCAGTTTTGGATTCATTGTTCTTGTCACACTTGTCTCCCACTTAAAGCACTCACCAAATGAGGGCTGATGATGATGTTTGTGCCGAGTGTTCTTTTGTAGTGTTCCAATGGATACAATTTGTGCACCAGTGCCATCAAATTTTGCCATAACGTTTAATAAAGTGTGTGTTTCTGGCCTGACTGGGCTTAAACTATTGTTATACTGATGCCTGATACAGAACTTTGCAACAGGTCAATATTGACAATGTTTCTCAAATGAAGGTGCGAGATATTTTGAGTAGATGCTGCTGCTCTGATAAGTTAATCTGTTCTTTTAGGACCATATGATCAAATGCAAGTCCAGGTCTCCATTTCTGCAGTGCATTCTTGCCGCAGCTATACATCCCCTAGCAGCAGAAGGCTATACGCTTACCCTGACAATGCGCCAAAGAATGGCCATCCACAGAGAATTGTGCTTATTAATGTGGGAGGGAGGCTCACATAATGGGCTGCAGCAGTGCTCAGCATGCTCTCTGCATTACTGACTGGCAAAGCACGGAGTCCGTTCAAGAGAGGACCACGGACTGGCCTGAGGCTTGATGGGAAGCATGGTCTAGAAGCTTGAAGAGACAAAGACACCATGCCTACATTTTCTTTCCCCCTCTTTATTTGTTTACACACTAAAACTGGCTCATGACCCACAAGAAGAACACAGATCTGGACATGAATTTCCAAAACCACATCTGTCAAAAGCCAAGCATAAATCATGCTTTACACTCTGTTGGCAGAATTAAATCATGCTGCTGGCAAAACTGTAGAGAAAATATTCTTTATCTACACAGTACATCTGTAGAGGACGCTTAGAACAGAAAAAAGTCCTACAAACTTCTGCTTTAGTGCTCAGAAAGATCTTTTCATTCGACAGTTTTGTTGAAAAGTTACATTTTTGGAGAGTGAACGTACAGCCTAAGTAAGTAAAGCTTTAAAAAAATGACAGTGGTGGGGGTGGTGGTGGGGAGTGCATGTAGACGTCCCCTAGGCGAGAATACTTTCGGATTGTTATTACAATCGGACGGGATATATGTGCAGGCACGAAACAGCATTTCAGCTGATGTTTAACTTTGGCCGAGGTTGTAAGCAGTCTGCGCACAGCTGTGTGCACTCCACCATTAACATATCTATCTTTCACTGCCACAGCAGGTGTGCGATCATGTGCTGCTATAGATTTAGCTCTGATCCACTGTGGTGCTCACACACAGGCAAAGGAGATATGACCTAACATTCTTTAGTAACAATTAGCTATAATTCTGTGATCTCTGTCCAGTGCTGCAGAGAATTGTGAGACATAATCCCATTACTGTAAGAATGCCTGGCAAAGTTCACACCAGGTAACATTTATATTCCAATGCTGAGCTTGTGTCGTTTAGGTTTAACTTTCATGTTGCACAGGCGTATGTTTTCACTTTGCTAGACTGAATTACCAGTTGCTTTGCTAGCCTTACTAACCTTACAGTTGAAAAGATTTGTCCTTTGATTCTTTGCATTGCTGTCAGTGGGGATGACCACCAATATTTTGGTGATCGAAGATTGATCACAGAGTTATTTTGACAGCAATACAACACCATGCTGCACATGTTCACTCAATAATTTGCTGCCATTGGAATGTCCACATATTTGATGTTGCAACATGAGCAGTCTAAAGTAGCTTTACAATCCCTCCCTGTAACTCTAGCTAGCTTCTGTAGGAGGGATTCCCAGTTTGTGGAACCTCAGATATCCTGTGTAGATTCTCTGTTGGAGTGTTGAAAGGTGCAAACTCCAGTGCTTGCTAAGTGAGGTATCGAATTGGTATGACTAACTCATACTGGTCTAAAGAAGAGGCAAAAGTGTGGTCATGAATTCAGATAAATCATTTTGCATATTTTATTCAATGTTTTATTTTGCTAATTTGCTAAGGGACAGTGTCCTTTAATATACAATATCAATAAACTGAAAATAAGCCAGTTAACCCAGAAGACTGATTTCATCTGTTGATCTGTTGTAAAATATACCCAGTAGCATAAATGCACACTGTACATAAACAAACATATGTAAGATCAAAAAGCATTTGTAGCATTATAATCACGCACAAGTAGAAATGCGCAAATAACAGGGCCAAATTTGGCCTGTGATGATGTTTGATTTTGCTCACCAGACAGTTACCCACACCCCTTCACCTGAGAAAGCAAACATGTATTATATACTGCTTATAGCATGAAATTCTTATTTTCTTTTTGAAATTGTGTTTTTGAAGTATTTTTATTATGAGATATAGTATAGTGCAATTAAATACATTTAAAAAAAAAAACAAAAACAGTTTTTTATTTGCATTTTGTGTTGTCTTTTTGGCCCTCAGCCCACCACAAACACTGCGCTGGACATGCCTTCTATACATGCAAAGCACTTATGGAGCTACATAGCACATTTAACCATTAAACATGTAAAGTAATAGCATGCAGGCAGAACTTTTGAAGATGTTTGGTGATTTTTGTGAGACAAGAGACATGATGGCCACAGTGTGTTCTGACCTCAGTCTTGCGTACAGTTGTTTTTATTGCCTTGTTTGATTTGATTTGTTCTTTTTACTATAAAAGTTTCAGACATGGAGGTAAACTTCAAATAAAGCCACTTTTCAACACTGAGAAGAACTCTTTGGCAGGTGCGAGGGGGTGTGTGAGGAAGGACGATTCTTCTGCCAAGGTCAGCGCACTGGCCCCATTAAAGGTCAAAAACTAGATCCTAATATTGTACACCTAGATCCATGATTCAGAGGACCAGACTCGCCATCCAGTTTCTTCACTCAAACACTTCAAGCAGGCAGACAGCAGCATGGAGGAATGGGGGGAAGGCATGGCATTCTGGAAGATGTGTGATTAAAACTATGAGCTAGGAAAATGTGATTGTATGGTTGGAAGGAGAACTGAGGGAACATTCGATACAGGAAAAACAAACTGCGGCGCACCCTGCCCACAAGTTCACAATTGTGAGTGAGATCTCCTGATGAGAGCTGTCACTGCCTTGTTATTATGAAACAAATGTGCATGCTCGATAGTGATGTTCTGTGTGTGCACGTGTGCAGGCGTATGTGTGTGTCTCTGCACACTTAACCCCAGCTTTCCAAACACAATCAGAGCTACCAATCCTGCTGATAGTACAGAGCCCAACCCTGCAGGCTGCTTCAGACGGTCATTCATAAGTATCCTCCACTACTGCCAAAACAAGCCCAATGATCATTTATCACTATGCAATAAATTGTGTTGAGAACTCTTAACGCAGAGATGAGACAACGTGCCGTTTCAGGCGGCCCCTGCCTGATTTTGGAAATGTTTGAAAAGGCAGATGTGATTGGTTATTTTATTAAATTGTTGCCAGTGGCAACATAATATTTTTGTGAGGGTCTAGAATTGTGGCCAGGGAGGAGACCACGCTTGTATGAGGAGAAATTGTCAGGGGGGTGAGCAAGGTGCCGGGTGTTATTCGCCCACTCCCCCCACTCCCTTATGAGCATTTTGTTGGGCTGTGCTCTAGTGAGCAATTAACTGTTTTGCTGGAAGCATTGTCTGCTCCGAACAAATGAACGTGAGCACTTGTTTACTTTTAGTGCTACATTTTTAATAGCTCATTAGATCTGAAACCTGAACTATACCTAGCCCCCCATTCATGTAATCATCTTACGCCAACTCCTGCTCATAGCACTGCACTCTTACATGGCCTTGACTGACTACTTACCAGCAACGGTGCTGAGGAGTCTTCTCTCTTTGTGATTATGGGGTATTCTTTACTTAATGCATTATAGCACCATCAGTGGCACGCTGACGCAAAACATCTGGTTAATTTCCACAGTTACTGCCATCAACAAAAGCATCTTTGTTTTTACCAGTAGAAAAAAGTGTCCTATTTCTTCAACTAGCTGCACTACTGTGCAAAAGTCAGAGACCTTTGTTTATTTATTTTCCAGTCAAAATTGCCTTTATACACAAGTTAGTCCTTCATCAGTGTCAGGAAAAAAAGAAAAAAACAGAAAACTTAGTATTTAGTGTGTTCACTCTTTGCTTTTATTACAGCTTTCATTCTTTTTCAGGAGACTTGCTTTCAGTTTTTCAAAGCAATCAGCAGGGATATTTTTCCACACCTCTAAAGTCTTAGAAGTTGGTTGCTTTTTCTGCTTCTCACAATCCACGTAATTCCAAACACATTCAGAGATGTTGAGGTCTGAAAACTCCAGCAGCTTCTTTCTTTGATTTTCCTCTTGTTTGTCTATTTTCTTTTCTCAGTAAAGTATTGTTGACAGTTACGTATCCTTTCAGACCCATAGCGCTGAGTTGTCTTCTCACAGTGGAAGGATGGACAGAAACTCCTGTGGATTTTTTCCAATCTGAAGCAAAAGTGGAGCTTGATTTTCTCCTATTTCTGAAAATGAAAGCTTTGTGTTGTTTATCTGATGGGGACAGTTTTGGTGGTCTACCAGGTCTTGCACAGTTGCTTGAAGGCCAATTTTTTCTGTATGTTTGAATTTTGTTTTTTCTTTTTGAGTTTTGGAAACTCTTTTTTTGTTGTTATTTTCTGTTGATTTTTCCATTCCTTATGCAAGCGGATTGTCTTGTGTCTAAGAAATATCTCTTGAAAATGAATAACTTGTACGTAATGGTTTTGACTGAAAATTTAATCAGTGAAGGGTGATCTCTGAATTTTACACAGTACTGTACTGTATATAAGTACTATATTTATTACACGTACATTATGATTTGTGTATGATTTTTCAAATTATTTTCTGGAATTTTATATTAATTTCTACAATTTTCTCATTCTAAATACTAATGAAAAGCATAAATCACTAAATATTTTCTCACTGATAGACGGAGTATGAGAATTGATTCTTTTTTAGAATATAAACTTTGATACTTATTTAATACTTATTTAAGTCCTAGTCCCATGTTGATCGATTGCAAGCTTAAATAATTTAAAGTCTTAAAAATGCACTGCATTTTACTACATTTTCTGCTTCTTTGATCACAGCTGATTTGCATGCCGCCTTCAGAATTTTAGATCTATACACTGAGGTTAGTGAATGACCCCGGATACATAATCAATGCCCATAATTGCTGTCATTACATTAGCACAATAACCAGAAAGGTATAATTAAGATTTTGCATTAAACCACCTCACTTTACAACATCTTCCTGTCTCCAGGTGTGTCAGTATATGACAGCCTCCTCCCACCACCACAATACACACACATACACACCCTCATTTTGCCATTAGACTTTCTATTGGGCCAACGTCAATTACAGCTGGCTATTCTCTTAGCTATCACCCGCATACAGATAAGATATGCAGCATTACTAGTTAAACTAAGCTTATCTGAACATTAATGACGGTGGGTAAAATATGCAGTGTTGAGAAACCAGCTGCTGAATTTGTGATTCGCTCTGTTTCTGCAGAATGGATGACTCTGGATATGATGATCCATGCTGGTGGCCTGAGCTCATAAGCTGTCTTATGTCATAGTTTGGACATCTCTTGTTGCTATTTATTGCCACAAGCTGCCCGGATAGGCTAAAAAAGCTCTTGACACCAGCTATTGGTTTTCAGCACCAGGGCTTCCAACTGCTAACAGGGTCCCCACTATCGCTCTCCTCCTTTAGTTGGATACACACACAGACACACAAGTCCACTGTGCTGCACTGTCACAGTGAAGGCTGGAGCACATTTTCCTGCACACTGTTTCCTCATGATCTGTCTGCAACATGAAGGTTTTTGCAGTAGGAAGAAATGCATGTTGAATGTGAAGCAAATATTTATTTATATATTCCTGTTTACTTATTAAATATTTACTTATGTTAAAGATGTGGAGTACAAATGTCTGTTTTGAATTTAAATCATTTTATGGCATCTAGATTATATTGTTGGGTAACATTTCATATTACACTGTGTGTGTATATGTATGTATGTGTGTATATATATATATATATACACATACACAGTGTTCATATATATTTATATACACTGTTCATTCTTTAAGGTAGGGGTTTTCAGAGGAATTGTTCTGGAAGTGGCCATTCCTAATTTGACCAGATTTGTCTTCCAAATGTGGATTAAATCGCGTTATCGGGCTGTAAAGCCGTAGAGCTTACATTTTCTGCCTCTTTAACCGCTTTTTTCTTTTCACTGAGTAGCCAGAAAAGCGCTCACATCAAAGAGCCTCAGAGCTAATCTGGTGTAATCTGCATTTACACTGTTTACCGTTTGAACCTTCTAGCAATTAGTATCAGCCCTCATTCCCACATAAACCGGACTTTTCAAAGGATAACTTCATTACATTTCACATCACACAGCAAATACAAGGCAACAGCCTTCACTGTTTTATAGATGTTTTTGATAATTTTGTTTTGTTTAGTTTTTGTTTGCTTTTTTAACTGGAATTTTTGTTTGTTTGTTTTAATATTTGTTGTTTATTATTTTAGTTACACTTACATAATTATAATAATAAAATAATAATAAAAATAATAACTAGTATTATTGTTGTTGTTGTTGTTGTTGTTGTTCGTTTTTAGACGCATGCAGGAACTGTTGAAATCCCCTGATCTTGAGCTCTGCTGTTTCTGATATAATGAGTAAATAACGTCGTTCTCCACCAGTTCATGGCCCCCGGTTCGTTCGCGGTGGCCACGCCGTTATTTAGTGTTGAAAAAATAAGGAGTGGTTTTAACTGCCATCCGAGGAGATAATGGTTACTGATCCCATTCTTTCAGTCATAATGTTCAAGTGGCCCAAAGATGAATGGCCGGGCCGTTATTAGCAGGAGAGGAGCGCTAGTGCCTTCATCACAGCCTTTTATTCCCGTCACTGTAAGAGGTGACAGGCCGGACAGCGCACGGCTGTCTGGACACTCCGCATAAACAGGCTGGACGATCGTTTGAGAAAAAAAAAAAGGAACACAAATGTGCGAGCACGTCCACATGGATTGACCCTGCGATTATTATTGGTGTTATTGGTCACATCGTTCGCCACGTATCTTTAACACGAGATACGCATGGAGATCTAATAATCTCCGCTAAAGTAGAAAAGTGTGAAATGAGTACACAGAGAAACCAAGCTCTCAGAGCTTTAGAGACACTCCCTGTATTTCCACGGTGTTTTCATCAGTATAGTGTTATTATTACTGTTTTTATTTAAAAAAAAAGAAAAAAAAACACGACATTTGCTCAGTAAGAGAGTAATGACTAATAGGAAAAAGCAGTGATGGATGAGGTGTGTTTCCCTCCTTTAGCTCTGTTGTCCTTGTTGTGTTCAGACAGGTGAGAGCAGGTGAGCTGTGTCCTCACACATTCTGCACCTTCTGTGGTTCGATGACGGAAAGGTGATAAAACTGGCACATCATTTACTAATTTTGGAGAGAAGCTTAGTGGAAACTGCTTTCGTTCTGCGTCTTCAGCACGCACTCAGGTTATTCAGATTTACGCTGTGCGCCAGCAGGGGGCGCCAGGACGATGCCACACTGGGCCCAGGGGTCCGTTTGCTCAGCTTTACCATGGGCGGAGAAATCTCTCTCTCTCTCTCTCTCTCTCTCTCTCTCTCTCTCTCTCTCTCCTCTCTTCTGTCTGTTTGCCCTCCATGGCCAGTATGTTCTCTTATTTACACTTCTCGCGAAATGTCTCACTTTGCTGCCCTGAGAACCCGCAGAACTTTTTTTCTCAAATATCTGAAAATATGGTTTAATGAAACTTAGCAAAACCCAGCGACCAGTGATCAGCATTCTGCTCCTGTTACTTCCACTCATGTGGGCAATAGTTATTCGCCACGCTAGCCGCCACTCTGAGCGCGCGAGCAGATCTGAGCCTAACATTAGCAAAGAAGCCTAATGAGGAAATATCAGCTCAGCGTGCCGCGGGCTTCCTAATTAAATCTCAACTGATTGCAGAATAAAAGCTCAACATCCTTGAGGCTTGACTAAAACTCACAGCCATTTTACTCTATTGCTCTTTAGCTATTTTCAAGGCAAATGGCCCCGTTTTGTTTTTTTCCCTCTCGTCTAACCGCTGCGCTGACCGTTTCAGTTTGACTCGGCCTGTGTTACTGACTTCCAGCCTTCAGCGAGGCGACTCAACTCATTAAATGCTTTCTTCATCGGCGAAGAAATGAGGGGATCCAAAATGTGGCAATCAGAAGAAATGAGCTCTAATTCAGAGAAGAGAAGGAGTGATCGTGTGCACTCTTTCCTTCCCCTCCACAGCCTGCCCTCCTTCACACTCACAATAACTGAACTGAGGAAACCTGAGGTCTGACTTTTACGCCTAGTACGTTATACGTTTCAGCTTCTATCTTTATGACCAATATAAATAATCAACAACGACAATAATAATAATAATAATAATAATAATAATAATAATAATTGTAAGCATATATATATATATATATATATATATATATATATATATATATATATATATACACATATATGTACTTATATGTACTTATGTACAGTATTATACTATAATGCACAAAATGATATATATATATATATATATATATATATATATATATATATATATATATATATATATATATATATGTGTGTGTGTGTAAACTGGAGTATAAAATAAACTATAAATGTGTTTGTGCGCTATATCATAAATGATAAATCGGCTGTACTGAGCTGTCTCGCGAGCGCGTTGTTCAAGGCTGAATAAATGGAAGCTGGCATTGAGCACCGCAGAGGATAATTCTGCAGGAGAGAGTTAGAGACATTCCTGCAGGGAATAAGTTGTTGACAATTAAAACACACACATGCACGCGCGCTCACCCAGAGCGTCAGTGTGCCCTGTGTTGAGACTCGTGTGTTGGGCCTCATTATCAGAAGTGTTGGTCTGCTCTGAGCATTACTGAACTTTACTGTACAATCATCTCACACTCAGTCTGATGCGCCGTGTTACAGTAACTGAGCTCTCGCTGCTCCACAGCTAACACCTCTGTGTTAATCCACACGCGCTCCTGCTGAAACCGAGAAAACAACAACATGGCACCAACGGAGAGACACAGAAATAAGATTTTAGAAAAGACCGTGATGAAATGATTTAACACCGGCTGAAGTGAGTGTCGTGATCACTCTGAAGGTACTTTTCTCCGCTGGGAGTTTGGTGGTCAGTGCTGAATGGTCTGGTGTGGGTTGTGTAATGCAGATGCGAGCAGCGAAAAAAAGAGAAAAGTGCTTTAGTCTTCACTAAAACTCCTCAAACTGTTCCGTTTTGTAATAGACGGAAAAACAAAGGAAAACTGGGGGGAGGAGGAGAACAGCAAGCCCCCAGTCCCAGGGCCTTTAGGTGGGTTATAATAAAGCATTTTCCCCGCGCTTTATTGATCAGTCACTGGGAGCTAATGTAATTATCCTCATCAATAGGGGGGTGCAGGGAGGATCATTATGTGGCTGACAGTGATAAATGATCACCGAAATGTGGCCTTTTCTCCGAGGAGCCCCCTCACATACATAACGCTGTCACAGAGACACCTCATGGCAAAGCGCACAGAGAAAGTGCTGAAACGCGCCCAAAACAGAAAACAAAAAGTGCGCGTGAATGCAATAGAAAAACAATACTCACTAAAAAAATAAAAAAAAATGGAGATTAAAAAAGTAGAAAAGACACAAAACAAACCAGAAATCACAAAAGAGATTAAACTAAATTAAAGATTAAAAAATTACGCTGGATAAAAATAATTTAAAAAGCAATGGTAATAAAAATATAAATAAATGAGTATGTAAAAAAAGAACAAGCATGTAGGGGCAGTAAATCACTCACAAAAGCAAACCAAATAAATAAAAAAAAAACAGGTAAATCAAAAAAGGGAGAAAAGAAGAGAAAATAAAAAGAAACGAAAGGTTGGAGACGTAAGAAAAAAAGAAAGAATTATCTAAAAAATAGAATTAAATATGTAGAATAAATCTAGGTATCTATGCAGGGAAAAGGAAAAAAAGGGATTAAAAACACCTCGAACATGCAGCGCTTCAGTCGCGACACGTTCATTCTCCCTCTCTCTTTTACAGCGATAAACACGTTTTCTTTTGCTCCACGTTAAGAAAGCAGCGAACGCAGGCTGCAGTGAGGAGCGCGTGCTCGGTGCAGATCTCTAATTAAAGCGGCTTTCATTAGAGCAGAGGCTCGCGCAGGCGTCTCTCCAGCGAGGTGCTGCAGCGCTGCTCTCCTCCTGCAGATCAGATATTACTCAGGGTTAAGGGTTTATTAACATGTTGCCTTTGTGCACACGGCTGCTCTCGTTTTCTCTGCTTTATTGTGGACATGTAATGTGGTTTGGGGGGGCCCGTCGTGGGGGGAGTTTGGGGGGAATATTGCGCGTTTTATTCCAGCAGCAGTGGCCCAAGTAGCTCTGACAGAGAGGAGATGAAGGGGTGGAGTTGTTTAGCTCGCCTGGATCATCCATCATTCCTGTCACACCGAATCGGCAAAGAGAAGCAGCAAAGGCAACCCAGCCTTCTGTCTCCCACAAAGGAAGAGAGGAGAAGAGAAGAAGGAGGAAAAAACTATTAATATTGAAATTCACCCTCCTCACAATAATGCATTTTTTCCTCTTTGCATCTGATGATCTCTGCCCTCAGAGCGGCAGATTTTTTTTTTTTCTGTCCGGTGTGTTCATCAGGCGTGATGGTTTGATAAATTCATTTAACGGTTAAAATTACGCTTCACCGTCTGGATGATCGTTGATCGTGAATAAGCTTATAAGTGCTAATAAATGTTTTAGTGCGTGAATAAAGAGAAAATAAATACAGATAAACAGAACCTGGTTAAAGTGTTTCCTTAAGAAGCGTTTCGGCTCAGACGAAGTCACAGCAAACGGAAGAATGGACCGTGTTTTTAAGATTTTTTAAGTGTTTTTTTTTTATCTATTATATTTAACATTACGTCACTCCTTTATTATTGATCCATATGTTAAATAATAACACCGTGGTTAGTTAGTTGTGCACAATATTCAACCCTCTGACTATAAGTACAAATAATAAAATGTTAAAGACTAGAATAATAATGTTCGCGTGAGCTCAGTGAACTCTGTATTTTTAGATTTTGGTGTAACTGAACTTGCGTGCCATCTGTGCTGCTAAACTGCTGTTAAACTGCGCGAGATTTAGTGTAAACACTATAGTGTGTAAAACAGCAAATACAGCACTTTAAACACAGACAAACAAAACAAACACATAAGAATTACTGCTCCATATTTACACCAGAGCTCTCAGGAAACAGCTTCACTATTATTATTATTATTATTATTATTATTATTATGAGTATTATTATTATTATTATTATTATTATTATTATTATTGTCGTCAGTGGTAAAAAAACGACTATTACTAAAACTACTGATAATAATAACAACAACAACAACAATAATAATAATAATAATAATAATATAATAATAATAATAATTAGTATAATTATTATTGTTGTTATTATTATTATTATTATTATTATTATGAGGCTGTCTCCAATAATAATTCTTACTGTTATTTTTATACCAGTGCTAATATTGTAGTTCATAAATATGAGTGACCTGCACGCGCACAGCTCCTTTAATTTCTCCTAAAAACTAAAAGAAAGCGGTTGAGCTCTTTTACACCGGGCAGACCAGAGCTCACTTTCTCATTCACTTTTACTCTATATTTACAGGAGAGACCTGAGTGAAGAGTGTTTAGAGCTGTAGTTGCAGGCGCAGAGCTGCAGGGCCAGCAGGGGGCGCCGCGGAGCGCTGCACTCTCCACCGCCTTTGTTCAACAGGAGAGAAAACGGCTCAGACTCTTCACCTATTGTTCCGCACTAATGCTGAGCACACAGCTCTGCGCGCTTATTAAACCATTTACATTTCCCCTTTCACAGCTCAGAAACAGCACAATAAAAATAATAAACAGTTTGAGGACGAACAGCGACATTTTGAGGGGTAAAATACCATGCTGATAATAATAATAATAATAATAATAATAATAATAGTGGTTGTTGAATCGTTATTTCAAAGCGTACACTAGAGCACACAGGATTCTAACAAAATCAAAAATGAAATATTTATTACAGCATTTTGTGACTGAACACCTTTTAAACATTACGTCACAGTCCTCATACAAGTATTTAATGTATTTTTGACAAAGCTTAAGGGAGACAGCATTTTTTTATCATCTAGTGAGGAACACGTGCTGAAAAAGGAAGGAATTCATGGACATACAATATCAATGCCACAGCAGATCTGAAACTAGCAAAAACATTCTTTTTCAATTGAGGTAAACACATAGAATATCTAACATGAAACAATTAATAGACTGAACTCTGTACGAAGTTTGTTACAATATTCTCTTAGCTTTTTCTCCAAGCTTTGAGTTCATAATTTAAGTTCTTTTTTTTCCTCTTCTTTTTTTCATTTATTTATTTTTTTTTTAAGTTTTAGGTTTTTTGGTGCATCAACCATCAATAGCTTCTCTAAGTGCCAAAGAATCCACCATGGTGTCTGTCCTGTCCATATGGTGCGTATGTTGATCCAGAGGCTTGGAAACTACTGTAGGATGTTGCTTTTCCATGGATATGCTTGCTTCCTTCAATAGGCTCTTCCTCTGAGAGTCCATGATACAAAAAAAGAAAAAAAAAAATAATAATATTAAAATAAAAATGTATAAAACCAACACAATCCAGTGCTTGGGCAATTCAAACTAAGAACTTTACCTACAGGGTAACATTCATTCATGAGCAAAAGAGGGGTGTGAAGTAAAGGTTGAGACTGAATGGTACAGAGAGAGCAGGCTTCACTCAGCAGCCTCTCTGGCAGAGTGCTACTTCTGGTCCTTACCGGAACAGGTCCGCTGCCCGCTCTAGTGTTAGTGTTAGGGCCGAGATTTCTGAGATGTTTGTTTATTTTCTTTCTTTCTTTCTTTTTTTATTGCTGCGACGAGACCATCTCTCCCTCAGGGAACAGCACACACAGTGTGAAAAGCAGGGGTGGGAGGGGGGTTAACCTTTTATTCTAGGACTAGCTCAGGAAAACAGAAATGGAGTGATCAACAAAAATGCACAAGTTTTAACTTAGTGTCTATACTTTTATACTACAGTAGTTATAACTCTTGGAGTCTCTTTTGTCTTTTTTTTTCATCTTCCATAACGATTTCTTTAAAATGGTTCAAACGAGAGCACGCGTATGTTTCTGCTTGTGTTGTGTGAGTGTGTGCACGAGTGTGTGAGTGTTTATTTGAGTTTGCACTTTCATGTGTTCAGTTGAAACATCTTCCGTTGATCTTTAACAAAAGCCCAAGACTTTACAAAGTGTTCTTGTCAGCTTGGTCCTCTGTCGATGAAAGTAACAAAATTGACAAGATAAAAAATTATCACAGCTCATCTGGAATTCCATTTTTTAGTGTCTAATTCTGGTCAAAATTGTTCTTTTTTTCCTTCTTTTCTTAAAAATAGTCTCAAAATCACTTTAGTTGGAGGGGGAGTTGGACTTGTTTTCTTGCTCTTGTTGTCAGGTTCCCTTACACTATTGGGCGTGGATGTCCAGGCCTTGTCCACCAGTGCTGTGGTCAATGGGGGTCAGAAGAGGGGGGCTCTGTGCAGACATGGTCATTCCTGGGTGAGGGGGGGGTCCTCCGTGCATCAGCATGGCGGGGTGGGGTGGCGGGGGGCCAGGAAGGTAGGGGTGCAGAGGGGGTCCGTGCCGCAGCTGGGACAGGTGTGGCATCTGAGGAGGAGGTGGAGGAGGGTAAGGTAGCGGTGCCATGCTCATGCCCATAGGACCACTCTGAGGTACGAACTCCCCTGGCATGCCCTGCAGACCTGTAACACAGACAGAGAGAGAGAGTCAGCAATCCTGCTTACACACGGTTCTCACACACTGCTATGAGCACATTCAGGATGACAACACTGATGTAACAAAAACCTTCTACTTACAAAATGATACACTTTACAGAAGAAGATAATATGTCCTCAAATTTTAATGTGCAGTACCATGAAAACTCTTAATTTATTTCATTTCTAGCCAAAACATCCATTAAGTACAAGTTATTCTTTTCATTTTTTGGGAGATATTTCTGAAAAGGTCTGACATAGGAGAAAAAAATAACTCCTTTTCATAATGAAGGTGAAAATAAAAGGAAAATAATTTAGGGATTAAAAAAAGGCAGATGCTATTTACACTAAATGCAAATAGAATGATGTTGCTATATACACTTGTAAATAGCATAAATTTACTAGTTACACCTACTCTTCAAAGTAACATTGTGATATTTACACTTACATAATTATATGCTATTTTATATTCTGCTGATTCAGCACTGTTAGCCTATATTTCAGCAATAAAATTATTCTGCTTTTATTCTAAGCTGTACTTGAGGTCATTCTTACCAACCTCTCTCTTTCTCTTTCTCTCTCTCTCTCTCTCTGGGTTACTGTCCTTGTTTGATTTGTTACTGCTATTGCTTGCGTCTGTATATGTGCATTTCTTAAAAAACAAATTTGTCACATGACTATTAAAAGTATGTTTTTATTTTGCTTGCAACAATTTGATCTGAAGAAGTAATTAATATTTTTTTTATTTAAGACAGTAATAATGGAGAGTATTTAGAAATATGATAAAAACACATACCCATGACTTCATTAAAGTTTTAAAAAGACTTATCTTTTTTAGCTATAATGCTAAAACAATAGCCCTTTTTACACGGATGGGGAATTAGCCTCTGTTCTTAAACATGTAGAGCAGAGGTGTTATCCACTACACTATACCAACCAGCATCATTCCAGTGTCCTAAATAATAAAATAGATATTGGACTGATATTTAAATTAATTATTCATTGAATGCTTATGTGGATTGAATGGAAAATTGCACTCACTTTTGTTCTGGTTAATACTAAATAACCTAATAATTTTTGTTAATGGAAAGTATGAAATTTACAACAAAAATAGGCATTTTGGTGTGCTTTAGTCACATGATTTACTAGGCGAAGTTAATGCAAATAGCCACACTGTGTGGTTAATGCTATTTTCACTTAGAGTAAACAGATACTGCCTCAAAAAAATTTACAAGATATAGAGAAAATGAGACTCCTAACAACAGCGAATAAGCTGGTAGACCACCAAAACTGTTCCCCTCATGTAAGCATAAGCTGTCACCAGAGAAAAAGCTTCATTCTTGCTTTAGATCTAAAATAAATCTACAGGTTTTTTTTTAATCCATCCATTCACTATGAGAAGAAAGCTCAAAGCCATAGGTCTGAAAGGATGACATCTGGGATATGGAATGGGGTTTTATTGGCTCATAGGTTTAAATTTGTAATTGGGGTTACTTGAATTGTGAAAAGCAGAAAATGCAACCAGCTTCTAAGACCGGATTTTGGAGGTGTGGAAATTTTCTTCAAAAAAACTAAAAGCAAGTTTTGGCTAAAAACTAAAAGGCAAAGTGTGGACACATTAAATACTGAAAATTTTAATGTTATATTTAGTTGTTGAGGCGTCTGTGTAATTTTCTTTTAAATATATATCTTCTGCTTTTTTCTCCTCATGCTGATAAATGTATAATTTGTGCTTAATGGATGTTTTGACTAGAAATTAATGGAATTAAGTGTGGTCCCTGACTTCTGCACAATGCTATTAATGTAACAGTTAAGTTAATGTAACAAGATTTTAATGCAGTTAGTATCATTTCTGTGAAATTCTCATATAATGTATAGTGCAGGTGGCATTTTTGTAACAGTTTTAAAAAAAGTGTAGTTACAAGGTTTCAATATGACAGCTGATACTTCTCCAACACAGTGGCCTTTCTCTACATGAAAATCCACACTGACCATTGAAATACATGTGATTAAATGAGGAACACACAGCAAACCCCTATCAGTGGGCCTGCTCATATAGCACATTCATGAAAAATTACACTGCAGCATTTCAGTAGCGAGTGGGATATGGTCAGCCTGATACATTCCTGGTCAGTTCTCATGCCGTAAAGTGATCTGCATCCATCCAATGTCATTACAAGCTCGCAGGATGTGAAGAAACAAGCTAAAGTAATACTTCAGCATGTAAAGAGGTCAATTCCCCTGCCTGAATTTAGTGAGAAAGAGAGCAGCTCGTCTCTCAGGGGGCCACACTGCTGTGAACACATTTGAATTAAACCCCTTTAAGAAGTTATTCAATAATTTAGGTCTCAGTTAACTATCACAACATGCCAAGCTAAGAATAGTACACAATGTATGCTTTTCTCAACAGGAAAACCTTTAAAGTGAGCAAAATGAGCAGCTGTCAAACTGGGGGATATGGTATGGGTGGTTGAAACCTTAGCCAAAGCCCAGAGAAAGACAGAGAACAAGCAAGAAACAGAAAGTACCCAAACCCAGAGGGGTTAAAAACTTGTATTCTTTTTACAATTTGCTTAAATCTCTGCTGTGGTGCATGCTGAGACTTGGAGGACAATAACTATGACTTGCATTGCATTCTGCAGCATGGGTTGCAGGTATGGGTGTGGACCAAGTCTAGACCCTAGGAACGGGCTTGAGGAGCTGCAGGCGGGGCCAGAAGCAGGCCAGGGGACAGCAGAGGCCTGGACTTCACTGCTTTGTAATGTGAACCCCTGGGGGATTAGCAACGGCCAGTTAAGGCGGGGGAAGAGGGGGTCGCCCCAAGGTCACTAGGCATGCTCACTCTCCGCATTCCTCTACCTTGGTACACTGCAATTAAGAAATTACACAGGAGGGCCCGGCAGGGGAAAAAAGAGCAGCAAAGGGTGAGATTAATGGCCGATATCGCCGGCTGAAAGCCATGCCATTTTCTAATACTCACTTTCCACCTAACTTCATTTCATTCAAATGCACATGTTTGTTAAAGCGGTCTTTTAAAAGCACACTATCGGGGTCATAAAAAAGTAAATCAATCTAGCCGGAGAGGGCAGGAGGAGTGCACTCACCTCCATATAACCTAGAGCAGCTCCTGTTAAAAGGCCCAGCAGATGTTTTTGACACTGTAAGCTGGTAATCTCAAGTCTTGTAAGCTGCAGTCATTCTGTTAAGTAGATCTGCGGGCCCCCTTTATTAACAGGAGTGGTAAAACCATCTGAAGACAATAATGCCGCCTCGACTGGCCTACTCTCTCTGCCTGCTCCAGCAGAGCAGTCGCCTCAATGGCTGATGATAATTAACTACCAAATATACCATATTGTGTGGCTGCGTAATCAAATCAAGAGAGGGTAATATTCCTCTGTATTAAGCTATTAATGTAATTGGTCATGAAGCATAAAATATGTTATGTAATTAAATAGTCTAGAAATTATATAGCCTATATTAAGAATTATCCAAGCTGAGCAAATGTTGTCTCTATGTGGCTGTTTTAGGGAACATTGCTCTCCGCGTTTTTGACTCCATTAGCAGTGGCGTTGAGATGGGGGGTGGGGGGTGGGGTGTGGGCTTTGTCAGGAGAAATGCCATGGTGACCCTTTTGAAAATCTGCTGCCTATTTACATATAAAGGGTTCTTTTAATCAAGGTAAGTGTTATTATATTGTGCCTCATTGAGCAGAGGAGTTTAGGTGTTAAATAAAATTTCCTCTGCCCCGGCGCCTTTGGGATGTGATACGTCTTGATTTCTCAAATGTCAGTGCCACAGTGCTGGCGGGAGGTGTAATGGGTGTCTTAATCAGGCAACGGCCATTTAGCCTCAGAAAGAAAGAAAGAGAGAACGGGCGAGGGAGAAATCCAGTCCTTTATATGCAGTCATTCTTTAATGTCTCCGTCCCTTTGAATTTATCTCAGCATCTCTCCTGTCTCTGTGTCTTATGTTGGGACTCTGTGGCCCCCCTCTTCCCTGTAAAAAATAATCAAAACACACGGGTCCCCCCCAGTGAAGGATCGGCCGTGTCACCCCCGGCCCGTATATCTCGCCCGGGGACCGTAATGTACTGCGGCGTTCCCGTCTTTGCATATAAGATAATTTGGGCATCAATCCTTCCCCAGACAGATTTATGTCACTCCGAGGACAGTTTCACTTCTCCTTCTTTATCGCTTCACTGGAGCCTGCTTAATTTCTCCCCGTCAGCCCCTGCCCCTGGAGATGTTATTTTTTCCCTAAATGTCCAACATTTGCATTGGCTGCCGGAGATGGGGAGAGTGATGCCGCTGTTGTGATAAATAAATTTGCAGCCAAGACTTTTCTCTCTCATTTTTTTTTTTCTGGCGTCTGGCGCCACAAGTCCGCTCCTCTGGGGACATCAGGGTGGGCATCACAGTATGACACTTCAGAATACTTCCTTTTCTCCCTTTAGACCTATAAAATAGGATCACCCAACGCACTATGTGCAGAGGAATGAGGGTTGTGTTTGCCGCTATTTTAGGGTCGGTATCATGGGGATCCTAACCAAAGAAAACAGAAGGAAAAGCTAAGAAAAAAGCGCAATTGTACTTACTTCCCCCTTTTCATTGAGTTTTGTTTTACAAGGTGGGGGTTACATGTAGTGCCATTGCCCATCCATGCCCATATTCATCCCCATTCCAGTCATAGGCCCTGAAAGAGGAGAGAAACACCACAGAGCGATATGAGTCACAGATAGTGAGAATATAGCCCGACACTAAAGAAGGACAGGTACAGTAGGAAAACAGCAAAGATGCAAAAGAAAAGTGAGCAAGCCGGTGTATTCTACCCTGTTGACTGAGATTTGTCCTCATGTGCTTGAGATAAATAATGAATGTGTTTAGGCAGGCAGCAGGCATGTAGAGGCTGTAATGGCATGCTAGAGGAGCACAGGGGTCAAGGAACTAAACCGGAACTAGCGATGGCCATCACAGTGGTTAGTAAGTGGGCATCAGGTGATCAGATATAGACTTACCAGCTGGCCGGATTCCCATGTGCTGCTGGCCGTCCAGCACAAAACTGCCCATGGGCTGGCCCTCTGGACTGTACGCTGCTCCCTGGCTCACTGAAGGATCAAGAAGAAAACCTGATTGTAGTCAAAACGTGGACATGAGGGGGGAAGAAGAGAAGACATACCAGACAATCAGCAAATAGCCCAGTTCCAGCCCAAACATACTGCAAGACATTCATGAGTCAAAGGCCTAGCATGCAAACATGGAGAGCCAAACCAGTACACTCACACATACATTCATTAGAGAACAAGAGCACTAACACACTCTTCCCTGATAAACAAATTTACCTACAAACTGGCAGACTTAAAATTCAGTCATGCCAGCAATCCAGCATCTTCATGTTCAGTTAAATTACTGAAATCTTCTTCTGTTGTTGACCTTTACCAAATATTGTTGTACTGAGCTAAAAGGATTGGCCATGCATCGGGGGGATTGACTGTGTACAGGAGGTACCCTCTGAAGTGAGCAACAAACAGTGTATGTCAGGACTAAAGTGTATTATCCCCAGTAATCTATAAGCCCAGAAGATTAAGGGAAGCTGTTAGTCATGCTGTCTTTGGGAAGTTTGCTGATTGTGACAGTTTCTAAGCATGCTTTCAAATATTCACAACATATCCAAGGCACTGTAGCTGCAGCAGTTTCAGCAAATCTTATTCCAATAATCGCTTCACTTCATTTATATAACCTCCATCCCGATTTGTGGACTCTGTGGACCAAATATTGTAGCTATAAAATCACCACAGAGATTTCTACTGTTAAGACTAATTAATTGCTGATCATTTTACTGAGATCTCAGTGGCTGCGGCATACATTCGTGCAGAACTTTGTGGATTACAGAGTGGCATTTTTATGATCTCATCGCATCATGCTTTTTGTCATCTGGGCCTTTACAAGATATGGCAAATCAACGTGTAATCAATTTACAATGTCTAATCTTTTTCACCCATTTACAAGAATAGTAAATCTGCCCATACCTGTATCCTGGAGGCAGAAATCAAAATTAAATCAATAAACACAAAACCCTCTGCTTCATATTTCGAAAATTAATTAATTACCACAAATTACAAGGAGCATATCAAGAAGAGATACTTAAAATGCTCCTAGCATTCCTGTAAAGTCCTCTTGTGGCCAATTAGCATTTCACAGAGAATGTGTGCTAATGTACCTCTAACAAGCTAGATTGGGAAACATCTAATTAGAGCCAATCAGCTAACATGCTTGGTCATATTGGAACATGTCCCATAGAGAACACAGAAAAGCGGAGGATGGGAAAGGGAGGAGGATCTTGCCCCGTAATGGCAGACTGTGCGAATGTTTATCTGCCAAAGACCTGACAGGAATAGAGAGCAGAGGGAAAGAAAGAGGCAATAGCTTTACCTGCTCGATTTGACTGGTCAATCATGGGCTGTACTATTCTTCTTCTGGCATTAATGAACCTGGGAAAAAGAAGAGGAGACAGACGAAAAGACACTTTAAATCACCTTGCCATTAAAGGAGACAAATATTCATTACAGACCACAATAAAGACAAAGCCATTTGCATGACTTTATGGCCGCATTAGCAGCTAGCTCCTTGAAAAGCAATCAAAACGATGAAACAACAACAAAAGAGCGATTGTGCTCAGGCTTGGGAGCCCGACAAGGTATCCTTTTTAATGTCCCTTATGATGTATTCTTTTAGCGTAATAAAGCTTCTGATTACTTTTGGTAGCTATGGCTACTCTACAGACATTCCACAAGCATTACATGTAGTTGTGGTGAGGCCACTATGCAACTGACACTCTGAAACTTCTAGGACTGCATCTTCACACCGCCCCCCCAGCCCCCTCGAAACCTCCCAGCCCCTCTATTTCTCTCTCATGCACATAAACATTATTCTTGGTGGGTTATCACTCATTAGAAATTCAGAATAAGTTAAAAGTTTGTGAGGGGCAAGACACAAATGGTTCTTTTCAGCCTTTGACTCCCCCTTTCTCTGCCCCCCTCTCTGGCTGCATTGTAGGGGGCTCTGCTCCCCTTCCAGCTGTCTTTAAACGAGGACCAGGCATTGCCACTCGGTGCTTTCACAAGGTATTGTTATGTCAGCAAGCCCATCAATTAGGCTGTCTGAAGTTTTATCACCACCGCAGCGGCAAATAAGTGCAGTTCCACAAAGCCTCCCTGGCCCTGCTCTCTCCTGCCGCTTTGGACTGTAAAGCTTGCGGGGTCATCAGGAGGTTAGTGCCAGCCAGGGGAACCCTTTCTTCCAGTCAGAATGGGACGCCCAGGGCTGTGTCAAAGGCAAGCTGGCCACTCTGTGCTCAAAGAGACTCCCTTCCAACTGCACAGAGGAGTTAAAGCTACAGGTACCAACATGTGTTTGATATTAGAGGGAGGTTTCAAATCATGGCGGGGCTATCCTGAACGAAAAAAAGGGAGGGGGAGTGGACATAGCCTAACACACCAAGGGCAATGCTAAAGGACTGGTCATTAGATGCAAGGAGAACTGGAATCAATTTGGGTTTCTAATCCCTCATGAACCCCTGATACCTGCCCTTACCTTCTCCTATTAACTTAAATGCCCGTAATCTGGGCTTTCAAAGTGACATGTTTAAATTTACAAAACACACAGTTGGGAAAAGAGAAGGCTGGCTCATTTGCCCGAGTGCACTGAAAGTTCTTTTGGTTTTCTTTTCAGTTCCAGAGCGAGGGATGAGAGATTCGAACATGAAAGAGAGAAACGGCGGGTATTAACAGAGGGCACGGTACTGAGGGAGGGCAATTAGAAACCCACAGAGGCACAGGCATATTTAATTTTAGTATATCACAGAAATGATTTCGCCTAGATGTGCAGGGTCTAATATTAGGTACTGAAATCTGTTTTAAAGCACAGTCGTCATAATGATCCATTTGTGATAGCTGAAATCAAAGGCATGAGTCAGGTCTTCTCTGAGGTTTGTCTTTGTTGTCAAGAATGCCACTGTGCCTGTGGCAAGGTGGAGATTCAGCCGCCGGCATCAAAACCAGCTGAGCAAGTAAACACGGAAAAAATCCCCCCTATCAGGATTTTCTGGGCAGACAGCAAGAACGAGGCTTGCCAAACTCCGTGTCTTGAGCGCTGTCTTAAAGAGAGTGCTCAAAGGCTCAAATCAGAACCATGTGCACAACCTCCCGCCCTAGATCCGGACCATAAACACGTAATGTTAGGAATGTTCCTCCCAGGTGAAGAATATGCCCACTTACTATCAGAGCGTATCAAAGCTCACCACTATACCTACAGCTAAAGAACCAATCACAAACACTTCAGCTAGTAGGGGGTTTGATTTGGAACTTGCACAGATTTTTTCTTTATTAAAACATAACCTATTACTATATTTGATGGCATTTTTGGCATAAAGGTATAAAAAATATCATGTTGAACAAAACGCGAGATGTTTGCACAAGCATGCCACACACGAACACAAGTTATTCATGTATTTCTTTAACAGCTGCCACCAGGACTGACCCCTTCATGTCAACGCTGTCCCCATCGGCCACATCTTTGCACATTACAACACACACACACACACATACACACACACACACACACACACACACACAGAGACCACAGCGTCTGTTTTCCCTCTCCAAACTGTTGCCACAGTAACGCAGCGGGGGCTGACCAGGGCCCACTCCTGCCCCCAAAGCGCCTTTTATCAGTTTGAGTAAAGCCAATTGAGATTATCAGAGCTGGGCCTGATAACACTGTTTTCCCTCCTCCCATGAGCTGCTAATGGGGTGTGCTTAGAACAACACCCGCACCAAGCCTCCAGAGAGAGGCAGCTCGAGCTGGCACACTGGAGCTGGGGCCTGCTGACACACACTCGCACTCGCGCTCACACCAGGGACCCAACCGCAACCACCACCTCCCTGTGCGAGTCCCAACTGTGTAACCAGCTCTGGACCACGAGCAAAGACCAGGGTCCTTCCAAACTCTTACCACTATATTTTATTATTTACATCTGGTAGAGTGCTTATTATAGCCTGAGCCTGCATAGCATTATATACCCTCTCACTTCTACTCCCCTGCTGAACATTCCCCTGTGAGCACACTGACTGGTATTATCACCCCCCCATTCCCTCCACCCAGCATGGGAACTCCATGCTGTCTTCAAACAAATAATTAAAGCCTAGGTGAAGGGGTCACTGAAAGGTCATTTCTCTGGATACTCTACAGAATGTGTACATTACTGCAGGAAAAAAAGACTGGCTGGCAGTGTTCAATGTGTGGGCCAACAGCTTTTACAAATCAACTGAGGAATGAATTAAGCAGGGAAAAGAAAGAAAGAAAATAACATTACATGCCCAGAGCTTGTGTGTTTGCGCATGTATTGTTGTGTGCAGAAGTTTGAACACCCTCAGTTAAATTACATTTTGTTTATTTTCAAAGGGACAAGGGTTAATACATCTTCTACAGGGAAGAGACTTAAATGTGGCATTTTAGTGCACAATTTCTATTTTTTGCAAGTTTAACACATTGGTAAAAAAGCCTAAAACAGATAATGTTTGTTTAGGTTTTTTTAAATATGTTAAATTAAGCATATACACAGTAATTATGCGTTAAAGTGTGTTATCTGTAGAGGATGTGCACTTATTTTCACACAGAAAAATAATATAATAACAAACAAACAAAACAAAACATGTTATTTGACCAGTACACAAATCTATGTGGTCAGAGACAGACATGCAGGGATAGAAAACAATCTTTGTTGTAGTAAAATGTATCTGCAGCTAGCCTGGGTCTTTTTGAGGCGGGGGGGGGCAGTTACGTTCCTTTCCTGCAACAGACAACATGAGCGTGAAACTTGTCTTCCTTCATCCGTCACGCCCTGTCAGTGGATCACTTTCACAGCCCACGTCGGAACGAGAGATTTAGAGCAGCACAACACATAGACCACAACTGCTGCAAATATGAATAATGGAGACAGAACTGCAGGAGTCCACTTGACCTCACTCTACCGTGGAGCTGCATCAACACTCGATCCCTAGCCAGAAATCTCAACTCAAACAGCCCAAGGGGAGCTCGGCTACATCCAGGCTGGACTGTGTGTTAAAGAGGTAGCTGGGGGACTAGAAACCATGCCATAGTTCCTCCTCTTGCTCTATAAGGACTAAAATCAACTCCTCCTCTGTCCTGCTATACCGCAACGCATGGAGCAGCACTGTAATATTATATGGGGGAGTTTTGCAATGGCAGTATTGCTGAATCACTAGACTGCCTCAGTGTTAGTGCCGGATGATATATCGTCTATATCAGTATGCCGGTATTGGTGTAACATAATAATGATTTTTAGTTTTATCAAGGTAAAAGAGGTAAAAGAACCCTAAACATAAAAGTAACCTGCAATTTATGTCGTTTGCTGGGAGGGACTGTTTGAATGAACAGTGCAAAAAATCTAACTAAATAGTTTCCTTTCTGAAAATTGGGTTTCCATCTAGTTAACATTTACAATACTGTAAACCCTTAACTGGTGTTATTTTAAAACAAGTAGAACAAAATAAAACAGTCCAAGTAAAACAAATTATGTCAGGTTTATAAGACATACTTTTAGATTTACTTGTGCTCAAGAAGCATGGCTTCCTAACGTTTATCAAACAGCATGATATATTTTGGAATATATCATAATACTGAATTTTATCGCTACCACCCTGTACTACTTAGTGAGCGTAGTACTTTCTCTGCTCAGTCAGACCGAGAGAGCAGAGTGATCTGTAATGTGGCCACACCTGGTAACTGGCTCCTGTTGTCAGTATTGCTGCCCTGAGAAAGCCCCATGCCAAACCACCCTGCCCTGGAGCCCAGCCAAGAGAAAACAGCCAACCAATTGCAGGGGAGCAGCCCCGGGAGCTCAGCCAATCAGGGCCAGGGTCACTTGTTTGACGAGTTTGCAGTGACGGAGCGAGAGGACCCAGCGTGATCACGTTGCTCTGAGGAAACTGGCTGCATGCTGCCGCTAGCTTCACTGCCTGGAGAGCAGAGCTGAGGTTGGAGCTCTTGAGCACTCTGGCTAAGAAAGCTTTAGCAGCCAGAAGCATGCGCAAATGCATGTGCAAAATGCTGTTGAGCTCTGTAGTAGGCTTCAACAGCCAGAAGCATGCACAAATGTGCAAAAACAAGTGTGCGCTGCATAAAGATCATGCCAGGCCAAAGGCTCAGGGAAAGGATCTGTACTCTAACAAAATTCCTCAGCTTTGCTTGTGCAATATTCAGCACTCTCAGACTAAACCAAACCCGCTCACTGATTATAGTTATGAGAACATCACCATCTTCTGCTTCCAATTTAATCTCATTGCTTCCATACCTCTGTTTTTGGGCAGAAAATCCTAAACAAAACTATTTAAGTCACTCCTCAGTGAGATGAAAAAAGACGGACATGGCTCTAGGGAGAAAAACAGCTCTGGTGTCAACTTTGACCTGGGAAGTGTACACAGATTAAACCTGGGAAGCGTGGGTTTAATAAAAGCAAACATGTCCCAATTATCACCCACTAACAGGGTCACGCGTGCGTCTGCAGGCCACCGGCAGCTCCTAATCTGCTGTGGGGTAAATACAGATTTCATATCAGGGTGGACTGGCCTTTTTTTCTTTTTCAGAGAGACACGGTAACTATTTAAGCCGGTCCCCAGCTTGCACCTATCTGTGGATTTATCATAAACTATCTGAGGATCTTTTCAAAGCTGGTCCGGTGGAGGGGAGGGAAGCGAGCGGGGGGGAGTGACGGAGCGAGCAAGGGGAGGAGCGCGCCGAGGCTTCCTCCAGCCGTTCCTCTCTGGGATCTCTCTCTTCTTTAAGTTAAAACAGGAGTCGAGAGACATGAAGCGGCGAGCATTACCTCACCCTGTCGCCTGATTCAGTGCAGATGGGAGAGCGAGCTGAGTGTGCGAGTGTGCATGTGTGTGAGGCTGCATTCAGGCCACTGTGGTGTTTACATAGTTCTCTGGAGCTTCTCTCAGAAGGGAAAAGCGCTTCACCTTTTCTCGTCTCGGCGGATCTCGCCACTTCTCTGCCCCCCCCTTTATCCTGCTATTTCTCTCCCTTCACGACTTTTTTTTCCACAGGCTTTAGCCCCCCAAACTCCAGCTGCATTCCTCTGTGTGACATATGAAGAGAATTTGCACTCTTTCTCTTTGTCTCACAGAGCTATTTTCCTGCTCCAGTTCTCAGTCAGCAGGAGTCATTAAGACCCAAGTGGAAAATCAGACAAAGAATTATATATTTGTTTTGCAAACTGACACGATTTAACGAGCTGCTAATTAAAATAAATCAATAGCACTGCGGCACTCTCTCTCTCTCTCTCTCTCTCTCTCTCTCTCTCTCTGTCTGTCTGTCTCTGTCTCTCTGTCTCTCTCTCTCTCTCTCTCTCTGTATCATCATGTAGTCAGAGAAAGCCAGTGACTCTTACTCTTCCTGTGCCAGACATGCTGCGATAGCTGATATTTCATAGATTCCAGATTGGAGTCCATCAGAGCTGTGGAGGCTCCATCTGAAAAAGAGGAATTCTGGCACTGGGACTTTTCCATCCAGCCATGATCTCCAGAGTGCCAGGAGCTGTAACTCTTCCATAGCTTTGCCTTTAATGGTAGTCACCCAGATAAAAACACAAATACGGGGGCAATGTGGAGCTACAGCACCTGTGGTCTGCTCCCGCTAAAATAAAAACTCATCCCAGGGCAGGGAACCCCCCCTGTGGAGGGATGTCATCCCCCCTTCTTAAACCCTCCCCACCCCCTGGTCTGGTGGACAGTCCGAGGCGACCCCTGTATGGCAGGAGCGGGCCCAGCTGTTAACTGTCCGTCAAACACCTCGAGTGGCAGCGCGGGCCAGGAAGCCTGGGTTGTCGCGCCTTTGATCCTGCGAGCAGCAGCTGCTGGTTCGTACAGCAGGACTTTGTTCTTCCAATTCTGCTCTCTCCATTCTGTCCTGCGGCACAAACCCCACCGAATCTGCTGGAGAGTGGAAGGGGTGGGCGAGTTGGGGGGGGATAAGGCGCGGAGAAGAGAACGAAAGCGAGAAAAACCCTCTCCCGCTTTCTCTCGCTACATCAACAAGCTCTGACAACTGCGCCGGGGTTTTTCTTGGCCCCAGCAAAGCTCACAGGCATCTCCTTTGACGCTCCCCCCCTCTTCTTTAAAAGATAGGATAGTTATTGTTCAAATCAGTCTCTGAATGGAATGGACTGAGGCCAAGGCAGCCCCAGGCGTCAACACACCTGTGTGAACGAGGCCTTATTGTAGCAACCAAGCACGGCTAACCTACACTAGCACTACCAGTTTTCTGCTCCTCTGAGAGAAGAATACACCATACACCCCTGTCTCTCTCTCCCTTTCTCTCTCTCTCTCTCTCTCTCTCTCAGGCACCTAATCTTTCCCCTCATTAATCCCCTTTCTTCTCTAGGCAGGCACCTTTGCTCTGGAATGTTTTTACCAGTGCTATTATTTTTGATTATCACTGCCAGAAGAGGGATTAAAAGGCTGTCCACATTCTCTCACCCACTTACCCTAACCACCCCCCCCCACCCCACCACCTAAAAAAAATCCACCTGATGACTGTGTATAGGCACACATAAGCCATTCTCTTTCTTTTCCATACGGTTTATGTGCCGGAGAGCAAGAGTTGTGTTTTTCCCCCTTTTTGTCTTTTTTGAAGTGTGCTTCAAAACATCCTGTGTGCGTCAACAAAGCTGTGCATCTGCCTTATGTATATGGAAGCTGACAGAGGTGGTCAGCGCTGTAAGGTAGCCTCATTCCTCAAAAAGCTCCTCGCTCAAACATTAGCTTTGTTTCTGCTCAAGCTCTTTCATATGGGACCAGTGTAGTAAAGAAGAAAGGTTGAGCCAACACGTGCCCAAAACGCATGCGCACATGCGCTGTTCACGCTACAGGTGCATTGGTACTATGATAAACCGTTGCAATTTCGCATGATTTTGCACTGATACTTTAAACCATTGATGTTTATTTTTTCTTCCTGTGCATTCATAAGCTTTGCTATATTCCAAGGTGGATGATGTACCTACTAACACCTATAGGGGGCAGTAACTATGTAAGGCCTGTAAATATCGTAAGGCTTCTTATGTAGATAACAAATTTGGCTAATATTTGCTATATATTCACCATAGTAATCTGATCATCTTAGATATGAACAATAGCCACCAGGATTACACTGCAATGACATGATGCTTTTTAATAAATTGAATATATCATATTATGAGCATCTTATTGTGAGATATTTAGCAATACTGACACATAAAGATATTTGACACATAAAGACAGACACACTCGCAGACCTATACTTCAATGAGAGTGTATAAGGGTAGTTGGTGGTTAATGGTGAGGGCAGGTGGCACCCGGGACCTTAGTGCAGGTCACTGGGGTGTAGCCCTGCCCTGTCATTCAATTCAGCTGCTAAAGCTCTCAATTATCTGCCTTTTATTGACCGCAGCCAGGGAGAGCCAGCAAGCCTCTATCATTACACCGCCTCCTGCAAATGAGAAGGTCCAGGACGGGGTCAGCCACCCCATTCTCTCTAGCCTGCTAAGGCCCAGGGCCTGGCCTGCTTGCCCCTGTGTTTTTCCATTGCTTTGCCCCTCCATGCAGAGGCGTGTATGGAGTCCTGTGTGCAGCGCAGCAGGGAGGCCAGGTATAATCTCTGTTCTCCTGCACCCTCACCTCCCATCTCACCATGCTCTCAGAAATATGGGCCTTTTTTCTCTCCCAGTGCCTTTCATTCCTGCTCTCTCTCTTCTCTTCCTCTCTCCTACTCCAACCTCCAGTAATCGAGTAACAGACTCCACGACTCCGCGCTTATTGTCAGGAATCAAACAGGCAGCTTTGTGGATTACCAGGGGAAACTGATAATGACACCACGGAGGCGTGAGATTTCAGACAAAATTGAGTGTCAATTGACTGCATCGTCTTGGCAACAGGAGTGCCTCTGCTGCTAAAGTCAGACAGGAAATAAGGCCAATCTATTTCCTTTGCTTCATATCAAACGTCTCTCTCTCTCTCCCTCTCCCTCCCTCTGCTGGGGGACTATAATGGGCTGCTGCCATGAAAGAGGGGCCTGTAGAGAGGGGCTTCAAATGCTCTTCTTACATAACACAAATACCTCTGAATTGCACACAAGGGTTTCGAGGAGACAGAACACAGAGCGGGTGGAAGGGTGCCCCCGTTTTTCCTCTCCATTTTTCCCCTCTTACTCCTCACTCTCTCTGCTTCTCTCTATCTGTCTTCAGAGGGAGTGGTGAATTTAGGGCAGTGGAAATGCAAAGCAGTCCCAGCAATTAAAAAGAGCTACCTTAAGCTGCAGAAGCTGCCATGCTCCTCTAATAGGGGCTCCCCTTATAAGGTCATGGCATATATAGGAAAACAAAGAGTTGTAAGGGTTCATTGCACTCCTTCCTCCCTTGGGGTACCATATCATATCGTCAGTGTGCATGCGAGTGGGGAAGTAGACTGTATCAGTGCTGCAGTGAGAGACTGTAAGGACCAGCAGTTAAACATCTTGCTTCACTGGAACCTCTCTTGAATAATTGATGTGGCACTCAGCTCAGTAGTTACACACACAGAGTAGTTACACAAACCTCCAGGCCTGTTTGAGGGCAACAAGCTACACAGCAAATCACCATTCTTAATAGTCCAGTGTGCTGGAAGGATTTGACACCATGACCCACGTTAGCGCTAGGAAAGCCCTGGAGCTTCAAGCAGGTATGAATGCTCTGCTAAAGTTGCAGATGGACAACACAGTGCCACTACATGGCATGTCTCCATGTAGGCCACTCACTGATTCTGGAACAAATCTGCACTATGCTCATCAGCTTGCATTAGAGCCTCACCACTAAGTCAATACTAGTGGGCTGAATCAGCTGGAGGAGCTTCTATTGCAGTGCTACTCTCATTTGCCCTGCTCTTTCTTTCTCTCACAGCACCACCACAGGGGTTCGAATTAGCCTGCTGCAGAAATGTGCAATATTGCACTGTGGATCCATGAGTTTATGTGGTGTGTTGGCTATTACTGCCATGTATTAGGCTTGTTGTGGTTGGAGATGTGGGTTGGTGTCATGGTGAGGCTATATAAAAGGTGAAGACTGCTGAGGCCATGGTGGGAGTGAGTTCTTGCAACTGTTCTGATCACAGACTTGCACTAATGAAAGCACAGCAGCATAACAGCAATGAACATGTATCCGATGAGATTCCCACCCCTTTACATTGTCCGTTACTACAAGGATGGGAGGGATGGAGAGAGAAATAGAGATTGCTCTTCTCCCCTGCAGGATCTCTTGGCTTGACAGGACTCCTTTGTAATCTCTTGACTCATTAAGAAAACAAATCGAGATAGCACAAGAAAAGGCAACAGCAAGGAGGAGCCCTCATATTCAGAGAAGTTCATCAGAACTACTGTTTACATCGAGACACCTGGCTGACTTTAAGCCAGTCCTGGAGGGCTGGAGTATAAAACAATTTGGTGATATGCCTGCTCAAACCAGAGACGTTCTTTTTAACCATTTTCACCAGCCTCGTTTTAAAAGAATAGTGTTTGAATATACCAAAGAAATAATGTTTTGAATAACAGTTTGACATTCATTAGCTGAGAAGTGACCTGACCAGTTGATGTATCTTTTTTCTGTATGTATCTAGGGCCCATTTTCCCAACCTCATCACAGAGTTAAGATCATCTTAACAGATAGAGAGAGTGCTCAGTGTGATGCTCACTCTACCGTTTAAGAAAAATCATTGTGCTAAGATTCTTTCAGGAAGCTCAGCCCAGAACGATAACATACACAACTAACACTGTGCAAGTTTGTCATCTTGTTGGAAATCTTTGAATATCTCCATGTCGCTATTTTTCTATTGCTTGAAATTCTATACCAGCTGCTTGTGTCCCAGCATTCTCAGCAGTTCTACGCTGCATATTCAGTCAAACGTATTTAAAATTGACAAGATGATACATGATGTATTTCCATGTTTCAATTTACAAACTACTCACGCTTTATTTAATCACTTGACTAAGTAAACATTGGATATCTAATATAACCACTTCCATTCCTTCCGTATGCCTATGCTTGAGCACTGAGATCACCCCTAGACACCCCTGCTTAAAACTCTAACCTGTGGCTGGTGGGTGGACAATGGCAAACTCCCTCAGGCGACACTCAAGAGTTGAACATGCTGGTCTCTTCAGGAGGGGACGACAGCTCTTCTGCACATGCTCAGATCCACCAGCAATTGAAACATTACCCTTGTGATGGGCTGATAAATATTCATAAGGCTGAGTGCCAGTGTTGGAGGGGGGTGTGATTACCCTGATGGAGCTCTATTGTGTTTCTAAGCTCGGCAGCGCTGAATGGTCTCGATGGCAGCACCCCACTTTGATAACTCCATTGAGTAACGTGTAAGGGCACAGATTTGATTTTTTTCTATTTTTTCGACTTCCCTAAAATGGCAAATTATAGTGTTGGTATCCACACAGATTGGGAACTGTTCCAGTACGTGTGAATTGTTTTGCCGGGGCTTGGGGACCCAAGTGCGATGTTCTGGCACTCATTGTGATGGTACCTCATCTGTAACAGCCTTGCACTCTGGCACCAGATTCTTACATAAACAAAAGCAGACTATTGATTTATGGAGTCCTCCATGATGGGGTTATTGGCATGCACCTCTGCACCACAGGGCATGGGCGATAAATTCAGACTCTAGAGAAAGCGGCGAACAGGTACAAAAAATACATTAGGGCCTTGTTTGCGGATGTGATTATGAGGTCAAATGAGTGAACGCGAGTCGGAGGAATACACAGCCAGAGAGGGAGAGAGAGTGAAAGATAGAGAGAGAGAGCATGTCTGAACAGGGTGAGAATGCCGAGCAGCGGGCTAAAGGCTTTTCTTGGATCAGCCTTGTCGGGAGCTGCCTGTCTTGGCCTCTGTCTCTTTCTCTCTCTGTCTCTCTTGCTTTTGCCCTCAGGCTTAGGCCTATGCACCTGGTCAGCCCACTAACAACCCACAAGCTAGCTCCCACCCTACCATACCCCACACCCTTAACCTCTTGAACCTTAGGTTTATTATGCAGACAATAATATCAAATACTATGAACTATGCAAGCAATGTAATCACAAAGTGTAGGCACTCATACGAACCCTCAGGTTTTTAGGGGTTGAATTGATAACCTCTTGAATTCACGTCTCTCTGTCAGAATGTCTCTCCAGGCCCACCCCCTGACTGATAAGTTCTCCTTTCCTCCAACTCCCTCGCTCCATTCCCAGTGTTCTGTTGCAGACTCAGCAGAAAGAATGCCCCACGCAACACTTTGCTCTCCTTCTACTCTATCTCTTTTCTCACTCTCTTTCGTCAACGCCCCCCCCCCAACTCACCCCTCTCTTTCACTGCCTTCCCACACTGTAGGCTTTATTTCTCTAATGTGGGCTGTATTTACCCCATGCTCAGGCTGGGAGGAAGAGCAGATATATGGCTGTCTATAAATAATGTCAGGCACGGAAAAAGCCAATTGATCTTTGTGAGACTTTCTCCCTCAGTAGCACTGCCAGAGCACACACACAGGAAGCTCAGGACCAAGGCCCATACATCCCAGCATACCCCGGCCCACTGGCATAGCCAATGAGGTCCTTTTGTGGTGTAACCTACAGATTCATTGATGAATGTCCTTCCATGTGTAGACTTTGAGGGGGAAAAAACAAATCAAACTATGGTTACTACACGCTTAAACCTTATTCCGGATTTTGTTTGGAAACCTTTTGAAAAAATGTTCCGCTACTTCTTTCCATTGAAATGTCTGTGATGCCTACTCTCCAGCAAACAGAAATGGGTTGACATTAGTGGCACATATCAAGGCCAATATTCCAGCACTTACAGCTGCACAGTGAGGAGAGCCATGGAGAAACCATTCCATCCAATGAGCACTAAAGTGAAATGGAAGCTCATAAACAGAGCCTTGACTGTATAGACTTTACATTTTATCTTTAAGCACTTTTCCCTTTTATGGGCCTGAGCTCCCTCTATTCGACAGAGAGAGAAAGAGAGAGAGAGAGAGAGAGAGAGAGAGAGAGAGGGAGGGAGAGCAAATGTGTGAGAAGAAGTGCAGCAGAGATAAAAAAAAAGGAGGAAAAGAAAAAAGGAAGGAAAAGAGAGAGAGAGAGAGTGGAGGTCACAAATCTCGCTGCTATTCCAGTACGTGACATCTCCGCTCGTTTGCGGCTGCTCATTAACAAACAATACTGCTGTGAAATTGGTTTAATGACAACGTAATAAAATTGCTATTCTGCTCACAGATGGCCTGAGGCGCATGGAGACTCTGCAAGGCTCACTCGAGGTGCCAACGCGCATTAAGCTGCTTATTCATGAAAACTGCATCCCTCCACTTCTCTCTCTCTTTTTTTCTATCTCTCCCTGTCTCTCTCTCCTTCCCCTCCCCCACTTCCTCTCCTTTTTAAACTCTGTACCTGCAAATGAAATAAATTAACCTACTTATTTCCCCTTGTACTCTCCTTCTCTCTCTCCCTCCCTTGGTCTCTTGATTCTTTGCCTCCCTCCTATTCTTTGCAGCATTTTCCCCCCTCAAACAAAAATTACCATCTTGAAATAAAAAAGCCGCTCGCCCACACAAAATGCTGCCTGCTTTCATTTGAAGCACACAACCCTTGTTATTAAACGACCCACCAATAAAACCAAGCCGTTGAGGAACAGAAAAAAGCCAAAAGCATTGGAGGAGTACAAAGACTCTACTACTGTGCTTTCTCTCTCTCCATAGACACCTCACCACTTCCACTGCCATGAATCCTGTGCATTATCACATATCATATTTTATAGACTTTGAAACAGGATTCTCCTCTCACCATTCAAAGCTTGGATTAATCAATGCTATGAATTAAAATTCTCTCAGCAAGAACATGGCACTGACATCATTAGCCAGTGATCGCCAAGCTGGTGGTTATAGCTGAGTGGCAGCTCTTGCAGTAAATGTAGGAGCTCGCCTTTGCCAGGCTACCACCCACCCGCTTTAACAGGTGGGCCGAGCCCTGTTAAGTGTACTTTAGCGCTCGCCTGCCTGGCACAGACATTGCTGCATACGCACTGATATACACCCATGTGAATATGCTCTCGCTGTGTGGGAAAATATGGAAGTAGAAGCAAAGTGTTTTATATTTAATACACACTGAAATGTTGTTTCATTAATGGGCTCAACAGTATTTGTTTAGTTGACAGGAGAGGGCTGGAATCCATGCCAAAATGTGAGATATGTATTTAGTCGAACACTGGAGACTAGCTGCACACTGAAATAGGATTATCACTGTGCCACTATGGGAGAAAGCCAGATCAAATGAACTTGGAGGGGAGGGGGAGTGGAGGGAGAGGCACTTGGGATCTGACAACAGAGTCAATTCTGCTAATTAACTGCCAATTAGCGGCCCCTAAATGAGGGGATGATGATGGCCGCTCTGCCAGAAAGCCGCAACCGCTCCCCACTCAGGCCTCCTCTCTTCTCCGCTCTGCTCGTCTGCTCCTTTCTGCAGCTGTATATTTAGAAAGAGCAGCAGGGCACAACATGGCTGTGGCCGGGACTCCCAGGTGGCGTCCAAAAAAAGGCCTGACATTTCCATCTGGGTCAAAGTTAAACGGATAACCAGCAACTTCAGTCAACTATCTCGTCAATGCAGGCAAGAGAAGGAGAGAGAGACAGAGTGAGTAGAGTGTTTGTATATCTGTATGTGTATGTGCATGTGTGTGTGTGGGTGAGAGAGAGAGAGAGAGTGAGAGAGGGAGAGGGAGAGGGAGAGAGAGAGAGAGAGAGAGAGAGAGAGAGAGAGAGAGAGAGAGAGAGAGAGAGAGGGCAAAGTGAGTACGCCTAAACTCAAATGCCTCCACTTAAAAAAAAAAATCTCATGCTCTGATCAGAAGTGTAAAAACACATGCAGCCCAGCCAATTTATATTTTTACATTACATTTGGAAAATATTAGTTATTATTTTGCATTTCATAACAGCTGCGCACGCCAAGTTAGCGGGTCATAAAAAAAATCGTAAAAAAAATCATAAAGCCGTTCTGTTTCTGCATGTCTCGTTTGAGTCTTTAAGAGGAAGGGAGAGTAACGGAGCTGTTGACGTAACAAAGCTTCTTCAGTGCTCAAAGTGAGACCGCATCAGGGTCTTCTCCATGATGGCCCTGCTACAGCAACTCCCCCCTTCCAAGCCTATGCTAGCTTCTTCTGACACAGTTCAGCTAGCACTAATATGCCAGAAGGGGTAAGCATGGTCTTGGAGGGAGGGGAGCTGCAGTGGGGCCATGCTGGCAGAGCAATTCAGGTGCACCAACACAAATTAGGGGGAGTTTTCCAAGCAGCTAGCTTAGCAGCTGCACCTAGGTGGGCATTTGGGTGTGGCTGTGAACCAATGGAGGTTAAGCATAGCTTGAGGTCTGCAGCTGCAGCAACTCTGCGGGCAGTCAGCAGACGGTTATGGCTACAGCGGGCATCAGGCTCCTGATGACGCGGGCTGTACCCACGTGACCTCGTCAGACGGGGGGTCTAAGGTCGCCTCTGCTCCGCCCCAATTTTAATAAGTCACCTATTGCACTCCATTTGGCCCTCTCATTAGCCGCTGTATCTGTTTGTTCCTCCGCAAGCGAGCGAGGGAAGGAGGGAGGGAGAGAGGGAAGAGTAGGTAAAAATAGAAAGTGGCTCAGTGCCCTCCTTATTGTTATTGGTGATCCACAGCCGTGGCAGCAGTGATGACTCCAGTGGCAGGGAAATGGCCCAGCGCCTGCATGCTAGACAACAGCCCAACAAGGGCCCATTTCCTTCCTTTTTTAGTCTCTCTCTCTCTCTCCCTGCTCATCTGTCATCAGACTCATCTTTCAGGCTGTGGGGCAGCGGTGTGCCAGGCAGGGCTTGGTGTAAAGGGCTGGGGGTAACTAATGGTTGGTTGATGCGTTTAGGGTGGTAAGCAGAGGCATGTCATGCTGAGCCTGATGCTGAGACATGAAAGGATGCGGTCAAGCCCCATTTAGCCCAGACTGATAGAATAACACATAGGCTTGAAGAATGACAACTACAGCTGGAGCATCCCAACCTACTCTTTCTCTCTATATATCACTTCCTACTTCTCTCTCTCTCTTCACCTGAGGACAGAACAGTATGCTCTTCTTTGCTAACTCAAACAGACCACAGTTTGACTGTATTTGCCTGTAATTTCAAAAAAGCCACAAAATGTAAATAGATTTAGCTGGTTTAACGGCTGACTAATGGTCATCCTTACACAGGCTGTATCTGAGAGGATGCTGTGTCACTCCGGCAATCAATCTGGGCTAGTGTTTGAGGAGCTATTAATGCCGCACCTTTATACAGAAATCTGCAGGGAAGGCGTACTTTAACCTGCAGTGTTGCTCTCTGAGTGTCTCACAGTACAAATATTCATTTTCTATCATTCTTTTTTCAATTTAAGGTAGTTTTCTTGTGTAACTCAACTGCATCGAGTACAATGTTGCCAAAGCAAGGT